>NC_139042.1:40161135-41601988 GCF_965140915.1 Aythya marila | reverse complement strand
GAGGCAGCAGTGTGCTCAGGTGGCCAAGAAGGCCAATGGCATCCTGGCTTGTATCAGAAACAGTGTGGCCAGCAGGGCTAGGGAGGTGATCATCCCCCTGTACTCAGCTCTGGTGAGGCCGCACCTCGAGTACTGTGTTCAGTTTTGTGCCCCTCGCTACAAGAAGGACATCGAGGTGCTTGAGCGAGTCCAGAGAAGGGCGACAAAGCTGGTGAGGGGCCTGGAGATCAAGTCCTACAAGGAGCGGCTGAGGGAGCTGGGATTGTTCAGCCTGGAGAAGAGGAGGCTCAGGGGTGACCTTATCGCTCTCTATAGGTACCTCAAAGGAGGCTGTAGCGAGGTGGGGGTTGGTCTGTTCTCCCACATGCCTGGTGACAGGACGAGGGGGAATGGGCTAAAGTTGCGCCAGGGGAGGTTTAGGTTAGATGTTAGGAAGAACTTATTTACTGAGAGGGTTGTTAGGCATTGGAACAGGCTGCCCAGGGAAGTGGTGGAGTCACCATCCCTGGAGGTCTTCAAAAGACGTTTAGATGTAGAGCTTAGGGATATGGTTTAGTGGGCACTGCTAGCGTTAGGTGAGAGGTTGGACTCGATGATCTTGAGGTCTCTTCCAACCTAGAAATTCTGTGATTCTGTGATTCTGTGATTCTTTATATTTTTCTTACCCTTGGGTAGATCCCATCTGGCCCCATCAACTTGCATACATCCAAGTGCTGTCGCAGGTCACCAACCATTTTCTCGTGGATTACGATGGCCACATTCTGCTCCCCATCCCCTTCCACCAGCTCAGGGTACTGGGTGAAATACTGTCTCCTCTCTTTACTTTGGAATTCTTTTTTTCTTTCTACTGCTATGGCTTGAGTACATTTCCTCTGTTCTTGTCAAGAATTTCCCATAGTCTTCTCCAGCAGTCTTACCCCGCTGTTGAATGGGAGCATCTCCCCACTGTACATTATTAGCTACTCAGAAGAAATGAAACTCTATTAGCAGAAGTTCTGTTCCTGTTCCATCTATACAAAATGTATTAGGATTTTGTACATAAAAAGACTTCTAATTTCAACTGCGAGAACAGCCATATAGGACAAGATACAGACTGGTTGTTTCCAGAGAGAATTTCAATTTTCAGTTCCATTACTTAAAAGAAAGTGCCAGCCCCATAAGTGTATTCCAATTTTATAAAGTGAGGGATTCTCTATGGAATCACTGGAAAGAAATGTGTTTTTTGAATCTGAATGAATGTAGTCTATAAGACTAAACAATATAAAATCATGTAAATCATGTATACAAGAGACGTTTGACTTCCTGCCCTTCTCTGTAGGTTAGCAATCTGATAAAGGTTGTACTTGTATAGTGATGCAATTAATTTCTTGATCCTAAGCTTAATCAGAACAGACCTGCTAACACATCAAATTTATGTCCATGTTTGATATGTTAACATAAACTAAGCCTGTCTACACATAGTCAGTTATAGAGTCTAAGCTGGGAGTTGGAATCTAATAGCTGAAAGACATCAAAGAACAGTTTCTTAAATTACTTTCAGTATGGAAAGGCTTAGTGAGCAATTCTAGTTAGTTCAAACCAAAACAACAGAAGAAAAAGTAAAAGAAGAGAAAAGGAAAGGGAAAGGGAAAGGGAAAGGGAAAGGGAAAGGGAAAGGGAAAGGGAAAGGGAAAGGGAAAGGGAAAGGGAAAGGGAAAGGGAAAGGGAAAGGGAAAGGGAAAGGGAAAGGGAAAGGGAAAGGGAAAGGGAAAGGGAAAGGGAAAGGGAAAAGGAAAAAAAAAATAAAAGATAGTAAATCCCACATCCAAAAATTTCACATTTCCTTGGAAATAAACTGGCAATTCCATCCAACCAAATTTAGTGCTTTATTGCTTTATCTGGGAGTTGTTAGCTAAGTAAAAAGCAACTTCCACTCAGATGGGAGTCTTCCACCTGCTTCAACCTGTTACACACAGTCCTTTTTCCCTGAAGCAAGAACATCAGATTTTGTTTCTGATCCTGAACATTACCTGAAGTGCTATGCTTAACTTTCAGAGAAACACCAAATTATACTATGTTGCATTTTATTAGGTTCATGGTTCAGATGGTAAGCCTCAAAGGGAATATTTAGGGACTTACTACAATGACTACATAAACATGTCTTCAGAGCTGTTTCTTCCTTTTGTTGATCCATGTCTTGTTCTCAAGTAAAGGTACATGTATAACCAGATTTTTTTTTTTCTTTTCTGTATCAAAAAACAAGAAGATAATGTAGTAGCATCTACCTTTTGTACAACAACTGTGAAATGGAAATGGTGGATTCACAGCTCCTACCAGCAGAAACTAGAGTGTTGTGCAGCCAGAAAGCAAGAGAAGAAGAGGGAGATAACAGAAAACAAATGGAAACTATCCATAGCTCAGAAGTTAATATACCTTTCTAATAAAGAATTGTTGCTAATTCTTGTCCTGTTAATTCTTATTTTTTTTTCAGTAACTGTCTAATTTTAAAATTAATATGTATCTCAGGGAACAGTGTTTTCTACATCTAACCTATTCCATAGATATCTGTAATATTTTTGTTCATATATAAAAAAGATTGTGTTAGTATGTGTGTGCATAATATTTTAAACTGGGTAGATGATAACTGTGATCTGGGGAATGTCTGTGCTTATCTTGCTTTCTGAATATTCAGTTCATTCTGAATATTCAATTCATGTAATGCAGTTGTTCACTTTGAGAACTTGCAATGTAAATTTAGCAATGTGAAACTTTAGGGCTCAAACCACTGCCTTCAGTTAACCTACATCGAATGCTTAAATGTACATGCCTAAGTGGTCCTGATGGTAAGAAAACTGCAAAAGGAGAGTCTGACTCAGGATTTTCTCCCAGGTTGTACAGGAGTAAGACAACTACTGTCATCCTTTACAGGTTTGTTCTCCAAGCTTCCATGAATGGAGCTGTGAAAATTCTCAAACATGAGTATGAAATTTGGTGTGGTACATGTATATTTAACAGTCCCATTTGGACCTACCTTCCATGATCTTGTCAGG
Source organism: Aythya marila (assembly GCF_965140915.1). Classification (NCBI taxonomy): domain Eukaryota; kingdom Metazoa; phylum Chordata; class Aves; order Anseriformes; family Anatidae; genus Aythya; species Aythya marila. Next base: position 41,598,959 of record NC_139042.1, on the reverse strand, counting down.
TTCCTTTTGAAGTCATTTAGGCCTCCAAAACTTCCTTTGATATTGAGTTCTCTACTTCAGTTGCACATGGCATGAGAGCAGCCCTGCAGAAAAGGACTTGGTGGTTTTGGTGGCCAAAAGCTTGACATGAGTCAGCAGTGTGCACTTGTAGCCCAGGAAGTCAACTGCATCCTGGCTGCATCAACAGAGGAGTGTCTAAGAGACCAAGGGATTGTCCCCTGCCCTTGTACGGTCCAACTTGGAATGCTGAATCCACGTCTGGGGCTAACAGCACAAGAAGGGTGTTGATCTATTAAAGTGGGTCCAGAGGAGAACCACGAAGATGATCAGAGGGCTAAAATACCTCTCCTATGAAGAAAAGCTGAGAGAGCAACTTTATGTTTTTGGTCGGTGAGATAATGATAGGACAAGGGGAATGGTTTTCAATTAAAAGAGGAGAGATTTAGATTAGAGATTAGGAGGGAATTCTTCACTCATAAGGTGGTGACACAAAGGAATAGGTTGATCAGAACTGTGGATGCCTCCATTCCTGGAGATGTTTAAGGACAGGTTGGATGGGGCCTTGGACAACCTGATCTAGTGGGTGGTATCCCTGCCCATGGTGGGGGGATTGGAACTAGGTGATTTTTAAGGTGCCTTCGAACCCAAGCTGTTCTATGATTCTATGAAACAAACTTCCTTTGAGCAGTTGTATGCATTTTCCCAGAAGAAAATCCATTATAAATGAGGAAATTTCATAGGAAAGAACAACATCTTCCATTAGATCAATGACCTAGTTGGAAAATTAAGTCTTCTGTGTATCTGAAATCCAGTCTTTTTTTTTTTTTGTTTGTTTGTTTATTTGTCTACTTCTTGCCAAATACATTGTCTAGTTTAATTACCTCTTCCATAAACCTTACCCTGCATTTTCATTTAAACCATTGATCACATTTAACAATAACGTTACTGTGGGTTCTAGCAAAAGGTACTTTAAAATACTTTCTCTTTGGTGTTTGTGTTATGGGAGTTCAACAGATGGATAAAACTTGGACTTGCAACTCCAGAGACTCCCAACTCACTCAATACTTCCTATTTTTAAATTGTCTTCTTCAACTGGCTATAGTTATATGAAGTTAAATAAAATATATGACTCAGATGGCATCTTTCCTTAATAAAATCCATGTATTTTTCACTCTTAGTAATTTTATAAATCAGTCTATTTTTTATCTTGCTGTTAGATCTTCAGTCTCACAGAAAACAATACCCACCATAACATAATTGGCAAAAGCCACATGCTTTTTTGTAAATAACTTCACAGCTATTCATTCATATATAAGTAGTCTGGATTTAACCCTGATTAAAAAAAAAAAAAAAAAAAAAAAAAAAAGCATCAGAAGTGCAATCAGATACATTTTCTAAACATCAGATGTTTAATACAGTTCTACATACTCTTGCCAGAAGATTTTGCTAATAAGCAAACCTTATTCAGTGACTAAAATTGGAAAGGACAGATCAGAAAACCAACAGCAGCACAGTTGAGCCACACAGTCCATTATCTACTAAAGGAAAGGATTTTTAATGAGATTTCCTTGACATTAGTGTTCTTCTGTCATAGTCAGGACTACTAATGTACCAGAAGAAAGCAGTATTGCTGACAATATTCTTCTTTAAAGAACACTTTATTATTATTATTATTATTATTATTATTATTATTATTATTATTATTATTATTATTATTATTATTATTATTATGCCCAGCTATGTATTTTACATGTTTACATTGTACACAGATTCTTAAAATACAGTTTAGTTTTTCATGTGAAATAAACCAGCTTTCACATATCAAATGTTCATTTCAATGAATATGCATTTTCTCTTCAAAATTTTGATATTAATGAGGATAGAGGTGTTTCGGTTGCTCTAATCATCCTCCTTTGATGTAATTTAGAAGAAAAAGCAAAAAAAAAAAAAAAAAAGCAAAAAAAAAAAAAGTTAAGAGCTATGGATTAATGCAAAATAACACCTTACTTTCTCCAAGTTACAGTCCTATCAGCCCAGGCAATTAGGGTAGCTGGCACAGTTGAATGTAACACATGGAATGTTTATAGAAACCTAATTTATGTTGTTATGCAATCAGTTAGGAGTTATAGAATGTTTAATTTGTTTAATTATCTAGAGAATTTAGGCTTTTGTATTGTTACTTGCTAGTTCTGAAATTGAATACATAGAATACTGTATTAGGCATGTAACAATGAGATCTCATGCAGAACTGTTTTGAGGAAAAGAAATATTTTAATTTTGTACAATAATGTAACTCTGGATGTGGCATAAATTTTATACTGGATCTTGTTTTAACACAATTAATGAAATATTTCTACTTAATAAAGTGAGTTCAATTTCATCTCAATAGTATTATACAGCCAGCATGGTCTGATGGTTAACAAATTACAGTTGTACAGGGCATTACCAAATTCTCCTCTGCTAGCCCATCACACTAGGATCTTTGACAAATACTGAGATTCTTTAAAGGAGTTATGTAGATTTTAGGTATCTAACTTGCGTTAAACAGGTGGCAGGGAAAATGTAGTCTTGGGAACAATAACTAAGGCTTTCTTCTTCCCATGTAGGTGCTATAGATTATAAAGGAACACAAGCAAACAAACAAGCAAACAAACAAAACCACTACAACAATAACAGAAGTCAACAGTGTGGACTTTGCTCCTATCTTTGCTCCTCTTCTTGTAATCCTTCATCTCTTTGCTGCATAGATTTCCTGTCTTGGGAAAAGAAGTGAAAATGCCTCTTCTTGGTATAGCACATTGATAAATTCATTTTCACGGCATCATATAATATCCTGAGTTAGAAGGGACACACAAGGATTGTTGAGTCCAACTCCTGGCTCCACACAGGACCACCCAAAAATTGAACCATATTAATTAAATAATTGAAACATTAAGTTGTTGAAGTGTTAAAGTGTTGTTGAAATATTTCTTGAACTCCAACAGTCTTGGTGTTGTCACTGCTTCCCTAGGGAGCCTGTTCTAATGACTGACTATTCTCTTGGTGAAGAACCCTTTCCTAATATCCAATCTGAACCTCCTCTGATACATCTTCATGATGTACCTTTGGGTCTTATTACTGGTCACCAGAGAGAAGAGATCAGCACCTGTCCCTCTGCTTCCTCTTGTGAGGAAGCTATCCTCTTCTCCAGGCTGAACAAACCAAGTGACTTCAGCCACTCCCCACACACCTTGCCCTCTAGACCCTTCATAGACCTCCTTTGGGCTCTCTCTTATAGATCTTATATTAGATCTTATACTGTGGTGCTCAAAACTGCACAAACTACTCAAGGAGAGGCTACACTAGTGCAGGGTAGAACTCGACAATCATTTTGGTTGACTAGCTAGCTATATTGTACCTAATGCACTCCAGGAAAAGGTTGGCCCTTTTGGCTTTGAGGACACACTGTAGATTCATATTCAGCTTGCCATTGACCAGAACCCCCACATCCCTTTCAGTGGGGCTGCTCTCCAGCTTCTCATCCCCCAGTCTGTACATTTAGTCAGGGTTGCCCCATCCCAGCTGCAGCATCTTACACTTATTCTTGTTAAACTTCATGAAATTGGTGATTGCCCAGCCCTCTAATTTGACAAGAGCTCTTCAACCTTGACAGATTTGAAAAGCCTCCAGGAAAAGATGAGAACATTCAATTTGTTGTTTCAGTTTATCAGTCAGGTTCTTACCTCATATGCTTTGTTGAATTGTGTTGCGTAACAGCAATCCCCCAAGAGTAAAAAAGGTCAAGAGGGTAGGAACAGCCTTGGAAATAAAACCACAAGACAATACCTAACACCACAAAGATGTAAACACAGAACACACATGGTCATATAAGAACGAAATTTAGTTAGATAGAACCAACATTAGAGTATAACAAGAACAAAAACCATGCATTTAACACCTGTAATGAATCCTTCAGGATGACAGACAAATGAGATGATATAATAATGTATGGAAGTCTGCTACAGCTTCTACCAACAAGGAAAAAAGGAAGAAACTTGAGAGAGGAATTGTTAAAGAATTGTTTCTTTCAGTTAAAGACTCAGTCTTATCTGTGCCACTACTTACATGCAATAGGTCCTCCCTACCATTCAGCAGAAAAAGTACTGCTCTTTCAATTGTTATTTGTTACATTTTGCCTAAACAGCAGGAATGGTGGAGTTTCAGTACCAAAACATGCATTTACTTTGTTTTATTTACTAGCAGCTTGTGTCTAAGTTCTCTGTTTCTGAAGTGAATAGCACATTTACCTTAGAGGGCAAAAAAAAAATGTGTCAAAGGGAAAAAAAAAAAAAAGACTTGGGAATGACCTGGTCCTAAAATTTTTTTGGGGGAGGTAATATCATGACAGTGAATATATCCATCATTCATATTTGGCACAAGTTTGTGAAAAATGCTAAAATGTAATAATGAAGTTGATCATTCAGGTTTGTCAGGACATAGATGATGAAAACAGAAAAGTAGGCACTTAGGGGTTTATATCAATATGTTTCAAATGCTAAATGAAAGGGAACTGTGACCTATCCTTCAGTCTAAAAACAAATAGCACTTACTAACTTCCATCTAGTGTGCTTGGAGCTAGGTTTTCCTGCAACAGACTCGTTTTGGAGAAATAGGGTTCCAATTTTCCAAACCAGACACTAGGAAAAATCAAAGAAATAAGTGTCATGGGAGATCAGTGTGTGGAAATTCTTTGTCTGTGTATGTGTGTGTGTGTATAATTGCAGGTATATAAATTTACTTTAGGTAGGGATTTAGGTAGGGGTTTAGGTAGGGATTTGCTAATGGAGCAAATGCATTTGATAATGCTCTCTGTACTCCCTTAGTGATTTTTTCTTAAAGAACGTCAGATACCCAGATATCACTGTGATGATAACTCAGATCAACTGTGGCAAGGGAGAAAGCACAGCAATGTTTCTGTGGTTAAAATAGTTGATTACTCATGTAGTGAGTAATCTGTCTGTCATGCTATGGGCAGATATTCATTCACAGTTGTTTACTAATGTGGATCATTCTTCATTTTCTTTGTGGCAGTTTTGTTTTCCAAAATGTTTACTGAGTTCCAAGTCAAAAGGAGATGTTCTTTGAACTTTTAGGATGGGATTCTGTGATTCTGTTATTCCGGGATTCACCTCTACTACCTTAATATGTCTGATTTCAAGCCTTTTAAATGTCTAACCTAGAGTAGATTTCATCTACACCTTTAAATCCTCATTTCTCTGACAATGAGGTTCATGGTTTCACCATTTTGGCAGTCAAAATAAACAAATACTTTGGCCTTAAATCTTTGTCTGTTACAGTTCCTCATCTGTAAAACAAAAATTCCTTCATTCCATTGGGGAAAATTAAAAGTACTTCTGGCAACTCTCAACTTTTAAGTGCCTTTCTGCATAACCATAACTTTCCTCCAGTGTGGTGTTGTGTGTAATAACAAGAATAAAATGTTGTTTTGGCTACCATAGCAAGGCCCTTGGAGTCAAACTTCTGCTGCATCATTTCTGTCTCCTAGAGATTATTTGCAATTTCAAATTGCCTATAGTTCATATCATAAATTCAAAGTAAAAAAATAAAAAGAAATTCAGAGACTTATCACAGATTTGAATTTTTGCTCTATGTGTGATAACCCCAGAGAATGCTTTCTGTATTTGTGAACCCATCTTGAGCTGTTATAAGCTTTTGCTCATTATGACATTAAAAATATAAGAGAATAGAGGTGAAATTTTGGTTGTTCTTTTTGTTTCAGATATTTGTTTCTACATTTTGGCTTAAAGTTTTTTGTTTCTTTCTTATTTTATTTTATTTTATTTTATTTTATTTTATTTTATTTTATTTTATTTTATTTTATTTTATTATCTGAAGGAACAGCCTTGCTCTGACATAATACCTATTCTACATTGTTTTGATTTACTCATGTGTCTGCTTCAAGCTCCTTTTTTTGTGGCAGTGTATGCTGAAATGCACTACTGGCATGTCTAGGAAGAATCCATTATTTGAGATTGTATCTTCTTATTTTGAGATCAGGGGGAATATTAAGAGGCTACATATTAAATGTGGCAGCAATAACGACCCTGCTGAATATGATAATATTTTGTGATTGTTACATGTTAGACAGGTACTTGAACACATACGACCTATTCATACCAAAAAGCCCCCATACCTACTATAATGCTAAAGCTTTTCACACTCTTCCTGCTGAGTTTCTAATGCAAACTATCACAGTGTGTGGTCCCCACTACTGTAAACATGAATTCCTTTCTCATTGTGACTTTATATCTTCTACACTGATTATAATGATTCTCTGTCAGCTCAAAGCTGTCAACATGCTCTGGAAAGGACTGTTAGTGGCAACAAGAAACAAAAAAATCTTGGATAGCTAAACACAATAAAGGGCAACCAGAATCAGGAAAAGTTCAAACATCTTTTACCACTTAGATTCATTTAAACTAATGTATGTTTATATATGCTGCTTCATTTCCATATTTCTCTTCTATCTACTTTTAAAGCGAAGTAATTTAACAAAGTCATTTATCCTCCATTTTATATAACTTAGAGATATAAAGACGTGTATATCACATAGTCCATCTATTTTATCTCTTTCCATTCTTGCCAACATCAGCTGGCATCCATTATATACACCCGGTCCAGTGCAATGTCAGAAGTGAAGCAGGTCTGATTACTTCTTTCAGAAGAATTATCCACAGACAGTATTGCTTAATCATACATATCATTTGACAACAGTAAAGTACAGGAGAGACATTCTTTTCCCCCAGAAGGGGACACATTATTACAAGAAAGAAAATAATAATGTCACTAAAGTTACTTTGTATCTCCTTCATCAGCCACAGCAGGAAGTAATACTGCATGTGGTAGTTTAAATCTTCCTCAGTAACTTGACAACTTCTAACCGAGTAAAAGAGTCCACATTTTAGATGGATTGAGAGTACTTGGAGCATAGTACTTTAACTACTACTTTGGAGTTGTTCCACAAGTGTGCAATTTCCCTCTTTTTAAATGTTTTTCACAGAAAACCTGTTTTATCTTTGAGTTGTGTTATAACCACATTTGATGAGAAAGAAACACCTGTGTTCTTTTCTTATGAGTCCAGACAGTACACATTATCTAGAAAACAAGATATTTCAGGGGATTGTGTTGGGTCTGTAAAACCATCACAGGGATCCAACTGTGGGCAATTTTTCAATCTTTTTTTTTTTTTTTTTTTTTTTCTTTTTCCAAAATATTAAGTTCTCTACCAAAGTTGCATAAGCAATGGTAGTGTTTCCACTACAAATCTGTGCCATTTAGATGTGAAAAGTTCTTAATATACTGGTCAGTTCAGGACCAAACTTGTCTATTTGCTAACATATCCCCTTCTTGGGAATAGGAAGTACAGGTGGTGAAGAAACAGTTATATTATTCTGGCAACAGTTAATGTCTATTTTCATTAATTACAAGAGATATAAGAAGCAGACAGCTTGTCCGCTATTAACTGAAATAAGCAAGTGATCAACATGACTGTTAATTGCACAAATAAAAACATATACTTTGTATGTCCTCCTATAAGGTACTGAGGAGTATTTTTATGCTTCTGCTTTCTTCAGAGGAATCATAATCATAGGAAAAGTCAGCATAGGATTATTGCTCAGTAGACTAAATCCAACGCTGCTCAGTAATAATCAGGACCTTCAGCTACATTACTAATACTAATGTCAAGCAGTATTATATTTTCAGATGTATATGAAATGACTGAAATGTTTTTTGCTATCACCTTTCATACAAGTTTCATCCAGTTCTTTATACAGTATGTCAATATTGTTTCTACATAGTCAAGTGCTTATATTAGGGACCCACTATCTAGTACATCAAACACCTCCAGTGCCAGCAGCAAGTGAATAAGCAGCAGCAAGTGCCAAGTGTTAGAGGCAACTTGACAAGTCATCTAGTATATGGTTCATCTTTGCTGTACTATCTTGCATTTTTTTAACCAGTTATAATAGTCTTAAATATTTGTTTTCCCTTTACCTAACATACCACGCAAGAAAAAGAGGCAGGTAAAATTTTTTTTAAAAGGCTCTTTCTCAATGAATAAAAGACACACCTAGTGAAGGTACCACTCTAGAATCATTAGATGCTGTTATACGTGATTGGTGCTGTGTCATTTAGCAAAATGTTGCTCAGTGGGTGCAGCAGCTGGTATATATGATTTTCTATACCACCTGCAAAAATATCCCATACCATATAATCAGCCACCTGGATAAAAAAGATGGGTAGAAAAACACAGCTCATTATGTAGCAGCACCCATATTTTCCCTAAAGTTGTGAGTACATAAACAGACTTTGATAGTACAGACGTGTACAGGATAAGGTTTGTTAAAGCTTTTCTGTTCAATAAAGCATATACTGCCTGCTGTTCAGACAGTATTGAACAGATTTGTTTTATTTCTAATGAAGGTGTTTGGGCAATTTTCTGGCACAAATGAAGTAAAATTATGTACTTAAAATGTTCATTGAAAATAAAGGAAAAAAAAAAAAAAAGGCATTTAACCAGATACCACCATTTTCCCGTAACAGATTGAAAACTACAAAACACACAAATGGAAGCTCAGTGATAAATTGGTATCATTAGTACTGTCAGGATTACTCAATTGCTTAGAAAGATTCTATCCAGTGGCAACATTTCAAAGAACTGTTTTAGTAACTTCTGATTAGCATGCTGCCCTCTAACATTTACAGAAGACATCTTAGATTATCGTTGCTTAGCCAGCCCACTTCCCACAGTCCGCATTCTGTGTAGTAACTGTGGTTCATTTCCATGAAGATACAGCAGCTTATTCCTGCTGAGGACTTGGCACTCAGTCTTCAGTACCATATTCAAAACAACTTTTTCCTGAGTATTAGGCTTTTTGTGTGACCATTTAATTCTTCAGTCTATTATATCAGGATTTGATAGATGAAGAGAAACATTTAGAAATTGATGGTATCTTTTATTTTTATTTTATTTTTATTTTTATTTCTCACTAATGCTGTGTACATGGTGACAATCACTTCCCTGGTCTTGCTGGCTACGTTATTTCTGATGTAGACCAGGATCACAGAATCACAGAAATGAGGGGGTTTGAAGGGACCTCGAAAGATTATTAGGTCCACCCCCTCTGCCAAAGCAGGTTCCCTAGAGCAGGCTGCTCTAGGTAGGCATCCAGACAGGCCTTAAATACCTCCAGAGAAGGAGACTCCACAACCTCCCTGGGCAGCCTGTTCCAGTGCTCCATCACCCTCACTGTGAAGTTCTTTCACCTGTTGTTGCAGAACTTCCTGTGCTCTTGTGGCCATTACTCCTTGTCAATTACTCCTTTGTACAGGAGTAACGTACTTTGTACTTTGCCATTGGCCTTCTTGGCCACCTGGGCACACTGCTGGCTCATGTTTAGCTGGTTGTCCACCAGCACTTCAACGTCCTTTTTTTGCCAGGAAATTTTCCAGCTACTCTTCCCTGAGTCTGTACTGCCTTATCAGGTTGTAATGATCCAAGAAGAGTAGCACCTGACATTTAGGTTTGTTGGTTGTCATACAATTGGATACAGTCTATTTATTCTATAAATATCCCTCTGCATAGACTTTCTAACCTCAGATAGAACAACACTCCCACCCAACTTGGTAACATCTGTGAATCTACCTCTGGGTAAGGATTAAGGGACAAACAAATAAAGGGGCTGTCACCATGGAAGTCTATTACAAATAACCTGGCCAGGATAATGACACCAATGACTTATTCTTTGAGGAACTAAGAGATACCTCAAGATCAATTGCCCTTGTGCTTATGGGGGACTTCAACTTGCCAGATGTTAACTGGGAATATCACACAGCTGACATAATCAGGTCCAGGAAGTTCTTAAAGAACCTCAATGATAACATCTTGGTGCAGGTAATAAGGGAGCCAAATAGGAAAGGTGCCTTCCTAGACCTGTTGCTTGAGAACAGGTGACACAGCAATTGGCAGCTGTCTTGGTCATAGTAACCATGAAGAAGTTGAGATTAAAATTGTTGGAGACAGGAGGAAAAGTGCAACCAAAACTTCAACCCTGGATATGGAGAGAACAGATTACAGGCTGCTCAGGGAACTAGTTAGTGAGGTCCCCTGGGAAACTGCTTTTGAAGGCATCAGCATCCATCAGTGCTGTTCAGTCTTTAAGCACTGCCTCTTAAAAGAAAAGGATCAGGCAATTTCAGAATATCAGAAGTCAAGCAGATGGGGCAGAAGGTCCACTTGGCTGACCAGGGATCTTCTTCTGGAGCTTAGACACAAAAAGAAAGTGGATGGCTGCTGGAAGAAGAGTCAGACAATGCGGAAGGACTACAGGGATGCTGTTTGCCTTTGTAGGAAGAACATTTGTGCAGCCAAAGGCCAATTAGAGTTGAAGCTGGCCAGGTCTGTGGGAGACATTAAAAAGGGCTCTTTAAAATATGTGAACAGTAAAAGCACCACCAGAGAAAACATAGGTCTCCTATATGTACAGACTGGGGGAAAAGACGCTGGAGAGCAGCCCTGCAGAGAGGGATCTGGGGGTTTTGGTTGATAGAAAGTTGAATATGAGCCAGCAGTGTGCCCTAGCAGCCAGGAGGGCCAACCGTATCCTGGGGTATATCAAGCATAGCATTGCTAGTTGGTCGAGGGAAGTGACTGTCCCACTCTACTCTGTGCTGGTCCAGACTCACTTTGAGTACTGTGTGCAGTTCTGGGCACCACAGTACAAAAGGACATGAAACTGTTGGAGAGTGTCCAGAGAAGGGCTACAAAGACCGTGAAGGGTCTAGAGGGGAAGACGTATGGGGAGCAGCTGAGGTCACTTGTTTTTTTCAGCCTGGTAAAGAGGGGACTGAGGGGAGACCTCTACATGGTCTACAGCTTCTTCATGAGGGGGAGCAGAGGGGCAGACACCAATCTCTTCTCTCTGTTGACCAGAAACAGGGGAGATTCAGGTTGGATATCAGTAAAAGTTTCTTCATCGGGAGCATCTTTGTGCACTGGAACAGGCTCCCCAGGAACATAGTCACAACATCAAGCTTGCTGAAGTTTAAAAAGTGTTTGGACTACGCTCTCACTGATATGGTCTGAAATTTTGGTTATACCTTTGTGGAGCCAGGAGTTGGATTTCACAAGAATCAATTGTAGGAGTTGGAAGGGACCTCAAGAGATCATCGGGTCCAACCCCCCTGCCAAAGCAGGTTTCCTAGAGCAGGTTGCACAGGTAGGCATCCAGATGGACCTTGAATATCTCTAGAGAAAGAGACTCCACGGCCTCACTGGGCAGCTTGTTCCAGTGCTCCATCACCCTTACCATGAAGAAGTTCTTTCGCGTGTTGGTGCGGAACATCCTGTGCTCCATTTTGTTGCCATTGCCCCTTGTCCTGTCCCCACAAACCACTGAAAAGAGATTGGCCAAGTCCCTCTGTCTCACACACTTCAGATATTTGTAAACATTCATAAGATCCCCTCTCAGTCTTCTTTTCTCAAGGCTGAACAGACCCAGGTCTCTCAGCCTTTCCTCATAGGGAAGATGCTCCAGGCCCTATATCATCTTTGTGGCCCTCCGCTGGACACTTTCCAGGAGAACCCTATCTTTTTTTTACCAGGGTACAAACTGGACTTGATGATCCTAGTGTGTCCCTTCCAACTCTGAATATTCTATGATTTTAACTTACTAAGGGTACACTTGATCTCCTCACAAAGATCATTGAAAAAGTTATCAACAAAACCAGCCCCAATATGGAGCCCCAGGAAACACCACTTGTTACCTGCTGCTAACTGGATTTAGCTCAATTCACAATGACCTTTTGAGCCTAAGCATCCAGCTAATTTTTTTACCCAATAAGCAGTACATCCATCCAAGTCATGTGCAGCCAGTTTCTCCAGGCAAATGCTGTGGGAAACAGTATCAAATGCCTTGCTAAAGTTAGGTAAACAACACCCACAGAACACCCACAGCCTTTCCCTCATCTACTAAGTGGGTCATCTTGTCATAGAAGGAGATGAAGTTGGTAAGGCAGGACTTGCCTTTCACAAACCCATGCTGACTGGGCCTGATCAGCTTGTTATCCTGCACATGCCATGTGATGGCACTCAGGGTGATCTACTCCAAGACCTTCCCCAGCACTGAAGTTGGACTCACAGGCCTGTAATTCCCTGGATCCTCTTTCCTGCTTTTTTTGTAGATTGGCTAACCTTCAGTCAACTGGGACCTCAGTAGGTAGCCAGGGTAGACAAGACTGTTGATAAATTATTGAAAGTGGGTTGCTGATCACTTCCACCATCTCCTTAAGTACCCTTGGATGGATTCTGTCCATGTGTGTGTTCAAGTTGTGCAGTACATCACAGAAAATACATTTTAATACGATGGTCAGAAGAGAAAAAATAAACTCAAAAGAAAAACAAGAATACAACAATCATAAACTGAAATAGGGATAAAGGTTTTGATGGAGTAAAACAGCATTTTCAAGATTATTCCTTTAGCAGTATTCTGTTAGGAAAGTATACTTGTATGGGCTACAAACCTCCTTGAATCTGCGACAAGGGATAATATTAAAGATAGGATGCTCAGGAGAGAAAAAGCTTAAAATATCTACTGTCATCTTACCCTTAGAATTAGTAGGCATTTCAATTAGAGCAGTAATGGTTTTATGTACTTCATTTGAGAGAGCTTAAAAAGTGTGCCTTTCCAAGAGATCTTGTTTAGTGGTCAATGTAGAATGAAGCCCAGTATACATCTTGAAAGACAGATATCCACACATTTAGGAACCTAGAGTAAGATCTGCCACAGAAAATGAGCAAACAGAAAAAAAAAAACAAAAACAAAAAAAAAAACAAAAAACAAAAAACAACAAACAAACAAACAAACAAACAAAAAACCTAAACACATAATACGGATCAGCAAACTTGATTTGATATTACCCTTACATATACTTATTTTGTAGCAGCAAAGATATTTTTGATTTTTCAGGACCATCAGGTCATCTTATTCCATTGAAAAAAAGTCTCTTTACGAATTAAAAAAAAAAAAAAAGTGCCAAAACACTAATTAAGTCTGTTTTCCAATTATGTTAATGAAACTACAAAGAAAATGCAAATCCAGAAGTCTCCAGAAATTCTAACAGTGGTGGTACAGCACCATGGCTGGTAGTCCCACAGCAATATTTCCACAATCCCTCAGGAGAATACCATATTAGTGGTTCACAAATGTGCATTAAATGAATCTGTTTGATCAGTAAAATTTTTATTTATTTATTTATTTATTATTCTGTGAACAGGGATTTACCGTTGAATTCCATGGGATTCAAAAATTGCAAAGTAATGCGACCATATGAGTCACAGAACTAAAGCAAGTAAAATTTTGTCACTATTTGTAATACTCATATTCTTCAAGCATCATGCCATCACCAGCAAGATTTTCATTTTCAGTAAAATATAAGTACACTTATAAGTAGTGTTATTTCAGCTCACTAGAATTCTAAGAGGTCCCACTACAGCAGTATAACAGTCACAAGACTAGTGATGCAGCACTTTAAGAGCGCTTTGCCTGCCTAATCATATTATAAACATATTCATAGTAGTCCCATGGAAGTCCAGGACTGCTTCTGTAGTAGCATACTTATGCAGTACAAATGAAGCTCACTTTGTCACTAAGGAGAAGCTTTTTAACATTTTCTTTGGCACATGGGACTCCTGTTACTACAAGTTTTTCATTATGTTTTTCCAAACACAAACACCAACCATATATTTTGTCAGATTGACCTTTGTTTGATATTAACTGAGCAACAAAAAAAGCAAGAACAAAGGCAAGCATTTGTGCGAAAGCATGCAACTATGTACATTTTTGCACTGTAGTAAACACAAGCAAAAATAAAACAGCAGCAATCTCTGTATGGAAAAGGGACATTCTTTTCATGTGAAAGCAAAGAGAGAAAAACAGATTTCTTGTGTAAATTACAAATGCCTCAGCTGAACTCCAGTGACATTCATTTTAACAGCTGTTTACAGCTATGCTAAACCTGATTTATCTTTATTCTTTTGTACAGATTCAAGACCTCAGTTTCTCTTAGGAAATAAGTTTGTTTGGAATAGACAGAAAGAATCAGTGGTCTATAAACTTAGACTGACTCCTTTTCTCCCAATGTCACTTCATTCATTTAGCCTCTTAAGTAATATAAAACTTGGGTTTATGCACGATCCTGTTGATGCAGGAAGGACCCACTAGGATACTCAGAAGTACATCATTCCCTCCCCTCCCCTCCCCTCCCCTCCCCTCCCCTCCCCTCCCCTCCCCTCCTATTATTGGTTAACCTATTATTGGTTATTGTCACATAATGATTTTTCTGAATATGCAGTAACATGAAGTTATCCTAGTGTGACTTCTTTCCATACTTGAAAGTGTACTTGTGGGAGTGTCACATGCAGATAAAGGTTGAAACAAATCATAGAAGTTACAAAGTGAAAAAGCATATTGTTCACCCCCACCTTCCTGTCATAGACTTTATGTAGTCAGTCCAGCTGGATTTACTCTCTCCCCCACACTGATTGTATACTCACATTTTCCATTACAAAAAAAAAAAAAAAGCATCACAGAAGTCCCCCATTTTTCCAATATTGCCTTGAAAATCCATGTGAATTAAAGGATAGAAATATAACTGACACAATGCATCAGAACAGATGTCCATGCAAGCAAGATCATGAAAGTGACTTGCTGCATGTGCTTAGTGAAAGAGTCTGGGAAAGAAAATATCAATTCAGTGATTTTTCCTTAGATTTTGGCAGTCATTAGTTATGGGGTCCCTAAACTGAAGACAATAATGACTCAGAACCACCAATGATCTAATCCCTATGATTTTGTCCAGTGTCTTTCTGAACTAGGTCGAATTTCTGCTTCCCATTTACCCAGTGGTTCATACTTAACCACACACTTACCTCATTAATTACGCTGTGTCAGAAGCAGACATGTAGCTGCTCAGAAAGATGTTTTCATGCCATGTCTGTAAGTCATGAGCTAAAACATGCCTGCAAAACCTGAGAAGTATTTGAAGGTACAAGCAAGGCCTTTGCAGATAGTGCTGAAGGACTGTTTCAGATTCTGGGAGTCAACCCTTTTACAGCTTTTGACACACTGTTTGTAGTGTTTCCTGAAACACAGTCAGTTTTGCTTTGGAAAGAACTAGCTGGTTCATTACAAAGAGAGCCCAAAATAAAGTAATGTGCATGCAATGTAAAAAATAAGGAGTTCTCTATTCTGTAATAATGAAGGAGTCTAGATTATTTGGCTATACAGATGCATCAAATTCTGTGTGTCATTATGTCCTTCTCAAAGCAGGGTAGAAAGAAAATCATGAATTAAACAAGGAATATGTACCATGCATAAAACAGTAGCATGGTGTTTTTTTCAATTTTGATGTATATTTTTTTTTTCTCATAGTTACTGCAATTCTGTTTGCCTGACCATCATGTTAATGGAGTAACAGATAACTGTTCACAGCGGGTGTCAAAATCTCTTTCCCGAGTGCAGCAATACTTTATTTGTGTCCATCAATTTGTTTGCACAGTCGTGATTCCATTGCACTTACCAATGTGGATTATTACCTGTCATTTTACTGCCAATTCACTTTTGACTTGTATATGCTTTAGCAAAGTTAGTTCTAGAAAATGTTTATATTTTGTAGCTCTATCACCTTACTATTCACATGCTTCCTCACCTGTAACCTTTCTGAAACCAACTGCCTATTTTACCCTCTAGTCATATATAAATCCATGATATGATAATTCCTCTCATCCCAAAACAGTTTAGTTTCTTCAGGAGTCTTTGGTGAGGAGTTTCAAAAACTTTTAGAAATTCAAGTGCATTATATGGGTTGAAAGAGCCTTAGACACACGGTGATTCACTGGCTACTATACTTCAAAAGTGTTACTTTATGCGATAAAGTTCATCTGCACATCCACAGAGCTGCTCAGAGAGACAATGTCAGGAGAGGAAACCCAAATAATACTCCTCTGTTCCCTGCTGGAACACGTTGTTCAGAGAAACTGTGGATGCCCCATCCCTGGAAATGTTCAAGGCCAGGTTGGATGAGGCTTTGAGTAACCTGGTCTGATGGGAGGTGTCCCTGCCCATGGCAGGGGGATTGGAACTTCATGATCTGTAAAGACCCTTCCAATCCAAACCATTGAATGATTCTATAATTTTATGATTCTATGATTCTATGAACCTGATCTTATCCAACAGTCAGTGATGATCATTATGGGATAGTTAAGAGAGGAAAAGGTGATTTGGGGAGGTATAGAGTGTTAGGAGGTTAGAAAGGGCCAGTTGCATTTAAATATTTTTTTGGTTGGTCTGCTTGTCTGAATGTACCCTGCACCTGATCAGTTTTTCCTATATGCTTTTTATACTCTATAAATCTTGTATTCTTTCTTGTACTCATTCCATGAGTACAGCAGGTGGATTCTGACATGGGTTGGAAGGCCCATGCGTCCATGGCATCAGATACTGTGTATGTGTATGTGTATACATATATGTATGTGAAGTAGTGTTCATGTATGCTCTTTGTACATGTGCCTGCTGGGAACACGTCTTCAGTCTCACTGCTGGTTGTACTTGGACACATAGAGCAGTAGATATCTTGCCGCACTTGAGATATTTTCCTTTAAAAAAATAGTGGTTTTTTTTTTTTTTTTTTTTTTTTTCCAGATTACTAGTGCACAGAAGGAAAAATAAAAAATAAACAAAAACTTCCTGAATACTAGATTTTGTTCTGAATCTCCACTGTTTCTTTCTACTGCAGTCCTTTGCAAAACAAATAAAATGCTACCACATTTAGCACTGTTATCTTTGAATAATCACAAATTACTACTTAAGGTGTATCACAAATAGATTTTTGAGATCATGCACTAAATTTGTGAATGTAATGAAATTCTGTTTAGACAAACAGTGAATTTCTATATCAATTTTTTTTGGACTACAACTGAATTAATCTTTCTAGTGTGGTAGAGTTTGTGTAGCTATGTTAGACAATAGCATTAATTTAAAGAACTAATATTCAGTTGGAATGATTTGATTCAAAGTTCTTTACCTGACTCATGGGACAATGCGCAGTGCCCATTGTACTCTACACACCACATATGGCAACTGATGGGTCATTGGGCATAAGCTCTTTCCTCCACTGTGTGGGGGGCTGCCTATGATAAATTTAAAACTCACAATGCATTCCTTTAATACAGTAAGGGACTAGCTCCAGTGTCCTGGCTAGCCATTATCTTTCTCATTAAAATAATTATCGCATCCAATGTTGAATGTGAACTATTGTATATCCAGAAAGTCATTGTGCTCTTGGAAGCTATTGTAGCTCATATCTATAGGAAACCTTTCTTTTCTTGACTTTTGACTTTGAAGGGGTGTGGAGGAGAATTCTGCCTTTCCCATAGTCTGCACTTATTAAACATCATCTTAAAAAAAAAAAGAAAAAAAAAAGTGCATTTTAAATACATAAAAGCTTTTACATGCACTCTGCTTCCAAGGGAGCACAATAATTAATTAATTAATTAATTAATTAATTTATTTATTCTGTTACTTTAGCAGTACATGTGTGGCAATGACATTTTAAAAATAGGTCAGGAACATTTGCAGCTTTAATGAAGCCAGAAGAATTTCATAATGTGGTGGGAAAAATATTTGCCTTGCATTTTCTTGCATTTCTCAACTACAAGTTGTCCATATATTTAGAAATCTCCAAATTGCATTATTTCATGCTAGAGATGAATGGAGATACTTGCAATTGCTTTAATATCTACTGGCTGTTATGAAATCAACACCATAAAGCCCTGTTTATCAGGTGTGCATTGTGCTAGACTGGTTAAATTAAATGACCATGACAATCAGTTGTGGCTCTTAATTGATTCTTTGTCTTTTGAAACATTTTTAAAAATTTGAATATTAACATTTGAATAATAAAAAAAATAAATCAGGATAAATGTATGTGAACATCCCACAGTTACAGACAAAAATTAGTTCTTTGCACATAATGAAGTCTCCAAATTTTATTTCCTACAAAATCCCCAAATTCTAATTTGATCTATACTGTTTATCATCAGCTGCTTATATATGTCCATAATCATTTCAGTCAACCACAGCTGCTGCTTATATTATTTAATTTTCTCTTACATTTATGTGTTTTAATTGCTACCTTTTCAGAGGACTGAGACTAGGCTTAACTTCTTCTTGTATATTTAACATGATGAAGCCATTACCATTAGCTGGTGCTTCAAGACGTTGCAGCAGCATAAGATTTTAAAAATCTAATGACATTTTCAGACACAGACAAGTTAAAAAAAAAAAAAGTTCCAGACTATTTCAGAATGAAGACACTTTATTCCTTTGAATTTTTACTTCTGAGTAGAACATCTATTCAGAAATAAAATAAAATAAAATAAATAAAATAAAATAAAATAAAATAAAATAAACATTAAAACAAAATAAAATAAAATAAAATAAAATAAAATAAAATAAAATAAAATAAAATAAAATAAAATAAAATAAAATAAAATAAAATAAAAATAAATAAATGCAAATATCCAATTTAGGATTAAGTTGGTAGTGATATGACAGTCACAGAGGTAGCTAATGTTATTTGCACAGATGTCAGAAGGTCACAGGACACCCGCTGCCTAATTAACAGAAATAGAGTTTATAATGGCCTGGTCTAGATTTCACTGCCCATCTTAAGTTTATTTTATTTTCTCTGTATTTCTCTGTATTCATTGATTATTAATTACAAGTTAAGATGAAAATTAGGTAAAGTTATCTGTACATTTACAAACAGTATAGGAATGCAGGGGTTTATTAATAAATAATCAGTAGACTGTTAGGGCACAAATTAACAAAATACTCTCCCCACACACACGTTGATGTCTATAATATTTAAACTCATTTAAAATTATTTTATCATTTATATACTGGCATTTTCTGACAACTTAATTTTGATTACAGGAAGGTCAAACACTAGATGAATTATTTTTATAATTATTTCATATGCAATATACACAAGTAGCATACATGTTGTACATAATACACATGTATACATACATATCTACACACAAAATTATGTAAAATACACAGCAAAATATTTTGTTAATCGATTCATTGGAAAGTGTGATTGAAAAAATCTTCAGGGGTTGGTTGGTCCAGTCTTCTGCATAGAGGCAGGCTCAAAAATGCCCATAATGATTTTCATATATAGTATCAAAAACATAAATATAAATACTTTTCGAATTAAACCCAAATTAAATTAGACATTATTTCAGGAAATATTTTATTAGCAACTGAGCAACAAGCCAACATTAGAATTAAGAAAAAGATTGTCCCTAGTTTTCTAAGATGATGAAAGTTACTAACTAAGTACTTAGAAACAGTGTGTAGGTGTATTTAACTAAGCTTTAAAAAAAATTCTTTTTCCTCAGTTACAGAAAATATTTTCTTCTTTGCAACTTTCTTGAGAAACTGATCACAAGTTAAAGAGGCAGGAGTGTTTTTTCTTCTCCTAAAATATGACCAATAATAATAATAATAATAGAACTATTTTTGTATCATGAGAGGTACTACATGGTGATTGGAGAAAACTGATTAGCTCCTGAGCTGATAGCACTTCTTTTTGCTAGACAAATCAATTAGTTTTCAAGGCAAGATCCATCAAATATTTTTTATTATTCCTTGGGCACATTAAATAGTTTTACTTAAGTAATAAAACCTTCCCAAAATGCATTTTAACAGGTTTAATTTATTTTTATTTTCATTCAGATTCAGAATCTGTATTTCTTAGTTAAAATAATTATTCCAATATTCTATAACATTAGAAAAATATATAAAAATATGGAGACTGAATAAATCTTTACAGGACTATGTAACTACACAGATAAATGTGAATACACATGGTATATTGTAGTTAGCAGATAGGAATAAATCATCACAGACTTTCAGCAGGGCAATCATTAGGACATACAAGTGGACAATTCATCATACCTAACATACATGTAGGTATTTAAAAATTAAGGTTTTCCATTAAATGGAGAGCAACAGGCCCTTCTAGAGGGCATTTAATCTGGTCTATATCAGACTCTCTGTTTCTCTATGCCAAATCTACATGACCATCTTGGATTTACACAACTTATTCTCTTAGATGTCTAAGACAACTGAGGAAATTCCTACCTGCAGTTAACCAACTGCATTGATACACAAGGTTTTGAAGCTTGCAGATATACATGTAGGTAGACTTAAAAGTCACAAGCTAGTCTAATTTCCTGGTGAATACTGAAAGCAGCAGAAAATTTGCTTTGTATTTGCTCTTCCAGTTATTGTAAGGTAATTTTCAGAGCTCTTCCATCCTCTTGTGGTGGGATAATAAAATGGAATCATGGCTTCTCTTCCCTTCCATCTTGATGCCTATAGTTTAGATCACCCTCAAGTTCTGCTTGTGAACAGTTTATCTATTTATATATCTATTTATTTATTTTACTTATTTAATTTAATTTTATTTTTTTTTATTTTTAATGCTATTATCTGCAGTAATAAGGAAAAATCTTACGACACAGTAGCTGAAATGAACTTTTCTTACTACTCCTCAGTGTAACTAAATAAATAAAACCACAGGAAAAAAAAAAATCCTCTATTGTAAAACTGTTGTTTATGACACCTGAGCCAAAATTTGACTATCTTTTGAACCAAGCTGGTTTTAAAATACATTGTGTAGAGGGTACAAAGCAGACATAAGTGAGAGTTCATTCCTGAAATCTATAGCTCCTACGATATGTTATCCCAATACATATGGCACCTTTGCACACTTGAGTAGATGCTTTCTGATGGTTGACAGAATCTAACACCCTTTTTTCTTTGTCTGATTCGTTATTGTTAGACTGGTTAGTTTATGTGTCTGTGTGCACACATAAATCCTACAAATCCTACTTTTTTTTTTTTTTCCTCTTCTTCTAGGAAAATTCTTACTCATTTTATATAACTTCCAGTATATGTCTTATCAGAACACCTTCTCTAAAAAGATTGTCCAGTGAAAGTAAGATGACTGGTTTTCAGTGTTGTTTAGTCATAGTTAAATGGATGGGTATTTAAAAAAAATCTTTCTAACAGACAGATTTAGTTTTTCATTGTTGTTTTTGTTTGTTTGTTTGTTTCAGGAAAGATGTGATCATTGATCATTTTTTGTTTTATTACTATAATTACTTGATTAGTAGTCTCATTGAAACAATTACAAATATTCAAATTAAGTATGGTACAGAATCAGGAATTTAGCCATCTACCTCTATATAGATCTGTTCCATCAAGTGACTCTCTATTTGAGTAAAAAAAAAAACAAAGAAAATTCTCACTATTTGGTGCCAGAACTGTGGACAAAGGCTAAGAAGACACCCTTGATTGAAAATACGTATTAGCAACACATCAGGTTGTCTAGTAGTAAAATAAGCACAGACTTTTAGAAAGAAAAACGTTATTCCTTTAGATTTTTTTTTTAACCTAGTCTTATAATTTGATTAAAAAAAAAAAAAAAAAAAAAAAAGATAAAAAGTCCCCAGTATTAACTGTGCTTTTCACCAAATATTCCCATGGAAAACTACAGCATTTCTTCTCTCTATGAAATCATTCTATGGGGGAAAGTTTATTCATAAGCTACCTAGATAGCTACTCTCATTTAGGTAGCAGTGAAAGTAATGTTTTACTCATTTTTATAACAAACATTGTTTCTCAAAATCATAGGTATAGTTCTAGACTTTAGATGGAAAATAAGTGAAAACACTCCCTAAAATTCTTATAAATGCTTATAATCTAAATTAGAAATCTATTATTCCGGGTTTCTTTCTTCCCATCTTTTTCCATCTTCATTTTTTTCTTCTTAAACAATAAAATGTAGTTCTTGGTATTGAAAGAAAAACGTTAATATCAACTGGCTTTAGTCAGAAGTGAAACTTCATTAAAGCAGAAGGCCATATAATCGCTACAGGAGCTCTCTGTGGGAAATACTTTATTCTTACTTAGCATATCCGTGATTTCTATCAACATTAGTGTCTTTCACAATGTTTGTTTCTTCTGAATATTTATGAAGGACTGTCCAGTGACCTCCTTAACATCTCCAGGTTTGTTCTGCTTTAACAGTCCCTCAAGTCAAGTGCAGTCAGAAGACTCATTCTCCCTCAACAGCAGCAATCAATATGGCAGAGGCCAAGGAACTGTCTGCAGAAAAGAGATTTCTATCAATAAAATGGAAGAAACAAAACAAAATATAGTTAAGGGCTATAACTCATAAAGAAAAAAAAAAAAAAGAAAAAAAAAAAAGAAAAAAAAAAAAAAGCCCAAATATCTAATAACAATCTATCTCTCCTTTTAAAACCCTTTTTTTTTTTTTTTTTTTTTTTTTTTTAACACTATGACACAAAAAAATAACCACAGAAAATATAGAATTTTTTAAAATGAGTTTGGAGAGCTTTTGAAATCAGAGAAACATTATTACCATGGCTTATTGATAGAGTTTAATTAACATTATTTTTATTTTTATTTTTATTAATTTAGTTAGGATCAGAAGGTTTGATTTTTTTTATAGCTTTTTTTTTAACATATCTAATTTTACTATATTACTGTAACCATTTATGAAAATTGATTAAATCAAGCACCCCAGTCCCTGCTAAGTAATTGTTTTTGTTATATTATGAATATTATGAATATTATGCCTGTCATGATTCTAGCTGGGATAGAGTTAATTTTCTTTGTAGAGGCTTACAAAATGCTGTGTTTGGGATTTTTGATTAAAATGGTGGTGAGAACACAGTAATGGTTTTCAGTTGCTGCAAAGCAGTGCTTACTCAGAGCCAAGGACACTTCTGCTTATAACACTGCCCTGCCAGCGAGGAGGCAGGGGGTTCACAGGGAGATGGGAGGGGACACAGCCAGAACAGCTGACCCAGACTGACCAAAGAGATGTTCCATAGCAGATGACATCATGCTCAGCAATAAAAGCTGGGGTAAAGAAAGAGGAAAAGGACATTGAGAGTGACGGTATCTGTCTTCCCAAGAAAGCGTTACACATGATGAGCCCTGCTTTTCTGGAAGTGGCTGAACATCTGCCTGATGATGGGAAATAGCAAATGAATTCCTTGTTTTTCTTTGTTTGCACGTATGACTTTCATTTTACCTAGTAAAATGTCTTTATCTCAACCCATGAGTGGTTGTTTTTTTTGTTTGTTTGTTTTTTTTTACCTTTATTTTTACCTTTCTGATTCTCTCTCCAGTCCCACCTGGCTAGAGACAGTGAGTTGGTCACTTTGCTGTCTGTTGGGGTTAAACTACACCAATGCCTCAAATTCCCAAATATATCAATATGGTAGACAGTATTTGAGCATGTGGATATGTCGCTAAGGTAGGTCTATTATCTCATTGGTTTATAATCTCTCACTATTAAATCCCTTGTAATTTACAGCATCTTTGCTAACTCTTCATGATTTTATGTTCATTGTATGCTAACAAAAATAATGCTTCTAATTCCTCTGGAAAGTACAACACCCAGACAGTTGATTGCAGTTTTTTTTTTTTTTTTTATTATTATTTGTTTGCTTTTACCTTTATTCATGAAGAGCCACCCCCAGAATGATGCAATTCTTCATTTTACTAGCATCTGATTCTTCAGTGCAGATTGAATTTTATTTAATTGCCCAGGAATTTAATTTTAATGTTATAATTTAAGTATAACATAATAAAATTATAATTTATATTATATAAATTAAATTATAAATTATATTATATAAATTATATAATTTAACATTTTAATTTTAATGTTATAGAAGAATAGAGCTAAACTCTTCCAGAAAGTCCTGTGTATAATGGTTAGCAGCATAAAGGGTACAAAATTCCTCCATAGTTAAATCCTTGTCTGGATTCTAAGTTTCTATTGTTTTATGACCTTGCACAGAAAATTTGGAAATGCATATATTTTTCAAGAGCAAATGCCCTTGTTATCAGTGGTAAAATAATTTTCTCAAATTAGAAAGTCCTCCTGAATTTTAACTTTCATGTACATATATGGGCTCCCTCTAAAAGAGGAACATGAGCGACTGGAATTAGTAGATCTGTGCATCACTATGAGCAAGAAGGCAAGCAAGGGGGTCAGAAGACCTTCACGGCTGAGCAGGGAGCTCCTAGCAAAGCTCAATCAGAAGAGGGAAGTTTACAGCATGTGGAAAAAGGGACAAGTCACTTGGGAGGAATATAGGGACACTGTCAGAGTATTCAGGGATGTGACAAGGAAGGCCAACACCCAATTGGAATTAAATCTGTCAAGGGATGTCAAGGACAACAAGAAGGTCTTCATCAAATACATCAGTAGAAAAAGGAAGACTGGGAAAATGTCTGCCCTCTACTGACTGGGGCGGTTGGCCTGGTGAAAAAAGATATGAAGGCAGAGTTGCTGAATGCCTTTACTGAATGCCTTGCTTCAGTCTTTACTGCTAAGATCAGACCTCAGAAATCTCAGACCCTGAAGACAAAAGAGGAAGTCTGGAGAAAGGAGGATTTTCCCTTGGTCTAAGATTGGGTCAGAGATCAGCTAAACAAACTTGACATCCGCAAACCCATGGGCCCCGATGGAATGCACCCACGGGTGCTGGAGAAGCTGGCTGATGTTATTGCTAGGCCACTCTCTATCACCTTTGAAAGGTCGTGGAGAACAGGAAAGGTACCTGAGGACTGGAAGAGAGCCAATATCGTGCCAGTCTTCAAAAAGGGCAAGAAGGAGGAGCCAGGCACAGAATCACAGAATCACAGAATTGTCTAGGTTGGAAGAGACCTCAAGATCATTGAGTCCAACCTCTGACTTAACACTAACAAGTCCTCCACTAAACCACATCACTAAGCTCTACCTCTAAACATCTTTTAAAGACCTCCAGGGATGGAGACTCCACCACTTGCCTGGGCAGCCCATTCCAATGACTTACAACCCTCTCAGTAAAGAAGTTCTTCCTAATATGCAACCTAAAACACCCCTGGCACAACTTTAGCCCGTTCTCCCTCATCCTGTGAGGTGGACATCCTGTGGGGTGTCACCAGGCACATGGGAGAATAGACCAACCTCCACCTCTCTACAGCCTCCTTTAATGTACTTATAAAGAGCGATAATGTCGCCCCTGAGCCTCCTTTTCTCCAGGCTGGCAATCCCAGCTCCTTCAGCCGCTCCTCCTAGGACTTGTTCTCCAGACCCCTCACCAGCTTTGTCGCCTCTCTCTGGACTTTTTCGAGCACCTCGATGTCCTTCTTGTAGCGAGGGGCACAAAACTGAACACAGTACTTGAGGTGTGGACTCACCAGAGCTGAGTACAGGGGGACAATCACTTCCCTACCCCTGCTGGCCACACTGCTTCTTATACAAGCCAGGATGCTGTTGGCCTTCTTGGCCACCTGAGCACACTGCTGCCTCATATTCAGCCTCTATCAACCAATACTCCCATGTCCTGTCTGCCTGGCAGCTGTCCAACCACTCATCTCCCAGCCTGTAGCTCTGCTTAGGGTTATTGCGCCCCAGGTGCAGGACCCGGCACTTGGCCTTGTTGAACTTCAGCCATTGGTCCAGCCTATCCAGATCCTCCTGCAGAGCTTTCCTACCCTCGAGCAGAGAGTAGGTGTCATCTGTGAACTTCTGTGTCATCTGTGAACTTCCTGAGGGTGCACTCTATCCCCTTATCCAGATCATCGATAAAGATATTAAAAAGGACCGGCCCCAGTACTGAGCCCTGGGGAACGCCACTAGTGACCAGCCTCCAACTGGATTTGACTCCATTCACTATGACTCTTTGTGCCTGGCTATCCAGCCGGTTTTTAACCCAACGAAGTGTGTGCCAGTCCAAGCCAAAAGCAGACAGTTTCTTGAGGAGAATGTTGTGGGAAACGGTGTCAAAAGCCTTGCTGAAGTCAAGGTAGACCACATCCACAGCCTTTCCCTCATCCACCAAGCACATCACTTTGTCATCGAAGGAGATCAGGTTCATCAAGCAGGACCTGCCTTTCATAAACCCATGCTGACTGGGCCTGATCACCTGGTTGCCCTGTAAGTGCCGCCTGAAGACACTGAGGATAATCTGCTCCATGAGCTTCCCTGGCACTGAGGTCAAACTGACAGGCCTATAGTTCCCCAGGTCTGCCCTCTGGCCCTTCTTGTAGATGGGCGTCACGTTTGCTAGCTGCAAATCGACTGGGACCTCCCCCGATAGCCAGGACTGTTGATAAATGATGGTAAGCAGCTTGGCCAGCTCCTCTTCCAGTTCTCTCAGTACCCTCGGGTGGATCCCATCTGGCCCCATCGACTTGCATACATCCAAGTGCTGTAGCAGGTCACCAACCATTTCCTCAGTGAGGGCCACATTCTGCTCCCCATCCCCTTTCACCACCTCAGGGTACTGGGGACAGACCGCTCCTGTGCCATTAAGATTTCCTTCTTGAAGAGCGCCCAGCCTTCCTGGACTCCTCTGCCCTTCAGAACCACCTCCCAAGGGACTCTATCAACCAATGTCCTGAACAGTTCAATGTCGGCCCTCTGGAAGTCCAATACAGCGGTTTTACTGGTCCCCTTCCTGGCTTCTCCAAGAATGGAGAACTCTACCATTTCATGGTCACTCTGCCCAAGATAGTTTCAAACCACCACATCTCCCACTAGTCCTTCTCTGTGAAGAGAAGTTTAAGCGGGGCACTTCCCCTGGTAGGCTCACTAACAAGCTGCATCAGGACGTTATCTTCCACGCTCTCCAGAAACCTCCTAGACTGCTTCCTATGAGCTGTATTGCATTTCCAGGATATGTCTGGGAAGTTGAAGTCCTCCACACGAACAACAGCTGACGATTTCACAACTTTTGCCATCTGCCTGTAGAATTCCTCATCCGTATCCTCATCCTAGTTTGGTTGTCTATAACAGACCCCCACCAGGATGCTTGCCTTGTTGGCCTTCCCACTGATCCTAACACACAGGGACTCAACCTTATCATTCCCAGTTTCAGCCTCAAGTTCCACAGCATCGAAACACTCTCTGATATAGAGAGCCACACCACCACCCCTTCTGTGCTGCCTGTCCCTTCTGAAGAGCCTATAGCCAGACATTGCAGCACTCCAGTCATGAAAATGGTCCCACCATGTTTCCGTGATGGCAACCAAGACATAGCTAGCCTGCTGCATGATGGCTTCCAGCTCCTCCTGCTTGTTGCCCATGCTGCGTGCATTAGCGTAGATGCAGTTCAGCTGGGCCCTTGCCTTTGTCCCCAGCCCTGACATTGTTCCCTCTGGCACACCTCTAATGAGCATTATTCAATCCTCATCCCTCTTCCTACCTAGTTTAAAGCCCTCTCAATGAGCCCTGCCAGCTCCTGGGCTAGTATCAGTCTTCCTCTTAGAGACAGGTGGGACCCGTCTGCGGTTATCAGGCCAGGTGCCAAGTAAAGAACCCCGTGGTCAAAAAAAAACCAAAATGTCTATGTTGGCACCAGCTTCTGAGCCACATGTTTACCAGGTGGGCTTTCCGGGTCCTCTCTGTACCCCTCCCTGCCACTGTAGGGATGGAGAAAAGGACAAGCTGTACTCCCACTCCACCTACTTATCGTCCCAGTCCCCTAAAGTCCTGTTTGATAGCCTTCAGTCTTCTCTCTTTTGTATCATCTCTGCCAGCCTGGACTATCAAAAGAGGATAGTAGCCAAAGGAGTGAACTGGGTTAAGAAGCTTTCTGGCAATGTCCCTGACCCTGGCCCCAGGGAGGCAGCAGACTTCCCTATAGATAGGGTCAGGCTGACAAATAGGGCTCTCTGTTTTCCTGAGAAGGGAGTCACCTACAATGATCACCCTTCTTTCCTTCTTAGTGGAGGCAGTCCTGAGGTGTGGAGTCGACTTCCTCGCCCTAGGCACCCTCCTGGGTGAGTCTTTTCAGCTCAACCTCACCCACCAGTCTCTCAAACTCCAGGGCCTCAAACCAGTAGTGTAAGGGCACCTGGGAAGGTGGGGCCAGTAGAGGGGGGCATTGCCTGTGATGTCAAGCAGGGACCTGTTTCCATTCCTCCTCAACTACAGGCAACTACAGGCCAGTCAGCCTCACCTCCATTCCTGGAAAGGTGATGGAACAGCTCAACCTGGAGGTCATTTCCAAGCATGTGGAGGGTAAGAAGTTGATCAGAAAAAGTCAGCATGGTATCACTGAGGGGAAACCATGCTTAACCAATCTGAAGTTTTCTGTGACGAGATGACTAGTTGTATAGATGAGGGGAGGGTGGTGGATGTGCTCTACCTTGACTTCAGCAGGGCTTTTGACATTGCCTCCCATAACATCCTCATAAACAAGTTCAGGAAGTGTGGCCTAGATGAGTGGATGGTGAAGTGGATTGGCAATTGGCTGGACAACAGAGCTCAGAGATTTATGCTAAGTGGTACAGTCTAGTTGGAGGCTTGTAGCTAGTGGTGTCACCCAGGGGTCATTACTGTTCCAGTGTTGTTCAACTTATTCACCAGTGACCTGGACAATGGAACAGAGTGCACCCTAAGCAATTTTCTGGTGACACAAAGCTTGGAGGAGTGGCTGATACCCCAGAGGGCTATGCTGCCATTCACAGGGACCTTTACAGGCTGGAGGGTTGGGCCAAGAGGAACATCATGAAGTTCAACAGGGGCAAGTGCAGGATCCTGCACCTAGGGAAGAATAACCCCAAGAACCAGTACAGGCTGGAGGGTGTCCTGCTGGACTGCAGCTCTTCAGAGAGGGACCTGGGAATCCTCGTGGACAGTAGGATGACCATGAGTCAGCAATGTGCCCTTGTAGCTAAGAAGACTGATGGTATCCTGGGGTGCATTCAGAAGAATGTTGCCAGCAGGTCAAGGGAGGTGTTCCTTCCCCTCTACTCAGCCCTGGTGAGGCCACACCTAGAGTATTGTGTCCAGTTCTAGGCTACCCAGTACAAGAGGGACAGAGAACTATTGGAGCAAGTTCAGAGGAGGGCTACTAAGATGATGAAAGGACTGGAGCACCTGTCGTACAAGGACAGGCTGAGAGAACTGTGCCTGTTTAGATTGGAAAAGAGAAGACTTATGGGAGACCTCATTAATGTATATAAATATCTGAGGGGAGGGTGTCAACAAGATGAAGCTGGTCCCTTTTCAGTTGTGCCCAGTGAGAGGACAAGAGGCAATGGGTACAAACTGAAGCACAAGAGGTTCTGGCTCAATATGAGGGGCCACTTCTTTACTATGATGGTGACAGAGCACTGGAACAGGTTGCCCAGAGAGGCCGTGGAGTCTCCTTCTCTGGAAATATTAAAATCCTACCTAGATGCCTTCCCGCACAATGTGCTGTAGGTGATTGTGCTCAGAGGTGCATTGGACTAGATGATCTTCAGGGGTTCCTTCCAACCCCATCCATTCTGTGATTCTGTGATTCTGTGATTCTGTGATTCTGTGATTCTGTGATTCCGTGATTCTTTGAGTTCAGCAGAAGGCTACTAAAATGTTGAGAAGGACTGGAGCATCTGCCACACAAGGAGAGGCTGAGAGATCTGGGCCTGTTTAGTTTGGAAAAGGGAAGACTGAGAGGGGATCTTATCAATGTGTAAAAATATCCAAAGGGAGGGTGTCAAGAAAATGGGGTTAGACTCTTCGGTGGTGACCAGTGACAGGACAAGAGGCAACAGACACAAACTTAAGCAGAGGAAGTTCCAGCTGAATATAAGAAAATACTTCTTTACTAGTGAGGGTGACAGAGCACTGGAACAGATGATTGCCCAGAGAGGCTGTGGAGTCTCCTTCTCTGGAGATATTCAAAACCCACCTGGATGCGATCCTGTGCAATGTGGTCTAGGTGATCCTGCTTGGCAGAGGGGTTGGACTAGATGATCTCCAGAGATCCCTTCCAATCTCAGCCATTCTGTGATGTTGCAATATGGCCTAGATTAAACATGTTAGATGGGAATGAAAATTAAATTATCATTTTTTCCCTCTAGTCTAAAACTTATTTTGTCTAGAAAGTAAAAACAGTTTTTATTTATTTATTTATTTATCTATTTTACAACACATACATAATGTTATCCATATTACTAGCAAATATTAACCAAATTTAGGCTCATAAGAAGGCACTGAGCAAGAAAAATAAGGATTTAGGTAACTTTGATGAAAATGATCTATTTTAGATTTTCTGGAAGAGAATAGTTATCAATCAACTCGCTTTAGTCAAAATAGATTTTGTTCCTTAAATATAATTATTTATTAAGCTAGTTTTAAGCTAGTTTTTTAAAGTACAAAACAAAGATATACAGAGAGAATATTTTTGTGTATTATGCAGATTGTTATGAAAAGTCTTTCACTTTGAAAATAAATTCTTTCACAATGAAAAGCAATTGAAAAACAGTCAGAATCATTTATAAAATAAGAAGGCTAAAACAACAGCTTCTTTGACCTAGAGCTAAGGTATAATATTTGATTTCAAAACAAAATACATGTAGATGTGGACAGATTTTGTACAGAAGACAAAAAGAGAACATGGCAGAATTAGCAAATGAAGGAAAAGTGAGAAGATTATTTCAGAACTTCTGATAACAGAAAGCTGAGTGTCAGATAATGAGCTTGGAGCTAAAAGAAAAGAAGTGCTCTTCTGCTATTTGACTTCTGTCTTGCTCAGAAAATGAAATTTGGTGTTCTTTATAAATAAGCACTTTTGTTAGAAATAGCCTGGCTTCATCACATAATTCTTCTCATAAGCATATCAGTTCCTAAATTTTCCTCACACATTTGGGACAATGAGAAGTGAAGTGTTTTCTGAAAACAGAGCCTATTCAGAGTATTATATAATGCCACAATCAATCAATTTCATTCTAATATACCCACATTTTTGGATTCATAGAGCAAATCATATAAACATAAAACATTTATGATTTATTTAGGTAAAAAAGAATCATACACTACTTTAAGAAAAATGAATAAATTTTGACTCTTCATGGCCACAAACAGCAATCTTTTTTTTTTTTTTTTTTTTTTTTAAACAACCAAGGGACTTAACATAAATTTTCAAAATTGGCTAGTCTATGCGTCTATGCTACTACCAAAAAAGGTCTGTGTAACAGGGAAGCTCTGCTATTCTTTCTGCATGGCCCAGGACATACATGTCATTTTCCATTTATCAGCTGTAGCTGTCCATTATCTGAGTAATTTCAGCACAATTTCTAGAATACACACAAGGGGGGAAGAGGAATGGGGGAAGAATGGGGGGAAAAAAGGGGGAAAGAATGTACACAAAGGTGGCTGGGGTGAAGGAAGGCAGACAGGAAGCTTTTTCATCACCTTCCTGTAATTAAGAAGGGTTTAACTGTCTTGCAAAACCAACCTAATTTAGATTTAAGAAAAATTTCTATGGGTAGGAATATCGATATTTTCCTATTTCTGTAAGTAGATATCTAAATAAAGGGACCGTGTCTTTTCAAAAACATTACAGAAAGTCTAGTCACTCTAATCAACCCTTACAGGAGACTATCTATGGGAGAGGCTGATGACACGTTTTGAAAATTAACCATTTTAGTTACCCAGCTACAAAGATGAAAGTTTAAATTTAAGATCTATCTGTTTAATTTTCCTTCAGTATTGAGAAATATGTCTAATGCCAGTCATCCTGACAGAACGTTGCACTGCTAGTTGAGAACTGACTGACAGAAAAGCTTGATACTAGTAGGACAGTCAACACTACCTCCTACAGTAGTCTTTGTTTTTCTTTTGGATGTCTGCCATGCAAGTATTGAACAACTTTCACGCTGTTTAGCTTGTAAAAGCTGACAAGATCACAGCCCAAGGTTACGTGGCTGTACATCATATAAATCCTGCAGGCTTCAAGTGATGCTACAGAACAGCCAACAAACCATTCTAACAAAAGCCCATGGTGATCTTTACACTTCTGAAAACCAACACAGATTGAAATACAATTATCAAAGTTTATGAGCAAGGATAGTATCACACAGTTTAGTGAATCCAAAATATCAATAATAGTCCTTCCACATTAACAACTACATTTTTGTATGTTTAATACTTGCTCTATGTTTTTCGTTTGCAAGTACTGATGAGAAATTATCATTTGGAGTGACTAAAATCAACTGGTATTTTTTTTTGTGTTTACAATGATACTTGGAAGTACTTATGGGTATGAAAAAATCAGCTTTGTAGTGCCTAGTTACAATACCTAAATAAACAATTCTAACTAGTATCTTTATACAATTTATGAGAATAGTTACATGCTGAAGAGAAGGGTGCTGAAAAACTGTTAGATTGAGTAAGGCTTTGTTATTTGGGGGTAAAAGGAAATGATTAGGGGGAGAAAATATCTACAAATGAAATCCTGCCTTGTCTAGAGGGTAACCACTTGAAAACTTGTAAATAGGATTATTCTGTTTATAACTGGTGTTTGTTTATTTTTATTTTTATTTTTATTTTTATTTTTATTTTTATTTTTATTTTTATTTTTATTTTTATTTTTATTTTTATTTTTATTTTTATTTTTATTTTTATTTTTATTTTTATTTTTATTTATTTATTTTAAGAAGCAAGATAAATTTTTGCTTTTTATCCAAGATTTCAGTGGTTCAGTACTGTCTACTGAATAAGTTATAAATTTTGCATCTATTCTCTATCCCAGTGATTACTTCTATACAATTACGAACTTGCCAAATGGCTGAGACATACAGCAGACAATGAACAACCTAGAATCAGGTTAGGTGCATGGAGAAATCTTCAGTGTGAAAATACTTAGTCATGAACAGTTTCCATAAAACTTTCATTTTAGTTCATAAAAAAATTTTCATGATCTGCTCCAAAATGTCTTGAAGAACTAGCAGGAAGTTCTCTACAGTTAAGTCAGCATAGGAAAAAAACAAATTCAGTGATTGCTATTAGAAATAAAGAGGCCTATAATTTAGAATTATTTAATTTCAAAATATAAACAACCCAGAATAGGATTGTGTATTTATTTTACAACTGACTAATATGATAGATAAATAACTATTCTTCATAACACAAATCACATTTGGTGCAGCAGTAGGAAAAGCTGCTGAAGTACAAAAGAATAAAAAAATAATGCGGGACACATTGCAGAAGAATGTTGTATAGGTTCAGTTTAAAGTATTTCTTTCAAATTGTACCTTACACCTGAGCTGGAACTTTTTACTTCAGACATTGAGCATCAGAAATAAACTATTTCACAATTTCTCCTTGGCTGTGCACTAAGGCATAAAGTGCTCCACTTAGTACCACAGCTTGCACAAATAAACATATTTGATTTTGATGAATCCTGAGCTTGCTTTTTGATGAATACTATTGAGACAGCTCATTAAAAACTATTTTTTTCCACCTTGGTCACATTACTATGTAGAACAAAGTCAGGATGATCTGAAAAAAAAAAAATGATAACATATAGTATATAATGAGTTGGATTTCACCTCTGCTTATTAAAACATCACAGCCATGTGCTGTTTTTCCTAAGAGGACTGATGTAGTCATGACAGCCAGTGCTGTCTAAAAGATATTGTCAGAAATTTTGCTAGATGCTTCATTGCTGGGGGAAGAGCCTTAGACGATCAGTATATTTCTAAGACTCCATCTGTATACACAACCAAAAACTGTGTTGGAATTGCTGCTATCAACTTTGTACAATAAGGGTTGAGACCAGGAGAAGCAGTGTAGCCATGGAGATGATACTGTGCTTATACATATAAATCCTGCAGTTCAGCACAAGTAATGAAGCTCCATGAAGCTCCAAGAAGCTCTGCCCTTACTCATGAGGGATTCTCTCAAAGCTTGTATGAATAATGCTGCTGCATTACATTGCTTGTTATTCCTGAATTCACACTCCTTTAAAACATGCTTTAATAAAGAAAGAAAAAAAAAAAAGTGTGTCCAGAGGAGAGACATGAAGATGATTGAGTGTCTGGAGCAGCTCTCCTATGAAGAAAGACTGAGGGACTTGGGGTGTTCAGCCTGGAGAAGAGGAAGCTCTGGGAAGACCTTGTAATGGCCTTCCAGTACCTAAAGGGGGCCTACAGGACAGCTCGGGAGGGACACATTGTCAGGGAGTGTAGTGATAAGACAAGGGGTAATGACTTTAAACTAGATTAGATATTAAGAAGTTCTTTACTGTGAGGCACTGGAATAGGTTGCTAAGGGAAATTTTGGATGCCCCATTTCTTTCAGTGTTGAACACCATGCTGGCTGGGGCTTCGAGCAACCTGGTCTAGTGGGAATTGCCCCTGCCCATGGCAGGGGGTTGGAACTAGATGATCTTTAAGGTCCCTTCGAGTCCAAAACATTATATGACTGTCTAATTCTATAAAAAGTTCACAAGATAGTAAAGCAATTTAATAATGCCCTCAATAAAAGGGATTATTGTAGAGAAAATAATCTATTTCAAACACTATTCCATCCTGCAGCAATAGCTAACTGGCTATCCTGTTGATATGGGAGTGACGGAAAAGGTGTAGTAGATACTTGAAATGAAGAAATGTGGAATTTCTTTTTCGCTTTTTGATTTTCTTTTTCTAAGTTTTTTTTTTTTTTTTTTTTTTTCTCTAAGCTTTTTCTAAGTTTCATGTGATAAATAATGTGAAAGTCTTGTGACACTTTTGATAGAACAAAGAACAGCAGTTCAAATTTACTAAATACATATTTAGTTTAAGGGAGAAAAAAAATGCAAAATTTTAAATCTCTTCTTACAGTCATCTGGGGGAGTCACACGAACATCTGGATGCAAAAAATCAAATATAACAGAATGCTATACAGAAGTATTATTGCACTGATCTCTTGCTCACAGACAAATGTATGTGAGTCACAAACTAAGGATCATGTACTCCTCTATTTATTTAATTATGACCACATATATGCCTATGGATTCATCATTTTGAAAGTTGGCTTGTCAATTTGGCTGGTTATTAGACCTGCAAAATAATGTTACTAGTAAAGAAAGACCAGATACAATATCGTATTAAAGAATGACTCCACCATTGAACATGTGTTGATTTAATCTGTTGAGTGTCTTGCACCATAACAGACATTGAGAAATTTCACCTAAGTTTTAAGATTTTCTCACATAAGTTGCAACCTTGTATACAACATTATCAATATTCATGTTAGTATTACAGGAGGTCACTACGTTCAACAGAAAACATAATCTTTGAATTGAAAACTTGAATTCTCTCTTGTGCTTTTCCTACCACTGGGTTTTCACATTTTTGTGGAAGTCTCTGTTAAAGATGAACTTTCCACAAAGAATGATATTTCAGGTATATAAAGACTAAAGCATGTATATTTTGAGTAAATTTTGCATTAATGTGAAAGGATATATATATTTACACCTATGCTACTGAAAAGGTATAAGCAGTATCAGCTACAAGTAACTGATACATGTAGTCTTAGTGTCACCTTTTCTATCATTACATATACATCCCAATGCTTTGTCAATCATATTATATAACCATAAGTAATACATGTTTGTGTTAGGAATTATTTTTATCACTAGTGTAAAGAAAATCAAATATCAGTAACTAAAGATTTATAAAAATTTTAATTGTACTGAAGATTCATTGGAACTGAAAATTTTAATTGTACTGAAGATTCATTGGAATAAGAGAATTAGTCAAGTGTCAAGTCAAGTGTTACTTAAGTTTTAGAGAACTTATTCAGACACAAGCTTCTCTGATGTTTGTAAATACTTTGCAGACTTGTAGGCACTGTTTATTTATTCACATGATATCTTTAGTATTTCATTGTGGTCTTTGTTAATCTTCACCTTTTAAAGGGATAAAAATAGAACTTAGAAGATAAGTGTGATGATAACAAATCTTGACAATCTTAAATACTTTTTTTTTTTTTTTAATTAGGATTCAAAAGTTCATATTATAGTTATATCCTTTTGTTAACTTTGTTCTCTGGTCATAAGTTGTACTCATTAAAATATAGGTATGTTTTGTTATTATTTTTATTCTTATCATTCTAATTCAAAATGAAAAGTAAAATAGAAAGGTCACTGAGTGTTTGTTCATTCAGCCTTTGAATGGAAGCTATTGTACGTAATGTTGGTCCTCTGAGTATTCTGAAGCTGTTTGGCATAGTTAGAGTAAATGACCCTGACATTATTTCCACACTATTGATGATTTGCATGGAACTGCAGACTTTGTGAGAAAACTAAGCAGTGTATAAATGTGCACAGAGGTTTCTTGTAGAACAGCTTTAAGCTAAAAAATATTATTCATAAATGATTAGAAGTCAATCTTTCATGTAGATTAATCTGTGCAGGTGTCTTGCACCTATATTTTGCCAAGAGTTTCACAAACATAAATTGCATTAGGAAACTTTGTATTATGTTTATTAGTTTTTGTTTATCTGTTTGTTTTTCCACTGAAATCTGGCTTTTGGATTGGCTTTAGCTAATGAACTCTGGCTTAGCTTAGTCATTTGTGTGTGAATACTGAATAAAAATGTTAATATTAAGAATAATAACTTTGAACAACCAGAGATATTCCCAATTCCTTATTAATGGGAGAGGCAATGATTGAATTTCACCCACTGAGAATATATTTCAGAAAACAAACAAACAAACAAACAAACAAACAGAAATCTTTTAAAACTTAAATCTTTTTAAAGAGATATACTTATGTTGCTGTCCAAAAAAGCGTACAAGTTTTGATATTCTATTAATTTTTTATTACTGCCTTAAATATATGATATAAAATAACCTATTCTATACATAATTATTAATGTTCATTTGGACATAACATCAATCCACACTATCTACCTGATGTGTAGAAAGTTAATTTGGGGTTGAGAAGGAGGAAAATTGAAGTCAATATTCATTTCTTCTGATAGATTCAGCCAGCTGTGCTACTTGAATTGTATTTTGTATCTAAGGAGGACATTCCATGGTACTCATGAAACTTCTCTGGCTCAGCACTTTCAAAAGTCTCTTTAGAGCTGAAAGGAGTCCTTAAGCTTTACAGTCCTGTTAAAGTCTTCATTTTCCACTCAGATTAACATATATACTTTGAATCATTAGAGTATTCATCCTCACTTGAAAGCAGAGTGTGGAAGCTCTGGAAAGTTAGAGACAAGAGTTCATCATTTTCAGGTTTGGCTGGTTTTTTGTTGCTGTTGTTTTGTTTTTGTTTTTAACATGCAGGGGAGAAATAAATTTTTCTTTTTGAGCCCTACAAATAAAAATGCCTCATTCTAAGGAAGAGACATAAACTATCAAATGTAATGAAATGTTTTTGTTAAATAATAAGCAACAGAAGCATAAAGAAATAAATATTTTCATAGTGGTAAAATATATACAACTATAAACTCATAAATATACCAGAGAATTATAATATGAATTTGTAAATTGTATGCAAATAGCTTGAAACCAGATCTACAAAGACATAAATAAAGCAACAAGACTGAAAGGTTTATATGTTGGCTTGTTTATAGAGTAGCACAAACATTTTTCTTTTTTAATTGGCAATTAATTTTCAGCAGCCATCTAGGTACTTTCATGTCAAATTACTTTCCCTATACTAAACAAGATTAGGCATCCAAGCAGCAAAGCACTTATGTGAAAAGTGAGAAACCGACTGTCAAGTAGATATTTTCTACATATAACCAATTAAAATGTTTCTTTTGTGATGAATGGATGTTGTAATTCTACATCTCATATTTCCACTTTTGTCTGCATACCTGCATAACTTCCTCGTTCTTAATTCCAGGGAATTAAATAAAGGCAATACAGAGTTGTTTTGCTGCTTCTCTTGCTCTTTAACTCCAAGACAAATGTAGTGTACAAACATCTGTTATTGAGGTTTGAGTTATAAATAATATATCCAACATGTAATGCTGCCCATACATATTTTAGTTTAGATGAATATCCACAATACAATGGATGAATGCAAGCTCTTTAGCAGGTCATTGCTCTGATCACTTGTTTCTTTTGCACCACTTCAGTATTTTTTGCCAAGATGTCTCTACATTTAGAATTAAGGCCACTGACACATAAGGTATAAAGTAATGTATTATTGATACTCTTCAAATGAATGACATAAAAAGAAAAATATTGATTTTTAAGAAGATGTCTCATTTTTCTGATTTCACAGAAGACTGATGCAGGTTCATGTAGCTATCAATATTATTTGAATTAATGCATATTCCTTACTATTGATTATTTTAACAATGATTGTCATAACTGATTTATGAGCACTTACGCATGTTAAATTTTTAAAAAGGCAAATATCAGATTTGTATATATAGATGGATTGACTTGAACAAACAAGAGAGCTAAATGTTAATGACACAGTGCTTGATAGAATTTACATTATAATACATTATGTTCAATACTTTGTTTTTAAAGTGATAGTGAAAACCTGAAAGATTTCTTGGACAAATTCCATTGAAGGACAGATTCTGCCACTCTTGTTCATGGTATCTTATTCAACAGTTTATACCTTTGATTTCAGCAGAACTAATCATAAATAAATAAAATAGAGAAAAAACAAAAACAAAAACAAAAACAAAAACATCAGACTGTAAAAGTCAAAGCTACGCTAACTTCAATAGTCTCTGGATCAGACCCAACGACTGTAGAATCACAGAATCATCTAGATTGAAAAAGACCTTTAAGATCATCAGCCTGACCTACCAAGACCCATCAATAAACCTTAGTGCCACACCCACATGTCTCTTAAAATAGCTCCAGGGATGGTGACTCTAACACTTCCCTGGAAATCCCTTTCCAATGCCTGTCCACCCTCCCTGTGAATAAATCCTTCTTAATGCCCAATCTAAACCTCCCCTTGTGCAACCATGACCATTTCCTCATGTCCTATCACTTGTCACTGGAGAAAAAAAAGACACCCTCCTCACTACAACCTCATTTCAGGTAGTTGTACAGAGCAATAAGGTCTCCCCATCTCCCCTCACCTTCTATTTTTTTTTTTTTCCCAGACTAAAAACATACCGGTTCCCTCAGCAGTTCTTCATAACTCTTGTTTCTACTCTCTTCAATAGCTTCATTGCTCTTCCCTGCACAATCTTGAGCTCAATATTCCATTGACCTCCTTGGCCACCTTGGCACACTGCTGGCTCATGTTCAGCCAGTTGTCCACCAGCACCCCAGGTCCTTTTCTGCTGGGCAACTTTCCAGCCACTCTGCTGCAAGTGTGTACTACTGTATTGGGTGGTTTTGACTCAAGTACAGGACCGAGCACTTGAGTATGTCATGTCATGTGATTGGATGCAGCCCATCAATGTAGCCTATTCAGATCCCTCTGCAAAACTTTCCTAACCTCAAGCATATGGACAATCCTGCCTAACTTGGTATCATCTGTACACTTACTAAGGGTGTACTCAATCCCCTCATCTAGACCATCAATAAACAAAACTGGCCACAATACTGAGCCCTCAGGAATGCCTCTGGTGACTTGCCATCAACTGAATTGAACTCCATTTGCTGTGACACTTTGATCCTGGTCATCCACAGTTCGTCATCTAGTGAATTGTATACCTGTCCAAGCCATAAGCAGCCAATTTTTCTAGGAGAATACTGCTGGAAACAGTGCAACAAGCCAGGTAAACAACATCCAAAGCATTTCCCACATTCACTAAGTAGCTCATCTTGTCATAGATGGAGATCAGGTTAGTAAGGCAGGACCTGCCTGTCATAAATCGTGCTTTCTGCTTCTGATCACTTCATTGTCCTCTATGTGTTGTGTGATGGCACGTAAGCTGACCTTATTCATGGCCTTTCCTGGCACCTAGGTAAAGTCTGTAATTCCACAGATCCTCCTTCCTACCCTTCTTGTAGGTGGGCTTCACATTCACCAACCTCCAGTCAACTGAGACCTCCCTGGTTAGCCAGGACTGCTGATAAATTATTGAAAGTGGCTTGGTAATTACTTCTTCCACTCCCTTCAGTATCCTTGGGTGGATCCTGTCCAGACCCATAGACTTATGAATATTCAAATAGTGTCACTTACACTATAATAAGTCACCTACAGTTTACCACTAAGTTATAGAAGCCTCATCTCTTTCTCTGTCACCATCATCCAACTTAGTCTGCTGGGCTTAGTCTGCTTGACCCTAAGAACAACTGACCTTACTAATAAGGACTGAGGCAAAAAAGGCATTAAGTACTTCAGCCTTTTCCTCATGTCTTGTCACTATGTCACTCATGTCTAATAAAGGATATAGATTCTCCTAAATTCTCCTTGTTCTGTTGATGTGAATAAAAACATATTTTATTGTGTTTTACTGCACTATCCAAATTGAGTTCCAGTTGGGCATTGTTCCTTCTTATTTTGTCCCTCTGCAGCTTGGCAAGAGCTCTATAGTCCTCTTGAGTTGCCTGCCCCTTCCTCCAGAGTCATAAGCTCTCTTTTTCTTTCTGAGTTCCAGAAGAAGCTCTATGTTCACCCAGGATGGTCTTCTGTCCCACCAGCTTGACTTTTGGTGCACTGAGACAGGGTTCTCCTGTGCCCTTAATATTTCATCCTTGATGAATGTCCAGCCTCCCTGGACTCCTTTTACTTTCAGAACCACCTCCTAAGGGACTCTGTCAACCAAATCTCTAAACAGGCCAACATCTGCCCTCTAGAAATCCAAGGTAGCTGTTCTCTAATGATCAAAGACTTTTATTTCATGATCACTGTGCCAAAGACAGCCTCCTACCATCACATCACTCACAAGTCCTTCCCTGTTTGCAAACAACAGGTTAAGTGAGTCACCTTCCCCAACCAATTCCCTCACCAACTGTGTCAGGAAGTTATCCTCCACACACTCCAGGAACCTCCTAGACAGTTTTCGCTCTGCTATACTGTATTTCCAGCAGACATCTGGAAAGTTAAGATCCCCCATGAGAACAAGAGTCAATGATTATCAGACTTCTCCTAGTTGCTTATAAAATATCTCGTCTACCTCTTCATCCTGCTTGGGTGGTCTATAACAGACTCTCACTATAATATCTACTGTATTGACAGGTTTATTGGAAATGCTTTCCCCTGATTCTTACCCAGAAACACTAAACTCTTTAATCACCATTGGCCAGACCCATGCAGTCAAGGCATTTCCTAAAATAGAAGGCTACTCCACTTCCTCTTCTTCCCTTCTTATCTCTCTCCCAAAGCTCCTGTAACCATCTATCACTATAGTCATCTCATGATGTTTCACAGAGATCAAAGATATAATAGCCCTGAGATTTAAATAAAACTTTCAGTTCTCCTTATTTCACATGCTACTTGCATTTAGGTAGAGGTATTTAAGATGGGCCCCTATTTAAGCTAGTTTGGATTAAGTGGATGGAATTTCTTTGTGCTGCTTTTCAGTTGACCTCTGTTCCCTTTTCTGGCTCTGGGCATCTATTGCTGACACTGGTATTGAACTGATAGAGAGCTGAGTGTACTAAGGTTCCCCACTTCTGGCAACTTTAGCTAAAGATCACTTCACCATCCTAACAAGCCTGTAACTGAAGACACTTTTCCCCTCCTCAGACAGATGGACCCCATCTGATCCCAGTAGACCAGGTTAATCAGAATCCCACATGCTAAAAAGCCAAATCCCTTGCTATAACAGTCTCAAAACCATGCATTGATCTGCTGGACTTGACTAGTCCTTTCAAAGCCCTTTTCTTTAACTGATAGGATTGAAAAGGCCACTTGTGTTCCAGAGCCTCTTACAGCTTCTCTAAGGGCTCTGTAGTCCTTTATGAACTGAGCCTTGAATTGCTCTTGGCAGTATCATTGCTGCCCACATAAAATAAAAGCAGCATGTAGTAGTCTGCAGGCTGTACAAGGCTCAGTAGTCTCTTGACAACACCTCTGATATGATAACCTGGTAGACAACAAAGCAACAAAGCTCTCTTGAGAGTAGCTCAGGTTGGTAAATGGGTGCTTTTATTGCCCACAGAAGAGAGTCCCTTACTGCTATTATCCATCACTGTTTCTTGGCTTGACTGGCTGTTATACAGAGAACAGGATGAGCTAGCTTAGACAATATCTACGTCTTCCCGGATGTGACAGGTCCTTCCTCTGCAGTCCCCAGAGCAGTGAAATGGTTCTACAAGGGCACCTCATGCAATGGATTATGGTACCTCCTTGCTGTAACAAGCTTCCATTCTGTGGTTTTGGTATCACTACCTTCTGTGTGGTCTTGAGTTTCTGTGCAGACAGCACATGGAACTGCCTGTTTAACTCCTCCTCATCTTTTCTGTAACTCCACTGCCTTCTCAACTGCTTCCCATAGCTCCCACATGCTGCAGGAAGTCCTCCACCTGGGAACCTCTTGCAAGCAGGTTTGCCACCTGTACCTGCCACAAGGTAAAGGTCTATGCACTTTCTGCTGTCTGAGGTCTGCACTGCAACCTCTCCCATCAGCATCTCTGCCTAGTTGGAAGTGTTGGACAGTTTTGGGGTCGATGGAGGAGACAATTCAGCTGGAGCTGCAGCCTTTACTCTATGACAAGTGCCCACCACCTTATCTAGGCAACTATTAGTGGATCTTGCAGGGTCTATGAGCAGGGTGCACAGCCCTTCCCATATACGCTTCCAGGCAACTGCTTCACAAACTGCCACACAAAATGCCGCACCCTCCTTGTCTTTGTTCACAGTGCTCCTGATTGCTAGTGGTGTCTAGGGCTGCCTTTTATAGGGCTGGGATTGGCTGCCAAGTTCTCATAAGACCTGCCAACTCCTGGCAGACCTGTCTACTACCCTGGGGTTTCCCTGTCTCAGAAAGACCCCATACACTGTGAACAACTTTTCAGTTGCCAGATTGAGAAGCTATAGAGCAGTGTGTCTTGATGTGATGGTTACTTACAGTTTCAGTATGTTTAAGTGCCATGTGTCTGGTCCTATGACCTTGCAATGCAATGGTTCCTATTCAATCTGAACATAAACAGGAAAAAGTGTTTGGGAGTGAGGGAAATAAAAAGTTTTCAGGGGAGGTGACTGTCTTTAACAGGGAAACAAGTCAGAAGAATTGACTGGAATA
The DNA here is from genome assembly GCF_965140915.1 of Aythya marila. Classification (NCBI taxonomy): domain Eukaryota; kingdom Metazoa; phylum Chordata; class Aves; order Anseriformes; family Anatidae; genus Aythya; species Aythya marila. Next base: position 41,555,852 of record NC_139042.1, on the reverse strand, counting down.
AAGTAGTTGAGATCAGCAGAAGGAATCTAAGATACATAGAAAATAAATTGTGTATTTCAAAAGATTATATTTGGATTACAGAGAAGAATCCTGGACAGCACACTTTAGTTGTTTTGAAATAAACAAGTGCTCTGGCATAGTGAAGAAACCAGCTGGGTAAACATCTAGAAACAAGACATCATGAAATTGTATTGCTGTGTGTACTTCTAAAAGACGAGCATTGGGTGGAGAAGTTCAGCTGCAGCACCTCAACTCATAGGGAAAATGTGCTAGAGAGAAAAGTTGGGATTAATTTCCCATTAAGTTCAGTACCTTCAACATAGCTGCTACCTTTCTGAGTTTAATCTAGTCCCATACACATGGGAAAAAGCATGCAAAGAACATCTAATCTTTAAATGGGTTTGCAAAATATGTGAAATGAAATGTACTGCTGAACTGCTTATTTCTTTCCACTGTCTGGAAAGGGTAACCAAGATGATTACTTTAGCCTTAGTAGACTACGCATTAGATATTTCACATTAGGTGAAATGAATCCCAGGTATTCATAAAGTGCTTTTAAACAACCAAGTGAAACTGCCTGGATTCTGTTAGGACTCAGGGAAATTAAGGATGACCAGGGTCTAAGTTAGAAGTCAGCACAGAAGCCTGCTGTGCATCCCCATAGGCAGTTTCACCATGACAGTTACCACATTTGTTTGACAGTAATTAACAAATCTCTCAGAAGATATCTTGACCTAAGCAAAAGAAGATTTAAAGAATGTTCTGTACCATTCAAACCCTAAGAAAAATGCTTTTATCTGTAAGCATGTTGGTATTCCTTCTGACTTAATTGTATCACTTTGTTGTTAAAGATAAGTATGCGCTTAATGTTGCTGTGTTTTGTTTGTTTGTTTTTAAAAAGCCATGCAGAACACTTTGATCCTGGGCAACAAGCATGTAATTTTTCAACCATGCATTATTAAAATGATAATCCCTTACCCCTTAAAGCTTGAGGGGAAATTATTCCAAATTGACATGTGATTTAATTATAAAAAAAAAATAATACTAATAAAAAAAATGAAGATACTATCATATAAGATGTCTAGACTCTGCTTATATATCAAAAATATTTGGACTTCTTTATTGTTGCTATCTCAATTACAATAATTCTAATATGTAATGACTTCATATTGAGAGCACATTGAATTGGTTCCTGCTCTTACTATAGTTCAAACAAAGCAGCTGTCATCTGATAATCCTTGAGGTGCTTTGAGCTCTGTCATTCTTTCATATTGCACATTTGGATTGGATAGTTTGCAAATGGCTATATAATTATTTTTCGTTGACAACTTATTTATTATGTAATTGCATAGTATATGCAATGCAAGTACAAATTACATGATTGCTTATCACAGTTAAACAAAAAAAAAGATATTCTGCAGCTACTGTGATAAGAATCATATGATAGTTATACTATAAATGCTAAAAGATTTATCATATATTTAAAAGAAAAGTACATAATGTAGGTTCTGTTTAGTAGCAAAACAGACTCCCAGAGACTGTCACCCTAGCTTTGAAACTTTCACAGAACTTTATGCTATGATTAAGAAAATTATATCTTCCTTTATATACACATATAGGTACTTCTCCCACACAACAGATAAATTAGTCTGTGTAATACTTTCAGAGTCTACACCTGTAAGAACATAATAGCTGAATAGCTGTTTGCAAAAAATATGTTTAGAAGACAAGCTTGAAAGACAGTGGTGTGATTCAGACAAGTAATTATTTTCCCTAAGCAACATAGTTTCATTGCTCTCTCTCTCTTTTTGTGTGTGCCTGTGTGTGCGTGTGCATGCGCATGTGGCTACCTCTATGTTAAGGAACTTGACAGTGTTTCTTGTATCCTATGACTGCATTTAAGCTGCATCCTAAACCTAGGTGTGTTGCACTGTTTCTTTTGTTGTTTCTGTCATTTGTTTGTTTAGTGTTTTTGACCAGGTTCCACAAAGAATAACTTGGTAAGATAGTATCCATCTCTACACAAAAAAATATCTCTCAACAGTGAGGAGAATGAAACACTAAGTATGAGTCTAGGTATAATCTGTGTGACATCAGTAACATTATGGATTAAATTTGTGTTTGTGAAATAGACAAAGTATCTTCGTCCTTTTCATGGCATAAGGACTAGTCACAAGACTGCTGTATTCCTACTAGCTGTACTTATTCACAGATTAGAAGTATATAGAGTCTGTGCTATTGATACAGCAAGGTCCAAAATGGCTACAATAAAAGAAAACAGGTGAGTCTCAGGGAGGCCTTCAGTATATCAATTGAAACAGTCTAGTTCTTACACATTAAATACTCTTATTGCTATCATGTATCATATAAAAATTGCAAATATACACGTATGTGTATATTTTTTTGCAGCATTTCTGACATGGTACAGAGTATGCTACAGATTACCAGGCTTATACTTCCTCTCTGGAGCACTTTTGTCCCATCAGTGATTTTGAAGAATTTCCATTACAGAGAAAGATCATAAAGTCTCATAGGGAATGTAGTTTTACCATAGATAATGACTTACGAGGAAGGATGGATATATTAGCCCTTCAAATACAAATGTTAATCACAAAATAGGGAAATGGAATTTAAGAGTGCTGTTAACTAGTGCAAACACGAAATAAAAATGATTAGGACCTTTCCCTGAGACTCTCCCACATATCTTCTAAAATTAGCTATACCAAAATCATGTTATCGGAAGCATATAAAAAATATTGGCTCCCTCTTCCTAGTGTGACTATATCAGCAAAGCCTTCATCCTTTGATGTGTCAGAGTAACTTCAAGTAGAAACAAGGAAATGAGATTTATTGAGCTATCATTAGTCACTGATAAAGTGATACTGCACACTACATTCTTAGCTTTGATGGTGGTTTAAACTGTATTTGGTTTCACTATGAAATAGGTTAAGAATATCCCTTGGATCAGTTCCTATACTTCAGACAAAAGGGTGATATAACCACAACAGTTTGTCTTATAGAGTGTAAGTACATAATCAAAAAATCATTAAAGACATTTTCTGATCAACACTTCATCAATAGGTTTGACGATAATAAGGTATATTAAGCTTGCAGTGTCTGTCTTGAACGATGACCTTCATACTGTTCTATTGCTTCTGGTGTTTTGCCTCGTACACCCTAGAATCTATCTCATTTGCCTTTTCCCATAGCTACACTATGCTGATGACTCATAGTTATGCATACTGTTCTGGTATCATTCTATAGATGGTTTCATTGTATAAACAAATTCTGGTTTGGGCAGGCATCCATAATTGTTTTCAAGCCTGTAAATGCATTTTGCTTTGCCAGTCCAACTGAATCTTTCTCAGCCATCCTCTACCAAATAATGCATGACCTCCTTGTTTCACAACATAAGGATTTAACATATGTTGTTTACTGTTATATGTTACCTTTGCCATTACAGCACTCAGGGGAGTGAGGATTTTCCTATTATATGTTTTAGAAACACTGACGTTTTCTGCAATTTCACCTTCCTTAAGTAGCCTCTGACAAGCCCACTGTGAGATTGCAGAAGTAGAGGACCCTGGATCAAGCTTCATTTTACATTATATTGCTTTCAATTGCAAAGGAACTCCAATAATAACTTCTAAATTAAACAGCTGTATAGATGTTAAGGAGATCTCTGTGGACTCTGTGCTGTCATCTGCAAGCTGATGATTCTGGAATTCTCAAGTATTGCCCCCATGAGATACTTTTTCCATTGACCTATACATCTTTTCTCTGTATGTCCCAGTTTCTTTGCACAGTTTGCCCTTGAATCAACAATAATTGGCATTTTGAGACTTTGTTTCATAATAAAAAATATAGTCCATAAGTATTCCCTATGCTGTCTTTCCTGCTTTTCTCATGGTGTCTTTTATTGGTAAAAATATTTTCTGATGCTGTTGTGACTTGGCATCTTCATTAGCAATCCACATTGAAAGAGTAATATTTAACAAATATTTTGTGGTAAAAACAACCATGGTCAATAGCTAATTTTCATTGTCTTAATTTTGCTTGCTATGTCTCCTTAACTCTTCATTGAAATCATTTGTTCACTGCCAATGCATTCCCTTAAGTTAGCCTTCAGGTATGAGCTTTTTGGTTTTGGTTTGGTTTGGTTTGCTTTGCTTTGCTTTGCTTTGTTTCCTTCAACCAGTGTGTAAACACTCTAGAATCACCAGTAACTTTTGAAGTGAGGTAAGTTTCTATAATTTCTACAATGTCAGCATTTGTTTAATAAAGTGGTTTTGTGGAACAGCATAAGACATGCAGCAATTAATCGGTTTAGTCCCTACTTCACTAAATAAAACTGACACTTTTTTCTCTTTACTAATATCATTAATGACTATATGCAGTTCCAGTCTCTCAGTATAGGCACTTCAGTCTTCTACTGAGCTGTTAAATGAGAATGCTTTCCCCAGGCAAAGATTTTAAGTTCCCTTTCCTTCTGTATCAACATGCACAGAACCAGGATGTGACTTTAGCTTTACTTTCTATCTCCAGATAATTTTTTATTTTGGTGTATATTTGGAGTAGAGTCTTGTGTTTGTCACAAATTACTGTGCATTGCTGCTTGATTGTAGCACAGAATCTCAAATGAACATATGTATTACCTGTGAACCAGTGTATGTTGTGCTTCTCTCTCAGGGTTGTGGTTTCTACAGCAGATATGACAGGCAGATAATTCCATAGCTGGTGCTTTGAAAATAATATGTTATGACTACATTGATTTTACAAAACAAACTTGTATTATTGAAAGGAGAACACCAAAGAAGTGTACCAGATGGTAAATGTTAACAAATATCCAACACTCTATTCCATGTAATTTACAGAAGAAAGCATAGGCTTAATTTTTTCTTTATTATATACAACCTATTAGGTATTTCATTTGTAACAAGAGAGACTCTAGCTATTCTGAGGACAAGCTACAAGGATGAAGCTGAACAGCAAAATAAATGCCTAGGTTCTATGGATTGTATTATATAGGAAGAAATATGAAATTATCCAGTGGTATATTCTGCATTTATTTTGTAATGCTGAGACAATATGTATGAAGCCTCATGTGTCCTGGCTTTTACACTTTTGTATGAGTGTGAAAGGGATGTTTGTTTTTAGATAACTGTCTTTGAATTTTCAGTAACAATTTGGTTTTATGGAATTGCTCCATTACAAAGGATGTGTTAGCATGTCAGAGTTCTGAAAGATGGGAGCCTGCAGATAATTCCTCACACATTTAAGCATTGAGTACCTGCTTAGAAAAAATATGTTCTTCACTTCTCACAAAGTTGGCTTATTTAAGAGCAGTACTTAGCTGGAAAACTAAGAGGTCTAAATGGACTTTGTCATCACCTAACAAGGTTACTGTTCTGTGTACTACTATAAAGCATATTTGTATTTTGGCTTTAAACAATAAAGGTTAAATATGAAAAGATTTTTTTCTATAGTCTCTGTAGAATACTTATGAGTCTAATGAGCACTAGCTGTACAGTATTTTATAAGCCTGAGTCACATGAAATAAAAGAAAGAAGGGGAGAGAAAATATAAAATCTTTCTCTCTTTATTTTTTTCTAGTTTTGTTTTTCCAGTCCAAGCCTTCATTTCCAGTTCTCTTTTTCTGATATCGAGTCAGAAGGACATATGATTTTCTACCTGATAGAATAATAGAACCAAATTTTAAATATTTTATGTTTAGTTAGGTAGAAGGAAGACTAGAAACTTTGCATGTCTGATGCTACTTTACTCAGTAATTAGTCATCCTTATCTGTAAGATCATACAGAATTTTATCCCAGGATGGGGGAGGAGTACAATATAACCTACACCTGGAACAACTGCCTATAAAGAATGGGCGAAGAACTCATAGTATGCCCATGTCTTTGTATGTGTAAATGACAGCTTAGTACACATGGCAAGGCTGGAACAACAAGTTAAGAAAGTACGAGATAGTCTGAGCATGCGCAAGAACTGGGTTCAAGTAGCAAACATAGCGAGAAAGGCTACTGACAACCACCAGAGACCCCCAGAAGACCACCAGTTGCACATGCACCAGGGGCATTTACATATTTTAATGAGTTATGAGAAATAGTAGAGAAATAGTGGATTATTTCTCAGAAATCTTATGAATATATATGTTTATATATATGTTTTCATTGTATATAACCCCTGTAGCATGGACAATTTGGCACACACACTAGGTGGAGGGATCCCCTATGCATCTGGTGCCGCAAAAAAAAAGAATGCCTGCTTTCTTAAACTTCAGACTGAGTCTTAGTTTCTTTGACTGACTTTTACAGTAACAGTTTGTGTGTTTTTATTTATAAATACGGTTTACACATTACTTGGGCAAAGAGTTTTAGATATGGACAATTGAAAAGAGGTTAGTGACCTATTTATTTCTTTTTCTACTATCAAGTGTATACAGTTTGTAACTTAAATATATTTTTGGAGAGCGACTCTTAATCAGAGAGTGTATTGATAGGGCAAGGAGTAATGGTTTTAAACTACAAAAGGCTAGATATAGATGAGATAGAAAGAAATTTTTTCACTCGGAGGGTGGTGAGGCACTGGAACAGGTTGCCCAAAGAAGTTGTGGATGCCCCATCCCTGGAGGTGTTTAAGGCCACGTTGGATAGGCCTTTGGATCTACCTGGTCTAGTGGGAATCGTCCCTGTCCATGTCACAGCAGGTGGAACTAATAAGGGCCTTTACAACCCAGACTATTCTATGATTCTGTGAAAAGGCAACTTTTTCAGACTTGTCAAATGCTTTATGTTCATGTTTGAGATTTATCATGTCATCATGTCAACCCAAACCTTGCCCAGCGTGGCACTGAAAAACCAACTACCAAAAAAATGAGGAGGAAACATTTAATAGTTTCACTAGTTTCAGAGGAAGAAGCCTAATTTTTAACAATGAATTTAGCACAGAAAATAATTGGTAGGTGATACTGTCATATTTTTTTTTTTTCTAGGAACCTAAGGACAACCTGGGTAAAGCACTTTTTTTTTTTTCCTTCCCTGTGGAAAGAAGCTACAAATGTCTTTAGACACTGTGTATCTAAGAACTCATTTCCTTCTTTAATCCCTTTAGGTAGCTATCACACCTTGCTCAAGGTATGGATTACATAAAATACACTGAAATACACTATTTTATGTTTCTACCCAAGTTGCACAATAATCACAAAACTCTCATTTAAAAAAGTTACATTATTGACAGGATCAGTCTTAGTCTCTAGTACTACAAGTAATGGAAATCCTGAAATGGAAAGAAAGACTTATAATTTTTGAAAAATTATAAGTTTTACTGGTAACTATTTTAGCCATCAAAAAAATACCATCCAATAGATACCATTCTGGTAGAAAAGAGACAGGGATCTCCTGGAAGGGCCACAAAGATGATGTGGAGCCTGGAGCATCTTCCCTATGAGGAAAGGCTGAGACACCTGGGTCTGTTCAGCCTGGAGAAGAGAAGACTGAGAGGGGATCTCATCAATGTGTATAAATACCTGAGGTGTGGGAGACAGAAGGATTTGGCCAACCTCTTTTCAGTGGTTTGTGTGGACAGGACAAGGGGTAGTGGCCACAAGATAGAGCACAGGAAGTTCTGCAACAACAGGCAAAAGAACTTCTTCATGGTGAGGGTGACAGAGCACTGGAACAGGCTGCCCAGGGAGGTTGTGGAGTCTCCTTCTCTGGAGATATTTAAGGCCCGTCTGGACGTTTACCTGTGCAAGCTTCTCTAGGGAACCTGCTTTGGCAAGGGGGTTGGACCCAATGATCTTTCAAGGTCCCTTCCAACCCCTTTAATTCTGTGATTCTGTGACTCTGGTATTCTGGGATTCTGGCTATTAGGGAGGTCCCAGTTGGCTGGAGGCTAGCAAAAAAAAAAATCTGTAATTCTGTGAAAGTTCTTTCCATTCCACAGTTTCACTGTTTTAGACCGAGCTAATGTACAAGTAGTTATTTGAAAAAACTTGTTATTTCTTGATTCAAATATCCCTCTGAATTTTTAAATTAACATGGAGACCAGCCTTAGGATAAGATCTCACTCAGTCTTATTCTTTTTGTTTCCAACTGTTGCTAGAGAGTCCACAACTAGAGTAGTGACCAAAACTACCACTTCTGATTATTTCCTTTTATTTATTTTTTTTTTAATTTTTTTGGACTTACATAGTGCAGATGTTTTGAGTTTCTAACAAAAAAAAAAAAATCAGGTATGCAAATTCAGCTTAACTGAGATAAAATCTTTTTTTCTTTCTTTCTTTCTTTTTTTTTTTTTTTTTTTTTCTTGCAGAATGCCTAAATATCTAAATATTTCTTTTTCTAGTTTTCACCATTTCTTTATCTATCTTTAAAAGTAATTTTCTAAGTATCAGTATCTCTTGTTTCTATATGCTATATCTGAGGTCTAGTATGTCCCTAATATTAAAAGTCTACTTTGCAAATAATACATCTTCCTTTTTTAACTGTTACAACTCTTTACATCTTTGTAAGAAAAAATAATGCCTCATTGCATGACCTCTTTAGGTAAGTCTGTTTCCATAGGAGCTAAAGATTGTTTTAGAGCCCTGTAAAATCTGGCTATAAACACTGCCTTAGATTTATAATAGCAGTTTCTACTTCCTTCATTGTAATGGAACAACATAAGAATTATTTTCCTTTATTTTTTTTCTCTTTTTTTTTTTTTTTTTTTTTTTTTTGAGGGGAAGGACACTTTCAATATTTACTTTTTTTTTTTTTAATTTTTTTTTTTTAATCTATATCTTCCTTTATAAAATTATCAAAAAGTCCATTTTGTCCTTTGAATTAGGGCACCTAAATTCACCTTCCTTTAAGTAACTAATAGCCTTGGCATAAAAACACTGTAAATATGTCTAATAGTCTCTGTAGAGTGGAGTAGAGTAGAGTAGAGTAGAGTAGAGTAGAGTAGAGTAGAGTAGAGTAGAATAGAATAGAATAGAATAGAATAGAATAGAATAGAATAGAATAGAATAGAATAGAAAAGAATAGTTTAATTAGAAGATCATCCAAAGATGATCTACAAAGATCAATGAGTCCAATTGCCTAACCAAAAGTTAAAGCATATTATTAAGGGCATTGTTTAAATGTCTCATGAACACTGACAGGAATAGGCCATCAACCCATGGGGTTGTTGTAGGAAGCTGGTTCTAGTGTTTGACCATCTTTGTGGTAATTTTTTTTTTCCCCACAATATCTAGTCATGACCTAGTGTGAGCCATGGCACACCTTTGTGCCATTACAGAATCACAGAATCACAGAATTGTCTAGGTTGGAAGAGACTTAAAGATCATTGAGTCCAACCTCTAACCTAACACTAGCAAGTCCTCCACTAAACCATATCACTAAGTTCAATATCCAAACGTCTTTTAAAGACCTCCAGGGATGCAGACTCCACCACTTCCCTAGGCAGCCAGTTCCAATGCCTCACAACCCTCTCAGTAAAGAAGTTCTTCCTAATATCTAACCTAAAACACCCCTGGCGCAACTTTAGCCCATTCCCCCTCATCCTGTCACCAGGCACGTGGGAGAATAGACCAACCCCACCTTGCTACAGCCTCCTTTAATGTACATTGCCACACATCCTGTCATTGGTTACCAGGGAGAAGAGATTGGCACCTACTGCTCCATTTCCCCTCCTCCAGAAGTTGTAGGGAGCAACGAGGTTGCCTCTTAGCCTCCTTTTCTCTAAACTAGACAACCTAGACAAGTAGAGGCCTCAGCCTCTCCTCATGGGCCACACCATCCAGCCATTTTACCAGTTTTGTTGACCTCTGGATGTTTTCAAGAATCTTAATGTCCTTTTTATTTTGTGGAGCCCAGAACTGTAGACAATATTCAAGACAACATCCAATGGCAAATACAGTAGAAGAATCACCTCTTTTGACTGTCTGGGTATGCCCTCTTGGCTGCCAGGGCACACTGCTAACTCATGCCGAACCTGCTGTTGACCAGCACCCCCACACTCCTTTCTGCTGAGCTGCTCTCCGGCCACTTGTCTCCCAGTCTGTATCTGTGTACATCTGTTGTGCAGAACCTGGCATTTTCCTTTGTTGAACTTTAATTACTAAACTGAATCTACCTAGGTCCCTCTGCAAGGCCTCTTGTCCCTCCAGAGCGTGAACAACACCTCCCAGTTATGTATCATCGGTACATACCTAGCTATATACAGCTTTTATTCCTCTTCTTCAAGGCATGTTCCTTGTTACTACAGCATGAGCACACTCTGTCCTAGTGTTGTCTCCTAAGAATGACAGATTCCTTTTTCATTTGTAATCCTTTCTACTCTAAACACATCAACCTACGACATTCTTTAGACACTTTATTTTATTTTGACCATCCTCATTCCAATAAATCTTCCACTTTAAAATGTTCTCCCTGTAGTTTGATGTGTATGAGAGAATTACAGACTTGAGAGAAAATATTATTTCAATCTGTATTGAAATAGTACCCTAATATTAGTGATATAACGACTAGCAGTCTGGGGATCTGGGTTTCTTTTCATAATCTTCCAGAGTAGGATATGGACATTCAGTATAATCTCTATGTTGTTCATTCCTACAAATTAGTCTTGGTTAATCTTCTGGAATTACTCTATAATCATAGGGAGGAATGCAATCCTCCGCAGCACAAGTTTGCTTTTAAAATAGATAAAAGACTCTCCATTGTCTACAGAGGGAGCCAGAAAAACTAGTTTAGATTTTGCACTTAAATTTCAGATGACATAATTTAGGTGAGATTAATCTCTTCCTCTGAGCAAGGTATTTTTAATGACTCTTTTTATATATGAAAAAAATAATTTCTTTCTATACCAGAGATATTAATGGGACAAATTACAATTATTCAAGTTATTTTCATCTTATCTAGAAGATACAGTCAAAATGCAAACATCACCAAAAATGTCACCAAGACAGTATTATAGCTTTTTAGACAAATATTTTTTATCAAATAGGTTACTAATACATACCTAAGGTCAAAAGTGTGTATTGTAAGGTTTATTCTCTTTCAAGAAATACCAGGTAGTTAATAGTGAACTAGAAAGCTTAATAGCAACCTATATCTATGTCAACATTTTTATGACTGGATTTATTCCTCTTCTATTGCTTTGAATATCTAATAGCCTATATTAATCAGAGCATTTTTTTTTTTCCATTTAAAAATCCATATGTGGCTGGTAGATATGATGCAGTACCTGCAGAAGACCCGTACCCTTCCAAATGGCAGCTAAAATTCAGTTAGGACACTCTTAGGGAACTGAATCATGAGTTGTGGTTTAACCCAGCAGGCAGATAAGCACCACATAGCCACTTGCTCATTCTGCTCAGGTAAGGTGGGGGAGAGAACCTGAAAGGTAAAAGTGCAATAAATCATGGGTTGAGATAAAGATATTTTAATAAGTAAAGCAAAAGTAAGGGTGACAGAGCATTGGAACAGGTTGCCCAGAGAGGCTGTGGAGTCTCCTTCCCTGGAGATATTCAAAACCCTCCTGGATGCGATCCTCTGTAACATACTCTAGGTATAGCAGTGAAGTTGGACTAGGTGATCTCCAGAGGTTCCTTCCAACTTCTACCATTCTATGATTCTGTGAAAATACAGGAGCGTCAGCAAACCAAAACAGTGAATTAACTCACTATTTCCCATTGCAGTCAGCTGTTATGCCATTTTCAGGACAGCAAAGCACATCATGGTTTCTTGGCAACTGTTTCTTGGGAAGACAAATGACATCATCCTGAACATCCCCATTTCCTCCTTTTTTACCCCAGCTTTTATTGCTGAGCATGATGTCATACGGTATGGAATATCCCTGTGGCCAGTCTGGGTCAGCTGTCCTGGCTGTGTCTGCTCCCAACTTCTTGTGTACCCCTAGGTTCCTTGTTGGAATGGCAGCAAGAGAAGTAGAAAAGTCCATGGCTCTGTGTAGGCAACTGCTCTGTAACAATTAAAAATATCGGTGTGCTATCCCCACTGTTTTTGTCAAAAGTCCAAGACACAGCATCATGCAAGTATCTACAAAGAAAATTAACTCTGTCTTAGCCAAAACCATAACATCATGCTATTATAAACAGCCACATGACTAATCTTTGGAGATCATAGATTTTTTTTGTATAAGATAAATTTGTTGGTCTATGCAACACTGAGACATTTATGACCATGGACACATTCAGACTCAGAGCACTCAGACTCAACAAGGACAACAAACAAGAGAATCCTATATGTCACTGCAAAGAAAACAACAATGAAATGTATCCATAGTTGCTCCCTTGCCCTCATTTTTCAGTGGATGAGAGTGAGAGTGAGAGTGAGAGTGAGAGTGAGAGTGAGAGTGAGAGTGAGAGTGAGAGTGAGAGATCCACAGAGTTGCCAGTATCGAGAAATATAAAGTGACTTCCTGCAAAATGGTGTGGGAGAGAATGAAGCTTACCTGTAGGGACACACAAATGGTGCCGCTGGTTCTAGTCCTGATTGCTTATTGAACTGTTTTTCATTGCAAAATACAGAATAGAATATTTACTGTACATTCTCTTAGGTTTTTGTCAAGTCACGTTCTACCTTATTTACAATATTGTCGTGAGAAAATGATTTTATATATTGGCGTCTACAATGAAATATGTAGTAACATGATCTAACCATTAGACAGAAGCTACACTCAATCTTCTTATAAACTCTTATATGTTGAAACACTAGCACAGTTGACATGTTGCTTAATTGCTGTCTAAGTCCTAATAACCTCAAAGAGAATAAGAGCAGCTACTGGCAATTTAACAGCACTAACATCACAAGATGAATCTAGGTAATGGATATAACATGTGAGGGACCAGTGGGCTAATTTACTTAAAACAAAATGTGATTAAATGATCTGAATACAAAATACCTTCTGCAGGTCAAATACATCCATACCATGTGATGAACTGCTGGATGGATGCCCAGACCACTCTGGAAAGCTAGTATTTCTATACTGTCAGTTCAGAAACCAAATGTATTATAGCCTGTAGCAAACTTTACATGTTCCAAGGCAAAGGTGAGTTGGGAGTACTGCATTAAAAATGGTGCTATAAAACACTAAGGAATGTGATAAAAATAAGTTTTAAATGGAAAGAAATAGGAAATACTGAAGTACAGTTTGTTTGATGGATTTAGATGTCTAAATATACCCTAGAGTACCTATTTATGTCCTTGGATCATAGGTGAACTCATAGAAAGATTTATCTGGCTTGATTCATTTGCATGCAGAGAAGATTCTTATGCTTTTTGAGATTCTCTAGAGTATGTGAGACAGTAACATGAAGTCTACAGATGTGACACACAACCAGGAAGAGGCATTTGCCTTCTGCCAGGCTAGACAGAAGTTCCAGTATTGCTCAGCTACTATTATTAGCCTCTGTTGTAAAAGAGAATAGAGTCCAACAGTGTAATTGGGAAAAAAAATTAAACCTCAGGATTGTAGACACCCAATGTAGACAAGTCTGAGTATGAATGCCCAACTGAGAACTGTTTTTTTGAGCTCTCGTTATAGTCTATTACCCTGTAAAGATGCAATTTTATTGTCTAAGCATAGGCATTTAGTGCCATTTTTATCCTGGATGTTTCAGTTGCTCCTGAATTTGATAGAGTCAGGAGAGATTCTTAACTAGTATTTTTCTTTCCTCCAAGATGAACTCTACAAACCGCATTGATTGCACTGTCTGTATTTCCTTTGACTAGATCTCCTTCGACTATACTGAGACTGTATTCCACACATAGTCATTAGCATTCAGATAGTTATACATTACTGTTCGCAATTTGGAAAGAAGTTCTACTCCGCAGTCTAGAGTTAAATCATGTAAATTAAGTAACTTTTGTTCAGTTCCTGTTGACTCCTACTTCCTACAGACATGTAGTGCCTAGAAATTAACTTCAGCACAGTTTGAGTTTAACACAGAGAGAGAGCTCAGGCTTGGAACTATGTGAAAACTAGTATACTTGTGGTACCTGGAAGGCCAAGGAAGAGAAAACTACCCTCTAACTAGCCTTATTACATACAATTTAGGATTGATTTTATCAGTTTTGTGCCAGATTTTACCTGGCACATTGAATGTCTCTACACTGCATTTGTGAATACTTTGATGGGACTATATGTTAGATTGGCACAATGTTAGTATTGAGTTATAAGCCTTCTCAACTAAATAAAATGCTCAGAATTTACATGTATGGGAACATGTGTGTAAACAATGGCTCAGATCAGGTCTGGCATATGCAGAACTAATAAAACATATTAGGTAGGTGTAGAAATCTCTATTACCTTTTCATTGACTTCTTATTTCTAGAAGCATGGCATGTGTTGGAAAGCAGCACAAGGAGATAAGCTGCAAAACACAACTGTATATTTTTTCAGTCCCACAATACTGAAGAACTTTCTCCTTACAAAGACTGTAAATGATTTTCCAAATCACAGACAATCACCAGTGGAGCTAGAACATTTTTATTTCCAAACTGTGATTTAATTCCATATGAAAACAGCTATATCCATATGTAGTGACAATGAGATGGTCAGGTGTCCTGGCCCTATGCTAGCAAGTTTGTACTTTGTAAGTTGATTTCTCTTTTGTTCTCTGTACAATTTGAACAATAGTCAATTCTTTTCTAAAGAAAAAAAAAATTGGAGATGAATATTAAATCTTATTTTTGTGTTTTTTTTTTTTTTTGTGTGTTTGTTTTTGGTTTTTATTCAGCTAAAACAAACAAAAAAATCTTTCTATTTTTAAAGGACTTTCAAATGAATAAAAGCTTTTTTTTTTTTTTTTTTTTTTTTTTTCTTCTCCAAGTATTAGCAAACAATGAGGAAAATTAAAAAATAAAATAAAATAATAATAAAAAAACACCTGCTAGTGTTCTTTGAGTCATAAAATCATAGAATCATTTAGGTTGGAAAATACCTGTAAGGTAAAGTCTGACCTAGCACTGTCAGGACTACCACTAAACTGTGTCCCTACACACCACATTACATTTTGAATACCTAAAGGGATGATGACTCAACCACCTCCCTGGGCAACCTGTTCCAATGATTCACAACCCTTTCAGTGAAGAAAGTTTTACTAATATCCAGCCTAAATCTCCCCTGGCACAATGTGAGGCCATTTCTTCTTGTCCTATTGTTTGCTGCTTAGAATCATAGATTCATGGAATAGCCTGAGTTGGAAGGGACACACAAGGATCATGAAGTCCAGCTCCTGGTTCCACATAAGACCACCCAAAAATCAGTCCATATTTCTGAGAGTGTTGTGCAAATGTGTCTTGAACTTTTGCAGTCTTGGTACAATGACCAGTTCTCTCAGAAGCCTGTTCTAGTACCTGACCACCTGCTTGGTGAAGAACCTTTTCCTAATATTCAATATGAAGCACCCCTGTTGCAGCTTCATGCTGTTTCCTTGGGTTGTATTGCTAGTCACCAGAGAGATTAGCACCTGCCCCTCTGCTCCCCCTTGTCAGGAAGCAGTAGGCCACCATGAGGCCTCCCCTCAGTCTCCTTTTCTTCTGACCAAGCCAAGTGACTGCAGACACTCTTCATACATTTTGCCCTCTAGACACCTCCATTACCTTTGTAGTCCTCCTTTGGATGGTCTCTAAGAGCTATATGTCCTTTTAATAATGTGTGCTCCAATCTGCACATAGTATTCAAGGTGAGTCTGCACTAGCACACAGTAGAGCCAGACAATCCCTTGACTGGCTTGCAATGCTGTGCTTGATGCACCACAGGATATGGTTGGCCCTCTCATCTGCCAGGGCATTCTGTTGACTCATAATCAACTTGCCACTGACCAGACCTCCAGATGCCTTTGTGTGGGGTTTCTCTCCAGCCTCTCATCCCCTAGTCAGTACATATAGCCAGGGCTGATCCATCCAAGATGCAGTATCTGGCACTTGCTCTTGTTGAACTTCATGTGGTTGGTGATCACCCAGTCCTTCTTTGGAGATACTCCATCATGTCAATGACTGTAGTGAGGGCTCAAATCTGAACACAGTATTTGAGGTGTGGCCTCACCAGAGCCAAGTACAGACAGACAATCACTTCCTTAGTCCTGTTGGCCACACCATTTCTGACACAAGCCAGGATGCTGTTGGACTTCTTGGCCACCTGAACACACTGCTGGCTTGTATTCATCCAGCTATCAACCAGTACCACAGGTCCCATTCTGCCAGGCAAATTTCCAGCCGCTCTTTCCCCAGCCTGTAGCACTGCATGGGGTTTTTGTGACCCAAGTACAGGACCTGGTAGATTTTGTTGAACCTCATCTATTCAACCTATCTAGAGCCCTTTGTAGAGTCTTCCTACCTTCAAGCAGATCAACACCCACCTAACTTAGTGTCATCTGCAAACTTACTGAGCATGTACTTGATCCCCTCATGTAGATCTCTGATAAAGATATTAAAGAGTACTGGCCTGTGCTGAACCCTGGGTGACACCACTTTTGACAGGCTGCCAACTTGATTTAATTCTATTCACCACAGCTCCTTGGACTTGGCCACCCAGCCAGTTTTTTACCCAACGAAGCATATACCCCATCCAAGCCAGGAGCAGAGAGTTTCTCAAAGAGAATGTTGTGGCAAACAGTGTCAAAAGCTTTATTAAAGTCTAGGTAGACAACATCCAAAGCCTTTTCCTCATTCACTAAGTGGGTCACCGTGTCACAGAAGGAGGTCTGGTAAATCAAGCAGGACCTGTTTTCATAAATCCATGCTGGTTGTCCTGTATGTACCAGATGATGGCACTCCAGATTATCTACTCCATAACTTTCCCTGGCACTAAAGTCAGACTAATAGGCCTGTATCTCCTCCTTTCAGCCCTTCTTGTACATGGGCATCACATTTGCTAGCCTCCAGCCAACTGGGACCTCCCTAATAGCCAGAATCCCAGAATACCAGAATTGAAGGGGTTAGAAGGGACCTTAAAAGATCATTGGGTCCAACCCCCCTGCCAAAGCAGGTTCCCTAGAGCAGCTTGCACAGGTAAACGTCCAGACGGGCCTTAAATACCTCCAGAGAAGGAGACTCCACAACCTCCCTGGGCAGCCTGTTCCAGTGCTCTGTCACCCTCACCATGAAGAAGTTCTTTTGCCTGTTGTTGCAGAACTTCCTGTGCTCTATCTTGTGGCCACTACCCCTTGTCCTGTCCCCACAAACCACTGAAAATCCTTCTGTCTCCCACACCTCAGGTATTTATACACATTGATGAGATCCCTTCTGTTTTCTTTTCTCCAGGCTGAACAGACCCTGGTCTCTCAGCCTTTCTTCATCAGGAAGATGCTCCAGGCCCCGTATCATCTTTGTGGCCCTCCGCTGGACTCTTTCCAGGAGATCCCTATCTCTTTCTTGTACTGGGGAGCCCAGAACTGGACACAGTACTCCAGGTGAGGCCTGACCAGGGCAGAGTAGAGGGGGAGGATCACCTCCCTTGACCAGCTGGCCATGCTCTTTTTAATGCACGCAAGGATCCCATTGGCCTTCTTGGCCACCAGGGGCACAGTGCTGGCTCATGGTCAACCTGTCGTCCACCAGGACCCCCAGGTCCTTCTCCTCAGAGTTCCTCTTCAGCAGGTCATCCCCCAGCCTGTACTGATACTTCGGGTTGTTCCTTCCCAGGTGCAGGACTCTACACTTGCTCTTATTAAATCTCATTTGGTTTCTTCCTACTCATCTCTCTAGCCTGTCCAGGTCTTGCTGAATGCCAGCACAGCCTTCTGGCATGTCAGACACTCCTCCCAGCTTTGTGTCATTGGCGTACTTGCTGAGGGCAGACACTATTCCCTCATCAAGGTTGTTGATAAAGATGTTGAACAAGACCAGACCCAGCAACAACCCCTGGAGAACACTGCTAGTCACAGGTCTCCAGCCGGACTCTCTGCTGCCGATCACCACCCCCTAAGCTCGGCCAGTCAGCCAGTTCTTAACCCACTTTACAGTCTACTCCTCTATCCCACACTTTCTCAGCTTTCTTAGAGAACCTCTGATAAATAATGGAAAGTGGGTTGTTGAGCACTTCCACCAGCTCCCTCAATATCCTTGGATGGATCTCATCTGGCCTCATAGACTTGTGTGGATCTAAGCAGTGTAGCAGGTTGCTAAAAATTTCCTCTTGTATTATAGGGTTCCCCATCCCTATCTTCCAGCTCAGGGGGCTGGGTACCCAATTCATCTTACTAATAAAGACTGAGGCAAAGAAGGCATTAAGTGCCTAAGCCTTTTCCTCATCCTTCATCACTGTTTCTCCTGCATCTGATGAAAGATGGAGATTCTCTTTAGTCCTCCTTTTGCTGCTAATGAATTTATAAGAATATTTTTTTTTTTTTTTTGCCTTTAATGTCAGTAGCCAGAATAAGTTCCAGTCAGGCTTTGGCACTTCTAATTTTTCCCTTTCATAGCCTCATGATATCTTTGTAGTCCTCCTGCCCTTCTTCCAAAGGTCCTATAAGCATGCTTTTTCTTCCTGAGTTCTAGATAAAGATCTCTGTTCTTGAGATAAAGATTCCATCAGCAGTCCTTCCATCTAGGACTGAAGTGCAATCATATATATATATGTTTTTATATTATGTCAGTCAATGTTGATTTCGTGTTCACAATGGAACATTTCACCTTCCTTGCATTTTAATTGTCATGTGAGAGCACTGTTCAGGATTTTATTAGATGTCTTATGCTGTTTGAGATCTATTGTGTGTTGCAAACATTTTCTTAATTTACTAAGTCTTATAAAAGTAAGACATTGTTAGGTTGGCATGATTTCTCTGCAACCACTATATGGTGCCTAGTTTTTATCACCTTGCTTTCCTCAAGGTGCTTACACACTGACTGCTTTAATAAATGTTCTAGCAATTTACTAGGTATTGAATTTAAACTTGCTGTTCTGTAATTTCCTAGATTGATTCCTCTGCTATTTTAGTGGAAGCTATCCAATATTTCAGAAAACTTGTTCTTCCCAAAAAGGAAAACATAATACTCTTTGAATGCTTTTCCACAACATCTTTTCTATCTTTCATGATCCTCTAGTGTCAATTTTACAACAGGATAAATGCCCGTGCCTGGTGTGAACCTTTTCTGTAGCTGTTAGTCCTTAGTCCAGTTAGATTTTAACCCAGCCAAATTCCAGCAAAATTTGTTTAGTCAGCCTGAATTGCCTAAACAGCTAAGAAGAAAATGACTCAGAAACTCTGGATATTGAATTCTCAGTTCAGCTAAATGAGTGTAATCATGAAACTTTGGCATCTCGTGATATTTATCTATATTTATTTATTTATTTTTAACTACTTGCTTAATTTGCTTCCACACAGCATAGAATGGTGATTTTTCTTTTATAATTTTTCATGAAAGATTAATTTTATTAATGGATGCAGTATTTCTTTAAAATTAATATTGGAGATAAAAAGTTGTGGTTCAGGGAAAAGCATTCCAGGTGACCTCCTGTTCTGCATCTCCACTCCAGGGAATAGAGGATTATACCAGCTGCTGAGTAAGGGAAGGTGAGAGAAGGTGACCAATAAAACACTTGTGTAATGACATAGCCTTAAAAAAGAAACAAACAAGAAAATCTAGACCTTTTAGGTACCTAATTATTTCTATACTCCATAAGAGGTGTCAGCTGTTTAATACTGTTTAATAAGCCTGCTAAGCTTTCTCTTGTTTTTACACACAGTAAACACCTACTGGTTCTACAGGTTAACCACAGTAGGCAGCTCATCACTACACAGCTCACTCCCCCACGGTGGGATATGGGAGAGAGTTGAAAGGGTAAAAGTGAAAAAAAAAAAAAACAACTCATAGGTTGAGATAAAGTCAGTTTAATAAATATGTAATGCAAAGCTACACATACCAGCAAAGTAAAACAAGGAATTTATTTGCTATTTCCCCTCAGCAGGCAGATGTTCAGCCATTTCCAGAAAAGCTAGGCTTATCACACATTAACAATTACTTGGGAAGACAAATGCTATCACTAGTCAGTGTGAGAAACAGAAAGAAAGCCTTGACATTGTGTAAGCTTAGTACCACCTAAAACAGTGGCATGTTATTGACATTGTTTTGAAGACAAATCTGAAACACTGCACCATACCAGCTACTATGAAGGACATATCCCAGACAAAACCAGTAGAACTATGGACTTGCCTGAAATGTTTCATTAGAAGTAACTAGTTCTTTCTACCTTAGTCTGGTTTACAGGAGTAATATTTCACAGAATCACAGAACTGTAGGGGTTGGAAGGGATCATTGGGTCCAAGCCCCCTGCCAAAGCAGCTTCCCTAGAGCAGGTTGCCCAGGTAGGAATCACAGTCTTGAATATCTCTAGAGAAGGAGACTCCACAACCACCCTGGGCAGCCTGTTCCAGTCTCCATCACCTTCACCGTGAAGAAGTTCAGAACCTCCTGTGCTCCATTTTGTGGCCATTGCCCCCTTTTCTATCCCCAGAAACCACTGAAAAGAGGTTGGCCAAAAACTGAAGAGAGGTTGGCCATTTGGCTGTTCTTGGAAGGGCCTTCAAATTTCCAACAGATAACAGTAACCAAAACCACTCAGTGTAAGAAGAGCTTCCTTCAGAAGCAAACAAAAAAATAATACAATAACAATAACAATGACGATATCAATAACAACAATAATAATAATCATTTGCATAAAATCCTTCTTCAAATTGTCAACAAAATTCAAAAAGTTCAATAAGGAACATGAAAGAACCTTCAAAAAGTAACAGAATTTTTATTTTATTATATTATTCTTTATGCTGTATGTACTTTTCCAATTTTGTTCACTAATATATTGAAACATGTGCATGTGGATACAACAGAAAATCTTATAAAGATGTATTGTTTCTAGGACACATACCATTAGCCTGACCTGTCTTACATGATTATTGTATTTTAGGGGTATTTTTACTGCTGTAAAAATGCACAAAGCTAAAGATACATGTGAAGTATTTAGGGACTGAAATCTGTGCAAGTATTAAGTCCATTTATTACCTGTTTGTTCTATTACAACTAGCTTTTCAGAATATGCTTTTGGTCTGCTTACGTCTTCAGTGCTTTGATGCATGCTGTAATGCTTATATCTGTTATGTAAGAAATTGGAGGAGGGAAGGAAAATAAGATTAAGTTTAGAACTGTCTCATAAGTCACTGTAAATCTTCCTTAAGAGAAACAGATATAATATTTTTTTTTCTCTGGATAGCCTACGCATGACAAATTTTTGCAGGTGCTCAGACTGGAAACATATGTGAGGTCTGAATAATGATGATACTTAATGATGTCTAATTCAAAAATAAGAAAATCCCAGAACTGACAGTATAAACTTGCTAAGAAATATACACATGGAGGCTTTGTTTTCCAGAGTTATATAGATACACAATTTGCATTCAGAAAAGTTATAATTACAAGAGAAAAATAAGGATGTAATGACTTTAAGATTCTGTACTTTTTTTTTTTTTTTAATTCACATGTTCATTTCTGCATGGTTTTAATGAAGAGTGTTGGTGGTAAGTGAAAAAGAGAGAGATGGAAGTAACAAATTGTTTTGTCAATGGAATTTGGAAGTACATATTTTACTATAGTAAAAAAAAAAAAAAAAAAATAGAGGAAATTACCTGGCTAAAACATGATCAGAAGAGTGATTAAAAATATAAAATTGTCTAGTGCATTCTTTGTTTTATTTAAAGACATGACATGGATGGACCGGTTCCAGGGCAGACACATCCTGCAGCAGAGCGGGGGATTAAGGCGGGAAAAGCTTTTTTACAGCATCGAGGCCACTCAAAGCAGCCGAGGGAGCTGTCAGGAAGCTGCCAGGACCTGGCAGCCCTTGCAAGGGAGGATGACAAGGTGTAGGCAGAGCCAGCAGTGTCCCCTCCCCTGATGCTCAAAAGCAGCCCCTGTGGAGCACTAGTGACCAGGACTGGCAAACAGGGTGTGGCACGGTAGCAAGGCGAGGTGTGGCAGTTTGCATGGCAGTACGTGCAGGCAGGGCAGAGTGTTCTGCCCCACTCACAAGAACAACTCATCTACCGACTGCCTACCTGTAGGTAAACTGCCATGGTCAACACTAGGTGGAAAGCTCTTTCTAGAAAGTCTGCGGCCACCCAGAGTGAGTGTCCACTCCAAAATGTGGCAGTTCAGGTATCTGGATGCAGGGAGTGCCTGAGCCTGTTGCTGCCCTCTGAGGGCAGCAGAGACAGTGTGTGTGTGTGAGGTCTGAGCAGGTGGATGACCTGCTCAGCTTACTGGCAGAGCTCAAGGAGGAGGTGGAGAGGTTGAGGGCCATCACTGAGTGAGAGCAGGAGATAGACTGGTGGAGCAGCTCCCTGCAAGCCCCGAAGAAAAGGCATGAGACACCCCAAACAGTGGTGGACCCCCTGCCCTGTTGAGCAGAGGGAGGAGACTTAGGAGATGAGGAGGAATGGAAACAGGTCCTTGGCATCACAGGCAACCCCCCTCCCTACTGGCTCTGCCTTCCCAGGTGCCCTTACACTACTGGTTTGAGGCCCTGGAGTTTGAGAGACTGGTGGGTGAGGTTGAGCTGAAAAGACTCACCCAGGAGGATGCCTAGGGCGAGGAAGTTGACTCCATACCTCAGGACTGCCTCCACTAAGAAGGAAAGAAGGGTGATCATTGTAGGTGACTCCCTTCTCAGGAAAACAGAGAGCCCTATTTGTCAGCCTGACCCTATCTATAGGGAAGTCTGCTGCCTCCCTGGGGCCAGGGTCAGGGACATTGCCAGAAAGCTTCTTAACCCAGTTCACTCCTTTGGCTACTATCCTCTTTTGATAGTCCAGGCTGGCAGAGATGATACAAAAGAGAGAAGACTGAAGGCTATCAAACAGGACTTTAGGGGACTGGGACGATAAGTAGGTGGAGTGGGAGTACAGCTTGTCCTTTTCTCCATCCCTACAGTGGCAGGGAGGGGTACAGAGAGGACCCGGAAAGCCCACCTGGTAAACATGTGGCTCAGAAGCTGGTGCCAACATAGACATTTTGGTTTTTTTTTGACCACGGGGTTCTTTACTTGGCACCTGGCCTGATAACCGCAGATGGGTCCCACCTGTCTCTAAGAGGAAGACTGATACTAGCCCAGGAGCTGGCAGGGCTCATTGAGAGGGCTTTAAACTAGGTAGGAAGAGGGATGAGGATTGAATAATGCTCATTAGAGGTGTGCCAGAGGGAACAATGTCAGGGCTGGGGACAAAGGCAAGGGCCCAGCTGAACTGCATCTACGCTAATGCACGCAGCATGGGCAACAAGCAGGAGGAGCTGGAAGCCATCATGCAGCAGGCTAGCTATGTCTTGGTTGCCATCACGGAAACATGGTGGGACCATTTTCATGACTGGAGTGCTGCAATGTCTGGCTATAGGCTCTTCAGAAGGGACAGGCAGCACAGAAGGGGTGGTGGTGTGGCTCTCTATATCAGAGAGTGTTTCGATGCTGTGGAACTTGAGGCTGAAACTGGGAATGATAAGGTTGAGTCCCTGTGTGTTAGGATCAGTGGGAAGGCCAACAAGGCAAGCATCCTGGTGGGGGTCTGTTATAGACAACCAAACTAGGATGAGGATACGGATGAGGAATTCTACAAGCAGATGGCAAAAGTTGTGAAATCGTCAGCTGTTGTTCGTGTGGAGGACTTCAACTTCCCAGACATATCCTGGAAATGCAATACAGCTCATAGGAAGCAGTCTAGGAGGTTTCTGGAGAGCACGGAAGATAGCTTCCTGACCCAGCTGGTTAGTGAGCCTATTAGGGGAGGTGCCCTGCTTGACCTTCTGTTCACAAACAGAGAAGGACTGTTGGGAGATGTAGTACTCTGGAGTTGTGTAGATGTGTAGGGACAAAGATGTGTAGGGACAAAACTGGAAAGGCCAAAGCTCATCTGGAGCTCAGTCTGGTTACTGCTGTTAAAGATAACAGAAAATGTTTTTATAAATACATTAACATGAAAAGGGGGACTAAGGAGAATCTCCACCCTTTACTGGATGCGGGGGGAAACTTACTGATGAGAGATAAGGAAAAGGCTGAGATGCTTAATGCCTTCTTTGCCTCAGTCTTTAGCAGCAAGAGCAGTTGTTCTCTGCACACCCAGTACCCTGAGGTGGTGGAAGGGCATGGGGAGCAGAATGTGGCCCTCACTATCCACGAGGAAATAGTTGGTGACCTGCTACAGCACTTGGATGTATGCAAGTCGATGAGGCCAGATGGGATCCACCCGAGGGTACTGAGAGAACTGGAAGAGGAGCTGGCCAAGCCGCTTTCCATCATTTATCAACAGTCCTGGCTATCAGGGGAAGTCCCAGTTGACTGGTGGTTTTCAAATGTGATGCCCATCTACAAGAAGGGCCAAAGGGTGGACCTGGGAAATTATAGACCTGTTAGTTTGATCTCAGTGCCAGGGAAATTCATGGAGCAGATTATCTTGAGTGCCATCACGTGGCACTTGCAGGACAACCAGGTGATCAGGCCCAGTCAGCATGGGTTTATGAAAGACAGGTCCTGCTTGACAAACCTGATCTCCTTCTATGACAAACTGACGCACTTGGTGGATAAGGGAAAGGCTGTGGATGTGGTCTGCCTTGACTTCAGCAAGGCTTTTGACACTGTTTCCCTCAGCATTTTCTTTGAGAAACTGGCTGCTCATGTATTGGACTGGTGTACGCTTCATTGGGTTAGAAACTGGCTGGATAGCCAGACCCAAAGAGTCATGGTGAATAGAGATAAATCCAGATGGAGGCCGGTCACTAGTGGAGTCCCCTAGGGCTCACTACTGGGGCCGGTCCTCTTTAATATCTTTATCGATGATCTGGATGAGGGGATTGAGTGCACCCTCAGTAAGTTTGCAGACGACACCAAGTTAGGTGCGTGTGTTGATCTGCTCTGCAGGAGGATCTGAATAGGCTGGACGTGATGGACTTTGCATGATGGACTGATGGGCTGAGGTCAACTGTATGAAGTTCAACAAGGCCAAAAGCTGGGTCCTGCACCTGGGGGCACAACAACCCCAAGCAGCGCTACATGCTGGGAGATGAGTGGTTAGAAAGCTGCCTGGAAGAGAAGAACCTTGGTTGATAGTCAGCTGAATATGAACCAGCAGTGTGCTCAGGTGACCAGGAAGGCCAACAGCATGTATAAGGCTTGTATAAGAAGCAGTGTGTCCAGCAGGTCTAGGGAAGTGATTTTCCCCCTGTACTCGGCTCTGGTGAGGCCACACCTCGAGTACTGTATTCAGTTTTGGGCCCCTCACTACTGGAAGGATATCAAGGTGCTTGAGTGAGTCCAGAGAAGGGCAATGAAGCTGGTGAGAGGTCTGGAGAACAAGTCTTATGAGGAGTGGCTGAAGGAGCTGGGATTGTTCAGTCTGAAGAAGAGGCTCAGGGGTGACCTTATCACACTCTACAGATACCTTAAAGAAGGCTGTAGAGAGGTGGAGGTTGGTCTATCCTCCCACATGTCTGGTGAGAGAATGCGGAAGAATGGGCTAAAGTTATGCCAGGAGAGTTTTAGGTTAGATGTTAGGAAGAACTTCTTTACTGAAAGGGTTGTTAGGCATTGGAACAGGCTGCCCAGGGAATTGGTTGAGTCACCATCCCTGGAGGTCTTTAAATGACTTTTAGATGTAAAGCTTTGTGATATGGTTTAGTGGAGGACTTGTTAGTGTTAAGTCAGAGGTTGGACTATGTGATCTTGTAGGTCTCTTCCAACCTAGATGATTCTGTGATAGTCCTGAAAGCAGGCACAAGAGCAGAATGGCCTCTGTTCCCTTTCAAACCATCTTTTAGGAAGGGATTGAACTGTTTTGAGCAGCCCTTCCTTCCTGCCTTGGTCTACAGCAAACTCAAGCATACTTTTTAAGTGAAAGGGATAAATGACATTTATTAACATTTAGGCTGGGACTATGGAACTGAACCATTTTCTTTTGCATTTGTAATAAGAGGACAAACATAAAAAAAAAAAAAAAGGTGGGGGGTGGGGGGGAGAAGGAGAGAGAGATCAAGGGATCAGGGGTTTGTAAATCTTAGCTGTGTGCCAGTTCCAAAAGATACAGCAGCATCTTTATGAACTTGTCTGATTTTGTTATGCTTTCAAAGTTCACTGGGGTAATGTCCATTATAATAACATCTTCCAAAGAAAAGCACTGCACGTTTGCTGCTGACTGTCAAAGCAAGACAGCAAATCCTTAAAACAGTATGACATGCATCCAGGTTCTTCCACAATAAACCAACCGACATTCCTTCTCACACACACATACAACTACTATCAAAAAAAATAAAGGTGTCCAAAGCTTTTTTTTTTTTTTTTTTTTTTTTTTTTAATAATGTAACATATGATGGGGGCTTTTGGAGTTCCCAAATATATGTGGGCTGAGATTAGAAACAAAAGTAGGATTTGTATTTTGTTTTTCATAAAGCATGTTTCCTTGTTCAGAAGGCGTGTTAATGGCAGTTCTTAGTTAATATCATATGCCAAATACAAAACTAAATCTTAGAGCTCAATGATACTTCCACTTCTATTCTGGCATTTGCAAGAACTCTCAAAATTGCTTATGCATTAGAGAAGATTTCAATATATGCTTTCAATATATGTTTCTACCATGCAATTCCTAGCATTTGTGCCTATATAAAAGTTTCATTGTTTTGTCTGAGATAGAATTAATTTCCTTTGTAGACGCCAGTATGATGCTGTGGGATTTTTTTTATTATACTTTTTTGATGAAAATAATGTGGATAACACACCAATGTTTTTAGTTGTTAGAGAGCAACGATTACATTAAGACAAGGACTTTTCAGCTGCTCACACTGCCCTGCCAGTGAGGAAGCTGTAGGGTACACAAAAAGCTAGGAGGGGACACAGCCAGGACATCTGACTCACACTGTCCAAATGGATTTTCTGTACCATACAGTGTCATGCTCAACAATAAAACTGTGTAAAGAACAAGAGGGGAACATTGGGAGTGATGGTGTCTGTCTTCCTAAGAAAGCGTTCTACATGCTTTCCTGGAAGTGGCTGAACACCTGCCTGCTGATAGGAAGTAGTGAATGAATTGTTTGTTTAGCTTTGCTTGTATGCACAGCTTTTGCTTTACCTAGTAAAATGTTTTTATCTCAACCCATGAGTTCTTGCACTTTTAGCTTTCTGATTCACTCCTACCCATCCCACCTGAGGAGAGTGAGCAAGAAGCTGTGTCGTGCTTAGCTGCCTGCCAGGTTAAACCAGAACAGAAATATTTAACAAAAAGTATAACTCACGTACTGTAAATAAGGGAGATAAACATACCGTTCATTTTACTAAAAACAAACAAACAAACAAAAAACCAAAAACCCTCTCTGCATTTTATCATACTCCTACTGGAATTTAATACAATGTAGATTCAAAAGCTGCTCTTAACTTGCTAATTACACCCAGTAATTTAATAAACAACTAACTGGCCATCACTGATACCAAAGGACCCTTCACCCTATAATGAGTTCATGCTTATTCTAAGAAAATGGCATATGCCACATATCACAAGCAATATGATTCCATGTAATGTTTTGGACCATGACACAACACAGACCTGGGCTACTAATACATTTCTTCAAATTTCTTTTGACATACTTCAGAAATAGAGGATCTGAGAGTGGAATTAAGCCTCTAATGAACAGAAGACATGAGTACAGTGTGATAATGAGGTGGGATTCATATATAAATTGTAAAGTATATGGAAGGATTCAGTCACCTGAACAAACATATCTAGTGCCACACACTACATATTCTACCAAATTCTAATATATCCCATTTCAACTCCACCTAATAGCCTAAAAGGACTTAGATTTCATTCAGATTCTCTTTTATTTGTGTACTCCATATGTATATCTCAGGTAACACAAATGAAAAATGCAAAATAGAAGCAACTTTTTTTTGTCACTGCTCTTTTTGAAGTGGGGGAAAACAAGCAAACAAAGTAAAAACCTAGTGGTTGTTTTTAAAAGGATTGGTTAAAGAGATGAGCTATAGTTAACGCTATTATATTTCCATGTTCTTCATTAGAAAGTCCTACGATACTGAATGCTAGAAGAGTCAAATGATAGCAGATATTGCTCTGTTCACAGCTCCAAATGTCTTTAAATCATGTTTTTTACCAAAACCTTCCTGATATTCATTTTTCTAGCATCATACTGTCCATTCTGCCATTTTATCATATATTTTTGTCAGACTCCTGGAGTCTTTCCATGGTTTCATAGTCTGAGAATAAGACAAAGAATCAGTCAGTTACTAACCTGTAAGGAGGCATCATCATTCATCATCATCTTTTTTTTTTTTTTTTCTTCTCCTTCCCCCTTCCCCCCCCCCCCCAATGCATTTATGCATTGCTTAAATGGTAATTCAATAAAAACTAGAACTAGTGAGTTCTGGATCTCAGATCAGTTATCTTCAGGCTGAATCCAGGACTGGCACTCTTGAGTTCACAGAGATTCAGCGTCAGATAGTCTTGTGAGGCTTGATATAATCAGAGGGGAGGCCTGATCATCTGGAGGCTTGCATCACATAAACAACAGGTGTCAAGGGGAGTGAGGCAGCATCAGAATTCACTGCACTCTGTAGATAATAGAGGAATAGTGTCAAGATGGCTTTTACTTTGATTATTAAGAAGAAAGAGATGAGGAACCATTTTTATTAGATAGATTGATTTGTAGTCAAGCTCAGGTTCCTTTTCAGGTTGTTTTCTTTGGACCCTGATGTGCTTCATTATTTCCCATGAGAGATTTCACAGTAACGAGCTCTGCCCGGGGCCCCATAGTTAACAAGCTGTCCAGTTCAAGGAACAATCACATTGAGGCCTACTGTGGCTCACAAGCCTGAGCAAGACTTACGCCAAGTACAGAAGCAGGGTGTACCTGCCACACTCACATCTCTTAAAAACAAGTAAAAGTTATCAAATCACATAGGTATTATCTGAAGTCATCTTGTCTTTACTTTGCATACATGAAAATATACATCATCAGGTGAAAAAACAAACAAACAAAGAAACAAAAATATTATAAATTAAAAAAGAGCAAACACCCATAAAATAAGCACCCTACTGTAACTGTTGATGTGTATTTTTTTATTTCCATCTTTAATTTGAAAGCATCTTAAAATACATCTTACAAAGCTAGGATTCCTACATATTATAGATATAATAATATCTTTATAATTACTGAATTCATTGTTATACTGCATAATCAGCTTGCTGAAGACATGCATTATTGTAAAAAAAAAAAAAAAAAGAGTACTGAGTAGTAACATAGCTCTCCCATTAAAGTCTTCTTGATTAACTTTATAACAATAATGCAATATCGCTGTTTCCATAAATTAGAAGACAAATTGGATATATATCAAGTAATACCCTTGTATCTTTTCAAAAGAAATGCATGCTTAATTTAAAGTAAAATAATTCCAACTACATACATTTCTTAAGGACTGGGTGATCTATAAACTCAATTAAAAAAATTTAAAAAAATATTTAATCATCTCAACACTATTATGTTAAAGGTTTTAGAGAAAGCTGTGCAGCTCCTAACCACTAAATGATGTACAGTAACATCAAATACAACTGATGTGTGCAGTGACGACTGAGATTATCTATTACAGATGGGTTGTCCCATTCAGGCTCAGTCCCACTGCTCCTGTTTGGTCAGCAGGCACCTTTTGCCATCTGCTTCATTTGCATTTGCTCCATCTTTTCTATTACTATATAATAGAGACATAGCTAGATGGCAAGTTAGATCAGAAACACAGTCTGAGAGCCACAGAATTTTCAGTTTTCTGTTGTTATTTTACAGCTTTTGAAAATGTTCTCTTCATTCTTAAAAACAAAATCTAAGCTTAAGTTTATCATAGTCTAAAAGAATACAGTATGGATGTCTAAACCTATATGTTGTGTGCAAATTTATAAACTAGAAAGCAAGAAATGATTTCCATAAGCCAGGATTCTATGTATAATGCCAAAATAACTGAATGAAATATTCAAGGAGTAAATAGGACCTAGGGGAAAAGCTCCTAAAGGTTTTTGCTATTTCAAGATATATCAGAGATGTACATGGAGATTTTGGGGGTATTCTATGTTCCTCGCTGTTTCCATGATATGCTTAGGTAACTGGGTTAATAATGACAATGGGATTCTAGTGAATAACATGTCACATCAATGTCCTGATCATTTCACAGCCAAAAGACAACAGTGAAGCCAAGAAGACAGCAAATAGACACTGCCAATGAGCCAAATGCTACAGTCAGAAAATAAATTTCTGTGGTTTAAAATCTGGGCACTGTGAATATCTTACAGAAATGAAGGCAAGAACTGTGCCATACTTAGTTACAGAGAGCACTTATTAAGATACATATTGCTAACACATTCTTGCCACTTTTCTTTAAAAAAATGCCATTAGAAAATATTTACATGTAGCTGAATTTGTTTAAAATGAGAAAGAAAATAAAAAGTATCATATAGAATACATTTTAAAACAGTTCTTATGAAGATTTAACATTATCAGGAAATTTTGGAGTCAATATAGCAGTTAACATGTGGAGATCATTTTGAGTCTACATGACTTTAAAAGACATTTTATTTACAAGGATGATTATATTTGTGATATTATGCAGTTTCTACAGCTCATCTGGTGTTCATTGTTTCCTAGCAGTCCTGCTGGATATAAGCTTTATCTGTGCAAAGGTGTTGAATAAAAAAGTGTTCAAATGGATTCTGAACATGATAATTTTGATTCAGCTTTCTCCAAGGGCTATAACTTGAAGGTTTTCACCTGTGAAGATGTGGGAAGAGAGAAAACGAGATTGTTTGCATAAAGCTGGAAGGTCCATTGCATTACCTACCTTCTTCAGCACAAAGAACAAGATAAAATAAATGTGAATAAAC
The DNA here is from genome assembly GCF_965140915.1 of Aythya marila. Taxonomy (NCBI): domain Eukaryota; kingdom Metazoa; phylum Chordata; class Aves; order Anseriformes; family Anatidae; genus Aythya; species Aythya marila. Next base: position 41,524,917 of record NC_139042.1, on the reverse strand, counting down.
TAGGATCATACCAAATATGGCTTAACATCTTATGTTGTCGTTTCAGAATTATAATTTTCATACTGAATGGAAAAGAAGCAGAAGGAGTGGTCATAGTTTGTGCAATTAATGATGGGGAAGGCCTATACAATAATATATCACCTCATTTCTGAAATGTGGCTATTAATAGCATAGAAAAGTCCAGGAATACTATCAATAAGATATCCTGTCAAAATCTAGACAAGTGAGATTTGGTGTAGGGTGTAGATTAGCTCTGTTATGCTCAAAAACTGACCATCAAGTTTGACTGGAACAATGTAAATCAGAAAAATGGTGTGTCACGTTAAGTGGTATAGCCAATTAACTGTTACGGGCCTGGTCGGATTCAGGGTACTGAACTATCACAATCACAGATTCACCAATAACTCATTAACCGCTAGGGGTCCAGTCGGATTCACCAATAATGTATAACCACCCTTACTCTAGTCGCTTTTCATGAGAATTATCACAGCTAGGAACAATGCAATCAAGTGCAATTTATTACAGCAACAGGTACATGGGTTCTTTGGATTGCTGGCAACAGTTACTGTCTGCAAAAGCAAAGTAGCATGCATGAAATACACAGGTGACACAGGTGCACAGCCTGGAAATTAACGTGTTAAAAGGCACAGAGACTCTATAGAGATTTCTAAGTTTCTGTGGAGACACATAGTATAACCAAGTGTTCAAATCTCAACCAAAGGTATCCCAATGAGGGGAGGGGGAAAGAGAGGCTCAGTCCATCAACTGATCCCAGGAGTCAGGAGGTCCTCACTATGGTGTATTCCGTCGGGATGGTATCTTCCCTAATGATGGTATCTTCCCTAACATCCCCTCTCTCTTAGGCCAATTTATACTTTCTATTTTTTAGGTGGAGCTTGAGTGACTCTAGTCAAGCATATCTTAGTTATGATTGGAGAAAAGTTTTCCCGTCTCCGTTTAAAGTAATAGGCTCCAAGAAATTCAGAGTGCATGCTCAGTGAGGGGTGGTCACACCTTGGAGGCAGGTGGCTTTGGGGATGGAGGTGTGTTTTGGTATTATAGTGATATTATAATGAGCAAAAGTACACTAGGGTACAGCATTTGTCAAAACATGGCAGGTCGTTGGCTCAGGATAGCAAAAAGTGCAGCTTATTGGTCTCGTTGTGCACAAGAATAATCGAGTCCCCACCTGGTCACAGAGCCTAGCCTTGGTGTCTCCACTCCACTCTAAGCTCCGTACTGTACCTTAGAGCTTGCACACCAAGTTCCCCCGGCGTGGCAGCATCTAAGGTTGGAAGCCTAGGGAACGCTTAGGTTATGCCCTACCCTGAAAGCCTCTTCAATGCTGTACATTTTCTTTAAAATATGAATGTTAGTTTTATTTTCCTAGTTACTTTAGGCAATTACACCACATGGAGGCATTAAGAGTATATAGACAATTTAGTCAAAGGAAATAGTTAAGCATACCTTTTTATCAATCCTTTTTTATATTTTATTTTATTATTGCTTTGCTGTAGGATAATATTTTTTGAAAATGTAAACTTTTCAATGCGACTCTTCATGAGAAGGAAACTTGTAGAATTCATATTAAAACCCCTTTTCTTGGAAATTTTCCAATTCTACTTTTATGAGCAAGTATTCTATTTTTTATTCCACTAAAGATATTGTGTGCATTACCTATCCACTCTCAAATAGGATGAGAAACATTAACTAATGTATTGATAATGTTGATGATGAAAAATGATAATGGTATATACTCATTACAATTCCTCTTTCTAAAATAGCAAAATATAGTGACACAGAAAAACAGAACAACAAAAACAAACGAGAAACCCAATTCATTAGGGAAAAAATCTTAATAAGGTGTTTGTTTGTTTGTTTTTCCATCCAATGGGATGCCTGAATACTTGACATTTCTTTTTTTTACTATTACTATTACTATTACTATTACTATTACTATTACTATTACTATTACTATTACTATTACTATTACTATTACTTTATTTATTTATCTATTTATTTTTGTTAAGTATTTTCAAAAGACAGATTAGGTAAACTGAGATGGGTTTTCCATTACCATAACATATACTTTGAATGAAACTTCCACTAAAAAAAAAAAAAAAAAAAAAAAAAAAAGCCAGAATAAAACAAAAGTTTTATTTAAAATAAAAAGCCAGAATAAAACAAAAATATAAAATCAAAATGAACCATAAATTTGCCGTGATAAAGACAGAGTTCTAAAATAAATTCCAAAAGCTCAAGTTCATAGGTAAGTGTCATACTCTCATTGTTTTATGATGTTAAAAACATTACCATAATGTCTTAGGATTCTCACAGTTTGAATAAAGTTGTTTTATCTTTAGATGGCTGATATTCATGTTCTATATCATTATCTAAAAAAAATATTATCCTTAAAGTTATGTTTGTATATTTTCACATAAAGAGGGTTCCTGGTAAAGCAGACACTGTACCTGTTTTCAAACAAATAGAAATGTATCAAGAGTAAATAATATCTAGTTTCCAAGAGTTTTGTAAAATATTGCTAAGGGAAAAGAAATTGTATCAGAGTTCAGGAATAATGCCCATAGCCTTTATTTTTCACATCATAATCACAGTTTCAGATCTCAGTTTCTATTTCTAGTTTTTCTCCCTTGGGTAATATTTTATAGCCGTTGACCTTAAAACCAGTCACTATTTATTTTCTGCCTTTTTTTTTTTTTTTCCTAGTGTAACACACAATTTCATGTTTCTTGTAGGGTGCCTGACAAGCTTAAAAAGAAGTAGAATAATAAGAAAATGGTTTCCAAAAGCTGAAAGCTGGATAAGCTTTAAAGCCTGAAACCTTACATTGGATGCAGCAGCTGATGTTCTCAGGAATTTCTCTTTTAGGTCACAGAGTCAAGTAAAACTCTTGTAAGACTATCACTAGATACTCAATAATGGAGAAAAAAAAATGTTGAATAGCTTGCAGTGCAATACTACAAAATGATCTTTATGATAAAAATACTTTAGGTCATATGGCCCTGTGAGCTCATTGAATTGTGCTTGGCTGTTAAGATGACAGAATTCAGTCCTGTATTTTCTGGTCATGTGAATTTCACTATGTGAGGAATATAACCCTCTGATATAAGGCAATTGTCTACTAGTCAAATTTTTGATTTAGGCTATGCTTTTAATTCTTTTAATTCAATTATAGACCTTCATTAAAGCCTCTGAGAAGTACTTATAATGGACTGGAAGGAAGAAGTGAGAACTACTCCATGCTACTTGTGTATATGTGAAAGAAAATGCAATTACTAAGATTTTATAATTTCTATAAGATGCGTTATTGCATGAAACAATTTGATGTACACTGCTTATTACATTTTATTTTCATAATTGATTGCATTCATTGTTAATTGAATTAAATTTTTGTTCATTTATTTCTAAATGCTGGTTCCATTTTCTAGGCTGTGTCATTTGCAGCAGCAAAGTAAATATACTTATATGACTTTGAAACTACCCCATTTCTGACTGCAGTTTTGTTACTACTATGAATGACTTTCACAACAGGAACGCAGGCCAATTTAAAGTCCAGGCACCAAGCAATTTGAGATCCACTAGCTTTATGCAGTAATATAATTATTCCCTCCGAGGCTCTTAATTGTATTCATCACACCATGATTTCTGCACAAATTAAGCATGCATTTACTGCTATATATAACTTGCTTTGCAGTTAACATCCTGGAAACAAATTTCAAGGAGATAGAATCTTGAACTTAGTCATCCTATGAAATCACTATTTCCACTGCTCAGAAAAGTCACTTAGACTGTAAGGTCATTATATTTTTACATCATCAATTCCTATGCAGAGGAGCAGTAAAAAGAGTGTGGTGAAAAGATCAGAAAACTTTTATACAAACATTTTTTTTCAGACTTTAATTATTAAATCCCCTAGTAAAGAAAGGTTTAGATTTTTGTTTGAAGGACAAAGGAAAATGAATTGTATCAAAAAACAAAACAACAACAACAACAACAAAAAACAGTTTACAGAAGACAAAATGTGTGAAACTCAAAGAAACATTTTTCAGCTATATATAATCACATATATATCACATATACACATAAGGAAAACAAAGTCTGATGCTACGCTTATGACAATAACCCACGGGGCCTAGGCATTTATTTTGTATTTCACCAGAAATTATATTATTTCTGTAGAAATTTTTGTATACACTCAGTTGCAGAAAATTCACATTAGAAAAAGACAAAGAAGAAAGAAGAAGGACATGGAGACTGTGATCCATCTCCACCTTTCTGTAGTCATTCTTTTGAGATTTTAAAGTAGAGTACCATTTTGACATGCCTGTAACTTAGTGCATAAATTGTGCAGTATCCCACAGAGTTAAGAATCAATATTTTAGTAGGTTTCAGAGGTGATATGGACAGTACAAATATCCAGACTTAACAGCTAGAAACAATAAGCAAAAACTGGAAAAAACAACAACAGCAACAACAAAACACCTCCATGATTTGAAATGGCATCTACATATTGAAGGTATAACCAGGAAATATCTCAGAAATGTCAGAGACTTGTGAGTGAATGGATACTGGTCTATTCTGATCAAGATGGCAACTTTCATATGCCTGCAGTATTATTTCTTACTCCTTCCGTACTTTATCTTTTTTTTTTTTTCTTCCTAGTATTCCTTTATCATGTGAAATGCTTGCTGAGTACATAAGCTTTTCCGATTTTATTTTATTTGTATTTAAGACTGATGGCTAAATTTCCATGTTTGTCTCCTATCAGAATTGTTTGTGGTTCTAGTTAAATAATTAAAATATCATGTGTATTCATAATCAACATACATTTCAGCAAACATGTGTGTGACCTATGTGTGTGATTAGATTCAATATAAAAGGTCATAAGAACAATTTCTGCTTTGAAGAATAAACCCAAATCTCTGGATGTGAATGAAAAACATCTATTGACTAATAAAATTAAGCTGGATATTGCCACATCTATTGTAAGCAGAATTGCACACATATACTGAGAGATTAGATAGCTCATCTCACAACACACATATTATAATATAAAAATATGTCAGCATTTATTGCATATATGAGATAGAACCTTTGTAAGAAAACTACTTGGGATAAATCCCTTGGAGATCTATAGGACATTTGCCTGACTAAGGTCCTAAATTTGAAGTTTCAATAGTCTACAGAGAGTACCTCCCTCACAATTAATTTACCTAAGAATTATAACATGAGAACAGCATGGAAGTGACTAAGAATTTTATATCAGGTCCAAGGGAGCCTTTAATTTAATGAGCTCTTTTAGTCGCAGTTCACGTGTGAATCCTCTACCCTTCAGTCTGATACAAACACTTGCTTGAAGCATTGCATAGTGTGAATAAGGAGGCATTATTTACATATAGAAATAATGCCTGCTGGTCTTTCAAAATCCACATAAGATACTTGACATTCTGCCACCAACTAATAAAAAAATGTAATCCCTAATATTAGAGCAAAAACAGCTCTAAATTTTAGGCAGAATATAACAACCAAAAATCTATTCTTAATTCTCCAAACAACTATTGCCAATGAAAACTGCCAGGTCCCTGAAAGATGACTGTTCCTCAACAAGCCTCAACTCTGCATACATCTGTTCAATATGACTAACGTTGCAAAAATCAGAAGGAAAAGACATTTGGATTATTGTTGACCAAGAAAGGAAGGAACTACAGAAACATTATGGAAACATTACGGAAAATAAAGTTTTAGCCTTCTCTTTTTTTCCTGTTGTGACTACCTAAGCTATTTGTAACCTTAGAATTCAGGAGCAGTACCCATGAGTTCTCCTGGAAAGTGGAGACAGCCACTTGTAAAAAGTGAACCAGTTTCCTTATACTCCCTTAAAAATAATAAATTATTATTGAAGTCTCTCTTTCCCTCTCTCTCTTTTTCTTCCTTCTTAGAACAACATATTCAAGATTGATTTGGAGCTGATAGTAAAGTACACTACACAAATCCAGTGTAGAAAATCAGAACATGGGCTATCAGATTCTTCACTGGAGAACAACATTCCCAATTATGGCTTTTGTTAATTTCAAACAGCTGGGATTATTCCCTGACTCCAAAGCAGGAAGATTTGGCAAATGATCAAGGTGTTGCAGGAATCTGTCTTTTTATGCAGTAAGGGTAAAATGGTAGTCACACTCAGGTTTTATTCTTAACATACTGACTTAGAACAGTAACACATAGATGCTTCCTATATTATAGACAGAAATAGTAGATTTTCCAATGCCTTACTGACTTGCACCAGAAGAGTTTTTAACTGTTCATTTTAATACAGTTTTTCCAGTTCCAAATACCATCTTTAAATTCTACATTCCCTGCTGAAAGAGATATTGTCCACAGGTTATTATTAACACAGAAAAAAAAAATTAAATTCTATCATTCATGCACATATAAACCTTGGTTTATGACATATATAACTGTTACTTGGTTAGTTGGATTCTGAGCAAACTTTTCATGGACCATTGTTGGTTTGCTTAGGATGCTGCCACAACTCTGGTAAGATCCCCTGATTTGGATAAAGCCTTATGTTTCATTTAGAATACTTCAAACCTTATCAAAGCCTTTTAACATCACTGTGTAATGTATGTCATATAGGAAAATGAAGACAGGGTTGTAACATGGTCAGTAAATTTCTGTTTTTTTCATCCTAATAATAACATTTCAGGCATTCTGCCCAAGTCTTAGAATTTACTACTGGCCAAAATACGGGCTCCCTCTTCTATGTATGCTATTATTCAACTTGTTACTATGTGCTAAACCTGTCTGCTAATCCCTCTCTGCATTTCTTTTGTTGCTCTTGTTAAGTAGGCAATGCCAGAACACCTTTGTTTTGCTATTTTGATATGAGGAAAATTGGAATTCTCTCAGTTTTATACACACTAAGACCCAAAAGCACTCCCAGATTGAAAGGACACTTTGTATTGGATAAAAAGAAATGAAAAGCTTAGTTTTATCAATATATTAAAATCACTTTGGATGACATTGGACAAGCCCAATCTACCAATCACTGAAGCTAGCAGACTTCAGTAGCCACTGAATTATAAAACTATTGTTTTTTTCATATGTTTTTGTAGGGATAGCTGCACATTTGTTACCTAATTAGCATAGATATTATCTCTGTACACATTTAACACATCTAAAGCCAGTTACCTTTTTATAGAAAGTATGTATTTAAGGTAAAAGTTCTGAGCAATCAGACAAAGCAGCACAATTAATGTAATAAAAGTCTTCAACAGGAAGTATGTTGTATCTGTTTCCCTCTTTATCAACTGTAAAATTATAAAGGAATTAGAGGCACTACAAAGTCACACTAGAAATAAGTCATAGACATTCTCTTTGATATTGAATGAAATTATCTATGTATACGGGAAAAATAACCTGAGAAGTTAAGTAATTTTTGCAGGTGCTTCTGAATTTTTCCCTTTCAGTTATTTGGGAATTAAAATCTAACTTTCATTCTGCTGCTTTTCTCATACATGCATTTTGACATTAAAATAATAGAGCCAATGAAGTGCACGTAGTTCTAGATTTATGTCACACATATCTCTCTGCCAGTTAGTAATTGACATAATGACAAAGTAGCCAAGGAAAATGTAGGTGGAAAAATGGGATTTGAACAAAAAAGATGTGCATAGGAAGCAGTCTGGAGAGTATGAGTATACCTAGCAACATGACTAGATGCATTCCCATTCTATTGCTTAAAAAAATAAAATAAAATAAAACAAAATAAAATAAAATAAAATAAAATAATAAAATAAAATAAAATTAAAAAATAAAATAAAATAAAATAAAATAAAATAAAATAAAATAAAATAAAATAAAATAAAATAAAATAAAATAAAATAAAATAAAATAAAATAAAATAAAATAAAATAAAATAAAATAAATAAATATCTAGGCCTTGTGGGTATGAGGTAAGTCTGATAAACACAAACCTTGTAATTTTCTGCTTCCAGAGAAAGGTCTGTCAAGGTTAAAGCTGAAGGTTCCTGAATAATTTTGATTGGCACTGAGCAATATTTTGAGAAGTATAACTGAAGAAAATGAAACAATAGGCTACTGAAATATCAAGAGAACTGAGATTGTTAGCAGTGTTCATACAGCACAGTACTACTATGGCATCCTGGACATGAATATTCATGTAGCTACAGTTACATATGTACAAAAGCCTCAAAAAGTTCCCTGAGATATTATCACTCTGTAACTATTAATCCCATTTCATATGTCCTGAAAAGAATAAGGTCTGGGACAACACAAAAGGAAACTTTTGCTAGCAATACTTGGTTTATATAGTAAACTTCTTTATTTGTACACACTAAGTTTTGAACCTTGCATAAGAACATATTTGAGTGTTTATGCCTTAGGTACAGCTAAGGTACAGAAACAGATAGACATATCAAGGATGCAAGCCTGACTTTGACACCCAACCTGTAGGCCAGTGATTGACTACTGTCCCCTTCTATCTCACAGTATAGGTAGAGATAGTAAAGGCTGGAGGGTTATACACATGTATGTCATGATTTTGACTGGGAGAGAGTTAATTTTCTTTGTAGCGGCTCACCCTATACTGCATTTTGGATTTTTGATGAAAATAGTGGGGATAGCACACCAATGTTTTTAGTTACTGCACTGCAGTGCTTACACAGAGACAAGGACTTTTCTGCTTCTTGTGCTGCCCTGACAGTGAGGAATCAGTGGGTGCCTGAGGACATTGGAGGGGACAGAACCAAGACAGCTGACCCACACTGTCCAAATGGATTTTCCGTACCATACAGTGTCATGCTCAACAATAAAACTGTGTAAAGAACAAGAGGGGAACATTGGGAGTGATGGTGTCTGTCTTCCTAAGAAAGCGTTCTACATGATGAACCATGCTTTCCTGGAAGTGGCTGAACACCTGCCTGCTGATAGGAAGTAGTGAATGAATTGTTTGTTTAGCTTTGCTTGTATGCACAGCTTTTGCTTTACCTAGTAAAATGTTTTTATCTCAACCCATGAGTTCTTGCACTTTTAGCTTTCTGATTCACTCCTACCCATCCCACCTGAGGAGAGTGAGCAAGCAGCTATGTGGTGCTTAGCTGCTTAATAGCGTTAAACTACAACAGTTCTTCCTGACACCAAATCTGGGGCCTAAAGGGTTTGAGATGACAGTTTTGATTTCAATGTAGAGTGTGCTAGATGAATTTTTTAGAAGCTATAGCTGTTTAGCTGATAATTGGTATGGTCCTGTGCTTGCCATGGGACTTTACCTTACTGTTTGCTAGAATCTGTTGCTTATTAGTGGCTGCTTTTTTTTCTGCCTCTTACTCTACTCTTTTTCATCTTGCTTTTCTCTGCCTGGGAATGTTTTTATAGTGCCTATGGCCACAAGCCTGGTCTGGCAGACATCTAGGGCGTCACTGCTATTCCTGTGATACTGGACTGGACTGGCTGGAACTTCAAACTTAAATTGAGTCAGAGGGACTGTGACCTGTGGATGAATCCATGTGGGAGCACGTACACACCGAAGTATCTCTGGTCACAGATTTACCCACTCTGGAGTAAAGTACATCTCAAATCATCTGTGGTCACAGAGAAGTCCGTGCTGCAGCAGATACATCTTTCAGTGTCTGTGTCCATGGATAAGGCCATGCCTTCAAGAATACCTTGAAACATCTGTGTCTGTGGATAAGAACATGACACAACAGGTGTCTGAAGGGATCTCTGCAGGGACTGTGGCCAAAGAAAAAGGCAACACTATAGCAGATACACCTAGAAGTGACTGTGGCTGTGGATAAGGCCACAATGCAGCAGGTGTACCTCTGAAAAGGATCTGTGCAGGGACGGTGGCCAAAGAAAAAGGTCCACACCAGAACAGGTAGACCTCAAAGCATCTGTGGCTGTGGATTGGTCCACAGCACAGTAGGTAGAACTCTGAAGGGACTGTGGCTCATAGATAAGGCCATGTTAGAGCAGGTACACCTCTAAGAGATTGTGGCCAAAGGACTGGACTGAGTCCAGCCTGAAGCAGGGGTGAGGGGAGTTCATTGCATTGTTAAACTCTATGGCCTGGTTCAAAAGGACAAGGGGTGGAGATAATAATGCATATGACTTTAAAATGTTTTAGCCCATTATTCAAGTTACATGTTATAGCAAATACTATAGCAGGAATCCCATGCCACTAGCCAGGCCAGGGGCAAGGGGAGGAGTCCATTGCAATGTTAAAACCTGTAGTCTGGCCTGAAGGGACCAGGGGTGGAAACTGTGGTGGATATACCTATTGTAGTAACCTATGATCTGAGTTACATGTTATAGGAATTCCTATAGCAGGAACCACTCAAACCAATGGAGGTTGAACCTGACAAGACACAGTGCAAGAACAGCAGTGACCTGAGCTGGCTTTGGCATCAAATAACTCCATGCAAAACACCGGCTTTCCTATCTTGGGTGACTACCATAATAGACAAAGACTAAGTAATGGAGAAAAAGAACTTAGTGAATATTTTCTGACCATTTTATGGACATTTCATAAAGGTGGTCCTTAGAATGAGGGAAAGATATCTGTGTATTGAAGGGTGGTGATTAATGAGGGACCTGAGCATGATGTAAGTGCAATGGGATAAGGGGTGAAAAATGTCATGGTTTTGACTGAGAAAGTTAATTTTCTTTGTAGTGTGTCGTGGTTTAACCCGACCGGCAGCTAAACACCACGCAGCCGTTCGCTCACCCTCCCCCCTCCCTCTCTGGGACAGGGGAGAGAAATGGAAAGTGAAGCCCGTGAGTTGAGATAAAGACAGTTTAATAAGACAGAAAAAAAAAATAACAAAAATAATAATAACAATAATAATAATGATGATACAATGGTGATAATACGAAAGTAATAATAGTATGTACAAACAAGTGATGCACAATGCAATTGCTCACCACCCGCTGACCGATGCCCAGCCTAACCCCGAGCAGTCCGGCCCCCTCCCCCCGGCTAGCCACCCCTATATATTGTTTAGCATGACGTCAGATGGTATGGAATACCCCTTTGGCTAGTTTGGGTCACCTGTCCTGGGTCTGTCCCCTCCCAGCTCTTACTGCACCCCCCAGCCTGCCCGTTGGCAGGACAGAGCAAAGGCTGAGATGTCCTTGGCTTAGTATAAGCACTGCTCTGCAACAATTAAAGCATCGGGGTGTTATCAGCACTCTTCTCATTCTAAGCCAAAACACAGCATTCCACCAGCTACTAGGAAGAAAATTAATTCTGTGCTAACTGAAACCAGGACATCTATCCACCCCTTATTCCATACCATTTATGTCATGCTCAGGTTACACTCTTTTCCATACATTCTAATTAGTCACCTATAGTAATCATGGTAGTGATAACATACAGTATAATATACTATTTAACATGGTGCAATTCAGTTCATGGGCTATTCTCACCCAGTATTAAATCTCCTTGAGGTACACACCGGACCTCTCCGTTCTTTTGCATCACCCACCAAGTATATCCAGGTCCCTGAGCGAAAACAATTCCACGAATAGGTTTGCCTTTTCCTGAGGCAGGAGTAGCCCAGACTGTTTTACCCAGCATATCTTTTACATGCACTACAGGAACTTTATCCCCATCTACAGTACGTAACAGGTTTGATTGGGCAGGTCCAGCTCGGTTGGTAGATCCCCTAGTATTGACTAACCAGGTGGCCTTTGCCAAATGCGTATCCCAGTTTTTGAACGTCCCAGCGCCCATTGCTTTCAAGGTAGTCTTTAACAGGCCATTGTATCGTTCAACTTTCCCGGAGGCTGGCGCATGATAGGGGATGTGATACACCCATTCAATACCATGTTCTTTGGCCCAAGTGTCTATAAGGTTGTTTCGGAAGTGAGTCCCATTGTCTGATTCTATTCTTTCTGGGGTGCCATGTCGCCATAGGACTTGCTTTTCAAGGCCCAGGATGGTGTTCCGGGCGGTAGCATGAGGCACAGGATATGTTTCCAGCCATCCGGTGGTTGCTTCCACCATTGTAAGTACGTGGCGCTTGCCATTGCGAGTTTGAGGGAGTGTGATGTAATCAATCTGCCAGGCCTCTCCATATTTATATTTCAGCCATCGTCCTCCATACCAAAGAGGCTTTGACCGTTTGGCTTGCTTGATTGCAGCACATGTTTCACAGTCATGAATAACCTGTGCTATAGCGTCCATGGTCAAGTCCACCCCTCGATCACGAGCCCATCTGTATGTTGCATCTCTACCTTGATGGCCTGAGGTGTCATGGGCCCATCGGGCTATAAATAATTCACCTTTATGCTGCCAATCCAGGTCCACCTGAGCTACTTCAATCTTAGCAGCCTGATCCACCTGCTGGTTGTTTTGATGTTCTTCAGTAGCCCGATTCTTGGGCACATGAGCATCTACGTGGCGTACTTTCACAGCCAGGTTCTCTACCCGAGCAGCAATATCTTGCCACAATGCAGCAGCCCAGATAGGTTTGCCCCTACGCTGCCAGTTGTTTTGCTTCCATTGCTGTAACCATCCCCACAGGGCATTTGCTACCATCCATGAATCGGTGTAGAGATAGAGAACTGGCCATTTTTCTCGTTCAGCAATGTCTAAAGCCAGCTGAATGGCTTTCACTTCTGCAAACTGACTCGATTCACCTTCTCCCTCAGCAGCTTCTGCAACTCGTCGCGTAGGACTCCATACAGCAGCCTTCCATCTCCGATGCTTCCCCACAATACGACAGGACCCATCAGTGAACAGGGCATATTTCTTTTCATTCTCTGGCAACTGGTTGTACAGTGGGGCTTCTTCAGCACGACCCACCTCCTCCTCTGATGATATCCCAAAGTATTTGCCTTCTGGCCAGTCCATGATCACTTCCAATATTCCTGGGCGACTGGGGTTTCCTATTCGAGCCCGCTGAGTAATCAGTGCAACCCACTTGCTCCATGTAGCATCAGTTGCATGATGCGTAGAGGGGACCCTTCCCTTGAACATCCAGCCTAGTACCGGTAATCGGGGTGCTAGGAGGAGCTGCGCTTCAGTACCGACCACCTCCGAAGCAGATCGAACTCCTTCATATGCTGCCAATATCTCCTTTTCAGTTGGAGTATAGCGGGCCTCAGATCCTCTGTATCCCCGACTCCAAAACCCCAGAGGCCGACCTCGAGTTTCCCCAGGTTCTTTCTGCCAGAGGCTCCAGGTGGGGCCGTTCTCCCCGGCTGCAGTGTAGAGCACATTCTTTACATCTGGTCCTGTTCGAACTGGCCCAAGGGCTACTGCATGGACTATTTCCTGCTTGATTTGTTCAAAGGCTTGTCGTTGTTCAGGGCCCCATTCAAACTCATTCTTCTTACGAGTTACTTGGTAGAGTGGGTTTACAATCAGACTGTAATTTGGAATGTGCATTCTCCAAAACCCCACAACACCTAGGAAAGTCTGTGTTTCTTTTTTGTTAGTTGGTGGAGACATAGCTGTTATTTTGTTGATCACATCCATTGGGATTTGACGACGTCCATCTTGCCATTTTATTCCTAAAAACTGGATCTCCCGTGCAGGTCCTTTGACTTTATTTTGTTTTATGGCAAAACCGGCTTTCAGAAGGATTTGGACTATTTTCTTCCCTTTCTCGAAAACTTCCTCTGCTGTGTCACCCCACACAATAATGTCATCGATGTACTGCAGGTGTTCAGGAGCTTCCCCCTGCTCTAGTGCAGACTGGATCAGCCCATGGCAAATGGTAGGGCTGTGTTTCCACCCCTGGGGCAGCCTATTCCAAGTATATTGGACTCCCCTCCAAGTGAAGGCAAATTGTGGCCTGCACTCTGCTGCTAGAGGGATGGAGAAAAATGCATTAGCGATATCAATTGTGGCGTACCACTTGGCTGCCTTCGATTCAAGTTCATACTGAAGTTCCAGCATGTCCGGCACTGCAGCACTCAGTGGTGGCGTGACTTCGTTCAGGCCGCGATAGTCCACTGTTAGTCTCCACTCGCCATTAGACTTTCGCACTGGCCATATGGGACTATTGAAAGGTGAATGAGTCTTGCTGATCACTCCTTGGCTCTCCAATTGACGAATTAGCTTATGGATGGGAATCAGGGAGTCTCGGTTGGTGCGATATTGCCGCCGGTGCACAGTTGTGGTAGCAATTGGCACTTGCTGTTCTTCGACCCTCAGCAACCCCACAACAGAGGGGTCCTCTGAGAGACCAGGCAAGGTAGATAATTGTCTAATGCCCTCTGTCTCTAAGGCAGCAATACCAAAAGCCCACCGGAACCCTTTTGGGTCCTTGCAGTATCCTCTTCTAAGATAGTCTATGCCAAGGATACATGGAGCATCCGGACCAGTCACAATGCGGTGCTTTTCCCACTCATTCCCAGTCAGACTCACTTCAGCCTCCAATACAGTCAACTGCTGAGATCCCCCTGTCACTCCACAAATATAGATGGGCTCTGGTCCTTTATAGCTCGATGGCATTATAGTACATTGTGCACCGGTGTCTACTAAAGCCTTATACTTCTGTGCGCGTGATGTGCCAGGCCATCGAATCCACACAGTCCAATAAACTCGATTGTCCCTTTCCTCCCCCTGGCTGGAGGCAGGGCCCCCCTAATCCTGGTCAGAATCTTCCTCGTTTCTGTGTTTGAAGGACTGTCTGCTGGAAGTTGGAGCAGCAAACTTTTCGGAGAATCCCTTTTTCCTGATTGTTTTCTTTTGCAACTCACGTACCCGTGCCTCTAGGGTCGCAGTAGATTTTCCATCCCACTTTCTCATGTCCTCTCCATGGTCTCGTAAGTAAAACCACAGGGTGGCACGGGGTGAGTACCCACCATATCGTCTTCCTTTTGTGGGTGAACGCCTACCCCTGACAGCTGAGACACTGCTTTGTACAGGTGCGAAGGAGAATAATCTCTCTTCAAGTTGGTGAACCTTTTCAGAAAGTTTCTCCCAAGTGTTCTCCTTTGGTCGGTGGGCACTGGTTGGTTCAGGTGGGGAGGACAATAGATTCTCTTCAAGTTGGTGAACCTTTTCAGAAAGTTTCTCCACAGCTGAGACGCAGGCCTGTAAGGAAGAGGAGAGACTTTCTTCGTACTGCCGGAGTTGTTTAGCCGCTTCACCCACTGTGGGTTCCTCATCCTCTTTCCAGGCCATTATTGCCAATGAGCTGGCATATGATGATGGTGCACTCCGTACAAACTTCCGCCACATGGGTCGTGTACACTTGACTTCATCTGGATCTGTGGATGTTTGTTTGAGGTCTGGATCCTCATAAATCACTTCCCGTACGGCTAATTCCCTCAGGTACTGGATTCCCTTCTCCATAGTGGTCCACTTGCCTGGTAGACATAAAATATCTTCCTTGAAGGGATACCTTTCCCTCACAGCTGAGAGGAGACGCCTCCAGAGGCTGGTGGGTCGTGCTCCATCTGCAATTGCTTTGTCAATGCCGGCGTCTCGAGCAAGGGATCCCAGCCGCTTGGCTTCCCTGCCGTCTAATTCCACACAATTGGCTCCAGAGTCCCAGCACCGGAGCAGCCAGGTGACAAGCTGCTCACCTATACAGCGACCAAAATCTTTTCGCACATCTCGTAGCTCGCGCTCGTTTAGGCTTCGGGTAGTTACTGTTGCTCTTTCGGCATCCTCATCTTCCTCCTCCTGAATCCTTGACGGCCCAGCGTCGTCATCATCTTCGTCATCTCTATACTTAGTTTTGGCAGAAGCCTTACCTGGATTGGCAGAAGACTCTCTGCGTTCTAAACGACTTGAATTTCTATACCATATTTTCACCTTCTCTACAGGGGCAGCTTGCACTGCTACTGCTCGTTTCTCTGACTTTGTTACAGGGTCTGCCACAGGGGTTGGAATGCCCTCTGCAGGGTCAACTTGCACTGCTACAGCTCGTTTCTCTGACACGGCCACAGGAGCTGGAGCGGCTACAGGAGCTGGAGCAGTTGCAGGAACCGGAGCTGTAGCGGCTACAGGAGCTGGAGCTGGAGCTGGAGCAGTTGCAGGAGCTGGGACTGGAGCAGCAGTAGGAGCTGGAGCTGGAGCGGCTTCAGGAGCTGGAGCTGGAGCGGCTTCAGGAGCTGGGACTGGAGCAGTTGCAGGAACTGGGACTGGAGTAGCGGCCGGAGTTGGAACTGGAGCGACTGCAGGAACTGGGACTGGAGCAGCTGCAGGAGCTGGAGCTGGAGCGGCTTCAGGAGCTGGAGCTGGAGCAGCTTCAGGAGCTGGGACTGGAGCAGTTGCAGGAACTGGGACTGGAGTAGCGGCCGGAGCTGGAACTGGAGCGACTGCAGGAACTGGGACTGGAGCAGCTGCAGGAGCTGGGACTGGAGCGGCTGCAGGAGCTGGGACTGGAGCGGCTGCAGGAGCTGGAGCTGGAGCGGCTGCAGGAGCTGGGACTGGAGCGGCTGCAGGAGCTGGGACTGGAGCGGCTGCAGGAGCTGGGACTGGAGCGGCTGCAGGAGCTGGGACTGGAGCGGCTGCAGAATCCACCGTAGGGGTCACAGTGGCCGTTGGATCTGTCACAGGGTTTGGAGTGGCCGCAGGGTCTGTCACTAAGTTGACAGCAGTATCAATGGCAGCTCGATAGGCATGAGCCAGGCCCCAGCACGTTACAATGATTTGTGTTACTTTGGAACTGCCAGAATCATTACACCTTTTTTTCAAGCATTCTGCCAGTTTTTGAGGATTTTGCCATTGTTCAGGGGTGAATTTCCAACACACTGGGGGTGCCAACTGCTCTAGATGCCTGCCCATATCCACCCATACTCCCTGCCACCCACAACTATACTGCCTCCGGGCAGATCTCCGGATGAGCTTCATAAGTAGTTGTTTAACTTTAAGCAGAATCTGAAGTGCATTCATGAGGCAGAACAACAAGACTATTAAGCAGGTCTAATCCTTCCACCAATTTTAGTTTAACACACTCTGATCAGATCTGCCGTTATCTCAACCTTTCGGGCCCCACGTTGGGCGCCAAAAGGACTGTCGTGGTTTAACCCGACCGGCAGCTAAACACCACGCAGCCGTTCGCTCACCCTCCCCCCTCCCTCTCTGGGACGGGGGAGAGAAATGGAAAGTGAAGCCCGTGAGTTGAGATAAAGACAGTTTAATAAGACAGAAAAAAAAAATAACAAAAATAATAATAACAATAATAATAATGATGATACAATGGTGATAATACGAAAGTAATAATAGTATGTACAAACAAGTGATGCACAATGCAATTGCTCACCACCCGCTGACCGATGCCCAGCCTAACCCCGAGCAGTCCGGCCCCCTCCCCCCGGCTAGCCACCCCTATATATTGTTTAGCATGACGTCAGATGGCATGGAATACCCCTTTGGCTAGTTTGGGTCACCTGTCCTGGGTCTGTCCCCTCCCAGCTCTTACTGCACCCCCCAGCCTGCCCGTTGGCAGGACAGAGCAAAGGCTGAGATGTCCTTGGCTTAGTATAAGCACTGCTCTGCAACAATTAAAGCATCGGGGTGTTATCAGCACTCTTCTCATTCTAAGCCAAAACACAGCATTCCACCAGCTACTAGGAAGAAAATTAATTCTGTGCTAACTGAAACCAGGACAAGTGGCTCACCCTATACTGCATTTTGGATTTTTGATGAAAATAGTGGGGATAGCACACCAATGTTTTTAGTTACTGCACTGCAATGCTTACACAGAGCCACGGACTTTTCAGCTTTTAACACTGCCCCACCAGCCAGGAGGCTGAGGGTGCACAGGGAGCTGGTAGGTGACAGAACCAGGGCAGACCAGACTGACCAGAGATATCCCATATCATTTGACGTCATGCTTAGCAATAAATATGGGGTAGAGAAGGAGGAAGGGGAGGACATCCAGAGTGATGGCATTTGTCTTCCCAAGAAATCATTCCATGCAATGAGCTCTGCTTTCCTTTCTCTCCCTACTCCACCTGTGGAGCGTGTGTGTCACACCTGACAAGCAGATATGTGTCACTTAGTGCTGGGGATAAACCACAGCAACATTTAAGGAAATCATGGTCTCCAGTGGGAAAAGAAGTACAATCCCCAGAAAGTGGGGAAAGCTCAGAAACATTGCTGCATTTAGAAATGTTATTGGCTATTATCTAGGTGACATCCCACTCAATAATGTCATCTCCATTTTTTGTTGTTGTTGTTTTTTTTTTTAAAGACATCTTAATCACATTGTTGACTATATGAAGAACTTCATTGCTTAATTAATATAATCTAACACTTTTGTTCACAAATGTGTGCCAAAATCACAGTTTGCAATTTATAATTATAAAATATATTACATATCCAATTCACTTTCCACATGACAGCCCAATTACTGATCGTTTCCAAATGCCTTGTAAAGATACATGGTATGAAATTACAAATCCATACGAACATATTTCAGCCAGTGCTACAATAGATCTCACGTAGGTATTTCACAGAATCACAGAATTGTAGGGGTTGGCAGGGACCTCAAAAGATAATTGGGTCCAACCCCCCTGCCAAAGCAGGTTCCCTAGAGCAGGCTGCACAGGTAGGCGTCCAGACGGGCCTTAAATATCTCCAGAGGAGAATCCATAGCCTCCCTGGGCAGCTTGTTCCAGTGCTCCATCACCCTCATTGTGAAGAAATTCTTTCGCATGTTGGTGCGGAACTTGCTGTGCTCTATCTTATGACCATTACTCCTTGTCCTGTCCCCGCAAAGCACTGAAAAGAGGTTGGCCAAATCCCTCTGTCTCCCACACCTTGGGTATTTATACACATTGATGAGATCCCCTCTCGGTCTTCTTTTCTTCAGGCTGATCAGACCCAGTTCTCTTAGCCTTTCCTCATAAGGAAGATGCTCCAGGCCCTGTATCATCTTTGTGGTCCTCTGCTGGACTCTTTCCAGGAGATCCCTGTCTTTCTTGTACTGGGGAGCCCAGAACTGGACACAGTACTTCAGGTGAGGCCTGACCAGGGCACTTTTGGGACACTGAAGTAAGTCATAAGCAACTACTTAGAAGACAGAAAAGTCTCTAGTTTCATTTTATTTTCTATATAATACATGGACAAAACAAACAAGCAAACAAACAAACACAACACTCAAACCCACAAAAAAATGATGGCTCTACAGAATTCTTCTTTTCTACAGAAAAGAATTGATATTCGTATAGCATATGTAGCAACCTCAAAAGCTGTGTGATTGGAAACTGACATAATACATATTTATTTATAGTTAAAAAAAATCAGCTATTATTCATCATGAAATAATGTTCATAATTTTATTTGTAATAGAGTATTGATACAATTTAAAAGACTCTTCTGTAGAAAATAAGATTTAATTCCAAAGAATAGTCAAAGCCCAACAATAAGCAGATGCAAAACCCATTATAGTTTTTTCCTACTTGCCTCATTAGGCTCAATGCTTAAAAGAGATCAATGACTCTGAGGTGAATTGAAAAAATATGTATTTTATTTTTGCTTGTGCCCTGACTTAGACAGAGAAAAGTTTATATTTATTTTCTGAAGCATTTCTACTTTCATTTCTGTAAGTATTACCACATTCAGCTGCTTTCACACTTTTTCTGTTTCACTAGCAATCTGTTAGTGATCTCTTCCTTTCATCTCTCTACATATATATCCTAATGAAATCATTATGGCTGAACGGTTGGTTTTCATCCTTCTCTATTCCTAGACTATATAGTGGTAATGATCTCATTTTATTTTGATACACTGACATTACAGCTGTCCTTTTCATCTTCACAAATCTATTTTATGTTTATTTAAATAAATATATTTAATTATTCAAATCAAACAGCTGTATAATCTTACTTGATGTGAAAACATTTGATTATCTGATATGGGATACTGACATGGCTGCTAACGTTTGTTTTGTTGTGTAAATTGCAAGTTGTTAAACAATAATACCCTGAACTGCTGTATGATAATAAAGAAAAAAAAAAAAAAAAAAGGTTTGCTGGTGGTTTGAAAAGTTTTTCCACTATTAAACATGGAATGTATTAATATACGTCTCATTTTGTTTCCTAGATTTTAATCCATTGTCATCTCCCACTATCTTTTTTTTTTTTTTTTTTTTTTTTTCTTGGGACCTAAGTGTAATATGGAAGTCTTACCAGAGTAAGGATTGCAAGAATAGGATAATGTTATTTAGTACATCACTGTATAAATAGTAGAGCTTCGGTAATTTGTATCTGTTCCTGAGGAGTAGCTTGTGCAATTTCTGGAGCTTGGAAACGTGGAAACTTTAATCACCTTTTTGACTTTGAACTGTTCATGAAAATTTCTCCTTATCCCCACAAGTGCTATGTTTGACAATGTTCATAATGTTGGCCAGCTTTTTCATATTATCATAATACAATACAATATAATATAATATAATATAATATAATATAATATAATATAATATAATATAATATAATATAATATTACATTATATTATCATATTATAACAAGATATTATCAAGACCAAGGAAGAGTTGTTTTTTTTTTTTTTTTTTTTTTTTTTTTTACTGTATTTCCAATATTCTATAAGGCACTGTTGAAGCATTCCTCAAATATGGATGATTTCACTGATGGTATATGAATAGGGACTTCCTACCTTCTCCCTCTGTCCTTTCTCTATTTCCCCATGGATGAAGGAGAGAACCTACTCTTTAATGGGAAAATGGTGTGGGTTGAAGTGAACTAACCCTTCATTTGTCATTAGCTGGAGACTATTGCTAAGTGATGTGAAGTAGAGTAGCTTAGAGTTTTTATATGAAATGTATCAGCTCTGAGTCAAATAAAAATACAGCCAAGCAATGTCTCTCTCCAAGAACAGCAATAAAGAAAATAAATAGGATAAACACTCTTGCTTTGTAATTTATCTTTTCTTACTGTTCTTAGCTGTTAAATAGAAAAGAGCTTGCCTCTACTAGGTGCTACTGTGGCTCAGGGAAAGTTAATGTAACTTCCTGTATTTCCTTCCTCCCATCAAAGAGAAAGCAGGGAGTCTGTGATACCCTTCACCAGACAAGCAATGCTAAACATCTGCAACACAGAAAAGATGGGAGCTGCTCACATCATTTCTGGTCATTGCCAGACATGACAGAGCTGTAATGGAGTCTGCTCAACTGTCCCCAGCAAATCTCCACTCTTAATGTCTCCTGTGAGCAATAAGCATGAATCAAATACTTTAGTCTAAAAGCTCCAGTATGATAGTTGAACAATGATACTACAGACACCAAAGCAGTTCCCTTGGAAACTGACATATTAAAACAAACAATAAACAAATAAACAACAACAACAACAAAATGATTGGAAATACTTTTCTAAAACATTTTGAAATAGGCTATGTTTTCAGGCTTTTCTTAAGAGGAAAAAAAAAAAAAAAACCAACAAAAAAACCCACAACTAAATATTAATAAATTTGTCATAAAATAGTAACATTTAGTTAAATTTAGGAAACCAAAAATCAGATACATAATGAAAATTTATGTTTATGTCCCTGTGTATTCTCAATAACTCCATCTGCATTTGGATACAACTTAAACAGTAAATTTAAAAAGCTGAATATGGATTTTCATTTTTTATTTAGATACATTTCTTGAACACAATTCCCATGGAAATGTCTGTTAACGATAGTGGATATGCATAGGATCTTCACTGGCACTATGCTAGAGGTTCACATCCCATGCTAGAGGCTCACATCCTGTGCATAAACAAACAGAAGAATGATAACTGCAAAACAGATATTAAAAAAGAAGATGTTACAGAGTTCAGGAGGTTTCATGAATGCCATAAAGCCAAGGTACAGGTTAGGATAAAGAAGTATGTGAGCAAGGACAAGTTCCTAGGGCAGCTCTCATTTCAAACTCAGGTTCCTCCAGATGTTGAGTAATACCTTACATAGCAGAAAGAATTAAATCAGTGTTTGTGGTTCAAAAATCTTGCTTTCTCATATTCACACTTTATGTGGGAAATATCCACTTCAGATCAGGAAAAGGTTCTTGTAAGAATTGTGTGTCTATGTTTTATTCCGAAAGTTAGAGAAGATTTCATCAATACCTGTGTCTACACAAGACTTTTACAAAGGAATAAAACTTGTTCATTGACTAGTACACCGTTATCAATGAGATTACTGCCTGAAGAGATTACTATTCTGTATAAATAACTGGAACATATCCAGGACTGTTCTTTTATTATCAATCACAGAAAGAACCCAGAAGCTTTGTAGCTTTGAAGTATTGTCATATTTTAATAAGAGAAATCTGGAGAAAAGGTTACAAAAGAATGAGTTAAAAAGAAATACAGTATGCATGGGAAGGAAGATATGTTTCTGAGTTTGATCTTTACAAAATTTTTTATGTGTATGTCAAAAACAAACAAACAAACAAAAACACACACAGCAACACACCATCCAAAGCATTATTTTTCTCATTTATGCAGTAGGATATACTGGTATATTCAGTAAATAAATTGAGCTCTTTTCCTTTGAGGTCAGAGATTTAAAACCAATAAACATATTAATTATCTACCTACATTATAAATATTATTCAAATATATATATAGGCTAACATAGATATATAGATGACAGTTGTAGTGCAGCATATACTATTATTTTATTTCTGGTTTAACTATTGCTCTGTGCCACCACCAAAACAGGAAGTACTGTATGATCTGAGCTCTGGGAATGACACAATAAGAGCAGTGTTGGTCAGGACAAAACAATCTGTATTCTCACTAAAGTGTGTGAATCTCTAAGTGGTATAATTTATACAGAGTTTCCTTCAGATATGTTCCTCCTAGATAAACATTTCCTCTCAATATTTCTTGGTTTTATGCTTTCCAATTCTATTTTTACTTTGTCATTTTACTGATATCTACAGAACCTGAGGAGTAGATACCTCTCCCACAGCAAAAATCAACTAAGTCACAGAATCACAGAATCATCTAGGTTGGAGGAGACCTCCAAGATCACCGAGTCCAACCTCTGACCTAACACTAACAAGTCCTCCACTAAAATGTATCACTAAGCTCTACATCTAAATGTAGACCTCCAGGGATGGTGACTCAACCATTTCCCTGGGCAGCCTATTCCAATGCCTCACAACCCTTTCAGTAAAGTTCTTCCTAATATACAACCTTGTCGTGGTTCCGCTCGAGTGGGCAGCCGAGTTCCACCACAGCCGCTCTCTCACTCCCCCTCCTCAAAGAGGAATGGGGAGAAAACATGTGAAAAGGGCTCAAGGGTTGAGACAAGGATGAGAAAATCACTCAGTAATTATTGTAACGGGAAAAATAGACTCGGCATAAGGAGATAGTAAGATTTATTGCCTATTACTAACAAGCGAGAGAAGTGAGAAAACAAAGGAAAAAAAAAAACAAAAGCACCTTCCCCCCCATCCACCCTCTTCCACCTCCTCCCCCCGAGCGGCGCAGGGGAATGGGGCAATGGGGGTTATGGTCAGTCTACAGCACTTCTTCTCTGCTGCTCCTTCTCGGTCACTCTCGTCCCCTGTGCTGTGGGGTCCCACCCACGGGATGCAGTCCTTGATGAACTGATCCGGCGTGGGCTTCCCACAGGCAGCAGCTCTTCCAGAACTGCTCCAGATATGGGTCCGTACCACGGGGTCCATCCCTCAGGAGAAAACTGCTCCAACCTGGGTCCCCTACGGGCAGCAGCTCCTGCCAGGTCACCTGCTCCTGCGTGGTCTCCTCTCCACGGGCTACAGGTCCGGCCCAGAATCTGCTCCGGCAGGGGTCTTCCACAGGCGGCAGCCTTCGTCAGTGCAGGGCCACCTGCTCCACCATGGTCTTCTCCATGGGCTGCAACGTGGAACCCTGCTCCACCATGGTACTCCATGGGCCGCAGGGGGACATCCTGCTTCACCATGGTCCTCACCACAGGCCGCAGGGGACTTCTGCTCCGGTGCCTGGAGCACCTCTCCCCCTCCTTCTACACTGACCTTGGTGCCTACAAGGCTGTTCCTCACTCTTCTCACTCTCCCAGCTGCTGTGTGGCGCAGCGTTTTTTTCCCTGTCTTAAATATGCTCTCACAGAGGCGCAAAACAACATCGCTTATTGGCTCAGCTCTGGAAAACAATGGGGCCCTTCCCAAACATGGGGCAGCTTCTAGATCTTTCTCACAGAAACCACCCCTATGGCCCCCTGCTACCAAAACCTTGCCACGTAAACCCACTACAAACCTAAACCTCCCTTGCTGCAACTTTAGCCCACTTCCCCCTCACCCTGTCACCAGGCACATGGGAGAATAGACCAACCCCCACCTCAATACAGCCACCTTTAAGGTACCTGTAGAGTACATGAGAAGAGGTTACTCTTTGAAAAAAATCCTGCTTAAATGAGTGGATGACAAATGATTTTTAAAAGTGACTTAAAATGAATAATTTTCTTAATCTCCTTTCTAACATTATAATTTCCGTACATATTATTTTTGATTCACATTTGCATTTTCTGCATATTAATAGTGTGCCAAAATTTGGGAATTTCTTATGCTCAGTGACAATGAGTTCATACTATTAAAGTTCTCCTACTTTGAAAATTACACACCCGCATATTTAATTGTTTTTCAATTCCAGAAGTAAATATTTTAAAAAAGAGATTGGTCTTTTTCAGGACTAGACCAGCTGACTGGATTTCTTGCACTTGCACAGGAATGAATTTAAGAATCAAGACATGCTATCTATAGTTGTACAAACATTTTAATTTCTGGAAACTGCTAAAGATTTTAGAAGTTCTACCTGAGTCCTGCTTAATGTGCTTTGACACTCAAAACTAATGAATAGTACTTTTTGTTTGTTCGTTCATTCATTTCCTTTATATGAAACTCTCTTCTCTCATGATCATCATTTTGTTCTTTCTTGATTCAGACATACTGTTTGCATTAAGTTCACTTTTATTTTCTGGGCGAGTCTTTTAATCTGGCAGATGTTTGAACTTCTGTTACTAACAAGGCTCATAATTCTTTAAACCAGCAAGTTTTAAATTACTTGCAATCAATAATATAAAGTGATGAACACAGTATTCTTTGCTCAATGGATTTCCTGATATTTTTGCAAGGGTGTAGGACTTGCAAATGCAGTGATTATGGTACTTTCACCTTGGATTTGGAGTATGCAACCTTCAGATCTTATCTGTTTTACACCAGTGTTACTGATGTAGTTTAATTGGCTTCAGATGAGGTAATCCCAAGGAAATTCTAGAAATGCTTGGGGGAGGAAAAAAAAAAAAAGCAAGCAAACAAACAACAACACAACAAACAAAAATACATGCTTCCCCTGATGAGCAATGTACTAGGCAATTCTTGATGAACTCTAGCAAACTCCAGCTGCTAATGACCTGACTTTAAGTCCCTCTCAACCTATTCAGTCTAGAATAACTTCAAAGTACCAGTTTTCTTACATGTCAGTTTTTACATAACCTTTTTCTCTTTCCCTTTCTCCTTTTTTCTTCCCCATTCAATTAGAATTAAACTAATTCATTTAGCCTGACTTAAAGTCTATCACTGAGTCAAGAAAAAGTTTTAACTTTTTTTCATTTAACTAAGTGTTTGTATTTCTTCTTTTAATGCATATTCCAGACATATTTTTTTTTTCAGACACCAAAGAAAAGTAAGCTGATTTTCATTCCTATAACATCTTGTTGTATTTTAAAACTAGAACAATATTAATATTTCCCTTATACATGGAAATGATTTAGGATACACAAAAGTTAATCAATTCAACCAAATTAGTAATAATTCAATTTCTTTAAATTGGCTTAATCCTGTTTTATATCTGTTAGATTCTATTTCAAAAACAAAGTATTAAATGAAATGTAATTACTTTTTTTTGAAATGTAATTACTTTTTTTTTTTTTTTTTTTTTTTTTTTTTTTTTTTTTTAGTATTAGAACCATTGCCTACAATGAATATTTCAATGTTCAAGTATAGAATGTTTTGACACACTGATCACTTCCTGTACTGGGCTTTTAACACCTGAAATATATTCACAGAAGGTGCATATATATGTAACTTTACTGCAAAGGAAAATACAGAGAAAAATGGTTCAGCCCTCTTCCACTGCAATGCCTGCCTTTTGCTTCAGTAATTTCCTACACAACTCATTTCCTACAGAACTTTGACTCTCAAAGCTCTTTTATTGTTCTTTCCTTGCTCCCACACATGTCTATTTTATATTGAAAACAAACAAACAAACAAACAAATCACTTGCCTATGACTGCTTGGTACTGTTTTGAAATTGACTTCATAGATCTGAAGTCCTTCTCCTTTGATGTCAGGGCATTGATAAGCTTCTTCACATTTTGTAACCCTTTACTAAAGTGTACTGTATAAATTAAATCCATGTCAAAGATGACAATAGCTATATGTTACTTAATATTAAATCAAAAGAGTTTTGTGTGTGTGTAAAATTCATTGTTTAGAAAATTAATTATTTACATAAGCTGCAAAATTTATCTTCTTTTAAGTCTTGTTCCATTTGGCTATTTGACCAACTACTATGCAGATATGTGATGCAAACCATACGTTTGTTTTCTGTTGAGTGTACCATAATGGTCTTCAAAGAAAAAGTAGTCTAAACTTGGAAACTGATTTCATTTTCCAGTTAATGCCACCCTCACTGGCAGAATTTTGGTAAGATCCTTAGAGGACAAGTCAAAAGGTAGGATCTGGAGTTGATTTTCATTCTGGGTCATGGTCATAGAAATTACAGAAATTGCTATTTGGTAATAATATGAAATGATTTCCTACAATTTCATCAGGAAATTTCATAAGGAATGGCAGTCTTAGAACTGTTCGCTGAACCATATGGGAAAGCAAGGAGAACAAGAGAGGTGTGGTGTTTTGTTTTGCTATAGTTTTTCCTCTTATTTAATGATTGTTAAAAGTTGGTTTTGGCCTTTAATCTGAAGGTCAGAAAAATAAAAGTCTTTGCAAACTAGACTCTTATGGGAACTGAGTCTTATTAAATTTTCTCTCAAAGTATAATGGATTTGGGTCTTCTTTTTTTCTATGTTAGTGACCTGAGCCAAAAGTACAATTTCCATTTTCTCTCAGTAATAAAAGTCCATGCCATAAGAAGATTATATACATGGTCTTTCCCTTAAAAGTTATTATGAAGATCAAAGGTAACAGAAAGGATCTAATGGAAAAACTTCATGTTTGTGGCAGGACCTGTGGCTTAATGTATGCTCAGTGCATTTCTAGTCTGGTGGTCTTTTCAAGGTAAACATGCAAGAGATCAAAATTTATGTGCAAAATTAAAATAAGTAAGTCCAGACAGAAATATTTGAAAACAACAAAAACAAAAAATAAACAATCAAACAAAAAAGTCACACTCTGTTATCCTTGATATGATGTTATAGTTTTCTTTCCATTATGGCAATCACATTGCAACCGAATTTTTGTGTCTCCTGTGATTTTTGCTCAGTTCTGCTTCATAAAATTAATTTCTGTCCTTAACATACTCTAGGCAAAGTGTATTACCCACCTAAGCTGTAGGGCCTTTATGTTATTTGTGAAATTATCATGTACTTTCAAAGCTCTAGTAATCAGTTATTGCTATGTAAGCTATGGTCTCTAGAGATGGGGTAAATGTCTTCTCTGTGAGTCTTCTCTCTACCCTTTTAATTTTAATTTTTAATGTCCCTAGCACAAGGTCTAGTTCTGGACTCACAACGTCCCTTGTTTCAAACCCTGATCAGGCAATTCTTTTGGTCATAAGTTCAACCCCCTTCGTCCCCACCCATCTCCCCCCTCTCCCCCTGAAGGAGGAATTGCATTAATTATTGTTACTTGAATTAGGAAAAATTTAATTAAATGAGTTATTGATTACCTGATTACTTTGCATTGTTAAAACTCCTAAGTTCTTTTAAGGTATTTAACTTTTGATGAGTGCATTGCTGAAATGATAGGTCTCCTGATGTTTGCTTTAAGATGTAGGCTAAAAGACCACAATAAGAATATAGTGCTGATAAAAGTCAAATGCAGTTTATTGAAAACAAAATACAAAACAAAATACAAAATATCCCCGCCCCCCCAAAAAAAAAAAAGTGCTTCTAATTTAATATATGAATAAACAGCTCTTAAGGGAATAGCAAAATGTAACAAAAGCCTTTTGCCTTCTTTCATAGAAACATACATCATTTCTCTATGATTCCAGACTTTTTCATAAACAGTTTCAGAAGAGGATCATCGAACAACTACCTTTTTAACTAATACTATTCAATATCATTGGTACAAAGAATCTTTCATCTTATAATTAGTTTAAAGTAGCACAGATTAATTTTATTTGATTTAAATACAGTGATTTAAATGAAAAATTTTAATCGTTACTTAAATTAGTGAATGGAAAACTTGATTTAAAAATGACTTTTTCACTATTCAGCTTTTTTTTTTTTTTTTTCTGAAGAAAGACTGAGGCATTGATTTCTATAATTTCCTATTTTTAATTGCTTTTTAAGATATGCAATCTTATAAATAAATATATATAAACATATATTTAAAAATAAATAAGGTATCAAGCAAAGAGACAGTTATCTTTAGATAACTGCTAAGAGATTCCTTCAGGTCATTGTGTCCTGGAAGAACTTAAAACTAATGTACTTTAGTTTCTCACATATTGTTTTATGTTAATATAATGGAAAAATCTGCTTGCTTTCTCAACTCAAACACATACATTTATGTTTAAATAAACTAGTTACTGAATAAAACTAGTTTAAAAGAATCAAACAAAATGTCCTGTGCTGCTATGTTGCACCAAAGATGATAACTGTCAAAAGTTGGTTTGAGATATAATGAAACTATGCTACATTACTGGTGATGAAGTCACATTTACATACTTACTGTCTATTCTTCATTACAAAAACATTTGGAAATTATATTTTTGCATGTTCACGTAGGCAAAAATATTTATTATTATGCCTGCAATTCATTTAATTATTTATTTATTTTAACTTAAACCAATAAATCCACTGTTTATGGTTTCTGCTGCTATGTTTAAATTATTACATTGTTATATGTTTATATAAACTGCCATATGTTTAAATTGTTAAATTGTTATTGCATTTGTCATTATTATTGCTATTAAGACAGTGCCTGATCAATGTAAAGAACATTCCAGAAATAAAGATGTGTATTGTCCAGTTTGACTCCTCAGTACTTTGTGTGTATGCTTGTATCTTAGTCAGTCTGACTTCCAGCCATAACACATAAAGACCAAACGGGGCAAGGTCAACTGCTGAGCAACAGCGGAACCTATAGACTTTGAGAAATTAATTCTGTGACTGAGTAATGAGACTTGGATTCTGCAACCTGGCACATGCCATGAGTACTAAATTAATTGTAAAAGAAAATTCTTAGAGCATCTATAAAGGCATAAAAGCTGGTGTTACAGGGTGCTGAATCAAGCAGTAGATTTTATGAATAGATACTGCAGTGTTTTATAATAAAGATCAAAAATGCTATAGCTTATAACACTATTACAGGACTTTTTATGCATAAGAAGAATTACTCTACTAAGATTTTTTATAGTTCTCTATCAACCAGGTTTTGTTGTAAGTGATCCTCAGAAAAAGACTTTAAGTTAATAGTTTTTTATCAGTTTTTTATCTGTATTACTTTTGTTATGAGACTAATTTCTCCATTCATTTCTGTTTATTATATTTCTGCAGATGTAGGGTCAGATCCAAGAAAAAGGAGTTCAGTGGGCTTAAGTTATTATGCTGAAAATCATGATCTAGAAAAGCCCCTTTGAGATTTTCTTTAAAGTATTTGTTGTCCAAATTTGTTAGGTATCATTCAGTAAGTTCCCTTGCAGTTCACAAAAGTTTTTTAGCTATGGACCAGGCATTTGTTAAAAAAAAAAAAAAAAAAAAAAGAAAAAAAAAAAGTGCATTTATAGATGCTTCATGAATGATCAGTATTTGTTCTATAGATATTCCTGGCAAAAGTTGGAAGGGACCAACAAGGAACACTGAGTCCAACTCCTGCCTCTACTCAAGACCACGTAAAAATTAAACCATATGTCTGAAAGTGTTGTCTAAATGTTTCTTGAACTCCAGCAGGCCTGGTACCATGACCGCTTCTCTGGAGAACTTGTTCCAGTGCCCAACCACCCCCTCAGTGAAGAATTTTTTCCTAAGATTCAGTCTGAACCTCCCCTGTTGGAGCTTCATGCTGTATCCTTGGGTCTTATCACTGGTCACTAGAAAGACAAGTTTAGCACCTGCCCCTCTGCTTCCCCTTGTGAGGAGGCTGTAGGCCACCATGAGGTTTCCCCTCAATGTCCTCATCACTAGTCTGAACAAACCAAGTGTCTTCAGCCACTCTTCATAGGTCTTGCCCTCTAGACCCTCCATCACCTTTGTAGTCCTCCTTTGGACGGTCTCTAAGAGCTATATGTCCTTTTAATAATGTGGTGCTCAAAACTGCACACAGTACTCAAGGTGAGTCTGCACTAGCACACAGTAGAGTCAGACAATCCCTTGGCAGGCTTGCAATGCTGTGCTTGATGCACCGCAGGATATGGTTAGCCCTCTCATCTGCCAGGGCATTCTGTTGACTCATAATCAAGGTCCAGAACCCCTAGCTGCCTTTGTGTGGGGTTTCTCTCCAGCCTCTCATCCCCTAGTCAGTACATATAGCCAGGGCTGATCCATCCAAGATGCAGTATCTGGCACTTGCTCTTGTTGAATTTCATGTGGTTGGTGATTGCACAGCCCTCCAGCCTGTCAAAATATCTCTGGGAAACCTCTCTACCACCAAGGGAGTCAACAGTTCCTCCCAGTTTAGTGCTATCTGCAGACTAAGTGTCATCTGCAGACTTACTTAATATACATTTAAGTCCTGCATCCAGATCAATTTTAAAAATGCTTAAGAGAACTAGCCGTAAAATGGATGTCTGCAGAACCCTTGCAGTGACTGGCCGCCAGCCTGATGTAACACCTTTTACTATAACACTCTGAGCCCAGCCCATCAGACAGTTATTCACCCACCCTTTCATACAGCCTGTTATCTAGCTCTATGCTGGATGTTTTGTCCTGAAATATACTGTGATATGGAAATCTTTGCTGAATTACAAAAATTTACATCAACTGGCTTCCCTTGGTCAGCTATGTTGGTAACCTTATCATAACATTGCCTCCAGGAGGATACATTCCATGATCTTCCCAGGCAAAAAGGTGAGGCTCACCGGTCTGTAGTTCCCTGAGTCATCCTTTCAAGTCTTTTTAAAAATGGGAGTGATGTTTCCCTTTTTCCAGTCACCAGGGACATAACTGAGTGCCAGGACTTTTCAAATATGATGGAAAGAGTCTTGACAATTCCATCAGCCAATTCCTTCAGGACCCTGAGATGCATGTCACCAGGCCTCATAAACTTGTTAAGTTTCATCAGGTGGTCTCCAACATGCTCATCAATTACAGTGGTAGGGACTTTGCTCCCCCAGCCTCCATCTATACGTTCAGGGAAATGAAAGACTTGGGATGCCTGACTGGCAGTGAAGACTGAGGCAAAGAAGTTGTTAAGTACCTCAGCCTTCTCCCTGTCTGTTGTTACCAGTTCACCCTTATCATCCATCATAAGGGGTATGCTCTCTTTGGCCTTTCCTTTTTGAGCAATGCAACTAAAGAATCCCTTCATGTTATTCTTCTTGCCAAGCTCAGTTCCATCTGTCTTGGTTTTGCTGATCCCAGCCCTGAACATCCAGATTGCATCCGTGTATTCTTCCCAGGCCACGTGTCCCTGCTTCCACTGCCTGTGCATTTCCTTCTTGAGCCTCAGATTGACCAGCAGGTCCTTGCTCAGCTATCCCAGCTGTGTGCCCTGTCTTCCTGCTTTTTTACACAGGGGGATGGAGAGTTCTTGTGCTCTAAGGAAAACATCCTTAAAGAGTTGCCAGCTCTGCTCAGCTCCTCTGTACCTAAGGACAGTGTTCCGGGGGATCTCATCTACTACTACATCTTTAAATAACTTTCCTGATTTTGCTCGTTTCCAGGCCAGTATTACTTGAAATCAAAAACTCATCCAGGGCATGGTCACTGCAGCCCAGACTGCCTCCAATCTTGACCTCTTTAATGAGCTCTTCCACGTTGTTAAGCACCAGGTCAAGTAACTCTTCTCCGGTTGGTTTGTCTAATACCTGGACCAGGATGTTATCCTCAAGGTAGTCTAGGAATCTTCTGGATTGCTTACAACCCATTGTGTAGTTTTCTTAGCAGACATCTGGGTGGCTGAAGTCCCCCATCAAGATGAGAGCGTGTGAGCATGATGCTTCTTGTAGTTGGAGTAAGAATGCCTCATCCACACGTTCCCCTTAATAAACTCTCTGCAATAAACTCCAACCACAACTTGTCATTTATTGATGTGGTCTTTAACTCTCATGCACAAGTTTTCAACCTGTCCGTGGCTATTTCTCAAAGGCATCTCTTCACAATCAATCCCTTCCCTAATGTAGAAGGCAACACCCCAACCCCTTCTGAAGAGTTTGTAGCCCTCTATTCCAGTGTTCCAGTTATGTGATCCATGCCACCATATTTCCGTGTTAGCAACTAGATGATATTTGTCTAACTGCTGTGGTTTCCAACTCCTCCTGCTTGTTTCCCATGCTGTGTGCATTGGTGTAGAGCGACAACAGCTGGGCTATTGGTCACATCACATTTCCAGAACCCTTCCTGTTTGCATTGGGACAGTTCAGAAACATGTCCCTGCTGTTACTTAGAGTGATAATGTTCTCAGCTATGCTTTTTTCACTCAGATGTACATCCCCTTCCCCCACTGCATTGATTTTAAAGACCTCCTGATAAGCCCAACCAGTTTGCTGCCCAGAACTCTCTTGCAACACCTGGTCAGCTGTGCCCCATCCGGCGTCAGCATGCCCAGTCTCTCAAAAGTGTGTCCAAGGTCATAGAAACCAAAACCCTTGGGCCTGCCACCAGCCTCACAGCTAATCATTCACATGGTCTGTTTGTCTCCCTTTTCCTGGGTCCCAGTCACCAATTGGAGGACAGAGGAGAACATTACTTGTGCTTCCGATCCCTTCAACACCTTTCCAAGGGACATGAAATCCTTTTTGATATTTCGGAATTTCCTTGTCACAGCACTGTTTGATCCTACTTGAAAGAGTAGGAAGGGACGGTAGTCTTTGGAACCCATCATACTCAGTAGGATCTTTTTAATATCATGAATATGGGCCCCAGGCAGGAAGCAAACCTCTCTGGAGGGATTGTCTGGATGGCAAATGGGAGACTCGCTGCCTCTCAGAGCATAGCCTCCAATGAATAACACCCTTCCTATCTTCTTTGTGGCACTGGTTCTGATGTAGGTGGGAGACTAAGCCGACTTTATGTGGTTGGCATTTGTGAGTTCCCTGTGGTTGGTCTTACTGGTCTTTACTTATTCTCTGGAAGTCTCCTCTCTCCTGCCCTAGAAATTCATATCTCTTGCACAGGGACACTTCAGGACCAAGGGAGAAATTCCTCCTTTGGCTCCAAGCAGAGACAAGGGTCCACTCTCCCTTGTCCTGTGAGTCTTCCAAATGTGCTGCATCATCTGGCCTGCAGGCTTCTTTACCTACCCCTTGCCTGGACTTAAGGCAGGACTGTTTCTTGGACCATGTCAATGTATAATACCATTTGTCAATCTCTTGCTCAGATTCCTGAATACTACTATGCTGTCTGGTGAGCTCCTCTTGCAATAGAGTCACATGTTTGAAACACTTATCCATTTGGGCACACTTGCATTCATGACAGCCACCTCTGCCTTCAGGCCCTAGGGGGACCTCCAGAGACTCGAATTACCTGGAACTGAGGGTCTGGACTGCTCTTTCAATCCTTGGGAGGTGTTTGGGTGGAGGCATCTGCCCTGGGAGATTGTGCCCCCCTTGTCTGGGTTTCAGCCTCAGATCAGGAGGCTTGATGGGTGGACACCATTTCTGCTGCAGCGGAAGGCCCTTCTTCTGCTGATCCCAGTACATAAAATGACCCTCCCTACTCACCCTGCCTGAAAAAACTGCTTCACAAACTGCTGTGCCACACCCTGTTTGCCCACTCTGTTCTCTGTGCTTGTCACTTACTCTCTCCAGGGGCTGCCTTTGTATGATGGGGGCAGGGGAGGAGGGAGTAGGGTAGGGCTTCTGGCTCTGCCTGAGCCTCATCAGCTGCCCTCACAAGGCCTGCCAGGTCCTGGTTTCTCCCTCGACTGCCTTGAAAGGGCCTCAGTGAAGGGAAACCCTGCACACCACCATCCCCCACTCCAATGCAGAACACATCCACCCCACAGCTGATCACCTCAGCGACTCAACTCTTTAAAGATATTTTTCTTAGAGCACAAGAGCTCTCTATTCTCATATGTAATAAATCAAACAGGGAAGGTAAGCAACCAGTGTGGCTGTACGAGGACTGAGTGGTCAAAGTTAGGCAAAAGAAGAAAATGCATGGACAATGGAAACATGGCCATGTACCTAGGCAAGAGTATGCTGTCCAGATGTGCAGGGATGGGATCAGGAACACCAAGACACAGATGGAACTGACCTTGGTAAGGGATGAAAAGAATAATGAGAAGGGGTTCTACAGGTAAATTGGCTGCAAAATAAAAACTAAGTAGAATGTACCACCTCTGACAAATGAAGATGGAGAACTGGCAATGATGGATGTGGAGAAGGCCGAGGTACTTAACAACTTCTTTGCCTCAGTCTTCACTGCCAGTCAGGCATCCCAAGTCTTTCATTTCCCTGAACGTATAGATGGAGGCTGGGGGAGCAAAGTCCCTACCACTGTAATTGATGAGCATGTTGGAGACCACCTGATGAAACTTAACAAGTCACAGGAGGTTCCGCTTAAATATGAAACAAAACTCTTTATGGCGAAGTTGACAGAATGCTGGAACAGGCTGCCCAGGGGAGTTGTGGAGTCTCCTTCTCTGGAGACATTCAAAACCTGCCTGGTTAGGTGTTCCTGGTCCAGCAGAGGGATTGGACTAGATGATTTTTTAAGGTCCCTTCCAATCCCTAACATTCTGTGATTCTGTGAAACCTTGGTGGAAGACCAAAATGCAAAATCCAGTTCAACCTTGCACCAAGAAAGATGACTACATCAGCATGCTTTAATGCTGTGGATCTTGTTGAAGTTACACAAGTTGGATGGTTACCAGGAACTACTCCTTTTGCCATTGGTGTAGGCAAAAAAGACAGTCCACAAAGGTCCACCAACTTTCTGATGTTGTTTCCATCATTTGAATAAGTAGCGTGTTTGCCAATGATTAACAGAGGCTGCTTGGAATCAGCAATGATAGATGCTGCCTTGGATACAGCAGAGTGTTCAGCCATGCTGATGGGAGGTTGTTGGCAGCATTCTATATAGTTGACAGAGCTCTTGTTCACCTCAAGATTCACTAAATCCCCAGGTATGTCAATATAGCAGGAACGTGGACAACCATACATGCTGGTTCTTGCAGCCTTTTCAATAACTGCAGGAATTACTTCTAGGCTGCTTGGGCGGATAGTTTGTTGTACAGCCTACCAGCTTCAACCTGTGGAAATTCTTGGAAAGCTCCCATGGTTTCCTTATTTCTGTCAAAAGACCCTCTAATAACAAAGGCCAACAGTTCAACCCACCAAGTGCATGTAAAAAACCTGAACCAGACACTACCAGACATATTCTTGGCCTGCCAGTCAAATATCCAACAGCAGATGCAGCGTTACAGGCAGCTTGTTAATTTCTCATTCCTATGTATTTAATTCCAACTGCTTGGGCTGCAACTGTGATTTCAGTGAATAGCAACAGTGCCAAACGTATTCAAAATTGTGAGTTCTGAGGGCTTTGGCTGGGCCCTGCTCAATGCCTCTCCCACTGCCATGACAGTGCCTCCACGTAGTCATCTACCTGAACTTCTGTAAGACTTTTGACATCATCCCACATGATATCCTAATATCAAAACTGGAAAGATATGGATTTGAAGGGTGGACCACACAGTGGATAAGGAATTGGCTCGATGGCCATACCCAGAGAGTGGTTGTCAATGGTTCTATGGAATCATTGATGGAATCTGGTGATGAGTGGTTTCCCTCAAGGGACCGGTCTTGGGACTGGTGCTTTTAAATTGTTTCAACAATGACATAGACAGTGGGATTGAGTGCACCCTTAGCAAGTTTTCATATGACACTTAGCTGAGCAGTGCAGATGATACAATAGGGGGAAGGGATGCCATACAAAGGGACCTGGAAATGCTTGAGCATTGGGTCCATGTGAACCTAGTGAGGTTCAACAAGTCAAAGTGCAAGGTGCTGCACCTGGGCCAGGGCAATCCCAGACATGAGTACAGACTTGGAGAAGAACTCAGTGAAAGCAGCCATGAAGAGAGAGACTTGGGGGTTCTGGTGGATGAAAGGCTCAATATGAGCCAGCAGCATGTGCTTGCAGACCAGAAGGTCAACTGCATCTTGGGCTGCATCGAAAGAGGAGTGGCCAGCAGGTCAAGGGAGGTGATTGTTGCCCTTTACTCTCTCCTTGTGAAGCCCCATTTGGAGTACGGTGTCCAGGTCTGGAGCCCCCAGCCCAAGAAGGATTTTCATGTTAGAATGGCTCCAGAGGAGTGCCACAAAGTTGACTTAGAGGGCGGAAGCACCTCTTCTATGAAGACAGGCTGAGAGAGCTTGGGATGTTCTGCCTGAAGAAGAGAAGGCTCTGGGGAGACATCACTGTGGCCTTTCAGTACTTAAAGGGGGCTTATGCAGAGGATGGAGAGGGACTCTACTTGGGTAGATAATGATAGGAAGAATGGTTTAATAAAGGTGATAATAAAGGGAGAATGGTTTTAAATGGTTCTAAATGTTTGGAAATGGTTTTAAATGGTTCTAAATGAATGGTTCTAAAAAAGGATAGATTTAGATTATACATTGGGAAGAAATTATTCACTGTGAGGATAGTGAGATGCTGGAACAGGTTGCCAAGAGAAGTTGTGGATGCCCCATCCCTGGAGGTGTTCAAGGCCAGGCTAGATAAGACCCTGAGCAACCTGATCTAGTGGATGGTGTCCTTCCCTATGGAACTAGATGATCTTTAAGGTCCCCCAAGCCATTCTATGATTCTATGATTCTGACTCCCTGATACTGAAAGAATAGAATATTGCTCATTTCCCTGATCTTTTTACCAATTGCACCAGGGCACTGAATTCTCCTTTGATTACCTTTGGACTTCTCTTTGCTACTTCATCACTGCCAGCATGAAAAATCAATGGATAATAATCAGAGTGCTGTACCAGGATAGAAATTTTTCTAGTATTGTCTTTTACCCAGGCCCCCCGTGAGGCAGCAGACTTAGCTACAGGTTGGGATAAGCTGGTCTATTGTGCCCTCTGTTCCCCTCAGAAGAGAGTCAGCTATGACAGCAACCCTTCTTTTTTTCTTGGTGGAGGTGGTCACAATACTTGGGATAGGCTGACTTGCCCTAGGCAACCACTCCAACCTGGATGGACCTTCATCCACATCATTGTCCATCAAGTTCCAGAGCCTGTTATATAATTGCACCTAGGTAGTGAGGTAGGCAGGAAGGGCATTCCCCGAGGAAAAATACACTTTCAATTCCCCCTGTCTCTTAGGTCCCCTGCTTTTGCCTGGTGGCAAGAGGGTAGGGAATTCTTCTTTTATTGTGTTGTGACTGTCTGATGCACCTGTCTAAGGGAAGATTTCAAGCAAGAAGTCTATTTATGGATTCACATTCACCTCCTAGTGCTTTCTTTAACTGATGCTTCCCTGTCAGTTGTATTACCACTAGGAAGTTCTGCTGAATCATGTACAGATTCATTTGTGGTAACAGGATTAAAAAAATTCTATGTAATTTGGAGCCAATGAATAGATGGGTGATAATGTCTCATCTCCCTCATCATTTACCATTTTTTCAATTAACAACCTTGATGCTATTTTATATTCTAAACAAGCAAACAAAACAACAAACAAACAATAAAATAAAATATAAAGTATAACAAAATAAAGACTTCCAGAGCTCACTTTATAAATTCCTCACAGTCATCATGTTCATACTGTAATGTAATATGCATTTTCTATGCTTTCTGTGCCATGAAATATGAGTGGTGTACCAGATTAAAACATTTTAACGTTGTTTTGAAAACACCCTTTGTTTGGTCTTCTTAGATGTGAGTCAGTCTTTTTCATATGTGTGGACTCTTAAAAATGTTATAAAAGACTTAAAATATTAAGTGAAATAGCACAAATTAATTTCACTAAATATACTGATTTTGCACCTTTTAAATTTGTATTTTTATTTTGTTAAGAAATGCTGCAAAATTTGTCTAAAATCATGTCTTCCTACATGACTTCAATACTGGGGAATGCTCATGATAATGCAATTTTCTACATCCATTAAGACACTGCAGTAACTTTCAGTTTGCAGACCCATAAGGTATAAATCACACTGTTCTCTGACATTAGAGGACTGATAGCAGACAGAATGAGATACGAAATGCCAGATCTCTTTATCCAGTTCAAGCTAGTTTGAAGTGCAAAAAGCTTTGGATACTGATTTCAGTATTGCTTGTAAATCTTAATAGCTGATGTTAGTAATACAGAAAATGTATCTGGAATTTCCAGAATAATCAACAAAAAGTTTCTATCAGTTAGCTTTTTCTGTTTGTAAAATACTCCTTTTCAGATACATTAGGAAACCTCATTTTGCCAAGAACCCTGAAAATAAAATTGAATGGTGACAGTGATTTTTTTGCACAAAACTGAACTTAGTAAAACTCAATGTGTCTTAAAATTAAAGCTTTATACAGATGTTTCATATTTCCATGCTGTACATGTAGAAGCATCCTAGAACCTCATGTTCTTCCCACAGATGAGGATCTTGTTTGAACAAGTGATCTGGAAAATGTTTCTCTCAACCTGTTTTTGTATCATGAAACTTCATGAAAATAGCTGTGACAATATTTTTATATTGGAAAGACATTACAGCAGCATCTTAGTATGATCAAACTAAGAAAGGTTCCTCACTAATTTCTTCTTATGGTCAGACCAGATGATCTTGAAGGTCTTTTACAACCTTAATGATTCTATGATTCTTTTGCTGTAGATAAGCATTTCCTCTACCTCTATTTAAACAAAATTATCTCATATTTTGTGACATACATTTTATATTGTTGTGACAGAAAAGTAGATATTAAAAAAAAAAAAGCAAACTTAGCAACAACTAAACATCAAAAAAACAAACCCAAAAACATTATATCAAAGTTAATTTAGTCAGCTGGTGAAAATAGTATATAGATATGAGACATAACTTACTTAACAAATACTTCTTTTTTCTCTTATTTTTAATTCAATTTCATCTCTAAAACTTCAGGAGTCATACTCACTCCATTTCACAGAATCACAGAATCATCTAGGTTGGAGGAGACCTCCAAGATCACCGAGTCCAACCTCTGACCTAACACTAACAAGTCCTCCACTAAACTATATCGCTAAGCTCTACATCTAAACGTCTTTTAAAGACCTCCAGGGATGGTGACTCAACCATTTCCCTGGGCAGCCTGTTCCAATGCCTAACAACCCTTTCAGTAAAGAAGTTCTTCCTAACATCTAACCTAAACCTCCCCTGGCACAACTTTAGCCCATTCCCCCTTGTCCTGTGTCAACGCACGTGACAAGACAGAAATATACAACAATATAAAAATAATATAAAATTATATCTCTAAGGAAGAAATGTACTGTAAAATACAGCATATTCTAAAAGTTTTCATTTTCAAGAATACTGCCTTGTAAAGCATCATGACTGAAAAGCATCAACTCTTTTGTTGATGCTTTTCAGTCTCAGACATGTCTCCTCTATAGCACTTTCTATTCACAGTAGAGGAAAAAAAAAGTTGAATGTTAGTTTTACAGTTACAAAATTAATATACATATATATATATATATATATATATTTACAAAAGACTGCTTTAAGCCTTTCTAGCCATGTAGTCTTTTTTTTCTTTTTTTTTTCTCTTTTTTTTTTTTTTCTTTACTACATCTAGTAAAGTGATCTACATAACTACAAAGTGCAGCTTTTGCAAAAGAAATCTTTACTCACAGTAATGCCAGTGGCAGTTATGGCAGTTAGGCAAGGAAAACTATGACATTAAAAACACAACCAACAAATAACAACAAATTTAAATATTTTCTTATGCACATAACATTGTAGGATTTGCAGAAGTTGCTTTGTACACCATTTACCAGTAGATATTTAACTTTGTAGGCTATGTTATATGACTGAATTTCCTACATGAACAATGAAACTTGAAAGGAAAATTCATTGTACTAGACTAGAAGCTGACTTGTGCCATTAACTGGAATCTAATGCTTTAACTTGGTGCTTGTATACAGGGAGTATATAAAGCCTGCATGAGGCAGCTTCCATTTGGCTTCTGCAGAAAAGACCTGCAGTGAAAACATTATCTGGAACTGTCAGAAAAGAAACAAGATCTGGCTGTTACAAATGACAAGTCATTAATGGGAATCTTTTGGCTAGACTACATGAGAACACCTAGTACAATGGTTAGTAAGAAGTAATAGAATAAAAGGTATTAGGACATTTGACTTCTGACTAGCTATGGAAGCTTAAAAAGGGATTGCACCATGCTATGTTGGAAAATAAGTATATTGGCAAGACAAATTAGAGCATTAATACAGAATATGTTCAAAAGCAGGAATTGTGTTGGGGTTGAAACAGGACAACAATAACTGGAGCTGGAAGAGTAAACAAGTTTCTAAGCATCTATGGTGTAATATAAGATCTTTATCTTATATCCAAGGAGACCCAACCATACATCTGCAGAGGTTTCAGTGGTTTCACCTATACATAGGTGGGGCAGATTGAGATATAAATTGTTATACCCTTCACCCTGTTCTGAAGTCCTTCACTAACTTGCTAATGGTAGCTAAGATAACAGGTCTTGTATAGCAGCAACTGGAACTTCTGAATTTGCTCTTGATTTGTATTAGAGAAATAGCTGTTTCCACCATCAGCTTCTCACCCCACCTGCTATAATTTCCAAGGCAACCAGCCACAGCTGGTTGGGCCAAAGTGGGAAAATTATAATTGGCCCTTAGAGGCTTAACCATGATGTGCGAAGTAAATATGGAATGACGTACATACATACATGCAGCTTAAATTAAAGGATATATTTTTCATATCTGACAAAATCTAGACCATATGATCACACCAAATAAACTATCTCTATGGTTTGAATAGTATTTCAACATGTTGGGAGTTGTCTGGGTACATTTTTTGTGAAACTAGCTAGTGTTTGATCTGCTGAGGTATGACAAAGTATAATATTCAGAGTTTTGTAAAGAATTTATCTTGAACAACAAGAGCTGCTGATAAAGATGAAGGCCATATTCCAGGCCGAATTGGTTTCCAATGAATTCCGAAGGGAAATCTGAATGCTTGCAGTGTGTGGCTTGTGTATGTGTAAGAAAAAACAAACAAACAAACAAACAAACAAAAACAACAAAAACTGAAATATATTAGCAAGGCAATCATAGCGATATCCATTTAAACAGAAGTTATTCTGGAAATGAATAATCTGGAATGGTAGACCAGATCCTGTATCCTTCATTCTTATTTGTTGTTTTTGTCTAGTCTTTTGAGGAACTTGCATTAAACTTGTAGGTAATATTGGAGAAGTTTGAACAAAACTGCTTTTGAGTAGTGCGTATTTACAATCTTCGAAAACTTTCTATGGAAACTGAGTCCTTCATTTAGGGTTGGCCAATATGCTGTCCTGGAAGAACAGTTGAGGATGAGGAATAATAACCCAGGACATCTCAGATAAAAATATTAATCTTCAGGGGGTGTTGTTTGTATTGGTGTAGTGGGAAAAAAATTAATAGGAAGATGTAAAAGCAAAAGTGTTAAATATAAAAATATGAAAATGATCATTATCATTCAGGCAACAAACAGAAAGAAAATGAACAATAAGACCTGTTCTACAACATCCACTGATCTGACAAAACCATCTGAAAGAGGTAAGATAAAGAGAAATTCTTAAGGGAATCATTCTTCTTACAATTTCTGACACATGTCCTTTTCAAACTCAGTGTAGGATGATGATACAAATGAGATACTCAGAGAAATTAGTAACGTGTTACAGTACACAGCAGTAACATAGTCCAAAAACAGGAAATGGTTATTAGGTGGCTGATGATTTTCCAAAGTAAATAGGGCTAACAACCTGCTGACTAGATGCACAGCATTATGATTGAAAGTGCTAACGAATGGACACCTATGCTTATAATTATTGCACCCTGTTTCTTATTGTTGGTGCCTTGTATATTTAATGGAAGTTATTCTACAGCATCATTTTCACATATTTAAAAATGTCATTACTTATTATTAGCTGTATTGATTATATGTAGCCACCTGCATTCAGATCTTTAGCTTCTACTGATGTTTTCTACTATTTATCCATTTGCAAGTGCAAGTAGGACTCCTCCCCTGCCTTCGGCAGCCTGAACTTTACTAGGTCAGAGCCCCAGGGCTTTGGGAGGAAACAGTCTGGAGGTTTTATAAGCTGAATAACTTCAAGCTGTTCAATAAAATGTTTAAAATGTAAGTACTGTACCACTGGTGTCATTAGGACCTCTAACATGCAGCACTGTGGCTATCCTATTTCTAATATAATTTGAAATTATAGATGTTTCTACATAATATTGATTTATGAGACACAGCAATAAAATAACATATGCAGATGGTTTCTAGAATGCACTTGAAGCACTTCAGAAGGATTTTCACAGTGACACCTTTGCATAGTGGGATAAACTCTAGAGACAAGTCTGCTACATTAGTATCAGTGTCAAGCTGACATTTCAGGGTCAGTGAACAAATATCCTAAAGCCCAAGTGTTTATTTTAGAGAAATTTCATATATAATGACCTTGACTTTACTTTTTTTTTTTTTTTTTTTTGGTATGTATATGACCTCTATCCAAATAAGTGTTTGTTGTGATTTACTCCAGGAATATTTGATTAAAATGAATTAATAAAAGCTTGATACAGTGTTTTTTCTTTCTTGTTTGTGCTTTTATTCTTTCTCATGTGTTGATGAAATAAAGACTTTGAATTATTAAAACACGTGCATCCAGACATACACACACACATACATATTCATGCATACATAGGATTTATTTCTGCATGAAACATTAAAAAAAAAAAAAAAAAAAAAAAAAGGAAAAAGAAAAAGAAAAAAAAAGTATTGAAATAAGGAAGACCTAATTCACTATAAAGCCAGTAGGTAATTTTTCACATGGGCTTCACAAGGTAATTGTCCTGCTTACTCTTCAGGGGGAAAGCAGCTATACAAAGAAATTATTACAGAATTTTCCCTAGCAGAGTTGCCAAAAAATACATGTTTGGGCAGAGTAGATACAGGGAGTTAGTCACTGAACCCTACAGATTGAACTCTACAGATACACAGATTATTAACTCTTTTGCCTTTATCTTCGCAAAGAAAGCTTTCCACTAGCTTACTGAAATCAAAACCCTGTTCTTCAGTGACTAGTTCATTCATTGGAATGTTATAGTGTAAAAGAACTAATTGAAATAAAAGTTTTTGGTGCAAAATGTGGTAATTAAAATTTACTAGCAGCTGTTACTAAGAACAGATACATGCATAGGACATGCAACCATAGTAGCTGTGTACCTGTAGCTATTATTTAACAATGTCCTTAAAAGATGTGTTTCCCTGATGATTGATATAGAAGCTTAGTGAAAGGGCAGTAGGGAGGACCGGCAAATAATGACTATTAAATATTCACAGACATCTGGTTGTTACTTATTCCATCTATGTCTTGTGATTAAGAAAGTGGACTTCCAACACACCTAGGGTTCTTTGTGTTTCTAAAAATACTGTTGTTAATACTGATGTTGACTGGTATCACAGAAAACATACTGGTGACCATGAAAAGATGACAGACCAATCTTGCTATGTGATGAATATCCTCATTTCTTCATTGAACGGAGTGCATGGTATAAAACAGTAGCACTTTTAGGTATTACATATTGCCTGCCCATGAGAGACATAGTCAGACCTGGTTATAAAGAACCTGTATAT
Source organism: Aythya marila (assembly GCF_965140915.1). Classification (NCBI taxonomy): domain Eukaryota; kingdom Metazoa; phylum Chordata; class Aves; order Anseriformes; family Anatidae; genus Aythya; species Aythya marila. The sequence goes on along the minus strand of NC_139042.1, from coordinate 41,480,788 downwards.
CATGGATGAAATCTCATTGAATCATAGAAACAGATTCAGATCTATGCCCTCTGTTGCTTTTTCATCATAATTTGTGTTTGAAAGCTGCCCTGTTTAGTCTTTCCACACAGCTACAGAAACTGTATAATCTGTAATCTGCATAGAACAGAAAAGCAGGCTGGCTGGACTTTGCATCCATCTGGCATCCTCTAACTCCTCTGAAAGGCTACTGTAAACAAGACAAGTGGGAGAAGTCCCAGTGAAGCTGGAAGATATCCTGGAAACATTTAGCTAAATGACTCAATGGATTGATTCCATAAGAAATATATGTAAGAGAGAATGCAGCCTTTGTGGTGCACACAGCAGCCTTGGGTCCAGTACTGATGGAAGTATAGCGGTGTTACTGCAGTGTCAGCCAAGGATAGAAAACTGTTTCTCTTTGTTTCTCTTGATTTACAGAGAATGATGGTTTCTGTACTATGTTCTGTACTGTGCCATATACAGCCATTTTTTTGTGCTGCATCATAGATTAACTTGCAGATTTAACCTTTAGGATGGAACATGGTGCTTTAAAAAATCAGTGGGTGCTCATGATTTTGGCTGATCTGGGATTTAATTTTGATATCTTTTTTTGATATCTACCTCTATGTTTAATGGGCAGTTTTGCTTTTCTTTTCCTAGACTCATGATGTATGGATTATTTTATTTTTTTTTCTGAGTTAGAATATAATACATTTTAAGGATTCTGCTATCTATATTTTTTCTTAATACTTCCAACGAACATTTTGAAAAAGTGATTTTTCTAATTACAACCTACATTTTAACTCGTTACACGGTGGAAATTTGAGCTCTGCATGACTGATAAACATTTAAGAATTTTAAAGAAGAGGTACACACATTATGCATACCTTCTTTTTTTCATTTCTGTCTTACATATGTACAGACATAAAATCTTTCTAAGAATCTCTCGAAGAAGTGTATCAGTTCTCCTTAGCTGTCACTGATTAGTTCCAGCATTTCAGTCCAATATAGGATAAAGCTTTCCCAGTTTCAGTGCTGGTGAATTGGCTTGCATTCCTTCAAGCATTTGTAAATAGTTACTTCGCAAAACCACTCTTATTTATCCATCTTTTCAGATGGGAAAACACTTTTCTCAGAATTGATGACTACTTATTTTTCAGCTAAAGTAAATACAGGTCTATATCTCTTTTCATTTGTGCAAGAAGCTGACACATTCTGTCACAACATAGCATGAGTAAATGGGAAAGTGACAGCTTCCTGGCAAAAATTTAAAGAGATAAACATCTTTTTTTTTGTTTTGTTTTGTTTTGTTTTGTTTAAACAGATACTGAAAAAAAATCAAATAGAATATTGTCAAGCTGAAAGGCTGTGGAATATACGAATGTAGCAAATTGGCAAATGAATGAATAAGCAAGAACCTGATGCTTATTGCTATCCCTTCTATTTTATCTATATTTGTCCATTACTTAATATAAAAAATTTAAATAACATACTAGCATTATTGGTGTAAATATGTAAAATGTTATAACTAGCACTGCTTCTTCTTCTTTTTTTTTTTTTTTTTGAAATAATAATCAGATTAAAATATTCTTCTAAGCAATAATGCATTTTAACATAGTTGCATTCTTACAGACAGAGAGCTCATAGATTATTAACTCAATGGATTTAAAATAATTTATTTATTAGGTTGCTTTGGCTCAAAATTAACAAGATGAGGAAATATCAGAAATTTTCAACTCAGTTCATAAAAAGCAAGGAGGAAGAAAAAAAGAAAAGTCTCATAAGAAACAGATTTGTTTACAGTAGGATGTAGTAGTTTAATGCAAGAGTGTGTTTGGATATATGTCTATATGACAGCTGGAAAAAGGTCAGAGAAAGGACTGGAAATATATACAAATTCTATGCAAGGAAAGCAAGAAACATTTTGCAAGGAAAGGAAAACTGAAAATGAATTCTAACATTCACAGGTAAGAGAAAACTGAAGAGACAGTGAAAGGCTGGGAGTGGGGAAAAAGATTGTAAAATCAGAAGAGTGAAGGTGAAAGAGCTGGATAAAGGTGGAAAAATCATTGGACAGTAAATGTAAAGATACCAGAGATAAGAAGTGTTGTGAGAAAACAGTGAGATAAAGGTAGTTGTTTGTTTGTTTGCTTTCATTTTTACCCTATGAAAATGAGATTCTTAGGGTGGTAAAGAGAGAACATTTACAAGTGTTGTTGTCCAGGACCCATGTGAATTTTCCTTATTTTTGAACATCAACACGAGGTACCTCTCAGGAAGGTACATATTCCATTGCTGTTTACCTATTAACCAAAACTTCTGGCTGTTTTGTTAGCTCAGTTTTCAAGTGGGGAAAATGAGGTAAGGACTAATTTTTATTTATTTTTTCTTTTTTTGGGGGGGGATGGTGAGTGGGGAATGTGTAGTTATAATGATAAAGAATGATAAAGCCAGAATAACTATCTTGTGTGGAAATTTCTGGCTCAGGTTGCCATCATACCTCATGTGATGTTGAAATATATCACATTTACACTTGCTGAGAAGAAGAGTAGAGCTTGGATTTAAATGAAGTATATATTCAATTTCCATTATTTTTTCTCACTTAACACTAATGGACAACTCTTCTGCAAACATCTGCAGTGTCAGTAATTCCATTAACAAAGAAGCCACTGCATTATCAACATACTGTAACTTCATTTTAATGTGTCATTTGCACTTCAAAGTCACATAACTTTTATTATGGTAAATCAATTAAAACTATTTCTCATGATAATTTATCTTCTACAGAGTTTATCATCTCAGAGAATGCAATATTTCCCAATTTAACTTCCAAGACAAAAGTGATGTAATTTGAATGCCTTTTACTGAGCTTATTAAGGATAAAGATCACAGAAATTTCAAACCCTGAAAGATAACTGTTTCATCTATGTGATAAAATGGAAGTCAAAATTTTGTAGCTTACTGGAGGTAGTAGGAGACAGTATGCTAATTAGTAATATAACCTCATTTACTCATTTGGTATGTCTCTTGTTTTAAATGGTAGTCTGTCTAGAATGGATATCCATTTTGATGCAAATCTGAAAAGGAGATCAAGTGAAGCTACTGTATACTCAATAAAGCTCTATGTAGCATTCACATGGTTATACTTTTCTTTCTATGTTTATAATCTAAAAATCACCTTGAACAAACATTTTCAAAGATCTTGCAGTGAAGAATAGGGGTCCATATAGAAACATTCCCTTTCAGAATGGAGAGATGAGTCAGATCCTCAATTAACATGAATTGTCACAACTCCAGGGAAATCAGGAGAAAAATGTCAATATACAGGATTTGAAAATCTAATAATGTGCATCTGTTAATAATAATAATTATAAAAACAACCAATGTACAATAACAACACCCTTGAAATCTAAAAGCACTAATATGAGATGAAAAGGTCATCTATATCTTTAGTGAATATATTTGAGAGTGACTGATGGCTTCTTTAGCGGCAGAAAGCTTATTTTTCAAATGTTTAATTTCAAGTACGTTTAGGGGCACCTGTCCCTAGGCTTTTACTGTGGTTTGTGCTCCTGGCTATTCAAAGTGCTTTGATAATGATTCCAGTCTGTAGTTCCTGCCTTTTCTTCATGTAGAAGTGCTGGGTTCACACTTTATATTATAATGAGTGTGAAACTAACAAGTAAGAAGTTAATAACCCTCCACTCTTAACACTACACCATACAAGCATATGCAGAGAGGCAGCAAAGGAGTCCCAACATCCATTCCAACCTCTGGCCTCCTTTCTTTGCAACTGCACTGTCACTAAATCGCAGAATCACAGAATGTTGGGGATTGGAAGGGACCTTAAAAAATCATCTAGTCCAATCCCTCTGCTGGACCAGGAACACCTAACCAGGCAGGTTTTGAATGTCTCCAGAGAAGGAGACTCCACAACTCCCCTGGGCAGCCTGTTCCAGCATTCTGTCAACTTCGCCATAAAGAGTTTTGTCTCATATTTAAGCGGAACCTCCTGTGTTCCAGCTTGCACCCATTGCCCCTTGTCCTATCATTGGATGTCACTGAGAACAGCCTGGCTTCATCCTCCTGACACTCACCTTTTACATATTTATAAACATTAATAAGGTCACCCCTCAGTCTCCTCTTCTCCAAGCTACAGAGACTCAGCTCCCTCAGCCTTTCCTCATGAGGGAGATGCTCCACTCCCATAATTATCCTCGTGGCTCTGCGCTGGACTCTCTCAAGCAGTTCCCCATCGTTCTTGAACTGAGGGGCCCAGAACTGTATGCAATATTCTCACCGGGGCAGAGTAGAGGGGGAGGAGAACCTCTCTCGACCTACTAACCACATCCCTGCTGACACACCCCAGGATGCCACTGGCATGTTAAATGTATAGAGTTCTCACATATATTTAAAATCCTTGGCTTGGCCTCATTTTTATTGCTGTTTCTGAGCATGTAGTATAAGAAGGTGTTTCTCCTGTAGGTGGAGTTTATGCTTGTATTTCAGATGGTGAGGATGCTTCTCTGGAATTAACACTTTGCACACTGAAAGACAAAGAGATAAAAGCACACTTTGCCTTGCTTGCTTTACAGTACTTATGCTTGTAACAAATTTAGTTCTGTGTCTTTGCATGCAATCACGCTCATAAAAGTACAGCAGTACTTTATCACTTCACCCTTTTGGTTGTAACACTTTCTGTGCATTGCTGGAGGTTATTACCAAGTGACATAAAGAGCATTGACAGAAGGCTTTGTGAAGCAGTATATATATATATAATATATAGTATATATAACTACATAAAAGGACTACTGTCTATATGCATGTATGTGTATATAAATATATAAATATACATATATACATATAAGGAAATTTAGGCTGAAAAGTGGCCTTAATGGTGTGATTTATTGGACTGTATTACAGACTCCCAAGGGATGTGGTAGAAGCCACATTAAATAATGGAAAAACTCACATCTCCTGAGGACCCGAACATATGGGAACTAAGCATAGGAAAACTGAACAGATTTTATCTAGGCAAGAATTAGCCAGTTTCTCCTGCCATTAAAATATTCCCAAAGGAGAAGAACAGATATACAGCATTTTCCCATCATTTGTATCTGTATGGCATAAGCAGTAAGAAGTATGTTCCAAAATAATTTCCCTTTATGATTATTATTTGTCACTATGCAAAGTAACCAGTTTAACAGTAGGAATATTGTCCATAAATCACTTCATATTTAGGACATTCATGGAAGCAAAGAATGAACCATTCTTTTATATAATTAGCCTGGCAAATGCTCATTTAATTATTATATGCTTAGGACTCGCTTTTGGACAAGTAAGTGGGAGTTTTGCTATTAACTTCAATGGAAATAGTTAGAGAGACAGTTTCTCAGGAAATTTTGAGTCCTTTTAGAAATCAATAGTATTTGACTTGGTATGGAAAAGAAAATGCTCAATATCTCATAAAGGAAACTCATTTGTTATAAACCTACTCACTTTAACATTTTGAACAGAATTTTTAAACCATGAAGGACCCAAATATCCTTTGTTTTGTACTTTATTTAGTCCTCTGTGCTTTTCAGAATAAAATATCACTCTATATCTGCTTTAGTATTTACCATGCAATTGGTCTTCACTCTGATAAAAGGGTAGGCTCATCACCATTCCATACTTCAGCTGATGGAGAAGTAAAGACCCACTTATGCAAGGGTACTTATATGAATTATTTTTTCATATGCTGGAATTATGCATCAAGACATTTGGACTATAATGCAAAAAGCTGCCTATTATGTCACCACCTGAACATGTTATTAAAATGTTACTGGAGTGCTGCACTTTGATGGTTTCATGCAGTCAGAATCCAACAAACAGCATTTTAGAATCCCATCTTTGCATGACTATTTTTAAGGGTATTGATTTATTTTTTCTAATCGCCTTTCTGAACTGTTTCTTGGGTTCAATGAGGCTTCTTTATTCCCTAATTACAGAAAACTTACCAAAGATAATACCATTTTGAAATATTTTTTGTATAGTTTTGTTTTGATATGCTGACGTTTATGTAAATAAAGGCCTGTTTACTCAGTTTCAATATATAGTAGTCTTAAATCAGAGAAAGCTCATAATAAATATGAAAATAAAACATTCCTTTTTGTAAACACATCTGCAAGCCTGACTGCATCTCACTAAGCTTTTTATAGGTTCATTACACTACTTGGCTCACATTGAAGTCACCTCAAATTTTGTTTATATTTTTTCTAACCATCATACGAATAAACATTGGCTTCTGTTTAGAGGAGTGACTGGAAAATATCCAGTATCTTCTTATAATCTACAGATTCAGGAAAACATAATGGCTATTACTGGTAGTATGCATTTCTTTCCACTTGTATGTCACATACTAAACTTTGGGAGGGGTCAAAAGAGGTGTCAGTTACTAGAGCTGCATGGAGAGACCTGAAGCTAAAAAGAATTGCCTTTCATTTATGTAATTGTGAAACATTTGCAGCTAAGTTAGCTGACATGCATAAGCATATAACCAATGATAATGAGGGGTTTCTAAACATTCTGTTGTTATAGTTTGACCAAGGGCCCTGGTAGCAATTATCTTCCTGTTTAATTTTTGTTTGTTTGTTTTGTTTTCCCTCCCTTTACAGCTCAGATTCTTTCAGAAATCCTCATTATAAGCTGGCTAAGAAGTAGCTTTAGAAGCACTTTAGACCTACCTCTGAATTCCCCTGCCTGTGCTGATGTGGTTGCACTCTCTTGCAGGCCACTGGACCAGCTTCCCATCTGGTCCTCTTGCCATTAAGATTCTTACCACTCAACAGCATATTCCTACAGTCAAAGAGTATAAGATTATGTCTTAGTTGAGGAGAGCTATTTCAGTATTCCCAGGAAACTCACCATTATCAATTATATAACCCTATAAACTGTAGAGGGGCAAGTTATATACATATGCAAGCATGTACAGTATTTATATTATATAGACTATGTTAAGGCATTTTGAGAATTTATTAGCATTCTGAGAGATATGCACTATATAGAGAGGTATAACAGATTTAATCTTTTCTTTCAACAAGGTATATTGGGTTTATGTGGAAAACTTTTTGTAGTGTGTGTGGGGGGGAAACACAGGGGTGGCCTTTGTGGGAACTGGTCCATCTAGAAACTGGTCCATGTCAGGTAAGAGCCAGCTTCAGCCAGCTTCAGCCAGCTTAAATAGGGACCCACTGCTGGCCTAAGCTAAGCCAATGTTGGTTGTATTCCCGTGAAGGCAGATTGCAGAAAGGGTAAAAAATGTTCTACAATAGCATCTGGGAGAGAGGAGCGAGGAAAATGTAGAAAGAAACAGCCCTGCAGACACCCAGGTTAGTGAAGGAGGGAGAGGAGGTTCTCCAGGCATCAGAACAGAAATTCCCTGGCAGAGAGTTGAGAGGACCATGGTGGAGCCAGCTGTCCCCCTGCAGCCCAAGGAGGACAATGTTGGCACATATATGCATGCTCCAGCCTGTGGATGAACCCACAGTGGAGCAAGTGGATATGAACTGAAGGAGGATGTGGCCCATGGAGAGTCCCCACAGGAGCAGGCCCTGGGCTGAAGCTGCAGCCTGTGGAGATGATCATGTGGTGGAGCAGGAGGTCTGGCAGGGCCTGTTGCCCATGGAGGACTCATGCTGGTGCGGGCTGTTCCAGAAAGATGGCATCCCACGGTATGCACCCATGTTAAAACAGTTCTTGAAGAACTGCAGTCTGTGTGAAGTCAATGTAGGATCAGTTTGGTAAAGACTGTGTGGGATAGATCCCATGCTGGAACAGGGAAGAGAGTGATCATGAAGGAGCAGCAGAAACAAAGCATTATAGACAGACTGCAGCCCCCATTCCCCACTCCCCCATGCCACTCAGCAGAAGGAAGTAGAAAAATGTGGATGAGATAGGTAGTTTCAGTTTTTGTTTAGTTCTCACCACTCTAGTTTGTTATTAGTTTGCAATAAATTACATGAATCTCCCTATGCTCAGTCTGTTCTGTACCTGTGAAAGTAATTGGTGAGTGATATCCCTGTCCTTATAACAACCCACAAACTTTTTTTATTTATTTCAATTATATTTTCTCCCCCTGTCCTTCTGAGGAGGGGGAGTGTGAGAACAGAGTGATGATTCTTAGCTACCTATCTGTGTAAAACTATTACACAGTGTGCTACATTTATTTTGCAAACCCATTGACTTCATTATAAGCAAGCTCACCATTTGTAACAATGACACTACTTGTAGCTCACAAGATTCTTTCATGCATAACAAATGATTAACTACTTATCAACATGAACAAAATGTTACTTGTGTTAATTAAATGTTGTTATTGATAGTTCTTATAAGTTTTTATCTGCAACCAGCTAAGATATTAGCAATTTCTGGAGTACAGTGTTATAAGAATTGTATTTTCCAAAACTAATGTTGAAATTTAGTTACCTGGTCAGCTGGGTTGGAAAATTTTAATTCATCAGTGTGAAGTGTTGTAAAATGTCAATATGGTTAAGATCAATCATGCCCTTCCTATTGTGTGGCTGGATGTAGAATTGTCTAAATCCTTGAAAAAAAGATAAACAAATAATTGACTTAATCTTGGCACTGCTCATGTATCATCAGGTAATAATTATTTATTAAATGTTTACTTGAGGTGAAAATTAGAATTCCACAGTTCAAAGAAGATTCAAAGATGCTTGGATCTGTAAGGATTTTCTTCTTTAAATTTAAACTTTAAACCAGTCTCTCAAGATCCATCTTGTTTCTGCAAGCCCTAGGGAATAGCAGGAAATTCATGCATATTTAAATAGTCAAATCAACCTATGCAGTAACCATGCAAAAAGAACAATTATGCATACTATTTATGTAAATATGGAATAAAAAAAAAAAATACGTGTTTTTATTTAGAGCGTTGGCAAGACTTGTAAATTATTTAATTTAAGAAGACATGCTTTGTAGTGATTTTGAGCTATTCATTTACAATATATATCATAGCAAAATACAGTAATTTATTTGTATTTTCATATTCATCTTTGCTATAACTAGGTTAAGACCAGTGTAAACTTCAGAGAAGAGCACTGATTTGTATTACATGGAAAATACATGCAAATGTTTATTTGTGACAGAGATAATTAATTAAACACTTTATTTAAACTTTTCTAAACTTGTAAGATGTGGCAGAATTAATTAACTCTACATTTTCATAATTATAGGAGTATTTTTCATCTGTATAATAGCTTTCAAATTCTGCAAATATGTTTTATATTTTCCTGATGTGATCTAATTATGGAGAATGCTGCATACTTTAATCAACCTCAAAACCAGTCTCCAGTTATCTTTTGTCTCCTAGGATAGAAATGCTTCTAGAAGAACAGCAGAAGGTCTTCAGAGAAACCATGACTTCACCCTTTCAGAAACTACTGACTTAACTTATATCAAAGATCATCTTTGATTAATCATGTTTCTTGTGAAGTCTGTCATTAAAGGAATAAAATCTTATGTTCAGAGTTATTTGCACTGAAACATGGGGTGAAGAAACAATGCTGAGAATTGGGTTTCTGAGACATTTTAAATCTTTGGTATTCCTAGATGTAATGCTAAGAAGAGTCAGGGCTTTCACGATAATTTACAGCCACCCTTTCGTCTCCTTCCCAGCAAAAACAAAGGAACTGACATGGCAATAAACAGGACATCTGCATCAAAATACGTTTTCTTGATAATCAGGTGATTTGACCAGCCTATGGGAGGACCACATGCTGGAGCAGAGGAAGAGAGTTACAGTGAAGCATGAAGGAACAGCAAGGACAAAGCTTTACAGACTGACTGCAACTCCCATTCCCCATTCCCCTGCACTGTTTGGGGCAAAGAGGTAGAAAAAGGTGCATGAGACAAAGGTGCTTTTAGTTTCTCACTGCTCTAGTTTGTTAGTAGTGAGCTATAAATTACATTTGTCTCCCTTATGATGAGTGTGATTGGTCCATGACAGTAATTGTTGAGTGATCACCTTGTCCTTACCTCAGCCCATGAACTTTTTCATCATATTTTCTACTCCTGTTATTTTGAGGAGTGTTAGTGTGAGAGAGGTGTGGTGGAGGTTAGCTGTCTGTGAAACCACTACACACTCTTCCTCCCCACAAACAAGACATACTATTTATTTATTTATTTATTTATATTTAATATTTTATTTTGAATAGGGCCCAGAGACTGTGTATAAATACCTGAAGGGAACAGTAGTGCCCAGTGACAGGACAAGAGCCAATGTTCACAAAATGAAAAACTAAAGATTCCATCTAAACATCAGGAAAAACTTCTTTACTGTGCAGGTGATGGAGCATTGGAACAGGTTGTCCAGAGAAGTTGTGGAGTCTAACTCCTTAGAGATATTCGAAAGCGAACTGGACATTGTCCTGGGCAAGCTGCTGCATGTGGCCCGGCTTGAACAGTGGAGCAAGTTGGACCAAGTATTACCTCCAGAGGTCCCTTCCAACCTCAACCATTCTGCGATTCTGTGATTCAGTATCTTTCTGGACAATATGTCCAGCATACAGCTAGACAAATAAATAATACAATTAATACAATAGCTGAATAATTGGCTAATGGATTGGACTGATAGACTTACAGTTTATGGGATTACCTCAGGATGGTGTCCAGTCACTAGTGGGGCTCCACAGGCCTTCATTTTAGGGCCACTAATCTTTAATGTTTTCATAAATGACTTGGATCCAGGACTTGATTATGTACTAAGTCTGCAGATGACTGGACAACAAGATTAAATGCAGGGTGCTGCACCTGGGCCAGGGCAATCCCAGACAAGAGTACAGACTTGGAGAAGAACTTATTGAGAGCAGCCTTACAGAGAAGGACTTGGGGCTCCTGATGGGTGAAAAGCTTGACATGAGTCAGCAGTGCATGCTTGAAGCCCAGAAGGCCAAATGCATCCTGGGCTGCATCCAAAGATCAGCCAGGTCAAGGGAGGTGATTGTCCCCCTCTACTCTGCCCTGGTGAGGTCCACTGTGTCCAGATCTGGAGCCCCCAGCCCAAGAAGGATGTGAAGGCATTAGAACGGGTCCAGAGGAGGGATACAAAGATGATCAAGGGGTTAGAGCACCTCTCTTACGAAGAAAGGCTGAGAGGGCTGGGGCTGTTCAGCCTGAAGAAGAGAAGGCTCTGGGGTGACCTCATTGCAACCTTTCAGTACTTGAAGGGGGCTTGTAAAAAAGATGGAGAGCAACTTTGCTCAATCAGATATTGTCAGGATGAGGGGGAATGGTTTTAAACTAAAAGTGGGGAGATTTAGATTAGAGGTTAAGAGGAAATTCTTCACTCAGAGGGTGGTGAGGCACTAGAACAGGTTGCCAAGAGAGGTTGTGGGTGCCCCACCCCTGGAAACGTTGAACACTAAGTTAGATGAGGCAACCTCATCTAGTAGGTAGCATCCTTGCCTATGGCAGGGTGGTTTGAACTAGATGATTTTTAAGTTCACTTCCAACCCAAGCCATTCTATGATTGTATGATAAGACATTAAACTGTGAGAAGCCAGTGATTCCCTTGAGGGTAAAGAGGTCTTTCAGAGAGGTTTGGTTTTAAACTAGAAGAGTGGAGATTTAGAGGTCAGGAGGAAAATCTTCACTCAGAGGGTGGTGAGACACTGGAACAGATTGCCCAGAGTTGTTGTGGATGCCCCATCCCCGGAAGCATTCAAGACCAGGTTGGATGAGGACCTACACAACCTGATCTAGTGGGTGGTGTTCCTACCCATGGTAGAGGGGTTGGAACTAGATGATCTTTGAGGGTCTAGAAGGCAAGACATACATATATGGTTTGATTTCTGGTTGGTCCTATGAGTAGCTGGGAGTCGGAATTTATAATCCTTCTCAGTCACTTAGAAATCACTGTCATGAGCAAAACAGACTTGACTGGAAAAAAAAAAAAAAGCCAATTTATTAAAAAAGGAGTTGGATAGTGAAAAGCAAAGACAAAAAAAATTAAAATATCTTGCCCTCCACCCCTTCTTTTGGAAACTGATCTTCATTCCTTCGTTCCTGGCTCCTCCACCTCCTCTTCTCCATCCTAAGAAACACAGAGATGGTGGGGAATAGTGGACTGTAGTAATTTCAAAATATTTCCTCCCTGCTGCTCCATCTTCCTCACGCTTTCCCCATGCTTGGACTCTTCCATGGGCAGTGTACTCCACTGTGGTCTTCTCCACAGGCTGCAGGTGAATCTGTGCTCTACCTCCTGTAGTACTTCTTCTCACCTCTACTTCTCTGACTTTGATGATCACACAGCTGTACCTCACACTTTCTTTATCTCATTCCTTTTTCTGTTGTGCAGCATTTTGTTCTTTCTTAGATACGCTTTTAGAGAGGTGTCACTAGTGTGGCTGTTAGGCTCATATTTGCTCTGTGGTGGGTCTGTTGAAGACAGCTGAAATCAGTTGTGTCTTGGGTGGGGCTGCCCCTGTCCTCTCCTCACAGAGGTCACCCTTGCAGCCCCCTGCTAACAAGCACCTACACGCAAAACAATACACATATATAAAGATATATCCAATATATAGAACATTCCAGATTTTTTCCATTTGTAAACCAATACCAGACTCCACAACAGGGTATCAGTAGAAATTAAACACAGTCAACAAAGCCAGTCTCCTTCAGTCATACCTATAGTGCTAATTCTGGTTCAGTCAGTGCTGAAAGACCAATGTCCAAAGTAATTAAAAATTAATGATCCAGATAACTGCATCATCTTGCTTTTACACTAGATATCTATATTGTATCCTGAATGACTAGACCATAAGCATATAATACGCAATTGTTATTGGCAGATTGAGTTCCTTTCCTTCAAGTGGAAGAAACTTCATATCGAAGGTTTCAGGTTCAATCTCTACAAGTGATCTCTGGTTAGGTATATTACATGTGAGAGTAATAGAAAGGAACCAAAGGTGATAAAAAGAATTTTATTAAAAATGCTTTTGCATTTTTATGCAATGTGAATACAGTTGTTTTTTTTTGTTGTTTGTTTGGTTTTTTTCAAACTGTGTATACACGTTCATTGTATTGTAACAGAATAAGAGGCTAATTCTGCAAACAGTAGGGCTATTAAATCATAAATGTTATGCTGATGAGCAGAATTTGTGACATCAGACTTTTAATTGTGTCTTGTATCACTATGGCTATATTTTTAAATTAGGTTGTTTATTAGATTTATTAGCCTGTCTATGACAAAACACAGTAATTTTTGGCTTTAAAGACAAACTGCAAAAAGATTAGCAGCCTTCACTGCATAGGTAAGTTAGCAGAAGACAGTTTCAAAAATTCTTTTTAACTTTTGAAACTATATATGTTTACATATTAAGCTGCTGCAGTGGAAATAAAAAGGAAAATTAGAACTCAACTGAAGGTTAGGATTGGCACAAGACCCCTACCTGCAGATTTTCCCCAAAGGTCTAAATGATGATTGAATCAATTTAAAGATCTAAAAGTTGCTGCTGAGCTATGGTTTAAATGATCAGAACACAGAAGAGATGGCAGTAACAGATTTATCACATTATGGTCATCAAAACTGTGTGCAATTGATAGCCAGTACCCCCTGCCACGTAACTACTGAAACTTTCTGAAATGTTTAGTTTTCTGTTGATTATTGAGTTGTTTTATATGAGCATTTATCGTTGGAAAGAATATCTAGCTCTCTTTGTTTTCAATAAAATAGAATATTTTAGTATAGTATAGATAGTATATAGTATATAGTATAGTATATAGTATAGATAGTATAGATATATAGTATAGATAGAATATTTTAGTATAGTATAGATAGTATATAGTATATAGTATATTAGTATATATATAGTATATTTAGAATAGTATAGTAGTGTAGGACAACAATGCACTTTTAAGTTGCCAAGTGGTCAAATGCTTCCATAACCAGTATAGTCTTGCAAATGACCTAACCTGTGTTTTACACACACAAAAAATGAAGTATTAGATTTTAGAATACAGTATAGAATAGTTCAGCCGTGTGGGTTTTATTTGTTTGCTTCTTTGTTTTTGTTTAAGCTAGTTTGGTTTAGACTGATAATTGTCAATATATGTTTGTGACCTAAAGTCAAACTGAATTTCTTCTTGCCATGTGCTTTGGATGCATGAAACTAAATGAGAGAGCCATAAATTACCTAGTGCAAGAACATGTGCCATCAAGTTTGAGCATTTTCATACATTTATATTTCTGGACTGCTTTTCTCAGATAATTCTAAAACGTACTAGTTTATATTGCAGATATGCAGTCACATCCCAGCAAACTATAATTGTGACATCTCTATACAATACAGAATAATGGTTAATGGTGAGAATGAGGACATAACAGCTAAAAGTATGTGGATGTTGCAAGTACAAAAAGTGCATGACAAAAGGATCAGATTTTATAATAGCCCTCATCACTTTTTCACTAAGATTTAAAAATAACAGCTATTTGAGTAATAAATGAACCAGAGGTGTGTGTATTCATGTTTCCAAATTTTTCCAGTCTCTACAGCCAGACATCTGCATAAAGAAATTAAGAGAAATCCTACACAAAAGGCTAAAATGAAGAACTGGCTGAAACCACCTTCCTTCTTATTTCTGTGGCTCCTCAGAGAACTTTGAAATTTATATCATTGTGTTTTAAAGATAATGTTGATTTCTTCTCCATTTTCGTTAAAAAAAAAAAAAAAAAAAAAAGAGTCCAGAGGCATGCAAAGTTAGAAGCTTAGTTTTCTTTTTATTTTTTATTTTTTTTTATTTTTTTTATTTTTTTTTGTCCCTCCCATACACAAAGTTATCAAGGGGATGATAAAATTCTTAATTACATTTTAGATAATTACTGAAGTTTGACGATTGGATAATATAAAATGGGGAAAGAAGCAGTCATTATACCATGCAAATTTTGCATGGTAAATAGGACCGATGACAGATTGATTAGAATTATAGAATCATAGAATAATAAAGGCTGGAAAAGGTGTCCAAAATCATGTAGTAGAACCACCCCCCAGCACCAATATCACCCACTAAACCATGTCCCTAAGTACCCCACCAAACTTTCCTTAAACGCTCCCAGGGACAGTGACTCCACCACCTCCCTGGGCAATGTGTTCCAATGCCTAACCACTCTTTCTGAGAATTCTATGGAAATAGAACATAACAGAATTCCATGGAAATATTTTTTCCTCTGCTTGTTTATTCAGGATCCAGTTACCCCCTTGCTGGTATAAAATGCATCTTCTCCCCTTCATTCCCTGAAATCATTCCTGAATTAAGATCCCTTGGAAATCTACAGCCAGTTTTTTTTAATATATTAGTAAATTAATATTCTGAAAAATAATTAGAAAAAAATGTCTAAAGTAATAATTAATTAAAAATAAAAGGATGCAAAACTTTAATTTTAAGTTAAGATTTGAGTTTATCCCTATCTCAGTGTGGAAAAAAAAAAAATAAAAAAAGGATAGGGTAATTTCAAGATGCTTCATGAAGCTTCAGAAACCCAGCTGCTGAAATATCAAAGTAGCTGCTGCAATATCAGAGCGAATGGAACTGATAAAATACTCTTGGAAAATTTATCCATGAACACACAGTTAATCATTGATATTATGCTGAAGCATTGATATTATGCTGAAGCTTATAGGGAAGCAGTGATAATTTGCCTGGTAAATTACACTATATTATAGAGGATACAGTAAACACACATATTGTTAAGAAATAATTATATATTTTAGAAGAGGTAGAACAAAACTTCTATTTGTAAATGGCAATTCCTGAATTCCTGTAACATATGTATGATTTGAAGAGCTATTTATCAAGTTCACATATGTCTTTTAAATTAATTTTCATAGATATTAGTGGCATTATACAGATATATTTGGCCTAATTGTACTGGGTCTGGCTGGAATGTTAACTTTCCCGGCAGCAGCCCATCCAGTGCCGTACTCTGTACTTGTAGCTGGAACAGCAGTGTTATCACACCAGTGTTGTGTCTACTGCTGAGCAGCAGTGGCACAGCATTGGGCCTTTCTCTAACCCTCCTAGGGGGTGGGCAAAAAGTGAGGAGAGAAACATCACTAGGGCAGCTGACCTAAACCAATCAAAGGGATATTCCATACCATGTGGTGTCACACTCAGCAATAAAAGGTGGAAACAGGAAGAAGAGGGGAGGGGTGGGCTCTCGTTGAGAAGACGTCGGTCCTCCTCTCGAACACCGGCTGCGTGCGTTGAGGCCTTGCTTCAAGGACGTGGTCAATCATCGCTCATTTGTGGGAAGTAGAGAGTAATTTCTTTCCTCTGCACTTCCATATAGCTTTCATTTATTTTGTTTGTTTGTTTTCCTCCCTTTTTCCCCTTTTCCCTTTTACTTCCCCTTAGTTAAATTGTTTAGTTCATGGTAGTCTTTATTTAATTATTATAATTATTTCCCTTTAATTAAATTATCCTTATCTCAACCCGTGAGTTGTTCTTTGCTTTACTTCTCCCCCTCCTCATCTAAAGGAGGGGGAGTGAGAGAGCAGTTGTGGGGTTTAGCTGCCCAGCACGGTAAAACCACCACACTAATACATGGGGTTTTAAGAATAACCCTCAGTGGAAGCTTTGATTGATGAAAATTTCCACACTCAGAATTAACATTTTTTTTTTTTTAATATATTCCACTATAGGGTGTTTTTTACTTTCTATAGTTCTGTAGTTCTATCTACGTATTTATCTATATGCTACTAGGTGAACACACTAAGAAACAATTTACAAGATCTGTCTGTTTATAGTTCACAGAATCACAGAATCACAGAATTTCTAGGTTGGAAGAGACCTCAAGATCATCGAGTCCAACCTCTGACCTAACGCTAACAGTCCCCACTAAACCATATCCCTAAGCTCTACATCTAAATGTCTTTTAAAGACTTCCAGGGATGGTGACTCCACCACTTCCCTGGGCAGCCTGTTCCAACGACTAACAACCCTTTCAGTAAATAAGTTCTTCCTAACATCTAACCTAAAACTCCCCTGGCGCAACTTTAGCCCATTCCCCCTCATCCTGTCACCAGGCACGTGGGAGAACAGACCAACCCCCACCTCGCTACAGCCTCCCTTGAGGTACCTATAGAGAGCGATAAGGTCGCCCCTGAGCCTCCTTTTCTCCAGGCTGAACAAGCCCAGCTCCCTCAGCCGCTCCTCGTAGGACTTGATCTCCAGGCCCCTCACCAGCTTCATTGCCCTTCTCTGGACTCGCTCAAGCACCTCGATGTCCTTCTTGTAGCGAGGGGCCCAAAACTGAACACAGTACTCGAGGTGCGGCCTCACCAGAGCTGAGTACAGGGGGACGATCACCTCCCTACCCCTGCTGGCCACACTGTTTCTGATACAAGCCAGGATGCCGTTGGCCTTCTTGGCCACCTGAGCACACTGCTGGCTCATATTCAGCCGCCTATCAACCATCACTCCGAGGTCCTTCTCTGCCTGGCAGCTCTCCAACCATTCCTCTCCCAGCCTGTAGCTCTGCTTGGGGTTATTGCGCCCCAGGTGCAGTACCCGGCACTTGGCCTTGTTGAACTTCATGCAGTTGACCTCAGCCCATTATTCCAGCCTATCCAGATCCTCCTGCAGAGCTTTCCTAGAGTTGTGCTCATGCTTATAACATCTCAGTTCCTGAAAATAAAAATAATTTGAAACTGTCAGGTAAGAAAAGTGTATCTGACTAGCCTCCTTTATAATCCAAGCCTAAACCAACACAAGGTATAAATGTGCTGTAAAGTAGGGCTAAATCTTCTAGCCTACTTAACAAGGGGTAGTTGGAGGTTTCAGTCATATTCTGCTAGGAAGAATGTCTGAGAATTGAATACACCATACCTGGACAAAATGAGAAAACTAGAGAATATATATATATATATTTTGTAATATTTTTGTATTTGTAAACTAGAGAATATCTTTTGCTTTTCTTTTCATTTTTTTTTAATTATCTTTACATTTATTTATTTATTGTCAATGTGCTGAGCTAAGACTAAAAGAAATAGATACTAATAATATCATTATTGTAGGTAGTGCTAGATATGAAAGTAGGGTTTCTGGCTATTGTGATTTAACTGTGGTTTTAAGAGTTAAATAACACTTTGACCCAATAGAATGAACAACATTTTTATCTATCTCACAAAAGGGATGGAGGTGATCAGTTCTAAGAGATGTATCTCCAATGATATTGAAATAATATTTAGCAGATGTAGCTAGACAAAGAACTTGATGTTTGAAAGCATGAAGACTTTTAGATGAGAAATCTGAAACAAATAACTTGCAAGAAATTAAAAGCTATACCTTTGAGGAAAAAAGAAAGATAGAGGATCTTTAGAAAAGTAAGCTGCAAGTTAGCTATAAAAAATCTAGTAGAAAGAATATCAAGGTAACATTATGCAAACTTACACTTCAATAACGCATGAGAGTCTCAGCTTTTGTACTACCTTCTTTCTCTCCACTTATTACATTCTATTGAAGGTAATATATATTCTATGTTTTAATGAGCTTTTAGTCACAGTATGTCTACACTGGTTCACGGAAACACAGAATCACAGAATAGTTAAGGTTGGAAGGAGCCTCTGGGAGATCATCTATTACAGTCCCCATGCTCAAGCAGGATCACCTAGAGGACATTGCACAGGATTGCATACAGGTGGGTTTTGAATATCTCCAGAGAAGGAGGCTGCACAGCCTCTGTGGGTAACCTGTGCCAGTCCTCTGTCACCCTCACAATAAAGATGTGTTTCTTCATATTCAGATGGAAATTCCCATGTCTCAGTTTGCGCCTGTTGCTTCTTGTCCAATTGCTGGGCACTACTGAAAAGAGTCTAGAACCAACATCTTGGCACCCTCTCTTAAGATACTTATATACATTGATAAAAGATCCCTTCTTATCTTCTCCAGGCCAGCTCTCTTCATAGTCCTCCTCTGGACTTTGTTCAGGAGCTCCATATCTGTCTTGTACTGGGAAGCCCAGAACTGTACACAGTACTCCAGGTAAGGCCCCACTAGGGCTGAGTAGAGGGGGAGGATCACCTCCTCCCACCTTCTGGAAACACTCTGTAATGCACTCCAGGATACCATTGCCTTCAAGGCCACAAGGGCACATTGCTGGCTCCTGATTAACTGGCTGCCCACCAGGACTCCCAGGTCTCTCTGCAGAGCTGTTTTCCAACAGGTCAGTTCCCAGCCTGTACTGGTGTATGAGGTTATTCCTCCCTAGGTGCAGGACCCTGCACTTGCCTTTGCTGAACTTCATGAGATTCCTGTCCACCCAACTCTCCAGATGGTCCAGGTGTCTCTGAATAGCAGCACAGCCTTCTGGTATATCACCCGCTCCTCTCAGTTTTGTGTCGTCAGCAGACTTGCTGAGGGTGCAAGTCCATCATCCAGGTCATTGATCAATAATTTGAACAGGACTGGACCCCTGGGGGACACCAGTAGCTACAGGCCTCTAAGTAGACAGCCCCACTGAGCACAACTCTCTGAGCTCTTCCATCCAGACATTCTCAATCCACCTCACCATCCTCTCATCTAACCTGCACTTTCTGAGTCTACCTAGGAGGATGTTGTGTGAGAGAGCATCAAAAGCCTTGCTAAAGTTAATGTAGACAATGTAGCCACTGCTCTCCCTCATCTACCCAGGCAGTCATTCCATCACAGAAGGCTATCAGATTGATTAAGTATGATTTCATTTTGGTGAATCTATGCTGACTACTACTGATCACTTTCTTTTCTTCCATATGCTTAGAGATGACACTCAGGATGAGCTGTTCCATCACCTTCCAGGGATGGAGGTGAAGCTGACTGGCCTATAGTTCCAAATTTAGCATAACAGTGTATAAGATAAATGGGAGTTTTAGGCCTGCAGAATCACTATGTTGGTAATTGAGGATACCAGTTACAGTCCATTTTCCAAAAACAGTCATGTAGCTGCATGTGTGTGACTTCTACATATATGGTTTGCTAGTATATTAAGGGGAATAAATAAAAAAAAATAAAAAAAAAATAATTCTGTCTGCTGTTAGGCAAATAATATTAAGACTATTAAAATAGTATGGACCTAGCATAGTCACAGGCAAGATCTTCTCCTGCTCATACCTCAATAAGCCTGTGCCCATATTTCCTTGCTTCATATTTCCTTGCTTTTTCCCTTCAGTTCTGTTGCAGTGCCTCTATGCTCAAGTCACTACTTATCATCTCTCCTTTACTGAAATTTGAAATCTTTCTCCTTCCTATCACAATTCTGTAATGTTAGAGGGTGCCAAGTCAGTGGCTGAAAAAAAATTATCATTAAGTAAATGGTTTATATCATGTTTTTCTTACAGCTTCAAAGAACATATACATGTATATATATATATGACACTATAGGCACTATAATAACAAACAGAACAAATATATTGTTCAGTTGGATGTGTATCTAAATAGTTAAAATGTAGGATGACTAGTCTTGGTTTATAAAGTGGTCAAGAAACATTTTCAGTAAAGATTTTAGGAAGCCAATTTCAAATCTAATATCACATTTGCAGTTGTTTGGCTAGCAACCTGAAAAAGACTTTATATACTTTATATATATTTATGTTTTATATTTTTATTTTTGTATACTTTATAAATATACCAACCATAAATGCACTTTTATATTATTCTTAGGTCATTTCATCATGCTATAATAATATTATTTTTACAGTAATTTGTAAATCTTTTTGTTGTTGTTGTTTTCTTTTAATTTGGTACTTTACTACAAGTATACGGTGTATGGAACAGCAACATAAAATAAAGCTATTGACATCTGCTACTCTAACTTAATAACATTACAAACCACTTGATCTTCACTTTCATGCTTTCCATGATGTGTGCTGACCTCCTTGAAAAGAGTGTCTCTTGAAAGGGAAGCTGTTTTTACCTTCCAACTCCAGTTATTAATCAATGCAAAATTCTTAGTTACGGCTGAAACTCCTTATCATGATGTAATAAATTTGCTCTTGAAATGTAGCTTTCATTTTAAGATATTGATTACAGAAACTAGATAAGAAACTTTAGTTTGCCTTCCAGCATTAGAAAACGTCTTGCACTGCTAATCAATTTTCTCTTTGCTTTGTAAAACTTGTATTTGGGAATAATAAGATTCCGTATATGAATATAGAATGTGCCTTGTGTACACACATGTATGTGTACAGATGAGTGCATACTCTTTTTTTTTTTTTTTTTTGTGTCAGAGTTTAAAATAACTTTCTGTTCTCAAGGAAAAGTGATACCCTTCTTCTCTTACAGAAACCAAGATGAAATCTTTTTAAATGCTGATGCCAGTATAAGTTTCACAACTGAACCAGGATTCCAGGCTGATAGTTAGCATATTTTGTTTTAATATTTATTTTTCATGCTACATTAAAATTTGTATATTTAACCAATGTGCAGTCTGTTCACACATTCAAATGTCATTTTAATATGACACGTAATATTTGGACAGTTTATTTTTTCATTATGGTAGGTAGGACAAAACAGTTGTATATTGGTCATTTTTTTGTATCAAGGATTGAAATTATGTAGATAGATGTTTCTAACAGTATCAGTTTTTCTTTTAAAAATGGGACATATTCCTAATGAAAAATAAAATAAAATAAAATAAAATAAAATAAAATAAAATAAAATAAAATAAAATAACATAACATAACATAACATAACATAACATAACATAACATAACATAACATAATATAATATAATATAATATAAAATTAAATTAAAATTATACCAGTTGTGGGATTATGGCCGACTTTCTCAATAGAGATTTCTCAATCATTAAATAGAAACCAAAGTCATTTAGTCTATGGTTTGTGCAAGTCTAGTCTAGGTCCATTCAGTTTCCCATGGCAATAAAACAAAAACAAAAATGAAATAATCATAATTTCCTCTTTTTCATAAGGAATGTAAATTTTTCAAAAGCAATATAACTTTTTCAAAAAATATTTCTTCCTTAACGAGTGGGGGCTACGGGAAATCAAGAAGGGGAAAAGCGCCACCTATTGATCACAGCTTGCAATCTTATTCGCCTTTGCTTAGTAACTGTTGTAGTCGTATTTAATGATCACAACCGGCATTTTAGATGCACATCTGTTAAAAGTTTAGATATTGTCAGGGTTTATGCTCAAGTATTTAAAGTATATATTAAAATATAACTAAAATCAAATGCATATTTTACATCACAGTAATCTTGCAATGTAGGTTCCAAAACTGGAGTGCAAAAATATTTTCTTTCTTTCTTTCTTTCTTTCTTTCTTTCTTTCTTTCTTTCTTTCTTTCTTTCTTTCTTTCTTTCTTTCTTTCTTTCTTTCTTTCTTTCTTTCTTTCTTTCTTTCTTTCTTTCTTTCTTTCTTTCCTTCCTTCTTTCCTTCTTTCCTTCTTTCCTTCTTTCCTTCTTTCCTTCTTTCCTTCTTTCCTTCTTTCCTTCTTTCCTTCTTTCCTTCCTTCTTTCCTTCTTTCCTTCTTTCCTTCTTTCCTTCTTTCCTTCTTTCTCTCTCTCTTTCTCTTTCTCTCTTTCTTTCTCTCTTTCTCTCTTTCTCTTTCTTTCTTTCTTTCTTTCTTTCTCTTTCTTTCTTTCTTTCTTTCTTTCTTTCTTTCTTTCTTTCTTTCTTTCTTTCTTTCTTTCTTTCTTTCTTTCTTTCTTTCTTTCCTTCTTTCTTTCCTTCTTTCCTTCTTTCCTTCTTTCCTTCTTTCCTTCCTTCTTTCCTTCTTTCCTTCTTTCCTTCTTTCCTTCTTTCCTTCTTTCTCTCTCTCTTTCTCTTTCTCTCTTTCTTTCTCTCTTTCTCTCTTTCTCTTTCTTTCTTTCTTTCTTTCTTTCTCTTTCTTTCTTTCTTTCTTTCTTTCTTTCTTTCTTTCTTTCTTTCTTTCTTTCTTTCTTTCTTTCTTTCTTTCTTTCTTTTCTCTTTCTTTCTTTTCTCTTTCTCTCTCTCTTTCTTTCTTTCTCTCTTTCTCTCTCTCTCTTATTTTCTTTCTCTCTTTCTCTCTTTCTCTCTCTCTCTCTCGCCTTTCTTTCTTTCTTTCTTTCTTTCTTTCTTTCTTTCTTTCTTTCTTTCTTTCTTTCTTTCTTTCTCTTTCTTTCCTTCTTTCCTTCTTTCCTTCTTTCCTTCTTTCTCTCTCTCTCTTTCTCTCTTTCTCTCTTTCTTTCTCTCTTTCTCTCTTTTTTTTTCTCTTTCTTTCTTTCTTTCTTTCTTTCTTTCTTTCTTTCTTTCTTTCTTTCTTTCTTTCTTTCTTTCTTTCTTTCTTTTCTCTTTCTCTCTCTCTTTCTTTCTTTCTTTCTCTCTTTCTCTCTCTCTCTTTTTTTCTTTCTCTCTTTCTCTCTCTCTCTCTCGCCTTCCTTTCTTTCTTTCTTCCTTTCTTTCTTTCTTTCTTTCTTTCTTTCTTTCTTTCTTTCTTTCTTTCTTTCTTTCCTTCCTTCCTTCCTTCCTTCCTTCCTTCCTTCCTTCCTTCCTTCCTTCCTTCCTTCCTTCCTTCCTTCCTTCCTTCCTTCCTTCCTTCCTTCCTTCTTTCCTTCTTTCTTTCCTTCTTTCCTTCTTTCCTTCTTTCCTTCTTTCTTTCCTTCTTTCCTTCTTTCTTTCCTTCTTTCCTTCTTTCCTTCTTTCTTTCCTTCTTTCCTTCTTTCCTTCTTTCTTTCCCCCCTCCCTTCCTCCCTTCCTCCCTTTCTCTTTTGCTCTATTTCTTTCTCTGTTTATTTATTTTTTCTTTCTTTCCTTTCCTTTTTTTTTTTCTCCCTATTCCTCTTTCTCTTCCTGTCTTCTCTCTTTTTTTCTCTTTTTTCTTTTTACTTTTTCCTTTATAAGGAGCTTGCTTTTGTGAGGTACAGTACAGAGGACTTAGGCAACAGTTTTAATATAAAATACATAAGGAACATAGAACATAAGGATATACAAAATGCAATGCCTTCAGACCTAGTAGAGAATTTTGCAATCCGAATAGGCAAAGTCATATGTCCTCTAAAAGTAAAGGGGGTAAACAGCTTATTTCCCCTTTGAGGAGAGAGCGGTTTGCTACAGATACTAAAAAGAAGGCAACAAAGCAATTCTGATTGTATGTGTTAAAAATCATTGTGTGGATACTGTAAAATGTTTTTAGTATATTTCAAACCTTACCAAGTTTTCTGGAATTTGGCTTTTTTTTTTTTTTTTTTTTTTTTTTCTTAAATGGACATTAATGATGCACATATTGTGACTTTTAAATCACTGAGTTCAGTAATGAATAGTTCATTGACTGCTGGTTCATTGAATTGTGTGGAAATTCATGGACCATGCTGGCAAAGAGAAAAGGTAACTGTTATTATTTCAAATGAAGATTTTATGTCTTAGTGGCATTGTGAAAGATTGACCTTCACATGAGATATTGCTGTTCTTGCATTACCACCCCGATATCAATAGAAAACTGCTTTTAATCTACACAAAGGGTCCTGTTATCCTCTCAATGCATGGGGGATTATCATGCTTAACTCTCCAGAACATCCATAGGCAAAAAGACTCCACAGTCTCTATTGCTGTGAAGCAATTTCTTGAACATACTTTACATGCTTTTAAATGATGGCTTTCAAAAGGTTTTTTTTTTTTTTAGTTGACTTTTTTTTGGTAAACTTGTACAAGAACATTATGTTTGATATGTAGTAAGGATTTACTAAGTTCTCCATATTAATTATTAGATTAAAATATTCATGATTGTCTCAGTTAATCATAGTTAATCATATAATCATAATGCTTACTGTAGAAGATAACTAATTTCTGTTGTAATGGAATGGTAAATGTGATATTTATATAGGAACCTGGCAGAGGGCACATCTCATTTGCAAGGAAAAACATGTAATAATGATAATATATTTCTTTATATATTTTCATAATCTACAATCGTGATGGTGCTTTTTCTTGCTAAAATTACATTGCATATCTGTTATTTGCTTTTCCAGATCAATGTTACCATTCTACATATATATATAAATATACATATATTTATATATGTATATAAATATACACACATATATATGTGTGTGTGTACTGTCTGCAGAGTGAAAACTTTTAAATATTAAAAAGAAGTATTTCATCCCATATTTCATCTATTCTTACAAGACAAGAATGACAGTATTAAGATGCACATTCAGGATAGCACTCTTTCTACTTTGAACGCTGTCAAGAACAAAGTGCTTTACAGGCTTAAAATAAATCTAGGTACTAATCCATTGAATTTCTGACAACAGGAGCCCAAGGTTTCCATGCACTTAGCTGAGTACTGCATAAGAGCTTGTGCATTATTTATGTCCACTAATGGTGTTGCAATGCTCTTTGTGTGAAGCAGTGACAGTGCAATCTACGAAGATAGCTGCTGCTGTGGACAAAGCCATACATTTTCCTGGGCTTGAATTTTTGACAGAATACTCTATTAATGCCAATTCTGCTTAAGTAAATGCTGAACAGGGGTCAGTTCCTCCCCCCCATTCCCCTTATTATTTAAGAAAACCGTGCCATAAAACTGAAAATGATGTTCTGGGCTTTGCTGAATTTTGCAACACAATAGTAGCTGATAAAGGTCAGTCTGCTTTTTTGTCTACTTTTATGATTTTGTGTGATGGTCCACAGACTAAATAGGAAAGCTCTTAGCATTGGAAAAGGGAGGTGCTATTAATTCCAGTTTCATTGCCATTATACTCTTCAGTGGATCAATAGAATTAAATGAGCTGAGATATTAGGAAAATATTGTGAAGGGAAGTATGGTGGTATTATTTGACCAAGGTTAGGATGAATAGAAAATAAAGAACCATTTATACTGGATGTCAATAAATCATAGAAGCCATATATAAAATGGAATGGGACGTAACAATCATAAGCCAAATGACCATAATATCTTTCCTTTTTAAATATGTGAATATTTGACCAGCAATTTAAAGTGCCACTGTAAACAAATTATTTTTTTGAGTGGATGAATTTTTTTAAAAAATAATAACAAATCTATTATACAACAGGCCCTGTTTAAAATAATTAAACAAATAATAAGTTTTTAATAATGATTTCAAAATATCATTCTTTGCTTACTTCTCTAACCATGTAATAACTGGAAGTTCTGATGGAGATGTGACTGAGCTCCTGGTATGTTTTCCCCTGTGCTTTCCTGTTTGCTCTGCCTTCTGCCTCTGTAATTTCCATTTAAGCCTTGCAGTTGCTGCTTCTAGCAAGTGCTTTTCTGGAGAGCTTGTAAAACACTGCTCACATCAAATAAATCTGCAGAAATGACTAACTCAAAGGACATGAAGTAGCTGTTTTTGGAGTTAAGTTACACAGACACATGTGGGAGATAGACAAAGGACTTTCAGGTATTTGAGGAGGGGGAAAAATGGAACAAAGGAGATTAGCACATTTGTCTTTATTCTCTCTCACATTCCACAATATTAACAGCAACAGTTCTCACCATTTGAAGAATAGTGACTGCAAAGAAAGCTTTTTTCATTATTTCCCTTGTACAGATAGATAGAGATTACAGGAAGGCAAAGTAATAAACCTAGAGGCACAGGTATAACTTTATTATAAGCTTAATAGTTAATTGTAAGTAATGCATCTCACACAGAAATTAATTTTTATGTATTTACTAATTAAAACAACAACAATAACAACAACAAACCAGGTTAACTAGTATAAAGAATTTGGGATGAAACTTTCAAATTGTAAATCTAAAGTTGTTGTTTAGTACCAGAAAGATTCTATTTACTGTTCGTGAATCTGGCCAGATAAAATCAACAGGTTTTATAAGTGTTGAAATTGAAGAAAATCTCATTTTCTTCATGCCCACACCTATTCTTAGCTCACAGTCTTCAGTTAATCTCTTACTCTTTTCTGTCTGTTCTGTCTCTTTCTCATAGCATAAGCATGCTTCACTATTTTTCCATGTTAAATACACCTCTGTCTCTCTCTCTCTCTCTCGACCATTATAAGAATCACAAAATCTTGTAGATAGGAAAGACCTCTGAAAGTATCTTGTCCCAGTCCCACTCAAAATACATTCAGGTAGAGAAATTGCTTAGGGCTCTGTTCCACTGAATGTCCCCAAGGATGGAGATCTCTGTCTGGACAGCCTGTATCAGCATGTATCACAGTATATATATGTATATATTTGTATATATATACTTCTCTCTCTCTATATATATATGTATCTTTTGGGGTCAGAATTTCCTGTGTTCCAGTCTGTTTTGTGACATTTGTGACTTTTGTTCTGTGCAGTTTTGAATCTTTTTCTGCCTTCTTCATATCCTTCCATGAGGTAGATGTTGATGACAGTGGGATCCTCTACCAACTCTCTTTTGTTAAAGCTGATCAGATCCAACTATTAGCATCTCTTTTTGGCTTCTTATTCTCCAAATTATAGAACTGGTGCTGTAAATCAGTTTTGTTTTATTCATCAGCAACCTTCTTCATTCAGATTTCAAAAAGAAATCTAAAATTTATATGTTCTGTCTTCCATTGGCTTTCTTCCTGCATTACTGAAGTCCTGCATTCTGAAGTCATTACTTCAGAACTTTTTTCAGGGATACACACTTAACACTATTATAATTGTTGTTGTTGTTGTCGGATTTCTACAGAAATGTGTTTCAATCCTGTTCTTCTTTTGAAGAGCACTGGAACACTGGAACAGGCTGCCCATGGGAATTGTGGAGTCTCCTTCCCTGGAGACATTCAAAACACGCCTAGATGTGTTCCTGTGTGACCAGATTTAGGTGTTCCTGCTCTGGCAGGGGGATTGGACTAGGTGATCTTTTAAGGTCCCTTCCAAACCCTAACATTCTGTGATTCTTTTCACTTTTAATACTTGGTGAAGTAAAATTTCGACACCTTTTAGACATCTACAGTGTGGAGTTTTTCACCTGACTTCATTGTCTGTGCTACCTTCTTTGACATTTATAAGTGTGATTAATCTACTTTAATGGCTGGCTACAGTATCTGCAATGAATTCCTCCCCTTCACCCACTGACTGCCATACGAAAGCACTGTGACTACATTTTAGGCTTTATGTGAGATGGACATTACCTCCAGAGAGCATTTTAGTATATTGGCTATGCTTTCTCCCCTGTATGGACGATATGTTTCTCTCTCTCTCTCCCTCTCTCCTCTTATCTCTCTCTTTCACATCTCCAAGCTACAGTCCCTATGAGAAAATATTGAAATTGAGGCAGAAAAACTGTTTCTCTAATACCTCATTTTTTTCCCTCACAGTCTTCTTCCACCTCTGCCTTTATGGGCAACTTCACTATCCAAATTGTGAGTTGGATAATATTCTAAATTAACTTTGAGTATGTATTTAGGTTTGCAGGTTCTTGCACACCAGAAATTTTTAGAACTTTTGGAGTCTTGCCATTTTTATCAACATTTATTATTAAGGACCATCTCTTGATGTTCTTTTTCAAGATAATTTTTAAGCTACCTCTGATGTATATTCACTTCACATTAAGCACTGCTTTAAACATTAACCTTTGGCACCTATCATCCTTGTCCTTTTGTCATTTTTTTTCAATCATAAATCTTTTTAATATCTACCATATTTCCCACACACCTCTATGGGCTCCTTAGAAATGTACATAAGCTTACCTGTTGTCTTCCTTCAGTTCTCTCTCTTAAAACTCTGAAGTGATTTCTTGGGGGGGGGGGGAGGGGGAAGGGGGGAGAGGGAAGAAAAAAAAAAAAAGAAGAAAAGAAATAAGAGGCAGAACAGAACAAACACCTTTTGGCAGCACTTATATGAAATATACATTTGATACCTTTATCTAATATCTCATCACTTCTCTGTTCTTAGCTTTTAGTATCTAACACTAATAATTGCCTTAGACAGAGATTAGGCATTGTTTGGTCTTTCTGTGAAATCAGGACTATCAATAACTACTAGACTATCAATTCTGGAGGCTTATAGTTGAATTCACCTCACCTAAGAGTGGCAATGGAAATATCTATACCCAAACTAATCAGTTCAAAATACCTGTAATGAATGAACAAAATAAGAATTACTTATCTGATCTATTTTTATATCTTCATTTTGATGGAGCGTATCATACTAGAATTATTTATTTTTTAAGTCGCTTATGTTTGTTACAATTCCTTGTCATCTATTTGAACCAGTGGAGAAAATTTTGAGTTAGAGTCCTGAAGCAGACAAATGCGATGACAACAAGTAATGGCAAAAAGTGTAGAAGTCCCACAAAATACTCAAATAACAGAGAAGCTGGTCATGCTTCCTGTGAAAGATTAAGTTGAAAGGTCAATCTTGAGTTACAAATATCAAATCATCTCTCTATTTAATCTCGTACATAATTTAGTTTGCCATCTATATTCTGAGCTATAGCACTGAAAATTTGAAGTAGTTGAAGAGCCTGGCAAGGAATTTAAATAGTGTTTAGTCTGTATGACTAGCCTTATTCTCACTGATATATGCTTGTCAGCTCTAATGCAAATTTCTGTAGCTTTTCTTGACTTCAGTGACCAATTTGAATATGTTGAGAAGCTGATCTTCTGTCTAGAATAGGAGAAAATAAAAGCAAGCTTATTCAGTGTTATTATACAACAGCTTCTCTTTGCCAACCTGACATAAATCCTGATTTTCAGTGGTTTATCTCAGACATGAAAAAAAGCCCAAACACTTCAGCTTAAAGTTGGGTGCACCAGATATCTCCTTGAAGCAATTTAATTTTTGTAAATTCTGAATAGTTATTAAAGTTATAACTGTCAAGAGAAACTGCTAGTGTTTTTAGATGTTCTCTCAGACATAAATTACTTCAAACCTTTACGAGCTCCATTCACAGAATCACAAAATCACAGAATGGTTAAGATTGGAAAGGACCTCTTGAGGTCCTTAAGATCCTTAAGCTAGGCTGCAATGGTCTCCACCAGGCACGGTGGTCTCTCCAGAAAGACGGTACACAGCCAGACCGACTACCCGTCCAAAAATGCAGCAGTTCAGGTCACTGGATGCAGGGAGTGTCTGAGCCTGTTGCTGTCATCTGCAGGAGGCAGAGAAACTGCGTGCGTGAGGTGCAAGCAGGTGGATGACCTGGTCCACATGGTGGCAGAGCTTAAGGAGGAGGTGGAGAGGTTGAGGGATATCAGGGAGTGCGAGCGGGAGATAGACTGGTGGAGCAACTCCCTGCAGGGCCTCAAGGAGAGGTACCAGAGTGAGACATCCCAAATGGGGGTGGACCCCCTGCCCTGTCACCGTCGGGCAGAGGGAGGGGACCTGGGAGTTGAGGAGGAATGGAGACAGGTCCCTGCTCGACCTTGCAGGCGATGCCCTCCCCTTCTGGCCCTGCCTTCCCAGGTGCCCTTATGCAACAGGTTTGAGGCCCTGGAGCCTGAGAGACTGGTGGGTGAGGATCAGGTAGGAAGCCTAGCCAGGAGGATGCCTAGGGTGAGGAAGTCAACTTCACGCCTCAGGACTGCCTCCATCAAGAAAGACAGAAGGGTTATTGTTGTGGGAGACTCTCTTCTTAGGGGAACAGAGGGCCCTATTTGTCGGCCTGACCCTACCCATAGGGAAGTCTGCTGCCTCCCTGGGGCCAGGGTCAGGGACGTTGCCAGGAAGCTTCCCAACCTGGTACACCCCTCTGACTATTATCCTCTTTTAATAGTCCAGGCAGGTAGTGACAACATTGAAGAGAGAAGCCTCAAGGCTATCAAACGAGACTTTAGGGGGCTGGGACGATTAGTGGAGGGAGCGGGAGTGCAGGTGGTGTTTTCATCCATCCCTGCGGTGGCAGGGAGGGGTACAGAGAGGACATGGAAAGCCCACCTGATAAACACATGGCTCAGAGGCTGGTGCCAGCACAGAAGTCTTGGGTTTTTTTGACCATGGGGCACTTTACTTGGCACCCAGCCTGATGGCCGCAGACGGGTCCCTATCTCTAGGGTGAAAAGGGATCCTGGGCCAGGAGCTGGCAGGGCTCATTGAGAGGGCTTTAAACTAGGTAAGATGGGGCATGGGTCAGAAACAAGGCTTGTTGGAGCTGTGCCAGGGGGAAAAATGGCAAGGCCGGGGGATAAGGCAATGGCCCAGCTGAAGTGCATCTACACCAATGCACGCAGCAGGGGTAACAAACAGGAGGAGCTGGAAGCCATCATGCAGCAGGCAGGCTACGACTTGGTTGCCATCACGGAGACGTGGTGGGACCAGTCTCATGACTGGAGTGCTGCAATGCCTGGCTATGAGCTCTTCAAAAGGGACAGGCAGCACAGAAGGGGTGGTGGTGTGGCTCTCTATATTAGAGAATCTTTCAATGTTGTAGAACTCGAGGCTGGGAATGACAAGGTTGAGTCCCTTTGGGTTAGGATCAGTGGGAAGGTCTGTTATAGACCGCCGAACTAGGATGAGGAGAAGGATAAGGAGTTCTACAGGTAGCTGACAGAAATTGCGAAATCATCGGCGCTTGTTCTCGTGGGGGACTTCAACTTCCCTGACATACCCTGGAAGCACAACACAGCCCAGAGAAAGCAGTCTAGGAGGTTTCTGGAGAGCGTGGAAGATAACCTCCTGATGCAGCTGGTTAGTGAGCCTATTAGGGGAGGTGCCCTGCTTGACCTTCTCTTCACAAACAGAGAAGGACTGGTGGGAGATGTAGTACTGTGGAGCTGTCTTGGGCAGAGTGACCACGAAATGGTGGGGTTCACTATTCTTGGCGAGACCAGGAAGGGGACCAGTAAAACCGCTGTATTGGACTTCCGGAGGGCTGACTTTGAGCTGTTCAGGACACTGGTTGGTAGAGTCCCTTGGGAGGCGGTTCTGAGGAGTCCAGGAAAGCTGGGCCCTCTTCAAGAAGGAAATCTTAATGGCACAGGAGCGGTCCGTCCCCATGTGCCCAAAGACGAGCTGGCGTGGAAGAAGACGGGCCTGGCTGAACAGAGGGTTGCAGCTTGATCTTAGGAGAAAAAAGAGGGTTTATAATCTTTGGAAAAAAGGGCGGGCCACTGAGGAGAACTATAAGGATATTGTGAGGCAGTGCAGGGACAAAATTAGAAATGCCAAAGCTCATCTGGAGCTCAATCTGGCTACTGCTGTTAAAGATAACAAATAATCTTTTTACAAATACATCAGCGCTAAATGGAAGACTAAGGAGAATCTCCATCCTTTACTGGATGCGGGGGGAAACCTAGTTACAAAAGATGAGGAAAAGGCTGAGGTTCTGATTGCCTTCTTTGCCTCAGTCTTTAGCGGCAATACCGGTTGTTCTCTGGTTACCCAGTACCCTGAGCTGGTGGAAAGGGATGGGGAGCAGAATGTGACCCTCGCTATCCACGAGGAAATACTTGGCGACCTGCTACAGCACTTAGATGTGCGCAAGTTGATGGGGCCGGATGGGATCCACCCAAGGGTACTGAGAGAACTGGAAGAGGAGCTGGCCAAGCCGCTTACCATCATTTATCAACAGTCCTGGCTATCGGGGGAGGTCCCAGTCGATTTGCAGCTAGCAAACGTGACGCCCATCTACAAGAAGGGCTGGAGGGCAGACCCGGGGAACTATAGGCCTGTCAGTTTGACCTCAGTGCCAGGGAAGCTCATGGAGCAGATTCTCTTGAGTGTCATCACGCGGCAGTTGCAGGGCAAGCAGGCGATCAGGCCCGGTCAGCATGGGTTTATGAAAGGCTGCTTGACGAACTTGATCTCCTTCTATGACAAAAGTGAAAGAAGGCTCTGCAGGAGGATCTGGATAGGCTGGACTAATGGGCTGAGGCCAACTGTATGAAGTTCAACAAGGCCAAGTGCCGAGTGCGGCACTTGAGAGCACAACAACCCTAAGCAGCGCTACAGGCTGGGAAATGAGTGGTTGGAAAGCTGTCTGGCAGAGAAGGACCTGGGAGTATTGGTTGATAGTCGGCTGAATATGAGCCAGCAGTGTGCTCAGGTGGCCAAGAAGGCCAACAGTATCCTGGCTTGTATAAGAAGCAGTGTGGCCAGCAGGGGTAGGGAAGTGATTTTCCCCCTATACTCAGCTCTGATGAGGCTGCACCTTGAGTACTGTATTCAGTTTTGGGCCCCTTGCTACAAGAAGGATATCGAGGTGCTTGAGTGAGTCCAGAGAAGGGCAATGAAGCTGGTGAGGGGCCTGGAGAACAAGTCCTACGAGGAGTGGCTGAGGGAGCTGGGCTTGTTCAGCCTGGAGAAAAGGAGGCTCAGGGGCAACCTTATTGCTCTCTACAGGTACCTTAAAGGAGGCTGTAGTGAGGTGGGGGTTGGTCTGTTCTCCCATGTGCCTGGTGACAGGATGAGGGGGAATGGGCTAAAGTTGCACTAGGGGTGTTTTAGGTTCGATGTTTGGAAGAATTTCTTTACCGAAAGGGTTGTTAGGCATTGGAACGGGCTGCCCAGAGAAGTGGTGAAGTCACCATCCCTGGAGATCTTTAAAAGACGTTTAGATGTATAGCTTAGTGTTATGGTTTAGTGGAGGACTTGTTAGTGTTAGGTCAGAGGTTGGACTCAATGATCTTGAGGTCTCTTCCAACCTAGAGATTCTGAGATTCTGTGATTCTGTGATTCTGTGATTCTATAAACCTTTACAAGCTCCATTCACAGAATCACAAAACCACAGAGTGGTTAAGATTGGAAAGGACCTCTTGAGGTCGTCTAGTCCAATTGCCCTGCTCAATCAAGGACACCTAGAGAAGGTTGCCCAGGACTATGTCCAGCTGGCTTTTGAAGATCTCTAAGGAAGAGGTCTCCACAACCTCTCTGGGAAACCTGTTCCTGTGTTCAGTCACCCACACAGTAAAGAAGTGCTTCCTGATGTTTAGAGGGAACCTCTTGTGTTCCAGTTTGTGGCCACTGCCTCTTGTCCTGGCAATGAGCACCACTGAAAAGAACATACCTCTCTCTTCTTTGCACCTTCCCTGTGGATATTTATATATTGATAAGATACCCCCTGAGCATCCTCTTCTCCAGGCCAAACAGGCCCAGTTCTCTCAGCGTCTTCTCATAGCAGAGATTCTCTAATCCTGTGATCATCACGGGAGCCCTCCATTGGATTCTTTCTAGTATGTCTAAGTCTTTCTTGTACTGGTGGGCCCAGAACTGGATGTGGTACTTCACATGCAGCCTCATTAATGCTGAATAGAGCAGAAGAATCACCTCTTTTAGCCTGCTGGCAATACTTTGCCTAATTCAACCAAAAATATTAACCTTGTTAGTGGAAAGAACAGAATGCTGACCCATACTCAGCTTAGTGTCCACCAGGCTCCAAAGGTCCTTCTCTGCAGAGCTGCTTTCCAGCTGAGTAGCCCCCAGTATGTACTAGTTCCTGGGGCTGTTCCTGCCCAGGTGCATGATTTCATACTTTTCCTGGTTGAGCTTCATGAGGTTCTTCTCAGACCACCATTCCAGCTTATCAAGGTCCATCCAGATGTCTATGCAAAACAAAGAGGTGATATGAGGCAGCCAGCATGGCTTCACCAAGGGCAAATCATGGCTGACCAGTTTGGTGTCTTTTTACGGTGGAGTGATTGTATCACTTGACAAAGGAAGACCAACCAATGTTATCTACCTGGATGACATTGACATTTTGACACAGTCCCACATGACACCCTAGTTTCCAAATTGAAGAGATATAGATTTGAAGGGTAGACTATTCAGTGTATGAGTTGGCTTGAAGGTTGCACCCAGACAGTGGTGATCAATGGATCTATGTCCAAGTTGAGGCCGGTGACAAATGGTGCACCTCAGGGGTCTGTCCTTGGACTGGCGTTATTTAATATCTTCATAAATTACATAGACAGTGGGATCAAGTGCTCCCTCAGTAAGTCTTCGTGCACAAAGATTACTAGGGGTTGCCGGCTTTATTTGCTTGCTGCCGAATTTAGGGTTCGTCGGTGAAGGATTTGAATGAAAGCAGTCCTAGCGAAGGCCGCTGAAATCAGCGGGGCGTCCCCTCCGAAGGTCTTTCAATCAGATTGCCTTCATCCGAGTCACGGCACCAAATTTGTTATAAGTTGCCCCCTTAATTAATTTTCAGAGAGCATTGCATTAATAATAGAAAGGAATTTATTGAGTAAGCAACAGCAAGCAAAACAGCGCTGGGTGGCCGGGGAGTCTCGGCTCCACCAACGGCGCGCACCTCACCACCCCCCACGGTCCCTTTTTATATCTTGGTGATTTCAGGATTACGCAGCACATCCTGGTGTATTCTGCGACTGCGCGCACTGTTGCTAGGGGGTCGTCTCTGTCCCTCTGGTGGTCGTGAAGATGAAGGCCGTAGTCTTCCTCAGCGTTGTGGCTCAACTTCTTTCTTTATTTGGTCATGTTGGCCCAGCGTGAGACAGGAAGGCAAGATGTTGATACACTAGTTTAACAACTTATCAGGAGATGGTTACATGAACTTTGCAGCAGTGTTTTTTTAACAAAAGAGGCTACTGAGATGCAGAAGGAGAGAAGGGGAGGGGGTTCTCTATTTTGTTACATTAAGCAAAAGAATTTTCATAGTGTCTAGCAAAGCATTATACAGCTCCTTACTTCAGCAGGGAGTTTTCACAACTCCCATTCCTCAAACAGAACTCCTTGTTTTTATAATACAAAAGACAATGAACAAACATTTATTGTGTATTACAATTGTCCCCCTCTACTCTATCCTTGTGAGGCCCCACTGTGAACAGACCTGGAGCCCCCAGCCCAAGAAGGATGTGCAGATATTAGAATGGGTCCAGAGGAGGGATACAAAGATGATCAAGGTGTTGGAGCAGCTCTTCTATGTAGAAAGGCTGAGAGGGCTGGGGCTGTTCAGCCTGAAGAAGAGAAGGCTCTGGGGTGACTTCATTGCAGCCTTTCAAAATTTAAAGGGGTCTTATAAAAAGGATGGAGAAGGACTTTTTACTTGGGTAGGTAATGATAGGATTAGGGAGATTTAGATTAGAGGTTAGGAGGAAGATCTTCACTTGGAGGGTGGTGAGACACTGGAACAGGTTGTCCCGAGAGGTTGTGGATGCCCCATCCCTTGAGGTGTTCAAGACCAAGTTAGATGAGGCCCTGGGCAACCAGATCTAGTGTGTGGCATCCTTGCCAGTGGCAGGGTGGTTGGAACTAGATGATCATTAAGGTTCGTTCCAAACCATGACATTCTATGATTCTGTGTTTCTATATCTATCAGTTCATGAGGAAGGAAAGATCACAGTACTTGCTAAAACTTGGTGCACATTAGTTAACATGTCTCCTCTGTCCCCTTCCACATTTTACCAATATTCCTTATTCTTATAAGACCTGTAGAGCAAGATGCATTCCATAGTGTGTGACAGATTTTGTCCCAGAGAGAACTGGATGACTATATTTATATGCCAGTACACTAGTAAATAAAACAGGTTGTGTGCAGATTTCAAACAAACATTGTCTCAGGATTTTCTAGTGATTAATTGTTATTATGTTCTCTGTCATATTCTTGGCCTGTACCCACTACCCCTCTCATAGACAATGTTCCTGTCACTTTTATTTAGTAAGGTAAATGTAGTCTGAGCACCATTTCAATGAATACTACTAGTTCCTACCTTAAATAATGCAAAAGATACAAAGACCCTTAATGATCTGGATAAAGGAACAACATTTAAGCCACTTGGATGATAAGAAGAACCATAAACAACAAGACTATCCTTTTTAAAATCCTCTCTTTCAAAATTTAGACAGAAAATCTCACCCCCAGAGAAATTTTTTTAAGATGTATCTTAGAAAATATCTTTCTTTGGGTTTTGAATCACAGCGCCAAAGATCAGTCATTTACCTTGTTTCATAACCCAGGTGCTATTATAATTTGACAGTCATTTTAAATAGTTAAGAGCTAAATTTGCCAAGAAAATGGCCTGTAATACATTCTGAATTGTTTTTAAAAATTTCAGAGGAAAATGAATGAAATTAGATAGTGTGGCATACAGCAAGTGGTCATTGTGTTTAATTGAAAAACACTCTGTTCAGCCTCTATAGCTATGTTTATAGTAGTTAAACTAGGACTGTTTTCTTGGATTGAGGTCAACTAGCAAGAAATAACTTATGTCTTTGTCTAAAAATAAAAAATTTGTCTCTAAGCAGGGTAACTATAACCAGCTGATGAGAACAGCTCCCAGCACAGGCTTATTCCTGAATTGTTCAGAATTGTACTGGCAGCATTTTATTATTATGATTTTTTATTTATTTATATACATGTGAGAATATATGATCCTGAAATCACTTTTGGCAGTGATGTACATTTGGCATAGCTGAGTGGATCACGGAATCACAGAATGGTTGAGGTTGGAAGGGACCTCTGGAGATCATCTAGTCTACTTCCTCCCACCTAGAACACATTGCACAGGACCGCATCCAGGCAGGTTTTGAACATCTTCAGAGAAGGAGACCCCACAGCCTCTCTGGGTAATCTGTGCCAGTGCTCTGTCACCCTCGTAGTAAAATAAATAAATAAATAAATAGAATTTTAAAAATAAATAAATAAAATAAAGTATTTTCTCATATTTTGCTGGAACTTCCTGTGTTTCAGTC
Organism: Aythya marila; assembly: GCF_965140915.1. Classification (NCBI taxonomy): domain Eukaryota; kingdom Metazoa; phylum Chordata; class Aves; order Anseriformes; family Anatidae; genus Aythya; species Aythya marila. The sequence goes on along the minus strand of NC_139042.1, from coordinate 41,443,254 downwards.
TGTGCCTCTTGACACTTTCCTGTCACTGGGCACCACTGAAAAGAGTTTGGCCCCATCTTCTTGACACCCTCCCTTCAGATAGTTATACACATTGATAAGATCCACTCTCAGTCTTCTCTTCTCCAGGGTAAACAGGCCCAGGTCTCTCAGCCTGTCCTTGTATGGCAGATGCTCCAGTCCTCTCATCATTTTAGTAGCCCTTTGCTGGACCTGCTCTTGTGGCTCTTGCTCTTGTAGCTCTTGCTCCATGTCCCTCATCTACTGGGGAGCCAAGAACTGTACACAGTACTCCAGGTGAGGCCCCACTAGGGCTGAGTAGAGGGGGAGGATCACCTCCTCCCACCTTCTGGAAACACTCTGTAATGCACTCCAGGATACCATTGCCTTCAAGGCCACAAGGGCACATCGCTGGCTCCTGATTAACCTGCTGCCCACCAGGACTCCCAGGTCTCCCTCTGCAGAGCTGCTTTCCAACAGGTCAGTCCCCAGCCTGTACTGGTGTATGAGGTTATTCCTCCCTAGGTGCAGGATCCTGAACTTGCCTTTGTCTTGCACTTGACACTTCGGCTCACTAAAGAAGGTTGTGAAGTAGATACTAATTCATACCTAATGATTGAATAAGAATGATTGCAAAGAATTTGAGGAGTATAGGATGTGGTTTAGGTTTTTTCTTAATTCCCAGAGACGTGCCCATATCATCAAGCTATTGGGTGCACATCTGGCATTTTTAATTCATCCCACTAAAGCTAATAAACAATCGCAAATGCAAGCATTTTAGAGCCAGAAGGAGAGAAAGGGAAAGAAAACATGACTTTACTGACTCTGGAATGGTTAAGAAAATGAGGTGAGAGTAGGAATAGCAAGAGCAGAACACGTGATTAATTTATATAGTGTGACTAGTGTGACTGCTGGAGTCAAGAAATTGTATTTATTGATGAAACTGTTATGAAACTGTATGTTATGAAACTGTAGCTCATATTTTCTTTAGGAAATTACAGATTAATTTCTTATGTGTAAGAGTTAATAGTGCTCAAAAGAAAGATGAGATCTAGCCTTATCCAGATCTAGTCCAGTTGTAGTCTGATCTACATCTAGTCCAGTCTAGTCAATCTAGCAGGCTACAGTGTGTGTAATTGAAGATGCTGTTTAGGGACATTATACTAGCCTCATCCCTTTCAGCAACCTTTCCTTACAGCAGCCACATTTTTTATATTAAAGGTTTGAGAAGATATTTCCCTGCTTGCATCAACATACTGGATCAAATATTGCTCATTTCTAAATACCCACTGTTTTACAACATAAAATAGTACTGACTGGTTTGGATAAGCCTCTCAGTTAGTTCAGTAGATGGTTAGTAAGATGATAAGAATAAGCAGTACTGGGAACAACCATATAGAAAGTAAAAGAACTGAAGAGATGTCTGAATATAATGTGACATTTTTTATACTGACGTCTCTCTGCATGTCTTCCACACTCTTCTTTCACTATATTACTGTTGCTGAATAATCAGTCTATAATCAGATGTCTTGCTTCTGTTACTGAATATTAACTGCACTAGTGGACTCTTTAGTTTAAGATTCCAGACACAGAAACCCAAAACAAGAAAGCTGTTGAATATCCCCTTTAAGCTGTATAAATTCAGAATTTTACATTCTTTTAAAATTCCTGGCAGAAATCAACACTGCCTATAAATATATAACAGACGCACCAAGATGCCTTGAGAATACATTATGAACAGAAGATCTTACTTTTCCCATCACAATAACAGTATGTTTTGATCACCTGCTCTTCCTGGTTGCACCTGCATCTTTTTCATTTGGTTGGAACATGGAAGAAAAAGCCAAGATCAGTAAAAACTGTTAGGTCTTGCTCCCTACTGTGGATGCTTCTTTTAGTTACTCCTCTTTTTTATTTATTTTTTTTTTCCTACAGCCTTTAGGTGTAATAATAATAATAATAAATAATAATAAAAGGAATTAATGTTAATCCTTGAGAAATGAAGCAGTTCAAACCCAGATAATTCCAAACTCCAGAGTAATTCCTAAACTTTACCTCAATTGTACCTTTCAAAACTGGTGATTAACTCAATTTTCTTTGAAACAAAAAGCAGTTGAACAGTATTTACAATATGCTTTATAGTAGGAGAAGCATATAAATGCATTGATATTTTGTAGTTGCAAAATCAGTATCTTTCAATTTCTTAAAGAATCTGAATATGTCTCCCATATGGCTTCTACCTGTCATTTCACATTTCACATTTCACATTTCACATTTTTTTGCTACGTATACATGTAACCTGTAAAAAAAAAAAAAAAAAAAAAAAAAAGGAAAAGAAAAAGACGAAAAAGAAAAAGACAAAAAAGGAAAAGAAAGAGAAAAAGAAAAAGAAAAAGAAAAAGAAAAAGAAAAAGAAAAAGAAAAAGAAAAAGAAAAAGAAAAAGAAAAAGAAAAAGAAAAAGAAAAAGAAAAAGAAAAAGAAAACTTCTATTGACTTATCTAGTATGCTGAAGAATAAATTTACATTGAATGAAGTGAATATATACTGTTTGATGGACTCCCATGATAAGGAAGGGGAACTTTGTGTTTTCCATTTTGGAGAATACTGCAAAGTTTAAGCAGTGTTCTTCCTGTTCAAGACAGATCCATCCTACCTAGAACAGCATACCAGTCAGAAGTGTTTAACACAGGAGCATTATCAGCTGATACTTAGGAAAGGATGGTATAAAGTAATGGGCACTTTCACAGGATGAAGTACCTTTGGAAGGACCTGTTTGTTCAGTATAGTGGCAGCCTTCATTGGCTGTATTTCAGGTTGGAATTGCTTTATAGTAAAGTTATATTTTGAAAGTGATTTCCAGATTTTTAAATGTTTTAATAAAGAAACAATAAGTAAATAAATAAATAATTAAAAGTCACACTTGCAAAGTGATTTTCAGATGTTTAAATGGTGAAATCTAAATCTTTCAGATATTTAAAAGCTTTAAAATTCTTTTAAACTTAAAGAATGTAACTTAAGTGCTCTAAGTGTTTGAAATATTCAGTGGATTGAGGAATTTATGAAAATGGTTGCTATGTAATGATGTCTGGGCTCATAACACCATTAATTGTGAATCAAGATGTTTCTGTAAATGTTACTAGTTCAGGTGAAAAATCATGATAATGGGCGTTTTATTCCATCTTTATGCCAGAGCTTTATTCCCAACTTTATGCCATGTCTGATTCAGATTTGTGCAAGTGAGGGTTCAGCCAGATGCACAAAGTATACACCCTTCTATGACACTGTGTTGGGTCTGTAAAAAGTGGTACAGCAGTATTTCCAAACAGGAGACTATCAAAACACATGCCACTCTGAGCTCATTTCTTATTTATAAGATATCATTCTTCTAAAACAGGGTAACACAATTCTTATTGATTAGAATAGACAGAATGCCTGAAATGGAAGCTGAATCACTGGACTTGTTTTCATGTAGTATTCCTGAACAAAAAAACATTGTTCCCTGTTCTGTAAAATGCATGGATTTGTGCACATTAAAGATATCTACTATCAGAAAGATCTTCGGGAGGTAAGTGTACTTTCCTGTGCCGATATGCTTCACTGTCTGAATAAATAGTGAAAGGGATAATGGTTCTTGTGATTTCCTTTTGGCATTCTACCAAACTTTATTGTTAACAGAAAGAGTTATAAGACTGCACTGATGACACAGCACACAATTCATTAATTAGGATTGCTATTATGATAATGTAAACTCATAAAAAGTGTTTGAGTTTCATGAAAACTATTTATACATGTACTAGTGATGTGATATACTCTGAATATGGACTTACAGTATATTCTCCTTTTATAATGATCTCTTAGGGAGAGAGTAGTGGTCAATGGCTCTCTGTCCAGGTGGAGGACAGTGACAAGTGGTGCCCTCAAAGATCTGTCCCCAGTCCGGTGCTATTTAATATCTTTATCAATGATATAGATGGTGGAATTGAGTGCTCCTTCAGCAAGCTTTCAGGTGACAGCAAGCTGAGTGATGCAGCTGATAAAACAGAAGGAAGGGGTGCCATCCAAAAGAACCTGAAAAAAACTTGAGAAGCGGGCCCACGTGAACCTAATGAGGTTCAACCAAGTCAAAGTACAAGGTGCTGCACCTGGGCCAGGGCAATCCCAGACATGAGTACAGACTTGGAGAAGAACTCAGTGAGAGCAGCCCTGCATAGAAGGTCTTGGGGGTTCTGATGGACAAAAAGCTCAACATGAGCCAGCAGTGTGTGCTTGCACCCTAGAAGGCCAGCTGCATCCTGGACTGCATCAACAGAGGAGTGGCCAGCAGGTCAAGGGAGGTGATTGTCCCCCTCTACTCTATCCTTGTGAGGCCCCACTGTGAACAGACCTGGAGCCCCCCAGCCCAAGAAGGATGTGAAGATGTTAGAACAGGTCCTGAGGAAGGCCACAAAGATGATCAAGGTGTTGGAGCAGCTCTTCTATGTAGAAAGGCTGAGAGGGCTGGAGCTGTTCAGCCTGAAGAAGATGCTGCTCAATCAGGAGGAATGGGAATGGTTTAAAACTAAAAGGGAAAATTTAAGTTAGGAGGAAGTTCTTCACTTAGGGGGTGGTGAGACAGAGGAAAAGATTGTCCAGAGAAGTTGTGGATATCCCATCCTTGGAGGTGGGATGAGGCTCTGAGCAACTTGATATACTGGGGAGGGTGGGAGGGGGGTTGTGACTAGATGATCTTTAAGGCCCCTTCCAACCTGAGCCATTCTATCATTCTATGATTCCATGATTATATGATTCTATGATTTACTAGTGTAATAAATGGCTCAGTCTTCAAAATAGGACTATAATCAAAGTTTACAATTTATTAAAGGAATAGAGGTAAGCAAACAGTGTTGGGTGCGCTGGGAGTCTCTGCTCCACCAAGATGCACACCAGTTACATCAAGCAGCTGATTTTTATGCTCCTAAGCTAATACATATTCATTACTACTTCTAAAAAAAACAGGGTTATCATAATTAGTTTCCGGAATCCAAACCCTCCTACTGGAGCATGTGTATCAGTCTCCGGTGGTCCCTCTGGGGACTTCTAGGGGTCTCTCGTGCTGTTAAGGGGTCTCACATGCTGTTAAGGAAGGCTCATAGTCTTCCTCTCTCTTGTCCTTCTCCTTTGTCCAACCTGGCTGTATGTCAGAGACTTGTGCAGCGTCCCCTGCAAGCTTTGTCTTTTAGTTGTTCTTCAGCTGTCCCCGTCTCCTTAATCTCCTGGCCAGATATCAGAAACTTGGAAACTTGCATAGTGTCCCATGCAATAGTCATAATAGTTAGCAGTTATTCTGAACCCCCCCCCCTCCCCCCCCCAGATATCAGAGACTTCAAGGAAAAGCCTACAAGGACATTTCCCTTCAAGCTCTCTATTGACACGAATTGCTAAAACATTCCTTTGCAAGATACAAGTACTATATACATTAACCACTCTGTTTTTCTTAGACTTGTGGTTATACAAGGGTATATAAGACAGAAGGTCACATTCATCATACTATGTGGCCCTAGCATTGTTCCATACTGACACGAATCAGATGAACATATTTCACACTAGTAACTAGAACTTTTCTTCATATATATTACCATTTTCTCAAAAATTGCACCTCACTGTTTGTCAGCAAAGTTTTTTCAATATAAGGTTTTCAGTCACATTCAAAGACCAAGACATTCCAGCCCAAAATGAAACATGCTTTTATACACATCTTCTATATTACATCTTTCAGTTGATTTCTAAATATATTGATCTCAGTCAAAAACAACAACATAAACTACAATTCTAGCCATAACTTAAGACGGGAAGATAGAATAGATAAAAACAGAGATAAATTTAAGATGGACAAACACATAGCTAAAAATTAATAACTTTATATTAACTAGAAAATGGGTTTACAGTTTCTTTATATTTTCTGGTAAGTTAAATTATTTTAAAAATGCAAAATCCTCTTTTATTTAGATTTTTTTTTCTTTTTAAAAGAAGGAATCATTTTTTTCTCATTTTTTTTTTCTCACAAGACACCAGCTCAAAATTTCTGATTTTGTTGTTCAAATTCAAATGTGAGACTATATGAAATCCTAAAGATGAGAAAAAAAAAAAAAAGGCAAAATAGAGAAGAGTAGAAAATAAGGATTAATTAATTTTCTGGCATTTTTTTTCTGTTATTCTTGCATTCATTCACAATTTCTTAGATTAGTGTACATGATTTGTTAATCATGCAACATAATCCAAAATTTCATTGCTTTTTACTGGCAGAAAAAGCTTATGTTTCTGGATTTTTGTCAAGTAGACAAAATTAACCTCTTAATTAACCTATTACTTGGAGTGTAGAGTCAGTTCTAGACCTACTGAACCTTGCTTTAATCGTTGATATTCAAGAGGCATTTTAGATAATGACCTTAATAATACACTTTAACTTTTGTTTAGTCTTGAAGCGTTCAAGTTGTCAGACTCAATGATCTTTGTAAGTCCCTTCTGAACGACCTGTTCTGTTCTGTTCTGTTCTGTTCTATTCTATTCTATTCTATTCTATTCTATTCTATTCTATTCTATTCTATTCTTCTGTTCTATTCCAGATTATGAGTTACTGAATAACTTTTTATTTTTTGATTGTGTTTTTATGTTTATTATCTTTCTCCTATTGCTATACATGTTTCTTCTCCATATATCTTTTTCTGTTGGCTAAGAAGACTTTACAAATATGTTTTTTACACACAAAACAAACAATTTAAATTTTATTTTACAATGAGACAGAAGGTACCATTACAGAAAATCCTCTGCTTCGGATTGTTAGTTGATAAAAAGGGGGAATGAATTTAAATAATGTTTATATCATATTACATTCTAAATGGTAGCATGTCAGATGGGTCATCAAGTTAAACTATTCTGTAGTTACTTTAGGAAAATATCATACATTGTAGTCAACTTCATATTTACCAGAATATACTGTCATCTATAGTAAAGAGTCCAATAATTCCCACAAGTGTAGTATTTAATGGTGCTTATGATGCCTTGCACATAACTTTATATAATGCACGGTGGTAGAGTTATTTTGGCGGACAACAGTGTTAGAAGTGGTTATGTATTTACTTCATTGCATGAGGTTTCCTGAAGAGCTATAAACTTGACTGAATCACAACCATTAGAATTTTATTGATCTTCTTTTCAATAGTTTTAACTGGTATTTATCCCACAGGACAGAATAGCAAAAGGTTTATTTACTCATTTTTCTTACTTTTGTTGAGTAAGAAACTTTAAAAAATAGTGGAAAAGCACTTCATAGACTATAATATGATAAATAACATTTATGATAAATACCATTTTAAAGTCCTGATTTCTCTTTTTTTTTTTTCCTTTTATTCAATCAGCTCATTGCTGATTGATATATTTGAGTTATACAGATGGGTTATTGGACAAAAAATTGAAGTATTAATTTAATAATTATGAAAGCAATAGGTACATCAGATAGTCACATTGTGGAGCTTTCCTCCTAATTCCTGAAAGAATTCATAGTTATAAAAAGTAAATAAACTTCATGGGAAATTACTACTTTTTAGCTGTTGATTTTTCCAGTTATTGTTCATTGCAGGCAACCATGAAAGATATACAGAAGGGTTTTTGTCTCCTTCTCCTTCTTCTTCTTCTTTTTAAATAACTGTGGATTTTTTTTTTCTCTCTCTCTCTCTCTTTTTTTTTTTTTTTTTTTTCCCCACAGGTTCATGTTGAAAATACTTTTCAGAGGAATAGTTTTTATAACTCATGGTGAAAAATTAAAAAGAAACATAATATACAAAGACACAGCACTGATTTATCCTTAATATTTTAAGACAGCAACAGAATCACCATTGTCTGATCACTGCATTTCTATTGTATACCAAGCAATTGGCATGTTTGACATATTCTACTTTTTTAAATATATATCATTAATATATTGATGGATGCTCTTATAGCTAGTGGTAGGACAGACTCAATAGCTATTAGACACCTGACAAGCGATCACTTTCAGTGATACACATTAGCTAATTGATTGCTGGTTAGTAGTTAACCTAAACTAATTATGTAGTGTTTAGTAGTTAACCTAAACTACAGAAAGGCCTGATCTTGAATGTTTAACAATAAAATTCTGACATACAGGAAAGTATGAAGTTAACGTTAGTGTCAGGCCTGATTTGTAGTATCTCCTCTTTCTCTGTGTACTTTCCATTGTGTTTTGTTTTTGTTATCACTATTTCACAATTGCATTCAGAAACAATGGATGTTAATGTTGCCTTAAGACACTGAAATATAGGTTTATATGTTTCTTTGCATTCAGAAATTTCAGTTTAATAGCTATTGCCTTGAATTAAACAATCAAACAAACAAAGACTTCAAAGAGAAGTGTTTCTATCTCATGAAACAGCCTTCCATTATTATTTTACTTGAAGCAAGCTTAGGTAAGGTATCTGAATACAGTTGGTCTTCCAGACTCCAATGCCTATGTTGAGTAGGTGCTTGATGAAATTCCCAACACAGTGCACTAAGTGTCACTTAAAGAAGTTGTCTAAAGCTACTTCGCATTGCCAAGCAGTTTAAAGAAACTTTTATATGAATAGGTGTTTATTTTCCTGTTGATACAAATACAGAAAAGAATGAGTAACTTATTTCCTAATGGTACAGTCTTCCAACTTTAAAGTTTTAGGATGACATGATTATAGCATATTTGACAACACTGTCAAATATTGGAAGAATCTATAAAATCCAGGCATGTTGAGGTTGGAAGAAATATATGCATGTTATGTTTACCATAAATAATAGACTACTTTCATTGCCTAATAAAGCTAAACTGTTGGCCAATTGTTACCCATTGGAATTAGATGTCTAAGTTACATGAAAGACAAAAGAGGATCTGGAGTTCAAATGCCCTAGGAAAACCACTTTGCAAGTTTTATCTGCTGTACTCTTCATGCAGTCTAAAATCAATGAACAAGGTTGAAATTATTATCTTGTAAATATAAAATACAAGCTCCAAAGTTATAAAAAGTTATATGGAAAGTGCTCCAACCTAAATATTCATTTTTGATACTTTTAGTCTTAGCAATACACAGCTGCAGCCAGGAGATAAACAAACAAACAAACAAAATCAACCAAACACCTTATAAGACAATATGATATAAAATATAATACATGAAAGAGCTTCTGATCACCCTGTGCAGAACCCAAGTTAACACCTATAGCAGCTGTCCTGATCTCTGTGGTTTAAGCTTTTAACTAATTTTAATTAAATAGAATCTTTGGTGCACCAGGATACATGTGACTGGGATATGAATAAAAGAAATAAACAGCAGAGACTGGCATATGGTTGAAGGCATATGTATCATATGATTTTTTGTAATACTGTTTTTAAATCTATTTAAACATTCATGAGCAGTAAAACAGAAATAGAATTGTCTCACTGGATTTGGAACTTTGACTGTTAGTGAAGATTTTGTTTTTCTATTATTGTTTTTGTTGAGGTTTGTTTGTTTTTTTCTATTGCAGAAAGTATATTAAAAAAAAAAAAAAAAAAAAAAACACGAAAAACTATCACTATTGGTCTTAATTGTCATATGCACAATCTGCAGTGTATAAATGAACCCTGTGGATTTTGGTCCAAAACCAAACCAATCAGTTACAAGCTATTTTTCTTTTTTGTTAGATGTTCTCCTGCAATATTTGCATAAATGTAACCATGCTGTCTGTCTTTTAACTTTCACTCAATTAATTATACTCCCAGCACCCTGCTGATGGACAAAAATGAGACTTCATCTGCAAATAGCTTCAGCAGTTTACAGCTTATTAAATGCCAAAATCTAGTTAAGACAGTTTGAGAATTCTCATGTCAGGCTTTTCAACATGCCGGTTTTAACACAAAATTCTTATTAACAGGAAAAAATGTGAAGACATGGGAAGAAAATGCAGTAGAATAAAGGTAATGGACAGATAAAATTTTTCTACAAATTACGTACTTAGCATATGTGGTACAGTCTAAGTATGTTTTAATTGGTTCCCCTAATAATGAAAAACACAGGAAAAGAGTACCAGTTGACAACAAAATGGTCCCTGTAAATTGTAAACGGCTTTAGTCTACAGTATTGCCTTTTATAATTTATGTAAGAGAAACCTGGAATAAGGCAGATTATATACTAAAACTTCTTAAAAAGGTAACTCTTATATGACTCTTTTTGACAGGTTTTACATTTTACATCAAGCATCTGGTGCTTTCATTTTTCAGTACATAGTGTTCTGGTATACTTTATGCCATGATGTGTTGATTCTTGATTTAAAACAGAAATAGATAAGCACCATGGTATACAGGGAAACTGAAGTGTGTCAAACTCCAAAATAAATTCAACACACAGGCTAATGCTATAACCTTGACCGGATCACTTAAAGTGCTTAAACTTTAAACAGTCTCTCTTCAAAACTGGATATAATCAAGATCTGATTGAGAAATAAATGCTGTGCCTGCCTGTCTGTATAGCATCTTGAATGAATTTTGTAAAGACGACTAAATAAATTTCAATATTAAAAGCTACATTTAACTGTGTCCCCCCCCTCCCTTTTCTATTAGCTGTCATTTGCTTGTGAAATATGTATAAACATTCCATTCAAAGCAAGCAAAAAAACAAAACCAAACAAACAAACAAAAAAACTTTAAAATGTTTCAGTTGCAGTTGTTAATAATTTAATATAATTTCAATTATTTTCCTTTTTGGGGGGGAGGGAAGAAGAATGTCCAGACCAAAAGATTTATTTATTTATTTATTTATTTATTTATTTATTTATTTATTTATTTATTGCCCTAAAATTTTCTGACATATTATCTGGGTTATTGTGACATACTGTGTCATGTTTGTTGTCTCACATTATGAACTAATGTGACTGAGCTGAACATGACATGACAATTCATGACAGAAATGTCAGGAATTAAGAGAAAGAAACACAACTCCTGTCCAGTCATATAGCAATTACAAGTTCTCTTAGAAAGTGCTTAAATTTTTCATATTTAATGAAATGGAAAACAAACAAACAAAACCAACAGAGTATATAATATTGTATCAGTTTCTCAATGTATCACTAATGGTTGTATCACTTTGCATTAATACCATCTTTAATTTCTGAAAATATGTTCCAAATTAATATAGACTAATGACCTCACCATGTAAAAGTACAGTGAAATTTGGTGATGTATACTAAGAGATATATTCCACTACAAGAAGATCCAACACTCAGGATGTTCCACCTGAAATACCCATTGACCATCTTCTGCCTATCGTCTGAATTCCTGTTGGTAGTAGTGAGAAAGTATCAGCCTCCTCCTTTGCACACATAAGTGCATCTTTAAGCAAACTCTTACAGTCAAAAGAGAGAGAACACATGAAATAAAATTCTGTTTTGTATGATGTTGTCATTCTTAAAATTCTATTTTTCTTCATTGTCTGTAGTATTCAGAAGTTTTTGAGTGTCCTGTCCAACAGGGATTAAAATCTAAGGAAAAAAAAAATCAACAACAAATAAATGAAAAGACAGAGAGAAAATTCTTCCTTTATGCTATATTACCTTTATTATGTCTTTCAAAGTTGTTTGTTGTTAGCTATCTTCTTGCAGGTATAGAAGTGGAAGCAGGTACAGAAGAGATGGTAATAGCCTGAAAGCCAATCTGTAAGAGGGTCATTGATAACCATTGATTCTAAACATTGTAGAAGAAAGTATAGAATAATTGCAGGAGATATGGATAAAAGAGTCTAACATGATTGGTAGAGTATCTTGAGGAAAAAAAAAAAAAAAAAAAAAAAAAAAAAAGAGAGAGAAGACTAGACTCTGGATGTAATCAAAAGTGACAGAAAGAGAGTGGGGGTGGTGGCATTGTTACAGGGGATTCCAGAGGAAATATAAAGTGATCATTTTCCTGACATCTGTGTTAACTCACAAGTGGCATATAGAGGAAAATTGTATTTTTCCATTTTTAATTTTCCTGTTTTAGCATCCTGACATATAGTTCACCCTGGAGACCAAAGTCTTGTCCTTCACCCCTGTATAGTGACAGTCAGTTTTGCTGCATGCATTCAACCTCTTCTCATTCAAAATTGACATTGAAGGAGCACTTCTAGGCATGACTTGGTAGGTTACACTCTGCAAATCGGTGTGTCTATTAGTGCCAATTACAGAGATATGTTTTGTGAGATTAATATTCCTGAGCCTTTAAATGTTGGTAAGTACTGGAGGGCATCACTGGAAATATTAGCGAGTTTGGCAAAGAGTAAAAATTAGGATTATTTTGGATGCATGTTAACCTGTTTTAAAAAAGATTTTCAAGGACATGATTTCTGATTAAATTTCTGTGGGTTTTGACCAAATTTTCTATAAGAATAATGGTTATGAATTAGATTCATCGAAGTCCATGATGAGAAATAAATATTGAAATATTAAAAATTGTTCTATGCTGCCAAATATTGATTTACTTATATCAGATCAAGTGGACTAGATTCATCCTATCAAAAATAAAAGTTAATATACTTGAGATGGGTTTGAGGTAATCCTCAGGTTGCAGAAGTAAGAGGGACAATATGAAATATATAGCAAAGTTATTTTTTACAAAAAATTCCAAAGGAAAATTGGGAGCATATTAAAATTTTCTTTTTATATATTCAAACTTCATGTATGGGATTATAAGATGTAGATAAAAAACCTTGTCTCAAATGGGAAAGAGGTTTTTAATATCTCTATCTCATTCTTTTTAATTACTAAGTGGAATAGGGCATATCATGTTTCACAGTATAAATGATCATTTCTTTTGACTTACTCATGCCTGTTTGGACTTATGAGAGAAATTATGTGTTTTTCTGTACTGTGTTTTAACCCTGGCAGGGGGCTGAGCACCACACAACCACTTGCTCACTCTCTCCATGTAGGATGGAAAAGATAATCAGAAAAATACACTGTAAAAACCCATGTGAGAACTCAGGGGTTAAGATAAAGACTGTAAAAATTGTTCATGCAAGCAAAGCATGAACATGAAAGAATAGGAATTAATTCTCTATTTACCATCAGCAGGTAGATGTTCAGTCACTTCTAGGAAAGCAGGGCATGATCATGTCTAATGGTTTCTTGGGAAGACAAACACCATCACTCTGATGTGCTTCAATTCCTCCTTCTTTATCCCAGCTTTTATTTCTGAGCATGATGCCATATGGTATGGAATCACAGAATCACAGAATTGTAGGGGTTGGAAGGGACCTCAAAAGATCATCGGGTCCAACACCCCTGCCAAAGCAGGTTCCTTAGAGCAGGCTGCCCAGGTAGGTGTCCAGACGCACCTTAAATATCTCCAGAGAAGGAGACTCCATAGCCTCCCTGGGCAGCCTGTTCCAGTGCTCCGTCACCCTCACTGTGAAGAAGTTCTTTCACATATTGGTGCAGAACTTCCTGTGCTCCATCTTCTGGCCATTGCCACAAACCACTCAAAAGAGGTTGGCCAAATCCCTCTGTCTCCTACACTTTAGATATTTGTAAACACTAAAAAGATCCCCTCTCAGTCTTCTCTTCTCAAAGCTGAACAGACCCAGGTCTCTCAGCCTTTCATCAAAGGGAAGATGTTCCAGGCCCTGTATCATCTTTGTTACCCTCTGCTGGACTCTTTCCAGGAGATCCCTGTCTTTCTTGTACCGGGGAGCCCAGAACTGGACACAGTACTCCAGGTGAGACCTGACCAGGGCAGAGTAGAGGGGGAGGATCCCCTCCCTTGACCTGCTGGCCACACTCCTTTTAATGAACACCAGGATCCCATTGGCTTTCTTGGCCACCAGGGCACAGTGCTGGCTCATGGCTTCTGTATGGAGCCAGCTGGAGTTCAAGAGGCATTTGAACAACTGTATGGAGGCAAAAGCTGGACTCGATGATCATTGCAGGACGCTTGCACTATGTTAATGATAATAGAGTGGGAAGGAGTTAGTCAGAAATTAAATTAAAAACAAAAAAAAATATTTTGACCTGCACCTTGTTTTCTGGGAGAGCAATATCTGCAGATGGATGTTGCACATACATAAAGCTAACACAAGACCATTTAATGAAGACATCCTAAGAACATTTTAGAGCCTCAGTACAAGGGCTCAGCTTAACAAGGTAACAATGTAAATGTCTGAATTCAAGGTCTGAATTAAAAAAATAATAAAATTAAATTAAAAAAAAATAATGTTTACAAGATCAAGTTGAAAACTCTCCACTTAAAAAACAAAACAAAACAAAACAAAACAAACAAAACAAACAAACAAACAAAAAAAACAAAACAAAACAAAGCAAAAACTCCCTTGTTGATGCAGAAGGTCATCATAAGGCATAATGCAGGGCAGCTGGTAAGCTGGTATATTCTTCTATAAATTTTTATCAAATAACCTCATCTAAATTAGGTAAGAATATGCAAGAACATATGCTTCACTACATCGTTTAAAATTAAGGTAGATGGATCCTTGCTTCAAAGCAATAGAGCATTTTGTTCAGATCTTCTACACACTTTCCTAAACAACTATTTGCCAAAAACTTTTCCGACTTTCTTCTCCATAGTTCATCTTTTTCCCTACCTTTCCTTCATGTCTTCTTTTCCCTGAGTTCTACCAAGTACTTTTTTATGATCCTTCTCTCCATTCCCTTGCCTTCTCCTTCACCTTTGCTTTTGCTTTCCTTCTCCACTTTTCTGCTTTTCAATCAGTTACTTCTCCATTGCATGCTCCTTAGGATGGAACCAATAATATATCTCCATTTGTAGATTCCTTTGTAAATTGGGCCTCCTCTTTTTTAGTCTTCCATTACAGTAATAAATACAAGTAAAAGCTAATAATAGAAGTTGTAATGTGAGAAATAATGTTGGCTGTCCAGATTTCTAGAGAGTTTAGTTAGCCATTCTGAATGCTAATGGAGTAAGTTGCTATAAAGACTGTCATTCAGTGCCTAAAAAATCTGTTCTTCCCATTTCCACACTAAGAAAGGCAGAATCAAAATGTTTTATTCTAACAACAATTAGAAGGTAAGTTTGTAATGATTTATAAAAGGAATCTGTCCTTTTTGAAAACTTGTTGCATAGTAAATGTCTGAACAATTTTAATTCCTCATAGTTAATCAGTTAGAATAATTAATCATTTTTGCCATTTGAAATACCAAAATAGCACTGCTTATAATACATTGTTAGGAAATCCAACATGCTTTTGAAAAATGAACATTTTCAAATAAGCATATGCACATCTTTCCACCAGCTTTTTAAATGAAGGGCAACACATACATTTGTATTTAAAAGAAGGTGTATGTGTATCCTTATTGTGGTTTGTGTTTGTGCTTGAACATATATATTTGATTACTGTTTTTCATTCCTTTACACATTCTTGTAATTTATGATTTATTTTTTCTTTCTGGCTATAAAGCAGCAAGTGCCAACACCTTTACAACTAATGAAGAATTGCTCTGCTTTGAATATATTATAGCAGTAAACAAAGGGCATTTGGGGAACTTTTAATAACAATAGAGTATGTATAATATGTTTTAACTTTGCTGCTTCTGTAATAACAATCAAGTTTGCTATATTCATGCTACAGGTGGGAACATTGTTCTAGTTTATATAATTCTACAATACTGTAACTTATTGAAATACATGGGGGAAAATCTTTTAGATTGATAAATAAAAATAAAAAATGAACAGTTCCTATATTCTGGGGCTTATATGATCCTCAAAATAATGGAATATACTGGAGGGGGAAAACAAACAAACAAACAAAAGCTAATATGGAATAAGCCCTAATGTCTTTTCTTCTTAATGAAATATTTGATTTGATCATATACCTTCTAGTGATATAGAAGGAATATAGCTTTCTCTACAGAAGAAAAACTGTCAAGGATGAAAAGAAATTCCCATATTTTGTTCTTGTTGTAGCAACCTATACAGAAAGGAATACAAAGACAAGCACAAAAATACTCGGAATAGCTGATTCCTTTTGTGAAGTGAAAAAAAAAAAAAAAAGACAAAAAAAAAAAAAAAACCAACAACAACAAAACATTCTGAGGAAAAGGGACAATTTGTACAAACTTGGATTGCCAGAATGTCATGATTTCGGCTGGGATAAAGTTAATTTTCTTCATAGAGGTTCATATGATGTTGTGTTTTCTATTTTTGTTGATAACACACTGAGGTTTTAGTTGTTACATAGCAGTGCTTACACATAGTTAAGGACTTTGCTTCTTACACTGCCCTGCCAGTCAGCAGGCTGAGGGTACACAAGAAAATGGGAGGGAACAAAGCCAGGACAGCTGACCAAGACTAACCAAAGGGATATTTAGTGTTCACCCTCAGCAGGTACGCTGATGATACATAGCTGGGAGGAGTGGCTGACATGACAGAAGGCTGTGCTGCCATTCAGCAAGACCTGGACCGGCTGGAGAGATGGGCAGGAAGAAACCAAATGAGGTTTAATGAGAGCTAGTGTACAGTCCTGCAATTGAGAAGGAATAACTGCATGTATCAGTACAGTCTGGGGGATGGCCTTCTTGGAGAAGAGCTCTGCAGTGAAGGACCTGGGCGTCTTGTTGGACGACAGGTTGTCCGTGAGCCAGCAGTGTGCCCTGGTGGCCAAGAAGGCCAATGGGATCCTGGTGTGTATTAAAAGAAGTGTGGCCAGCAGATCAAGGGAAGGGATCCTCCCCCTCTACTCTGCCCTGGTCAGGCCTCACCTGGAGTACTGTGTCCAGTTCTGGGCTCCCTGGTACAAGAAAGACAGGGATCTCCTGGAAAGAGTCCAGCAGAGGGTAACAAAGATGATACAGGGCCTGGAACATCTTCCCTTTGATGAAAGGCTGAGAGACCTGGGTCTGTTCAGCTTTGAGAAGAGAAGACTGAGAGGGGATCTTTTTAGTGTTTACAAATATCTAAAGTGTAGGAGACAGAGGGATTTGGCCAACCTCTTTTGAGTGGTTTGTGGCAATGGCCAGAAGATGGAGCACAGGAAGTTCTGCACCAATATGTGAAAGAACTTCTTCACAGTGAGGGTGACGGAGCACTGGAACAGGCTGCCCAGGGAGGCTATGGAGTCTCCTTCTCTGGAGATATTTAAGGTGCGTCTGGACACCTACCTGGGCAGCCTGCTCTAAGGAACCTGCTTTGGCAGGGGTGTTGGACCCAATGATCTTTTGAGGTCCCTTCCAACCCCTACAATTCTGTGATTCTGTGATACTGTGAGAGCTTTCCTGAGAACCTCTTGGTAAACATCTCAGAAGAACCTTCTCCTAATACTCAGTCTGAACCTCCCCTGTTGCAATATTATACTATTCCCTCATGTCTTGTTGTTGACCACTGGAAAGCAGAGATCAGCACCTGCCCCTCTGCTCCTTCTTGTGAGGAAGCTGTAGACTGCTATGAGGTCTACTCTGTCTTCTCTTCTCCAGGCTAAACAAACCAAGTGTCTTCAGCTGCTCCTCATACATCCTGCCCTCTAGACCCTCCATCACCTTTGTAGCCCTTCTTTGGATGTGAGTTTTATGTCCTTTTAATAATGTGGTGCCACAAACTGCACACAGTAATCGAGGTGAGGCCATACCAGCTCAGAGAAGAGACAAGGATATGGTTGGCCCTCCTGACTGCCAGGGCATAGTGTTGACTCATAATCAACTTGCCATTGAACAGAACACTTAAATGCCTTCGTGTGGGGATTCCCTCCAGCCTCTCACCCCCAGTCTGTATGTATCAGCAGGGTTGCTCCATGCCAGGTGTAAAATCTGGCTCTTGCTCTTGTTGAACTTCATGTGGCTGATGATTGCCCAGCCCTCCAATCTGTCAAGATGTCTCTGCAAGGCCTGTCTACCCTCGAGGGAGTCATTGGCTCCTCCCAATTTAGTGTCATCTTCAGACTTAGTATACCTTCAAGTCCTTCAACCAAGTCGTTATATCTAAGTTAAAGAGAACTGGCCCTAAAATGGAGGCCTGTTATGTACTGATATAATCTTTGAAAGAGACATGCAGTTTGCATTTTGTATTGAACACACATAA
Source organism: Aythya marila (assembly GCF_965140915.1). Lineage (NCBI taxonomy): Eukaryota > Metazoa > Chordata > Aves > Anseriformes > Anatidae > Aythya > Aythya marila. Next base: position 41,425,189 of record NC_139042.1, on the reverse strand, counting down.
ACTGTTACAGCCATACTGCAGTACAGCTAAAACTGCCATATAAGGCATTAGAGTTCTGCATATATGGTGCTATGCAGAAATCACTTGAAGGAATGATACTTATGTAAAACAGAAAGCAAGGAACAGCTTTTCCCACAAATTTTATTTGTGTGGCTGTTGTCCATCTCCATAAATGCTGTTTGCTCATATATGAAAATGCTTTCAGTGCTGTAGCATCTTCAGTGCTGCAGAAGCTTGTTTAATTCTTCCTGTGTTCACAGCAACATCAAAAGGTCTTTTTCAGGGAGATTTTAAAGTCTGATTTTTCTAACTATTTGTTTGCCTGTTGGTTAAGAGATGTTAAATGTAAAATTACTACATTTTAATTAGTTAAAAAGTAATATCTCTGTGCTGGAGACACAGGATGCCCTCATTCTACATACTTTCATCAAAAATTGTAGTTATTCAAGAACACATAATTAGCTTGTTTTAATCTTATCATTTTCAGAGGCATACTACAGTAATTGGCTTTCTTCCCTCTCCTTTTTAGTTGGAAGTTTGCTAAAGGATCAATGGAGAATACATTTTTCTATTCTGCAGCATCAATTACGGTGACCCTGGGTGTAAATTTATTGATTTTTCTTATTAGTACCTTATCACCAGTTATTCACAGCATGGTGTTTATTAATTAGTAAGGAAAATAAAGATTCATTTGTGAAAAATCTTCCTTTTAAGTTCTGTACCTAACACATTCATAGCTATATGAGATTTCCTAATTGTATTCTGCCTTTATGAACTACCATACAGTATTTCATACTCTGTTCTTGTTGTTTTTCTTATAATCCTGAAAGGAGTTAGAATTATGTCAACTATGTGTCTGAGGTAACAGAAGTTGCCCATTTTGACTGTTGACTTTCAGAAGTTATGTAAGTCTCCTGCATGTTATACGTATGATAGCCTCTTTATTCTGAAAGGAAAACAATGGGATGGAATGGAATGCTAAATCAAGAACATATTCCCCCAGGAGCAAAAAGAGGGGGAGGAGGAGATGGAGCAGAGCTTATTGTGCTGTTTCCTAAACAGAGATAAACTTCTGAGTTATCTCTGACAAAAAGATACCGTGTAGATACCGTGAAACCAGTTGTTAATATAACAGTCTTGCTAAGAAGCTTTTTACAGTTTGGGGTGAGGACAGAGGAAAAAATCAGTAGATTATGATCCGTCTTTCCCCCTCCCCTGAGTCTTTTTCCATGAATGTGTAACTTCCCAAGTTTTTCAAAGTTTCTGAAGTGAAATAAGTAGCTAGTCCAGGTAACACCTGTATTCTGTCTTTTTGTGGGAGCTTGGCACCTCAGTCCATGACATATTAGTTAATGGGTGGATGGAAGAAGATGAAATATTTAAATTAACTTTTTTTTTTCTTGTAAAGTACATGATTAATAACACCCTTAAGAACAGTGAATAACATTTGTATTAAAGTTTAATACCACAGTTACAGGGGCATTTTAAATTATAACAATTTAACAAGACAAAACGTGTACTTCAGGGTTGTTATCAGTTTATAGCAATTGCAGCAAAGGAATTATTGTTGGATTCAAGACATCAGATTATAGAGCACACAAATTTATTCTTAGTACTCAGCCCCTCTATTTCTATTTATGAATAGCAGAATGGCAATCATTTTGTAAAAGAAGAAATGAGTAACATTTTGAGTACAATAAAAACAAGAATCATTCAACAATTACTTTTTTTGGGGGGTGGGGTCAGGGATAGGGGATTAAAATCTATCAAAATTAACTTGTAAAGGCCTTAGCTAGGTTTTCTTTGCAATATGAATTTTGAAAATAATAGAAACCCTGATCATACTGCTTTGTTTGAAGAGGAGTAATTCTTTCCATTAAAAAATATTGTTGAGCTACTACAAAAATTCTTCATAACTATCTACCTGGATGAGCAGATTGCAAAATACAGTTCTATTCCTCTGTTATGAAAGCCATACTAGTTTGTATGAAGCCTCACTTTAGTATCAGGTAGACACAACATCTTTAGAGGGGTATCTTTCTGAGGACTGTAAACATGTATGTATCTGGTAGAAAGAGACACACTGAGTGCCCTGACTGGAAATCCCTTAAAATCCAGAACATGAAATAACATCAGATTGGTAGACAAAATACCCAGCTTCAGATTACAAAATGGGTCTGTTTTGATTGGAAAATTAGTTGTTTGTAAAAAGAAAAAAGAACCAGAAAGCAACAAAAACAAATACAGTAAAATAAAGCTGTTAGTTGATGTCTCTTACATAACAAAAGTTGCATTCATAATAATTTGAATAAAATAATTTCATTTTCAATAGTTCAGCCATTCCAGAAAACATACAATGATACCTTTCTGCAGTTTTGCTCAAATCTGATGTAAGCCACAGTTTAAATTATATTTAATATGTAATAACAAATTGATCTTCAGTTGAATAATTGCATGTGAAACCCAGTTGATTATTTATTTATTTATTTATCTATTTATTTATTGAATTGTGATATAATGAAGGAAAAATCAGGCTTCACTTAGAAATATATGATCAGCAACAAGGGACACATTTGTTCCCTGGAATCATCATTCCTTTTCTCAAGTACTGATATTATAACTCAGTTCTGGAGACAGTTTATGATATTAGCAGAACCCTCTGGTGGAATCAAGTTGCATGTATTATTGGACATGCTAACATTAGGGTTACTATTGTCTATATATTTTCCACATTAGGTTTTGTTCAGTTTACTAATCAGTATTAGTTCCTGAGAGTCTGGACTCGCAGAGCTCTGAGGGTCAAAGCTAGCCATATTCTATTACAAGCACCGTTACTGAGATTATTGATTTTTGAAGTGTATTTTCACTTTTCTTTACTATTTAAATACATTATTATTATTGATGATTATGAGAAAGGCAAAAACTAGATGTTGATTTCCCACCTTGCTTTATTCATGCAATATAGTCAGTAGAGTTAACATTAAAATCTCCATTAACCTCAGCAGTATTACTATCGATGATTTCGTAGAATATAATGGCAATGGTGATTCACCAGGTACAAGTTTATTTATTAAAAAAAAATAAATAAATATGAAAGCTTTATTATATTAAAATTTCAATACCTTATAAGTGAGCATATTTCTATGCATTCTTAAACACTAATACCCTCAAATGTTAACCACAGGAATGGGCCAATTAGAAATAGTGATACCTCTTTTACTGGAGGAATAGATATTCTTGCTTCAGTTAAGAAAAATAAATGAAAGTTGAAGACATTCCAATCCTGCAATATTAGGAGCTGGAGTACTTCTTGGACAAATCAGTTGCTAAATGCTTGTTAATTTGATAGTGTTAATCTACTTCTCTGTCTCCATTTAGAAATAACCTAGAGCTTTAAAATTCCAACTCTTAGTCTAGTAAATCACAGAATCAGAGAATCACAGAATTTCTAGGTTGGAAGAGACCTCAAGATCATCGAGTCCAACCTCTGACCTAACACTAACAAGTCCCCACTAAACCATATCACTAAGCTCTACATCTAAACGTCTTTTAAAGACTTCCAGGGATGGTAACTCCACCACTTCCCTGGGCAGCCTGTTTCAATGTCTAACAACCCTTTCGGTAAAGAAGTTCTTCCTAACATCCAACCTAAAACTCTCCTGGCGCAACTTTAGCCCATTCCCCCTCGTCCTGTCACCAGGCACATGGGAGAACAGACCAACCCTCACCTCGCTAGAGCCTCCTTTAAGGTATCTGTAAAGAGCAATAAGATCACACCTGAGCCTCCTTTTCTCCAGGCTGAACAAGCCCAGCTCCCTCAGCCACTCCTCGTAGGACTTGTTCTCCAGGCCCCTCACCAGCTTTGTCGCCCTTCTCTGGACCTGCTCAAGCACCTCGATGTCCTTCTTTTAGCGAGGGGCCCAAAACTGAACACAGTACTCAAGGTGCAGCCTCACCAGAGCCGAGTACAGGGGGACAATCACCTCCCTAGCCCTGCTAGTCACACTGTTTCTTATGCAAGCCAGGATGCTGTTGGCCTTCTTGGCCACCTGAGCACACTGCTGGCTCATATTCAGCCGCCTATCAACCATCACTCCCAGGTCCTTCTCTGCCTGGCAGCTCTCCAACCACTCATCTCCCAGCCTGTAGCTCTGCTTGGGGTTATTGCACCCCAGGTGCAGGACCCGGCACTTGGCCTTGTTAAACTTCATGCAGTTGACCTCAGCCCATTATTCCAGCCTATCCAGATCCTCCTGCAGAGCCTTCCTACCCTCAAGAAGATCGATACACACACCTAGCTTGGTGTCATCTGCAAACTTACTGAGGGTGCACTCAATGCCCTCGTCCAGATCATTGATGAAGATATTATAGAGGACCAGCCCCAGCACTGAGCCCTGGGGAACACCACTAGTGACTGTCCTCCAACGGACTTGACTCCATTTACCACGACTCTTTGGGCCCGGCTATCCAGCCAGTTTCTAACCCAACGAAGCGTGCGCCAGTCCAAGTCAAGAGCAGCCAGTTTCTTGAGGAGAATGCTGTGGGAGACGGTGTCAAAAGCCTTGCTGAAGTCAAGGTAGACCACATCCACAACCTTTCCCTCATCCACCCAGCGCGTCACTTTATCATAGAAGGAGATCAGGTTCATCAAGCAGGATCTGCCTTTCATAAACCCATGCTGACTGGGCCTGATCGCCTGCTTCCCCTGCAAGTGCTGCGTGATAACTCTCAAGAGGATCTGCTCCATGAGCTTCCCTGGCACTGAGGTCAAACTGACAGGCCTGTAGTTTCCCGGGTCTGCCCTCCGGCCTTTCTTGTAGATGGGCGTCACGTTTGCTAGCTGCCAGTCAACTGGGACCTCCCCCAATAGCCAGGACTGCTGATAAATGATGGATAGTGGCTTGGCCAGCTCCTCTGTGAGTTTACTCAGTACCCTTGGGTGGATCCCATCCGGCCCCATCGACTTGTGCACATCCAAGTGCCATACCAGGTCACCAACCAGTTCTTCGTGGATAGTGAGGGCCACATCCTGCTCCCCATCCCCTTCCACCAGCTCAGGGTACTGAATATCCAGAGAACATCCGGTATTGCCGCTAAAGACTGAGGCAAAGAAGGCATTGAGCACCTCCGCCTTTTCCTCATCTCTTGTAACTAAGTTTCCCCCCGCATCCAGTAAAGGATGGAGATTCTCCTTAGTCCTCCTTTTTGTGTTGATGTATTTATAGAAACGTTTTTTGTTATCTTTAACGGCAGTAGCCAGATTGAGCTCCAGATGAGCTTTGACCTTCCTAATTTTGTCCCTGCACAGCCTCGCTGCATCCTTATAGTCCTCCCTAGTGGCCTGCCCACTTTTCCAAAGATTATAAACCCTCTTATTTTTCCTAAGCTCAAGCCACAATTCTCTGTTGAGCCAGGCTGGTCTTCTTCCCCGCCAGCTCATCTTTGGGCACGTGGGTACAGACCGTTCCTGTGCCATTAAGATTTCCCTCTTGAAGAGTGCCCAGCCTTCCTGGACCCGTCTGCCCTTCAGAAACGCCTCCCAAGGGACTCCACCAACTAGTGTCCTGAGCAGCTCAAAGTCAGCCCTCCGGAAGTCCAGTACAGCGGTTTTACTGGTCCCCTTCCTGGCCTCGCCAAGAATAGTGAACTCCACCATTTCATGGTCAGTCTGCCCAAGACAGCTCCTGACAATCACATCCTCCACCAGTCCTCTGTTTGTGAAGAGAAGGTCTAGCAGGGCACCACCCCTGGTAGGTTCACTAACCAGCTGCATCAGGAAGCTATCTTCCACGCTGTCCAGAAACCTCCTAGACTGCTTTCTCTGGGCTGTGTTGTGCTTCCAGGGTATGTCAGGGAAGTTGAAGTCCCCCACGAGTACAAGCTCTGAAGATTTCGCAACTTCTGTCAGTTGCCTGTAGAACTCCTCATCCGTCTCCTCATCCTGGTTCGGCAGTCTATAGCAAACCCCGACCAGGACACTAGCCTTGTTGTCCCTGCCGATCCTAACCCAAAGGGACTCAACCTTGTCATTCCCAGCCTCGAGTTCTACAACATTGAAAGATTCTCTAATAATAGAGAGCCACACCACCACCCCTTCTGTGCTGCCTGTCCCTTTTGAAGAGTTTATAGCCAGGCATTGCAGCACTCCAGTCATGAGACTGGTCCCACCACGTCTCCGTGATGGCAACCAAGTCGTAGCCTGCCTGCTGCATGATGGCTTCCAGTTCCTCCTGTTTGTTACCCCTGCTGCGTGCATTGGTGTAGATGCACTTCAGCTGGGCCATTGCCTTATCCCCCGGCCTTGCTATTGTTCCCCCTGGCACAGCTCCAACAAGCCTTGTTTCTGACCCATGCCCCATCTTACCTAGTTTAAAGCCCTCTCAATGAGCCCTGCCAGCTCCTTGCCCAGGATCCGTTTTCCCCTAAGACATAGGGACCCGTCTGCGGCCATCAGGCTGGGTGCCAAGTAAAGTGCCCCATGGTCAAAAAAACCCAAGACTTCTGTGCTGGCACCAGCCTCTGAGCCATGTGTTTATCAGGTGGGCTTTCCATGTCCTCTCTGTACCCCTCCCTGCCACCGCAGGGATGGATGAAAACACCACCTGCACTCCCGCTCCCTCCACTAATCGTCCCAGCCCCCTAAAGTCTCGTTTGATAGCCTTGAGGCTTCTCTCTTCAATGTTGTCACTACCTGCCTGGACTATCAAAAGAGGATAATAATCAGAGGGGCATACCAGGTTGGGAAGCTTCCTGGCAACGTCCCTGACCCTGGCCCCAGGGAGGCAGCAGACTTCCCTATGGGTAGGGTCAGGCTGACAAATAGGGCCCTCTGTTCCCCTAAGAAGAGAGTCTCCCACAACAATAACCCTTCTGTCTTTCTTGATGGAGGCAGTCCTGAGGCGTGGAGTTGACCTCCTCGCCCTAGGCATCCTCCTAAGAACACTTGCTACCTCTTCCTCACCCACCGGTCTGTTGAGCTCCATAACATATTAAAAATATATATATATTAAATAACATATTAAAAAAAAATTGCAAAGCATTTCTGGAAAGTGCTCTAACTGAAAATGTTACGTCAAAATGAACAGGTAACTCTTTATATATGTATTTATTAGGGAAAAAAAAAAAAAAAAGAAAGAAAGAAAGAAAAAAAAAAGATTAAAAAGATATAAAAATTCTGCTTTCCAATCTGGAGATGAAAAAAAAAAAAAAGTTTTGTAAACCATAACTAGAATCTCAGACTTCAATATCTGTATGGACTACACATGTTTAAAATTTATGCTATGATCAATCCTTCATTTCAATAAAGACCCTAAACATACAGAGGTCGTGAAGGTACTGTAAATGTACCTGTCATCTGAAGAGTTTTCTCACTGATTTACATGTTGGGATGTATGGAATGGGCCTTCAGAATCCCTGTCTTCAAAGACACTGAAAAGTGAAGGACTTATAAAATTCTCTATCCATCTATTTATTTACTTATTATTTTTTAGCAGAAAGTCTTATATTCTTACTCTTGTATGAAAACAAAAACTTCACTAAAATTAAGATTTATTATTATTATTATTATTATTATTATTTTTATTTTTATTTTTTTTCCTGTATGAAGATGGATACTGCAATAGTTAAACATTCAGTAGAATATACTTTTGTGACAAAGAACACTTTTATTCATGATTAACAGTTTTAGAGCAGTTTGGTAGCTTTGTCACACATACTGTGGTAATTACTGGCTTCAAGAAAATACCAAGTGCCTAAGAATATTTGAAATTTGGAGAAGGACATTTTTTCATGGATTGTAGTGATCAAGGAGTATTGGCTTTAAACTAAAAGAGGTAAGATTTAGATATTAGGAAGAAATTCTTTATTCAGAGGGTGGAGAGAGGAGCAGGTTGCCCAGAGACGTGTGTGCCTCATCCCTGAAAGTGTTCAAGGCCAGGTTGGATGGGGCTTTGAGCAACGTGGTCTAGTTGGAGGTGTCCCTGGCAGAGGGGTTAGGGGGAGTTGGAGGGGGATGATGACTGGAACTAGATGATCTTCAAGGTCCCTTCCAAACCAAACCATTCTATGATTCTACAGTAAGAACATACAGTCATTACTATTATTTCTTTACAAATGAAATAAAGATCAGTTTGTAAGGCAGGAAAACATGAAAACTGTGAAACGGAAAGAGAGTTAAGAGAAGATGCTTTACTCGATCACTTCCCTTGGAAACACAGATGCATTATTTTATTGTTTCATGTTCAGTAAGTGATTACAATTAATGCTTTCCTAAAGATGAGCACAGTGTAGATTACAGTTACACACATACAGAACTTCTCATCAGCTTTATCTCGATGGAAATCAGGAAGCTCATAAAATCAATTACTGTAAACAAAAAATACTGTTAGTCTTCAGAAAGATGCAATAAAATCACAAACAAAGTCTATAAAATTTGTTGGTCTTGAATAGTGTATTCTTAAAAAAAAATCAGTTAGAACATTGAAATATAGTATTCTTTTCTCCTTTCAAATTGCAGTTCTATAAGTTAAACCCAGTGAATATAAAAAGGTCACACATACTATGAAAGACAAACCTGTGATCAATCATTTTGTGGACAAACAGAATTAATTTATATAATTATGGTGGCTTTAATTTATTAAGAAAACCTCATCTCCAGTTGAGGATGGCAGATCACTACCAAACTAATTTAAAAAATTGTCAAACGTACATAGGCACTTAATTAATTCTTGTCAGATACAGTAAGGGGCTTAAATAACTCCATCTTGGCTGCTGTGCCCCTCTCTGCCCTGTGGTGGGGCTGCTGGAGCTGGCTGGGATCAGTTCTATCCAATACGGGCAGCCTCATCCTCTCCTCACAGATGCCACCCTGCAGACCCCCACTGCCAATACTGCCATGGAAATACAGTGCAGAAAAAAAAAAAGGCTACATCTATAATAGCATCTTTGTTGGTGACATGGACTGTGGGACTGAGTGTACCCTCAACAAGTTGTGGATGACACCAAACTGAGTGGTGTGGTCAGCACATTGGAGGGAAAGGATACCATCCAGAAGGAACTCAACAGATTTAAGAGGTAGGCCTATGCAAACCTCCTGAAGTTCAACAAGGCCAAGTGCAAGGGTTAACCCCAAACACCAGTACAGGCTGGGCAATGAGTGGATTGAGAGCAGCTCTGCAGAGAAGGACCTGGAGGTACTGGTGGATAAAAAAATGAACATGAACTGTGCACTTGCAGCACAGAAAGCCAATCATATCCTGGGCAGCACCAAAAGAAGAACGGCTAGCAGGTTAAGGGAGGTAATTCTCCCCCTCTGTTCTTTTCTCATGAGATCCCATCTGGAGTTCTGAATTCAGCTCTGGGACTCCCAGCATAAGAAAGACTGGTTAGAGAAGGTCCAGAGGACCATGAAGATGATCAGAGGGCTGGAAAACCACTCCTTTGAAGAGAAGCTGAGAGAGTTGGGGTTGTTCTGCTTAGAGAAGAAATGAATCCAAGGAGACCTTATAATGGCTTTCCAACACTTAAAGGGGACTACAAGAAAGGAGAGGGACTCTTTAGCAGGGAGCGTAGTGATAGGATGACGAGTAGCAGCGTTAAATTAAAAGAGGCTATGTTTAGACTAGGCATTACGAAGAATGCTTTTCCTCTGAGGGTGGCAAGTCACTGGAGCAAGTTGCCCAGAGAAGTTGTGGATGCTCCATCCCTGGAAGTGTTCAAAGCCAGGTTGGATGGGGCTTTGAGCAATGTGGTCTAGTGGAAGATGTCCCTGACAGAGGGTTTGGTAATATATGATCTTTAATGTCCCTTAAACCATCTTGATTCTATGATAGCATATTAAACAGTCTCAGGGAACTTTCTCAGGCACCAGAATTTGTTTTTGAACTCAAGTTGCTATAAGGTCAAGGTCTTGAATTATGCCTAATAGCAACCTGTGAAACCATTCCTGTGTGTGACTGATAGACACACAGAATCATAGAAATATTTCATGCAAGGCATTTGTAGTCCAGCCTCATGATTAAAGCAGGACCATCACCAATACTGCATCAGGTCACACCTTTGTCTGTCTCCAAGGGTGTTGCCATAAATGCTGTAGGAAACCTTCTGCATTAAATTCTTTGAGAAGCTCTTTGCTCAGCCAACTGGGACCTCTGCCAAAATTCCCAGTCATCCTGCACAGTGGGGTAGTTTGCCCCTGAATTCCCAATATATTTTATTTCAAAATCAATTACTTCTCCTCGTTGCTTTTCTCCTACTTCCTGGCAGTTTCCCCAGGGATCACTTGCTTAAATAGTGTCTGTTCTTACTGAGTACAGCGACCTATCTCTGGTGCTTATCTTCCCACCCTTCCTACAAGGAAGACCATTTAACAGCCAGTGCAGCCTAGGTTGCTGTATCTGGGTGTATTTGTCACAACATCTCCCCTGTTTGTGAGCAGAGGTCAGGAAGAGCATTATACCTTTTTGGCCCCTCTAGTGATTGCATTGTGAAGCTGTCACCCGCACTGTCTGGAGACTTCCCAGACTGCTGACATAACTGTGTGCTACACTTTGAGAGCTAGCACAAATCAGGAACCATTCTGAAAAGACACTTTGGACATTAAGCTGCTTTGGTTTAGTACATAAGATAGCTTAATAGTGAGGATGTCAGCCACATCAAACAACTGACCTCATCGCCAGAAAATAAATGGTTCTGGACACATCGCTTAATTAGAACAGACTACTAAGACTAGTACATTAACTTTTAAAGGAATAAATGTTAATTTTAGAATAATAATAATAATAATAATAGTATTTAAGATTTTTCAAAATTTTCTCTTCCTCTAAAGCTGCCTAATGAAAGGTTAATACTATATATGCTGTCTCTGAAGAATTAAATTTATACTTAGATAATAAAAGTCTTTTCAACTAAACTGAATTCCTGGAAAAGCAATTTGATCCAAAAGTAGATATTAATTTTGCTTCTGCCATATAATTCTGTGAAATGGTAAAGGCCAATGTTTTCACCACTGTACTTAGTGATATTCTTCTACTGGCAAAATCAGATCTGATTTTCTGGACCAGAAAATACACTAGATTTGTATTTCTATAAATTCTGTTATAGCTCAAATAATTAAAAAATAAAAGACTTTGAATACCATATTTAAGCCTATCACTTTCACATAAATAAACAAGTAAATAAATAAATAAAATTCAAGAGCAGTTCCTCCCAGGGAAAATATCATTCCTGGACTGTTGCCAAGGTCATTTCCTGTTTGTATTATCTACTATATATGTCTCTGTAATTCACTGTAGCCTCATGCAGGGGTTATTTTAACACGCGCATTAGTCTGGTCAAAAAATGACGATTGTTCTTGAAACAATGTTCTTTCCTTCACAGTTCATTTATACATTGCCAAGTTGTGTTCTTAACAGGGATCAATTTTGAAAATTATCTGTTGAATTTTCCATGAGGTAATAATTACGTTTATATAGAAATAACGATTTTAGATGTACTGTCTCTATAGGTATGTGGAAAACTGGGATCAAATTAAGAAGGTGATTTTAGTCTTGTTTTTAGTTTTCAGTATCCTATTCTGTTATTAATTGGCAATAAATTAAATTAATCTTTCCCAAGTCTTTTTTTTTTTTTTTTTTCCCTGTAACAGTAATTGGTGAGTGATCTTCTCCCTGTTCCTATCTAGATACATGAGTGGATTTGATCATATTTTCTCCCCTGTCTTTCTAAGGAGAGGAAGAGAAAGCGTGGATTGGTGTGTACCTGTTGACCAGCCAAGGTTAACCTACCACAGATACCTAGTTAGTAAAGACCATGAATCTTGGAGACACAGACATATTTGAATTCCTACACTGACCCCAAGGCAAATTATACAGACGCATCTACCCCAACAAGTGTATCACTGGCACTCTGTCTTCACTACAGGGTGAAGATACCTGCCATCATACATGTATTTTCATCCTGAGATGTTCACAAGCACTCAAGTGAAGTACATACACTTTCTGAACAGATAACTAGGGATGACTTCAAGAAACAGTCCAGAAATTTGATCTGTTAATCTGGGAACTACCTAAGGCAATAGGAAATGAGGCATTGGCAGTATTTCTGAAATTGAATCACTTGGAAAGTAGCTACCTTAAAATTATATTGCTCTATTTTTAATTCATACTGCTGAGATTTCTTCTGAAGCTATGCATATAAGAAATCAGGGCTTCTTTTTCAAAATATCCTCACATTTCAGATCACTTTACTAGGAAGTAAAACAGGCTTTCTAAACCTTACTTATGCACAGAGCACATCTGATCAAGGAAGCATAAATAGTAAGTATAATGGAGTCCACAGACCACAGTACATACATGCAGACCACAGTATGCGTGAAGACTTTTGCTCATAGACTTTAGGCAACATTCAAGTTTAAGAATTATTTGTGTGCCAATTAATGTTTTGAGAAAGATTTTAAGTATCTGTTGTCACTCTGAAGTCTGCTGATTTCAGTCAAAGCTGCATTCTCAAGTTAGCACAAAGCTAATAGTGATTAATCATTAATTTAAAGAATCCCTCTTTTCTCCCTCTGGAAACATCTGTACCACCTTCAGCCCATGCAAGGTCAAATCTCATAATCCTGTTTTTGGACATCTGATGGAAGGAGGCTTGCCAGTCAGGTTGCAAGTTATGAACTTTCTAAGCAGCAGCATTTATATGCAGATAGTTCCAGCCATTCCTTAAGAAGTTGTCTTGCATAAGCTTACACCACAGTGTACATGACAGTATTTTATATTTGATTTGACTCAATTTGAGTTATCCTTTGGCTGAAAATTTAAGGCAGCTGCAGAGCTTCCAGAGCCCAGCTTTAATCTGCCTGATGATGCTCTGTACTGAGTCTAAGCATCACTAATGCCAACATTCGTATGTGACACTACAGTGGCAAACTGTAGACATAAAAAAACTTGTGAAACATGGACCCTTAGACTTAGCAAACGGTCTATATTTTCAATAGAAAATAAATTGACATAGAAATTTGGATGTATAAGCTCTCTCTATACATTCTGTAAGCGTAACTGTAAGTATATTGACATGAAGAACAAAGTAGTAGACTTTAAAATGTAACTGATGATTTTGAAGAAAGCAAAATCACATGGTGTGAAATATCAAAAAGGGTGTTCCATTTCAAGTATCTATCTTTATTCCTTAATAATTAATGAATATATAACTGCATTTTGGAGTTTATATTGATAAAGTTCCTGTTCTGTCTATCTTCCAAAAGTACCATTATCTTTAAAAAAAGATTGGGAGTGAGGTAAACCATACATATAAAAATTTTTAGTAATATTTTTTATTAGGCTAATGGGTTTAGGAGAGTAGTTCATGACTTGCTTTTTGTCTGTTGTTTATCGTAGTTGTATCAATAATAAAACAGCAATTGTGATTCTAGGAAAGAAATTGCTCTGTTCAAATATATTGCTGTGTTAAATGCCTGCTCTTTTGACAAGAGGAATGCCCTCAGCTAGCAAGGATAGTGATATTCCTAGAAAGATGGTGAAAAAATGATTGCTTTACTCTGGATTAAGTGGTGAATCTTTTCTTATTTTCATGATAGAAATGCATGTAAGACTCTTCACATTGATGTCCTTCAGGTGCATACCAATCTTACATAAATGGACTAAAAAAATAGTTAATGTAATAAATAAACTGAAGGTAATCACTGAATAATTGAGGAAGTTGCAAATTAATTATCTCAATGGAGTAAGTCCATTTAAACCCTGTTTGAATTTAGTCCATTTTGTTTAAAGAAATTTCACAAATAAATTGAATCCAAACCAAACCCAACAAAATGAAAAATAATAATAAAAAAAGCTTTAAATATATGAATAAATAAATTGACTAACTTTGATGATAATAGATATTTATGGTGAGGCCACATGTTTCCTTAATGATTACCTTTTGGTCTTAATGTTCAAGGATAATCAAATAAGTAATTTTTTTTTTAACGGTCTTCTGTATTTTCACTCCATACACTATCATTTTCAGAATTAATCTACTTGGATAGATCCAAGATGTTTCTGAACTTAGTTAAAGCATTTGCTTGAAAAACAGGAGAGTAAAACTTTTCATTTTACCCACTCAAAGGATTTCTTTGCTTATTAACAAACCAAAGCAAATGTTTAAAGTAGGATCTCTGCATTCCCTTGGAGGGAAGCAACATAAAAAAGAACTACAGAAACTGAGGCACAAAGGAGAAAAACAATACACATGCAAGAGCTTTTCCTTCTCCAAGTAAATTTCACAATATTTAAATGTGCCTTTCAGCATTAGCACTAGACTAATGCTATTATCATAATTTATTAACCAGATCTTTTGTTCTATGTAGTAATACACTATGTTTCTATGCTGTGTATTTTTTATCCTGTGACCTAATTTGCGTAAAAGGAAACTCTTATAACTCCCTTGTTGTAATAAATAAAATGTTAATGAAGAACTACAGAGAAATCCCCTTTGCATTAGTTCCTTATTCCCAGGAACATCATCATAAATTTGTTTGCCTGGTTCTGACAATGGTAGTGATGTTCAAGCTGTAGGAAAGCAATAGTAACACTAAATGGTTCTGATGGAAAAGTTAAAGATATTCAAGACACTGTCATCAGGGATGGACTACGGGAAGTTATCTTTTAGAAGAGAAAGAAGAGAAACCTGATGGATTTGGCCACAATCCAATTTTTTTTTTTATTTTTTTTTTTACATTTATTATCTGCATTGATAAATACACTATGTGATGACTTTTCAGAAAATGTAAATTACGAAAAAAAAAAAGTTGCAAATAAACTTTTTTTTTTCCTTCTTCAGGCATGGTAAATTGTAGATTAGTACACCACTTCACTGCATATTGGTTATATTACTCATTAACTTTTGACAGTGACATCTTGGTAGAAGTATTAAATTTAAATAATATAAATCATTACATGTTTGCACCAATTATAGATTACTTGTTAGTATCTGTTTCATATTTACTTAATTAGAAATTACCAGGTATTGTTAGCCTTTAAACCAGGAAAAAATGGTAACCATTACCATTGTTATCCTTTAGAAACTTTAAGAACAGATGGAATGTTAAATCAATCATATGATGATGATATTCCATTTAAATAATTCACCTTTCACTACAAAAAATATATATACACCAGTTATAAATTGTATCCTGACTAGTTTGTTAATATTTGTACAGAACTGAAAATATGAAGGTTCATTATAAATTATAACAATGTATGGCCTCACTGTCTGATAAATCTTCAGGATTTGCTTTAGACAGCTCTTTGGATCTGAGGCATATTCCAGTCCTGAGGCACTCATATCAGAGAATTTGTCATTTCCTCTTCTCTGTAGATTAACAAACGCATTCTAGCACCAAAGAGTTCTTTCTTTAGAATGATCATGTCACTTCCATTTCTGATATAATCAGAAAAATACATTTGCAATATTTTAGCAGATTTAAAGCCTGTTTAATCGGTAAACAATTATTCCTTCTATATTTCCAAGAGGGAGAGTTATGGTCATTAAGATCAACGGCTTAAGCAGATTAAAAAGAATGCTTATAGGAGGAAAAGTGTGTGTAGACCTCTTATCAGTTGTAAGGTAGCATTTCATGTTATTGGTCTTGGTCTTGAAGTACATGAGTAGTACTTCAAGAGCAATACGCAAAACAACTCACAAAATGGATCATCTGTTTGCCTGGTCCTGTTCTAGCACTACAACATGACTACAATGGGTAATGAGTTTTCATGAAGAGAGACAGTCAGTCCAGCTATTTTAGAACAGGACTGTTCAGTTAGTTATGCTGAATAGGCAAAGTAGATGTAAATTTCAGCTTTTACTCTACATACTCTTTTGCTCAAGGATCTGTATTTTCTGTATGTCTGAATCAATGAATAAGTGCATGCCACATCAGATTTTTAAAATACATGTAAAAAATAGTAAAATAAATATTAAAATAAGCATTTTATTGTTATGTTGTCATGAACACTTCCTCTAATTGCATATGCTTATAGAAATAAATGATATTCCATATTTTCTCCTGATTTTCTTACAAATCATTTCCTCAGAGTGGAATCATATTGTCTAAAATACATAAAAATGCATAACAAAGAATTATATTTGTTCGGTTCTGTTAGCAATCCTGTATGTGTTTAAAAACATTTTTCAGGTGAAGAAAAGGCATTCATCATGCCAGGAAAGAAGATATCACAGAACAGATATATATTCAAAACGTCTTTGTGAATTCATATCATTGCTCCTGTAGCTCCTCAGATATCCCCTTATGAAAGTGCTTAGATTATGTGGACCAGTATGTTAAAATAAATGAATACATAAATAAATTCAGATTCCTAGCTAGGAAATTTTTATATTGAAATCAGCAAAAACTGTAGGACAAAAGTCCAAATGCTAATGTAGTTTGAAGCTTCATTTCTGCATATTTTTATATTTCAGTCCTATGGCATTTTCATTATCTTAAATACTCCAGCACTTTGAAAGGAACTTCAGAAGTCTCCTGGGTTTCCTGTCATGCTTCAGTTTATTCCCTGTTGATACTGAGACCTCAACATATTTAAGTTTAGCTTCAATTTCTGCACTCTTTATGATATAGCATCTGAGTCCACAGTTCATCAGTAGTTTTGTAGAGGAATGTTCATTTGTATCTTATGAGTTACAGGAGAAATTCACTTCTATATTTGAGGTATTCAGACCTTTATTTTCTGCCTACTCAGAGACTGACCTGTGTCTATTGTGGAATACCTGACAGATTCCCCATGAAGTAAAAATGAAAGATTAATTTTGATTATATATAAGATGTAAAGCAATCTGAGGTATAGGAAGGGTAGTTTTGTTGCTGTGGCCCATTTTTCAGCATCTGAAACACATCAGAGATGGATAATTTATGGTGGTTTAAATATACACAAATTTAATCTTTTACTGTCCATATTAAACTTTTTTCTTTCTTTTTTTTTTTTTCAAGAAAGAAAGCAAAGAACTTTCAGATGTCTATAATTTCTTGCATTCTGATCTTGTTACGATTAGTTGTGCCAGAACTATCTGGAAAAAGTAATACTGTATTTATAGAATTGTACTTGATATAATGTTATTGCTGTGAAATAACTGAGGTGATAACATAGAATACATCAGTAGTATTTTATTTTTAAAAAGGAAAAACTGTCCATTAGTTTTGTTGTTTTGTTTTGTTTGTGAATCCAGTTAGCTATAACAAACTCACTGTAATCTGGGACTTCACCTCATTTTTTGCTGATGTGAATGCAGCCTGCATACCTTACAGGGATAGAGTTACTTCAAGGATACATAAATGTTTAAAAACAAACAAACATATTACAGTGGCATAAATTTATTACTGATTATCTGCTATGAAAATGCAGATAATCAGAGAAATTGTGTGTACAAAAATGAAAATTGTGTAGCATGCCAATAGCTTTTATTTATTCTCAATTGACAACAAAATGCCATCATATTTGATAATATGTACTTGCACATGTACTTAACAATGGAAGAGGAAAATTTGATTAATAAGCAGTTATGAAATTACTGAATATCATATTATGAAGACAGAGCAAAGGATTTGAAGTGACCTTGCAGTTACTGAACCCTTCTTTTGGTGTTATAGACATCACATAAGATAAGCTGATTTTATAAATTGATGCAATGTTTTCTCAAAATCAATGAGTGCTTTGCTTCCCACTGCCACTATTGGAAGACTATCAATTCTGATCACTAAAAATCTTTTCCTAACTCTCAAGTTAGCCTTGTTTAAAATTAAAACATAGTCACTGATTCATGAAAACAACAGTCTTTATCTTACACAACAATTTTTCCCACCATTTTTGTGTTCCATTCTATTAGCTTGCTTATATAGAATTAACACCGTTTTTTCTTTATTTATTTTTATTATACTACTGTATTTTCTTGTATTATGCTGTCAACCCAGTAATAGTTCAGCTTGATTTCTCTTAAGAAATTGAGCAGATAGATACAATAGTCCAGCATAACGCTCACTAGTATCTTATAAATAAATGACTCTATTAACTGCACAGAGCCTTTCCTGATGCATCCTAAGCTTTTTTAATACACCAAGGTACCCATGGCTATGTCTGCAGCATTATAAGCATTTTCTTCAAGAAGTAAATACTTATGTCCAGTTGAATCCATTCAAGACTGTATTTCATATGTTGAACACTCCTTCTGGTCTCACTGTGGATATGAAGAATAATCTTTTTTTGGGGGGGAAGAGAGGGGAAGGAGGAGATGGATAGATTTTTTTCAGCCCCAAACCCATGGGAATTAGGGTTATGTCATAGTAAACAAGATTAATGTTTTTAAAATGTAATATTGAAGTCTTGTTAAATTCTTGCCAACCTGATGTGAAGGCATATAGAGCTCTTGATAGTACTGCTGTGACAGCACATATAACATGGGGTAAGCACAATTTGGTAGTCTTATTCTGTAACAATTCAAAAGAATAGCCTCTGGAGTGAGCTGAAAATAACTTCACTGCCTAGGCTCTTATCCTTTTTTTTTGGGACAAGCTAAGTATTTTTCTCCAAGACACAGCAGGATATTCCAAAAGGCAGGTGAGCTAATGAAATTACTGCTTATAGCAGTCACTCTTACTTTGAACTCTTCCATTTCATTTTTCTTGCTCCAATCTGATTCATCTTTTTTTTTCCTGCTGTATCATATTCTGGTCTTATATTGGCAATATTTTCCAGCTTTATGCCATTGGCATATTTCATTAGGAAGTTCTTAATTTTTATTCCAATGAAATGTATGTCAATGTATCTGTCACACTATCTACAGTCCAGTGCTTTAAAATCTCATTCCATCTCATCACAGGAAGGATGTTCTGTTTCACTGTCAGTTTTTGAATGTCATGACTATTCCTGTAGTATTTCTGGTTTGAAAGCGTGAGGGATCCTCATGGGGACATTCATTGTGCTGGAATGTGTCCAGACAGATCTGGCACAGTTATATACCCATCTTCAACATCATCAGTTAATCATTTACCTCCACATTGAACATCACTGTAAGCTGAGGTAATGTATTTGCCTTTGTACCATGCTTAACTTGAAGATATAACTCATCTCTGCAAAGTGACCACGCGTTTTTCATTGATGTTTTATTATACAATATAATTTCTTTTTCTCAAAGGTTTAACTCAGTTTGCCTTTTGTAAATTCTTTTTATCCTTTCATATCTTGATCTCTGAAAAGTTTCTTTGTTATCTTCAAAATTTCTTTGTTATCGTCTTGTTAGAGATGGTTTATCATTTGGTTATATAAAAAGCCTTTACATAAAACTTTTTTTCACGGCATGGAGCCATCTTCACCCTAAAGAAATTTGACTGGCTGATTTATACTCCTCTAAGTCTCTCTATTATTCATCTTTGGAAATTAGAATATTAATTACAAATTTGCATTCATTTACCTTTGTAATTTAAACCAAACAAGTCTGACTGTGAATACAAAATTTTATGGCTACTTCCCTTCTATAGCCTTCCTTACTGTAAAACAAACAAACAAACAAACAAAAATCTCTAAAATAGCAACAGTATCTGTTGGTTTAGTGATTATTTACTGAAGAAATGTCAATTGTCATCTCCAGATTATCTGAACCCCCACTGTAAAGAGAATGTGTTTTAGTTCTCTCGTCATATTTTTCAGTTTATTAGACTACTGATGTACACAACTACCTCAACACTTCTACCTTTTCTGCTCTCTGATATGGACAGATAAGATTTGTGATAGCTGTGTTCTCGTTCTGCCTAATATTTTACAAAATGTTTGGTTTCACTATAGCCAAGGTTATTTTCTAGCCTTCATTTTGCAGAAATAATGTGATAATAATGAATATAGGAGAGATAGGGAATTGGATATGAGCAGTAAGTCTGATATTTATTATATTTAGTGTTTATAACAGGTACCTGCAAATAGTCCTGTAGTTGTCTTCTTCATTTTACATTACTATGCCATTCCTTTTCTGTATCTGAAAACAAAAAGAAAATAAGCTTCCTCCTCATTAAAGCTTTTCAAGTACTAGAAACTTCATGGAGCAGTTAAGGATTTTCTTTTTAATTGAAGCTTTACTTTTAAAACCATCTATGTGTTAGTTTAACCTTGATGCATATGCTTAGCTAGAGGCTAAGAAAAGAAAGGTTCACTATTAAATGACTCTTATTAATCAGCTTTAAATCTGATGAATAATACTTTACAACCTTTTTGACATATGGTAGGGTCTGCAGCAAGTTTGGCATAATGGTTTCACTTAATAAACACCTGATTAGCATTGTTTAACAGGTTTGGATTGCATGAAAACAGAAAAATGGCCACATACTGTCTAGTTAATTCCTCATTAGCAGCCTTATATTCACTGTGTTTGACAGACTATACCAGCTTTGACACAAGGTGACCTCTTGCATGGGCCTGTTCATCACCTTCACTCTGTCATAAATGGAGTCAGTATAAATGTCAAAATGAATGTGCCATCAACAGAGATTTTTGAGAATTAGAATCCATCTGGTATCATAAAGGTTATTTTTTTCAACCTTATCATTATCATGATAATCATCAACCTTATCATGATGAAATTATATGGAGTAATAGGTAAAAATATAAGGAGATAAAGCTGAAGTAAAATGTCTGGGTGTAGACTTTTATTTAACAGATATTGTACAAGCTTAAAGTTCACAGTATACAATTCATTTGAGAAATTAGAGAAAAATAATCATAGTTTCTAAATGCATTGTTCTTGAATATTAAACAAATATGAAAATATTTATTCAGTTAAAATCTGTGGGGAGTTCTTTACCAGTATAATTTGGAAAAATATATTTCTAAAATATAATCCTTTTTGTCTTCGAACAGTGATTAGAGCTTTCCAGCTTACTCATTCTACTTCCTTCCAGGAATTAATCACATCGATTCCTGGTATGGGTAAAAGAGGACAATTTTAACTTAAATGAATGGAGAATCTGGCATAGTACATCTGTTCTCCAGTATGAGCTCATCCTAACTTCTCCATCTGATAAAGCATAGTGTGATATCAGGCAGTGCAGTGATCATGGATTACAGTCACCACCAAGTGGCAAGCATTACATCAAAGCAGGAAATATCCACTGAAGATCTGCAACTGATAGAAAATCTCGAGAATTTGTCAAAACACAAATTCTTACCCCAGTAGTAGAGTTTCATCATGAAAACTCTGATTAAAAATGGTCATCTTTGATAAGTTATCTCTGAACTCAATATAGATGTTACTGGAAATATGATGATAGAATATATATTTGCCTCTTTGTGATAGTGGAGCCTTTTTTTTTTTTCTCATAAGGTAATATTATATTTTAATAATTTTAAAAATATGTTATTACCCTAAGGTTTCTATTATAAGTATTGTTATACGGGTTGGTAAAACAAAACATAGAGAACGATGGTATTTGCCTACAGTCCCAGAACAAATTTGGAATGATGGTTATAAATCTTCAACTGAGGATTTGGGTGAACTTTCATGAAGGAGGACTATCCATAAAGCATAAACTGTGGTAAAGTTTAGGCATGGCAAAGATACCTGGGGAGAAATATCATTCAGGACTTTTGTTTCAAAGTTGACATATGTCTTCTCCATGACTAGGATCTTTTCTGTCTTTAACATTACAAAATAAATCCACTACCAGTTTTAGAAAATTCTGATAACAGGCCAGCTAGTTGTTTTGAATATTTGTGCTCCTGCTACAAACGAGAAGTGCAAATATAAGCAGAAGTCCTTTGGATTACAAAAACACTTTATTTAAAAAGACTAACTAAACCTCAACATATCCTGGTGTCCCTGGAAATAACCATTCCACTAACATATGTTTGATAAACTAAATAGACACTTAACTGTTCTTTTAAAATAAAGCACTAGTATGGGCTCAAGCAGTATAATTTATAAGTCACAAAGGCTCGCTCCCCATCAATTCAGATGGCAAAGATGAGAATTATTCTGTGCTTGAATCTCTCTTTGAAGTTTTGAATTCAGTATCATAAAAATAATTGATTCAGCACACAGTAAGATTGCAGACACTACTGATAGTTTTTTTCACTGAATTACCAGTTAATAGAAGGAATTAATAGATCAAGCTCCACAGAGCTTTTTTTTTTTTTTTTGTGAAGTTTTCTAATTCTCTTAGAGTCTCCATCTACTATGATCATAATACTGTTTCAACAACTAAAAAACATCTAGCAACAAGAAAATGGTTATTCTTGAATGATATTTTCAATGTAATATTTAATTTTTATCATGAAGTGTCATGGACAAATTTACAGGCAAAATGCATTGTAAAGATCAATTTCAAACTCTATAAACTTTCAAACCTATTCAGAATGCTAGCAGATTTTCCTCCAGGTTGCATATTCTGTGAAGTGCTCTGGTGCTCCTGACTCTCATATCTATCCTTTTGTACAATCTTGTGTCACTTCTGATATGCATGTCTGAGTTTTCTTCCTGCAGACAAAAAAGGTGAAGGTTCATAGTGTTATGTACTCGTTCTCCAAGTTTGACAAGAGAAAATGCTCAAAACCTTGTCTCAGGCTTTCAGATGAGCTACTAGATCCATTAAGTGCGACAAAGTCTGCATAGAGCAACTCTATTCTCCAGAAATTCACTTATAGAGTTTGATGTTGTTACAGGAGTAGTCAAGTGAGCAACTTAGTCACCTCTAGAAAAAAGGGTCAGTAAAACAGATCTTGTGTTTGAAGCACCTCTAGAAGCATTTCAGCTTTGGGCTGCAATCAGTGCATACCTCTGGTTTTCTCAGCTGTTCTCTGTCAAAATAATGGAATCTTTGCCAAACTTAAGTAATATTTATTTTTTCATGTCGGTATTATTTGGCTATAGTAAGAAAGTATCACAAATAACTTTTTAGCTTTCTCAGTGAATTCATCGTATGTCCAATTACAAGAGTATCTTTTCAGTAACTTCCCAAGTCAGAAATACTTCGATATCTACTTCATTGCTAAGTGATATAAATTCTATTCCAGAATCCAGGCAGCTAAGAATGAAGAAATATCTCATTAATGTTAACAACAAGAGCTGCCATCAGTTTCCTAAAAAAATGCTAACTGACAGGTAATGAGGCAAACATATTTTTTTTATTTTAGGATGTATATTCCATATCCATATCTAATAGAGATGTAAAAGTTGCCTTGGAATCACTGCAAACAATCCCATCCAGATATATTTAAATATCAGACAACAAAACAAATTTTATTTTGTCAGTTAGCAATACATAATTTTCTTGCATTTATAGATTTACTGAACATTTATTCTACAATTCTTCTAGAAAACTTAAATAGGAAATAGGTGGAGAAAATCTTTTCAGTAAGCCACCATTCTCACCAGCAACACAGCCTTTCCTTTTGAATGTTGAGATTCTATTATTATCTTGAGAAATAGCTAATGTTTGGTCAGTGTCAGATACACACACATATATATAATAAGAAGGCTGTTTTTTTAAATCTAGTCATTCAATATGTTGTCAGACCAGTTGAATCTCTTTTTTAACAAATAATGTATCATCTATCATTTCATTACAAGGAGTTTAATATACTTTAACAACACTCAACAAGCCAAGGATTTATTTTCATTCTATTTTAAGTAGGAGCATTTTCTGAAAAATTTCTGCAACTCTTTCTTTAAATTATACAATGAAAACACAGGAACAGTAAGCTGAGCAATGGATTTCATTTTCAGTTATTCTTTCATTTGTAATAGCAAACTAGTGAGTCAAAATAATTGTTTGAAAAATCTTTTAAATTAAATATTACAAAAAACCTGCATTTGCTTGGATCACTTGCATCATTTAATATACTGGTGGTGAAATGCTTGTTATGTATGTATATGCTTGTTATATTGCTTTGTATGCTTTCTGTGTAAGTCCATATATTTATACATTATGTATATTAGCTCATGATATCCTTGGTCCATGGAATGTTTCTTATTATACAGTAATTCCTCATGCACGTTTTATGGTTAAATTAGCCTCTGACAAATCTTGTTGTTGTGAAATATGTGTCATATATTAATTGGTCTAACTATTAGTTAATCAAGCTCACGTTATATTGTCAATTATGTCCTTACTTCAGTAGTATAATTATTTTTTGTTTATTTTTTATTCAAATTATAAACAAAAATGTTCTAGATTTAGCATTTGTTGTTGTTGTTTTTGTATTTGTCACTTGGTTGACCTTCCAGAATGTCTAAACATTACTGGACTATTACTGGAATGTCTAAACATAACTGTAGTTGACACAAATACCTTTATGCTTATAACTATTATAAATAAAAATATTTTTATTATTATCAAATATATACTATATACTATATTATTATTTTGTATTTATTATTATTACTGTTATATGTCACTTTTTTAATGGTAGACATGGAATTCCACCATTTAGCTCAGCATGACTAAATTCATGCTTAGTTGGAGTTTTGATTTCTAAATCAAAGAGGATGTTTTCATATATCACCTAAGCCTTGGAGTCTAACTGAAGTAAAAAAACTCCTTAGGCATGAAAGGGTAGCTTTGTAACTCCTTAAAATCTGTCTTTTCCTTAACTTCTAACAATATTGAAGGACCACTATTTCTTATGTATGTGGAAAGTCTTGCTCTGAATACGCAACAAGTACATTCAACCCATTCTGCCTGCAGTGCAAAGCACACCACTTTGAGTCACGTCTGTCCTGGTTTTCACTGGAAGAGTTAATTTTCTTTCTGATAGCTGGCATAGGGATGTATTTTGGATTTAGAATGATGTTGATAATACACTGATGTTTTAGTTGTTCCTGAACAGGCTTACAGCAAGTCATGGACTTGTCAGCTTCTCGTACTGCCCTGCCAGCAAGGACGTTGGGGATGTACAAGAAGCTGGTAGGGGACAGAACCTGGACTGCTGACCCAAACTGGCCAAATGGATATACCATATGGTGTCATGCAATAGAACTGCGGGGAGTTGGCTGGGTGGTCTGCTATTCCTCAGGGACTGGTTGGGCAGTTTTTGGTTGGTAGTGGGCAATTGCACTGTGAATCACTGCATCACTATCACTGCATCACTTGCTTTTATTTTCCTTCCTTCCTTCCTTCCTTCCTTCCTTCCTTCCTTCCTTCCTTCCTTCCTTCCTTCCTTCCTTCCTTCCTTCCTTCCTTCCTTCCTTCCTTCCTTTCGGGTAAGTACATGACTGGCTGTGCGGTATTCAGCTATCTGATGAGTTAAATGACAACAACTTCCTATAGAAAGTATGGTCAACTGGTAAGCTGAAAAAGAGAAGAGTCATCAAAAAATCTGATGCTAAAAACATTCACACAAGAAGGGAAAAGAATGGGTTCTGAGATCTCCTTGGCCACTAAGACTTGTACCCAAAGGAAACCCACACCTTTCTTCCTTCAGCTATCCACTCCACTGCCCCTCCGAAACAAGAGGAGAAAACAAAGACAGAGGGAGAGAAAAGAAAAAGGAAAGTTGGTACGTAAAATAGGGTGATCAAAGAGCGTTCTCTCAGAAATGAGAAAAAATATGCATAAATACAGCCTAAAAGCTTAAATCAACATTTACTTTCTCAAATCTTCAGTTCTGAAATCCTTATTGGCACTCCTCTGTGAGATGCTATAAGACCTGTATTCGAGAAAGTACAGAAATATATACTACTGTCTCATCTTACATTTCTGTGTAGAAATGTAGAACAGACAAACATAAACTGAATAGGAAGGGAAAAAAATAAAATAAAATAAAAAATAAAAAATTAAAAAAAATAAAAAATAAAATAAAAAAACCACTCCACAGCAGGAAGTGAGTATGAGCTTATTATCTTATGGGGATTTCCTTGTGGTCTCTCATAAGGTTCTGTGTGCTCCAGAAAAAGGCTTGGAGATTCAGCATGTAAGATCATGTTGTCCAAACAGTGTATACAATTTTAATTCACACCAGTGATAGTTTCAGCCCTGAGGAGCCTCAGTATCATCAATACTCTTCAGGAATTCAACCTAACTCAGAGAGACAATGTCAAGAATGGTCACTAGATCCTGCTTATCTTTGTCCACCTGATTATTTTAATTAACTTGATTGAGATTAATTGTCTTAGTAGGGCAGATATCATGGCCCAATACATATGCCAAGTTTGCACAGTCTTTTGCTTTCAAATCCGTAATATTTCTTTGTTTTGACTGTCCATACCTATCCAGAATTGCTGATTTCCTACCTATAGGTCCAATATCAGAGTTAATATGGACTAAAAGAGAAGATGGAACTCTTACAAAAGATTTTGAGACAACAGTTACCTAATAATAATCACTGGCAGAATGTACAAAATAGGATAAAGCCAAATTGAATATGTGATACAATTTTAATTATGGGATATAGTCTTGGATGCCTATTTTTAATGCTACTTTAATTCCCCAATAAAGAGCAACATTTAAAGGAAAGGAAAATAAGTCCATTTAGACTGAATGCAATGATTTCACATTGCTAACCCTTCAATTTAGTAGTTATGCTTGCAGGATTTATGTTCAATTAATGTAATTATTCAATTAATGTGGAATTATTCACATGCACAAATATAAGCTCGTACAGAATACTTTACAAAATTTAGAACAAAATAAGTGTATTAGTATATCAAGGAATGTATGCTTTGTTTCTGACAGGTCATGGTAAAATAGAAGAGTCACTTGAGGCATTTAGTCATGTCCAGTTTATATATATCAGACGTGAAGCTGACCTACAAAAAAAAACATATTTTCAATGGGGCTTCGCTGATTTCCATTAACTGAGGACTGAACCTCTGATTTTGAAAGGTGGTTTGTGATTAAGTTTAGAAATGACAAAGGTTAACTCACACATGCAATTTTAAGGGCAGATAGTTGATCTGAATATATATATATATATATATATATATATATATATATACACGAGATACACTTTATCAAAATTACTTTATTGTCTGTGACAATCAGTGGAACCCAAGGTCCTTTTACCTACACCATCATACCTATAGCAAAGAAGCAAGATCACAGTGGACTGTTTCACTCATTGTTTAGATGAAGGGATATCGAACAATAGACACTCGTTTATTATATTAACCGTACAGTTGGTTATTTCATGTTCATCATCCAGAATTTAAATTTACCCCAAACCTCAAAATTAGATTTATAGAATTACTATGCATTTTTACAAGTTGCCAGGGTAAATTTTCATCATTCCAAGAATTCTGATAAAAAGCAATCAAATTAAGTTTCCACAAATACCACTCAGAAATTTTCATATAGTTATATTATAAATGTATTAAAATATTATCATTACAAATTAAAATTTTTAATATTAGTATTTGTTTTTCACTTTTCTATTTCTTCTAGCTGTAGGGTAGGGATAAGCCTAACTAAAAAAAAAAGCAAAACAGAACAAAGTTCTGTTAAAGAACTCAGTTAAGGTTCCAGATGAGATACAAAAAGTTCACATTTTTCTAATGTTTTGTAACCAAAAAAAAGGAAATTATGTTTTATTTTCATTCTTTTATACCTTACATTGTACATGTTCTGCTCATCTCTATGAGAAACCACTATCGCAGTATTATACGTGCAAATAATTTGCATTCACAAGTAACTAGAAGTGATAATATTTGCATATCTGATTAAATTATATGTATCTGCACTAATAAATCACACAATTAATTAGCAGAATTTTCCAATATACACTAACACTGACTTGTACAGTTAGATATGGAGCTGCTTTTTTGAAACTGGAGGCTATTTAAATATCTCCGTATTATATGCATGATAGTCTTAAAACCATGTGCTTATATATATGAAATATATATATATAGTCTAAAACTTGCACCAGTGACTATTACTTTAAAAGGCAGAAGAACTGAAGTAAACTCTTTGTACTTTTTAATGATTTTCCCGCAGAACATAAAGAATATTTTTTCAATTAGCAATATAAAATATTTTTAAAATATTTTATTGTGTGCATGTGCATTTAAATAGGAATTATATACATATATATATAATTATATATATAATGTATAATGTATAATGTAATATAATATTATATATTATTAATCTCAGTTTTCTACTAATCCAAGACAGAGATCTATAGCACAATGTGTAGAAGAATTTTTGGTTTAACAAGTCAGATATATTTAACATTTAAATTCATATTTGTCATACATTTTGGATTCTTGGAGATGCAGTTGCTGTGTGCAAAAAGATTTGTGAAAATGGAAATCTTCATAGTCCATTGTTTCTTCAATCAAGCATATACAGAATGTATAGAAATTATTAACAGATACAGATATGAACAAGAACTACCTGTTCTATTTCATAAAATGAAGAAGCATAGACAATATTTACATAAACTTCTTTTTTTCTATCCTGACATCTGTTTATATCAACTATTTTCCTGTCATTAGCATATGTAGTTCAACTTCTCTCTTACTGTCAAGGTAAAAGTCTATTGTACAAGTCTAGGTCTGTCATTCTTCTTTTACACATCCAAAAGGTCTTCTTTTATGTGCCCCCCAACACCCACACTCTAGCCTTGATTATTTCAGGTTCTTTCAGGTTCTTCCTCTAGAAAATTTTTATTTTAAATGTTCTTGTGTTAACCACATTCTTCAAAGGTGGCATCTTACTAAACATTCAGAAGATTTGCTGTTCTAGCACCTATCAGATTTGCTGTTCTAGCACCTATCAAGTACAATTTTTAAAGCATTTTTATTTCTTAATTATTATTTTTGCTTATTCCTCAATGTTCTGTAGAAGTGCAACAAGTAAAATAGATTGTAATATGCACAGTATTTTAAGTAAGGTAATTGTTCTGATGTTAAACTTCAAAAACAGAATAATACCCATCAATCTAGTGCTTAGAGAAAGTACGGTTAGCCAGTTTTACAAAATTTATGTCTTGTCATTTTTTTAAGTACCAGCAGTAACTTACAAAGCAGAAATTAGTTGTGTGAAACTTTTTATACTATTTTTTCCATACAGTTTACCATTATTTTTTCTATAACTTCTTGAATAAAACATGAAATATAATCAACATTTAATAAAAATAGAATTCAAGTTCTTACTGATATCTTTTTTACGTGAAGTCTCTACTCATCCATCTTGAACCCAAAGCATGTAGGAAGACATAGGTAGAAGTATATTAAATCTGACAAATGACCTCCCATGTGCAAAGGAGGAAATAAAGATTCATTCTCCGTGTTTGTGAGATCATTTTGATGAAGGGAAGGCTAATTGAGGATGACACATATTCTAAATCTAATTCAAATCAGCATTTTTACATGAAGACTCATCACATTTCCAATGGTACACTCTACCATGAAACAGCTTAGTAAAGACATTCTGAGTTTGATTCTGGAAATTTTTTTAAATGCTTCATCAGAACTGACATTTTTAGCAGTAATGAGTTTTCAATCTTATTACAAACAAGGTATCTGTGGTATTTTCTATCTAAGAAGAAGCATTTCTTCTTAAAACCATTAAGTCTCATGTTTTAGGGAAAATTGCAACTAATATGTGATTATGTTTAGAAAACATTGGGGAAAACTGCAATCACATGATTTCTTATCATAAAAGCAAATAATCTTGATATCATTGCATTGTTAAATTATAGACTTTTTCCCTGGTGTTCACATAGTAATTATATTTAAGAACAAATAGTATTACTTTTGCTTTAAAACAAGAAAGAGTATTAAGTGCTACTTCTCAACTTAAATGGCACATATTCTTTGAGATCACTGCTATCTTATTAACAGAAACTTAATTGCTCAACTCCGTCAGAAGACTTAGGTCATCTTACACTATTAGTTTTGCTTTGTTAATACCACAGATTACAGCCCGTGGATGTAATACATACTATGAAAAATCATGACCTTTCATATTTCTCAGAAAGATGAAACTGCATTTTAAAGGTACTTAAGAAAGTATAGTATAAAACTCAGTGTGTAATTTTGGGCAGTAGGTGAACAGGACAGAACAGTTATGAGATTTGCTACCTTAATGAATGGTAATATTTCTCAACCATTTTAATTAAATTTTCATGCAAACATTTCTTATGCAAGGAAGGATGCAAAGACATAGTTGATAATAAGATATTTTTATTTATTAATACTTAGTTTTCACCTACATGATGATCCTCTGTTGTGATTAAAAATAAAATAATAAAATAAAAATATTTCTACCATAGCACTACTTTAGAGGTAGCAGAGTACTGAAATACAGAAATTTTGTCATATTAATTGTGGAATTGATTGCCTTGAAAATTCTAGCACTTTATTTTATTTCTATCACTGTCATTAAATTTGGAAAATTTACCATCCATTGCTACTAAAGTAGACAATAATATTCAGAAGCATTGACTTACCATTTTATGCATTGTCTGAAGATCTCAGATACAACCTAAAGGTTTTGGTGCTGTAGCCAGTGTCACTTTCTACATCTCCTCATCATCCTTGTTTGAGGTCATCCCTTACTGAGAGATCCTTAAGGTCCTTTACTTCCTGAAAGTGAAAACATAGCAGAGATATGTCAGATATGCGTAAGTCAGATATGCATGTCTAAAAAGAACAAGATTATTATTTTTTTTTCAGTAAATGGACAATAGAAGTTTTTGAAAAATTTACGTTACTTCACACTTGGATATATATCCTGTCTTTGTCTAGGATTGTATAATCCAATAATGTTGAACAAATCAATATCTATCATTTAGTGGATATATAGCAATGGAAAGACTTTTCAAATCACACCAAGGTAGTTTACTTCTGTACATACTTTCTGTGTAATCTTTTGCTTTTCTCAACTTCCCAATCCATTAATAACAATTTTGGATAAAAGAAGAGTGAAAGGGCCACTTTAGTATCTAACTCAGGCTCTATTGCTTGTAATGATTGTTTTCTTCCTTTAAGACTTCATTCGTTCTTGACAGAAACTATCAGGTGGAATAATTATATCAAAAGGTCTGTGGTATGCTGTGTTCATTTTGGGAAGTAAAGAACATTGCTTAGCTATTACCTAGAACATCCCTGGTATTGAAAATGTTCATATAATCAGGCTTCATTAATTTATTGTAATTTATTATTTAATTCAGATATTATAGAAAACACGACTTGACTAACCAATACTAAGAAATAATGCAAGTATAACTCCAAAGCTGGAAGACAATTTAGAACTAGATTGGTATCTACATAAATGAAGATATTCCCAGGCATTTCCAGTAAGGTTCTATATAGGAACCTTACTGTATCTCTACAGGCCTCCAATATCATGAATTAAATAAAAAAGAACACAGATATATAAACTGCTGATCTCATATTCCATATTTTCCATAGAAACACTGAAAACAGAGAAAAACATTGCATTATTTTACCTGTGAAAAAATGAACTAACACCCTGAAAATCAGCAGCTGTGCATACAAGTATGTTAGAGAAGTGGTTTATTAATAAAAAAAAAATAAAGATAATCCAGTCTCCCACCTTATTTTCATCCAATGTTATTTCATATTTTTTCATGTGCTTCATTTATAAGAATGGTAGGTGGAATCACTGAAGTGTTAGAACAAACAATCTTTCCACAAGAAATGCTAGTGGTAAGCAATTTGCCTTTTTGGAAATACGCAAAGAACCTAAACGAAGAAAGGCCTGCTTACATTCACTTGAACAAAGTATTAGCAATCAAATTCTTAATGTATGCGAAAAACATTCTATTTAGTCTGGCTTCATGGAAGTCATGGCAGTACAAGAAATAATTTCCTGTCTCTTATACACTGGGACTGAAGATAGAGAAAAGAGGCTGGAAATATTAACCACTTCTTAAGTTCCATCTGTAAAGCAGAAAAATGTAACTCGTTTATGAAATTCAATTTTCTTCCTTAAAAACATTCCAATAAATTTGCATATTACATATAAATTCCTGGCAAAATGTTGAGTTGTATGAGGAAACAAAATAAAAAATTTTGAGGAAATAGATTTTTAAAATACCAAATAAAAATGTATGGCTTTAATAGAGCTATCTGTAAAATCATGATAATGTCTATTTCTTGCTAATGTCTTAGTTTGAAAGATAATGATTTCTTGCTATTCAGGTGGTCTGTTTACCAAAGCTCTGCTCTCTGGGTTGGAAAGCACAATATTTAAGTTTCATTTTTTCTTGCTACAGAACATCTGTTTTCTTTATAAAAAGAAAAAAAAAAAAAAAAGTTCTTTGACACTTCCTAGTAAAGACCCTTCCATTATATTTTCCTCTGCTAAAATCCTTTTTTTGATGTCATCATTAATCATTAGTTATTAACTGACTTCTCCTTTCCTATCTCACAACAAGAAAAGAATGCCAGAAATTAATATTGTCTATTTATCTACACAGCCATATCTTTAATTTCGCACAAGCCTTTTAAAAGCTAAGTAGGAAAAGTAGAAGGGTGACTTATTCTTCTATGGGGCAAAACTTGATGAAAACAGAGTCTGGGGGAAGCTGGATTTACAGCTT
Source organism: Aythya marila (assembly GCF_965140915.1). Taxonomy (NCBI): domain Eukaryota; kingdom Metazoa; phylum Chordata; class Aves; order Anseriformes; family Anatidae; genus Aythya; species Aythya marila. The sequence goes on along the minus strand of NC_139042.1, from coordinate 41,392,631 downwards.
TGATTCTTGAAGCTATCACAGTGAGAACTGGTAACAGCTCTTAGCTGCATGAGGAATTAAATAGTTTATAGGATCCTCTCTGTTCTTAGCATGAAGGAATTTCAGGCAAATTTCAGTATGCATTCTCATTTTACCTTCAATGAAATCTGAGAAGAATTATTTAGAAGTTAGCTATGTCTAGGCGTTTTTTTTGACATCACTCTTAGTCTCTTCCTTTACCTTTCAATATTTTTACCTTTTTGTTTCCTTAATATTTTGTGGCAGGTTTTTCTCATCATCGCTGCAAATGGAAATATAGTGGAAATATAGTGGATCAAAATATGTGAAAGGTCTTATTTTTAAGACCTAAATGTACAGAGTACTTATAATTATTTTTCTACCATTTTGCCAAAAACTTATTTTTAATAATACAGGTGTATACAATGCTTCTTATAGATTTGCATGTCAAATATGAGCATTGAAGTATGTTAAAGCAATCTTTCACAGTCAATTTTGACATCAATTAGTTACTTATGCATAAGTAAATCTGATGACATTTACTTTAAACATTTTGCCTGTTGGTTACAGTCCACTGTAGCTAGATCTAAAATAATTAAAGTGGTTTACACTGTGACGTCTTAGTGAATTACATAAATTTCTTTCCTGTCCTTTATTAGAGAAAACAAACAATCAAACAAAAACTAACATCCAAAAGCACTGGATATGTTTTGCACAACCAAATTACTAAGATCAAGTGATCAAGTTATTCTACATGTCCTTTTAATAATACTTTTATATACGTGTATAAACAAACAAACAAACAAACAAAACAAACACCCACCAACTTGCGGTAAAACAGCAGCTGGGACATCAAGGAGTGAAAAACAGCCCCGCAGACACCAAGGTCGATGAAGGAGGGGAAAGGTGATCCAGGCACCAGAGCAGACGTTCCCCTGCGGCCTGTGGAGGAGCCCCCGGTGGAGCAGGCCCAGGCCAGACCTGTGGCCCGTGGACAGGAGCCCTTACAGGAGCAGATAACCTGGCAGGAGCTGCCTCCCGTGGAGGACCTATGTTGGAGCAGTTTGTTCCTATGGATGGACCCCGTGGTACGGAGCCATGTGGGAGCAGTTCTTGAAGAGCTGCTGCCTGCGGTCAGCTCCTGCAGGATCCGTTCAGGAAGGACGGCATCCCGTGGGAGGGACCCCACAGGGAGCAGGGGCAGAGAGTGACTGTGAAGGAGCAGAAGAGACGAAGCATTAGGGACTGACCGGAGCCTCCATTCCCCTGCACCGCTTGGGGGGGGAGGAGGTGGAAGACGGTGGAGTGGGAGGGTTTTTTTTTTTTTTTTTTTTTTTTTTTGTAGTTGTTTTTCACTGCTCTAGCTTGTTACTAATAGGTAATATATTTTATTAATCTCCCTATGCTGAGTCTGTTTTGCCCATGATGATAAATTGCTGAGTGATCCCCGTCCTTATCTCAACCCTTGAGCCCTCTTCATTGTATTTTCTCTCCCTTTCCCTTTGAGGAGACAGAGTGAGAGAGCAGCTGAGGTGGAGCTCAGCTGCCCAGCTTAGTAAAAACACCACATTTATTGACTATATATACAGCATATTGTGAATTATCTCTAGATACACCTAGACTGTTTTGAAGAAGAGAAGGAAGAAATGGATTTATTCTGATCACTATAACTACCAGAAAAAATAGATAAAGGAAAGGACCTGGAATGCTTTATAAGTTCAACTGAAACTTTCAAATATTTATGGTTTTGAATAGACATTCCTAAGGAAAACATTTGTTCAGAGGAAGAGGAAGGGGAAGGAGGAGAAGAAGAAGGAGGAGAAGAAGGAAGGTGGAGGAGAAGAAGGAAAGTGAAATACAAAGGATATTTATTGTCAGATAGGGAGTATTAAGGATAGGAGGCGTGTGCAAGAAAAGTTAAGAATTAATTATATTCTTGCAAGTCTCATCCATTGTTACCCTTTTTTTTTTTTTTTTTTTTTGAAATCTGTTCTTTCAAGTCTTTAGAACTAGATTCAAAGATGTCAATAGTAAAGATTACAGAACATAGGAAAAAGAATAACAGTGTTTGGCCAGCAGTACATTCCCTTTATATCACCTGCAATCTAACAGAGCTGTTTTGAATCAAAAATGAATGTTGTTCATACTTTAGATAGCCTTTTTCTTTTTTTTTCCCTAGTTTCCTCCCACATATTCTCTACCTACCTACACATCTCTTAGTCTGCTCCAAGCAACATTAAACCATAGATCCTTTTTTTGAAGCTGAACTCACAAATATATAATTGTATTTTAATGCAATGCCTCACACAACATAAAAAAGGTTATAACTAGATCCTCCCATGCAGACTGAAATAATATGAAGGAAATGTTTTGCAGCAGTATGCAAGTGTTATTACAGTTCAGATATATGTGTTTCCAGCATTATCTTTAACTCCCCACAGTTGACATAAAGTCAAAGGGTTTAATGTTTCTCATCACTTTCTCACAGCTTTTGGTTTCATTACCCTCTCTTCACTTCTGTTTGGTCATTTTACCATTAAGCACTTCAGCGGGCAAGTTTGTTACATGTTTTACCTAGTCTTCCCTCTCTGGCTTTTTATTGCCTTTACAGGAAAGTGTACCAAAGAACAACAACAACAACAAAAATTAGACTATATGAAGTATATGAAGTATAAATAATACCAGCATTTTGTAGAGGTAATTTAACTTGTGTCTACTTGATATCTTCTTACAAGAAATAATTGTACTGTTTGAAAATCTTAGAATATATTAAGAAGGCTTGCAATATTATGTATAAAATAACTTAGTTTCACATATAATTACAGAATATTTCATATAAGTAAATTGGACTGAGTGTTGCAGTTTAACAGTAATGAGTAGCCAAGTGCCACACAGACATTCTCTAACTCATCCTCAGCAGAATACAGAATATGATTAAAAATATACATAAAAAGTCTCATTGGTTAGGATTAGGACAGGGAGATCACTCACCAGTTACTGTCACAGGTAATAGGGACTCAGCTTGGTCTCTTTCACGGACTGTAGGGGAAATTCTGCTCCAGTGCCTCGAGCACTTCCTCCCCCTCTTTCTTCACTGACCTTGGTGTCTGCAGGACTGTTTCTTTCTACATTTTCCTCACCTCTCTCTCCCAGCTGTTGTGCAGTAGTTTTTACCCTTTCTTAAATCTGCTCTCACAGAGGTGCAACTAGCATTGCTTGCTGGCTCAGCTTTGGCCAGCAGTGGGTGCCTATTGGAAGCTGTCTCTCATGTTGCAGCATCTGGAGTCTTCTTACAGAGGCCATCACTGCAGCACCCCGATCTGCTCTACGAAATGTTAAACACATTGCGTGACACATTTGACCATATTTGATTTTCCAAAAATATTTTATTTGTACATTCCATTAAATAGTTTCCTGAATAGAAAAACATATTATATTACACTACAACATTATACACCTACTAAACCACAGAGACATGACCCATGGTGTTTTGAACAAGACTGATCTTTTTTTAACCTATCACTCTTCTAACTACGATTTCAATGTATCTATTTATATTGTAGTGGCATTTAAATTGTGGTAGTCACTGTGTAAATAATTAAATATTTATTTTATATTTAATAATGTATTCTGCCATCATTATGTGCGCAGATCAGATCAATGGCAGTATGCAGTTTCATAGTGCTGTGGGGAATTATGCTACAGCATGCAAAGTGCTAATTTCTTAATATTGTAATTAAAGTTTCTGAGTGACAAACTTTCAAAATTAGACATAAGTCTCTAGTGTTTAAGAATGTCTGAATCATTTGCCATCATGCTTGAGTACCTTTTTGCCTCAATGTATTCACTAAACTGACTTGGGGTGGGGTGGGGAAATTATGTTTGTATTTCCTGATTTGCCTTTGGTGAGTTAGCATTACATACATCACGTCTCAAAGGCAGCAAATTTGCTGCTGTCTCATGTGGATGCTATTGAAAGTACATCTACGTGTATTTTAAGGTTAGAAGGTACTGGGGACGGTAACTATAAAAACAGGAGTTTTTCTGAAACTTTTTCCTTAGGTGTTTTCACGCAAGTCCTGTCAGCTACATTATTCCTAAGATTTTTAAAACTTTAAGGATGAATCAGAAGTGTCCTGAAAATTAATTTACCTATCTGTCTCAAACAGTTCTCAGTTTGGTGAAAATTAAAGATTCCATTTATTCCATTATTTTTATTCATTTCAGTCTCTTAAGAAGCAATAAATCATTTGAAACCAGAATATTTATTCTTATTCATAACAGTTTTTGAGCATCATGACAATTTTATCAAAACTGTATTCTCAATGGATAATTTAAATAATGTTTAAAGGCTTCCTATATAAAATAGTGAGTGCCAGAAAAATGTTACCTATGTTTCAATCAACCAGCTCAGTTTTCTGAGACATCCAGTGTGCCACCTAAGAAAGGAAATACTTTGTATGAATAATTTTCCTTCATGAAGGGAGTAAATTATGTTTACACCCATCTGTTGTCAGAGATATCAACAAACATTCATATCCTGAAATGAAAATACAGCCTATAATACTAGTATTACAAGCAAGAATTATTATTATATTACAGAGTTATTCTATGTGCTAAAAGGAGGTCAGAATCTCTGTAATATATTTACAGATATAAAAGTTTAGGTCAGGTATGTAATGATTTATAAGGGTTAGAGGAGGAAGCTTCGCAGCGGAGCCCCTATATGGTGAGTCTGGCCAGGGCCTTGACACTTATGAAGCTATGCCATGTCTTGTGTAAAGCCCTTGCATTTCTGAAACTTGCTTTCTTTTTAACGTTGTCTTAGACTTCATGATATGAAATATATGTAGCAGTAAAATATTCTCTTAGGGAACTAAATTATGAAAGAAAATCATATTTATCCCCCAGGAACACAGAAGATTGCTTGAAACTCATGATACCAAAGTTCAGATTTTCAGATTGGCTTCTGTAAAGCAGAAACTTGAGTTTCAAAAACAAAACAAAACAAAACAAAAAAACAACAACAACAACAACAAAAAAAACAACCATTGTAGGAACGTTAAGAAAAATTACAATGGTCATATTAATTAAATCCAAAGACCTATCTATCTATCTATCTAAGTCTGCCTAGCTTAGTGTCTGGCTGTTAACAGTGCCCAGAAAACTAGAGAGAAGTAAAGCTGACAAATGTATTCAAACTCCAGCAGTTCATACGTCAACTTTATACTTTTCTTCCTGAAGAGTAAACCAGCACATGTCCAGTCTCCCATTTTATTCACCTGAGTTTTTAGGAGAAAATGAAGCCCAAATATTTTAAGAATTAGTTGTGTTGGGTCTGTCTGAGCTGGAGTCACCTTTTCACTGCAGCAGCCCACACAGTGCTGTGCTCTGCACTTGCAGCTGGAACAGCACTGATATCACTCAAGTGTTGTGTCAGTTGCTGCATAGTGCTGGCACAGCATCAGGACTCCTCTCAAGCCCCCAAGAGCCAGCAGACTGGGGGTGGTGTGGTGGTTTTACCGTGCTGGACAGCTAAACCCCACAACCGCTCTCTCACTCCCCCTCCTTTAGATGAGAAGGGGGAGAAGTAAAGCAAAGAACAACTCACGGGTTGAGATAAGGATAATTTAATTAAAGGGAAATAATTATAATAATTAAATAAAGACTACCATGAACTAAACAATTTAACTAAGGGGAAATAAAAAGGGAAAGGGGAAAAGGGAGGGGAAAAGGGAAAAATAAAAAGAAGGGAGGAAAACAAACACATAAAATAAATGAAGGCTATACGGAAGTGCAGAGGAAAGAAATTACTCTACTTCCCACAAATGAGCGATGATTGACCACGTCCTTGAAGCAAGGCCTCAACGCATGTAGCTGGTGTTCGAGATGAGGACCGATGTTTTCCCAACAAGAGCCCACCCCTCCTCTCCTCTTCCTGTTTCCACCTTTTATTGCTGAGTGTGACATCACATGGTATGGAATATCCCTTTGGTTGGTTTAGGTCAGCTGCCCTGGTGATGTTTCTCTCCTCACTTTTTGCCCACCCGCTAGGAGGGTTAGAGAAAGGCCCAATGCTGTTCCACTGCTGCTCAGCAGTAGACACAACACTGGTGTGATAACACTGCTGTTCCAGCTACAAGTGCAGAGTACAGCACTGTATGGGCTGCTGCCGGGAAAGTTAACATTCCAGCCAGACCCAGTACAGGTGGGCAAGTGATGGGGAGGGGACATTGCCAGGGCAGCTGACCTAAACCAACCAAAGGGATATTCCATAACACCTGATGTCACACTCAGCAATAAAAAGGGGGGCTCTCGTGGGGGAGAGGGCTGTTCCTCCTGGACAACCACTACGCGTTTTGAGGCCCTGCTTCCCAGGACATGGCCGAACATCGCTCGTTGATGGGAAGTTGAGAATAATTTTTTCCCTCTCTCTGTGCTTCCGCGCGGACTTATGGTTTCTTATGTTTCTTTTTTCTCCCCATTCCCTTTCCCTTTAATTAAACCTTTCTCATCGCAAACCTCGAGTTCTCTGTGTTGTATTTTCCTTCCTCTTTGAGGAGAGGGGGAGTGAGAGAGCAGTTCTGGTGGAGCTCGGCTGCCCACCTGAGTAAAACCACCACATTAGTTAACTTCAGTGGCATGAAAATCATTTATCTATTTTTATTTTTTCTTCTTTTTTTTTTTTTTTTTTTTTTTTGTTGGTTGTTCGTTTTGGTCACCAATATACAAAATTTAGATTTGAGCCATCATAAAGTTTTAGGAATATTTGGATTCTACTGACAAATTGAAATCATTAGGAATTTCAGGAAAATGTAGGGAAAATATGCTAGGTATTTATAACCTTTTTTTCCTATTAAAGCTCTAGAACAACCTCTTAAACCTTTCTCAATCTTTCAATACCCAGTAAGATTAACTCTGCTTATTAGATGAATAACTTTGGTAGAATGTTTTACCTGAAGACAGTTGTATTGCCTAAGCACTTCTAACATTTATTAATTTATAGTGTTTCATAAATTAAATTTCATCATGTGCTTTTACCCACTGTGAACATTTTTTCTTTCACACTCTTCAGCACCAGTTGAGCAAGTCCATTGTGAGAATTAGTTCTGGATAGTCTAAGAAAAAAAGTCAAGTATTTTCTAATATATGTTAAATGAGTTTGGAATTTTTAGTTATAGTTCTTTGGAATTTCATATGGTTGAATTGCATTGAGATAAAAAGATATGTTATGTGACAAAATAGCAATGATTTTAATTTAAGAGTGTTTCCTGTTTCATTACTTTGTATTTTTCTGTAGACCAACAGAAGACTGGACATGAAGTTGCAGGAACTGAGTGTTAAGCTTATACATTTAGGAGCTTACCATATTTCCTTCAATCTGTAGGTTAAAAAAAAAGAAAAATAAAAGTTACTATTTCGAATTTTTGGAAGTTTATGAATATGTTTTGTATGTTGCTATCCCCTGTTCTTCTGTTCATTATCTATAGTACCCAGCCAGGTGATGTGAAACGGGTTTAGTGTTTCATTATTGCCAAATGTAGAACAGAAAAAATAGGCATTGCTATACACAACTAAGCAATTGCTGATTCTAATCTAACATAAACTGCTAAATAATTTTAAACTCTAGGCAAACAAAAGCTGATAAAGGAGTGTTTTCTTTCTGTTTTTTGATCTTTATTTTTGGTAAGAAATATACAATGACCATTAAGTACAAAATAAGTATAGGTCATCTTATGTGATATTTAAAAGAGACAAATGCAGTTTCTTTTCCTCAGGAACGTGTTTTGAATATAGTATTTCCATCCTTATCAATGTTTGTATGGTACATACATAGGCCATATGCTAAATATTTGTTTTGGGTTATGTTTTTAAATAGTGAAAGTTGTAAAAATGAAACAAAAGAAACTCATCTTAAGGAATAAAATCAATTAATAATTAAGTAAAAAAACAAATATATTTCAATTAATTAATAAGCATGCAAAATATATTTTTCATAATGTTCTCACTATATTTTTCCAAATCCACTATCACTTTCAACTGCTGTTATTGCAGGACTTGTTTTGACTTTTTTCAATTCATCCTCTAGACGGATTTCTTTAATTCTTAAAGAAGAGTAACCCAAGGAAAACAAACAAATAACTAAAACCCACCAACCAACACAATTAAATAATGTCAGCTTGCTCCATTTTTTAATGCATTGTCAATGAATTTTTGATTATTTTTTATAGTAATCCACATCTAGGATGTCAAACATTTTGCTGTTATCTTCATGTCATTCAGTACCTTGCTGCTGCAGCGGCTGCACTTCAGAGACAGATTTTTATTTTATACTTTTTATTTGTCTTAAATTTAAATATCTCCAGTTAGGTATGATCACCTGAGCTTCTAGCTTATAGTTAACGTGTGTTTATTTTCCCATGTGGAGAAATGGGTGAAGTTCATCTTTTTCCTAGGATAGATGTTTAAAATAGGAACAGATGAGAAAAGACCCTACTGCTCAATGCAGGCAGTGTATGAAAAGAGGACAGTTCAGTCATACACAAATGTTTAAAATTAGGTGAAATGAATTTCATTCTCGATTCATTGGTGGAAAGGCAAGTATAAAATAAAGACTGCCTGAAATCAGTAATTTTGATTTGGTTAGTACATGGCATAGTTTCCTGAACAAAATGGTGCAGATAGCTGAAGGAGTGCAACACCTAAAGATAAAGGTTATTATCTAAAGTTCTGATTGGTCTGCTTTGTATGTTATATTAAATGAACGTGTAAACAACATTTACAGTAGCTCAGAACTGAATGTAGGACTAAGCCAGCAACTAACACACGGTGAAATAATAAAGACAAGTTATTTGCAGTGGGAAGAAAAGTAAGATCAATGACACACTCTATTGAAGAGAATGACAATTAAGATAAATCATATGCTATGGTATTTAGCATATTTTCAACGAAATATATTATACACAAACTTACATACATTTTTCTTCTTTTTGACAGTTGGTTACCATGTGCTTTGTGAAGCTATGAACACTGTTGGCATAGATTCTCTGGATCTCCTCTGGTTTATTCTTTTTTTCTTTCTTTTTTTTTTTTTTTTTTTTAATCACATTACTACTAAAGCACTCAAACTAAGTGCTGAATATGTAACTTGTTTCTAATTAGATAGCCTCTGTTTGCAAAATTTGCAACCAAAAAAAAAAAAAAAAGAAGAAAAAAGTGTTTTTCTAAATCTAATCTGGATAAAGGCAACTCATTATGAATAGCATGTGATCTGTCTAAAGGGTCTATCAAACAAAAGGAGGTGTTTTCATGCATTCCCCTGGAGCCTTGCTATCCTGATGGTAATTTTAAATTTGAAATATATTATCATTTAAAGAGCGTGAAAGATGTAAAGAATTAATTCTCTCTACTAAAGTCAACAAATAATTATGAGTGCAGGATTAGATTGATAGATTAGTGGCATGGTAAATTAAAAGTAAAACAGGAAGGGATATATTAAATCAATCTAGCTACTTTGAAATTCTTTATTATTACCCTATTTGGGAATTTTAAAAGGCTAATATTCATGACACAGCTACAGCGTCTGTGGGGATCTAAAGAGGTTTAAATATATAGCTTTCTTTTTTTTTTTTTCTTGATATTTATGCATTCTAGCCTTATGAATACTGTGGCATTCAGTTTACTAGGTTTTTGGGTTTGAAAAGAACCACACTTTTGAATCTTACACTTATAGCTCTCGTTCAAACCACAGCAATGTCTTCGTTTTGGATGAAAGTAAACCAAGAGATATTTCCACTAGAAAGGAACCTAACATGATACAAATACAAATGGGACTATACTAGAGAAAACTGGAAGTAAAAACTTCTCAATGTGGATGCCAGCTCCTCAGCACTGACTGTTTTGCTTCTCGTTGTGCTGTGTGGATGGCTAATTAGACATTAGATATGTTTCTGGCACAACTGGGGACCTCAGGGAAGAAAGGATAAATCCGGTCTCCCCAGCTCTTGGGTGCTGATGATCTTTGTTCTTCTTGTGGCTAAAACAGTACTTCAACCAAAGTCATTTTCTGCACATCTGTCGTGGTTTAACCCGGCTGGCAGCTAAACACCACGCAGCCGTTCGCTCACCCTCCCCCCTCCCTCTCTGGGACGGGGGAGAGAAATGGAAAGTGAAGCCCGTGAGTTGAGATAAAGACAGTTTAATAAGACAGGAAAATAATAATAATAATAATAATAATGATGATACAATGGTGATAATACGAAAGTAATAATAGTATGTACAAACAAGTGATGCACAATGCAATTGCTCACCACCCGCTGACCGATGCCCAGCCTAACCCCGAGCAGTCCGGCCCCCTCCCCCCGGCTAGCCACCCCTATATATTGTTTAGCATGACGTCAGATGGTATGGAATACCCCTTTGGCTAGTTTGGGTCACCTGTCCTGGGTCTGTCCCCTCCCAGCTCTTACTGCACCCCCCAGCCTGCCCGTTGGCAGGACAGAGCAAAGGCTGAGATGTCCTTGGCTTAGTATAAGCACTGCTCTGCAACAATTAAAGCATCGGGGTGTTATCAGCACTCTTCTCATTCTAAGCCAAAACACAGCATTCCACCAGCTACTAGGAAGAAAATTAATTCTGTGCTAACTGAAACCAGGACATCTATCCACCCCTTATTCCATACCATTTATGTCATGCTCAGGTTACACTCTTTTCCATACATTCTAATTAGTCACCTATAGTAATCATGGTAGTGATAATATACAGTATAATATACTATTTAACATGGTGCAATTCAGTTCATGGGCTATTCTCACCCAGTATTAAATCTCCTTGAGGTACACACCGGACCTCTCCGTTCTTTTGCATTACCCACCAAGTATATCCAGGTCCCTGAGCGAAAACAATTCCACGAATAGGTTTGCCTTTTCCTGAGGCAGGAGTAGCCCAGACTGTTTTACCCAGCATATTTTTTACATGCACTACAGGAACTTTATCCCCATCTACAGTACGTAACAGGTTTGATTGGGCAGGTCCAGCTCGGTTGGTAGATCCCCTAGTATTGACTAACCAGGTGGCCTTTGCCAAATGCGTATCCCAGTTTTTGAACGTCCCAGCGCCCATTGCTTTCAAGGTAGTCTTTAACAGGCCATTGTATCGTTCAACTTTCCCGGAGGCTGGTGCATGATAGGGGATGTGATACACCCATTCAATACCATGTTCTTTGGCCCAAGTGTCTATAATGTTGTTTCGGAAGTGAGTCCCATTGTCTGATTCTATTCTTTCTGGGGTGCCATGTCGCCATAGGACTTGCTTTTCAAGGCCCAGGATGGTGTTCCGGGCGGTAGCATGAGGCACAGGATATGTTTCCAGCCATCCGGTGGTTGCTTCCACCATTGTAAGTATGTGGCGCTTGCCATTGCGAGTTTGAGGGAGTGTGATGTAATCAATCTGCCAGGCCTCTCCATATTTATATTTCAGCCATCGTCCTCCATACCAAAGAGGCTTTGACCGTTTGGCTTGCTTGATTGCAGCACATGTTTCACAGTCATGAATAACCTGTGCTATAGCGTCCATGGTCAAGTCCACCCCTCGATCACGAGCCCATCTGTATGTTGCATCTCTACCTTGATGGCCTGAGGTGTCATGGGCCCATCGGGCTATAAATAATTCACCTTTATGCTGCCAATCCAGGTCCACCTGAGCTACTTCAATCTTAGCAGCCTGATCCACCTGCTGGTTGTTTTGATGTTCTTCAGTAGCCCGATTCTTGGGCACATGAGCATCTACGTGGCGTACTTTCACAGCCAGGTTCTCTACCCGAGCAGCAATATCTTGCCACAATGCAGCAGCCCAGATAGGTTTGCCCCTACGCTGCCAGTTGTTTTGCTTCCATTGCTGTAACCATCCCCACAGGGCATTTGCTACCATCCATGAATCGGTGTAGAGATAGAGAACTGGCCATTTTTCTCGTTCAGCAATGTCTAAAGCCAGCTGAATGGCTTTCACTTCTGCAAACTGACTCGATTCACCTTCTCCCTCAGCAGCTTCTGCAACTCGTCGCGTAGGACTCCATACAGCAGCCTTCCATCTCCGATGCTTCCCCACAATACGACAGGACCCATCAGTGAACAGGGCATATTTCTTTTCATTCTCTGGCAACTGGTTGTACAGTGGGGCTTCTTCAGCACGACCCACCTCCTCCTCTGATGATATCCCAAAGTATTTGCCTTCTGGCCAGTCCATGATCACTTCCAATATTCCTGGGCGACTGGGGTTTCCTATTCGAGCCCGCTGAGTAATCAGTGCAACCCACTTGCTCCATGTAGCATCAGTTGCATGATGCGTAGAGGGGACCCTTCCCTTGAACATCCAGCCTAGTACCGGTAATCGGGGTGCTAGGAGGAGCTGCGCTTCAGTACCGACCACCTCCGAAGCAGATCGAACTCCTTCATATGCTGCCAATATCTCCTTTTCAGTTGGAGTATAGCGGGCCTCAGATCCTCTGTATCCCCGACTCCAAAACCCCAGAGGCCGACCTCGAGTTTCCCCAGGTTCTTTCTGCCAGAGGCTCCAGGTGGGGCCGTTCTCCCCGGCTGCAGTGTAGAGCACATTCTTTACATCTGGTCCTGTTCGAACTGGCCCAAGGGCTACTGCATGGACTATTTCCTGCTTGATTTGTTCAAAGGCTTGTCGTTGTTCAGGGCCCCATTCAAACTCATTCTTCTTACGAGTTACTTGGTAGAGTGGGTTTACAATCAGACTGTAATTTGGGATGTGCATTCTCCAAAACCCCACAACACCTAGGAAAGTCTGTGTTTCTTTTTTGTTAGTTGGTGGAGACATAGCTGTTATTTTGTTGATCACATCCATTGGGATTTGACGACGTCCATCTTGCCATTTTATTCCTAAAAACTGGATCTCCCGTGCAGGTCCTTTGACTTTATTTTGTTTTATGGCAAAACCGGCTTTCAGAAGGATTTGGACTATTTTCTTCCCTTTCTCGAAAACTTCCTCTGCTGTGTCACCCCACACAATAATGTCATCGATGTACTGCAGGTGTTCAGGAGCTTCCCCCTGCTCTAGTGCAGACTGGATCAGCCCATGGCAAATGGTAGGGCTGTGTTTCCACCCCTGGGGCAGCCTATTCCAGGTATATTGGACTCCCCTCCAAGTGAAGGCAAATTGTGGCCTGCACTCTGCTGCTAGAGGGATGGAGAAAAATGCATTAGCGATATCAATTGTGGCGTACCACTTGGCTGCCTTCGATTCAAGTTCATACTGAAGTTCCAGCATGTCCGGCACTGCAGCACTCAGTGGTGGCGTGACTTCGTTCAGGCCGCGATAGTCCACTGTTAGTCTCCACTCGCCATTAGACTTTCGCACTGGCCATATGGGACTATTGAAAGGTGAATGAGTCTTGCTGATCACTCCTTGGCTCTCCAATTGACGAATTAGCTTATGGATGGGAATCAGGGAGTCTCGGTTGGTGCGATATTGCCGCCGGTGCACAGTTGTGGTAGCAATTGGCACTTGCTGTTCTTCGACCCTCAGCAACCCCACAACAGAAGGGTCCTCTGAGAGACCAGGCAAGGTAGATAATTGTTTAATGCCCTCTGTCTCTAAGGCAGCAATACCAAAAGCCCACCGGAACCCTTTTGGGTCCTTGCAGTATCCTCTTCTAAGATAGTCTATGCCAAGGATACATGGAGCATCCGGACCAGTCACAATGCGGTGCTTTTCCCACTCATTCCCAGTCAGACTCACTTCAGCCTCCAATACAGTCAACTGCTGAGATCCCCCTGTCACTCCACAAATATAGATGGGCTCTGGTCCTTTATAGCTCGATGGCATTATAGTACATTGTGCACCGGTGTCTACTAAAGCCTTATACTTCTGTGCGCGTGATGTGCCAGGCCATCGAATCCACACAGTCCAATAAACTCGATTGTCCCTTTCCTCCCCCTGGCTGGAGGCAGGGCCCCCCTAATCCTGGTCAGAATCTTCCTCGTTTCTGTGTTTGAAGGACTGTCTGCTGGAAGTTGGAGCAGCAAACTTTTCGGAGAATCCCTTTTTCCTGATTGTTTTCTTTTGCAACTCACGTACCCGTGCCTCTAGGGTCGCGGTAGATTTTCCATCCCACTTTCTCATGTCCTCTCCATGGTCTCGTAAGTAAAACCACAGGGTGGCACGGGGTGAGTACCCACCATATCGTCTTCCTTGTGTGGGTGAACGCCTACCCCTGACAGCTGAGACACTGCTTTGTACAGGTGCGAAGGAGAATAATCTCTCTTCAAGTTGGTGAACCTTTTCAGAAAGTTTCTCCCAAGTGTTCTCCTTTGGTCGGTGGGCACTGGTTGGTTCAGGTGGGGAGGACAATAGATTCTCTTCAAGTTGGTGAACCTTTTCAGAAAGTTTCTCCACAGCTGAGACGCAGGCCTGTAAGGAAGAGGAGAGACTTTCTTCGTACTGCCGGAGTTGTTTAGCCGCTTCACCCACTGTGGGTTCCTCATCCTCTTTCCAGGCCATTATTGCCAATGAGCTGGCATATGATGATGGTGCACTCCGTACAAACTTCCGCCACATGGGTCGTGTACACTTGACTTCATCTGGATCTGTGGATGTTTGTTTGAGGTCTGGATCCTCATAAATCACTTCCCGTACGGCTAATTCCCTCAGGTACTGGATTCCCTTCTCCATAGTGGTCCACTTGCCTGGTAGACATAAAATATCTTCCTTGAAGGGATACCTTTCCCTCACAGCTGAGAGGAGACGCCTCCAGAGGCTGGTGGGTCGTGCTCCATCTGCAATTGCTTTGTCAATGCCGGCGTCTCGAGCAAGGGATCCCAGCCGCTTGGCTTCCCTGCCGTCTAATTCCACACAATTGGCTCCAGAGTCCCAGCACCGGAGCAGCCAGGTGACAAGCTGCTCACCTATACAGCGACCAAAATCTTTTCGCACATCTCGTAGCTCGCGCTCGTTTAGGCTTCGGGTAGTTACTGTTGCTCTTTCGGCATCCTCATCTTCCTCCTCCTGAATCCTTGACGGCCCAGCGTCGTCATCATCTTCGTCATCTCTATACTTAGTTTTGGCAGAAGCCTTACCTGGATTGGCAGAAGACTCTCTGCGTTCTAAACGACTTGAATTTCTATACCATATTTTCACCTTCTCTACAGGGGCAGCTTGCACTGCTACTGCTCGTTTCTCTGACTTTGTTACAGGGTCTGCCACAGGGGTTGGAATGCCCTCTGCAGGGTCAACTTGCACTGCTACAGCTCGTTTCTCTGACACGGCCACAGGAGCTGGAGCGGCTACAGGAGCTGGAGCAGTTGCAGGAACCGGAGCTGTAGCGGCTACAGGAGCTGGAGTTGGAGCTGGAGCAGTTGCAGGAGCTGGGACTGGAGCAGCAGTAGGAGCTGGAGCTGGAGCGGCTTCAGGAGCTGGAGCTGGAGCGACTTCAGGAGCTGGGACTGGAGCAGTTGCAGGAACTGGGACTGGAGTAGCGGCCGGAGCTGGAACTGGAGCGACTGCAGGAACTGGGACTGGAGCAGCTGCAGGAGCTGGAGCTGGAGCGGCTTCAGGAGCTGGAGCTGGAGCAGCTTCAGGAGCTGGGACTGGAGCAGTTGCAGGAACTGGGACTGGAGTAGCGGCCGGAGCTGGAACTGGAGCGACTGCAGGAACTGGGACTGGGGCGGCTTCAGGAGCTGGGACTGGGGCGGCTTCAGGAACTGGGACTGGAGCGGCTGCAGGAGCTGGGACTGGAGCGGCTGCAGAGTCCACCGTAGGGGTCACAGTGGCCGTTGGATCTGTCACGGGACTTGGAGTGGCCGCAGGGTCTGTCACTAAGTTGATAGCAGTATCCATGGCAGCTCGATAGGCGTAAGCCAGGCCCCAGCATGTTACAATGATTTGTGTTACTTTGGAACTTCCCGAATCGCGACACCTTTTATTCAAGCATTCTGCCAGTTTTTGAGGATTTTGCACTTGTTCAGGGGTGAATTTCCAAAACACTGGGGGTGCCAACTGGTCTAGATGCCTGCCCATATCCTCCCATACTCCCTGCCACCCACAACTATACTGCCTCCGGGCAGATCTCCGGATGAGCTTCCTAAGTAGTTGTTTAACTTTAAGCAGAACCTGAAGTGCATTCAGGAGGCAGAACAACAAGACTATGGTATTCTGAGTATCCCAAGGATATTCAATATCTTGGAGAGCTATTGTAATAAACTCGGAGGATAAGAGGGTGGTGAAGGAGGAAGGGAGAGTGATCAAGGAGGGTACAGGGGTGGTGAAGGAGAAAGGGAGAGTGATCAAGTAAGAAAAATTATCTTCCCCTTTCCCCTCCACAGATTGACTCCCTAATGAAAAAAGGCAACAGATACAATTGCTAATAGTTTCCAAAATACAGTTTCCAAAGTATAGAATCGAAGATGTTACTGAGTACAAATACCAGGTTAGAGTCATGGCCAGATATTTCATCATCTCATAAGCCACTGATACAACACACAGTACCATAATGGTCTGAAACCAGGGCCCGGAGAGGATAAACAACATGACAGAGAGCACATACGGAAAATAACGTGCTATAATACTCAATTTGGAAAACAGGCGCAGCACAGTTGAGATTAAAGCAATCAGCATTATGACAAGTGACTATTAAGCAGGTCTAATACTTATACCAATTTTAGTTTAACACACTCTGGTCAGATCTGCCGTTATCTCAACCTTTCGTGCCCCACGTTGGGCGCCAAAAAGACTGTCGTGGTTTAACCCGGCTGGCAGCTAAACACCACGCAGCCGTTCGCTCACCCTCCCCCCTCCCTCTCTGGGACGGGGGAGAGAAATGGAAAGTGAAGCCCGTGAGTTGAGATAAAGACAGTTTAATAAGACAGGAAAATAATAATAATAATAATAATAATGATGATACAATGGTGATAATACGAAAGTAATAATAGTATGTACAAACAAGTGATGCACAATGCAATTGCTCACCACCCGCTGACCGATGCCCAGCCTAACCCCGAGCAGTCCGGCCCCCTCCCCCCGGCTAGCCACCCCTATATATTGTTTAGCATGACGTCAGATGGTATGGAATACCCCTTTGGCTAGTTTGGGTCACCTGTCCTGGGTCTGTCCCCTCCCAGCTCTTACTGCACCCCCCAGCCTGCCCGTTGGCAGGACAGAGCAAAGGCTGAGATGTCCTTGGCTTAGTATAAGCACTGCTCTGCAACAATTAAAGCATCGGGGTGTTATCAGCACTCTTCTCATTCTAAGCCAAAACACAGCATTCCACCAGCTACTAGGAAGAAAATTAATTCTGTGCTAACTGAAACCAGGACAACATCCTATTTTAACATTTAAGCATTACATAGCATATCAGAAGCAAAATTATGTGGTATGGAACCATGACTGGCATTGCTGATCATGATTTCATAGAGATTCACTGATCTCTAGTTCTCTTTGCATGTTGCTGCATCTAACTTGCCTCTGTTCATGTCATGACTGAAACAATGAACAAAAGAAACCAAACATTTTGACTTTGGCTCCATGTTTTTTGTGGTGTTTATGAGTTGTGAACCTGTGCAAGAATCAAAACTGAATCCATAACTTTGATATTTAGGCTACTATTTTTTTTTTTTTTTTTTTTTTACACTATGAATAAGCTGTAGAACTTGACAAAGCAATGTCTCCTTTTACTCAGTCAAATGGAATCCTTATGCATTCCGATGACATGCTGTTGGCATCTGCCAAGAGACATTATCACTTTGCCCTTTTAGCAGTTTGAAGTGAACTGGAACTAGGATATGGGATGAAATACAGCCCTGCTCAACAAAGGGCTTTTAAGAAAAATCTTGGATGTTAGAAAAGACTGTGACAAAGAGAAGGTGCGCCTGAAAGGGTTGCTGAATGCTTGAGTGGCAGCTCTCTGTATGACAAGTCTTGGGGGATTGTATACTTAAATCTTAATTACAAAAAACAATCATCATCAGGTATTAAAAACCTATAGGGAAATTGAAGGACTCAGAGAAGAGAATCCCAGTAGTGGAGATCTGCTCTACGCAAATTTAATTGACTCATATTATACAAATAAACCTGGTAAATTAAAAAAAAAAAAAAAAAAAAGTGTCTGCAAGAATGTTGAGTGATTCTCCTATAGAGCAAATGCTATGCAAAAGACAGAGAAGACAGAGGGTGAGATTTTCAACCTGAAGAAATTCAGTTACTGCTTAATGAAAAACCAAATGCCACAGCTGACCAACTTTTTAGCACAATCTGTAATGCAGCTGAAAGCAGAAAATCTTTTTGGTCACTAAATGCCAAGCATTTTAAAAACATACAATGATACAATAATATATAATTTAGTGTTTTACATGTTTTTATGATATAAACCTATAATTTAAAAAAAAAAAAATGGAGAAACCACATTGGTAGAAATTAAAGTGTTTTTAAGCAACAAAAATGTGTTTCATTTCAGAGGTCTAATAAACATAGGTTGTACTATAATTCCTTTAAACTGAAGAAGAGTAGTCACTCTGATGGATTTTGTGGTAGCAGTGAGCAGGAATGCAAAGTAGGATTCAATTTGGAGGAAATGATTTTCAAGCTAAATAGTGGCCAATTTTAGGTCTTTCAGAAACAATAAGGTAGTTCTGTCACACTCAATTCAGAGTATAATTAACAATGACTTTTTTTTTTCATACCTACTAAGCACTTCTGTTATTGTACATTACTGACCTAGCAGAAAAGATAAAGTTTATAGATTATTGACATCAAAAGTTCTGCTTAACCTATACTACATTTATTCAGTACTTTATTAACCCTACTGACAACAGCAACAGTCATAGTGACAAAAAGATAGTTGCCTGTGTCTAATAGTCTAATAGTCTTTGAAAAGAAAATTTTTCTTAAAATTTTCTTAGGTTGAAATTCCTTTCTCCCCCCTCCTTTTTTTTTTTTTTTTTTTTTTTTTTTTTTCTCCCCAAGTGTGATAGCTGCAAGATGAGAGGAACTGGGCCTAATGTATCTATTCCTCTTCATTCTCATTAAGGAAATTTAGGATGACAAGGTTATTTGAAGTCATCTACTTTGTGATACATATGTATGGTCAGATAAGCTTCAACTTCAGGGTTTTAAGAAGTGATCTAAATGTGAGATACTTGCAGTTCCGAAAAGGATGCAAAATTAACATTCAGGATATCAGCCTACTCAATAAATAAAGAAATAAATAAAGATAACTGTTCCTTTTCAATGATTTTATCTCTGTCATATAAATTATTGAAAATATTCATGTAGGGCAACTAAACCCTACATTTGGTTTATTTTCACAATTCCTTTAAAATTTCAATTACACTATTTCCTTAATTTATTTTTGTTTTGTGTTCTGTTCAGTTTAAGTTACATACCTTTATGCTGTGTCTGGCTGTGATGGAGTAAATTTTCTTCATCACAGCCAGTATGGTGCTGTGTTTTACACTATCGACCAAAACTAATATTATTGTTTTAACTGTTGATGAACAGTGCTTGTATAGTTTAAAAACTTTTTTAGTTTCTCAGTCTGCCAATACAACGAGTAAGCTGAGGTGGACAAGAGA
Organism: Aythya marila; assembly: GCF_965140915.1. Taxonomy (NCBI): domain Eukaryota; kingdom Metazoa; phylum Chordata; class Aves; order Anseriformes; family Anatidae; genus Aythya; species Aythya marila. The sequence goes on along the minus strand of NC_139042.1, from coordinate 41,373,045 downwards.
CTGGGAGTAGACACAGCTGTGACTGTTGATCCAGATCTACCAAAGAAATATTCTATGTATTGTCATGCTCAGCAATAAAACTAGAGAAGAATATTTCATCCAGAAATATTCTTCCATAATCTTCCAGATCCTCTCATCCAGATCCTCGATAACGATATTAAAGAGGACCAACCCCAGAGATTCCCCCTGGAAACCGGCCCTAAAGAGGATTCCCCCTGGGGAATGCCACTAGTGACCAGTCTCCAACTGGATTTGACTCCATTCACCATGACTCTTTGGGCCCAGCTATCCAGCCAGTTTCTAACCCAACGAAGCGTACGTCAGTCCAAGCCACGAGCAGTTTCTTGAGGAGAATGCTGTGGGAGACGGTGTCAAAAGCCTTGCTGAAGTCAAGGTAGACCACATCCACAGCCTTTCCCTCATCCACCCAGCGCGTCACTTTGTCATAGAAGGAGATGAGGTTTGTCAAATAGGACCTGCCTTTCATAAACCCGTTCTGACTGGGCCTGATCACCTTGTTGCCCTGCAAGTGCTGCATGATGACACTCAAGATAATCTGCTCCATGAGTTTCCCTGGCACTGAGGTCAAACTGACAGGCCTATAGTTTCCCGGGTCTGCCCTCCATCCCTTCTTGTAAATGGGCATCACGTTTGCTAGCCGCCAGTCGACTGGGACCTTTCCCGATAGCCAGGACTGTTGATAAATGATGGATAGTGGCTTGGCCAGCTCCTCCGCCAGTTCTCTCAGTACCCTCGGGTGGATCCCATCTGGCCCCATCGACTTGCATACATCCAAGTGCCGTAGCAGGTCACCAATCATTTCCTCATGGATAGTGAGGGCTACATTCTGCTCCCCATCCCCTTCCACCAGTTCAGGGTACTGGGTATCCAGAGAGCAACCGGTATTGCCGCTAAAGACTGAGGCAAAGAAGGCATTAAGCACCTCTGCATTTTCCTTTTGTAACTAGGTTCCCCCCCCCGCCCCCGCATCCAGTAAAGGATGGAGATTCTCCTTAGTCTTCCGTTTAGCGTTGTATTTGTAAAAACGTTTTTTGTTGTCTTTGACGGCAGTAGCCAGATTGAGCTCCAGATGAGCTTTGGCCTTTCTAATTTTGTCCCTGCACTGCCTCACAACATCCTTATAGTCCTTCTCAGTGGCCCGCCCTTTTTTCCAAAGATTGTAAACCCTCTTTTTCCTCCTAAGCTCAAGCCACAATTCTCTGTTCAGCCAGGCCCGTCTTCTTCCCTGCCGGCTTGTCTTTGGGCACGTGGGCACATGTCTTTGGACAGACCGCTCCTGCACCGTTAAGATTTGTTAGACATTGGAACAGGCTGCCCAGGGAAGTGGTGGAGTCACCATCCCTGGAAGTCTTTAAAAGACGTTTAGATGTAGAGCTTAGGGATATGGTTTAGTGGGGACTGTTAGCGTTAGGTCAGAGGTTGGACTCGATGATCTTGAGGTCTCTTCCAACCTAGAAATTCTGTGATTCTGTGATTCTGTGATTTCTTTCTTGAAGAGCGCCCAGCCTTCCTGGACTCCTCTGCCCTTCAGAACCGCCTCCCAAGGGACTCTACCAACCAGTGTCCTGAACAGTTCAAAGTCGGCCCTCTGGAAGTCCAATACAGCGGTTTTACTGGTCCCCTTCCTGGCTTCTCCAAGAATGGAGAACTCTACCATTTCATGGTCACTCTGCCCAAGACAGTTTCCAACCACCACATCTTCCAACCACCAGGCCTTCTCTGTTTGTGAAGAGAAGGTCTATTGGGGTAAAGAGGAGATCTAGTGGAGGTGAAGAGAAGGTCTAGTGGGGAAATGTCCCTAAGCACCACATCCAACCTTTATTTAAACACCACAAGGAATGGTGACTTCACCAGTTCCCTGGGCAACCCATTCCAATGCCTAACTACTCTTTCTGAGAAGGCCTCTGGCCTTCTTGGACAGCTGGGAACCCTGCTGGCTCATGTTCAGACAAGCATCAGCCAACACCCCCAGATTCTTTTCCTCTGCACAACTTTCCAGCCACTCTGCCCCAAGCCTGTAGAGTTACATGGGGTTGTGACCAAAGTGCAGGACCCAGCACTTAGCCATGGTGGACCTCATCCCATTGGCCTCCGCCTATTGATCCAACCTCTCTGCAGAGCCTTCCTAGCCTCCAGCAGATCAACACTTCCACCCAACTTCATGTCATCTACAAACTTACTGAGGGTGCCCATATTATTGATGATTCTCTCATCAATAAAGATATTAAAGAGAATGGGTCCCAGGAACGACCCCTGGGGAACACCATGGGTGACCGGTCACCAGTTGGATTTCATTCCATTCACCACCAACCTGGCCACCCAGCCAATTTTTAATCCAGCAATGTGTGCTTATCTAAGTCATGGGAGAATGGGAGGGCTTTGCTGAAGAACATAATGAATATATAATCTATTGTGAAGTACAGCAGGCCAAACTTTGTGAACTATTGAATAAATTTTGAAGAATGATTAAAAAAACAAAGTCCCAATCTTTCTTGCACTTTAATCTCTGCTTATAAATAAATAAATAAATAAATAAATAAATAAAATAAGTGAGTAGTAATAACACGGAAGTAATTGATTTGATGCAATTTCTTTCATAGCATGAGGTTACTTTAAATATACTTACATGAAATTCTTGGAAACATCACATAGATTTTTGTTAATTAAATCATTGTATGTTTTCTTATAAAATTATTAAGGATTGATAGCGACTTTGGACATATCAGTGAGCTATTTTCTGCAAACTGTCCCATCAACTTTTAACAATAACCAATCTATATGCTTAACTGTCACCTGTGTTTTCCATTAATGCAAAGACAGCTTTGTAATATTACTAGATAAAAGCTATGCAGCATTAGCAATTAATTAATTCAAAATTACCTCATTTAAGGAAGTTCTTTACCATTGTGATTCATACAAGAAATGGAAAATCAGAATTTTGATCTTGCTGTGCACAAGCATTAAAGTTACTCAGAAAAGTGCATACTAGAAAAGTGTTTAAGTTATCCTATTGCTATCTTTGTAGATAGCAATCTAAACCTGCTAATGTCATGAACCTGCTAATAGAAGAATATAAGTTCGAATAGTCCATAGCTCTTTCTTACTGTTAGCCAACCTCTACCTGACACTTTCAATGTAATAATAAAAAGCCCTGCTAAGTGCTTGATTGACCTCATAGTGGTGCCTCCTTGCTAGCTGTGCTTGACAACATTTTTGGTGGAAACCTTCCACTAAGAGGCCTTAAAAAATCTGCAGGGGGTCATGTCATTAATTTAGAGGAATTTTTGCAAAGCAAAGTCAAAATATGATGCTTTGATCATGCCAAAATGCTTCATTTCGATGGTTCCATTTTTATTTATTTCATAATGATGATGTATACATTATGTTTGAAATTATACTAATTATACTAATACTGGTTGTACTACTATGATGTTAGAACTTCAGATCAAATAAAATAAAATGCATAAAATGAAATGAATAAAATATAATGATATTGAAAATAAATGACCAACTGACTCAAACTAAAACAGGAATCTTAAGTTTCACTTGAGGGAAAAAAAAAAAAAGTTTCTCACCTAAACTGGAAGAAAAATAAACAAAAATATTCCAATATTGAAATTTTGCACAGCCTGGAAAAGAGAAGACTGAGGGGAGACCTCATCAATATGCATAAGAATCTGAGTGAGGTTGTTGAGAGGATGGAGCCAGTTGTGCCCAGTGAGAAGACAATACAATGGGCACAAACTGAAACACAGGAAGTTCTGGCTGAGTATGAGAGGACACTTTACTATGAGGGCAACAGAGCACAGGAACAGGTTGCCCAGAGAGGTTGTGGAGTCTCCTTCTCTGGAGAGATTCAAAACCCACCTGGATGCCATCCTGCACAATGTGCTCTAGGTGATCCTGCTCAGCAGGTGGGTTGGACAAGATGATCTTCAGAGGTCCCTTCCAACCTTGTCCATTACATGATTCTGTGATTCCTGTGATTTTGATTACACCGGAGTATTTCAGTACTTTGCTCAAACACATTCTAGCTTAACTGAGAAACAAAATAGCAAAAGCTTCTACCACTGTTACAGTGGTAGAGCAATTCAAAAGAAAACAGATGACAGCTTTACAAAAAATGTTTGAGTACGGAGAAAGGGGGAAAGTTGAAAAATCTGGAGAAAAGCAAAGATGGAAACACTGACATGGGGAACACTAATATTACATGAAAAGTCACCTTACAATCAATTGCAAAATTTCATTTCATTTTTGGTTAGGATGGACAATATTACTCTTTAACATTATCCCCGCTCTGAATTTACCCAGGAGGAAAAATGCTGTTTAATGAACAACCATTAGTGTAGTATACAGCTGATTCTAATTCAAGAATGGTTTTCAGCTTTGAAATGAACTGATAAAATTCTTCAAAGTGACTTTGAAAGAAAAACAGAGAATTATTTTGTCATTGGATTTATTATTTTATAGATTACTACCTTAAAGCCTTTAGAGGAATGAGAGCAATGAGGGTTCTGTTGCATGCATTATTATTATATTATTTGTTTTGTTATCTCTCTACAACTTTTTTTTTTTTTTTTTTTTTTGGGGGGGGGGTGGAGGGAACCAGTTTAAAAAAAAAAAAAAAAAAGCCTGTTTGCACTCATAATTAAGAAAATTGTTAAATCTGCTGTCAATTAACTTAATTGATTTAAAAAGTTGATGGGCACCTGGAATGGAAGTATTTTGCCTGCAGCTGATCTGAATACAAGAGCAATTTATTTTAATAATGAATGGTGTAGGAAAAATTGAGCAGAAATACTTTGCAGGAAAGCCTTAGAGGGTTAAAATAAACGTGTATGTTTATTTTAGCACCATGTAAATGGTGCTAATGGTTTTGATAGTGAACTGAGGTTTATTAAACTCTTTACAATTAGCACAGTAGAAACAGTTTTAAAATAGGATAAATACATTTTGGAGTAAAAGGCGTCATCTTCCTTGGAACTGTTGGAGTCAAACTTAGTGGTGAAATAGAGAATGGCAGCTGACACAATATCAGTTGATCAATAAAATACTATTTAATATTGAAGAATAACTAGGTAGCTGTTGACAAGTCAGTTCTTCCAGTTCCTGTATTTTAAACAAATGATCTAAGATAAATAGTGTTTTGAGTATCTGTGGGTTCATATTTCATGTAACTGTGACCAGAACACTGTCATTGTTATTTGGAGGTAAACTAAAAGGATTATGTCTCTACAGATTGTTCCAAAATGCTTTAAATTTTGAATTAATGTAAATTGGACTTTTTTTTTTTTTTTTTTTTTCTCTGTCTATTTCACTGAGTAGCCTTTTTATATCCAGTATATAATATATTGCCTTTTCCCCCCTCCCCAAGGAATATACTACTTGAAGAAAGAAAAATTATCAGTGTTGGGCTTCAATGTCAGGCTAATATCAGTCATAGAATTATAGAATGGCTTGAGTTGGAAGGGACGTTAAAGACCATCTACTTCCAACCCCCCTGTTTTAGGCAAGGGCACATTCCAATAAACCAGAATTCCAAATTCCAAAAAAGGATCTCATGAGAATAGAGTAGAGGGGGAGAATCATCTCCTTTGACCTGCTGGCCACACTTCTTTTGATGCATCCTGGGATATAGTTTGCTTTCTGGGCTGCAAGTGCACATTGCTGAGTCATGTTCAGTTTTCCATCACCAGGAAAGATATTAAGTAATACTTGTCCCAGTACTGACACCTGAGGAGCACCACTCATCACTGTTCTTCACCTGGACATTGAACCATTAAGAAGAATCTTGAATAAGCAGTTCGTGAAGGAAGAATTTGAAGTCGAATGGAGAAGACAATATTAGCCTCAAATAAGTTATGATTGAATATGATCTCTGTTCAAAAGCTCTTCAAAGTCCTTCATAAATGAAAAAAAAAAGACCATGGATCAAGAGTCTGAGCTGATCAATACATGTCTAAAATGAAAAAAAAAAAAAGAAAAAAAAAGGGAAAATGTGGTGGTGTTGCATAAGTTCAAGTAATTTAGTGGTGAAGTAAATGCTATAGATATTTATTAACAGAATTTTTTCCTAGATATTATGAAAGATAAAAGGGTAACCTAAATTAAAAAGAAAAGCATATAGCAATTCCCCAGAAGGACACGATCACTTTATTTCTCTGTTCCAATACAAAGGAGAGTACCTGTGGTTTTATATGTGTGTTATTGTCTGCACAATTCTACTTTCGTCAGTTACATCCTAGTATACTATAAATATAGATTAATATGTTCAAAGGAAGACATTTAAGAAACCAGATGTTGTGCATTCAGCACTTTTGAGATATATTAGTTCATTATATTCAGTTTAAGTGCTGTCTATTGTAAGGGTATTAGGAAGTCTTCAATGCATATTTCACTTTGTTCTTTCTGAATTTGATGGTAATACAGAAAAAAAAAAAAAAAAAGCACATAACAGTTAGTAACTATTAAAAAAAAAAAAAAAGCAGCAGTGTATGGTTTTAAATGTTTTGGATATTGCTTTACATTTTCTATGTGAATTACTCTTTGGGATTTCAGAATCATAAAGGAGGAGTACTTTGCTATGTCAAACAATGACTTTTTACAATTTATTCCTGTTCGTTATTAGATATATTCATCCTAATCAAAATCCAGTGAGACATTCTGACTCCAAAGCTGTAGTCAGCTTTGTACAAAGCTGCAATAATTTCAACAGCAAAAAGAAACAAATTCATGTTTAAGAAAATTAATGATATTACTAGGGCAATATGCCTTTCCAGTATGTAAAAGCAATGTTTAGAATCTTTTAACAACACCAAATAGGCTCATTGTGAAGGGTAGTTTAGTCAAGCTATATGATACAAAATGCACTGAAAGAAGGGAGCATTACCAGGCCAAATGGATTGGCTTAAACATTTTCGACACATGCCACAAGTTCACATAGTCAGCCTGAGGCAGTGGGAAACATAAAAGCTAGTGTTTCTTACAAATATTCTTTGAATTTTATTACTTGTCTCCCACATGAGGCGTAATAGTTTCAATGTTCTAATTAGTACTTGTGTATATTGCTATTACTTTGTCTCTTTAATCACATTATTAAGTCTGTTATAGAGATTCCTTATAGAATCACACTTTATAATAGTGTTTCTAATTTGAATATGTCCTTTTTTATGTTGTCTGAATCTGAAACATCATAAACTCTTTTTATGGGCCCTTTGATAGTAGTCACTTTCCTGTTTTATGCTTGATTAGAACATACAGTACTAAGTAATAAAGAAACTTCCTGAAGCCTTGGAGTTTTAGTACCAGAAAACATTTCAACTTCCTCAGATTTTTTTAATCTCTGACACTAGGTCAAGTAAATATATCTCTTCATCCATTTTAAAGTGTTAAGCAGGAAATATGTAAAATGAAAGAGTTTTTGTTATATTATAAAAGATTTATACACTATCCGAGACTGTTTTTTCAAGAAAGAGACTGATTTTCAATTAAGAAATTTTGATAATTTTCCCAAGTTGTAAATATAGATGGATATAATTCCAAAAAATAATTTATTCTGAACAAATATGTTTAAATGACAGTGAGAAATAATAAATAATATATCTCTCCCATGCTAACTGTCTCTGTCTTTCTCTCTCTTTCCTTTTCTGAAGAAATAAACATGAAAGAAATAAATTAAAGGAAAAATTGTACAATTTTAAGGGACTTCATTGTACTAGCCGAGTAATCAATCTGATAAAACAGGAAATTAAGTGGGATTTTATATATATATATATATAAATAAAAACACTTTTGTAAAACATTAAAACAACTGAACAATACAGAAATTGTAAATTATATGCACAAATGATTAAAATTGACTAAAAGACTTCATATGAGTTAACTATATTTGAAATAAGGTTTACATAGCAAGAAGTAACAGTTTAAGTAATAGTCCCATCTGGTGTTCTCACTGAAAGTCTCTGAAGTTATAGTGAAACTGCAGTGAGGTTTGGATCAGAAACTAATTGTCAGTAGACCTCACAGGAGCTTTACCATAAACTCTCATGAGCTTCCTTTGGCTAGAAAATGTAAAGAAATTGGTGTAATTCAAAGAACAGCATATGTGATGAAGCATTTATCAGTGGAGATTACACAGAATCACAGAACTGTAGGGGTTGGAAGGGACCTCGAAAGATAATCGGGTCCAACCCCCTGTACTGGGTCTGGCTGGAATGTTAACTTTCCCAACAGTGGCCCATACAGTGCCGTACTCTGTACTTGTAGCTGGAACAGCAGTGTTATCACACCAGTGTTGTGTCTACTGCTGAGCAGCAGTGGAACAGCATTGGGCCTTTCTCTAACCTTCCTAGGGGGTGGGCAAAAAAGTGAGGAGAGAAACATCACTAGGGCAGCTGACCTGAACCAATCAAAGGGATATTCCATACCATGTGATGTCACACTCAGCAATAAAAGGTGGAAACAGGAAGAAGAGGGGAGGGGTGGGCTCTCGTTGAGAAGACGTCGGTCCTCCTCTCGAACACCGGCTGCGTGCGTTGAGGCCTTGCTTCAAGGACGTGGTCAATCATCGCTCATTTGTGGGAAGTAGAGAGTAATTTCTTTCCTCTGCACTTCCATATAGCTTTCATTTATTTTGTTTGTTTGTTTTCCTCCCTTTTTCCCCTTTTCCTTTTATTTCCCCTTAGTTAAATTGTTTAGTTCATGGTAGTCTTTATTTAATTATTATAATTATTTCCCTTTAATTAAATTATCCTTATCTCAACCCGTGAGTTGTTCGTTGCTTTACTTCTCCCCCTCCTTATCTAAAGGAGGGGGAGTGAGAGAGCGGTTGTGGGGTTTAGCTGCCCAGCACGGTAAAACCACCACACCCCCCTGCCAAAGCAGGTTCCTCAGAGCAGGCTGCCCAGGTAGGCGTCCAGACAGGCCTTGAATATCTCCAGAGAAGGAGACTCCATAGCCTCCCTGGGCAGCCTGTTCCAGTGCTCCATCACTGTGCTTCGTCACTGTGAAGAAGTTCTTTTGCATGTTGGTGCAGAACTTCCTGTGCTCTAACTTGCAGCCATTACTCCTTGTCCTATCCCCACAAACCGCTGAGAAGAGGTTGGCTACATCCTTCTGTCCCCCACTCCTCAGGTATTTATATACACTGAGGAGATCCCCTCTCAGTCTTCTCCAGGCTGAACAGACCCAGTTCTCTTAGCCTTTCCTCATAAGGAAGATGCTCCAGGCCCCATATCATCTTTGTGGCCCTCCACTGGACTCTTTCCAGGAGATCCCTGTCTTTCTTGTACCTGGGAGCCCAGAACTGGACACAGTACTCCAGGTGAGGCCTGACCAGGGCAGAGTAGAGGGGGAGGATCACCTCCCTTGACCTGCTGGCCACACTCCTTTTAATGCATGCCAGGATCCCATTGGCCTTCTTGGCCACCAGGGCACACTGCTGGCTCATGGTCAACCTGTCCTCCACCAGCACCCCCAGGTCCTTCTCCTCAGAGCTCCTCTTCAGCTGGTTGTCCCCCAGCCTGTACTGATACTTCGGGTTGTTCCTTCCCAAGTGCAGGACTCTACACTTGCTCTTATTAAATCTCATTTGGTTTCTTCCTGCACATCTCTCCAGCTGGTCCAGGTCTCTCTGAATGGCAGCACAGCCTTCTGGTGTGTCAGCCACTTCTCCCAGCTTTGTGTCATCGGCGTACTTGCTGAGGGCAGACACTATTCCCTTATCAAGGTCATCGATGAAGATGTTGAACAAGACTGGACCCAGCACCGACCCCTGGGAAACACCGCTAATCACAGGCCTCCAGCCAGACTCTGCTCCTCTGATCACCACCCTCTGAGCTCGGCCAGTCAGCCAGTTCTCAACCCACCTTGCCGTCCACTCATCTATCCCACGCTTTCTCAGCTTTGCTAGCAGGATATCATGGGAGACAGTATCAAAAGCCTTGCTAAAGTCAAGGTAGATGACATCCACCGCTCTCCCCCCATCTACCCAGCTGGTGATGCCATCATAGAAGGCAACGAGGTTGGTCGAGCACGACTTCCCCTTGGTGAATCCACGCTCACTACTCCTCATAACCTTCTTATCTTCCAATTGCTTGGAGATGGCATCCAGAACAAGCTGCTTCAATACCTTTCCAGGGACAGAGGTGAGACTGACTGGCCTGTAGTTTCCCGGATCCTCCTTCTTGCCCTTCTTGAAGACCGGAGTGACATTGGCTATCCTCCAGTCTTCAGGAACCTCACCCGTTCTCGAGGACCTTTCAAAGATGACAGAGAGCGGTTCGGCGGTCACATCTCCCTTAGCACACGTGGATGCATCCCATTGGGACCCATGGATTTGTGTGCGTTGAGCCCCCTCAGACGCTCCCGAACCACTCCCATGTCCACCGGGGGGAGCCCTCCATTTCCCAGACCCTTTGTCCTATTGCCAGGGGCGAGGAGTCCCGGGGGAGTGTCCTTGAAGCAAAGACTGAAGCAAAGAAAGCATTCAGTATCTCTGCCTTCTCAGTGTCTCCCGTGACTAGGACACCCCCCTCATTCAGCAAGGGACCCACATTATCCTTAGTCTTCCTCTTACTGTTTACATACTTGAAAAAACCCTTCTTATCCTTTACCTCTTTTGCAAGCCTCATCTCTAGGTGGGCTTTAGCCTTCCTGGTCACATCCCTGCAGGCCCTGACAACACATCTATACTCCTCCCAAGAGGACAGGCCCTTTTTCCACATTTCATGGACCATCCCCTTCCTTTTGATTTTATTGATGAGCTCCTTGTTCATCCATACGGGTTTCCTGCCCCCCTTCCCTGATTTCCTATTCCTCGGAATGCACCGATCCCGAGCATGGAAGACATGCTGCTTAAATGTCACCCAGCTCTCACAAGCACCCTTGCTTTCTAGTAATCTAGAAGGTGATTGTCCCACTCTACTCTGCGCGGGTTTGGCCTCACCTCGAGTACTGTGTGCAGTTCTGGGCACCACAGTACAAAGACATTAAACTATTGGAGAGTGTCCAGAGGAGGGTGACGAAGATGGTGAAGGGCCTAGAGGGGAAGGCATATGAGGAGCAGCTGAGGTCACTGGGCCTGTTCAGCCTGGAGAAGAGGAGGCTGAGGGGAGAGCTCATTGCAGTCTACAGCTTCCTCACAAGGGGGAGTGGAGGGGCAGGTGCATATCTATTCTCTTTAGTGACCAGTGGTAGGACCCGTGGGAATGGTGTCAGGCTGTGACAAGGAAGGTTCAGGCTGGACATCAGGAAGAGGTTCTTCACAGAGAGTGCTGTTGCACACTGGAACAGGCTCCCCAAGGAAGTAGTCACTTCACCAAACCTGTCAGAGTTTAAGAAACGTTTGGACTGTGCTCTTAGTCATATGGTGGGGTTAACCCACTTGTATTTTCCTCTGATCTTTCTTTCTTCCCTTGAAGATAATGCCTTCCTGCATGGCCCACATGCCTCGCTGTGCTCCACTCATTCCTGTTATTTAGGTAGTTCTGAATCTCTCTGATCTTTCTAAATATAATTTAAAAAATCCAATATCATTACAAATAAAATAAAAATAAATACCACAGTAGAAACCTCTAGAGTTTTGTGCTGTTTTCATGAATACCATGTACAGGTGTAAAAACTTCTGGTATCCTACATCTCTTTAGATTTCACAATGTATAAAGGTGATGTTATTCCCTTGGATACAACTTTGCATGGGGATCTCATATGACTAGCTACTGTGTTTCACAGAATCACAGAATTGCAGGGGTTGGAAGGGACCTTGAAAGATCATCGGGTCCAACCCCCCTGCCAAAGCAGGTTCCTCAGAGCAGGCTGCCCAGGTAGGCGTCCAGACAGGCTTAGAGGAGACTCTACAACCTCCTTAGGCAGCCCGTTCCAACGCTCCATCACCCTCATGGTGAAGAAGTTCTTTCGCATGTCAGTGCGGAACTTCCTGTGCTCTAACTTGCAGCCATTGCTCCTTGTCCTATCCCCATAAACCACTGAGAAGAGGTTGGCTACATCCTTCTGTCCCTCACCCCTCCAATATTTATATACACTGAGGAGATCCCCTCTCAGTCTTCTTTTCTCAAGGCTGAACAGACCCTGGTCTCTCAGCCTTTCTTCATAGGGAAGATGCTCCAGGCCCTGTATCATCTTTGTGGCCCTCTGCTGGACTCTTTCCAGGAGATCCCTGTCTTTTTTGTACCGGGGAGCCCAGAACTGGACACAGATCGGCATGCACCAATCCTGAGCATGGAAGAAGTGCTGCTTAAATGTAGCCCAGCTCTCACAAGCACCCTTGCCTTCTAGCAACCTATCCCATGAAATACTCCCAAGCAGGTCCCAGAAGAGGTCGAAGTTGGCTCTTCGGATGTCCAGGGTAGAAATCCTGCTTTTAGCCTTACTTCCTTTGCCTAGTTCCATGTGGAACTTCACCATCTTATGGTTGCTGCATCCCAAGCTGCCCCCAAACTTCACATCCCTAACAAGCCCATCCCTTTTGGTAAGAACGAGGTCCAGTAGCACCCCCCGCCTTGTCGGCTCCTCCACCACCTGTGTCATAAAATTGTCCTCAACGCATTGTAGGAACTGTTTGGACTGCTCGTGCCTGGCCAAGTTGCTTACCCAGCAGATGTCTGGGTAATTGAAGTCCCCCATGAGGACCAGCGCTCGTGATTGTGAGGCTACTAGCAGCTGCTCATAGAAGGCCTCATCGACTTCCTCCTCCTGATCTGGAGACCTGTTGTAGACCCCTACTACCGTGTCTCCCATACCAGCCCACCCCTTAATTCTTACCCACAAGCTCTCCACTTGTCCCTCACCCTCCCCCAGTTGTTTTGCACTTCCCCCAATCTTGACTCTCTTCTCGGGGTTGCTTCCCGGGTTCGGACTACTGTCCAGACCCTCAGCCTCTTCCACAATCTCCCTGAGAGCCTCAAATCTATTTCCCAGGAACACCGTGGGGGTAGGTGGCACCATGGGTGTCGGGGGCAGACATCTCTTGCAGACAGTCAGGCCCTCTGTTCCACATGTGTTCAATGGGGGCAGCCTCTACCCCTTGTTAGGACATAGGAGAGGGCTGCAGAGCAACAGCAGGGGTGGGGAGGCCCCTCCTATCTGTCAACCTCAGAGACTCCCTCAGGCTGCCGATTTCCTGCTGCAGCCCAGCAGCAATTAAAACATTAAAACATATATTCTGAAAAAAATGAAAGCAAGAATTTAATGATGAAGGCAAGAATTTATAGTTGTTATCAATTGCCTGAAAATTAGCAAGTGAGTGATAGCTTAATTCAAAACTAAAATCTGAGAATCAAAACTAAAATCAAAGAAAAATAATAAGAAATAATCCTTTCCATCAGACCTTCATTCTACAATTTCCTTCTCAAGTAAAGGAGAAGCTGTCTGTTCATTACAAATATTTTTAAAATGTGAAAAAAAAAAAATATCCAGTGCAGATATAAACAATTATTCCTGGTTATTATTATATTATTATAGTTATGCAAATTTATGCAACTTTAAATTCCCAGAAATATTTTAATGTCAACATTATGCATCTGAAGGTCCATGCTTTACTCTTTATTTATTTTTTTATTTTTCAGAAAACCATAATTATAATTTCATTGTCTGGTAACAGTAACATACAATATGTAGTGGTTTTCTCTCTCTTTTTTTTTTTTTTTTTTTTTTTTTTTTTTTGTAGCTGTTGTTTTGTTGTGTGTTGTGTCTTTCTCTCTATTACTAACAATGGTATTACAATGAAAGTAAGTCAAGTGTCAGCAATTGCTTACTCCCAGAATTCAAATTTGGCATAAAGCTCACTATTTACACCTCATCCTCTCCCAGTGTATTTTTTTTTTCCCCTGACAGGACAAAAAATGAAAGGGCAATCCATCTTTAACAATGCTTAGGAAATGTTGGCATTTTCAAGCATTCTTTTGGGATTTTCTCAGCTTTTTTAAAATAGAAAAGTTTAGAAAACAAAAGAGGGTAAAACAGAGGAAGAACAGTTCTGAAGTTTCCCTTCTCTGCTTTTTGAATGGTTTCTGAGAAAAACACTTATGAATTAAAATGAGACACTACTGTTCTGGGACTTTCTTCCTATTTTCTCACTTTATTGGAAACTTGCAGTTTCCACTGGAGTATTTCAGATCAGCAGTATATTTAGATTGAATTCTCCACTAGAATATACATATATCTGCTTATCTGTGTAAAAAAAGTGACACATTTGAATTTAACTGTGAAGTTTTTACTATCATTGCATGTAAAATTATCCCATGCACAAGAGTTTAGAAAGCTTCTCTTATTTTCCATGTTTCATGTTGAATAAAAATATACTTGTTAGTTTCACATAGCTTTACTATCTTTCATTCTTACTTTGATTGTAGATGAAACATCTTTATAAATTGTGAAACCACTATCATCTATTGTAATTCCATTGCAAAAGTAGAAAAATTAGCATATGCATAAATATACTGAAGTATACACTACACATAATAAGAAAATCATATACTTTTCAGTCTGTCAATAGGAAAGAAAAGATGCATGTGTGGAAGTGTTAATATATTTTCTTTAATTTGTGGCAGAAAATAGAAAAGCTTCTTCCAAGACAAACTATTTTGTGGGAATAAAATAAAATAAAATAAAATAAAATAAAATAAAATAAAATAAAATAAAATAAAATAAAATAAAATAAAATAAAATAATAAAAAAGTACAAGCATTAAAATAGACACAGAAATAAGAAACTATATTTTGCTGTATTAAAGGTCTGTTTGCTTTCTCACTGCAAATTTAGATCAACTCAGTAGAAAGTAAGGTTATCTACAGAACTGAAAGAGAAATCATAATCAGATTCATATATTGTAAGACAAGATGAAACAAAGGACAAAGGGGAACATTTTCAACAGTATTCTGGCTTCAGTAAGTGGTGGCTTAAAGCAAGTGTGAAAAGACAAATCTATCTGAATAGCTATTGGGATTAAAATATTGGAGAGTAGTTCTAGCCACAATCCAGATTCAAAGTATAAACATCTAAGTTTAGGTGGCAACAAGTGAAGTAGGTGTCTAAGCTCCCTTTATAGAAAGTGAAGATCTAGTTATCTATTTGCAAATTTAAACACAGGCATGCAGTAACATGTGAGATGTCCAAGATATCGACACTGTGTACACATGACCCAGGACAGTATATTTAACTTTATATTAAAGTATTGTCTTGGCTTTGATTAGGCAGATAACATGCTGACTGGAAGCTGGCCAATGTTATACCCATCTACCAAAAGGGTGTGAGAGAAGACCCAGGAAACTACAGACCTGCCGGTCCCTGGAAATTTTATTGAAAAGATTGTCCTGGGGTATACTGAAACAGATTGAAAGAACAAAGTCAGTCAGGCATAGTTAACATGAGCACATGAAGGGAAAGTCCTGCCTAAGTAATTTGATCTCCTTCTATGATAAGGTCATGCACTTGGTGGATGAAGAGAAGGTGCTGGAAGCAATCTTTCTGGATTTTAGTAAGGCCTTTGATATTGTGTCTGTCATGGCATTGTTCTGTATAAATTGTCCAACTACAAGTTAAAACAGGTTCACAGTACTCTTGGTGATTAACATGTTTAATGGTAGGTCCCAGGCAGTTATACTGAATAGAGCTACATCCGTCTGATGGACAGTCTGTGGCAGTGTTCCCCAGGACTCAGTTCTAGGGCCAGTCCTATTCAACATTTTTTATCAATGAACTGAATGCATCCTAAGCAAGTTTGCTAGTGACACTAAACTGGGAGGTGCTATTGACTCCCTGGAAGTACTAGAGGCCTTGTAGAGGGATCTGGATAGGTTGGAGCATTAGGTGGTCAGCAGTAGCATGAAGTTCAACAAAGGAAAACGCCAGGATCTGCAGCTGGAACAGACTAGTGCCCATACACAGCTACAGACTGGGAGGTGGGTGGCTAGAAAGCAAATCAGCAGAGGGAGATCTGTGGGTTGTGGTTGACAACAGGCTCAACATGAGTCAGCAGTGTGACATGGCAGCAAAGAGGTGCATTAAACACAGCACAGTCAACTAGTCAAAGGAAGTGATTCTTCCAATTATATTTAGCAGTGGTGCAACCTCACCTTTTATGAGGTGCAGTTCTGGTCTCTGCAGTATAGAAAGGTTGTTAAGGTACTTGAAAGTGTCCAGAGGAGGGCAAGAAAGGGCTGGAAGGCATGTCCTCTGAGGAGTGGTTGAGGTCAATGGAGTTATCTAGTCTGGAGGAAAGAAGGCTAAGAGGCAACCTCATTGCTCTCTGTAACTTCCCAAGAAGGGAAAATATGGAGAGGGAGGTGCAGATCTCTTCTCCCTGTCAGCCAATGACAGGACATGACGGAATGGTACAAAGCTGCACCAGAGGATGTTCAGACTAGACATTAGGAAAAATGTCCTTACTGTGAGGGTGTTCAAACACTGGTACAGGTTTCCTAGAGATGTGGTTGATGTTGCATTCCTATCAGTGTTCAAGAGGCATTTGTACAATGCCCTCATTAATATGCTTTAAATTTGTTTAGCCCTGTTTTGGCTACTAATCAAGCTTTGAGACTAGCAGATTTGTTGCCATATCCTTAGAAGGAAAGGGTGGCTGCTCCAAACATACCAAAGTATTAAAAGCTACGTCATTCGTATATATATATTATGTTTGTACATACAAGCACACTTGCTTTAGGTGGGTAGCAGATGGCAATATCTTTCACTATGCTCTAAAATATATAGGATTTATCCAAGCTACAAAATAGCATGTATAGCATGTATAGAATAAATAAATAAAAAAGCTTAATGATTAAGCTTTATCCTGTATTTCAGTGATAGAGAGAGGAGATTAATCCCACTTTACTTTAAAATTTATCTCGTAGCTAATCAGATAAATAGTACATATTACTTTTAAAGCTAGTGATCAAAAATAGTTGTTACCAAGAAAGCGTTCTTGACATAGATGGTCAAAACAGGTTAAATGTGTTGTATTCTAGAGGTGCTTGTGGGTTTTCTATGGAGTAGCTCCATAAAAAAAATGTAATCCCCCTAGAATGGGAATACAGGGAGTTATTGTTTTACCAAACCCATTTTTAATTAGATATTTCTTCCTCAATTCGTTAGACAGAAAAAAATACTTTTTAAAACTGACTTCAAAATACCTCTTTTAATTCTCTGCATATCATTAGTATTTCTCCGTATTTTCTTCATTGAACAGAAATTTCAACCAAATGTCTGACAGTGTTTGACATTGATACTGAATTAAAAATATAAATAATGAAAGGTATTCAGTGCTTCTCACATAATCAGCATTAATTCTAAATTCCATACCACCTTATCTATCATGGTTCCCATAACATTTTACTTTCAAGTCCCAGATTCATCATGGCTGGGGAATAGATCTGTTGTCTTAACTCTAGCAGATTAAATATATTTAATTTTAATCAAGTACAAAAAATACCCACAATTATTATAGAGTTCATTTTTAACTGAAGCGGAGAAGGACTGAAAAGACAGCTCAGGAGAACAGTGGCTGTAGGATAGCACATTTAGTGGAAATTTTCATAGTCTGAGATGAATTCAGCTGATACTCCTCCTCTGACTGAAGAAACAGAATTCAGTATTGGTTGTCCTGTTGCCTGTAACTCTGCTTAGGAATGGATAGTGGTGAGGAATGACTGTCATACTGAATAATCCTGTTAATGACAGTTGAGCTGTATCTCCTGTGTACTCTTTATTCCTTCTGGCAACTGAGATATCTGGGAACAACCTAGTCAGCAGAAGGGGTGAAGGTACAGTGTCTCTGTACTCAGATACACTGCCTTCCAAATGTATTTAGGAGACATGCTTACCTCTTGAAATTATGGTATTAACATCTCCTGGTGTAAATGTGGACTTCACTATAAGGCAACTAGCACAGGACTCACTTACATGTAGCACTTATATTTAATGCAGTTATCTGGGATTTATCTAAAGTTTAGGCTTCACATTGACTCATTAACTAAGGATAAGTCACCCAAAGAGCCAAATTATAGCTGACCAAAGTATGGGCCAGACCTTTGCAGATTCTAGAAGAAATGGCTCTTTTAAAACTCTTTTTTTCATTTATGGCAGCTATGATTTGGCCATGAGGACTTCTTTATATAGTTTTTGTTTCACTTTATTTGTGTTCACTTTATTGAACATGTAAAACATAGGATTAATCCATAACAGGGCTAAATCATTAGAACATGAGCTAGCCACAGAGGTTAATGAAAATATAATTAGTACTGCTTGTGCTACATGCAGTTGAAAAGAGGATCATAAATCCTATTAGTCCTTCTCAGTTCGGGAATTATTGACCTGAAAGACCATAATGGGTATGGGCTATAGTGTCAGTGAAGTTGAAGTGTAACCAGACGATACATTATGTCTTCATTTGTTTGATTCATTTTGAATATGGGAAGGGGGAAACTGAAGTAGTTTTGCATCATCATGATGAAGTATAACCAGAGGAAATGGTGAACAACAAATGTTTAGTATTCATTGACACACATGTGATTCATAGAATGTACAGTTCATAGAACTGTAACTAAATGTCACACATATTATTCAGAGACAGGCACATAGTTAAGACATTTTATGTTTTTTTTTTTTTTTTTTTACTGCAATGCAAAAGTAATAATACCCCATCCAAGTGGAAAAACAAAACAAAACAAAACACACACACACATAAACAAACAAACAAAAAAAACCACACTAAACCACAACACAACAATCCATCTTGTGAGAAATAAGTATGCTAGATATATAGATGTATATCTAGCTAGCATCTAAGTATCCTAGATATGCTAGCATATGTAGAATACTTATATATATGTATGGTAGATATGAAGACATTTGCCATAACAATTTATTGAAATAAAAATGAGAAAGAAAAAAAAAAACAAAAAAACAGACCATCAAAAGGGACTTTTTGCAGCACTTCTTCCATGCTCAGAATTGGTGCATCCCGAGGAATAGGAAATCGGGGAAGGGGGGCAGGAAACCCGTATGGATGAACAAGGAGCTCATCAATAAAATCAAAAGGAAGGGGATGGTCCATGAAATGTGGAAAAAGGGCCTGTCCTCTTGGGAGGAGTATAGATGTGTTGTCAGGGCCTGCAGGGATGTGACCAGGAAGGCTAAAGCCCACCTAGAGATGAGGCTTGCAAAAGAGGTAAAGGATAAGAAGGGTTTTTTCAAGTATGTAAACAGTAAGAGGAAGACTAAGGATAATGTGGGTCCCTTGCTGAATGAGGGGGGTGTCCTAGTCACGGGAGACACTGAGAAGGCAGAGATACTGAATGCTTTCTTTGCTTCAGTCTTTGCTTCAAGGACACTCCCCCGGGACTCCTCGCCCCTGGCAATAGGACAAAGGGTCTGGGAAATGGAGGGCTCCCCCCGGTGGACATGGGAGTGGTTCGGGAGCGTCTGAGGGGGCTCAACGCACACAAATCCATGGGTCCCAATGGGATGCATCCACGTGTGCTAAGGGAGATGTGATCGCCGAACCGCTCTCTGTCATCTTTGAAAGGTCCTCGAGAACGGGTGAGGTTCCTGAAGACTGGAGGATAGCCAATGTCACTCCGGTCTTCAAGAAGGGCAAGAAGGAGGATCCGGGAAACTACAGGCCAGTCAGTCTCACCTCTGTCCCTGGAAAGGTATTGAAGCAGCTTGTTCTGGATGCCATCTCCAAGCAATTGGAAGATAAGAAGGTTATGAGGAGTAGTGAGCGTGGATTCACCAAGGGGAAGTCGTGCTCGACCAACCTCGTTGCCTTCTATGATGGCATCACCAGCTGGGTAGATGGGGGGAGAGCGGTGGATGTCATCTACCTTGACTTTAGCAAGGCTTTTGATACTGTCTCCCATGATATCCTGCTAGCAAAGCTGAGAAAGCGTGGGATAGATGAGTGGACGGCAAGGTGGGTTGAGAACTGGCTGACTGGCCGAGCTCAGAGGGTGGTGATCAGAGGAGCAGAGTCTGGCTGGAGGCCTGTGATTAGCGGTGTTTCCCAGGGGTCGGTGCTGGGTCCAGTCTTGTTCAACATCTTCATCGATGACCTTGATAAGGGAATAGTGTCTGCCCTCAGCAAGTACGCCGATGACACAAAGCTGGGAGAAGTGGCTGACACACCAGAAGGCTGTGCTGCCATTCAGAGAGACCTGGACCAGCTGGAGAGATGTGCAGGAAGAAACCAAATGAGATTTAATAAGAGCAAGTGTAGAGTCCTGCACTTGGGAAGGAACAACCCGAAGTATCAGTACAGGCTGGGGGACAACCAGCTGAAGAGGAGCTCTGAGGAGAAGGACCTGGGGGTGCTGGTGGAGGACAGGTTGACCATGAGCCAGCAGTGTGCCCTGGTGGCCAAGAAGGCCAATGGGATCCTGGCATGCATTAAAAGGAGTGTGGCCAGCAGGTCAAGGGAGGTGATCCTCCCCCTCTACTCTGCCCTGGTCAGGCCTCACCTGGAGTACTGTGTCCAGTTCTGGGCTCCCAGGTACAAGAAAGACAGGGATCTCCTGGAAAGAGTCCAGTGGAGGGCCACAAAGATGATATGGGGCCTGGAGCATCTTCCTTATGAGGAAAGGCTAAGAGAACTGGGTCTGTTCAGCCTGGAGAAGACTGAGAGGGGATCTCCTCAGTGTATATAAATACCTGAGGAGTGGGGGACAGAAGGATGTAGCCAACCTCTTCTCAGCGGTTTGTGGGGATAGGACAAGGAGTAATGGCTGCAAGTTAGAGCACAGGAAGTTCTGCACCAACATGCAAAAGAACTTCTTCACAGTGACGAAGCACAGCGATGGAGCACTGGAACAGGCTGCCCAGGGAGGCTATGGAGTCTCCTTCTCTGGAGATATTCAAGGCCTGTCTGGACGCCTACCTGGGCAGCCTGCTCTGAGGAACCTGCTTTGGCAGGGGGGTTGGACCCGATTATCTTTCGAGGTCCCTTCCAACCCCTACAGTTCTATGATTCTGTGACTTCTGGGGACTGGGACGGTGTCTGGATGGATTGGGTGCACAGGTGGTGTTTTCTTCTAACCCTTCAGTGGTAGGGAAGGATACTGAGCGGACCTAGAATGCCCAGCTGATCAATATATGGCTGAGAGGCTGGTGCTGTCACAGGAATTTGTTTTTTTTTGTTTTTGGTGATGTTGATGTTTGCTCAGTGCCTGGCCTCTGATGGGACCCACCTGTCTCAAAGTGGGAAATGGACTCCTGCCTGGGATCTAGCAAGGCTCATTGAGAAGGCTTTAAACTAGGTGTAAAGGGGAATGGGGGAGGGGAGAAATAAGTCTTAAATAGGTGAGCCTAGGGGAGCAGTCCCAGGGTTGAGGGTGCAACTCAAGTGCATCTTACACCAATGTATGCAGCATGCGCAACAAACAGGAGGAGCTGGAAGCCATTGTGTGGCAAGCAAACTATGACCCAGTTGCCATCACTATAACGTGGTGGAACCATGACCACACCCAGAGTGCTGCAATGGATGGCTACAAGCTCTTCAGAAGGGACAAGAAGCTAAGTAGCAGTGGTGGTGTGGCTCTCTATATTAGAGAGTGTTTTGATGCTCTTGAGCTTGGGTTTGGTAATGAAAAGGTAGAGTCCTTGCAGGTAAGGATCAGGGGCTTGGCCAACAAGGTGGACATCCTGGTGGGGTCTTGTTATAGACTGCCAAACAAGGATAAAGAGACATATGAGGCATTCTATAAGCAGCTAGCAGAAGTCACTCAGTCACCAGCTCTTGTCCTCATGGACATATACTGGAAATACAATACAGCCCTGAGGAAGCAGTCCAGGAGGTTCCTGGAGTGCGGGGAAAACAGCTTCCTGACTCAGTTGGTTAGTGAGCCTACCAGATGGGGCACTAGACCTGCTCTTCATTAACAGAGGAGCACTGGTGGGAGATGTGGTGGTAGGGAGTTGTCTTGAGTAGAGTGACCATGACATGTCAGAGTTATCTATCCTTGGTGAAGTCAGGAGGAGGGGTCAGTAAAACCGTTCTACCTTTGACTTCCAGAAAGCAGACTTTGAAATATTCAGGACACTGGTAGGGAGGGTCCCCTGGGAGTCAGTCCTGAAGGGTAGAGTGGTCCAGAAAGTCACAAAGGCACAGGAGCAGGCTGTCCCCGTGTGCTGTAAGAAGAATGAGCAGGGAAGAATACTGGTGTGGCTGAACAGGGAACTTCTGCTGTGTATTTGGGAGAAAAAGAGATTTACATGTATGTCCAGTGGAAGAAGGGGCAGGCAACTCAGGGAGAGTACAAGGAAGTTGACAGCATATGCAGAGAAAAAATCAGGAAGGCTAAAGCCCAGCACAAGCTCAACCTGGCCACTATGGTCAAGGATAAAAAAAAAAATAAAAATGTTTTTATAAATATATTAATGGCAAGAGGAGAGGTAAAGAGAATCTTCATTGTTTACTGGACAAAGGGCGGAACATGACTACTAAGGATAAGGAAAGGGTTGAGGTTCTTAATGCCACTTTTACATCTCATCTGTCTAACCAGACCACTTATCCTCAGGGTACTCAGCCTCATGACCTGGAAGACTGTCACAAGTCCATGGGGCCTGATGGGATCCACTTGAGGGTGATGAGGGAGTTGGCAGATGTGATTGCTGGGCTGCTTTCCATCATCTATCAGCTTTGATGGTCATCCAGAGAGGTCCTGGATGACTGGAGCCTTACTAATGTGACACTCACCTATAAGGAGGAACTGGGGAACTACAGGCCTCTCAGTCTGACTGCGGTGCCAGGAAAGGTAATGTAACAGGTCATGTTGAATGCAATCACACAAGGTGTGTGGGACCACTGGAGATTCAGGCCCAGTCAACATGAGTTTATGAAAAGCAAGTCCTCATCCAACCTGATCTCCTTCTATGACTGGGTGACTTGCCTGGTGGATGTGGGAAAGACTGTTGATGTAGTCTACCTAGACTTCAACAAGGCCTTTGACATGGTCTCCCATAGTATTCACCTGGAGAAGCTGGATGCCCATGGCTTGGAAAGGTACATTCTTTGCTGGGTTAAAAACTGGCTGGACAGCCAGTCCCAGAGAGTGGTGGTGACCAGACTGAAATCCATATGGCAAATGGTCACGGATGGGGTTCCCCAGGGGTCAGTGTTGGGGCCCATCCTTTTTAAAATCTTTATTGGTGATCTGGATGAGGGAATTGAGTGCACCCTCTCTAAGTTTCCAGATGACATGAAGTTGGAGGTAGAATCAGTCTGCCTGAGGGTAAGGGGGCCCTGCAGAGGGACCTGGACAGGTTGGATCAATGGACAATGACATGAGGTCCACCATAGCTAAGTGCTGGGTCCTGCACTTTCACCAAAACAACCCCATGCAACTCTACAGGCTTGGAGCAGAGTGGCTGGAAAACTGTACAAAGGATCTGGGGGTGTTGGTTGATGCTCACCTGAACATGAGCCAGCAGTGTGCCCAGGTGGCCAAGAAAGCCAAGGGCATCCTGGCTTGTATCAGGAATAGTGTAGCCAGCAGGACAAGGGAGGTGATTGTTCCACTCTACTCAGCTCTGGTACCTCCACATCTCAGGTGCTGTCTTCAGCTTTGGGCCCCTCAGTACAAGGACATTGAGGTTCTGGAACTTGTCCAGAGAAGGGCTACAAAGCTGGTGAAGGGTCTGGAACACAAGTCCTATGGGGAGTGGCTGAGGGAACTGGTGTAGTTTAGTCTGAAGAAGAGAAGGCTCAGGGAAAACCTTATTGCTCTATACAACTAACTGAAAGGAAATTGTCGGGAGCTGGGGGTCAGTCTCTTCTCAGAGGTAACTAGTGACAGGACTAGAGGTAATGGCCTCAAGTAGTGCCACGGGAGGTTTAGGTTAGAAATTAGGAGACATTTCTTCTCAGAAAGAAGTCAGGCATTGGAACGGGTTGCCTGGGGAAGTGGTGGCATCACCGTCCCTGGGGGTATTTAAGGAAAATTTGGACCCGGTGCTTAGGGATATGGTTTAGTGGGTGACATTGGTGGTGGGGTGATGGTTGGACCAGGGAATCTTGAAGGTCTTTTCCAACTCTAATGATTCTATGATTCTAATACTTACCAAAACCAAAAAATAATAATATATATATACATAAAAAAAGAAAAGTTGCAAATTAGAAAAGCAAACAAAATGAAACATAGCTTTGTCTGTAACTAAAGCTAATAAATACCTAAATTAAATATATTCTTGTTTGTGGGCTTCCTGCATGCCTAATCCACAGCCTTTCTTTCTTTAGATTTCTGCTGACTACTTGTACCTATCTTTTTGATTATTCATTAAGAATTGTCTCTTGTAGAGTAGCAATTAATCTGAGAAAGCTAATACATTGTAATGGCTAATCTAGACATTTATACTAGTATTTGTTAGGAATAATTTTAGAAATAAGTAGGTGAGACTGAATATAGATTTTTCTGAGTTCACACTCTTACAAGTGTTAACTACTAAGAAGGAGGCAGTGATATTCTTTAGTATATTCCCAAACACAAGAAAAAAAATGCTGACATAAAGCAATGTCCTCCTTCAGAATTTCATGTGTGTTTTAGAGGCTATCAAATTTGCTTGTATAGTGTTCTAGCTATTTTATGCAGTTTATGAAACCTTGCACCATTCACAAAAATAGAGGATTCTCATATAATTCCCCAGAAGCATCAGCTAGGTTTTTAAGAAAGATATAAAATTTCATGAATTAATTAATGAAGTCATGGGATTTATGTTAAGAAATACATTAGATAATACATTTAGATAACACACTTGAAAGTCTAGCATAGATTGGATTTGTGCCTTTAAATGTATTTGCTTGTTGTGGTCAAACCAAGGGAGGAATAAATAGTTACTGAAGAAAATCATCCCTATGAAATGTAATAAAAGTTAAATATATCCTCAGATAGTAGTACAGTGTTAAGTTAAAAAGTTAATGCCTTGCTGTATTACTGCTCAGTAGGACAAGAGCAGTATTATGACAATGCAAATTGCAGCAAGGCAGAACAGTGCATGCATTAGAAACCACTATTTTTTTTTTTTTCTGGACCTATATTCTTTATATTCTTTAATGTTTTGTTTGGAACCAGAAATGGCATAATAGCTTAAATCATTTTCTTCCCCACGCAGATTGTTCTGAAAGTGATATGATGAATAAGACAAATGCATCCATTCTTTTTTTATTCTTATTTATTACATCATCTCTGTGTTGCAGAAAGAGATAGACCATAGCAGAGAGCTGAGGGAAAGTATTAATGTTCTTGTTAAAATTAAGATTTCAGAGGCTGCTAAACATGACTGCAAGTTGCAACCTAAACAAATCTGGTTCCTAGTCTGTACTACATGCCTAAGCACACCATTTTGTGTGTATGTAGTTTTCTAAGTAGTGTTAGATTAAAGTTTACCCAGTCTGTATGGAAACTTCAAAACCTCTGATCTGCAGATTCTGCAGTCACTTCTTTCTCAGTATATTAAGCAAAGTTTTTAAAAGGAGATTTGTTTCTTCCCAAACAGCAATGAGATGTTTGTTTCATTAAAACAAGTTAAAGAATTACTGAAGCAGCATTTTGTAGGCAAAGTTTGAAAATGTGGTGTTCCTTTCCTTTCCTTTCCTTTCCTTTCCTTTCCTTTCCTTTCCTTTCCTTTCCTTTCCTTTCCTTTCCTTTCCTTTCCTTTCCTTTCCTTTCCTTTCCTTTCCTTTCCTTTCCTTTCCTTTCCTTTCCTTTCCTTTCCTTTCCTTTCCTTTTTTTTTTTTTTTTTTTTTTTTTTTTTTTTTTATGCTATTCGCAATTAGACTGATGTCTAACGTAACTTCTTGGTTCTGAAACTTTCCTCATCTTCTTAGTTATGACTTTTCTAATCTCTTTCAAAATCCATAGAAATGAAAAAACTCATAGAAATGTCACCTAAATGGAATGGAATTGAAGTTAGACTATGCTCTGAACATATGAAAAAGAAGTGTGAGCCCTAAACATATTCAACTTTTCAGGTTTAACTCCAGGTGCTACTATAAAATATAGGTCTATGTTCAGTCCACATCATTCAGAATAGAAACAGAATATTTATATTCACCCATTCTTAAAATATTCCATTCAGTTGTATTTTTTTTTTTCCTCTGCGGTCTTATACTGTGTGTTTATTTAGCTATCCAAACTATTCTAGTCATTGCTACTGGGAAGCATATGTTCTGTTTAGACCTTCCAAATTAAATCCTTAAAATTAAATACATGCCATGAGCTGATGCTAAAGGCTGATTGAACCCAGGATTTTAAGGAAAGCAAAGTAGAAGTAGATACTACTAAGAATCCTCTGATCCTCCTCATCTCCAGTCAGCTTAATACATCACTGTTTATGCTCACATTAAAGAATGGATTGTAATGTTTTGGTGAGAGGAACAGATTTCATTTGAACCATAGTCTATATGTTGTAGAAGATCAAGGCTTAGGGATCTTGCTGTGATCCAGCAGGTTGCTTCTAATTTTTATGAGAAATTGCATCCCAAATTTGTTAGTACAAAAATGCTTCTATTTGCCATACTATCTTATTTATCACAGAATCACAGGGTTACAGAATAGTTGAGGTTGAAGGGAACCTCTGGAGATCACCTAGTCTAACCCTTCTGTTCAAGCTGGGTCACCTAGAGCATGTTGAAAAAGATCACATTGAGGCGGGTTTTGAATATCTCCAGAGAAAGAGACTCCATAGCTTCTCTTGGTATCCTGCACCAGTGCTCTGTTACCCTCACAGTAAAGAAGTTTTTTCTTATGTTCAGATGGAACTTCCTGTGTTACATTTTGTGCCTGTTGCTTCTCGTCCTATTCCTGTGCACCACTGAAAACAGTCTGGCTACATCCTCTTGATACACTTCCTTAAGATATTTATATACATTGATAATATACTGATAGGGCTTTAAACTATATTCAAAGAGGAAAAGAGATGAAACTGGGTCTGTCAATGATAAGCTATAGGACTACATGCCAAAAATTGAGGGACTGCGTACTAGAAAGACCCTTCAATCTACCCCACGAGGGGCTGTGTTTAATGAAGCACATCTGAAATGTTTCTACACAAATGCACACAGCAAGAGAAATGAGCAAGAGCAGCTAGAAGCCTTGACCCAGTCCCACAGCTATAACATCTTTGGCATAAGCAAAACTTGGTGGGAAGAGACCTGTGACTGTTGTGTTAGGGTGGACAGTTACAGGCTATTCAGAAGGGATAGTCATGGCAGGTGAGGCGGTGGGGTGGTGCTCTATGTAATGGAGGCACTGGACTGTATGGAACTTGCAGTTGGAGACAATCCATTTGAGAACCTCTGGGTAAGGACTAAGGGACAAGTAAATCAAGGGGATGTCACTGTGGGAGTTTGCTATAATCCACCCAGTACTATAAACAACACTGATGAATTATTCTTTATGGAATTTAGAGAGACTTCTACAACAGCTGCCCTTGTCCTTATGGGGGACTTCAACCTGCCAGATGCCAGCTAGGAATATCACATAGCTGAGACAAACAGGTCCAGGAAATTCCTTAAGCAACTTGATCATACCTTCTTGGTGCGGGTAATAAGAGAGCTGACTAGGAAAGGTTCCCTCCTACACCTGTTTCTTGTAAACAGCAGGGGCCTTCTGGGTGAAGTTACCAGGAAAAGGAGGACCAGAGCAAACATTGGTCTAATACTTGATGAAGATGGTCAACACACAAACAAGTACATAGGCAAAGAGGGTAAGTTTAATGCATTTTTCACCTTTGTCTTCAACACCTGTGATGGGCTTTGGGACTCCAGCTGCCCTGAGTTGGAGGAATGTGACTGTGGGAATGATAAATGCCCATCTAACCCTGAACTTGTGCAGGATTTGCTGTTCTACCTGGATGCATACAAGTCCATGGGGCCTTGTGTGACTCAGCCCAGGGTGCTCAGACAGCTGGCTGATGTCATCACAGGACCTCTCTCCATTCTTTTTCAATGGCTTTGAGAATCTGGAGAGGTCCCAGCTGACTGGAAGCTGGACATGTGTTCCCAATATTCAAGAAGGGCAAGAAGGAAGATTCTGGCAATTACATGACTGTCAGTCTTCCTTCAGTGCCTGGTAAAACTTTGGAGAAGATTATTCGAGGAGTTATGGAAAAACACCAGAAGGACTATGCAGAGTGGTCAGAGCCAGCATGGGTTCACTAGGGGAAAGTCATGTGTAACAAACAATTTTTTTCTATGAAAAGATCACCCATCTAGTTGATGAAAGGAAGCCAGTCAATGTAATCTTTCTGAATTCCAATAAAGCTTTCAATACTGTCTCTCGCAGTATCCTTCTGGACAAAATGACCAGATGTATGTAGTGGGTTTACGTGGCAAGGTTTTGGTAGCAGGGGGCCATAGGGGTGGTTTCTGTGAGAAGGATCTAGAAGCTGCCCCTTGTTTGGTAAGGGCCCCACTGTTGACCAGAGCCGAGCCAATAAGCGATGTTGTTTTGCACCTCTGTGAGAGCATATTTAAGACAGGGAAAAAAACACTGCACCACACAGCAGCTGGGAGAGTGAGAAGAGTGACGAACAGCCTTGTAGGCACCAAGGTCAGTGTAGAAGGAGGGGGAGAGGTGCTCCATGCGCTGGAGCAGAAGTCCCCTGCAGCCTGTGGTGAGGACCATGGTGAAGCAGGATGGACCCTGCAGCCCATGGAGTACCACGGTGGAGCAGGGTTCCACGCTGCAGCCCGTGGAGGAGACCACGGTGGAGCAGGTGGCCCTGCACCGACAGAGGCTGCCGCCTGTGGAAGACCCCTGCTGGAGCAGATTCCAGACCTGTAGCCCATGGAGAGGAGACCATGCAGGAGCAGGTGACCTGGCAGGAGCTGCTGCCTGTGGCGGACCCAGGTTGGAGC
The DNA here is from genome assembly GCF_965140915.1 of Aythya marila. Lineage (NCBI taxonomy): Eukaryota > Metazoa > Chordata > Aves > Anseriformes > Anatidae > Aythya > Aythya marila. The sequence continues at coordinate 41,344,160 of NC_139042.1, read as the reverse complement.
AGTTTGCTCCTGAGGGATGGGCCCCGTGGTACGGACCCATATCTGGAGCAGTTCTGGAAGAGCTGCTGCCTGTGGGAAGCCCACGCCAGATCAGTTCATCAAGGACTGTATCCCGTGGGAGGGACCCCACAGCACAGGGGACGAGAGTGACCAAGAAGGAGCGGCAGAGAAGAAGCGCTGTAGACTGACCATAACCCCCATTCCCCCATTCCCCTGCGCCACTTGGAAGGAGGAGGTGGAAGAGGGTGGATGGAGGGGGGGGGGGGGAAGGTGCTTTTGGTTTCTTTCCTTTGTTTCTCACTTCTCTTGCTTGTTATTAATAAGCAATAAATCTTACTATCTTCTTATGCCAAGTCTGTTTTGCCCGTTACAGTTATTACTGAGTGATCTTCTTGTCCTTATCTCAACCTTTGAGCCCTTTTCATCATTTTCTCCCCATTCCTCTTTGAGGAGGGGGAGTGAGAGAGCAGCTGTGGTGGAGCTTGGCTGCCCACTCGAGCAGAACCACGACAACAGCAAGCTGAGCAGTGTGCCTTGGTAGCCAGAAGGGCCAACTGTACCCTTGGGTACATCAAGCATGGCATTGCTAGGCATTTGATGGAAATGATTGTCCTGCTCAACTCTGCACTGGCTTGGCCTCACCTTGAGAACTGTGTGCAGTTTGGGACACCACAGTATAAGAAGGATAAAAAATTGTTAGAGAGTGTCCAAAGGAGGGCAACAAAGATGGTGAAGGGTCTGGAGGGCAAGATGTATGAGGAGAAGCTAAAGCCACTTGAATTGTTCAGCCTGGAGAAGAGAAGACTGAGGGGAGACCTCATCATGGTCTACAGCTTCCTCATGAAGGGAGGAGAGGGGCAGGCACTGATCTCTTCTCTCTGGTGACCAGCAATAAGACCTAAGGGAACAGCTTAAAGCTGCGTCAGAGGCGGTTCAGGCTGGATATCAGGAGGAGAGGGTGGTCAGGCACTGGAACAGGCTCCAGTAATCACTAGGAAGTGATTACAGCACTGAGCCTTCCAGAGTTCAAGAAGTGCCTGGAAAATGATCTTAGAAATATATTTTTTTGTTGTTTGTTTGTTTTATTTTTTGGATGGTCCTATGGGAACCCAGGTGTTGGACTCAGTGATCCCTGGGGGTCCTGACTAAGGATATTCTGTGATTCTATGATTCTATGAAATCCCCTCTCAGCCTTCTCTCATGTTTTCCTCTTAAGAGGCTCCAGTCCCCCTTCGTAGGCCTCCTCTGGATTGTCTTCAGGAGTTCCATATTTCTTTTGTACTGGGGGTCACAGAACTGGACACAGTACTGCAGACATGGTTTCACCAGAGCTGAGTAGAGTCAGAGGATAACCTCTCTAGACCTGTTGACAATATTCTTCCTAATGCACCCCAGAATACCATTAGCCTTCCTTGCCACAAAGGCACATTTCTGGCTTATTGATCTACACTCTAGATTATTTATCTGTTCACTGTTAAATAATCATACCAACAGGCTTTTATCTTCTAGCTCCAAAGATAAGAATTCCAATTTTAATTGGAAGCAAAACTTCATCTTTTCTGAAATCACCAATTAGGAAGTACCATAATCACACACTACCAGAAACAAGATATAACATTAAATAAAACCATGATAAATAAATAAGGTGGACAAAAAATAATTTATAAACTTCTAGAATTTATAGCAGCTTGTAATATGTTTTGGTAAAAGAAGCACAGTATGTATGTGCAGTTGGCAATTTAGAGAAACGTAACAGCTTTTGACTAACACCTTCACTAGACTTAGGGGAACCTTGGTGCATTTGCAGTGGGTTTATACCTTTACAGAATGCAGGTGAATTTCTTAGAGTGAAATTTTTGTTTGTTTTCTTTTTTTGTTTGTTTTAATTACAGTACTGTCTTAATAAGTTTTTTGTTTTTCTTTTTTTTTTTTTTTTCTCAGTTAGAATCCAATGCTTATATATTATTGCTTATATATTATTTGTATATAGAATATAAAATATTTCTCTAAATCAACATATATGACTAAGTACCTTGTTCTTATTAACAAATTAACAAAGAATCTAAGTTCTCTTAGTGTTAATTATCTCTCTTCTAAGTTAGGCTTTAATTCAATTTGTATCTGAAGAGTACAGACACAGGTTTGTGCATATTCTTATGAATTCTTATGTGCATATGAGTTTTCATAGGGTTTTCATAGGGCATGAACAAAGTCTGGAGAAGACCAATGGATGATTCAATGAGCTGTTGCAGAACTGTAATTTAGAGCAGTTGCAAGGTCATTAAGAGTTATTTGTCAATCTTCCCTAATGAGCTGCTCAGACTTTTCAGCTTTCATGTGTACTGTTGATGACATAAGTCTCACAGATCATGGTTTGTCACAAATGATAGTCTCACCTGATTTGAAATGCTTCAACCATCTGTACAGATTTCTCAGTTTCATGGTTTCAACCATGTACAGTTAATGTATTCTTATACGCCTATTTGGTGCCTAAACTTTCACTTTGCAAAACTTCTTTCCAAACACATTACTGTATTTGGTGCCTGCACTGCCTTTGTTCAGTTCACTAGCATCCTAACAGCTGCTGTAGAAACCCCCAAATGCTGAGAAGTTATAGAAGTAAAATCTTGAAACCACTCATCTCTAAACAAACTGAAAAGATATATTTTTCCCCATTTAAATGTTAAAAAGCTTATGACACTCAGCAAATTTCAATAGGTCTGTTTTCAATTTCTGATAATAATAGATATATTACTGAAAAAAAAAATCTGGAAAATCTAATGATTTATGAATTTCTTTATGCTTCAGCTGCAGATGCTCAGAACTGAGAAAATAGATACTCAAATGTGACACTATATGTTTGCCAACCTCTGCTCTTGATCAAAAACATAATTCTGTGCTAAGTGACCCATGATCAGTGCAGTCGTTGTCTGCTTACAGTGTTCTTACACATCTAATTTATGGAAATCGATCATCACAACAGCTCTGAATTAAAACTAATAGGAAAAAGAAACACATGCAAAGTTGTTAGTCAACATTTTGTGGGTGGGGAAAAGAATCAAAATTCTTAGAATTTTGTTCCTTCTAGAACAGAAAACAAGCCAAACCAAACCAAAAACTGCTGGGTAGAGAGGAAAATAAATATATCAAAAAGGATGAATTCTGGATCTTGATTTGTATCAGATTTGCACTCAAAGAGAAGGTAACAGATAGAAGAGGGATAACAAATCTATAGTATCTGGAGGGGTTCCTAGGAACTGATTTTGTAACTGAACTTCTGAATTTCCCCCTTTTTCTCACTGTTGATGGTATGTATGAAGACAAAGATTTTTAATTTCATTAGTGAAAATGTAATATCGATAATATAATTACTAATATTCCCTATATATATATACACACATTTATTATTTTATATATATATATATATATATATGGAAAATCAATCAAACAAACGAACAACAACAGCAACAAAACACCATAAATCCCATATCCAGATGTTAAAAGCCTGCAGCCAGGGAACCAGAAAAGCAGATATTTGTATATGATTCCACAACTATATGCTAGTTTGATTTGTATGCATTCTTTCAATAATATAACCCAAATGTATTTTACTTGATAAATTTTTATGCAAATCTTATAACACATTTTTCTACCACATGTTGGAACATTTGTGTGAAAAAAAAATCCCATCTTTATGTTTGAAATTTATGGGAACACAATTAAAATGAGAGGGGTCCAAAGGTATCAAGATAATTACATTTTTCTAATCTTACTAAACAAGATAAATTACCTGCAGGCCCTCTTATAAAAGATGAAATCTTCATAATAAGTGAATTAATCAAGCAGCAGCTTGCTACTGCACATGCATTTATAACAGGAATGATTCAAAGACTTATTTTATGGGGAAATTAATGGAAACAGGCTTTTCATTCTTCTGCACCAATTGAAAACCTCAGCAACCAGCTGCCCACTTGTCAAGAAAACAGAAAGAAGCTGGAAACAAAGATAAATAAAAACACCTTTTTCCTGGCACTTTTGAAGAGAAAAAGCAGCTCTCATTTACAGCAGCCATCTGTTTGTTATTTAATATGGGTGAATTACATGCTGTAATGAGTTTGTTTCTGCATCACTCAGTGCAATGGAACACAAGTTCACTCTCATAATGTGCAGCAGTTTTTAAAAGCTAATCATTTAATTGGACACAATAGTCAATGACAAATGGAGATGTAAAAACTCAGCCAGCTGTAGAGTGAATATGTAATCATTGTGAAATCATATTATTTTACATGCATGAAGACTCTTTAATAGTAGCTGATGTTGGTCAGCACTGCAGACACTGAAGAATGGAAGAAACATGATGAAAAGCAGTATTTCAAAACCATTCTTAATATAATTGGACTATATTCATGCACATGCTGTAGCTGCCATTAGGTTTAGGTACTTTATCATTTCCGAATTGTTTAGTGGCCTCTTCCAATTTTTGTTTACATTTGCTTTCAATGTTTATGGTTTGGTAGGCAATCATATACATTATGTTAGGACTCATCTGATTAGTTTCTATTCAGCCTGCTTCATAGCTCCCACTGATTTGCTGCTTGTTTTATTTATAGTACTAAACAAAGAGAAAGTAAAAGGAGTGAGATTCAGAAACAAAAATGGATTCAGGGAATTTAAACTTTGGTTTAGACATCTATTTACAATGTCATAGGGATTTTCTATGTTTTCAGAGCTTTACAAAGAATCAAATATACTTTCTAATGTACATTTCTTTAAACATTTCACAGATGTAGGCAGTTGTAAGCTTTAGCCAGTTTCAGTAAAAGGTGGCCTTTTGCTTTTGTACTGATTTTATGAATTCTTCCCTTGTGAAGACTAAGAATCCTTTACTTTGTCTTAAAATAAAGCAAGAAAAACATGTTTAATGTTACAAAAAAGCAGGTCAGAGATACTGTATATCTCTGAATAAGGCATGACAGTTCTCTCTTTTGGGTAACTACTGAAAGCAGCCAAGTGGATGCAGTTTATATTATAAGATTCAAAGGCCTTGAGTGATTAGATGGAACACATCAGCTTTCTGATATCATGATTAAACATGTATTTCTATTCCATTTCTCAATGTTACATAAGAGCTTCTGTACTAGGAAGCAATATCAGAAGATATATACTATTAATTAAAATATGAAAAGGTAAGAAGTGAGAAACAATATTCACAGGTAAAACTGAAATAATGCAGTTTATTTATTCCCTACAATTTTAAGGAATTCATAAGGCAGAGGGAGGAAAAAGAGAAAGGGAAAGGGAAAGGGAAAGGGAAAGAGAAAGAGAAAGAGAAAGAGAAAGAGAAAGAGAAAGAGAAAGAGAAAGAGAAAGAGAAAGAGAAAGAGAAAGAGAAAGAGAAAGAGAAAGAGAAAGAGAAAGAGAAAGAGAAAGAGAAAGATGAATGAAAAGGGTATCAACAGCTTTGGGAGAAGCTGTTTCTTAAACCAACAGGGGTTTAAGAAACTGAAAAAGAAAGGTGAAAGTGAAGCTACAGAATAGAAGGGTAACGGATAATTTCACTCTTTAGGTATAAAGACAAAATGTAGTAAACAGCTTGTTTTGCCAAAACCCAGGAAATACACTAAAGAGAAATGCACTGGAAAGTGGAAAAGTTTTTCAAGCCCACCTCACAAACACAATCTGCAGGTAAAAACATCATACAGTCCTTACCTAGTCGATGATTAACAACCAGGTAAGCAGAGTGCATTTTAAATTACTTTTTAATAGAAGAAATGGAACTAAAGTTCCGAAAAGCAAATTTCAAACTTAGTAATGATGCACACAATATGAAAGACATAAACATGGAGCTAGCACTGTCTTCAGTGGCAATATCCAAAGAAAAGCTGGACCTGTCATGAACTCCCAGGTGGCTGACTGTTAAAGGTGGCAGTGTTTTCCAATTAGCGCAGGGAGGATAGTGCAGACAACATTTCTCCTCTACCTGTTGCAATCTGACAGAGTGCTACACTGTTGTGGTTGAACCATAAACTTAGAGAAAAAGTATGAATAAATATTCATAAACAAGATAAAAGATTCAGAAAACCAAATTAAGCTTTCTCATGCTCTTTTTTTAATAATAGATTCAAAATTTTGAGGACTTAGATAAGAAAACATACATAAATTCTCATGACTACGTTTGTTTTTCTGCAAGAGTAATAAAGTACCATAACAGCATATGATGTGATATCCTCACCTAGTCTATCAAGCCAAAGTCTGTGCATTACTCCATACAGAACATTTCATAAACAAACTAACAAAAGCCCATACTGCTCACAACAGAAAATTCCTATTAAAAGAGATATCAACAGTTCCATAAAAAATACCCACTTTAAATATAAGGAAAACTGAATATTTACAGAATTATAAGAAATTAGTATGCATTGAGCATGGAAAACAAGCTTATTAGTAGGCTATCTATGCATGGTGAATAAGTGTAAAAGACGGCAGTTACCACTTAATCATAGCTTACACTAGCAGAACTTGAAGACAAATGAAAGTAAATGATTTTTCAAATGGAACCGACATTTGAAAATGTGTAACTCTTATGACATAAGAAAAGAATTTATATATCATATCTTTACCTTTTTATTTTGCTCAGATACCCACGTAACACTATTAAAACATTCACATTTGTAATTTTACAAATTAGTTCATCATATTAATATAGACATTATGAGAATACATGTAATTTAATCTTTGAACTTGTTTCTGAGAATTTCACACTGAATACTATACCCTATAAAAAGTTTCCTACAGTGAATTAAAAATTCACTATATTAAGTTTCTCATTTATTTTTTAAATCCTCTTAAAATTAAAACACTTACATTAGACAATTGAGTTTTTGACTTTTCTTCACTCCATTTCTCCCTTTCCCCCTCCCTTTCTTCTGTCACTTTTAGTATGTAGAAGGAGTTAGCAAAAAAGTGTTTTACTCCCACATGTTTCCTGTTTGCTAGTGGAATATATCATATTTGATATTAAAGAATGTGAAATTGAAGGCAATATCCCTTGAACACCAAAGACAGGGTATATATGGCAAGGGTTTAGTAGCAGGAGGGCTGTGGGGGTGGCCTCTGAGAGAAAACTCTAGAAGCTGCCCCATGTTAGATAAAAGCCATTACCAGATGGCTCCAGATGGGACCAGCCCCTGTCCAGAACCAAGCCAGTGAGCAGTGTTGGTTGTCCCTTTGTGAAAGCAAATGGAAGAAAGGGAAAAGAACTGCTGTGCAACACAGCAGAGCAGATCCCCATGCAGCAGCCCATGGAGGAGCCCACAATGAAGCAGACAGATCTGGCCTGAAGGAGGCTGCAGCCTGTGGAAATCCCCTCCTGGAGCAGACTGGGCTGGAGTTGCAGCCTGTAAAGAGGAGACCATGCAGGAGCAGGTGATCTGGCAGGAGCTGCCACTCATGGGTGACCCATGTTGGAACAGTTTGCTCTTGAAGGATTTACCCCATGGTATGGATCCATATTGGAGAAATTCTTGAAGAGCTGCTGCCTGTGGGAAGCCCATGCAGGACCAGTTTGGGAAGGACGGCATCCTGTGGGAGGGACCCCATCCTGGAGCAGGGGCAGAGAGTGACCATGAAGGAGCAGCAGATTATGAAGTGTTATGGACTGATCACAACCCCCATCTCCCATTCCCCTTCACTGCTCACAGGAAGTAAGTAGAAAATAGTGGATGGGAGGAAGCTGTTTTTAATTTGCTTTTTGTTTTTCACTGCTGTATTCTTTTAGAAATAGGCAATAAATTACATTAACCTTCCTATGCCGAGTCTGTTTTGCTCATGATGATAATTGTTGAGTGATCTCCCTGTCCTCAGCTCAACCCCTGAGCCCTTTCCATTACTTTTCTCCCCCTTTCCTTTTAAGGCGAGGAAGTGAGAGAGTGGCTAAGGTAGAGTTTAGCTATGTAGCAGGTTAAAACCACCATAGGTGTACAAAGTCCATGTAAAATTTAGAGAGCAGAGCACCAATGAAACTCAAATATTTCAGCAATCTCCACATACACAACATCCAAATAAAATCTTCTTGAGATTCCCTTTTGAATTCATTTGGAAGTTCTGTACAATAACTATATGAATTCTATTTGATCATACTATCATTGTCAAGTGGCAAAACTTCCTCTGGGTTCCCTTCTGAACAGAGAAACTAATTTTTAATCAATCACTTTGTTTAGAACTAGATTGCAAATCACTTCCTGAAATTACTTGGAGATAGTACAGCAGACAAGAATGAGTACAGCCAAGATCTGTACATCTCTGGAAGGAAGGTATACCATTCAGAGGGACCTAGACAGGCTTGAGAGGGGTCAACAAGAACCTCATGAAGTTCAACAAGACCAAATGCAAGGTCTTACACCTATGTCACAGCAATCCCAAACACAAATACATACTGGGAAGAGAATGAATTGAGAGCAGCTCTGAGAAGTACCTGGGGGGTGTCAGTTGATGAGAAACTCAACATGAGCTGGCAATATGTGCCTGCAGCCCAGAAAGACAACTATATCCCAGTCTATATCAAAAAAAGAGGCTGGCAAGTTGAGGGAGGTGATTCTCCCCTTCTATTCTGCTCCTGTGAGACCCCACCTGGAGTATGGTGTTCAGCTCTGGGGCCCCCAAAACAAGAATGACACGGAAGTATTAGAATGAGTCCAGAGGAGGACCACAAAGTTGATCAAGGTTCTGGAGCATCTCTCCTACAAAGGCAGGCTGAGAGAGCTGGAGTTGTTCACCCTGGATAAGAGAAAGCTTCAGGGAGACTTCATAGTGACCTTCAAATACTTAGAGGGGGCCTACAAGAAATCTGGAGAGGGATTCTTTATCAGGGTGTGATAAGTAACGCTTAAACGCTTGTGATAAGTAACAAGGAGTAACGCTTTTAAACTAAAAGAACGTAGATATAGACTAGATAGTGGGAAGAAATTCTTTCCTTTGAGCGTGGTGAGGCACTGGAGGAGGCTGCCCAGAGAAGCTGTGAATGTCCCCTCCCTGACAGTGTTGAAGACCAGATAGGATGGGGCCCCGGGCAACCTGGTTTAGTGGAAGGTGTCTCTGCTCATGGCAGGAGGGGGGCTTGCAATTAGATGATCTTTAAGGTTGCTTCCAACACAGACCATTCTATGATTCTATGAGAGTCACTTATGAGTATCTGCCCCTATTGAATGGGACTCAGATCTACCAATATCTACTTAAAAAAGATTTCACCTCTGCCTCAGTTACTAAACTTTAGCCCAGATACATGATGAGTTCAGTGCTATCACGGCAGTGATAGGGAACTGGATGGTATTGAGAAACTGATAGACTGCATAGCTAGCCCTGACTTTAACCACATTATAATCCCATTATAATGCCAAAACACACCTCCATCCCAAAGGCTACCAGCCTCCAAGGTGTGACCACCCCTCACTGAGCATGCCCTCTGAATTTCTCTGATCTTATACCTTTAAACCAAGATGAGATAAATTTATACCAATTACAATGAAGACATATATGACTAGAGCCACTCAAGCTCCACCTAAAAGTAAGAAAATAGTATTAAATGTCACAAGAGAAGGGAAACTAGAGGGAAGATGCCATCTCAGACAAGTTGGAAAGACACCACTGACTTCTGGGATCAGTTGACGGTCTGAACCTCTCTTCACCTCCTATAGAGAAAACTATTGGGTGAGATTCAAACTCTCAGTTATACCAAGTGCTTCCCCAGGAAACCTAACATATCTATAGAGGTGTTTCATAACACACAAGTAGTTGGTTGTGTTAGTCATTTTCTTGGTATTCGCACATGCTGCAGACAGTGTATTTATTACCAGCAATCCAAAAAACTTGTACACCTGTTGCTTCAATAAACTGCACCAATCATTTTACTAGATTGAAAGTGTATTGCTCTATTTGTGAACCAGTGATCATGATTAATGCAACTGGACTTATAGAGATGATTGTACTATTTGCGCATCCGTGATCATGGTAATTCAATATACATTGAATGCAACCATACCAAATTGGGCATCACTCAGAGTCTAAGCTCATCTGCCCCCAGCCCCTTTGATATCTGAGGACAAGCTGGAATACAAGGGGGGTTAGGTCCTACAAAACTTCCTTACCTTTAACACAACAGTGGGAAGCATGGCCTCTGTTTTAAGGTGTAATCAGGCCATTATACTTCTGGGTGCAAGTTTTAAGAAGTGCTGAGATCTGTACTCTTAGTGCTCATTTCTCATACTCAATAGTTTTTAAGTGTCTTGATTCATACTTAAGGCTTATACTTATATACTTATTATATACTTATATTATATACTTATTATATACTTATTATATTATATACTTATATTATTAAAACTTGATAACAATATTTTTAAAAATATGTTTCTGTGTTCATGAGGGTCATCAATGTTTAGAGGCAAAGCTTTTTTTTTTTTTTTTCCCCTGTGATTCAGAAAGAAGAAAAAAAAAAAGTAAAATGAGAGTCACACCAAATTAAGTATTTTTTTTTCTTTTAAGGTTGCATTAAAAGTAGAAAAATATAGGTTCCAGTACAATTCTAATTTCTGGCTACAGGGAAAAAAGAAAAAGGGAAAGGGAATAAAATGTTATATCATAGGTAACAAACAGAAGAAAAAAATTCTTCACTTCCAGAACAAGTACTGGCCGCAAAACAAGTTCGTACTTTTGAGATAACTACAGTCTAAAGTTACATCTAGTCATCCCAGAAACTGAGTTAAAAAATAAATTTAGGCTTTTTTCATGTTTTCAATAATATTATAGTAGAATTTAGATAGCAGCATTTAGAAAATAAAAGAATTGCCATGTCCTAAAGAGCATTTACTGTGACAATGAACATTGTCAAATTCTCATTGTCACATTGTCACATCGTCAACATGTTCATGTTGAGGTTTCCACCTACAGGTGAAAGAAAGATATCACTTCCTTTCAACTTAATATCTAAAAGTCTGAAATAATTGATCACTTATTAGTACTTTTTTTTTCTTTTAACTTGAAAACTGTAAAGAGATTTTTTTTTTCTGGTAGTATTGTTTACATAAACTTGATATTTTGCATTAATTTCACGAAATAGTCTTACTGTGTTTTACAACATTTAACTATAATTCTTGAGCAATAGTCAAGTTCTTTTAAGATTTTTTTTATATACTCTGAAACTGTTTCGTTAGACACATATATATATATATATTTTAGTTCTTGCTTATCAGAGATCAAAACATTGCATGAAGTTTTTCTTCTCAAATTAAAACAGGTTTTCAACATTATCTTTTTCATTTTAAATGTTTGTTTCAGGGTCCTCTATAAGCTCAAAACCGGGATTTGAAAGGTATATAGAGGAGCACACAAATAACATTTAGAGGAACACTGAAACAGAATAATTGCCTGATTTATACTGAAAATGTTACTTTTTAATTAGAGTTGGGTGCTTAACCTGCTTAGATATTGCCCCAGTGACTGTGATGATGAGTGTTTTAACAGCAAGAGACACATGATAAGCTGTCTCAATTCTCTGAAATTCTCTGAAAATAAGAGGACTAGGTCTATTGAATCTGCTATTTTAGTAGATCAGGTTGGTCAAAATTTCAGATTACAGAAAGAACTGTGCCATAATTCTAAACATAGCCAAGAGATAAGATTCTATTTGCAAAGATTAATAATTCTACAAGTTCATCCATTTACCTTTTTATGGTAAGTGAGAAAAGAGATATCAGATGTTTGCATAAATCTAACATAAAAATTAGAGTAAGACATTTAAAAATTAAAATTAAAAAAAAAAAAAAAGACAAAAAAAAAAAAGAAGAAGAAGAAAGAATGACTTAGAAAGTCACCAGTATCTTCCTCTACATAGGAGCAGTTCAGGCCATAAAGAATTGACTAGAGATGAGCTCGTATAGCTCATTGCTTGTAAGTAGAATAGTTTTGTTTTTATTTTCATTTCACTACCACATAGAAATAAATAAATATATAAATACATTATATATTATATAAATAAATATATAAATACATTAAAAGAATTTATTAAGCAAAAGAGAAGCACAAGTTGATACAGATGAGAATCCAAACTTCTGTAGCCTCCATGGGTTTATTGGTGTTGTATTTTCTTGGATAAGAAAAAATGAGAGACTGAGAAATCAACAACAGGACCACATGCCTACAATGACCATTGCTTCTTAAGACTTGTTTGAGCAAAAACCTCTCAGTGAAGAGTTTTATGTATATATTAAAATATCAATAATTTTCTGTTATAGTTGATCTTACTGTGTTACAAATCTGAAAAATTAGAGCATGGCTATTTTAAATAAGTCAGCAGTAATGTTTTATGCTATACGAACTGACATTTTGCAAGCACCAGAGATTCAATTAGATAAGCTATTTCAGTATCTGTTAAACATCGTAAACATTTTGCAAAAATATGCTCTATATATTTTACATTATGTGACATAATGTTACATTATGAAGTCTGATAAAATGCCAAACAAAAATTATATTTTGTTTAGGCACTAGTGTATGCTGCCTATAAACTTTCATGCCACCTGCATGAATCTGAGAGCAGAATTTGTAATGACATAGACACTGCCTAATCTAGGGTAAATCTTTTACTCCCTTCTAGTGGGATCTTTATCAGCAGTGACCCAGAATGACAACCAGTCATCGAAACAAAAAACTCATACACAGAGACTGAAATGTTAAGCAAGTCTGTCCTCCTCCCACTTGACAGGTATGTCTCTGTTCTCAAAATGTTTCCAACTGAATGTTTGGACACATTGTGTTTAAATTTTACACAGATGGAGAGAAAAGGGAGGCATTGTTTTTCCTTTTTCTGTGCCTTTATCCTTCCCTCCTCAGAATTGCATGGACAGATTCTTAGCTGGTATTAATCTTTGCAACCCTACTGCAAAGCATATTTCCCACTGTTATCTGCTCAGAGGGATGCTTATGCCTGGGAGGTTTTCATATCCTAATTATTCTTAAGCAGAAGAATATTCTTTTTTTTTTTTTTTTTTTTTTTCTTTTTCCCATAACATAGACTGTCATGGACATACATCTAGTTGTATTCTTACCTATCTTTACAAAACATCTCTAACGTTACCCTTTCAGTTTTCTAACAGAAAATTGTAATGAGATTACAACACAGTATTTTATTTCAACGTTATTTATAGCTCTGATCTTTACCTCCAAATAGTGTTAATCTATTATGTTATGCCTTTTTTTGCCTTTTTTTTTTTTTTTTTTTTTTTTAGGATCTTATCTCTTAGTAAGTTGTGAAAACATCTTGAATTACATTGTAATGACTTGTTTTCTGTCTTGTAATGTTATGTTACAGGTAAAACTGTGACTGACCTTAAGTGAAGCTACAGGAATGAATGAAGAGCCATATTCCACCTATTTTTCCATGCTAGTATAATGAACCTTACAACAAGGAGAAGAACCAAGAGTGGCAAACTTTTTCCCCTGGGGTGGACAATTCTAGGAGGAATTGAAAAATATGTATGAGGATGAGGATACGGAACCTTAAGTCTGCTTTCTATAATATGCCAAATAGAACAATCCACAAGGGGAAAGATAAACCATGTATTATAAAAGGATGCAACAAAATGATTTCCCCTACAGCAAAGAGAAAGCAAGAAAAGAATTGTGACTGTGTGTCCCTGGGCTCCTCCTAACACAAGACTAAGTCTAAAAGCTCAGTCTCACCCTGTGTAGAGATTTTAATCTGTTTTAGGTGTTTTGGACTGCTTTAATAAATTTTGCTCATAGTAATAGGAAATCCAAGAATCTGTATGAATAATATGATCCCTGTAAACAGTGGAGGAAGTTTATCTTAATATTTATTTACGTAACTACAAATGAAGCAAAGGAAATAATTAGTGGTGTTTTTTGTTGTTGGTGGTGGTGTTTGTTTGTTTGTTTGTTTCTTTGTTTCTTTTTAATGTTAAAAGATGAGAGAAGTTCAAGGAAAACAATAATAAAAGAAAACAATCCCTCCCCATCCTCCACCCCACCCCCCCAAAAAAAAAAGGAAAAACAATTAAAAAAAAAAAAAAGCTGAAGAATCAATAGAGGTGTTGATCTATTCAGTTTTATGTTGCAGCTTTAGGGGTTTGGGATGAATTTTGTCTCTTTCATATATCTGTAGTTATAATGGAGAGATGATATAGACTCCAGTAACTTATGGGGTTTATCTCAAACATGTGAGTGCCTCATAACTTATTAGTACCAGAAGCCACGATGAGTTATGTCACATTTCTCTTGTCTAGCCTCCAAAGCTTGTAACTCACTAAAAACCATAAGAACTATCATTAATTCAGCACATTTTTTCGATCTTACTGATTTGTATCCTGATTTGCAATTTTTTCTTACACTTCCCCAGTGATACATGAAAACTAGAAATGAATACAAGAATGTAAGGCTAATGCAAACTCTCTAACCTACTGTTCTCTGCATAGCCAAGAAAGTACTTCTCTTTGTCTTCAATTTATTTTCATAAAGGACTACGAAACTGTGGAACTTCACAAGACATATTCTTAAATCTGTAAGGTTTTCAAGATGTAAAGTATTTAATTGATTCTCAGTGGCTTTCAAAAGCCCAGGAGAGGAGTCTGCAGCTAAGAAATTTTTTCGATTCTTTAAGCATCATTAACTTATGATCCAGAAACTTTGCAATCTACAGTTATTTGATCTCAGTGCACCATAACTGAGGGTGGACTTTTATTATTATTATTATTATTATTATCATTATCATTATCATTATCATTATTATTACTACTACTACTACTACTACAACTATAATCTTTAGAAGGCAACATATGAAGACTGTGCAACAGACTGGCATATTATGAAAATTATTATCTAGAGATGATACTGTACCTTTAACTGTAGTGAAATCTGGTTTTAGAATACTTAGAAGGAAGCTGGGCTGATTGTTTTCATTAGAGTCATTGAATGCTACTGTATTTATTTAGCTACATCAACTTAATGCCACTGAATAACCTCAGTAGAATAATTCATTATTTACAAAGAAAGAAAATGAAAAACAATTATGACCTGTAATTTCAGCTTTTCTAAGATAGTATGCAAGTAACCAGAATTTCTTCTCACCAAAATCTGTTGCACTTAAATGGGAAGGTTTTAATAGCAAGTGGGCTGCAGGTTGGTCTATGTGAGAAGAGCCCAGAAACTGCCCCGTGTCAGTAACAGACAGTTCAGATGGCTCCAGATGGGACCAGCCTCTGGTCAGAACCAAGACAGTGAGCAATGTTGGTTGTCCCTCTGTGAAAGCAAATGGAAGAAAGGGAAAAGAACTGCTGTGCAACAGCAGCTGAGAGAGAGCAGTGAGAATCAGCCCTGCAGGCCCCAAGGTCAGTGTAGGAGGGCAGGACATGCTCCAGGCTCCAGAGGAGAAGTTCCCCTGTGGTCTGTGGAGAGGCCCCTGGTGGAGCAGGCTGTCCTTCTGCAGCCCATGGGTACCACAGCAGAGCAGATCCCCATGCAGCAGCCCATGGAGGAGCCCACAATGAAGCAGACAGATCTGGCCTGAAGGAGGCTGCAGCCTGTGGAAATCCCCTCCTGGAGCAGACTGGGCTGGAGTTGCAGCCTGTAAAGAGGAGACCATGCAGGAGCAGGTGATCTGGCAGGAGCTGCCACTCATGGGTGACCCATGTTGGAACAGTTTGCTCTTGAAGGATTTACCCCATGGTATGGATCCATATTGGAGAAATTCTTGAAGAGCTGCTGCCTGTGGGAAGCCCATGCAGGACCAGTTTGGGAAGGACGGCATCCTGTGGGAGGGACCCCATCCTGGAGCAGGGGCAGAGAGTGACCATGAAGGAGCAGCAGATTATGAAGTGTTATGGACTGATCACAACCCCCATCTCCCATTCCCCTTCACTGCTCACAGGAAGGAAGTAGAAAAATAGTGGATGGAAGGAAGCTGTTTTTAGTTTGCTTTTAGTTCTCACTTAACTGTTAATAATAAGCAATAAATTACATTAATCTCCTTATACTGAGCCTGTTTTGCCTATGATGGTAATTGGTGACTGATCTCACTGTCCTTATCTCAACCCATGTTTGTTTGTTTTTTTTTTTTTTTTTTGTCAGGGGTTGGGGGGTGGAAGGGGAGGTTCAAAGTGAGAAAGCAGAGTGTGATGGAGCTGAGCTACCTATTGGTGCAAAACCACCAAACAGTTATATCTACTCCAGTATGTTGAAAAATAAGCCAAAGATTACATAGAATTACACAGAGAGTTATTGTCACTGTTGTTATATTGTGAGAAGTCTATTAGAGCGTTATTTTAAATGGTGTAGTTTAGTTACTGTTTTCTACCTATCCTTTTTTTTTTTTTTTTTTTTCCAGTTCAATAATATAATGTAGAGAGATTACATGTGCCAATTAATATAAATAAAGCTGTAATAAACCTCTCTGGTTACGGTCATTTGTCCTACATTTCAAAGGGCATGAGATTGTTATTGGTTTCTGGTACTATTAAAAAGTACATTTGAAAGGATTTACGTATTTTGATAAAAACATATTGACACAGGAATAAAGAATTTACATTTAAGCTCTTTGTTGGAAAGAATAGGTGACCTAGACAAGATAATGTGTATATCGCACATAGGACTGTTACTTTGTAGGGTGCATTGCTGAATGTTCAAAGGCAATCTGGCAAGGTTCAAGCTTATCTTAAAGACCTCCCCTTAATCAATGTTAAATATTCACCTTAGATGGAGTTGCAAAATATGATTTTGCATGTCCATAGTATAGCTGTAACTAATACATGGGTATTCTGAATTTTCTTAATTATAATTTTATTACTAAAAAAATATTTAATTTTAATTAAAAACAAAAACAGAAGACAAACAAATAAACAAAAATTATGTACAAAGGTCATTACTAAGATTCCAAAGTAAAATTATTTGTAAGGAATCTTCAGGCATAAGTAAAACAGAATTTGGGTGGCTGCTGCAACCTTTAATGTGTCACATAGGAAATATTCATTATGGTATAGTCTTTCATTGGAATCATACCAATAGAAGCTCTCATACCAATAGAAGCTTATAATGTATGAGCTCATGAGGTAGATTTCAGATTGGTTGATCAGTCCTAATTCTCATGATTCCTTGCAAAGCTTGACTTTGAAATTTTAAAATATATTTTCTTAATGTAATTTCTGTGGGATATTTAGCAGGGAAAAAAAAATAAAAAAAGGCAGCAACACATTGGTGTTTTTTCACATAATTCTAAAAATGCTCAATTAGAGACAAAATCATGAACCTTGACCAACTGGAACTTCAGCACAAACTCCTTGAACTAAACCAGGTGATGACTAAGAACAAAAGTAGTTGTCTTCATGCCAAAATGGTGGGTACCATTACCAGGTAGTCCAAATAACAGTAATATATACAACTTTATGAAGTACATATTCTGTATGGGCCATTTCTACCCATCCTGCCATCTTGTCTCCAGAAGAGATGAGGGAATTTCAGTGATAGTTTTCTCAGTTGCATACTCTTTTGCATGATCAACTCTAAGTCAACAGAAATGGGAATGATAAGGTGATCAAATTTCCTACATATGAATGAATGCTTTCTCTGATGGAGAAAGAAAATTTTCAAATAAGCTGTTTGTTATCTCTCTTATATCTGACCACAAATGTAAGTGGAGAAACAATAAGGAATGAATTGGGTTTACTGTGTGCTCTTAGCTCAAAACAATCCTTCAAATTGCTCTTTTTTCTTAAGACTTGTTCTTCAGAACACAGCATTCTAGCAAATTTTTACACAGAAAAAAAAAAAAGTAACAATGTTCTGAAGCTTGGTTTACTCTACTGAAAATTCGGGTTGTATTACTAGTTTTTGTAACATCTTAGGGAAGTAGGAAATTTCAGAAAAAGATTATAAAGGTAAAAAAATATCAGTAATATCACAAACTATAAAATGATTTCGTATGCAGCTCTCTCAAGTTAATATATATACTAGCTTAATACATAGTATTAGCTCTATCATAGTAGCACTGCTGCAAATTTTTGGCATCAGTAAGAACATTTCCTCAAGATCCTCTGTAAATTTTGTGTTAAGTAACCTAAAGTGAGTGAGACAAGAAAATACAGTGCATGCACATAGTTCATAGCTAGATTTGTTAGTAAGACAGGAATTACATGCATCAGGTAAAAGTGAAATCCTAAGATTCTGAAATTAAGGATTTATAGCCCCAATCAGACTCACTTTTTTGATCATAATACAATGATTCTGGGTATACTGGTCTTATATGTAAAGGTTTTGGTAGTAATGGGGCTGCAGTAGAGGCCTCTGTAAGAAGAGTTCAGAAGCTGCCCCATGTTAGGTAAGAGCCAGTTCCAGCCAGCTCCAATAGGGACCCACAACTGGCCAAAGCTTAGCCAAGGAGCAATGCTGGTGCAAGCATATTTAAGAAAGGGAAAATATGCTGTGTAATAGCAGCTAAGGGAAGAGTGAGAAAATGTAGCAAAAAATAATCCTGAAGACACTAAGATCAGTGAAGAAGAAGGGACAGGAGATCATACAGTTGCTGGAGCACAAGTTCCCTAGCAGCCAATGGAGAGGCCCATAGTGGAGCAGGCTTTCCCCTTACAGCCCATGGGGTGCCATGGCAAAGCAGTTTTCCACACTGCAGTCCCTAGAAGAGCCCACAGTGGAGCAGGTGGCTTGAAGGAGGCTGCAGCCCATGGAGAGCCCACACAGGACAGACTCCAGGCTGGAACTGAAGCCTGTGGAGAGGAGCCCCTGGTGAAGCAAGAGGTCTGTCAGGAGCTGCTGCCCTTGCAGGACCTGTGCTGGAGCAGGCTATTCCTGAAGGACTGCATCCTCTATTAGATACCCATACTGGAGCCATTCTTGAACTGAAGCCTGTGAAGCCTGTGAATGTTTTATCAGTTCAGGAAGGATGGCATCCCATGTAAGGGACCCCAAACTGGAGCAGGAGAAAAGAGTGAAGATGAAGAAGCAGCAGATGATGAAGTGTTGTGGACTGACTGCAATATCCATTCCTGGCTCAGAGAGGTAGAAGTGGGTGAACAGGGGGAAAGTGTTTTTAGTTTCTTTTTAGTTCTAATCATTCTATTTTCTTAGTAATAGTAAATAAATTACATTAATCTCCTTGTGCAGTCTGGTTTGCCCATGATGGTAACTGGTGAGTCATCTCTCCCTCTTTACCTCAACCCTTGAGCCATTTTTTTTTTCATCATACTTTCTCCTCCTGTTCAGTTGAGAACTGAGAACGAGAGAGTGGTGTGGTGGAATTTAGCTAGCCTTCAGTGTGAAACTACCACACTGGGGCATTTCAAAGGTTTTCTTTTTACATGGATAGGTATGTGAAAAAATTCTACTATATCAAAGAACCGTAACATAGATGCATATGACATAAAGCAGTTTCCCTTTCTACTGTTCACCACAAATTCAGAACAAAATTAAAACTTCTATGTTTCAAATTGTACTGGGTTTATGTGGCAAGGTTTTGGTAGCAGGGGGCCATAGGGGTGGCTTCTCTGAGAAGAATCTAGAAGTTGCCCCATGTTAGGTAAGGGCCACACTGCTGGCTAGTGCCGAGCCAATAAGTAATGTTTGCGCCTCTGTGCGAGAATATTTAAGACAGGGGAAAAAACAAAACAAAACAAAACAAACAAACAAACAAAAACAAAAACAAACAAAAAAAAACACGCTGCACCCTGCACCCCACAGCAGCTGGGAGAGTGAGAGGAGTGTGGAACAAACTTGCAGGCACCAAGGTCAGTGAAGAAGGAGGGGGAGAGGTGCTCCAGGCGCCAGAGCAGAAGTTCCCTGCGGCCTGTGGTGAGGACCATGGTGAAGCAGGATGGCCCCCTGCAGCCCATGGAGTACCACGGTGGAGGGGGTTTCCATGCTGCAGCCCATGGAGGAGCCCCCGGTGGAGCAGGTGGACCTGCATCGATAGAGGCTGCCGCCTGTGGAAGACCCCTGCTGGAGCAGATTCCAGGCCGGACCTGAAGCCCATGGAGAGGAGACCACGCAGGAGCAGGTGACCTGGCAGGAGCTGCTGCCTGTGGCGGACCCAGGTTGGAGCAGTTTGCTCCTGAGGGATGGGCCCCATGGTACGGACCCATATCTGGAGCAGTTCTGGAAGAGCTGCTGCCTGTGGGAAGCCCACGCTGGATCAGTTCATCAAGGACTGCATCCTGTGGGAGGGACCCCACAGCACAGGGGACAAGAGTGACCAAGAAGGAGCAGCGGAGAAGTGCTATAGACTGACCATAATCCCCATTCCCCCATTCCCCTGCACCACTCAGAGGGAGGAGGTGGAAGAGGGTGGATGGGGGGTGGAAGGTGCTTTTGGTTTCTTTCCTTTGTTTCTCGCTTCTCTAGTTTGTTAGTAATAAGCAATAAATCTTATTATCTCCCTATGGTGAGTCTGTTTTGCCCATCACAATAATTACTGTGCAATCTCCCTGTCCTTATCTCAACCCTTGACCCCTCTTCATCATATTTTCTCCCCATCCCTCTTTGAGGAGGGGGAATGAGAGAGCAGTTGTGGTGGAGCTCAGCCACCCACCTGAGTAAAACCACCACACCAATAAATATTAAAACAAAGAAACAACAACAGCAAAACCCCACAGGATATGCAAGAATTCGTGTTCATGGAATTTATATTTATACACACTATAAATACATGTAAAATAAATAAATAAATAAAATAGAGATATAATTAACTTTCTATGCTAAAAAAAAATAAATAACGAGCATGCCAATTTATTTCTCCTTTTTTTTTTTTTTATAATTTATTATTGTTGTCCTTGTGACGACGTTAACTGTTAACAATAACTGTTTGCAAAAGACATGAACTGAAGTAATAGAATTTTATAGTTAGAGAACTTGTGCCATCTTGCTGAGTGAGCAGATATATATATGCATATAAGCTTTCCAAACCTGTGAACCATGATGAAGGAGCTTAATTAAGGTTCATAGACAAATTCAAAGTGAGGAAAAAATAGAACATCAAGAAATACATTAAATAAGAAAAACTTGTATCTTAAAAAGAGTAGACCCAAAGGTATCAGTATAGTAATAAGTAACAGCAGGGGTGACCATCATCCAGAAGATAAAATGGAGTAACGGGTATAGAACAAGCTGTCCAGGTGTAGTTATAAAGTCCATTACTCTTTGTCTCAAGATTAACACCAGCTCAGCACCAGCTCAGCTATCTGGGAAAGGGTATCTTTTGCCTACGTCGAAGAAAGAACCCATGAAAGTATCACCTGTTTGACATCAGATTAATTTTTGTTTATTTTTCTCACAGCAATACTATAATTCTATGTTCTCGTATGCCTTTTCTTAGGTTTTCAGATCTGCTTAAGAAGAAGAAGAAGAAGAAGAAGAAGAAGAAGAAGAAGAAGAAGAAGAAGAAGAAGAAGAAGAAGTCAAGGTACATACTTCTTGTAAGAGAAATAGAGTACATCGTTGAAGGAAAGAAAACAGATTTTGATAGTCTGAGTTATTTTAGTATTCATAAGACTGACTTTTCACGAAGATAATATGTTTTTTCAGGATGCTTTGGTCTTTGCAAAGAAACAAAGAAACAAACAAACAAAGTGGTCTGATTACTATTTTCCTTATACCCTAATATTTCCTACAATTTCTTTTTGATTTTTTCTTCTGTTCTTTCCTCCCCCCTGTTCTGGTTCATGACATCATGGTCTGAATATATTTATCCATAACTGGATAGAACGCAATGATAGTCATGATAGTTTTCCTCTAGAGAAAAAAAAACAAAAGGACACTTCTAGAGATTGGCTCATTAAATTTTTGTGTATATATACTTCTGTGTATTTTGTGTATATATATTTCTTTCTTAATAGGTAGTTCATTAGAGATGTTTACACTGTCTGATGCTCATTGAGTGGAATTTCTTGCTGTTTCATGCTAATGTAAAACTGATGAAAATTTGGTGTTTCAAGAAGTTAATATTAACAACTTTTATCACCAACGTAGTCGTTCTGCTTTGTGGTAAGAGCAGCTGCAAAAAGGCTGTAGTAAAGGTAAAATGGACCTTCAGAGACCACTCTGTAGCCTCTATTAATTTCCTGCCCTGACAATGCTTTGTTTACACACAGAGACAGCTATGATTTCATGTGTTGTCTAAATTTTCAGTAAATACCTGAAACAGTTATTATTTATCAAATCAGGGCAATAATTCAGTTTTAATTGTAGGACTTCTAATAATGTTTGATATTAAACAACCAGATCTGTATCAAGTTAAAATTATTGGGATTGTTAATGTAAAAATGTTAACGTGTCATTTGCTTCTTTTCTTCACCTTCTTCCATGAAGAACACAGTATTAGGGAAGATAGGAAATGTCCCTCAATACCACTTACAGTATGTTCTGGGACTTTTTCCATTTGCTTTTTAAATTTTTCCTTATTTCGTCTTCTGATTATCTTTTCAATCTTTTCACTTTTCTCCATTTCTAGGAATAAACAGAAAAGTTTAAAGAGAAGGAAATTGGAAGTATTAAAAATGGAACTTTAAAGAGCTTGAAAAAAAAAATAAAAGAAAGAAAGAAGGATGAAAAGACCATTGATGCAATTGAAAATCCAGCTATTGTGATAGACAAAGTATCACATGTGATAGACTAAGTAAGAAAATCCTGTCAGATTTTCAGGGTGTCATGGTCTTTCATTTTCTCATGGACAGTACACATGACAACCTCTCATTTTTTGACAGTCATGTGACACTTACATAAACATATGTAGGCAATTTCTATTTCAAAATGTTTCTAAATATTTTCTCTTCCTAGCATAAATCCAGTATTTATTTTAACCTTAAGCTTCTTAAGACCAGAATTGGGAAGCTTCAAATTGTTTTAAAAATCATATCGTTTTAAAATCTTACTCATCTGAATGCAAGTGCCTTACAAGCTCATACAATGTTGGTTGTTTATAAAGCCTTAGATATTCAAATCATCTTTATGTCTTCTATTTGTTATGCAAATTTTTAAACTTTATATATCAAATGATTTGTCTTCATTAATACAAATTTCACTAACAGGATTTACAGGAATAGATCTGTACTCTAAAGATGCACATTCTTAGTACCCGGAATTATAAAAGCATAAAAATAATGTGTATTGCTTCACTCTAATCAGACTCATTTTTATGTGGTTGTTGAAAGGTCTTTTACATTCCGTTCTATGTCTGGAGGTCTGTGTATAAAACTGATTTAGAAAAAAAAAAAAAAAAAAGTGAAGACACCTGCTGGCTTATAACACAAATACTAAAATATCTTAGAGCCTGCTGAAAGGAGAATTGGAACAATATGTCATTACTGAAGGCTCACTTGCAAGTTCTAATGTATTATAATGAAAACAGTATGACAAACCTAATGAGACAGTGAAGATTTGGGTAATTGTTCCTACAGTGTATGGTAACTTTTCCAGCCGTTATTGGCAAACATAAAACCTAATGAGATTTTATTAATTTAAATGCAGTACATCTGCAAAACATTTTCTTAGTTGCAGTCTCCTCTGATAATCTTCCTTCCCACATGTACTTGATCCTTTTAAGTTAATTGTTCTGTATAGTATACTTTCTAAACAAAACATATAAAATGCTTACCATAAATGTGCATTAACTCCTTTTGCCAGGCTTACTTTTTGTGGCTACACTATCCAACACTGGTTGGATACACTACTGTTTCTTTTCTCTATGTGAAAATGTATTTTCACATACATTCACAATACAGCCTGTATTTTTCCTTAGAATATGACTAAAGCTGTATCTTACACACCCAATTCGTCATATTACTTTTCTAAGAGTTCTAGAGAAGAAATTCAGACTTTGAAAGGGTAATATTTACTATGACTGAGTAGGGTCAATACAGTCATACTTCACAACTACAATTATTTTATTTTATGTACAAGCTTGTTAATAAATAAAACATATATCATGCTTGTTATCTGTCTTTTTTTTTTTTTTCAACTTAATAAAGCCAAAACATTTTAAAGAAGATTTCACAAGTTTGTTAATAAATAAAACATGTATCATGCTTGTTATCTGTCTTATTTTTTTTTCAACTTAATAAAGCCAAAACATTTTAAAGAAGATTTCACAAATAATCTACCATGTGAAATAAATTTAAATTTTGTTTTACATTTCTTAATCTAGACAAGCATAAAAACATCAATAACCAAGTTTCCTTACTATCATTTCTTTAAATTACCAATGATTAAACTGCACTGTGAAACTGTGATTTCATCAGGGTTTTCACTGATATTACTGAAAGGGTTGTTAGGCATTGGAACAGGCTGCCCAGGGAAATGGTTGGGTCACCATCTCTGGAGGTCTTTAAAAGACGTTTAGACGTAGAGCTTAGTGACGTGTTTTGGTGGAGGACTTGTTAGTGTTAGGTCAGAGGTTGGACTTGGTGATCTTGGAGGTCTCTTCCAACCTAGATGATTTTGTGATTCTGTGATTGATCTTGGACCATTCTGTGAGTTTTGTTTTTGAATTCAGGTATGTCCTCATGGCAACATAATCAGAAGCACAGGTTCAACGCATCTGAAACAAAGGTCTTATTCTTTCCTTCCACATTACTATTCTTCTCAATTCTAGCCACCAAAATATTTCAGGTCCAGAATTGAGTATTGTCTTTGATCTGAACCTCCTTCTGAAATCTCATATTTGGCCTACCTGTACTTTTTCTGCATCTCAGACCAAAAGATCTGAGACCTTTTTCATAAAACCATGTCTGAATTCATTTGTTAAATGTTCAGATAAATTTTCTTAATACTTGCATTAATACTTTTTCTACACCAGTAGTCTACAAAAAGCATCAGTAAGGCAACAATTGAGAATGACTCTTTTTTTTTTTTTTTTTTTTTTTTTTTTTTTTATGTGTGTGTGTGTGTTATTATTACTATTATTTTAATATTTCAGTAATCCTTTATAAAATTTTGAGGTTTCAGTTTCCTTAGGGTAGAACCTGTGTTCCTGCGTCATGTTTGTATTATGGGTGTACTTAAAGAATACAAGTGGATTTATTTGTGATAAATAACCAAGACATAAATATATAAATATAGGCTAGTTATCTCATGCTGTATACTCCATGGAAAGAGATAGGCACCTTATAAGAGAGGAAGGATCAGATGATGCTTTCTGAATGCACTCTTTCTCTCCACTACCTATAAAAGCAGACAATGGATTGCTAGCTTAGACATACATTTCAGATATATATATGTCAGATATGATGAATCGCAAACATAACATTGCAAAAAACTTCACCATCTTCCTTTTTTCATAATTTTATACTTTATATTTTCTGTAACCTGAGAGATCTTTCAAATAAATTTGTTCTATTTTAATATCAAATATTTCTTAAAATTATATAAAATGCTGTCTGTTAATAATTATTTCCATGAAAATAAATATATACAGAAATGTTGCCATTGCCATAATGACTAATCTGTTACTCAGTTGCTCTGAATTAGAAATGCTTCAGATAAACCTGATTTCTGGTTCATTCTATCCATCTATTGTATTTAGTTTTTCAAGTTACAATGTCATAAAAGGATGACAAGAAAAGTCTTGACTTTGCAGTCCTGGATGAAAGAGCATTTCTTGATGAAGGTACCCATAACACACTGCCAAATCATGGCACAAAAAGCAATAGACCTGTCATGAAGTTCAAAAATTATATTGTCTCTGTTAGAATAACTGTGAAGAGATCATATTTGTTTTTCCCTTGAGTTTTTTAGGTTGTTTTGGATTTATAGCACAGATTTTTATTACAGTTCGTAAAACTTTTAGGGAATGCAGTCATCTTTATCAATTATTCTTGCACTTGTTCAGGTAGTCCTGCACCACAATAACACAAATATGCCCAAATTAATGGAATAATTTCTTGTAATTGTGAATCATATTCTCACATGCCCTAAACTCATCCTAAGAGACAGGACACAGTCAGGACTCAAGCTGCAGTTAGAAAGCACACAGCAGGACAACAGCACTCCTGTGTCTGCAGGAGGCAATAATAAAAAGAAACAATATTTTTTCAGCCTAATTCCTACTGGAAGCCCATTTGGCAACAGTAAGACTCTGAACACTTCACTCATTTGGTGAAATCATGGAATGTAAACCCTTCTGCTCTGACTAATTGAAACTTTTTCCTAGTGTATATTGAATTTTCTACAAAATGGCTGAACTCCTTAAGAACTCTGCTCCCTCTGCAGTTTGAACTGGGAGTGTTTGGTGATATGACAAAGGTGAAATCATAAATGTCTCTCTGCCTGTGCTAGTCTTAATTGCTTGCTGAGGATTATGCAAACTAGTAATTTACTGTTGTAATTAACTTCCTAACAGAGGTGAGATTATCTGAAGGCAGATATAGTATTGTATAAACACTCTTAACCAATTTCCAATGACACATTAATACTACCAACTTTCTTGTGATTTCTACTCTATAGATACCAATATTTAATTTCTTTCCCTTCCCGTGTCTGAATGTTAAGATAAAATGCTGAATATTTTTACAAGCATTAGAACAATACAATTTGGTTATACTGATTCTCCTTAGTTCTAGCAACAGGCAATATGTCTGAAAAGATAGCTTTAGAATTGAAGTTTGCACAGAAGCTGTTAAGCAAACCTTCCCAGAAAAGTATTCTAGATTTCTCAGTTTGTGATGTTGCATCATTCATATGCCTACACACTTCCAAAATAGGGTGAAGGGAGTGTCAACGTTTAGCAGACCCCTGTGAGCTGATTGTAAAATATATAAAATACCCAGTAGGAAAAAGAAAGGCGGGGAGGAGAGGGAGGAGAAGAGGGGTAGCTAATCTTCCAGCCAGCACAACAGCCAACGGAGACTTTTAATCAGACTGGCATCCTACTTTTTACCCCAAAGACTGCATAAAATAAGGAAGCTCTTGGAGGCCTGACAGGGAAAGGGAGCTCTGAGATTAAGAGAAATATGACAACTTTCTTTTTTCTCAAAAGACTGTAGGCTTCGCAAGAGTTCCCTCCTATATTATGATGCATTTAATTTATTTTTTTTTTTCATTACAGAAATGAACATATAGGTAATGTGGTGGTTTTACCGTGCTAGGCAGCTGAACACCACAACCACTTTCTCACTCCCCCTCCTTAGATGAGGAGGGGAAAAGTAAAGTAAAGAACAAATAATGGGTAATCCAAAATAAATAAGGGTAATTTAATTAAAAGGGAAATAATAGTAATTAAGGAAAGATTATTATTAACTAAACAATTTAACTAAAGGAAAAAAAAAAAAAGGAAAGGGAAAAAAGGAGGGGGAAAAGGGAAAAAAAAGGAGGAAAACACAGAATCACAGAATCACAGAATTTCTAGGTTGGAAGAGACCTCAAGATCATCGAGTCCAAGCTCTGACCTAACGCTAACAGTCCCCACTAAACCATATCCCTAAGCTCTACATCTAAACGTCTTTTAAAGACTTCCAGGGATGGTGACTCCACCACTTCCCTGGGCAGCCTGTTCCAATGCCTCACAACCCTTTTGGTAAAGAAGTTCTTCCTAACATCCAACCTAAAACTCCCCTGGCACCACTTTAGCCCATTCCCCCTCATCCTGTCACCAGGCACATGGGAGAACAGACCAACCCCCAACTCGCTACAGCCTCTTTTAAGGTATCTGTAAAGAGCAATAAGGTCACCCCTGAGCCTCCTTTTCTCCAGGCTGAACAAGCCCAGCTCCCTCAACCACTCCTCGTAGGACTTGTTCTCCAGACCCCTCACCAGCTTCGTTGCCCTTCTCTGGACCCGCTCAAGCACCTCGATGTCCTTCTTGTAGCAAGGGGCCCAAAACTGAACACAGTACTCGAGGTGCGGCCTCACCAGAGCCGAGTACAGGGGGACGATCACCTCCCTAGCCCTGCTGGTCACACTGTTTCTGATGCAAGCCAGGATGCTGTTGGCCTTCTTGGCCACCTGAATACACTGCTGGCTCATATTCAGCCGACTATCAACCATCACTCCCAGGTCCTTCTCTGCCTGGCAGCTCTCCAACAAAACAAATAAAGACTATGTGGAAGTGCAGAGGAAAGAAATTACTCTCTACTTCCCACAAATGAGCGATGATTGACCATGTCCTTGAAGCAGGGCCTCAACGCACGTAGCTGGTGTTCAAGAGGAGGACTGACGTTTTCACAACAAGAGCCCACCCCTCCCCTCTCCTTCCTGTTTCCACCTTTTATTGCTGTGTGACATCACATGGTATGGAATATCCCTTTGGTTGGTTTAGGTCAGCTGCCCTGGTGATGTTTCTCTTCCCACTTTTTTGCCCACCCCCTAGGAGGATTAGAGAGAGTCCCGATGCTGTGCCAGTACTTCTCAGCAGTAGACACAACACTGTTGTGATAACACTGCTGTTCTAGCTACAAGTGCAGAGCAGCACTGTATGGGCTGCTGCAAGGAAAGTGAAAATCCCAGCCAGACCCAGTACAGGTAAATGACACCTGAAGTGTTTGGTATCTGAAACCTAAGAGAAGTGGAATCGGAAGCCTCCCGAGAAAAGAGAATGATGCTGGTTTTTATCTATGGAAAATATTACTCATTACTTTGAAAGCATCACTTTAGTCTAAGTTGGGTGAGAACTGTGGAGGTCTCCAAGCTAGATCAAGTTCATGTTTAGGTCAGATTGCTCAAGAACTTTCTCCCACCTATGCTGCTCTTATTTGTGTTCTCATTTTTAAGTGAAATTCTCACAGACCCCTTCACTTGAGAGATGAATCTTACTCTTCTATGCTTGTGCTACTCAACAGTACTCTTTATTGTATAGTATTTAATATTTTGATGAGTGAATGTATTATGCCTTTGCATAATTGAGGCATCTGGTTAACACTGGACCTAGCCTTCATGCAGCCACTGTTCACACATTGCTGAAAATCTGGGCTTCAATCTGGTTTAAATTTAACAGTTTTCTAACCAGGGTAATCCCAAACACAGCCTAGGAGACAGTGCTCTAAAATATCCCAGACCTATGTACAAGCTATATGTGAACAGCAAACCCTATTTTTCCTCTCTACCAGTTACGTAGAACCAGCTGCCCATCAAGTGAGGAATGTTTTCTGCTGCAGCTGTGCAATTCAGGCTAAATATGGCCATTGTCTGACTTCAAACCATTTGCATGTAAAAGTAGTTAAAGTAGTCCCAGTGGCAAGTAATTAGTAGAGAGGATGGAAGTGAGATGATCTAAACCCATGTGCCTTGGGTTTTCATGGCAAGGGTTTGGTTACAGGGGGACTGCAGAGGTGGCCTCTGTAAGAAGAGCCCAGTAGTTACCCCATGTTAGTGAGACCCAGTTCAAGATGACTTCAAAAGGGACCCGCTGCTGGCTAGAGCAATCTAATAAGTGGCATTGGTTGTGCCTCTGTGAAAGCAGATTTAAAAAAGGGAAAAAAACTGCTGCACAACAATAGCTGAGAGAGAGGAGTGAGTTCCAGTCCTGTAGGCGCCAAGGTCAGTGAAGAAGGAAAGGGAATATGTGCTCCAAGTGCCAGGGAAGTTCCCCTGTAGCCTGTGGAGAGGTCCCTGGTGGAGCAGGCTGTCCCCCTGCAGCCCATGAGTACCACGGCAGAGCAGATCTCCACATGGCAGCCTGTAGAGGAGCCCACGGTGGAGCAGGTGGATCTGGCCTGAAGGATGCTGCAATCTATGGAGAGCCCTCACCAGAGAAGACTCTGGGCAAGAGCTGCAGCCCATTGAGAGGTGCCCACACAGGAGCAGGTGATTTGGCAGGAGCTGCTACCCATGGGAGACCCATGGTGGAGCAGTTTGCTCCTGAATGATGGTATGGACCCATATTGGAGCAGTTCTTGAAGAGCTTCTGCCTATGGGAAGCCCACATAGGATCAGTTTGAGAAAGACTGCTTCTTGTGGGAAGGACCCCATCCTGGAGCAGGGGCAGGGAGTGACCATGAAGTTGGAGATGAAGTGTTAGGGACTGAACACAGCCCCTATTTCCCCTGTACTTTAAGGGAGGAGGTAGAAGAGGGTGGATGAGGGAGAAGGTGTGTTTTGTTTGCTTTTAGTTTCTCACTTTTCTAGTCCACTATTGATATATAATAAATTATATTAATCTCCCTATGTGAGTTTGTTTTGCCTATGATGATAACTGGTGAATAATCTCCTTGTCCTTATCTCAGCCTCTGAGCCCTTTCCATCATATTTTCACCCCCTTTTCCTTTGAGGGGTGGGGGAGTGTGGTGTAAATGCCTGAAGTAACTAGGAAAATAAAACTAACATTCACATTTTTAGGAGAAGGTACAACATTGAAGAGGCTTTCAGGGTAGGGCATAACTGCATTATCTGAGCGTCCCCTAGGCTCCCAACCTTAGATGCTATCGCGCTGGGGAAACTTGGTGTGCTAGCTCTAAGGAACAGCACGGAGCGTAGAGTGAAGTGGAGACACCACGGCTAGGCTCTGTAATCAGATGGGGCCTCGATTGTTCTTGTGCACAAAGCTGCACCTTTTGCCACCCTAAGCCAAAGACCTGTCATGTTTTGACAAATGCTGTACCCTAGTGTACCTTTTGCTCATTATAATATCATTATAATAACAAAACACACCTCCATCCCAAAAGCTACCCGCCTCCAAGGTGCGACCACCCCTCACTGAGCATGCGCCCTGAATTTCTCAGAGCCTATTACTTTAAACGGAGACGGGAAAACTTTACACCAATCATAACTAAGATATGCTTGACTAGAGCCACTCAAGCTCCACCTAAAAGATAGAAAATAGTATAAATTGGCCCAAGAGAGAGGGGATGTTAGGGAAGATACCATCGTCAGGGGAGATACCATCCCGAGGACAACATCCTTAGGACCTCCTGACTCCTGGGATCAGTCGACGGGCTGAGCCTCTTTTCCCCCCCATTGGGACGCCTTTGGGTGAGATCTGAATACGTGCTTATAAACCTCTGTAGAGTCTTTGATCCTTTTAACGCGTTTATTCCTAGGCTGCGCACCTGTAACATCTGTAACATCTATAAACACCTGTAACATCTGTAACACCTACAACACCTATAACACCTGTAACATCTGTAACACCTATAACACCTGTGTATTTTATGCATACTACCTTGCTTTTGCAGACAGTCACTATCGCCGGCAATCCAAAAGAACCTGGTTATCTGTTGCTGTAATAAACCATACTTGATTGCATTGTGATAACTCTCATTAAGTGCAACAAGGGTGAGGGTGGTTATCTGTGATAGTTCAGTGTTCTGAATCTAACCAGACCCCCAGGCGGTTAATGCATTTTTGGTGAATGTCCGAACGGACCCCCAGATGGTTAATGCGTTTTTGGTGAATGTCTGAACGGACCCCCAGGCCGTTAATGTGTTGATGGTGAATGTCTGACTGGACCCCCAAACGGTTAATGTGTTTTTGGTGAATGTCCGACTGGTTCAGTACCCTGAATCTGACCGGGCCCGTAACGGTTAATCAGCTACACCCCTTAACGCGACAGGGAGTGAGAGTGCAGTTTTGGTAGAGTTCAGCTGTGTAGCAGGGTAAAACCACCACACTATGATAAAAGCAACTTGTCATTGAGCTCTTTAATTTGCTACATAGATATCAAAATCACATATGTTTATGTGATAACATATCTCTTAGTAGAAGCATACTTTAAATTCTAGGTACCCCTTGGTTCTTCCATACCCTGAAAATTGACTGCATTTGTAGTATAGAAATCATGTGCATTTGATACACCTGGTTTCCTTTTTTCCTTTCTTCCAAGACTTTAGCAGATATTTTGCCCAGAACACTGAGATGCTTGGTTCTTACTAAGAATGTTCATGATGTTATAAACTACTGAATACAGAGAATTTTATATTTTCCCCAATCCAGGCAGAATTCCCAGTGTCATATTTATATATACATATATATATGCTTTACTATACGTATCCCTATTCTACCTAAACCTGATTTAAGTTGTATATTTTACTGTGTTGTAATATCACTCTAGCCTAATTTACCTTCCCATGCAAAATCCATTTTGGCAAAACCTGTTATCTTATGAACTTAACTTTATATAACATATATATCACATATGCTTATTTTATTTTTTTTTTTGAACCATGTGATATTTTGTAGCTCTTATTACTTAAAAAATCTGACATTTATTAGAAAGTAATATATCTTTGTGCTTACGGGGAATGAGCTACCAAATCAAGAACAGATTATCATATTCTGCCAAGACTTAAAAGGGAAAGTTATTTTTTGTCCATTTGTTATGAGACATCATACCTAATTCCCATGGTGTTTTTATAGGAGTTGAAGACTGTGCAATAAGTTAATAGATTAACACTGCTCTATTCCAGAATAATCAATGAAAAATGACCGCTGTTTCTTTTTTCTTTTTTTTTTAATGAAAATATTCTTATTGTTTAATTGATTTTAATATTCTTCAAAAAGTGATTTGAAATTCCTAAGTTTAAAGGAAACTAAAGAAACTTCTTTACAAAGGCAGTGCAGTTTTTTGTTTTTTTTTTTTTTTTAGGAAAAAAAAAATACAGAAACATGCTTGGTTTTGACTGCTAGTATCCATTCCTTTCTTCAAAATTGGCAATTTGAAATTCACATCCAGCAAGAATCCTATTAGAGCACTATCAAGAGGTTTCCGTGGAAACATTTTCCTGTTAACTACAACTTCCTAACTTCAGTTAAAATATTTCTTCTGAATGAACTAGTGAATACCTGCTAGACTATAAAGAAAAAACAGGTGAAAATCTCCCTTGGGTCCTATGAATGTAGAACTTGTAGAACTATAACTAGCAAGAAACAGATGGCTCCACAGCACAGAAGCATTTTAAAATAAACATTAATACAACCTGGGATAAAATTCTTATTAGGAATGCAGTTTTAATCATGTTAACTGTTGTTGACATTGGTACTTAAAACTGTTTCATAGATCCTTATGGAAGAAAAAAGTCTAATTAATGCAAGATATGATGAATGTGTGCCATTAACTGTATTATTTACAGTAAATAGTCATCTCCTGAAAAAATGAGTATTATTTTAGTTTCTTGAAACATAGTCTATAAATATTTTTAATTGCTTTCATAATATTTTCAGTCTGCTTGTTACTAATGTCTAGTCATTTGCTGGTTTTAAAATACTTTTGCTGATTTATATGTCATGCTAACCTTAAGTATCTTCTGTAAGGAATGCTGTGATTCTTTGGCTCTGTAATCATAAGTGTTTAATTGACCATTAAAAAAGGCAGCCATTTCATTATAGTCAACTCTACTAGACACAAGAAAACAAGATTATTTTATTATTATTATTATTATTACATTTTAGTAACTGTATTACAGTAGTGGAATGTAGTACTATAAGGGACATAATTGGAGCACCACCTAGAAGGTCAGCTTTGAAATAATATTTCTGCCTGCTGTTTTTGCTGTTTCCTCTGGATGAGCAGCTTTGTCATGAATTCACATAGAGCAGAGGAACTGTATTATTCAGCCTTTTTTTGAAAGGCTATGGAGTAGACTGGGTTCTGGAGAATACATTTCTGCTCAGATTTACTTTTTTGTTCTTCAGTTTAGATACATCCAATAGAATAATGGCAAATAAAAATTGTCCAGAATAATATGTTTAATAAATAAAATACATGTAAATTCATCCATCCGACATTCAAGACTGTACAATAAGAAGAGAGTACATTCCATCTTCCCAATGGAAGACATTGATATATCTCATGTACCTCCATTAAGTCCTATGATATTACATATGTCACTCAGTTCCTGGGTGTTTTTTTTTTTTTTTTTTTTTTCTGTGTTGAGTCACATATTCTTGAATTCAGTGAACAGCTATGAAGTTAACAAGAACAGTATTGATTTTCATGAGCAATTAATTTCAGTAATCAGGGCTAAAGACCAATCCTTCTAAGATACAGTCATATTGAGAGGAAGATGTCTCAAGTCTTGAGTGATCCTTCAGTGTGCTTGACTTCAATGCATCTGCATTCTTAGTATGGGAAAATTTAGTTGTCTGAGCTGTCATCTCACTCATGAGCTTGGAATTGCAAGGTAGTCAATAGGGAATCTAACCCATGGATTTTGAAACACTGGAATACTTAAAAGCTAATATGCCAAACACAGAGAAATAATTACATATTTCAATTTTAGGAATCATCATTGTTTGGCAAATTCATTTTGTCAGGAAATTCCTTCAAAGAACTCATCATACAAGAGTCCTATTCATGTGAGTAAATGTGTCTACAACATAGATGTTCACATCTCAGCTAATCATTTTAGGTATCTATATATTTAACAGATTCCTTTAGGGCATGGTCCATTTTATCCTAGACTAGACATATAGATTCAGTCAGAAAATTAGACCTTCGAATTACTTATTAATCTCTGTTGACTAGAAAATGACCCTGTAATGACTAGCCAAGTGTAAGTCTGCGTTGAAGCAATCTACATTTATATGAGATGAATTTCTTCCTAAGGATGGATTTAAGCAGCCTAAACATACCATATGAGATATCTGATATTTGTTATGATTCACCATAAGGTGCTGTCTAACATGAAACAAAATAACCTAAAAACCAGAATTAAGTAACTTGTGTTTAAGAAACTGAATTCCTTCCCCAAGCTTCTTGAATCATGTACTTAAATCTCTAAATGGGCTTAGAGTCTATAAAAATAAAATAAAATAAACAGTAAAAAAATAAACTATAATAAACTAAACTAAACTAAATATAACATAACATAACATAACATAACATAACATAACATAACATAACATAACATAACATAACATAACATAACACATAACAAACATAGCCATTCTTAGACTGGAATAATTTTGAATGCCAGGAAAATTCAAACATACAAACTAAATTTGTCATCTGGCAAATGACGTAACTGTTTACAAAACAGAAGTTGAGGTCTTTTTGGTGCTACTTTTTTAGTCTGGAAAGAAGATGTTCCATTATTTATCAACTAAATTTAAAAGTTTCAGCATGTACTACCATTTATAACAACACTACTTAGAGATTTGTCTCAAATTTCATGTTGTAAAGTCTTTTCAGTGCACCTATATCCCATAACTGAAGACCTATGCAACTGATTTATATTTTAGATGCTAGAAAACAGTAATTTTTATGGGGGCATCAAGAAAACAAAACAACAACAAAAAAAAAACACAAAACAAACAGAAAAACAAAACAAAACAAAACAAAACAAAAAAAAAAAAAAAAAAAACAACAAGAGCTATGAAAAATCAATAGTTCAGGAAAGGTAATTGAACTCTAGTACTTTAAATATAAGCTTTTCAGGGCAAAGACTTTATATTTTTGGAGGTCCAGCAGAGACTGAGTCCCACACAATAGTGCTTGAAACATCAAATTAAAAACTTGGAAACTTGGGGTAGATGCTTGTAGCTAGGGATGACCTACACAAGGAATTTCAGTGTGAATTGGAAATAATTTAGTAGGAAAACTGAGATCAGAATTAGGAATATGATAGGAAAAACACTTCAAGTTCTGGAGAGTATAACAATAAATTTGAATCAAAAGCTACTTGAAGTAAAACAAAGCTTGATAGGAAAAAAAAAAAAGTCAAGTTAAAAGAAACTTCAGCAGATATAGAGCATGATAAGAAGCTGTCATGGAATGGTAAAGACACGGACTGCCTAGGAAATGGAACTAAGAGAAGAGCAAGGTTACTGCAGAGAGGTGGACAACCTATCCAGAAGTTTCAGCCTTTCTAGAAAAGCAAATGAAATCTGTACAACTTCATCATCATAGCTAGAGTTTCAAACTCAAAGTAAGTTTGCTTTTAACTAAGAAAATAATACACAGACCCAGCTGTGTTAAAGGAATATTATTACATTTGCAATGTTGAGCAGTAAAATATAAGGAAATGCTATAACTAATATGCTATTTTATAACAGTTGCCTTCTTACAGACATACTGCACAATGTTTCTTGCTACATGGTGCAGCTTAAATGCTGCTCCTATTGATATCTTTTATTAGATTAAAAATCATAGGGGGAAAAACAAACAAGATCTTGGACATGCATATTCAAAATTTGTATTTCTGCTTACCTGATCACTTCTTAGTTTTATCACTATAGCTTACCTTAAGAAACAGACAGATAACATCAGAATCCAAATAACAAAATACAAAACTGGAGAAGTAGATACTTTTGCTTTTTCACTTCAAATGTCCTAAGTGATAAAGCAAAGTAGTTTATATCAATATCTTAGTTATTTATTACCATTAATTATGTAATTATCCTTTCTGGATTACTTGACTTCTGAGTTTGGGCTTGTCTTCTTTATAGAAGTTGAGACTACTTCAAATAGTGATGGAGGTTATAGGAAATGCACTGTAAACATATAATGCCCTAACTGATGTTTAAGACCTGACTTTTAAGATGAGAAGTTCAGGAAAAAAAAAAAAAAAAAAAAAAGTCAGAAAAAAATATTTGAAACTTTTTCTCTTTACTTCAGTTTTAAACCATATGGTGCTGTAAAAGCAAACTTTTTTTTTTTTTTTTTTTGAAATGCCATCAATGCCTCACCAAAAATTTTAGCTTAAAATTCTAATGCTGTCTTCAGAGCAAAATATACAGTAAATTCTAGGGCCGTAGACCACACTTTGAAAGAAGTAGAGAAACAAAATATTGAGTAGATGCTAATAAATGAATGCTTCTTTAAACTGCATTAAATGTGGAAAGGACAAATTGAAAATGTAACAAATGATCATATAACTACTGTCTGTTGTAGGTTATATATATATATGAAAGAAAAAATAAAAGAATAAATATATATTAGACTCTTATTGTTGGCATTCCTTGATTTTTAATTGTTCAACTTCACAATATCAATACTGTACTATTTAAAAAATCTTTGGTTGTAATAAAATAGATATGGATGTCTGTCTTTAAACTGAAGACATGAATTAAAATAATATTGAATATTCTACAGATTCATTTGTTGATCTCTAGTGTTACTGCATTTCTTTTTAATGGGAAAAAATGTGTTGTTGGGTAAAATAATATTCTTGGGATGACTGTGTATACATGTATATGTTTAGTATGTACAATAGAAACTCAGAGAAACATAGAATACTGGGAGTAGTAAGGGACCAACAAGCACCAACAAGCCCTGTCTTCATGCAGGAACACCCAAAAATCAAATCATATGTTTGAAATCATTTTCCAAACACTTCGTGAATGCCAACTTGCATGTAATAAGTCATAAGACTGCCTCAAACCCTTTTTCCAGCATTTTTTTCAGCACTACTGAAATCCAGTCATGAAAGTGATTACATCTAGGTAGAGAAAATATGAGATAAAGAATTCAGTCTGCCTCAGTAGAGGGATGAATACATACATGTAGGCCAGATTGGAAAAGCCTTAAGGGCCTCTACAATAATGCATACAGTATGGGAAACAAGCAGAAGGTTTTGGAAACCATGGTGCAATTAGACAAATATGACCTGATTGCTGTCATGGAAATGTGGTGGCATAGATCACATAACTGGAACACTGGAATAGAGGGCTACAAACTCTTCAGAAGAGACAGGCAGAGAAGGAAGGGAAGGGGTGTTGCCCTCTACATTAGGGAAGGGTTTGATTGTGAAGAGATGCCTCTGGGCTCCTCCGTACAAAAAAAGACAGGGATTTCCTGGAAAGAGTCCAGCAGAAGGCCACAAAGATGATACAGGGCCTGGAGCATCTTCGTTATGAAGAAAGGCTGAGAGACCTGGGTCTGTTCAGCCTAGAGAAAAGAAGACTGAGAGGGGAATCTCGTCAATGTATATTAATACCTGAGGTATGGGAGACAGAAGGATTTGACCAACCTCTTTTCAGTGGTTTGTGGGGATGGGACAAGGGGTAATGGCTGCAAGTTAGAGCACAGGAAGTTCCACACCAACATGAGAAAGAACTTCTTCACAGTGAGGGTGACAGAGCACTGGAACAGGCTGCCCAGGGAGGTTGTGGAGTCTCCTTCTCTGGAGATATTCAAGGCCTGTCTGGACACCTACCTGGGCAACCTACTCTAAGGAACCTGCTTTGGCAGGGGGGTTGGACCCAATGATCTTTTGAGGTCCCTTCCAACCTCTTCAATTCTGTAATTCTGTGAGAAACAGACGCGGACAGCTTGAGTGGACAGCTTGAGACTGGTGAGCCTCATCTTCTCCAGACTGAATAGCTCCACTTCCCTCAGTCTTGTAATATTTGCTTTCTTGTCCCTTCACCAGCTTCATGCTCTTCTCTGCACATACTTGAGCAACTCTATAACCTTCTTACAGTGAAGGCCCCAAAACTGAACACAACTCTCAAGGTGTGGTCTGACCAGCATTGCATACCAGTGGACAATGACTTCCCTAGTCCTGCTGGTCATGCTATTTCTGATGCAGGCCAGGATGGCATTGGTCTTCTTGGCCACCTGGGCACAGCACTGGTTCATGTTTAGCCAGTTGTCTATCAGCACACTAGGTCCTTTTCTGTTGGGCAACTTTCCAGCCACTCTTCCCAAGGCCTTCACAACTGGTGATCATTATGACCCAAGTTCAGGACCTGACAATTATCTTTGTTGAATATCATGCTATTGGACACAACATATCAATCTAGCCTACCAAGAAGCCTCTTCAAAAACTTGCTAGCCTCAAGCAGATCAATACTCCCATCTAACTTAGTATAATCAGTAAACCTATTAGAGGTGCACTCAATGCTGTCATCCAGAACATGGATAAAAATGTTAAACAAAACTGGCTCCAAGACTGACCCCCGGGGAATGCCAATGGTAATTGGCCACCAACTGTATCGAACTCCATTCATTGTGACTTTTGGAGCTTGGCCATCCAGCCAGTTTTTCACACAGTGAACTGTACACCTGTCACAGTCATGAGCAGCCACTTTCTCCAGAATACTGTGAGAGACAGTGTCAAATGCTTTACTAAGATTAAGGTGAACAACATCCACAGCCTTTCCCTTACCTCCTAAGCGAGTCACCTTTTCGCAGAAGGAGATCCGTTTAGTCAGGCAGGAATGCCTTGAAATATTCTCTTCTATTCTTCAGAAGCAAAAAGGTATAAAGAAATCTATGAAAGAAAGTTAGGAAGTATCGTTCCTTGGTTCTCTGTATTTCCTCTTAGTCCTTCAACTATTTATAAGGCCCTAAAAGTTGGTAAGTGCAAAAGCTTGGAAAAAGACATTGGGGTGAGTGGATACTTATTTTGATCTATTGTATGAATTATATTCTTATGAGAAATTATAAAATCTGAGCTTTCAAAAATACTGATGTGTATTACCATGAGGTGTACTGCAGATCATTTCTCTTTTTATAATGTTCACTTGAGTTGAACATTGTTCACTCAATTTCTTAAATATTGCCTTCAAGTCATGAGACGTTTTAGAAATGTAATACTCTGGTTCCATAGCTTGACTAACATGGCAATGTAGTGAATGAAGTACCATGTTGTGGGTGACATTGGTAGTAGAGTTGGACCAGATGATCTCGAAGGTCTTTTCCAACCTTAATGATTCTATGATTCTATGATTCTATAATTCTTCTCATACTTTAAAAACAAAAACAAAAACAAACAAACAAACAAAAAGGAATGCAAAATCCTATTCCAAAGATCATGAAATACATAATATAATAAAACTAGTACTTTTAGTGTAAATCACATGATTTGCAGTAGAGGTAAGCCAGACAACTGAGTTCTTATCTCGTCATGGATATACAGGATATCTTCACAAAATAGATTCTTACTGTCCATTTTTTATGGAAGTAGTGTACATGTGGACAGATTTTGGAGAGTACATGAAAATCAAATTCTAAGTTGGTATACATTCATTTAATTGCAAGGAACATTCATTTAAAATAAAATATTCAGTTTTTCAAACATACAGCGAGTCTTGTACAGCTTTGTTGTATTAGTGTGGTTTTGGTAGTCTTATGTTGTTGTGCTCCTATTCCCAACAAAATTTTCTGCTTCATTCTGTTTTAAATGGTGAAAAATGTTTTATGTCACTAGACAAAGAAAGTAAATACTCAGAATTCATTCTATAGATTTTTCAATACAGTATAAAATTCAGAAGCAACTAATTGTTCACATTAACAGATTTGTCGCTAATAGCTTCTTCAAATTTATAGTAGATGTACTCAGAATAGGTTATAACCTACCAGATAGGTTATACAACACTTGTGATGTTTCATATTGAACATGAAATTAAGGTAGGCAACAAACCTAGGCCATGAAAGTTAGAAGAAAATATTATCTGGTAATCTACTTCCTTGAGCTAAAAGATCAATGTTACAATTTTCATGAAATATTAATGCTCTTTGTGTCATTTTAGGACAATGTAGAACTAAATATGAGGGGGTTTGTCTTTTTTTTGTTTTATTTTGTTGGGTTTTGTTTTTTATTATTATTTCTATAGTTCTATATACATCTCAGGGTGACAGATATGTTTATATTTTGCAGAAATGTGGTTCTGAATGACAGGAGCCTTGAAATGTTTTTTATGTGTTTAGCTCCAAATATAAAGGACGTGATTTAGTAGAAAGCCATCATGTTAACACCATTAATAGCATTTTCACCAACATTTATATTCCTATACTGAATAAAAGCATTTACTTTTAAAACAGACTGTACAGTGTACATACTTTTTCTTTTTTTTGTATGCTTTCATGAGTTCAAAGTTTCCTATTAAAAGAGTCATCCCCAAGTAAAGAAATACATTAATTGATGAGAGTTCTGCATCATAAACATGAAGGCATATACTTTTGTTGTTGTTGTCATTCCCAGAAATTCTGCTTGCATTTTCTATTATTAAAATGAACGTCAACACAGAAGAAAGTATGTTCCTGCTGTCACAGGGTATATGCTTAGACTACATCTGAACATTGTTTTTCAGGGAGAAGTGTTCAATGATTTGATCACCTGTCAGACGTGTCTCTGTGAAATGTCTTGCAGAGATTTCACTTCTCTTTCTCTTACCATCTGTGAAGCAAAGAACAAAGCCTCTTCTCTATAAACTATGCCAGCATAGAAAAAAATATCATAGACATCGATGTGGGGCTTTTGTCGTCCATGTGGAATTCTTGCCTTTTCCACAGAAATATGCAAAAGTAGTATCACAGTTTTTTATTGTTTGTTTTCAAGTCAGTATCTAACTGCATTCTACTATAATCTACCATATATCTTATCTGCTTGTTTTCTTTCTTGACTTTCCAAAATTCTTTGCACAGATAGATCAGTACAATAACATATAATGTATGTTTCTTTAATGCAATGCTTTACTTTAAACCACTGAGCTTGGAACATCTTAATAGTTCTTAAAATAAAGGTTATCAATTGAATTCTTCTTTCAGCAGAAGTGTTTTTTGCATTTTAAAACTAACAATGGCACTGGTTCATGCTCAATCATGTCTGTAAGAGGATACCATTACTCTTCTTGACACTCTTTGCACCTATATAACATCACAGTTTGTCTAACTTTCTGGTGAGAAGAAAATATTTTAACTGCATCCTTTTCTGGCTTACAAAGGTCTCTCGTGCTCCCTGTAGCAGAAGAAAAAAACCATAAATCTATGTTTTGCCAACTCCGTGAAAATTCTTTGCAGTTTCAAAATTATACACTTGCTTTGAAAGGACTTAAGGATATCTTGTTACTTTGTGTATATTAATTAATGCTAGTGATGGGTTTCAATAATTTGCTTAATATCTTGTTCATCTGTATGGTCAATGGAAACCTGAAAGTGATGGACAATAACTCTGTTTAAGTAACTTTTATTCCATTTTGTGTTCTTTTAGAAAAATACCTAGCAAGTACACTATCCTCCAACAAGAGATTCACTCTTCCTGACTCTGTTAATATATGAATATTTATTTCAAAATAGAAGAACAAGGAAAACAGCAATATCTTGTTTGAAAGACTGTTAATTTTGTCACTCAGCTTTCAGGACATTAATCCGGATTCCATTTCTTTTTCTTCAAATCAGACACAAAATTATATAGATCCTACCCAGGAAGTGATTCATGCCATTGTGTAAAGGATAACAACCTCTTTTGCTGAAGATCTTTCATACAATAGCTGATCCAATAACAATATTTTGAAGACTTAAGAGATGACTATATATGCAAGACCATTTGATCATTAAGGACTTTGACAACAGATAATGGCTGTTTTCAGAATCTTGTTCAGTCTGTTCAAAGTAGCTTGATGATATCATAAATCAAAAGGTAAACACAACTGGAAGAATAGATAAATACACTGTGGTGATTTTTTTTTTTTTTTTTTTTTTTGGAGGGGGGGAGGTGGTGTAAAGGAATACAATTTACTGGGGGATTCCACTGGTTCCAGGGTTAGACAGCATGTGAAAGAGATTGTAGACCAGTAGTCCAGGTGCCTTTGTGTCCTTGCATCATTAGGCACATACATGTTTTAATTACACCAATTAAGTTTTAAAATTAAGACTACTCCAAAGGATCTCTTTAAAGAAAAAAAATGGTGGAATTTTCTCTGATTTTAAAAGAGACGTTACACCGAAGACACATGCCTATATTTTTTGAATACAGACAGGCACACACCTGCACTTTCTGAATACAGACATTTTCAGGATTTTCAAATGTAAAATCAACATTCAAATTCTCTTTATTTAAATAGACTTAGAAATTTAAAGCGATGATGATGGTTTCAACGAAATGAATAATCAAAGCAAATCTGTATACTTGTTGGAAACTCCAACTGTTATTGCTTTTCAAGTATATCTGATCAAACCACAAGCTAAAAAATGTCACCAAGTAACTTACACTGGTTAATAATCATAACCTTTAATCACAGATAAAAAGAATGATGCAATTCTGTTTATTTAAAATATGAAAGATTGGTATAAAAGGCAAGTTATCATGCTTCAAGCAACTTTAGACATTGATTTGACAGTGAAATACAAAAGAGATTTCACTTTGCGAATTGGTCACTATGAGAGCTTTGTCAACAGGCCTAGACAATAATCATTGAGTATTGTAAGACTGCTGCTGTTCATAAATGAACTTGTTAGTTAAAAACTGGCAAAGACGCAAGTATTTAAGAGGATTAATTCAATATACAATTTTTCATTTTCTTTTAAACATTCAAGGCTG
Organism: Aythya marila; assembly: GCF_965140915.1. Taxonomy (NCBI): domain Eukaryota; kingdom Metazoa; phylum Chordata; class Aves; order Anseriformes; family Anatidae; genus Aythya; species Aythya marila. The sequence continues at coordinate 41,300,967 of NC_139042.1, read as the reverse complement.
TATTAATTAATGTTTTTTGCAACAGAAACGGCTACATCTGAATCTGATTCTGTTTTGGTGAATAGTTAGGGCCTTGATCTTGCAAATGCTTGCAGTGGGATCTTTGAAAGTACATAATGTATTAGATCATTGCATGCCACGTACAAAATCAGAAGAAATTTGGAATCATTTTGCAAATCCCACTAACACTGACATGTCTAATGTTGCATACCTTAAAAATATGTGGTGAATGCGTGTGTGCATGTGTACACAGATCTCTCTTTCTCTTTCTCTTTCTCTTTCTCTTTCTCTTTCTCTTTCTCTTTCTCTTTCTCTTTCTCTTTCTCTTTCTCTTTCTCTTTCTCTTTCTCTTTCTCTTCCTCTTCCTCTTCCTCTTCCTCTTCCTCTTCCTCTTCCTCTTCCTCTTCCTCTTCCTCTTCCTCTTTCTCTTTCTTTCTCTGTCTCTGTCTTTCTCTCTGTCTTTATATCACTCTCCACTTGTTTGTCAGAACTCTATTTTAACCAAACAATTGACCTGTTTGTTTAAATATTATGAATTAATTTCTAAATATTTAAATGATGATGGAACTTTGAAGTGGTGTAAAATAGACTTAGAGTATTTAACCATGAATCTATACAAATTCTGGATTCTGAAGGCAGACAGAAGTACCAGCATAGAGAAGAAATCTTTAACAAACATCTAAGTGAAATCTTATTCAAGTCAAACTGGATTTCAGTGGTTTCACTGGAAAGACTGTGGTGGTTTTACTCAGGTGGGCAGCTGAGCTCCACCACAACCACTCTCTCATCCCCCTTCCTCAAATAGGGATGGGGAGAAAATATTATGAAAAGGGGTCAAGGGTTGAGATAAGGACAGGGAGATTGCACAGTAATTATTGTGATGGGCAAAACAGACTCGGCATAGGGAGACAGTAAGATTTATTGCTTATTACTAACAAACTAGAGAAGCGAGAAACAAAGGAAAGAAACCAAAAGCACCTTCCCCCCCATCCATCCTCTTCCACCTCCTCCCCGTGAGTGGCACAGGGGAACGGGGATTATGGTCAGTCTATAGCACTTCTCCGCTGCTCCTTCTTGGTCACTCTTGTCCCCTGTGCTGTGGGGTCCCTCCCACGGGATGCAGTCCTTGATGAACTGATCCAGCGTGGGCTTCCCACAGGCAGCAGCTCTTCCAGAACTGCTCCAGATATGGGTCCATACCATGGGGCCCATCCTTCAGGAGAAAACTGCTCCAACCTGGGTCCCCCACGGGCAGCAGCTCCTGCCAGGTCACCTGCTCCTGCATGGTCTCCTCTCCATGGGCTTCAGGTCCGGCCTGGAATCTGCTCCAGCAGGGGTCTTCCACAGGCGGCAGCCTCTATCGATGCAGGTCCACCTGCTCCACCGGGGGCTCCTCCATGGGCTGCAGCATGGAAACCCCCTCCACCGTGGTACTCCATGGGCTGCAGGGGGACAGCCTGCTTCACCATGGTCCTCACCACAGGCCGCAGGGGACTTCTGCTCCGGTGCCTGGAGCACCTCTCCCCCTCCTTCTTCACTGACCTTGTCGCCTGCAAGTCTGTTCCTCACTCCTCTCACTCTCCCAGCTGCTGTGAGGCGCAGCATTTTCTTTTTGCCTGTCTTAAATATGCTCTCACAAAGGCACAAACAGCTTTGCTTATTGGCTTGGCTTTGGTTAGCAGTGGGGCCCTTACCAAACATGGGGCAGCTTCTATATTCTTCTCACAGAAATGACCCCTATGGCCCCCTGCTACCAAAACCTTGACATATAAACCCACTACACTGATATCAAAGAAAACTATTAGAACTTGAGACTCTTTTGGAGAAACCTGGTCCACTGGGGACTGTTGGGGTCCATCTGCCAGAGAAGGGAAAACCATCTTTGGTTACAGACTGGCCAAACTGGTGAAGAGAACTTTAAATGGAAGTTACATGGGGAATAGTAACCATTGCTATCAGTGTGATGCTAGTGCCAGCAATAAATGCCCAGAGCCTGGAAAAGGATCACAGGCACAGGTCAGCAAGAGAGCACCTGAAGAACAGCACAAAATAATTCCAGCCACTCCAACTAGTAAGTTAGCTTCATCACAGGCCTAACTTAAATATCTCTATGCAAATACACATAACATTGGCAATAAACAAGAGGAGTTAGAGACACTGAAGGACTGTGATCTTATTTGCATTATGAAAACATGGTGGGATGGTGCTTATGACTATAGAGTTGGAATGGAAGGATACAGGCTCTTTAGGAATGTCAGGCAGGGGAAACAAGGACAGAGTGTCATCATCTATGTCAATGACTATCTGTCACCATCTATATCAGTGACCATCTAGAGTGCATAGAGCTCTACCTGGGGATGGATAAGGAGCCAACTGATAGCTTATTAGCCAGGATTAAAAGGAGGGCAAGGACAGGTGACATTATAGTGGGGGTCTGCTACAGGCCACCTGACCAGGAAGACTGAGTAGATAAAGCCTTCTACAGATAGATAGAAGCAGCCTCACATTCACAAATCCACATCCTCATGTGGGACTTCAGTCACCCCAATATCAGAGAGACAGCACAGCCAGGAATAAGCAATGCAGAAAGTTCCTGGAATGTGTTGGTGATAGCTTCCTTCTCCAAGTGATAGAGGAGCCAATGAGGAGAACTGCTATGCAGTTCTCATTGAGGAGAACATATGAGGAGAACATATGAGTTTATTCTCACTAATGAGGAGGGGTTGGTGGAGAATGGGAAGCTCAAGGGCAGTCTTGTTTGCAGTGACCATGAAATAATAGAGTTCAAGATCCTTAGGGCAGCAAGGAAGGTGCACAGCAGACTCAGTACCCTGGACTTCAGAAGAGCAGAGTTTGGCCTATTCAGGGATTTGCTTAGTAGAGTACCATGGGATAAAGTCCTGTAGGGAAGACAGTCCCAAGAAAGCCCATTAATGTTCAAGGCTCACCTCCTCAAAGCTCAGGACAAATGCATCCCAATAAAGAGGAATTCAGGCAAAAATGTAAGCTTTCAATGTGTGCTTGTAGCCCAGAAAGCCAACTGTATCCTGGGCTGCATGAAAATAAGCCTGACCAGCAGGTACAGGGAGGTGATTCTCCCTCTCTACTTTTCTCTATTGAGACACCATCTGTAATACTGCATTCAGCTCTAGGGACCCCAGCACAAAAAGGACATGGAATTAGAATTTAGAATATATCCAGAGGAGGGCCACAAAGCAGATCAGAGGGCTGGAGCACCTCTCCCATGAAGACAGACTGAGGGAGTTAGGGTTGTTCAGCCTGGAGATGAGAAGGCTCCAGGGAGACATTATAGTGGCTTTCCAATACCTAAAAGGGACCTATAGGAAAGCTGGTGAGAGACTCTTCATCAGAGTGTAGTGATAGGACAAGGGGTAATGGCTTTAAACTAAAAGATGGTAGATTTATATTAGATAAAAGGAAGAAATTCTTCATTCAGAGTGTGGTGAGGCACTGGTTGCCCAGGGAAGTTGTGGATGCCCCATCCCTAGGAGTGTTCAAGGCCAGGTTGGTAGGGCTTTGGTCAACTTGATTTAGTGGAAGGTGTCTGCTCATGGCAGGAGGGTTGGAACTAGAATATCTTTAAGGTCCCTTATAACCCAAACAATTCTGTGATTCTAAAAATGCCCAGAGACCTCCATGGGGGAACAAGGAGCTCCTGACCAAACACAAACAGAAAAAGGAAGCCTAATTGTACCCTGGATGGGGTGGAGTTAACTTTCCCTCGAGTGGCCCATATAGTGCTGCAATTTTATCCAGAACAACACTGATATCATACCAATGTTTTTGTCTAATGCTGAGCAGCACTGGCACAGCATCAAGACTCTCTCTAAACCCCCCAAACCCAGTACATTGGGAGTGGGCAAGAAGTGGGGAGGGGACATTGCCAGGGCAGCTGACCTAAACCAATCAAAGGGATATTCCATACCATATGATGTCACACACAGCAATAAAAGCTGGGAAAGGAGAAGGTGAAGACGGAGCTTTCATTATGAACACAACTGTTTGCCAAAACAACTGGTATGTGTGTTGCAGTCCTGCTTCCCAGAACTTCCCAGAACATGGCTGAACACGTATCATTGATGGGAAGTTGAGAATGATTATCTATTTTTTTTTTCTTTTTCCCCTCAGCCTTTGTTTTATTTATTTATTTATTTATTTATTTATTTATTTATTTATTTATTTAATATTATTATTACTAGTATTTTTTCTTCTTTTCCTTTTAATTATATTATTTAGTTATATCAACCCATGAGCCTTTTTCTATCCATCATACTTTCTTCTTCCCCTCTTGTTTTAAGGAAGGAGAGGGAAAGGGCAGTTTTGTTGGAGTTGAGCTGCCCAGCAGGGTAAAACCACCACACTATAGAGGGTGGAAGCAAGGACTGTTAACCTGAGAGGAATACAGAGGAATTGTCTGAGCAGCCAGGGTTCAGATTAGGAAATATGATAAGCGCTGATAGAATTAAATCTGGTCAGGGACATCAAGGGTAAGAGGAAGGCTTTTAGAGGTACATCAGTGATAAAAGGAAGACTAGGGAAACTGTGGGCCTTCTCTGGAAGGAAACAGGAGAATTAGTTACCTGAGATACAGAGAAGGCTGAGGTACTTTATGACTTTTTTTGCCTCAGTCTTCACTGACAAGTTCTCTAGACACATAGCTCAAGTCCCAAAAGGCAAAGGCAGGGACTTGGAGAATGATGAACCTCCCACTGCAGGAGAAGATCAGGTTGGAGACCATCTAAAGAACAACAGACCATCTAAAGAACAGGTGAACAAGTCCATGGGATCTGATGAGATACATCCACGGGTCCTGATGGAACTGGCAAATGTAGTTGCTAAGCCATTATCCATCATATTTGAGAAGCTGTGGCAGTCCAGTAAAGTTCCTGCTGACTGGAAAAGAGGAAATGTAATGTCCATTTTTTAAAAGGGAAAAAAGTAATTACTGGGCACTCAGTCTCCCTTCTGGGCATCACAAGATCATGGAGCATTTTCCCCTGGAAACTGTGCTAAGGCACATAGAAAACAAACAGGTGATTAGTGGCAGCCAGAATAGTTGAGGGCATGTCATGCTTGACAAATTTGGTGGTCTCCCACAATTGAGTTACAGTGTTCATGAATAAGGGAAGAGCAGCAGTCATCATCTACTGGTATTTGTGCAAAGCATTCAACACTATTACCCATGATATCATTGTTTCTAAATTGGAAAGACATGATTTGGCCAGATGGAGTACTCAGTGGATAAGGAGTAGGCTGGATGGTTGCATTCAAAGAGTTGCAGTCAATGGCTCTATGTCCAGGTGGAGACCAGTGATAAGTGATGTTCTACAGGGGTCAATATTGGGACTGGCACTGTTTAACATCTTGGTTGGTGACATGGATAGCAGGACTGAGTGCAGCCTCAGCAAGTTTGTTAATGACACCAAGCTGTGTATGCCAACAATGTATGCTTGCAGCCCAGAAAACCAACCGTATCCTGCACTGCATCAAAGAAAGAAGCATGGCCAGCAGGTCAAGGGATGTGATTCTTTGCTCCTACTCCACTCTTGTGACACCCTACCTGTAGTATTGCATTCATCTCAGGGGCTCCAATCATAGGAAGAACATGAACCTGTTGAAGGACATGAACCTGTTGGAGCATGTCTAGAGGAAGGCCACAAAGATGATCAAGGGGCTGGAGCACCTCTCCTGCAAGGACAGAGAGATGAGGTTGTTCAGTTCCAGTAATAGAGTGCTCTGAAGAGATCTTATAGTGGCCTTCTTTTACCTGAAGGGGACCTACTGGAAGCTGGAGAGGTACTGTACCTAGGAATGTTATAATAGGACAAGGAGTAATGGCTTTAAAGGAAGGCAGGTTTAAATTAGACATTAGGAAGAAATTCTTTCCTCTGAGGGTGGTGAGGTACTGAAGCAGGCTGCTTCAGAGATGTTTTAGATCCCCCCCCCCAGAGGTGTTCAAGGCCAGGTTGGATGGGGCTTTGAGAAACCTGGCCTAGTCAAATGTGTCCCCGCCCAGGCAAGGGGGTTGGAAATAGATAATCTTTTAGGTCCCTTCCAACCCAAACCATTCTATGATTCTCTGATGATCAGACTGAGATTTTTCTTAGAAGAAAGAAAAAAAAAAAAAAAAAAAACAAGAAAAAAACACACACACACTCCCTGTGTTCTAGGCACTATAAATAATATCAGGACAATTAAAGAAAGTTTGGAAGGAGGTATAAAAATGACAAAATAGTAATATATTAAATAAGAAATAATCCTGAGAATTGTTTTCCCTGTAGAGAGTTATTGCACTACTCAGCAATCTTAATGTAATGATGAGAACGCGTGGATTGAAATTCTATGGTCTGGAGACATTGATACTTGAAATTCTATGTGATCTTTTAGTATGAGTAGGTGGAATTTTGCTTTAGTTTTCTTCCTCGTCTAAGACAGATGATCAATGAAGGCCAACTTCATCCTAGGCTGCATCAAAAGAGCCAGCAAGTTGGGGGAGGTGATTGTCCCTCTCTACCCTGTCCTTGTGAGGCACCACTTGGAGTAGTGTGTCCAGATCTGGAGCCCCCAGCCCAAGAAGAACATGGAGATGTTAGAACGGGTCCAGAGGAAGGCTACAAAGATGATCAAGGGGCTGGAGCACCTCTCCTGTAAAGAAAGGCTTAGAGAAATGAAGCTGTTCAGGCTAAAGAAGAGAAGACTCAGGGGTGACCTCATTGCAGCTTTTCAATACCTAAAGAGTATTGAAGTAGTGGGTTTACATGGCAAGGTTTTGGTAGCAGGGGGTCATAGGGGTGGTTTCTGTGAGAAGAATCCAGAAGCTGCCCCATGTTAGGTAATAGCCCTGCTGCTGACCAGAGCCTAGTCAATAAGCAATGTTTTTTGTGCCTCTGTGAGAGCATATTTAAGGAAAAAAAAAAAAAAAGAAAAAAACAACAACAACAAAAAAAAAAACACTGCCACACCCAGAAGCTGGGAGAGTGAGAGGAGTGAGAGGAGTGAGAAACATGGAGCAGGGGCAGAGAGTGACCTCAAAGGAGTGGCGGAGACGAAACATTAGGGACTGACCACAACCCCTATTCCCCATTCCCCTCTGCCACTGAGGGGGAAGAGGTGGAAGAAGGCAGATGGAAGGAAGGTATTTTTGGTTTCTTTCCTTTGTTTCTCACTTCTCTAGCTTGTTAGTAATAGGCAATAAACCTTACTATCTGCTTACTCTGAGTCTGTTTTGCCTATCACAATAATTGTTGAGCGATCTCCCCATCCTTATCTCAACCACTGAGCCCCTTTGCATCACATTTACTCCCCCTTTCCCTTTGAGGAGGGGGAGTGAGAAAGCAGCTGAGGTGGAGCTCAGCCCCAAATAAACCACCACAGAACTTACAAAAAGATGGAGAGCAACCCTTTGTTCAATCAGATAATGATAGGACAAGGAGGAATGGTTTTAAGCTAAAAGAGGGGAGATTTAGATTAAAGGTTAGGAAGAAATTCTTCTCTCAGAGGGTGTTGAGGCACTGGAACTGGTTGCCCAGAGAAGTTGTGGATGCCCCAACCCTGGAGGTGTTCAAGACCAGGTTAGATGAGGCCCTGGGCAACCTCATCTAGTGGGTGGCACCTCTGCCAATGACAGGGGGGTTGGAACTAGATGATGTTTAAGGTCCCTTCCAACTCAAGAAATGCCACGATTGTATGATTTTATGAATAGTGGCATGAAATTGCTTGCCTTGACGATTTCGAGACCACATATCACCAAGACAAATAAGGATGTCATAATTTCGAAATCAAATAAATATGAACCTAAAAAGAGAAGAAATACAGATTATTACCGACGCCTGATAGCTGGGATCAAAAACATTTGAATTGTTTGAATTTTTGAATTTTATTTTGCCTTAAGTGTGAACTTAAGTTTTTGACCTTCAGCACTTCTGTGTTCCAAAAAAGCTTATTCTACATTAGTCTATACACTCCTTATGCATAAGTATATATTTAAATTAATAGGAAACAACCCTAAAATAAACAAATAAACAAAACCTACCAACCAACCAACTAATCATAAACTTTTAAAAATACAAACATTCATATAAATGTACATAGCTCTCATTTGGTAATAATGTAAAATGACATGATATTTAATTTTTAGCAAATTATTTCCCAGAAAGCAAATTTAATTGCTGCTCAGGTGCAGAGGGAGTAATGCTTAGTGAATACTTCTTTTATTTTGTATCTTTTCATGTTGATATTAGACACTGCTTATCACTAACCATGTCAGAAGTGAACGTACATCAGCATCTGCAGCATGTTCTTTTCATTCATCCTCAGAAGGATGTTGATTCTGCTTGCCAGGGCATCAAATTATCTGCTTCTCTATCACTGTGTCTCTTTTTTTCCCCCCTCCTATTTTATGCTCTATGAATATGAATACAATATGAATACACATTCCTAATATGAATTAGGAAATTAAACACTGATGTTGCATTATGAATCAGATGATGTTATGTGGTGAAGATGCAAGACTGGCAATAGTTTTCAAGTCTTGTCTTCCAGTTATATGGATATTTTCTGACAAAATAATCATAAGAATTTATAACTGTCCTGTGTACAACCATCTAAATGCTACAAGATCTGAAATAGATATTCCACAAATATTACATAACACTTAACATCTATCACCTGTTTAATAAAACAAACAAAACCAACCAACCAACCAACCAATCAAGAACAACAACAAAAAAACTACTTAGATGACTTCAGAACAAATCCAGAAGAAAAAATATTTATTTTCTATTAGTTAGATCTAATTTTGATGGTAGTACTTGAAAGCCCACTGCAGTTTTTTTTTTTTTTTTTTTTTTTTTTAATGCAATATTTGTTTATTTATTTATTTATTAAAAAATAAGGGGGGGGGGGGGAAGAGGGGAGAGGACAAAACAATGAAAGGATTTTTGAAGACCCTGTAACTTTCACGGCAAAGACAAAAAAATCTGGTTTATTACTTAACAAAATGACTTTGTAATTCTAAACAATTCACCTAACAGATATCTTATTAATTTATTTCTAAATAAGTTAATATTATTTACTTATATATTTATATGCATATATATAATAAGAATGAAAATATTTTACGTATTATATATACACATATATATATCTTATCTAGTACTAATTCCTTTATTTTTTGACTAAATGCTATTGTTATTTCAGGACAATATGTACTAGTAATAGAGTAAAAATACATTTATTTTTTTTTGTTATGTGGACATGGAAGAATGTAAAAATGCAATTTTAAAAAACAGATTTCATATTAAATTATAAATCTGAATTTTCTTAAAAATCTTCAGAAACTTTAACAAGCTTTCATCAACCATACTTCCTATGATTTAATTTTAAATCCAAGTAAGGAGAATTTTTCACAGTTCTGAAGGTTACCTTAAACATTTGGACAGATTGGTGAGTCTTTAATATATAAAGCCATTCTGATGGCTTTACATGTGATTCTTAATTAAACCAAATATAAAGAAAAACATGATTTCTGAGAGCTTCAAAACCTTTTTCAGAATTAGGGGAGATTTCAAAAAGCACATAACCAGAATATTATTGTGTAATTCAAAACCTTACTGACTTCATTACCTTGCTGAGTAAAAAGAAGCTGATACAGATTTAGTTTGACAAGAAAAAATGTGAACTAAATATATTAAAAAAAAAAAAAAAGAAAGAAAGAAAAAAAAAGAAAAAAAAAGAGAAGAGATATCGTAGCAATCCTGCTTTGTCTCATACTTTCATCCATTTCTGCACTTCAATAGCTGATGTTTTTATTGTTGGCAAAATTTTCAGGTCAATTTTCATGACAAATGTAATGAGTAAACAGTAATCAGAGCTGCTTGTGGTACTTTTAAGATAGTTTTTGAGATGCTCACTGATGTTCTAATCTCTTTTCTGAAGAAAGAAATGTTTATGTAAAGCTGATTCTTGAAATCAATCTTCATTAATAGCTGTGTGATAGAAAGATTCATAAAGCACTTTTTTCTTTCACCTGCAAAATCAAATCTATCACAGTATATTGATAAATATACTCAGATACACATTACAAATGCAACTGTTTTTTTTTGTTCCAAAATCTAATTTCAAAACATATCGATAACTCCATTTAAAGTAATATTGCATTCAACTGAAGCAAAAAAGAAAGGTGAACAGTGTGAATGTGGAGAGATTGAGGATTAATAATGTGACCTTTCACTTCTTTGTCTGAGGTCAAAAGTGGCTGAACCAATGCTTGAATAAGACAGATGGCTAAAATCCAGTTTATCTAAAATGATATTTTTTGATAATTTATCATACAAATAATAATTTGTAAAGAAATCATATTCTTACAGAATTGTATTATCTTCCTGTGAAGGCTCAGGAATGTGTTTTCTTGTACTATGGTAGAACTACAGTTTTTGCAAATCAGTTCCCAAACAAATTGCATAAAAGTGTCCTGATATAAATTACTGGGAATTACAGTCCAATTTGAGGATGTAAATCTTCCTTCCTATCAAATGATTACACAATATTTACACAACCAAGGGCAAAATCCAAAAGAGATCAGAGTCTGTTATAGGAATTAAGACAACTTTTATGAGTTATTTATTTATTTAGAATCCTTCTTGGGTACGTATTCAAAGTTTTAGTTATGTTAATTTAAAGATTTAGTGAATAAATGAGAGCCAATAGGTGACATTTTTCAGATACATTCTTACAATTAAACAATTTTTTTGTTCTACCTGCATTGTGGAAGTAAACAAAAAATAGAACTATTTTAAATATAAATTAATGTTCTTGCTTATTTTGCATGAGAATATTTCTATAAACAGAGATAATTCACCTTAGTGAATTTAACTATTATTGGCTTAGACAGTATTCTCTTATGTTTACCCAATTGACTAGAGGACAGATTGTTATTACATCTAACACAGTAAGTTCAGGTAAAAATTTGGAGTCTTCTGTTACATGAACGACCTCCAAGAAACAGAAAATTGAACCAGAGAAGATTCCTGATGGTAGTTTTCACAAAATATATATGATTAGGGAAAATTATTTATTCCACAACAGTGTGGCTGGTAAGTGAACCTCAGCTTCTTAGACAAGCTGTAAAATGCATTGGTACATATGCATGATACCATACCACAGCTTCTAGTTTATTATGTATTTTCAAAAGACCTTGTGAAGAAAAACAGAACATTAGATTACATCATATATATATATATATGTATATATAAAAATGATTGCTTTTAATAAATGCAGGAGATGAGGAACCCAGTAGTAGATGGTAAAAATAAACATCAAAAACTTAGCAACCTGTTGCTGTGTTATACTTTTATACATACAGAAATAGTGGTAAAATATTAAAGGTCTATAAATGAAAACTTATAAAACAATAAATGGGATCAGGCAATGTATGTTGTATGAAAGCTGTAATTTCCATTTAGAAAATCATAATAATTAAAAATACAGGATCAGTATATCCTTGAAATAGAAGAGAAATAAAAAAGTGCTTACTATGCGATGAAGTTCTGTTCTTCATAATTACTTCAACATGAGGACAAATACTGATTATAACTGAGAAACATTTCCTAAATCAAAAATCTTTGCAAATCCTTGATATCTATAAATAGCAGACTTTGAATTAATGAGTTTTCTTTGACAAGGAAGCACCTTTATCAGCATTGTCCCCTAACACTAACAAGTCACTGAAGTTGTGGTGGGTTTTTTGGTCATTGTTTTTTGTTTTTCTCCATTGGTTTGACTTGGCTGGCTGCCCAGCTGTAGAATCAGCATGAGAAAAACACTCAAATAGAAAGAGGAATTAAACAGTATACAAGTTAAGCAGACACTCTGTGCTGAGTCAGTTCTGATGTAGATGAAACAGTACTGATTCACTGGAATGATAATGTGGAATATTGTAGAAAGTTTCCCATTTCAAATATTGATGCAAATCAACCTTGCACAGAGTTTAAGACATGACAAGATCAAAAGACAAGGTAATATTGCTGCAAGTCGAAAAAGATGAATATATATGAATATTAATTGAAAAAAGCCAACAATCCGAGAAACTGGTAAAAAATTAAATTAGTTGGTATATTGTTATTCCTGTTTTCAGAATATAATAGTAAACTTCAGAGTTTCTTCTTCGGTTTCCTGTTCAATACTACATAAGACTTGCAGCTGTTTTTTCACCTATAGCCACACATCACAGTTCTTCATACATACGTGCATATGCACACACATAAAATTAGATATCCACAGTCTCCGGATGTTTGATTTATTGGTGTTAATGAAGATAAAAATCATGCAAATTTTGTCAAAAATGTCTATCTCCTATGTTCTATCTATCTGTAAAGAAATAGATCTCAATACCCACTACAAAAAACACTGCCACATAGATATAAATGTGTTTTGTGCACATTCTTTTGAATTTTTTAACTAAAGGATATAGTGAAAAATTCTATTGTAGACAGTAGAGATAGATCAGGAAAGTAGAAACAAAATAAAAAGGAAATACACTCCTCAAGAGAAATAAAGCACAGACAGAAACTTTGGGAAAGGAAAAAAGTAATAATCTCTGGAACAGGTGAAAAACACACATGAACATCTCATACAATCAAAATAAAACCAACAAGCAGTGACATATTTCAATAATTCCATAATTCTCAACTGCACAACATGAGTTATCTGACATATTTTCATTTATGATTGACTTCTTAACTTTCTCTATACTACTTTAGCATTCTCTGCTACTGAAACTTCTTCCTTCCCATTTGTGGGCTTGGAGTGTTGAATATTTCACATAATTACTAAGAGTTGTCAAGCCAGAGCAAAGCAGTGCAGTAGCTGGCTGGCTGCCCAGAAACAGAATAGTAAAATCTTTCAAACAGGACAAGAAAAGTTAAACAAGAGAGAAATCCTCCATTTTTTTGGCAGTTATTCAACTTGGCAAACTGGGAAATTACAGATGGAAAGTAGAAAAAAATAAAAGAGGCAGTTATGAAAAAAAAAAAAAAAAAAAAGAAGCATGTAGTCAGATAAGCTTTACAGTACCATAATACTAATAATTCCATCAAACTTTGGATAGCAGATACATCATATGACATCCTAGACTACTAGTGAAAATGAATGCCTTCAGACCAGAAGTTCCTGAGGTAACTGAGCCAAAGAGATCAGACATTATCCAACACGTTCTGGGATACTGCCCTATGAATGGGATAATGCTGTGTGAATACTGCCCTATGTCTGCAGGCTATTCAGGGAGAAGCAAAAGCAGTCAACCTGATTCCATGCTGATTGAGCAGAAAAATAAAAATAAAAAAGTTATGACATCTCAGAACTATACATGCACAAGTTTTTTAAAACAATTTTGTAAAGACATGTTATATATAGAATATATATATATATATATATATATTCCTGGAAAGCAATAAGGAAATTACCATTCATATTCAAAAGCTTGATAAAAGCAAGTTTCATTTCATCCATTTGTGTCACTTCCTTGACTTTCTCCATTTTCTGTCAGTCTGCATTTTTCTATCACTTACTCCTGATCAGAAAATACCTTATAGGCCTATAGCTTTTTTTTTTTTTTTTTTTCCAACCTCTACCAAGTCTCTCTATCATGAGGTCTAAAACTTGAGGATGAAATTTTTGTCCTTACTGTTTCTTATTCTGACTATTGTCCACGGGACAAATATGTACTACAGTGGGGATTTACTTGGTGCAAAGACAGTGTAGGATCAATGTGCAGTTTATATAGTCCAGACTTTGGACTATATGCTGAAGTAAGAACCAGTGTGTAGTTGAAAAAAAAGTGTTTTTCTTAACCAATGATTATTCTGTAATATCACCAAAACAGCTTTGATAATTAAAGGAAATAAATTGAGACATCCTCAGTTTGTTGTACTGGACATGAAAAATAAGAGTCCTCTTCCTTTATTTTCTCCTCAATTTTTTAACCTTCCAATAAAGTTGTAATCCAAAATCCAAAACCTGACTCAACAAACATACAACTTTGCTGGCCTATTTGGGCTAAATGCAAACCATTTGCATAAATATGTGTGATACTTATTGGGTAAACTTACCTATGATTTTTGGTGTTTTTTTTTTCTTTTTTATTTTTTTAATTTTTTTTTTAGAGATTACAGATAAATAAAAAGATACCTTAAACAGGTAGCAGTATGGGTGTATGATTGGCTACTCACCTGAGTGCATATGGTCCAGTATTTAGGTTTGTGTGGTCTTCTCTGTGTATGCTTATGGTATTACAGATCTCCTTCTTAATGCTTTGATTTCTTCATCTAAAACTTTTTTTTTTTTTTAGGTAGTTATTTTTTTATATATACAGCTAACAGACAGCTAAACGGAAAACATTGCTATGAATACACTCATTTTGATCAGAAGTTATTAAAAGCACCTGACAATATATTGACTACATCTGTGTTTCAAATTTGTGGTAACCTCCTATGGTGTGAAGTGCATATTATCTGATTGGACAAAAAAGCAAGCCAGTACAGCAAGTGAGGGGTCACTAATAATGTTCCCTAAATTGCTTATATCAGATGTGAAAATAGTTCCACTTTTTTATCTTTTTTTTTTTTTTTTCCTTTCTTTCTTTTTAATTGAAAAAGAATATGATCACCAGAAACTTCAGAGAAAGGCATTTCTGAAACACTTTCAGAATCTTGGCATATGTTTTGATTCTCCTCTGTCTGGTTACATTAGACTGTGTAATAGGGTGAAGGTTTTGCCTACTATCACACTCAGGAGATTAAGCACAATATGGTCCTTCCATATGGTATTTGTGCCTAAAAACCATTGAGATTAGAATGCCTATGCTGAACATCACTCCATCTGCTCATCAGAATGGCCCATAGGTCTTGATAGAGCTAGTGATTTTTTGAGAGATTTAAATTAATATCTTTAACAATGACTCAGAAACACCTCAGTAATTATTGTTTCATTTCCCCATCCCCACAAATTAGTTTATTATATGTTAAGCTAGTGTTTATTTTGCTTGTTTCCACCATGTATATTCCACTACTAAAGGAACAGGTTTATTTCATTTCCATACTGGAAAACGTATGTTCTTTTGTTCCTTTTTGGAGAAATAAATTAATAAATAAATAAATCTGTTTTGTACTTTATCTCTAAAGAAGAAAAAAAGTCAAAGAATTCACATTCAACAATTTACATTCATTTTTTTGCTGGGTATTTCAATTCAAGAAAAAAAATCTTTTCTTTTTTTTTTTTTTTTTTTTTTCTTTGAAAACACATATAATTCTTTGGTAGTAATATTTGTAACTTTCCCACAGAAGAAATTTGTTCCTCAAGCTCCCAACCTTGAATACCTAGAGCATCCTGAGACCTGAACAAATTTTTCTTAATATTTTTGATTGTCCAGAAATTTAAGAAAAAAAAAATCTCTTATTTCTTCAGTAGTGGGTGAAACTTGTTCTTAGATTCCTTTCCAACTGGATCAGGGTGAAAGGGTAGGAATACTGAAATCACAAGCTGAAGGAAAGGAATCTAAAAGTGTGTCTAAAATAGTGACAGTCAAAGATAGATATACATCTTGTTCATGGAAGACACTATTTGCATAGCTTTATCTCTGAAATAGCTGATAATGAATTCTTCTTATGTCAAGCTGTCTCATTACTCTTTTAAGCTGATTTCTTTCCTTTTTTTTTGGTGGGGAGGAAGCTAATTTTTTGTTGGAGATTATATTTTGCTTATCTTTTCCCTTATGTAGTCCTTGCTATCTCCTGATACTGGGCAGTGTGGTGGCTTCTGTTCCACTGTGTTTATCACTCATTCTTCCGCCATAAACCTGGGTAGCAGGGATATGGAGAAGGCTCAGTACTTTATGACATTTTTTCCTCAGTCTTCACTGACAAAAGCTCCAGCCACATGGCCCAATCCCCAGAAGGAAAAAGCAGGGACTGGGAGAATGATGAACTGCCCACTGCAGAAGGTCAGGTTCCAGACCGTTTAAAGAACCTGCACAAGTCCTTGGGACCTGACAAGATATATGCATAGTTCCTGATGGAACTGGCAAATTTTTTTGCAAAAGTATTTGCTAAGCCACTCTCTGTCATGTTTGAGAAGTCACAAATCACAGAATTGCAGAATATTTTGGGTTGCAAAGGACCTTAAAGGTTGTATAATTCAAATCCCCTTGTCATGAGTGTAGTGGGTTTATATGTCAAGGTTTTGGTAGCAGGGGGCCATAGGGGTCGTTTCTGAGAAAAGAATAAAGAAGCTGCCCCTTGTTTGGTAAGGGCCCCACTGCTGACCAGAGCCAAGACAATAAGCAATGTTGTTTTGCATCTCTGTGAGAGCATATTTAAGACAGGCAAAAAAAATGCTGCGCCACACAGCAGCTGGGAGAGTGAGAGGAGTGAGGAACAGCCTTGCAGGCACCAAGGTCAATGAGGAAGGAGGGGGAGAGGTGCTCCAGGTGCTGGTGCAGAAGTCCCCTGCGGCCTGTGGTGAGGACCATGGTGAAGCAAGCTGTCCCCCTGCAGCCCATGGAGTACCACGGTGGAGGGGGTTTCCATGCTGCAGCCCATGGAGGAGCCCCCGGTGGAGCAGGTGGCCCTGCATCGATGGAGGCTGAGGCCTGTGGAAGACCCCTGCCGGAGCAGATTCCAGGCTGGACCTGAAGCCCATGGAGAGGAGACCACGCAGGAGCAGGTGACCAGATTTTTGATGAAGAGTCCCTTTCCAGCTTTCCTGTAGGTCCCCTTTAGGTATTAGAAAACCACTATAACATCTCCCTGGAGACTTCTCTTCTCCAGGTTGAACAAACCCAATGCCCCCAGCCTCTCTTCATAGAAGAGGTTCCTTAGTCCCTTGATCGTCTCTGTGCTCCTCCTCTGGACTAATTCTAATACTTTCTTGTCCTTCTTATAAGAAGGTGGTGCGAGATCTGAATGAAAATCTCAAGACGTGACCTCACCATGACCAAGTATGGAGGGACAATCGCTGGTCCTCCTGGCCAAAATATTCCTGATACAAGCCAGGATGGTGTTGGTCTTCTTGGCCAACTGAGTACACTACTGGCTTATATTCAGCTGACTATCCACTAGGTCCCTTTCCATTGGGAGCTTTCCAGCCTCTCTTTCCCCAGCCTGTAGCATTACTTGAGGTTGTTGCACCCCAAGTTCAGGACACAGCACTTGGCCTTGTTGAACTTTCTGCAGTTGGCCTCAGCCCATTTATACAGTTTATCCAGATACTTCTGCAGAGCCTTCCTACCCTCAAGAACACTTAATTTGTTGTTGTCTGCAAATTTATGGAGGATGCACTCAATCTCCTCGTCCAGACCGCTGATGAAATTACTGAAGAGAACTGGACCCAATACTGAACCCTGGGGAATACCAGTAGTGAGTATCCTACAACTGGATTTAACTCCTTTCACCATGAATCTTTGGGCCTAGCCACTCAGTTTTTAACCCAGCAAGGCGTACACCCATTCAAGCCATAAGCAGACAGCTTCTTCAGGAGAATGTTGTGGGAAACTGTGTCAAATGTCTAAATGAAGTCTAGGCAAACAACATCCACAGCCTTCATGTACTGAACGCACCACCTTGATGTAGAAGATCAGATTCATCAAGCAGGACCTGCCTTTGATAAAACCATGCTGACTGGGCCTCATCACCTTGTTGTCTTGTAAGTGTTCACAGAATCACAGAATCACAGAATTTCTAGGTTGGAAGAGACCTCAAGATCATCGAGTCCAACCTCTGACCTAACGCTAGCAGTCCCCACTAAACCATATCCCTAAGCTCTACATCTAAACATCTTTTGAAGACTTCCAGGGATGCTGACTCCACCACTTCCCTGGGCAGCCTGTTCCAATGCCTAACAACCCTTTCAGTAATGAAGTTCTTCCTAACATCTAACCTAAAACTCCCCTGGCGCAACTTAAGCCCATTCCCCCTCATCCTGTCACCAGGCACGTGGGAGAACAGACCAACCCCCACCTCGCTACAGCCTCCCTTGAGGTACCTATAGAGAGTGATAAGGTCGCCCCTGGTTACATGATTGTGTTCAAGATAATCTGCTCTATGAGCTTTTCTGGCACTGACGTCAGATTGAGGGTTCTGCAGTTCTCCAGGTCCTCTTTTCAGCCCTTCTTGTAGATGGATGTCACATTTGCTAGTTGTCATGCAACTAGGACCTAACTAATAGCTAGGACAATTGATAAATGATGGAAAGCGGTTTGGTGAACACTTCCACCAGCTCCCTCAGAACCCTCGGGTGGATGTTATCTTGCCTGATAGACTTGCATATATCTAAGCGGAGTAGCAGGTCGCTAATCATTTCCTCATTGATTATGAGGGCTTCATACTGTTCCTTGTCCCTACCAGCTCAGGGGGATGAGTACCTGGGCAACAACTGAATGTCTGGATAAAAGACTGAGGCAAAGAATGCATTAAATACCTCAGTCTTTTTCTCATCTCTTGCCACTATGTTTCTTCCCACATCCAATAAGGATGAAGATTCACTTTAGAACTCACCAAAAGAACCATCCAAAAAAAAGAAAACATATTTCTGAGCGAGTTGTCCAAACACTTCTAGAACTCTGTCAGGCTCGGTGCCATGAGCACTTCCCAGGGGAGTCTGTTCCAGTGCCCTACCACCCTCTCACTGAAGAACCTCTTCTGATATCCAGCCTGAACTGCCTCTGATGCAGCTTCAAGTCATTCCCTTGGATCCTATTGCTGGTCACCCTTCTGCTCTCCTCATGAGGAAACTAAACTGTCATGAGGTCTCCCCTCAGTCTTCTCTTCTCCAGGCTGAACAATTCAAGTGGCTTTAGCTGCTCCTCATACACCTTGCCCTCCAGACCCTTCACCATCTTTGTTGCCTTCCTTTGGACACTATCTAACAATTTTTTATCCTTCTTATACTGTGGTGCCCAAAACTGCACACAGTTCTCAAGGTGAGGCCAAGCCAGTGCAGAGTTGAGCAGAACAATCATTTCCATCAACTGGCCAGCAATGCTGTGCTTGATGTACCCAAGGGTACAGCTGGCCTTTCTGGCTACACCAAGGCACACTGCTCAGCTTGCTGTCAATCAAAACTCCCAGATCCCTTTCTGTGGGGCTGCTCTCCAGCATATCATCCCCCAGTCTGCATGTATAGCCAGGGTTGCTCCTTCCCAGGGGCAGAATCTGATACAAGCTCTTGTTAAACTTCATATTGTTGGCAATTGTCCAGATTTCTCTGTAGCCTCACCACTCTCAACAGAATCAACAGCTCCACTCAGTTTGGTATCATCCATGAACTTGCTCAAAAAACCTTCAAGTCCTTCATCCAAATCCTTTATGAAAACATTCAAGAGGACTGGTCCTAAAATGACAGGTGACAGATTGCCATCCCAATGTAATCCCATTTATAAGAACCTTCTGGACCCAATCCAAACCATTCTATGATTCTGTGATTCATTTATCTTTGGCTGACTAAATCACATACCACCATTCTCTCTTTCTCTGCTCACCCCACCACCTTCACTCTCTCCTTTCTATGAATCATTGAATCATAGAATAAAGTGGGTTGGAATGGATATACAAGAATCATCAAGTCCAAATCCTAGACCCACACAGGAACACCCAAAAACAATATGTTTGAATGTATTGTCCAAATGCTTTTTTTGACTCCAATAGGCTTGGTGTTGTGACCACTTCACTGGGGAGCCTGTTCCAGTGCCCAGTCATCCTCACAGTGAAGAATATTTTCCTAATACCCAGCCTGAACATTCTCCTCTCACAGCTTCATGCTGTTCCCTCATCCTGGAACTAGTCCAGGAATTATAACTGGTCACCATAAAGGCCACCATATAGAAGAGATCAGCAAAGACAATATGAAAGGAAAATATGAAGAGACAATATGAGTAATATCTCTCTATTCTTAAATAGAAACTCTATATTCTATGGAGGTAGGGAAAATATTCTAAACCCTCCTGTAGCAGTGATAGTCATTTGTTTTGCACCAACAATGCAGTACATAGTGTTATATCTTTTAATTTCTGAAGAACAACTTTTAAAATATTTCAGTAGAACCTAACTACTGCATCATTATTTGAAATCTTAGTCAACATGTATATACACATATTTTTTTTTTGTTTGTTTTCTAATTGCAATGCATTTTAAAACTCACTTATGTCTTATTTGCCAAGGTCGTTTAGGATACATTTCGTTAATATTCTGTCATCTCATTTAACAGGGAGCATAAATGTGAATGAACACAAAGAACCATTGATATTAATAAAGATGACTATCACTAAAATATGACTTCAGGTGTTTTAAATAGGATATTTAATAATTTCTTGATAGATATAAACATCTAATATTTAATTTGAATTATGTTTTTCTAAATTACTATGCTGCAGAAGGAAATATCTCTACTCTGTTAACTTAAGGTAGATTTACTTTGTGATACTAATCTTACATAAAGGGATTATTTTACACATCATTGCAATTTTTATAACAACCTAATCGGACTTCTTCCTTTCAATGGTGCTTGCAGCCATCATTTAGGAGTAATAACAGAGTTGGTTTAAAAGGGAATATCCCATCACACAGTATCTATCTAGTAATTTTCCTCTTCTCTCTTGTATTTTAAGAAGCATTTTAATTTTCAATTGACTGTTTCAAGTGTAAGAATTCAAACTTAAATTTCTCTTGTTCATTTTAGACCAATGACACAAAATTGGAGTTATTCATGAATCTGTTCAGCAACTCAGTCACTTTATGATATTTTTCTAGCTCTGATGCATTTTAATAGTAATATCAGTACAAAGAGATTGAAAGTGGCACAAAATAACAGGGGTGGAAGAAAAATGCAAAATCAATATCAGATTCTCACAGCATATTTAAATAAAGGACTGTTCTCTATATAAATAAGTAAATATACAAAGAAACAAACAATAAAACAAAACTTCCAAGTTTTTTTGGAAAAGTTTCTTAGTTTTCTTCCTTCCTTCCTTCCTTCCTTCCTTCCTTCCTTCCTTCCTTCCTTCCTTCCTTCCTTCCTTCCTTCCTTCCTTCCTTCCTTCCTTCCTTCCTCCCTTCTTTTTCTCTGCCAGACTTATTAAGATAATATATTTCAATATTTAAACACAACAAATTTATTATTTTTATATTTTATTTATTTAAATATTAACTGCTGTTCTAAGACCTGTGGAAATTTTATGAATCATATTTCACTTTCAGTGTTGTAAAGAAAAAGAAGAGAAAGAGAAAAAGTGAAAGAGAGAGAAAAAGAAAGAGAAAAAGGAAAAGGAAAAGAAAAAGAAAAAGAAAAAGAAAAAGAAAAAGAAAAAGAAAAAGAAAAAGAAAAAGAAAAAGAAAAAGAAAAAGAAAAAGAAAAAGAAAAAGAAAAAGAAAAAGAAAAAGAAAAAGAAAAAAGATAGGTTTTTTTCATAGTAACCACTTATTCCATAACTAGAGATCAAGCAAATTTTCTAGGAATGTGGTCTTGATGGCCCAAGAGGTAACTTTCAATCTTATGTACATAAAATGTAAAACAGGACAATAAGGAGAAAATAAAAATAAGATTTTAAACTCTTTGTGCCACCACCAAGCTTTGTTTTGTACATTATCAGTATGATCATCAGAAATTTAGATCTAATCCATCCTTCATGGGGTAGAGTAGAAGCCAGGACTTCTATCTGGGCATTTGCCAGAAACTAAAAAGGTCATCTTTAATGAAAAGTTATTGTCAGAAAGTCTTGGAAACATTACATCTATGTGTACTTTGTCTTTTCATCACTGTTTCAAATTAATTAGTGAGGACACTACCTCAAAAGCTTTAATCTACACTATGGTATTAAGATACATACATTAGACATTTCCTGTTTTCATTTCTATGTTGTTTCATTTAAAGCTTGGTTTTACTTTCATTGAAGACTATGGAGGGCCTTAATGTACAATACTGACATAGTAATAAAAATAGAAAATTATGTTTCTGACTGTGTGCCAACTTCATTAAATTCTCAGACATTATAAAATAAAAATAGAGGACAAAAGAAAAACAGCCTCATTCAAGCTTAATCAGGATTATAGCTGAAATGAAATGAGGAATAACCAGTATGTTCCTGTTCTACTACACAACTGCCCCTGTATATTATATCCTGAGTTATATTAATATTCTGTACTTCACTTTTCTTGGGTCCTTGTAGTCATGACTGGCAACAGTTTGCTTTCTATGAATTTGAGAGCCTGCATATTTACAGTTCTGAAATAAAGTAGTACATTTCCACTTTCAATTAAAGTACCATAAGATCATATATTTTGAGGTACCAATGATTAACTTCTTAAGAAGTCTTTAATATTGAGCCTGTTTTACATGGCATACAAAGCAAATGCAAGTATGACTTATTCCATCTAAACAACATTCTGGAATATGAAAATATAAGAGCAACTAAAAAACAAAACAAAACAAAAAATTCAAATAGCACAACTTAATGTAGAACTACATGTCAGACCAGGATAACTTTCAGAGGCAATATATGGGTATCATTAAAAAGGACTTCACCTGACAGATTCATAAAGTAATGACTGCAAATATTGAATGAGAAGAAATATATACATATATATATATATATATATATATATATATATATATATGTTCAAATTATATGAAACACAGAAGAAATACTGCGGCATTACAATGTAAGAAACATAGAAGTAAAAAATCTATTAACTGTAGATAGGCACTCTGGCTATAAATATACATATATGTATTATTATTAAGGTTAGTAATTTTTCTTAATGTTAATTGCTGTAATAACATTGCAATAGTGATATTATTATTGTGTGTATGATTGTTTAAATCATATTAATTTACATTTTAAGACATTAAATATCTATTTTTAAGTATTTTTATATCAAAATACTTTATCTTTTTTTTTTTTTTTTTTTTAAACTGGGATGAAAGGTGAATGAAAAGAACTAGTTAATTGGTTGATTAAAAGATCTCCCATGTATAAGGAAGTAGGCAGAAAAGGCATGCTTCTGAGGAGAATAGACTAGAAAGATTTAAGAAAGACATCTGCATGGAGTGAAGAGATCTCGGGTAGAAAGAGCATACAGAAGTAAGCAAGATCAGGACTGCACACAGCTTGAAAGCTAAAAGAGATGTTAAATTTCATGCACAAGACAAGCAAAACCGAAGCTACAACATTGCTAATCACAAGGACTTAAATTGTGGGAGAGGAAAACAAGAAAGAATAAAAGTAAACAGACAAAAGAGTTCCAAGAAATCGATATAAGAAAGACACTATCTTTAGGAGTGGGTAAGGTACTCTATGGCTCTATGTGAGCCAAAACATTACAGAGTGAGGTGCAATAGCAGTTGTGCATGACTGTTTAAAGATAAAATTAAAAGAAACAGGGAGAGAAAAAGTTACCATGATTGAAAAATTAAGGCAGTGGCTTTGATTGCATAAGTATATTTTCTAGTTGACATTGGTCAATTAAAACAAACAAACAAACAAACACTTTTTTTTTTTTTTTTTTTAATGAAAAAATGCTACCCAGAAGACTCAAAAAAATCAAAGTTGTGAAAAACTATTTCACATTACTAATATCAGTATCATCTGACTGTCTCTGGTTAAAATTTACAAGCATTTCTAGAGCACTACTCCATCTTCTCTTTCCAGAGAAAAGAGAGAAAGTTTTGTTGACTCATATACTACTCACATGCACTTTCTTTTTAAGAATGTATAGAATATGTAGTAATTGGAGTTAAGGATTATTACCAAACATATATATGAAGGCCATGAGGATGATGGGAGGGCTGGATCACCTCTCATATGAAGATGGGCTGAGGAGGCTGGAGTTGCTCAGCTAGTAGAAGAGAAGGCTCCAGGGAGACCTTACAGTGACTTTCCAATACCTAAAGGGAGCTGACAGGAAAGTTGGAAAGGGATTTCTTATCTGTGAGTATAGTGATAGGACAAGGGGGAATGGCTTTAAACTGTATGAAATTATTTACTCTGTGGGTGGTGAGGCACTGGAACTGGTTGTCCAGAGATGTTGTTGCCAGGTTAGATGAGGCCCTGGACAACTTGGTCTAGTGGGAGGTGTCCTGGCCCATGGCAACAGGGTTGGAACAAGATGATCTTTAAGTTTCCTTCCAACCTAAACCATTCTATTATTCTATGATTTTATAAATGTACAGTCAA
Source organism: Aythya marila (assembly GCF_965140915.1). NCBI lineage: Eukaryota > Metazoa > Chordata > Aves > Anseriformes > Anatidae > Aythya > Aythya marila. The sequence goes on along the minus strand of NC_139042.1, from coordinate 41,276,729 downwards.
GTTTACTTTCTTCTCTCATATGGTCTTTAAATTCTATGTTTCTATAAGAATATGTGACTAAAATAGAGTGCTGGGAAAAAGACGTAAAAGAATTTGATGGGCAAACATGTCTGGACCCAGACTACAGAGACTACTGTGACATACTGAGATTAACTAACAGATTTGGTGACCAACTGGAGCACATTGTTTCTCTTGTCTGACCATAATTTTATGGAAATAAAAACATGTACAAGAAGATAAAGGTGTATTGAAGTGTTAAAAAACAGGTGTTAAAATATCTTAAACTCTTCCAGCAATAGAGGGTCAAACATTTATAGAGAATGAAAACAGTCACATGGACTTGAAACCACTCTCAGTTTCTCTTCAAACTGAAGTAACAAAATGCATAGTCTCTATTAGGGAAAAATAACTTAATTCCATCTAGTACCACAAAAGCAAATACATTGAAATTTCATGTTCTTAAGAAAATATAGCATTAAAAATAGCTATTAGCTATATATGCAAGATAGTGAAATTTTGGGGGAAACTATAGGATGTGAAGACAAAAAGAACACTACAGGTGACATACCTTGAATGTCGCCTGTACTGGTCTGGCTAGGATACAGTTAACTTTCTTCATGGCAGCTATTGTGGTATTGTGTTTTAGATTTGTGATTAAAAGTGTTGGTAACACAGAAGTTTTAGCTGTTGCTAAAAAATGCTGGCACAACATCAATGCTTTCTCTGTTTCTCACTCTATTCCTCAGTGAGTAGTCTAGGGGTGGGCAAGAAGATGGGAGTTGACACAGGCAGGACAGCTGACATAAATTTTCCAAAGGTATATCCCATTCCTTATAAAGTCCCAGTCAGCAACAAATAATTAATGTGTTTTTTTTTTTTTTTTTTTTTTTTTTTTTAAAGTAGTGATTTCTTGGAGAGTGGCTGGACAGTGGTCTGCTGGTGAGAGTTGGTGAGTGATTGCACCAAAGGAAGGGGAAGGGGAAGGGGAAGGGGAAGGGGAAGGGGAAGGGGAAGGGGAAGGGGAAGGGGAAGGGGAAGGGGAAGGGGAAGGGGAAGGGGAAGGGGAAGGGGAAGGGGAAGGGGAAGGGGAAGGGGAAGGGGAAGGGGAAGGGGAAGGGGAAGGGGAAGGGGAAGGGGAAGGGGAAGGGGAAGGGGAAGGGGAAGGGGAAGGGGAAGGGGAAGGGGAAGGGGAGGGGGAAGGCGAGGCGAGGCGAGGCGAGGCGAGGCGAGGCGAGGCGAGGCGAGGCAAGGCAAGGCAAGGCAAGGCAAGGCAAGGCAAGGCAAGGCAAGGCAAGGCAAGGCAAGGCAAGGCAAGGCAAGGCAAGGAAAGGAAAGGAAAGGAAAGGAAAGGAAAGGAAAGGAAAGGAAAGGAAAGGAAAGGAAAGGAAAGGAAAGGAAAGGAAAGGAAAGGAAAGGAAAGGAAAGGAAAGGAAAGGAAAGGAAAGGAAAGGAAAGGAAAGGAAAGGAAAAAAGTTATTTAGTTCTAAGACAATTTTTGACATGGTTAGTAAAATAATTTTATAACAGAAGAGGGTGGTTTGTAATGTAATGATAAACTGCATTATCCAGAAGGTCCCTTGAAGTCTGAGGTGCCTATTTTAGGCAGAATTAATTTCCAAGTAATTACTACTGGACATTTAAAAAATGCATTGCAATGACAGCTCACCTATTCAAAAAGGTTAAGACTTAAACAAGCTGTTTTTCATGTATGTTTTGAGCATTTTTTTCCTATATAAGATGCAGATTTTTATGAAGTTCTGAAATTATTTTTATCCCAAATAATTCTGTAAAGAAATGGAAGTAACTATCTGTATATTAATCATAATACTGTAAAAGAAGTTATATCATATATTTGATTAGGATCTCTATCTGTGTAGTTAAACTACTCACTGGATTTTTCAGTCAAGTCATAATTTGTACCAGAGATGAGTGAGCTGGGCTTGGGTTTTATTTCTGTAGCCTCAAATTATTAAGAGAGATCACTCATTGACTCCTTGAAATGATAGGCATAAAATAACTAGCATGTACCTAATCACCTACCTGCATAGCTTTGGAATGAAAACATTACTGAAGTGATTGGTGAATTGATTTTGCCATTTACTGTGGGCTTCCAGCAAATATTTCTTTGATTCAATATGTAGCACTGACCCATATAAAGACTATGAGCTTTGTCCTAGATATTTATCTTAGGTACCTCTTTTTTCCATCATTTTAGAATTCCAAACCAGGAGCATGCATCATCACATATAAAGACCAGTGGTGTCAAATTCATCTCAATACAGGCAGATAAACAATGTTGTAGACAGGTTCTGAGCATGCAGCTGTTAAATTTGCATTCAAATGACCAGCTATGCCATTAATTTGAAGCTCCTGTTCCTGCAATTCTGAAAAGCTAGGGCATGAACATCACAGTGTTTTTGTAAGGTCAGGAAGTATTGTTGTAGGAAAGGGTAAACTGAGACTCAGAGTTTTAATGTATTTCTCCATGCTTTTTTGAATCTGTGACAGAAAGCAGTAAAGTGTGATGATTAATCTTTGAAGCTCCTATTTCATAGTGGTTAAAGCTCAAAGGGATCACCTGACCCCTTATCCATCAGAAAACATTACATTTTACTCACCTATGTTCATGTTGGACTCTGTGATTTGTTTTTGGGTAATATATTTCATTGTTGAGAAAACAAATTGTTATATACTACAACAATGAGTAGGAGGAAATGAAACTGTATTCAAACCAACAAATTAAATAGTTCCTGAGCACCAGCACAAAAGTGCTTTTGCATACCCTTGTTAAACTGTGTACTCCCACACATACACAAGGTCACACTAAAAAAATATTTGTAAAGAATAACATCAATTCACACATTTTCTAATTGTGATCTATTTCTGGTTATTCAAAGAACAGGTGTGGCTATAACAGATAATCATGATAGAATGTAAAACTGTAAGGCTTTTTTTTTAAAAAAAAAAAAAAAAAAATATTTTATTTATAGTAGAGGCCCTAAGCAACACTTTGATGTCACCCAGTAAACTGCTACAATATTTAGTTAGGCTTACTATGAAGAGTTTTCATTAAGTTTCAGGGATGAATTTGTCCAGCTGTACTTCCCATGAACTAAGCAGTTATCATTTTGTTTGTTTGTTTTCCAAATAAACTGATCCCTCTCCCATTCTGTGTAGTGGATTCATTTGAATATGAGTGCATCTGTAATGACTTTACGTTATAATATAGTTTTTCCTTTTGATCTCCTACCACAAAGCTATGACTTATTTATATGAATCTGATTTATTTTTGAAACAGTAGTTAAAATATGGATCCAGCTAGTATAAGTGTATGTTTAGGTTCAGTGCAGAGAAACCATTTAACATTTGGAAAAAGCTAGTTCACATCTTTGACCTTATCCAACAGCAATTTCTGTACCTTTGCAAAAAGAAATGAAAAACAAAACAACAACAGCAACAAAAAAAAAAACTGTTATGCTTGTGTGTCTCTGTAAGTTATTCAGATCTTTGCTTCTTAAATTCCATACAAAATTATTTCTTTAGTTCATAGTTCTTGAACTATTTTACTAGTTAAAGTATTTAAACAAAATATACTTTCTTTTTAAACAGTGAGATCTACAATGAAGATGTTTGACCAAATAGAAACAACAGACTTTTAACAGTAAAAACAAGTTAATGTCTGTGAAAATTATCAAAGTTTTTAAAGAAACAAGACAAATTATGTGATTTAAAAAAAAAAAAAAAGTCTTTTGGGAGACTGAGAAGAAATCAAAATTTTATTTAACATATATGTCATGTATAAATAGAGTGTCTAATAGATTGCCTGTACTTCCATACACACACAAAAGATTTTCTCCCCACAAATCCAACTATCTGTGTCCTGTGGAAGGAAACAGAGCAAGGACTAGGTAACGAATTTGTGCCTTCTTTCAGAGAAATAATGGGGAGTGGGAATAAGGAACTAGTCTCTGCAGAGCAGATTATCAGCAGTTACTTTGTTGTCTACCTATGTCACCTCGCCAAGGACTGCAACTGGTTCTACACCTTCTGGTTAAATCAGAGGCTACTGAAGCAAACAGATAAAGAAAAATGCCCCAGTGTATGTGTGTGCCATGTGTCAGTTCTCTCATTTCTCTCTTTATTGTTTCCTTCATTAATGTTAATCTAAGCCTTTAAGAAGACTGCCACATTTTATACAATTTGAGGGAATTTAATATACAGAAAGAGAATTCTCCTCCTGCAGGTCTGTTTAAACACCTTGCAGGGATTCCCTAATGCCATAATAGCTGCTGATGTCTGCCTCCAAAGGTCCCACCCGTTTGTTCAGTGCAGTGGCAAGACCCACAGCAACACCAGCTGACATCTATTTGAAATAAAACTTTCTCTGACACTTTCTTGTTATTTTTTTTTTTTAAATTGATTTTTCTTCCCAGTCACGTCAGGCTTTCTTACACTGAGAAAAAGAAAAAAAAATAGAAAAAAAGAAAAAGAAAAAAAAGGAAATAGAAAAAGAAAAAATATGAAAAAATAGAAATAAAAGAAAAAAGAGAAGAGAGGGAGAGGGAGAGGGAGAGGGAGAGGGAGAGGGAGAGGGAGAGGGAGAGGGAGAGGGAGAGGGAGAGGAAACACAACTGATAAAAGAAATAATGAATTAAAAATATTATCTACAAGGTTTTTCAGTGCTCTGTTAAAAATAGCAAAGCTTGACATTCATACTAATGTAAAGAAAAAACACAAGAAGACATCTTAAGTCTTTCCAAGCCCGTGTCAACAACATTCATTTTCCATTTGTTACATTTTCTGAATAATAGTCCTTTGTGCTTTGGCCAAAGTTTTAGTTAAACTTTCTGATGAATGTTTTTGACTGTGGTCATCGTAGCTTCTTATTTTTAATTTACTGGTCTGCAGATATTGTTGTGGTTTAACCCGGAAGGCAGCTAAGCATACACAGCTGTTCTTGCTCACTCCCCTGTCCCCAAGTGGTATAATGGAGAGAAGCAGAGGAAAAAAGAGTAAAACCTCGTGAGCTAAGGTGAAGAGAGTTTAATAGGATACAAAAGGAAGGGAAAATAGTAATAATAACAATAATGTTATATAAAAATATATGTATGCATACATATATACATATATAATTTTTTTTAAAAAAAACAAACAAGTGATGCACGATACACCACCTGCCAACCAATGCCCAGACAGTCTCCAAACAGTGATGACTCCCTGGCCAACTCCTCCTAGTTTTTATTATTCTGCATGACATTGTATGTAATGAAATACTCCTTTGGTCAGTTTAGGTCATCTGTCTTGGTTCTGTCCCCTCTTAGATTCTTGAGCACCCCCAGCCTCCAAGGTGGCGAGGCAGTATGAGAAGTCCTTAAATTAGTGTAAGCACTGCTCTGCAACATCTAAAATTTCAAAATACAGTACATACTAGACACTATGAGGAAAATGAACTCTATCCCGGACAAAACCAGGACAGGGGATAAAAAAAAAACGGGATATTTTCCCCAGTCTTCCTTTTTCTTTGGATGTATTTGAAGAAGCTCTTCTTGTTGTCCTTGACATCCCTTGCCAGATTTATTTCCAAATGGGCCTTGGCCTTCTTTGTCACATCCCTGCATACTCTGAAAGTGTCTCTATATTCCTCCCAAGTGACCTGTCCCTTTTTCAACATGCTGTAAACTTCCTTCTTCTGAGTAAGCTTTGATAGCTCATCCATGCAGGTCTCCTGCCCCCTTTGATGGCCTTCTTAGTCATAGTGGTGCACTCGATCATTAGTTTGGAGGAAGTGGTGCTTGAATATTGACCATCTGTCTTGCACCTCCCTTCCTTCTAGGACCTCAGCAGATGGGATTCTTCCAAGTAGATCCCTGAAGAGGCCAAAATTTGCTCTCCTGAAGTCTAGGGTGACAATACTACCTTTTGCCCTGCTTCCTCCTTGCAAGATCCTGAACTCCACCATATCATGGTCACTTCAGCCAAGGCTGCCCATGACCCTCACATCTCCAAATAGTCCTACCTCATTTGTTAATATAAGGTCCAGCAGCACACCTCTCCTTGTTGGCTTCTCCACCACCAGTGTCAAATTGTTGTCATCAGTGCACTGCAGGAACCTCCTGATCTGTTTGTGACTAGCTGTGTGGTCTTCCCAGCAGATGTGGGTGGTTGAAGTCCCCGATGAGAACCAGGGCTTGTGACTAAGAGGCTACTTCCAACTCTCTGAAGAAGGCTTCATCTACTTCCTCTTCCTGATCAGGTGGCCTATAGCAAACACAATAGTATTAGCCATGGTAGCCTGCTTACCCATAAGCTCTCAACACACTCTTCGTTCACCTGTGGGCAGAACTCCACTCATTCCAGTCACTCTCCTACATGAAGGGCAGCTCCACTACTTCATCTTCGTGGTCGGTCTTTTCTAAAAAGCAATTAGCTTTCCACGACAACATTACAGTCATGTGAGCCATCCCACCATGTCTCTGTGATTGCAATGGCATTATAGTTGTGACCACACACAGATCTCCAATTCTTCCTGTTTGTTTCCCATACTACATGAATTAGTATACAAGCATTATACAATCAGTAGGTATTAATCATTCCTGCAGTAAACACTAGACATATAAGAGATATTTGATTAAAATCAAGTGGGAAGAAATCATTCCAAGTTTCTTCAATACAGCAGAACTTGATTGTCATTATTTTCTCACAGAAAATTTAAATTTTTGCAATGTTACCTGATGAAATTCATAACTATGTCTCAGAACACACATTTCTCAGGAATTCTAGGAAATATCATAATATAATAAATCCCTTAAAAATAATTCTCTAACTGTTATATACGTTTAACCCTGGCTAGTGAAATGCTGGAAGAATATTTTACCACATGCATAAAGAATATTTATAAAAATTAAAATCAATCATTAAACTAAAATAGACTAGTCATTAACATACACCATATTACTTAATCTTTATATGCAGTTGACAATTTTGAGCAACTGGATCAATTTCCCCAAACCAAAATGTCTTAGAAAAGCTTAATTTTTAGAGAGGACATTCAGAATTTTCTGCAAAAGGTTATTTTCAATTATGTCTTCAGCTGAACTCCCACTACTGAAAGTTCATAATACCTAATTATTAAAAATAACTGACTTTAAAACCATTACATTTGCTTTTAGCAGGTATTTTTTATCTTTTATGTTTTATCTAGATATATCTTTGTTATACATATACCTACAAATCTTTACACCTATACCTCCAACACATCCACTCTCCATATCTTCCAACAAGTTGCCCTCTTACAGCTCTGTATTTCCAGGTGATACTTAGTAAAACATTATGCGGTGCTTTTTACGTTCCTTATCCTGGAGAAGGAAAAGAAGATAAGTGGAAAAGTAGTTTATGAATTAAGGCTGTTTATAAAGAAATTCTTCTAATCATTTTAGTGCAAATAATACATGATTAAAAAAGATAAAGTTAGAATACTTCAGTTAATTTGATATCACAGAATCACAGAATTGTCTAGGTTGGAAGGGACCTCAAGATCATTGAGTTCAACCTCTGACCTAACACTAACAAGTCCTCCAACTAAACATATCGCTAAGTTCAACATCTAAACATCTTTTAAAGACCTCCAGGGATGGTGACTCCTCCACTTCCCTGGGCAGCCCATTCCAATGCCTCACAACCCTCTCGGTAAAGAAGATCGCCCTAATATCCAACCTAAAACACCCCTGGCGCAACTTTAGCCCATTCCCCCTCATCCTGTCACCAGGCACATGGGAGAATAGACTAATCCCCACCTCGCTACAGCCTCCATTAAGATACTTATAAAGAGTGATAAGGTCGCCCCTGAGCCTCCTCCTCTGCAGGCTGAACAATCCCAGCTCCCTCAGCCGCTCCTCATAGGACTTGTTCTCCAGACCCCTCACCAGCTTTGTCGCCCTTCTCTGGACTTGCTCAAGCATCTCCATGTCCTTCTTGTAGCAAGGGGCCCAAAACCAAACACAGTACTCGAGGTGCGGCCTCACCAGAGCTGAGTACAGGGGGACTATCACTTCCCTAGACCTGCTGGCCAAAGCATAGCATATGATACATGCTATGAAAAATCTGATTAAAGGGGAATAAAGCTCTTTTGATATTAGTTAAATGTAAAATTTCAAAGCAATGCAAACATCTTTTACTCCTACTGATGTTGACAGCAGTTTTCTGACCAAAGTCACTTACAGTATTTCAAAATTCACACTATTATTTAAGACACTAAACTTCTGGAATACTAATGAGAAGTCAAGTTAGGATGGATTGGAGTAAAATGTCTGTTTTTATACAGTTGCTTTACTGTATATAGTGTGTTTTGTTTACTACAAGTTTTGTTATTAATGGTACAGAGTGTCTTTGAAACTATAAATGGGTCAATTCAGTAATTCTGTCTGGCAAACCACAGTATTTAAACATAAATATAACACATCTATATATGTAACTATAATACTATATATATATCAAATAGAGGAAAAATCCTTTAGAATTTGTATTTCAAAGTATGAGTAAACAGTATAATAAATTCTTCACATACTCCATCTTCAGGGTGCCTATGTTCAGGGTGCCTATCTCTCTTATTAGCAGAGAATCAATTTAAAAGACTATTTCTGTGTAAAAGCAAAATATTAAGGTACGTGGTACATATAAAAACAATATTTTTTTAACAGAAGCTGTTCTACTTACAAAACTTTTCACTTATAACTCCAACACATCCACTGTTTTATCTTCTAACAAGTTTCCCTCTTACAGCTCCTGTTTTTCCAGATAATACTTAGTAAATTATTATGCAGTGCTTTTTATGTTCCTTATCCTGGAGAAGGAAAAGAAGATAAGTAGCAGTCAGCACTGGGTAATTTTCTTAATGTTGGTACATTTGCATCAGTATGTATACTTACAGTTATATAGGTATGCTACTGTCACTTTTCTCCTTATCAAATACTTTTATATGGGAAAAAGCTCCCCAGGAACAATCCTTCCCCCCCAAAACAAAACAAAACAAAACAAAACAAAATAAAAACAAAAAAATGCTGCCACCACCACCACCAAAAATAATAAAAGCCCTATTGAAAAATGTGTTACAGCCTAGGAGATTAAATCAACCTGATGCATCTTTTCATGCTATATCAGTGGTTTAAAGTTGCACAGAAACAAAGTAATTTTTTTTTCTGATTGTTATTATTTTTAACTGGAGAAACAGAAAGCATGATTTTACTGATAAATAAAAGGACGCATGAAATGTTCTTGAACATATAATTCCTAATAACCTCCCTACTCAACTCATTGACTGCCACTGTTCTTTTCAGTATGAATTTGTTGCACAGGATCTAGCCATTATAGCCTTCGTAGCGAGAAAATTTGTGTGGCCAATGCCCAATTGCAGTTGAAGTTGGCCAGGTCTGTGGGAGACAATAAAAGTTTTTTTTTTTTTTTTTAATATGTCAACAGAAAAAGGAGGACCAGAGAAAGCATAGGTACACTAACTGATGAAGATGGTCACCTCACAAACAAGGAGATAGGCAAATCAGAAATGTTTAATGCCTTCTTTGCCTCTGTCTTCAATGCTGATGATGGGCTTTGGGACCCAGGGTTCCCTGGGCTGGAGGACCATGATGGTGGGAATGATAAACTCCCAACCAACCTTGAACATGTGCAGGATTTGCTGCTCCACCTGGATCCATACAAGTCCATGGGTCTGGATGGGATTCATCACAGGGTGCTGAGAGAGCTGGCTGATGTCATCAGAGGGCCTCTTTCAGTTATTTTTCAATGGTCTTGAGAATCTAGAGAGGTCCAGTAGATTGGAAGCTGGCAAATGTGCCAGTTTTCAAGAGGTAACTACCTTGGTAACTACAGGCCTGTCAGTCTCACATCAGTGCCTGGTAAAATTATGGAGAAGATTATCCTGGGAGTTATTGAAACACATCTGGGAGACAATAGGTCAAAGCCAACATGAGTTCACAAGGGGTAGGTCCTATTTAACAAATTTAAGTTCCATTTATGATAAGATCACCCATCTAGTCAATTAAGGGAAGCCAGTCGATGTAATCTTTTTGGATTTCAGCAAAGCTCTCAATACAGTTACCCATAGGATCCCACTGGACAAGAAGTCCATCATACAGATAGATAAAAACATAATACAATGGGTGAACAATTGGCTGACAGGTAGGGCTCGAAGGGTAAATGGTGTTACATCAGGGTGGTGGACAGTCACCAGTGGGGTTCTCCAGGACTCCATTTTAGGGCCAGTTCTTTTCAATGTTTTCATATAAAAAGATTTGCATGTAGGACTAGAAGATATTTTGAGTGAGTTTGCTGTCAATACTAAACTGAGAGGAGCTGTTGACTCTGTTGAGGGTGGAAAGTACTTGCAGAGTGATCTGGACAGATTGGAGAGCTGGGAAATCACCAACAGCATGAAGTTTAACAAGAGCAAGTGCCAGGTTCTGCACCTGGGAAGGGGCAACTCTGGCAATATATACAGACTGGGGGACGAGACACTGGAGAGCAGCACCACAGAGAGGGATGTGGGGATTATGATTGATAGCAAGTTGAATATGAGCCAGCAGTGTGCCCTGGCATCCAGTAGGGCCAATCGTATCCGGGGATGCATCAAGCACAGCATTGCTACTCGGTCAAGGGAAGTGATTGTCCCACTCTACTTTGCACTGGTACGGCCTCACCTTGAGTACTGTATGCAGTTGGGCATGACAGTATAAAAAGGACATGAAGCTATTGGAGAGTGTCTAGAAAAGGTCTACAAAGATGGTGAAGGGCCTAGGGGGAAGAGGTACGAGGAGCGGCTGAGATCAGTTGGTCTGTTCAGCCTGGAAAAGAGGAGGCTGAGGGGAGACCTCATCACAGTCTACAGCTTCCTCATGAGGGGGAGGAGGGGAGGGGAGAAGGCACCAATTTATTCTCTCTGGTGACCAGTGATAGGACCCAAGGGAATGGAGTCAAGCTGTGACAAGGTTAGTTCAGGTTGGGTATCAGGAAAAAATTCTTCACTGAGAGGGTGGTTGCAAACTGGAACAGGCTCACCAAGACATAGTCATGGCACCAGGCCTGTAGGAGTTTAAGAAACATTTGGACTACTATGCTCTTAGTCATACGGTCTGAATTTTTGGGTAGACCCTTGTAGTGCCAGGATTAGACTCGATGATCCTTGTGGGTTCCTTCCAATTTGGGATATTCTGTGATTCTATGATTATCAGCATGGTTGTGAGCCAGTCACAGTAAATGAATCCAAGCTACTGAATCTATCAATTAGATGCAGTAGTTACAATGTCCACGCAAGATATAATAACAGTATAATTCCAGTCTTTTAATTAGTCCTGTATAACAAAGTTTTTACTGGAATTTCTGTGCAATATTTCCTTTTGTAAAAGTAGGAAAATAAATAAATAAATAAATAAATAAATAAATGATGATTTAACCTTTTACTCCTTAATGAATGTAATAGTTTCTTAGTGAAAAGGATGGAAGTAGAATGGAAATAGAATTTTTATTTATATTATTGGAAAAAATTGTTTCTATTTCATGTGGCATGAGGAAACAGTAGAATATAAGGTAAAGGATGGAAAAAAGATAACGGAAACACCGTAGTGGTAAAGAGTTGGCAAAAAAAAAAAAAAAAAATAGAAACTTTTAAAACTTTTGGTAGAAAACTAAAAGAAAAGAAGACAAAAATATTATAAAGATTAGAAAAAAAATAAAGGAAGAGAATGAACTGTAGGAGCTTAACTGTCATCTCGTTTTACATGAAAAAAATAATGATCTTATTTTTTATTTTATTAACTGATATGGTCCTCAAACTTTTCCTAAACAATTTAGCTTTTCACATTTTTGTTATTTTCTACTCCACCCTTTTTTATTTTTCTTTTCTACTTTACACTTTTTTTGGTACAATTTCCTTTTATTCCACTGTCTGCTATTTAAGTATCCTATTAATCCTCTTTCTACTAACTCAATGACAATTTCAGAAATGTGTTGACTAGAACATTTCTATTATTTATGTTGGAAAAACAGACTACAGAGAGAAACAGAGCATTTAAAATTTTGTGAAGAAATAAATGAAAAACAGTAAAATAAAAATAGCAAACTGACTTTTGGCTAAGAACATGCCATTTGTAACACCTCTAAGGAAAGTTTCAAATACTATTGCACTTAACATAATTTGAATGTGGTTTTAATGAACACATGTGTCATAGTCAAAAAACAAACAAACAAAAAAAAAGCAACAAAAAACTTAGTTCCTGGTAGTTTAACTTATCCAACTTTTATATATTTCTGATTGTTTCCTCCATTTTTCTTAGGAAATTCAACTTCCTTAGTGTTATTTTAAAATTGACTCACTAGATTACTTGGAAATTATAAGGCATGAATTTATCTAGCAGAAGTTAAACAATTGACTGTTATTTAATCTGTTTCCCAAACTTAAAACTGCATTTTGTCCTTTGTGTTTTGATAACAAGTTCCAATCTTAAGCAAAATTTGATTTTGCTTACCGAAATACATAAACATCAAAGATTTAGAGTTCCCAGAAATTACATTTTTCTTCAAGAATCCAGTGAGTTTTCTCCCTGAGTGACAGTATACCAATAACATACTGCAAGAGAATGAACATGATAGCTTTGTCCTTCACATTTTTGTTTTTACTACCTGTTTAGGTAATCAGTACAGCCTGCATGCTATTGCTTATATCAATTAAATCAGGTCAAAAGCATAACAGCAGGAAAAAGAGATCAGTCAGTTACCATATGAAAACCCAAGACGCTGGGGCACCTTATGGTATGTGCAAACAATTCACTATACAATTTCTGGAGAGAGAAAACTGGCATAATGTTGAATGCTGTTTTCCTCTGGGTAAAATTTTAATTAAAAAAGCAGCATGGATACAGGTTTTAGATCTTCACTATTCAAATAGCTTGGATAGCTGTTTTGAATTTTAAAATCTTATAAACTATTTCTTAAAAAAAAAAAAAAAAAAATACTTCTGTCGTCTTAGTCTTAGAACTGTTTATAATAGGACTGACCAAAATTTATGAGTTGGCTGAACCTTAAAGTACATCATAGCAAAACTCAAAAACTCATGGAAGGGATACTGAAAAAGTGCAATGACTTCTACATCAAACTATCAGACTTTAGAAGCAAACACCTGCTTTCATATCTGCAGGATGAGGATAGGTAGCTCCTGTTACACAAATTTTCTTTAATTCATCAAGGGTGTCTGAAGTCCTGAATTCTTTTGCCATTTACCTGAGTGTGGTCAGACCCATTTTGGTCTTACTAAGGACTCATGCAGATGGGCCCCTCTCTAATCATACAGCTCTATCATATGGTGGGAACAGAGAGGTTCACAGAAGACCCATGTGTCTGACCCTCAAACTGTATGTCTATGTAAGCAATTCTGCATGTCATTTTATTACACTTCTCTGAATTCAAGGATGACCACATTTGTATTTCTGTATTCATATAGTACAATTGTGTTTGCAAAATTTCATCAAGATATGTAGTAGCCAATTGAAAAACAAACCAAAACAAAACAAACAAAAAAAACACCATGCATTTTCTTTATGGACTATTTTTTCCTTTATCAGTTTAATATGGTTATTAGAGGCACATAAGCACTTAATAGGCAATTATTCAATTTGTGAGGCACTATTTATTTATGCAATGGGTAAAAGCTTTGTTAACTCTGATTTCTAGTGCTTGGAGTTATATGTTAAAAGAATATATACATATATATTCTTTTCAAACAAAACATCACTTTGTGCTTACCTTTGGACAAATAAAGGTATGCACGTGCTTAAAAACATACAGATGTAAATACAATGCTAGGTTAACCTCAGTGGTAAAGGTCATGCATTTTAAAATGTCAATAACAAGAGCCAATATGAGGAAAAAGGAAAGGCTTACCTTATCACTTGTAAGAGAGGAAAAAGGAAAGCAAAAATATTCATGGTGTACAGATAAAGAAGACACAAATTATACTCTTAAGATGGATTCATTAGTGCTATTTTTGACATTTAATAGTTAGACTTCTAATTCTGAGGTAGTCATCTATACTACTTTTACAGTAGTCAGAGACACAAACAAGTCATCTGGAAAGTTATTTCATCTTAAATATGTGTCTAAACCTGTCCTGAAAGTTCAGCTTCTGGTAAAACCTCTGAGACCTGTGTGTGGTCTAAGGTCTCAAACCTCTGAGGCCTGAGTTTCTGTTCCAGATGTGTTTACTCCATGTTAAAAGTAAATCTGATTCTTCTTTCATTTCCTTACTTAAAACAAAATATAAAATAAAATAAAATAAAATAAAATAAAATAAAATAAAATAAAATAAAATAAAATAAAATAAAATAAAATAAAATAATGAAATGAAATGAAATGAAATGAAATAAAAAGTATGTCTATATGTATTTATTTATTTTAATAGAAACAAGCAACAAATGCATGAATTGGAAGGGACCAGGAACTTCACCTGGACACTTAGTAGATCTGGATATCAAATCACACATCCACATTATTGGCATCAGGTGCACATCACCCATTTGGCCTAAATATTGTTGATAATATGGCTCTGGATGTACCTACCTCTCTCTATTGCTTTCATATCCCATACAGAGTTGCAAATCATCTGGAAACATAAATAGGTGTCTGAGCTTTCATTATAGTCAAAGAAGGTTAAGGATCTAGAAACTTCTTGCACCATATAGATAACTAGCCTGGATTAAGATACTTGGCTCCCATTTCATACATATCATACATCTTGCTAAAAAAGAGCATTGTACAGACAGTGTTCCTGTGCCATTACTAACAGTGCCTTGCACATATTTTAGTAAGTATGTACATATATATATATAGGAATACGTATAGCCAAAGAGCTTGCTTAAATATATGTTTCTCAAGCTTGTATCTGTGTAAAGCCAGGGCTCCATTTTAGAGCCAGTTGTCTTTAATGTTTTCATAAATTACTTGGATGTGAGACTAGTAAGTGTATCGAGTAAGTTTGCAGGTGATACTAAATTGAGAGAAGAGGTTGACTCTTCTGAGGGTAAAGAGGCCTTACAGAAAGACAATCTAGAGGCTGAGGAATCATCAAAAATATGAAGTTTAACAAGCACTAGTGTTAGGTTTTGCACTTGGGAAAGGGCTATATGTACAGACTGGGGGATGAGATACTAGAGAGAAGCCCCAGAGAAAGGGATCTGGGGTTTTGGTCAACAGCAAATTGAATATGTGTTAACAGTGAGCTCCGGAAGCCAGAAGGGCCAACCAAATCCTGGGGTGCATCAAGCATGGCATTGCTAACTGGTCAAGGGAAGTGATTGCTCCACTATGCTCTGCACTGGCGTGGCATCACCCTCAGTGCTGCAAGCATCTTTGGGTGCCACAATATAAGAAGGACATACAACTATTAGTGAGCGTCCAAAGGAGAGCTACAGAGATGGTGAAGGGTCTAGGGGGCAAAATGTATGAGGCGAAGCTGAAGTCACTTGGTTTGATCATTCTAGAGAAGAGGAGACTGAGGGGAGACTTCATTGCAGTCTACAACTTTTTCACAAAGGGGAGTGGAGGGACAGGAGCTGATGACAGAGGCACTTCTCTCTGGTGACACTGATGGGACTTGAAAGAACAGCATGAAGCTGCATCAGGAGAAGTTCAGGCTGAATATCAAGAAAAGGTTCTTCACTAAGAGGGTGATCAGGCACTAGAAAGGGGTTCCCCAGGGCAGTGGTCACAACAAGCCTGCCAGAGCTCAAGAAACATTTGGACAATGCTCTTAGATATATGGTCTGATTTTTGGGTGGTCCTGTGCAGACTTAAGAGTTAGAGTCAATGATACTTGTGGGACCCTTCCAACTTAGGATATGCTATGATTCTATGTTTCTAATATTAGTAATTATAGAAGTATAGTAATAATCACTGTTATATGTTGTCATAATTGTTATAAGTTATATATTTAATATCCGTAAGAGTTGTCTTGGTTACTACTAGAAATATGGACTTGAGGACTTCCTGGGAGACATAGATTAGAAAATTCCACCAATATCTGTGGTGGATCAGATCTGATCTTTCCTTGTATTTATAATTTATTCTATCAGATTTGCAAATAAATACAAAACTCAAAGCTTAATCTTGTAGACAACAACATTGAATGTCCAGTTTAAGGTCTCTTATGTACTTGCCTTGTTGTTTTCCAGATCCATCATTCCCTCTTCTGAAGTAGAGATAAGGAAAACCTTAATTTATTTGTGAATGCCATCAAAGGTGAGAAGAACTGTTATTTTGTATTGCTAACCATTTTCTTGGACTGTTTCCTACTCTAATTGTCTGGTACTGTTATCCCTGGACTTTTATTTTCTAAAGTTCTGGACATCTGTTCACCAAGTTCAAACCTTCTCCTTTATGTCTTCCTTCAAACCTTTATGTTGTTTTTGTTCTAAATTAAAATATTTCTCTACAACTGCTTGCTTTCTTACAAACAGTGGAAGTTACTAATCACACCACAACCCTTTCTGTATGACTGCACTCTGCGTCACATATCTTATTCACCATATGATTTAGTCAAAAAAATGTTATTGGTTCTGCGAGAACATTTCATATTTCCTACATAACATACAAAAACTACAATCAGACATAAAATGTTCAGTTAGAGAAGCCTTTTGATTAATGTAGGTAAATAGAGTTGACACCTAAACCCAGAACATTGGTGGGTTGGTTTTCCAACCGACCCATGTTTCAAAACTTATCTCTATCCAGAGTGTGGTTATCACAATACGGGAGGGGAGTGGGGATGGGGACAAAAACACCCAAAGACTTTTTACTGATAAACCTGATCCAGGTTTATATATAAATTTATATATTTAAAAGTTTAGATATTTTAGTTTCTCCAGGTTTTGAAACACTTAGCAGTAATTTGCACTCTGATGTTTCCAAGTAAAAGCCTGATAATAATTTTTCTTGGAAAAATTGTTCTACTTTAAGGCATGTTCTCAGAATTATTTCTAACTTATAGCAATACACATAATCTTCTTATGTGGCACATGTCTCCACCAACTGATAGACATAAAAATCTTTCAAGGCTACATCTAAAATACTTCTCTGCTAACAATGTTGAAAGTTTACTATGAGAATATACAGACACAAAAAGAAAGCAGGTTCTAATTGTATTTCTGAAGAAGCATAGGTATGGTTTCTGATTAAATTTTCTCACCATTGTGTAAAAACAATTTTAAAGTTAAATAAATATTTTATATGGAACACACTGCAGATATCTCTTGCTATTCTTTTGGGCAGTGCTGTTAACAAAAGATTTTTCCACAGTGGAACATGTACCTAGTCAGAATTTTGTTTATATGAATTATACACACATATAAACTAAGCATACAGATTTATGTTTTGTGTGACCCTTTTAACTCTCTGTACTTGCTGTTAAGTTGTATATTTTTCCATAGGAGCACTGTAACTCATAAGAAAATGACTAACGCAGAAAACTCAGTTAAGTCTCAAAAATAGGCATTAGTTCTGAGGTCTGGTGCTCCTTTAGGGAAATCAAAGTTTTTATTGCTAGATAAATTAGTGTTTTGAATGTATGAATACAGATGCAGTTTGCAAATTTGTCACAATCTGTCTTCCAGCAGAAAGAATTTATACTGTATATAGTAATGGAAAACAGAAAACTGCATATTTCACTAAATTGCAGCTGTGTATGGTAAGATTTATATGGTTGTTTTGTGTCAGTGAAACATGTAGGTCTACAGTATTTCAGTTCAATATTCCACACAGAAAGGTGGTAATCTTATTTTAAAGTTAATTTATACTTGTTAATAGAACAAATAAAATATGGCATTTGTTGTAGGGAAAAAAAAATACATAATAACTATGTTTATAAATGTTTTACTGCAGAAGATTACTGTGATAAAAATCTTGTTCTTCTCAATACAGGCTAGACAGACCATATCTGAAAATTTCCAGCCTGCAAGCCATTTTCTTAAGTCAGTCTAAGGCTTAATTCCTAAGTGTCTACTCAGTGAAGAATTAAATGTTTTAGAGGACTGGTATATCATGCTAGGTGGCCAATATTAAAAGAAATGCCCCAAATAAGTGATAAAGTCACACTTTTACTTTTATTATAAAAAGTTAATTTAGAGATTGAAAATACTCAAATAATAAAAAGCTGCACCCAGATGACCAGTTTCTTTTTGCTTGCATGCTTTCACTTAATGGACTCCTATGTTTTATTTTATTTTTCCCTGTCAATTCTCTTACGGCAACCAGCCTTCAAAACATGAGTTAACAGGATTTTTTTATTATTTTTTTCCGGCTGTGAAGTATTGGATCCAATTACTCCAAGCAACTAAAACCAGAGTTTATTTTAATAGGATTTGCAGTAAAACAAGGCATATAAAAATCAGTTGCATAGGCAAAGAATTTTTCATCTTTAATCATTAAGCTACCAGTACAAATTGAGCCCTGCAGTTATTTCATTCCCAAAGGAGATCAGAGATTTAAAGAATTCACAGGATTAAATATTTGTGTTTGAGTGAACATGCTAAGTGTTTTTTTGTGGTTGCTATCATTAAAACTGTATTTCAGTACTTTATTTTAAATGCAAACAATGCTGATTCTCTTTAAATGATAACTTGTAACTCTTACTAGACATAGAGCATTAAGGGCGTCTGTGTTATATTACCACCCTTCCCACAGATGCCTATGGTTTGTCTGGTTTCTAATGCATTACTACTATTTGTCAATATGGGCAATTTAAACAGCCTTTTTTGTTTAGTGGCAAGGAGCTACACAATACAATCTGTTATTTCTATGACAAAAAAGATATATTACTGGGAAAAAAAAAAAAAAAAAGTGTTCTTCCTCTGCAATATATGAACTCCTGAAAATCAAAATATGCTCTGTCCAAATTATTCAAAATATTTGCCAAATGCTAACAATTTGTTTTCCCATGGGAATGTGAATGTAGAAGAGTTGAAATTTGTATTACCGTGCTGTTGAAAGAGACAGAAATTAACAAATGGATAAAAAAATACTCTCTGTTTAATGAGAGAATTGCACAACAATTTAGCTCAAATATAAGCAACATGGGGTCAAATGCAAGTCCTGCATAAAGGGATTAACACTTCTTCTAGAATAAAAGATGATGCATTCCCAATAAATTTTTGGTTCCTGTGTAATTAATATATTTCTGTATGCAACAAAGATATTCCAGAGTCTGAAACGGATTATTCGCCCCCCAGCTAATTATAACACCTAGTGGTCTGCTAATCTAATGTTTTAATTTATGTTAAATCCTTTTATTTTTCTTTTTTTTTCCAATAATCTTCTTCTCTCTGTTTCAGCTACTACAGTGACTTATGTTACACCTCTTGTTGCAGATGAAATATGGCAAAGAAATATTCTTTTTTATGGTCTTAATTGATCTTCCCTTCTATTCCCTTTTTTAGGCTATCAAGTTACACAACAAAATTAGGCAATGCTTCCCAGTGAAGGGTTAAAAATTTCAATAGAGTACTGAATCTGTCTTTTTAAAAATAGACATGAAGGATGAGAATGTTCTGAGTTTCAGTATTTTAATCTTATTCAAAAGCCTTCTAGGGATGTATTCAAGACTCAAGCTGTTGGACAGTCACATAGAGAACAACACATGCTATTATCCTTATATATATTAAATAAGCTAAGAAGATGTCAGCCAGATAGTAAATATATCAACATTTTCCATTTCAATTTTATATATTTCAATCGATACTCCTATTTCATAGTAATGAATTTAAAATAACATATATACATATCCCATATTTAAATGAATGTTATATTTTAATTATTTACTTATTATGCTACAAATTTTTTATCTTGTCTGTGATATCTGTAATTATAATTCACTTATAGGCAACATTTTTATATGGCCCCCACTCAAAAGCCTGTCATGTAGGCTAGAATGTATATAATGTTTACATTTAAATTAGGGACTATAGCCATTTTCAAGAGCAGTTCATCTCCTTTTAATATAGTCATTTAAAATTAGAGAACTGAATAATACCCTAACATTCCCTGTTCTGCCAAATGATTATAAAGACAGACTAGATGTATCAGAATTTGTACATTATTAAACTGAATGCTGTGTTTAGGTTATATATGCAGAGTTGCCTCACCCTGACCCAAAATTTTACACATTCAGGATTCCATGTCCAACTCAGTTGTTCAAGTATCCCCAGTAAAGGGATCCCAGGAACACTTGGATTCAAATGCCAATTCCTGTTTTGGAAGTTTAGCAGTTGTTTTGGAAAATATTCCCCTAAATGTTCATACAGTCTTCTCATCTATTGTATAGGAATCATTGACAAGAAACTCTAACTAGCAGATCTCTTGGAAAGCTTGTATAATAAACATTTTCAATGGGACTCGATGACCTTGAGGTCTCTTCCAACCTAGGAAATTCTGTGATTCTGTGATTCTGTATCATCCTTGCATGAAGGCAATGGTACTGATAGGGTTATCCCAATTCATGATTATGAGTTTTGTATAAAGAAATCCAGATGGACTGGAATATGTACATGTGTAGGAGGGCAAGTGCAGGGAGTGCCTGAGAGAGAGGCTGCAGATGGTGTTTGACTGTTGAACTGAGAATATGTATCTGTAATTTATCTAGAAGATGAGGTAAACAGCACATTAATTAAATTTGCAGATTATATTAAATCGGAAAATGTTGCAAACACTATTGAGGAAAGATATAAAACAAAGTGACCTAGAAAAGTTTAGATACATGAGCAAGATTTTACAAGATGAAATATAGTCAGTCTCACTTCAGTGCCTGCTAAAATTATGGTGAAGATTATTCTGGGAGTTATTGAAAAACACCTAAAAGACATTGGTCAGAGCCAGCATGTGTTCACTAGGGGAAGGTCATGTCTAACAAAATTAATTTCCTTCTATGAAAAGATCACCCAGATCGCTGACCAAAGGAAGCAAGTCTATGTAATCTTTCTGGATTTCAGTAAAGCTTTCAATACTGTTCACTGTATCCTTCTGGACAAAACTGAGCTTGGCAAGGGATGCAAAGAATAACAGGAATGTATTCTATAGATACATTGCTCAGAAAATAAAGGCCAAGGAGACAGTTTCTTGAGGAGAATGCTGTGGGAAACAGTGTCAAAAGCCTTGCTGAAGTCAAGGTAGACCACATCCACCCAGCACGTCACTTTGTCATAGAAGGAGATCAGGTTCGTCAGGCAAAACCTGCCTTTCATAAACCCATGCTGACTGAGCCTGATCACCTGGTTGCCCTGTAAGTGCCACGTGATGATGCTCAAGAGAATCTGCTCCATGAGCTTCCCTGGCACTGAGGTCAAACTGACAGGCCTATAGTTTCCCGGGTCTGCCCTCAGGCCCTTCTTGTAGATGGGTGTCACGTTTGCTAGCCGCCAGTCAAATGGTACCTCCCTGATAGCCAGGACTGTTGATAAATGATGGATAGTGGCTTGGCCAGCTCCTCTGCCAGTTCACTCAGTACCCTTGGGTGGATCCCATCTGGCCCCATCGACTTGTGCACATCCAAGTGCAGTAGCAGGTCACCAACCAGTTCTTTGTGGATGGTGAGGGCCACATCCTGCTCCCCATCCCCTTCCACCAGCTCAGGGTACTGGGTATCCAGAGAACAACTGGAACAACTCTTCTCAATCAGATATTGACCAGATGAGAGGGAATGCTTTTAAACTAAGAGGGGAGATATAAATTAGAGTTTAGGAGAAAATTTTTCACTTGGAGGGTGGTGAGGCACTGGAACAAGTTGCCCATAGGGGTTGTGGATGCCCCATCCCTGAAGGCGTTCAGGACCAGGTTGGATGAGGCCCTGAGCATGTGCAGGGTTGGTGGCATCCCTGCCTATGGCAGGGGGGTCAAACTGTATGATCTTAGAGGTCCCTTCCAACCCATGCCATTCTATGATTCTATGAAAATGACCAGAATACAATTAGATACAAGTATAATAAGATGGGTGAACTATTGGCTGCAGGTTCAGGCCCAGAGGGTTCTTGTAAATGGAATTACATCAGTATGGTGACTTGTCACTTGTGGGGTTCCCCAGGACTCTATTTTAGGACCAGTACTCTTCAATATTTTCATAAATGATTTGAATATAGGACTTTGGATGAAAGATTTGAAGTGTTGTTTTATTATTATTATTATTATTATTATTATTCTATTTTTTTTATTAAGTTCATAGACAATATCAAATTGGAGCCAAATTAGAAAGCTGGGCAGTCACCAGCAATATGAAGTTTAACAAGAGCATTTGTCGGATTCTGCATCTGGGAAGAAGCAACCCTGGCTATATATGCAGACTGGGGGATGAGATGTTGGTGAGCAGCCCTGCAGAGAGGGATCTGGAGGTTTTGATTGATGGCAAGGTGAACATGAGCCACATGAGCAGTGTGTCTTGGCAACCAGAAGGGCCAACTGTACCTTTGGGTTCATCAAGCACAGCACTGCTAGACAATTGAGGGAAGAGATTGTCCTGCTCCACTCTGTGCTGGTGTGTCCTTACCTTGAGTACTGTGTGCAGTTCTGCACCACACAGTATAAGAAGGATAAAAAACTGCTAGAGAGTGTCCAAAGGATGGTTACAAAGATGGCAAAGAGTCTAGACAGAAAGACATATGAGGAGTAGCTGAAGTCACTTGGATCGTTCAGCCTTGAGAAGAGAAGACTGAAGGTGATGTGGTCTACAATTTCCTCACAAGGGGGGATGGAGGGGCAGTTGCTGATCTGGTGCCCACAAATAAGACCTAAGGAAATGGCATGAAGATGCAAAAGGGGCAGTTCAGGCTGGATATCAGGAAGAGGATCTTCAATGAGAGGATAGTCGGGAAGTGGAACAGGCTCCCCAAAGCAGTGGCCATGACACCAAAGAGCCTGCCAGGGTTCAAAAAACATTTGGACAGTTTTCAGGCACACGATCTGATTGATTGATTGATTGATTTTTGGATGGTCCTCTGGGGACCCAGGATTTGGACTTGTGGATGATCCTTGTGGGTCCCTTTTAACTCAGATATTCTACAATTCTGTATTGACTAGTATTGGCTAAAAATATTAATTTTCTTAGAGATTGTGAAAAAAAAAAAAAAAAAAAAAAGTTCCTTTTAGTCTGAAAGATCAAATTGTTCCAGTTGTACAGGAGATGTGTATTCTATTAGGTGGACAATGAAATCCAGGAACTAAGAATTGCACATAAAAACATAGCTTTAAGTACCTCATTCCTAGAATAACAAAGAATCAAACAAAAACAAAACAAGCAAATAACAATCAAACAAACAAACCAAAACAAACTATTTAAGAACTTTAGTTGGTCTAAGTGTTGACCTATTTGCTCTCAAATTTGTTTTGTGTAACCTCTTTTTTTTACTGTGTATGTTCCTTTTTTGGATGTTTATCAGCTTTGAGAGCTGTTTTAAAGTTGTTTTTGATTTTCTCAGTTTGCTATACTGTGTAATACTCAGTTATTATATGATAGATCTTATGCCTAATCTCTTATTTGCACTCAGCATTTCTGTCATCTTTGTCTTTCAGGAACCATCGCTTGGAAACTATTAACAATTATACTTTTTACTTTTTTTCCTCAAAGACACAATCTGTGGAGGAGACAAGAAATGATACCTTTCCCTCCTCCTTCTCCCCCAGGCCAGTTACAATAGCTCTTGAGTATTTTCAATATCCTGGGATGTTCAAACAAACATATTCTTGTTGATATGTCTCGCCAGTGTGTTTCTGGTTTGTTCTAGGGTTAAAGGACTGTTTAAGAACATAACCCAGAGAACTGTGTGTGGAATGATACGGACAGGCACCTAAAGGAGTGGGCACACTCAGTGCTTTTGAACTTTACCCCTGAACAAGGGCAGAATCCTGAAAAACTCATAAAATGATGGGAAAAACTATGCCATCACCATGGCAATTCCTATCTGATGCAAATTACTGCATCATACTTGGGCTTGGCCAAAGCTTACCAAGCCCTGTTCAACACTTTTCAGCACCCTCAAGGGGAAGAGAAGGTCTCTGAATCTGTGGCTTTACTAGAATGACCACAGGGATGACATGAGGAACTGGGATGGAAAATCTACCTTTAACCTAGTGGCACAGATATGTGAGTTGCAAGGGAAAGCTGTGGCCAAAAAGGGTTCTTCCAGGAAAATGGCTGCCTTGGTTTCTAGTGGGTGGTTCCCCAGACAGAGTTGGAGAACTGATCTTCTTATCCTAATATAGGGACTTATGGTTTGCATTTGCAAGAATTAAGTAATGAATATTATGATCAGGACTAGAGGAGTCCTGCCTCCAGCCAGGTGGAGGACAGGGACAACTTGGTGTAGATTCAGTGGCCTGACATATCAGATCAGACCCACATAACACCTAGGCTGTAGTGGACACTAGCGCACAGTGTACCCTAATACCATCAAGCTATAAAGGCACAAACCCCATCTATATTACTGGAGTGACAGGAGGATCGCAACAGTTAATTGCATTGGAGGCCTCAGTGAACTGTACTGGGAATGAGTGGCAAAAGCTCTACATTGAGACTGGCCTGGAGGCTCTGCATACCTTTAGCATAGATTAACTCAGAAGAGGGTATTTTAAAGACACAAAAAGGTACCAGTGGACTTTACAGTTTATGCGTAATGACCCTTGCTTTTTCAAATGCTTAGGTAAAGTTCCATCCACATTTCCAAAAACTGCATTCAGCACTTGTATTTCTTGCTTCTTCAAAATAAATAGTTTAAATAAGTAAACAAATTCATAGTCCTGCAAAACAGGGACAACAAGTCTAGATATCTTGGTATCTAGGACGCCCTTAATTATAATTGCATGGCTACATGGTATATTTATTTATATGGCAATATTTAATCTATATTATGCTTATGTTCCTGGCTGCATACTGACTTCAGCTTTACATATGAATTACAAACTACTCTCAATTAATCCAGGTTTGGTGTTTTCAGGCTCAGAAATAAACAGAGTCTGTAAATCTCAGTAGCAAACAGGTAAGCCGGTTTGCAAGACGATCTACAGATTAATGTATGCAGAAACTATATTTAGTGCTCAAGCCATAAGTTACCATGTCTAACTGTAGGCAGTTCATTGCAGACTGAGTTTCAAAGGGAAGATACAGACATCTAAGTCTCAGTCTGCAGTAAGGCCTAGGGCCTCTCTCATGCCATGAGGGATGGCCCCCTGTTCTGCTGGAAACGTGTCATTTTGCAGTAGCTGTGCCATCAAGTGGAGGATTTACAGGAAGAAATAAGAGGCTGCACAGCATCAGAGAAGATAGAAGGGAAATAAACACGATTTTATCTGAGACATAACATTTTGAAGAGCCTCAGATCCCAACTGTAGGAGAGAAGCAGGTGGTGTCCACTCCCTCTGTTAAGGTCAACATAACCTCTGGGGAAGGGGAAAGATAGAAGTTGATGACTTCTGGCATCAAGAGGAAGACTCCTACCCCACCTACAAGTATATAAGGAACCTACAAAATAGGTCCACTGCACTCAAAATTGAAGAGGAGACAGAGGTACCTGCAAGCAAAGGATCTGGTCTATCTAACCTTAAACCATGTGAGACCACCAGGAAAAAACAGTAAGTCATCTCAATGGATAGCTCAATGTTGTGGGGGACAGAGGCATCCATCTGTAGACCAGATTTATCAACTAGAAAGAATTGCTGCATTCCAGGGGCCTAGATACAGAATGCTGTTAAGGAACTAGATGATCTGGTCTAGGTGATCTTTGAGGGTCCCTTCCAATCCCTAACATTCTGTAACTGCAAAAGCTTGTCCGACCTTCTAACTGTTACGCTTTGTTTTATTCCACGTGGGCACAAATTATACTGGTAGAATAAATGTGGACAATATCGAAAGTGACTAGAGACCTCTAGGAATCAGATGACCTCCAACCTCAACCATTCTGTGATTCTGTGGATTCAGTTTCATAGAAGAACTTTCCTTAAGGTCTCCTAATCAAAGTGAGAAACAGATTCAGACATATCTTTTTCTCAGTTTTGTCCTGGCTGATTTCTATATCCCTCCAGTCTGCAGACTAGCTGCTGGATAGCTTTTTGCCGTATTCCTATTATAATCCATAGGCAATCAACAGCTTCCCTTAAACCTGAGAAAACACCTACTTCTTTTTTTTCCCCCTTCCCAAAGGAAACATATTCACCTTTACTTTGCTGAAGCCTCAAACTGAGCTGCTCTTAAACTGAGCAAGGTGCATAGACACATATGGTTGTAATGCCCCCAGGATCCCTTCCTATATCTGGCTGCAAAAGACATACTCTCAAAGCCCTAACTAAATGTCTGTAAAATTTTTACCATGATTGAAACTAATGTAACAGAATCTCAGTAACAGAAACAAAGATTTTTTAAAGACTGGTAAATATTGAGAAAAATAAAATCCCTGAATTATTGGCAAATTCTAAGGTCAAAGTGCTCGAGAAATGTTTTTGAAGTACATTGACTTCAAACTCTTGAGTAAGTAGTCGAAATGCATGTGTTCATACTTCAAAATATTTGGATTGCTTCCTAGCAGGAAGAGAAAGCTGTAGAATCCATTTATATTGAATCTCTTTTAGAATACATATTGAGTTTTTCTTGCTACACATGCAGAGAAAATCCACTTGCAAGAACAAGCAAGTGAGCAGTCACATCAGGAGACCATGCTTTCATCTTCCATTTATAGAGACTAAAATCAAATGTTCTGGTTATGTCTTAGTAGCCATTTATTCTCCTTTTCACAACTTTGGTGTCTTCCTGCAACATGCAGAGGGAGTTTGCCCTCTGTAGCTAAAACAGAACTCTGTGACAGCTCTAAATTAAAATCCTATTAATCCATATATAATTAATATTATTTTGCCTTGAACCCAACTAAAAGCATACTAAAATATTATAACTAACAATAGTATATAACTGTATAATATTTTAACACTAATATAGAGTGGTCACCTAAATTTTATTTAGGCATTTTATAGAAGTAAGTTGCCAATGTTATAATGATGTAAAGATAACTTATAAGGACTGCAAATATTCAGAACATCCTGCTGAATGCACAGGAAAGATGACTGACAAAACCAAAAACAATATAAGGGACATTGGGAACAAAGGAAACACTTTTTTGAAGGAAGCAGGTGAATTGTATAAAAACATCAGGCATGGGGAAATTGTGTAAAAACATCGGGCATGACAGAGGAAAACTAGAGAAGAGAGGTAAGACAATTTCATTTGCAACTTACTTTATCAAAGAGCTCTGAAGCCTGATCACCATACATTCAGTTTACCACCAAAGACCAGAGCCATCAGTACTAACTGAATAATATGAACTCCACAATATTGTATTCTCACATCCATTTTAAAGAAGTCTTAAAGCCTTAAAGTTTTATACGTTGATAATGATGTTAATTAGTAAGGTATACGAAGTAACCATTAACAAAAAGCGTGCTGTTAATGAATGAATGAATTTAGGAAAGGTTAAATTTTAAGGCTGTCCTCATTTGTCTATCTTATGACATTGTTTTTAATTTCTAATGTTCAAATATATAGAGGTGTGTATATATACATATATATGTATGTAAACACCTTTATTTAATGCCAACACTTCTCTCTCAAGTAACAAACTCAACGATGTTGTAAAGGTTAAGCAATTTTATGTGAGATATCAGGATTCTTTACTTTGCAACATTCCATTATTATTTACCTTTACCATTAAGCAGCAAGAATTTGATTAGAGTATTCTCAGTACACCTCTGGTGAAAATTGTGCCTTGAGCTTTCTATTACTATGCAGTACACCCTTTCATTTTTGTGTGCATATGAAAGTTAGTTTTGAACAGTGATAAAGACTAGAAAAAGAAAGCCAAGATAATATTGCAGAGATATATGACTAAACCCAAATCTTTCTTTTCTAAGTGATTATCTGGTTTACAGTAACTGTGAGATAAGTGCTGAAAACCTAATCATTATCAGTAATTTATAATCACAATCAAAGCTTCAGTATCAGTCTTCAGTGTGAAATGATTCAATTTTCTTCTGAGCAGTTAATGTCTCACGAGTTTTCCATAGTGTCTGATGGCAACATTTTGCAAGAGAGTTTTTTTCTTCATATAATAGACAAAGCACAGACAGATTTTTATCAGACGACAGCTTACACAGTGGTGAAAATAATAATAAAAAGATATAAAACATATAGGTCTCTAATGGTTTTTTTGTTTGTTTGTTTTCTTTTTTTCTTTCATCATCACTGACCATAGTGGAACATCTGGGTTTTAAAGAGCTTTAGGCTTAGGGATGAAATAAAATGGCACTAACATGGATTTATTTATTTATCCATTTATTTACCTATTTATTTATTATCTGTGTACCTAGAACTGTAGTCCTAAATGGAGTTCTGCCATTTTACATTGACTGTGTTGACACATATTTGGCTGTGGATAAACTAGAGCATTTTTGTCTCACATGTCTGCCCTGGGGTGCTACTGGAGGTTTCTGTCACTATGATGAGAGCATATGAATGAAAATCCATTTCTTAACCAAGCCTAATGTATTAAACAACCTGAATTCAGCATTAGATTAACTTATTGTGACTGGCTACAGGCAGTTCAACAAAATGCTTGCAAACAATTCAGGTCTTTCTGGTCCTGCAGTGGCATCTTCCACATATGCAATAGGCAGATAGAGACAGGTTCAAATGTTCCAATGTAGCACGCTGCAATTTCTTTCTGACACAAAATCTCTTTTAGGAAAAGATCTATTTACAGTTTTTAGGGGTAAAAGTTTGTTGTTCCTGACAGACCTGCATGTTTCATTGTTTATCTGTCTTTTACTTTTTACCTGTAAAATGTTCTGTGTTAGAAAGCAAACTGAGCAATAAAACAAACAAGAGAACAAAACACACTGCTACTGGAAAGGTATTAACATGCTGGTAATGGAGAAGTTGATAATAGAAGAATGTATTCCACAGTCATGAGTTATGCTAAAGAAAAGTTGAGAATATATGAGTCTGTAAAATGTAGTTCATTTTTCAGTTTACAGCTGCAGAAGCCAATCCCTGTTTGATACCAGGTTTCAGATGTTCAGTCAGCTATATAAACTGTACAGTGATGTGCAATAACTATAGACAACAGAAGTCCTTAAGCATATGAAATATCTCTTCAAAAGAAAACACACATAAATATTGATTTTTAACAATAAATTTCTGCAAAGCAGTTTTGAGCCCTTGACAAACTTAACCTCTGATCCTGAAACATTGTTGTAAGTACTTCTACTAATATAATACTCACTAAAAGCTTATCTTTATCTAGTGAGGATGTATCAAAGTGTAGCTCAATATGTAGTACTGATTAGTTCTGCAGAACCAATCCTTACATTTTTCTAAATAAAACATACTGAACTATCTGAGATTGTAAAAGGAATCTGAATAACATGGTAATATGTTTTCCATGTTCAATTCTCAAAAAACAGCTGAAAAGATTTTTACCAATCTTTCCAAAATATTTAGTGTTGAGGAGGGAGAACAGACAAGAGAAATGTGCTCTTGACAGGTAGTGAAATGAAGAGCATCTTAAAAATGCTGCTTAGAATGAAACCGCCATTCCAACCCAAATCATAACATCACATTACTAGCTCTACAGTCACTTGCTGCCTCCTGAATATCCCTTTGCCTTTGAATGTAAGCCTTTTATTAGACATTCAGCAGCTTTCCTGGGATGTTTGCTAAAACACAAAGGGGAATAAAGATGTTTAAACAATAAGTCACCTCAATACTGTTTGGTGGTAGATTAAACACAGAGATCACTGAGAGTAAAAACAGGATTTAACCTTCACTATCTCAGTACATATTCAGAAGACTAGAGTGCAGAGCAATGTGAGCATGCAGGCAGTCTGAGCAGGTGTTAAGATGACAATTCACAGACAGCAGAAAAAGGCACCTGTGTCTTAGGCATCCTCAACTGTGGATGGAGAACTATGGATGTTACTAGTGGAGTAACATGAATATTTTCAAAATCAATTTGGCTGTTAAGCTTCATTATCTTGATATATGAGACTATACATTGAGGTAGCTGAAGAACAGAAATAAGGTTTAGAGCTTTTTTTTTTTTTGCTTTTTTTTTGCTTTTTTTCCGTTTCTCTAGCTTTATGTCCATTTGCAGAACCAAGGATTCAAATATACTCTGACTAGTTTTGAAAATTTTGAAATCTTACTGTCTCACCTGTCTGCCTCATTCTGTTGACGGTGAGTACCTCCTTTACCACAGCATCAACAGAGAATGGGCTGTGTATCTGGATGTCACCCATTTATGTTCTTTTTTTTTCTTGGTACATATGGCATTCTCTGCCATTCTTATAACATGGTATGCATGTTTCCATCTGTTACATCTGGGAGTGTCTGAGACACAGACAAATCTCTCTTTCATTGCCACAGCTGCCAGAGGATGACAATTACCACCACAAGAGTGAGTAAATATAGCTAGTGAAAGAATTTTCAGATTCTTAATAGAGGATATGCTTTTGTTGTTGTTGCTTGTTTGTTTTTAAGAGACTGAGATGGCACTTGCATATGGCTTTTTCCTCCCTCACCCCAAATAAAAATTGTAGCAACCAAAATATTTGGAAATGGAAATAAAATTCATCTAATGGCTGTCATTAGGGAGAATAAAAGACAGGAAAATGAAATTGAAAAAGCAAATGTTTGTCCTTATCTTTTTGAAAGAAACATTTTAACTATTTAATTAAATTATTTTTCAGAATCACTACTCCTTAATTACAGGATGTTGAAAAATTAGTAAATCTCTCTCTTTTCACATTTTTTCCCCAGCTCTTGTTTTAAATGCCAATAAAGTTATTTATTTTGTTTTGTTTTGTTTTATTTTATTTTATTTTATTTTATTTTATTTTATTTTAATTTAATTTTTACAATTGTAGTTTACTTCAACAAACATTTTGTTGACTTCCAACGGCATGTTGTTATGTTGTAACAATGGTGGATGGATGTAATATTTACTTCAGAGTGATGTGATGATTGTTTCTTAATCATATTCATGTATGTGATATATGTGCAAGCACTACATTTTTTTGGAAGACATTTTCTCTTTCTCTTTTCTTTTACCTTTTTTTGTGGTTGTCCCCTCAAACCTTAAAAATATAATAAGAAATGGAAGCTTATTACCCAAAGTATGCAATAAATGAATTTGTATGCAACATATCACTATAACTATCATATGTATTTCCTTAGAATATATTTCTGGAGTGCAATAGAATTTAAAACAAAAAATTGTTCACAAGTTTATCTTTCTGGACTTCAGAGCACACAGTAAAGCTGCTCTTTATTATTGTGCTCACAACTTCAGAGCACCTTGACAACCTTATTATTCAAGACATTATTGTCTTGAAGGATTTATTAGAAGGATCTAAGGATTATTCAAGACAGAGAAGTCTCCTTTTGATTTGAAAATCCTTTGGTGTAGTTCATTTCTCTTATTTTCTCATCCTGAATAATAACAAATCGTATTCCTTACCTCCAATTTTAAGAGCAGAGTATTCTATATCATGTTTCTGTCATTAGCAAAAATATTTGTATGCTTCTCTAACTCACCAGTTCCTTTTTTTTTTTTTTTTTTTCCATTGTCAATGTAAATCTCAATCTTATATAATACGTATGGTGTAGTATGTTACAAAACAAATGCTACCAGGTATCCCAACTCTATTAAAAATAAAATAAAATAAAATAAAATAAAATAAAATAAAATAAAATAAAATAAAATAAAATAAAATAAAATAAAATAAAATAAAATAAAATAAAATAAAATAAAATAAAATAAAATAAAATAAAATGAGGGATAGGTCCTGCCTAACAAATTTGATTTCCTTTTATGATAAGATCACCCATCTAGTCAATCAAGGGAAACCAGATGATGTGATCTTTTTGGACTTCAGCAAAGCTTTTGAGACAGTTTCCCATAGGATCCTACCGGAAAAAATGTCCAGCATACAACTTAACAAAACAATGGGTGAGCAATTGGTTGAAAGGCAGGGCTCATGGTAAGGGTTGTGGTAACTGCGGTCACATCTAGCTGGTGGATGGTCACTAGTGGGGTCCCTCAAGGCTCCATTTTAGGGCCAGTCCTCTTCAATGTTTTTATAAATGATTTGGATGTAGGACTAGAAGGTGTTATGAGCAAATTTGTCGCCAACACCAAACTTGGAGGAGTTGTGGACTTGGATGAGGGTGGAAAGGCCTTCCAGAGAGACCTGGACAGATTGGAGAGCTGGGCAATTACCAACCACATGAACTTTAACAAAAGCAAGTGCCAGGTCCTGCACCTGGGACGGGGCAACCCTGGCTTTACATACAGCCTGGGAGACGAGATGCTGGAGAGCTGTCCCACAGAGAGGGATCTGGGGGTTGTGGTTGACAACAAGTTGAATATGAGCCAGCAGTGTGCCCTGGCAGCCAGGAAGGCCAAACATATCCTGGGATGCATCAAGCACGGCATTGCTAGTTGGTCGAGGGAGGTGATTGTCCTGCTCTACTCTGTGCTGGTGTGGCCTCACCTCAAGTACTGCGTGCAGTTCTGGGCACCACAGTACAAAGACATTAAACTGTTGGAGAGTGTCCAGAGGAGGGTGACGAAGATGGTGAAGGGCCTAGAGAGGAAGGCATATGAGGAGCAGCTGAGGTCACTGGGCCTGTTCAGCCTGGAGAAAGGGAAGCTGAGGAGGGACCTCATCACAGTCTACAACTTCCTCGAGAGGGGGAGTGGAGAGGCAGGCAACCTATTCTCTGTAAACACCAGTGATAGGACCCGTGGGAATGGTGTCAGGCTGTGACAAGGAAGGTTCAGGCTGGACATCAGGAAGAGGTTCTTCACCGAGAGGGTGGTTGAGCACTGGACCAGGCTCCCCAGTGAAGCAGTTACTTCACTAAGCCTGTCTGAATTTAAAAAGTGATTGGACTGTGCACTTAGTCACATGGTGACTTGATGATCCTTATGGGTCCCTTCCAACTCGGGATATTCTATGATTCTATGATTCTAAAATAGAATAGAATAGAATAGAATAGAATAGAATAGAATAGAATAAAATAAAATAAAATAAAATAAAATAATATAAAATAAAATAAAATAAAATAAAATAAAATAAAATAAAATAAAATAAAATAAAATAAAATAAAATAAAATAAAATAAAATAAAATAAAATAAAATAAAATAAAATAAAATAAAATAAAATAAAATAAAATAAAATAAAATAAAATATCAGGGAATGGACTATTGTATGTTACATGACAGGACAAATATAACATTTTTAAAAAAATGTAGGTTCTCATCAAACAGGCAGTTTTGGATGGTTGGGGAAAGCTAGATATTATGAAACATTAGAAGTATTTTCCTGCTATTGTAGTCTGGTTTGCCAGATTGTATCTTATCTGTTCCATAGCAGCTGTCATCTCTGAGAACAAATGAACACACAATTTTTTATGTCAAGCAATAATTAAATAATTTATTGTGTAAATAGGTTAAAAGTTTACAATATAATTGTAAAAACAAATCCCAGTAGGTTAATGACTACTAAAGCTATATCTACCAGTATACATAAATCCACATAAATTCTCTCTGTATAAGATATGGCTGTATTGACCATTTGGCAGGAATGAAAACAAACAAGCAAAAAATAAAATAAAATAAAATAAAAAACAGACCAAAACACTCAGTCGAAGTTTAATACAATAGTTTGTCTCACATAAATTTTTTATAAAGAAAAAATTACACTTTTAACAAAAATTGGGAATGGAAAGCTTAGGAATTGGTCACTCTCATTGAACTTAGAAGGCCTGTGTTTTTGTTTCTTCAGCTTCAAATATACACGCAAACTTACATTCAAAATTGTACTCTCATGTATATATACTTATGGATGGTACAAGATATGGACACAACTAACTACGAATAATAATAAAATGTGTAGCATCCTTAAAAAATTCGCAGGATCACCCATGATCTTTACTAAAAATGGCTGATGGCTGATACTGGTTTTTCCCCTTCACTGACTTCTTCCAAAAAGTCTGAGAAGAAAACCTGATTGAGTGCAAAGTCTCAGACATGTATTTTGAGTTGGAGATAAGTAAAATACCTAGTATGTCTCAGGTCTATCAGATGCCTAGAAGTTTTCTGT
This sequence comes from Aythya marila, assembly GCF_965140915.1. Taxonomy (NCBI): domain Eukaryota; kingdom Metazoa; phylum Chordata; class Aves; order Anseriformes; family Anatidae; genus Aythya; species Aythya marila. The sequence goes on along the minus strand of NC_139042.1, from coordinate 41,242,492 downwards.
CTATGAGAAAATAAGGAACTAATAACTTTGAGGCTGTCTTGGTGGCCAATAAAGGGAAACAGACATTTTCAGTGACTGATATATCTTTGGTGTCTTAAATTAGTCTCAGTCTGGTATGTAACTTAGAGTTACATCTCTTTCCACTAAATATAAGAGATAATGATTACAGTTAACTTAAGCTAGAAGTTTTAGATATAGTTAGTAAACCTAATAAAAACTATTCACAACTTTCAATAGAGAATTTAGAAGATCAATTTTTTTGATGTACTAGGAAAATTATGGAAACTGAATAACGAATGATTCAACAAGTACATGTATGCATACAGTTTCATCAAATCAAATTTATATCATCAAAACAATGATGGAGAGAATTTTTAAATGTAGTCACATCAATGGCAGAAGATTAACTGTACAAGACAAAAACAAGGATCCCCAGAGGAAGTGGTCATAACACCAAGCCTGCTGGAGTTCAAAAAACATTTGTACAATGAGAACCATGTCAGATCAGATATCCACTCTGCAGCCCATGGAGGAGCCCATGGTGGAACAAGTAGCTATGGCCTAAGGAGATTGAAGCTCATGGAAATCCGATGCAAGAAGCATGCTCCAGGCCAGACCTGCAGCCCATTGAGAGGAGCAGGTTGTCTCACAGGAGCTGCTGCTCATACCCCTGCTTGGAGTAGTCCTTTCCTGAAGGAATGCAGTCCATGGTATGGACCCATGTTGGAGGAGTTCTTGAAAAGCTGCAGCCTGTGAGAACCCCATGTAGGATCAGTTTTGTAAGGACATCATCCTGTGGGAGGGACTCCATGCTGAAGCAGGGTAAGAAAGTGACCATAAAGAAGCAGCAGAGGTGAAGCATTATGTACTGACCACAACCCCCATTCCCTGCACAGCTCAGGGTGTGGGGAGGGGGCAGGAGGAAAGGGAGGCAGAGGAGGGTTTCACTTTTTCACTTTTAGTTTCTAACTGCTCTAATCTGTTATTAGCTAGGGACAATAAATTACATTAATATGCCTGTGCTGAGTCTGTTTTGCCCATTTTGCCCATGACAGTAATTGGTGAGTGATCTGCCTTATTGCAACCCATGAGCCTTATTTTCATCATATTTTCTCTCCTTGCTCTTATGAAGAGGGCAAGTAAGAGAGCACTGTGGTGAAGCTTAGCTAGCCATTAGTGTGAAACTACAATAAAGTGTCGGAGATAACAGAGAGTTATCCTGGAATCTCAAATAGCAGTAGGTACTTACAGGCAGGCAACCAAACAGAGCCTAGTGAAATTTGGAGAGATGTTTAGATAAGGTAGGCACCACCTATAACTTGATTCATCTGAATATTCATAAGCACAGAGCAGCATCTGAAATATCTTAAGGTATTCCACCTTACATGAGGATGCTGGCTCAGAACAGAGTGGATTTACTTTTTATTGTTGCTGCTGTTTTTTCCCTTTTTTGTTTGTTTGTTTGTTTGTTTGTTTTCCCCTCATCTAATACAGGTATTGATGTCATCCTAAAAATTCACAAACACTGGGCATATTCAGATGACTGTATCGAGGTTTTAAATCTCTTTAGCTTAAGTGGTCATCAGATTACACTGAACGTATGCTCACCATTAAATGTAATGAGAGTTTAAAAATCTAATTTATAGATGAATACCTACACTGAAACATGTAAATTTTGGGATCAACACTCTGAAGCTGGATTTCATACTTCTAGGTCAATTTAATTTACTTACCTATAAGTGTCAAATATTATGTGAAATGCCATGGGTTATTGAAGAAATCCATAGGTAATGGCACAGAACATACAGGAAACTTGCAACTTTCCAGCAATTACAGATTAGATGGGATACCCTAGAATGTCTCAAACAGCAGAAAACAGTCTCTGTTCCAGCAACTAAATTCCAATCTGAATGCTGAGTAACATAAATCTCAGCACAATTGACATCTTTGTGGCCAGGATTTTACAATACTTTGTGAGAGTTATTCTTGAATATTATTACTAAACTATAAAAGCATTTTGGAAACATATTTGTAATAAGAGGCCTTGTAATAACCTTATTAACAGTGGCCATTCTTACATTAATTTACCCCTATGTGTCTGAATAGACACTCAAAACTTTATTACCATTCCATAAATTTCAACAGCTGATTTTGTGTGTGTGTTGTATGTGTGCTATTAATTATTTAGCAGATCATTATTTTGTTTACCTTTGTTGTTGTCACTACAGACTTCTGTAGATAAATGTTTTGGGGTAATTTTGTCTTTTGAACATCATAAACAGTAACAAATGCTTTTTGATTCACTTACAAATTATAAGAGAAGAGCCATGAAATTTTCCTAACCTTTTCTGTAGCTCAATAAATCACAAACAGACAAGAAAGTTAAGCACTGCTTCAGTGGAAAATCAGCAGACAGATGTAGCACACATTCCCCTCAAAATAATTCAGAACCTGTTCCAATTTATCAAATGCCTACTTTATCTGTCAAAACAATGTCCTTTCTCAAATAAAGGGCATTGTTTCTGCAGCAAGAAAAAGGTTCTGATGTATTGTTATCTGCAAATGGATGGTGGAATAATGGAACAACAGGCAGTGTTTCAAGCTAAGAGATCAAAGGGCAGAATACATTACAATTCTTGTTAAAATAAATTAGACTGAAATCATAATTTCAATAAAGACATTTATAACCTTAAACAGTCTCTGGAGTTTACAGATCCAAAGAAACAATAAGAAAATCCCTTTTAATATATTTTAAAGTATCTCATCCCACTGTGAGGACTCCAAATTTCAGAGAAATCAAGATTTACAGAACTGTAATGTACATCTTGTGCTGACATTATACTATCTTGCATTTGCAGAGGAAATATTTGCAATTGCTTTATTCAGTTTTAACGTGTTTGTATTATCATGATATAAAAACATTCACAGATTTCTAGATTAAGAATTTCCATAAGCAAAATATATTCATTTTAAATCCCACAAGATAATCTTGATCACTCAGTGTTAGGTGATATGTTATAATATTAAGCCACAATATAAAATTGAATTCCTCCTTTAAAATTATCCATGTCTTCCAAATTTCACCAGCAAAAATCTAGAATGAAATCTATTTTCTCCAGTGTAAACTAGAAAAACAAACAAACAACCAAACAACAAAAAACTATTAATAACTTTCAATTAATTGAAAAAGCCCAGGAATATTGAGTATTCATCAAATCTGTGTACTGAAACCTTGTTCTATTACCAAGTGACTGTAATACTCAGATACTTTCTTTAACCTAAACATGTCAGATATTTATAATGGTTTCTGCAGCCAGCTTGATCCCAAGCTGAACTGTGACAACTTTGCACTGATGTATCTATCTCCTCCATGATTGCATGCAGTTCTTTCTTTCTTATATTTCTCAATTTTTCAAATTCTTTTTTTTTTTTACATAATTGTGAGCTCTGCTAGTTCTTAGGTTTCTTTTCTCTGTTATGATACATTTTTAAGATCACAGAGTCCTCTAAATATGACTGAATCAACTTCTTTAGAAATGTATTCATTTATGATCAGATGATGACAACTTCAAAATTTATAAATATCCTCTTTTTTTTTTTTTTTTAATAAGCACTTTACTTACACCTTGCTTTGATATGGAAAATAGTATCTCAATTTTATTAAAAGAAACTCTATGATCAAAATCACAACAAAGTATAAAGAGAACAATTTTTTTTGAATATCTTGTGATTGCAATGCCAGATTAATTTCTAATTGTACTAGCTTTTATTTCAGTGACATTCCAGTGCAAGGCAAAAAGTAAGCTCATTCATGACATCTGTTGAAGCTCAGTTATGCCAGCTTTTACTGAGCTGCATAAGTAGGTGTCTGTATACGTAAATAGGCCCGCTGAAATCAATTAGTCCTTATGCAGTACAATACTGACATCGAATTCTAGAATTAAGATCAACTAAATCAGAAAGATTACTAATATCAAAACTAGGTCTAGCCAGTGCAAAAGAGTAGAATGATGTAAAAAGATATGGTATTCCCAGTTGCACATCACCAGACCTTTGCTAGGGGTAGTTCCACACACATTGTCACTAATGTCACTATGTAGGAGAACTCCCTGGTTTGCTGCAGGCTAGCTTGAACTATTTAATTAAGAAATTTACACTAACACAACTGATTTTGCTCAAAGGGTGAAACTAAGGGACACTGACATGAACAATGTCAGTGACTATAAAACTGCAGGATGACTTCCAGCTAGTGGGTATTGAGAAGCAACTGAGCCATAAAAATATTCTGCACAGTATGGCCTGAATAAGAAGGGTTTGTGCATTTAAGTATCACAGATATGAAGTATTAGGTTAGTAAACACAGACTAAAATTCAGTGAGAAATATTCAGATACATTCTTTCACTGATATTTGCTGCTGCAACAATTCAGAATAGCACAGGGTTTCATTTTTTTTTTTTGTTTTTGTTTTGTTTTGTTTTTCCTAACAAAACAGCAGAGAATAACCCAAAATAGTTTTGTTAGATTGATAGAAACCAACAAATAAACAAAGAATCCTGATAGCAGAGTAAATATACAGTAATATTGCAAGGGAATGCTACATGTAGGTACATATTCAAAGGCAAATATTCAAACATCATTTCAAAATAGTCATATCCCCTATTTTTTGAAGAAACATTCAACACTAGTTACTGTCATTTTAATAAAACAGAGCAGAACACTGAGTTTCAAAAGTTATTCTATTAAAGGACTTATGAATAGATACATATTTCTGAATGATATTTATACTTATGAAAATGATGAAATGTGAGAAGTGAGAAACTACTACAAATGTCATTTTAATTTAATAAAGACGTTCTGTAGTTATTGACAAAGAAAATAGTCATTAAATAAAGATTAATGAGGAAACGAATTACATTCAAAGAATGTGAAGATGAAATAAAAAAGTGTATCTGGAGAAAACAAACCTTTCTCTTCAAGATATTCTTAATCAAAATCAGACACAGAACCTAAATTGAAATAGTTAATTAGGGCCCAGGCCTAAATCTCCAGATAACCAAAATGCCAGCTGAAATTACTGAGGTTTTCAGATGCACAGATGATTAGGAATAGGATGATCCCAGATCAGTACAATTCATTCAGAGGACCAGAATCTTTATTGAAATCTGACTTCGGCTTGTTCTGGAAGCAAGCTGGAAGAATATAAAACACCCGATATGAATATTGGCCAGATACTATCTGAAACTAAAGTCAAAAACATCAACTTTCATCCATGTAAATGGTTGGCAAAGAAACATTTTTTTTGCCATAATTCTCTGCGGAGGTGCACCAGAAAGTTTTCCTGATGCAGAGAAAGAAAATTAGGAGCTTGTTAACACCAGTCAGGTTGTGTTGCCCATTACATTCTGACCTCCATGAAACAAATGTAAAAGCTCTACTACAAATGAATGGATAATTGTGATGTGATAGCATATTTCCCAGGGAAAATGACATGGCACTGGGCATTAAACCTGCCATATTGAGAATATTTAAAGTACTCCACATCGAGTGAAAATTATTCACAAAACCACTATTGCTGTATGTGGGACACTTTCAGATTCGTATTTCGATGTGATATTTTACACAAGAAAATCATAAGGGATTTTTGTTTTGGTGCCATTTCTTTAACTGCATCTTGCTTTTGCTTATAAGCAAAAAGGTGGGTTTTTTTGTTTGTTTATTTGTTTGTTTTGGTGAGGGAATTTCTCACTAATAGTTCAAAAAATGCAGTGTACATGTATAAACAACAAAGAGAAAAAGGTTTTTCCTATTTTTTACAAATAGCAGTTTTTAAACAGAAGTGATCAACAATGCTTTCTGTATGAGAATGAGTGCTGACAAAAATAATTAAATAAATAGAAAAGTACAAAAGATAGACTTCTTCAGGAAGTTATAGTATTCGGAAATGTTTTATTCAATGATAGTCAAAAAAACAGGATCTTGCTGCCTTTTTTTTTTTTTTTCAATTAGAATAGAAGAATAAAATAAGCAGTATAGAATTGATTGGTCAAGGTTCTTCCTAACTATAGTAGAATTTCTTCACAAGGTGGTCAAAACCCACATTTTTATCAACATTTCTCACCAATACAATTCTGCTCAGTTATCATTTTTACTTTGAAAACTAGGTTCTTTCTTCAGAGATGAAGGGCAAATGAAGCCACGTGTATCCCTCTCTGATAAAAAAAAAAAAAAAAAAAAAAAGTGGTTTGTGGTTCATATTTTCATCATCTTATAACAGAAATTCACAGCAAATGGAGTATGAAACTGAACAGATACATAATGTCCCTATTTTCCATTTGATGTTTATGTTTCTATCTTAATTAGGGTAAAAAGTCAGCAAGACTGTTTAATCTGACATCATTTAGAAAAATTACTTGAAAAATACAAAGACCTGTATACAGATGGTAATTTAAGAGTTAACTATGACTAATACATGTACAATCAGGCTTATGAAAACTAGTTCTTTTTTGTTAAGTATTGGTCACAAATGGAGCTCCTTTTTCATATATCATTCAGTTGAAAAAGACAAACCAAGCCATTTCATTTAAATTTCAACAAAATGTGTTGAGTCTGGTAGTGTATAGTATCAAATTAAATTGCTGCACAGCATGTTTTCCTCCAAAGTTGAAATTAATTGTGACATTCAGTAGATACTTAAACAAACAGTAAAAATGACAATTTTAGAATGAAATATTTCATGCCTGATTAAAAAAAAAATATGAATAACTTTCTATTAGGAATGTTTTACAGTTTTTCATCATTTAATATACACATCAAAACATGGAAATGTAAACTATGGATCTTCCAGTCTAATACACAGCTTACAGTAAAAGGAACTTTGAATATCCCCTTAGAGATTTCGGCAACGATTTTCCACTCCATTACACCAATTTCATACTGGGGTAAGTCCATTGATGTCAATGGTGTTACATCAGCTTAAAAACAATATGACAGAATAGAAGATCAAGGTTATTCAAGCTCTTATTTATGGTTATGGAAAATTACATATGCCTGATGTACATGTTGATAACAAGACTCCGTGTTGTTTTGTATTTCTTTGATAATGAAAATGTCCTCATCTACAAAAAGCAGAAAACTGAAGTTGAAACATAACAGGTATTTACCAGCTAAACATACGTAGGTGTAGACAGCAAATGCTAGTTATAAAATAACCACACAGTGTGACAGCTGCTCTACTACACTAACATTAAATGTGAGAAAAGTTTGAATAGAGTGAATGTTTAAAAAATGAAATCCAAAGAAACTATAAAACAGAAAACCAATAGGTTTGAAGTTCTGTCTACTCCTACATTACCTTAGAATTTTACTTTTATTTACTTTATGTTTCCAGAAAAGGTACCACATATATTAATGGGAATTTCTGAAATATATTACTCTTGACACAACAGTCAAATTAAAAAGTCAAAGTAAAAATTCTGTTATATTCATAAAATGAACTATGAAGATGAATTCCTGTCAAGAACATAACACTGGTCTCACTTTCTGAATCTTCACTGTGGCTGAGAAAATGCATCTGAGAGAAGCTTGAATCCCCTGTTTCTTGCAATGAACAGTTCTGTTTATATATCTCACCTTCCCTGTGGCAGATTATGTCTGGGACTTCTATGAGGAACTCCAGAGTCTCTGCAGAGTGACATCAACTTTTTTGTCTTCAGATTCTATTGCTTACTATAAGCAAAAATGAAACAGATGGAGACATAGTATTCTATCTCTCCCAGTCCATAATGTAAGTAAATCTATGCTGGAAGGACTTTAAGCCCTTAGAGACTTGTAGATATGCCCTCAAAACATCAAGAATAACATATACAGAGATAGGCATTATGGAGGAGTAGCTCTTTTATGCTCAAGCAGACCTGGATATCACTTTTCACAGAATCCTGTGCCATCTCATTAAAATTTTGATTCATGTTTTTTCTGGTAGTACTTTTAATTAGATTGTATCTGTATAGTAATTTCTGCCTAAGGAGAGTACTTTGCATTTCTAAATTTTGGAATTGTGTGCTTCTTCCTTGCTTGTCATTATCTAATTGTTTAAATATTTTTTTACTACAGGCCAGTCAGTCTCATATCTGTGCCTTGCAAGATCATGGAGCAGATCCTCCTGGAAATTATGCTAAGGCACATGGAAAATAAGGAGGTGATTAGTAAAAGCCAACATGACTGCATTAAGAACAGATCGTGCCTGACAAATCTGGTGACCCTCTATGATTGGATTACAGTTTGGGTAAACAGGGGAGGAGCAACTGACTTCATCTACTTGGACTTGTGAAAAGCATTTGACACTGTCCCCCATGATATCCTTGTCTCTAAATTGGAGAGACATGGATTTGATGGCTACACTACTCAGTGGGTAAGGAATTGGCTAGATAGTTGCACTCAGTGAGCTGCTGTCAACAGCTCAATGGCCAGGTGGAGATCAGTAGTGAGTGGTGTTCCTCAGTAGTCCTGTGTTTTACCGGGACCAGTGTTTAACTTCTTTGTCAGTGACATGGACAATGAAATTGAATGCACCCTTGGCAAGTTTGCTGATGACACCAAGCTGTGTGGTACTATCAATATGCTGGAGGGAAAAGATGCCATCCAGAGGAATCTGGACAGGCTTGAGAAGTTGCCCTGTGAGAATCTCATGAGGTTCAACAAGGCCAAGTGCAAGATCCTGCATCTGGAAGGGAACAATCCCAAGCACAAATACAGGCTTGGCAGAGAATAGATTGAAAGCAGCCCTGATGAGAAGGACCTGGGGGTGTTGGTTGATGAGAAACAACATGAACTGGCAACATGCGCTTGCAGCCCAAAAAGCCAACTGCTTCTTGGGCTGCATCACAAGAAGCATGGCTGCTCTTGGCTTGGACTGGCGCACGCTTCGTTGGGTTAGAAACTGGCTGGATAGCCGGGCCCAAAGAGTCGTGGTGAATGGAGCCAAGTCCAGTTGGAGGCCAGTCACTAGTGGCGTCCCCCAGGGCTCGGTGCTGGGGCCGGTCCTCTTTAATATCTTCATCGATGATCTGGACGAGGGCATCGAGTGCACCCTCAGTAAGTTCGCAGATGACACCAAGTTAGGTGCGTGTGTCAATCTGCTTGAGGGTAGGAAAGCTCTGCAGGAGGATCTGGATAGGCTGCACCGATGGGCTGAGGTCAACTGCATGAAGTTCAACAAGGCCAAGTGCCGGGTCCTGCACCTGGGGCGCAATAACCCCAAGCAGAGCTACAGGCTTGGAGAGCTGCCAGGCAGAGAAGGACCTGGGAGTGATGGTGGATAGTCAGCTGAATATGAGCCAGCAGTGTGCTCAGGTGGCCAAGAAGGCCAACGGCATCCTGGCTTGTATCAGGAACAGTGTGACCAGCAGGGCTAGGGAGGTGATCGTCCCCCTGTACTCAGCTCTGGTGAGGCCGCACCTCGAGTACTGTGTTCAGTTTTGGGCCCCTTGCTACAAGAAGGACATGGAGGTGCTTGAGCGGGTGCAGAGAAGGGCGATGAAGCTGGTGAGGGGCCTGGAGAACAAGTGCTACGAGGAGCGGCTGAGGGAGCTGGGCTTGTTCAGCCTGGAGAAGAGGAGGCTCAGGGGCGACCTTATCGCTCTCTATGGGTACCTCAAGGGAGGCTGTAGCGAGGTGGGGGTTGGTCTGTTCTCCCACGTGCCTGGTGACAGGACGAGGGGGAATGGGCTTAAGTTGAGCCAGGAGAGTTTTAGGTTAGATGTTAGGAAGAACTTCTTCACTGAAAGGGTTGTGAGGCACTGGAACAGGCTGCCCAGGGAAGTGGTGGAGTCACCATCCCTGGAAGTCTTCAAACGACGTTTAGATGTAGAGCTTAGGGAAATGGTTTAGTGGGGACTGTTAGCGTTAGGTCAGAGGTTGGACTCGATGATCTTGAGGTCTCTTCCAACCTAGAAAATTCTGTGATTCTGTGATTCTGTGATTGGGCTGCATCACAAGAAGCATGGCCAGCAGATGGAGGGAGGTGATTCTCACCCTCTACTCTGGTCTCATGAGACCCTGCCTGGAGTATTTCATTCAGCTCTGGGGCTCCCAGAACAATAAGGACATGGATGTTATAGAACAAGTCTAGAGGAGAGCTATGAGGATGATCAAGAGTGCCTCTCATACGAAGGCAGGCTGAGGGAGTTGGGGTTGCTCAGCCGGGAGAAGGCTCTGAGAAGACTCTATAGTGACTTCCAGTACCTAAAGGAGACCTGCAGAAAAGCTGAGGAGACTCTTTGTTAGGGTGTGTAATGATAGGACAATGGGTAATGGCTTTAAACTAAAAGAGAGCAGGTTTAAAGTAGGTATTAGGAGGAATTTCTTCACTCTGTGGGGGATGAGGCACTGGAACAGGTTTCCCAGGGAAGTTGTGGATGCCCTGTCCCTGAAAGTGTTCAAGGTCAGGTTGAATGTGGATTTGAGCATCCTGTTTTACTGGAAGGTGTCCCTGTCCATGGCAGGGGTTGGAACTAGATGATATTTAAGATCTCTTTCAACCCAAACCATTCTATGATTCTATGATTCTATGATTCTATCATTCTATGAAACAATTTGAGTTCTGCATGACATTTTTCAATTCTAATACCAAAAGTGCCTTAGCTTCCTTTCCTCCGCAGCTTGTTATCACCTATAGGACACAACCTAGTAAGAATCACAGAATCACAGAATCACAGAATTTCTAGGTTGGAAGAGACCTCAAGGTCATCGAGTCCAACCTCCAACCTAACACTAACAGCCCTCCACTAAACCATATCCCTAAGCTCTACATCTAAGCGTCTTTTGAACACTTCCAAGGGACGGTGACTCCACCACTTCCCTGGGCAGCCTGTTCCAATGCCTAACAACCCTTTCAGTGAAGAAGTTCTTCCTAACATCTAACCTAAAACTCCCCTGGCTCAACTTAAGCCCATTCCCCCTCGTCCTGTCACCAGGCACATGGGAGAACAGGCCAACCCCCACCTCGCTACAGCCTCCCTTGAGGTACCTAAAAAGAGCGATAAGGTCACCCCTGAGCCTCCTCTTCTCCAGGCTGAACAAGCCCAGCTCCCTCAGCCGCTCCTCGTAGCACTTGTTCTCCAGGCCCCTCACCAGCTTCGTCGCCCTTCTCTGCACCCGCTCAAGCACCTCCATGTCCTTCTTGTAGCGAGGGGCCCAAAACTGAACACAGTACTCGAGGTGCGGCCTCACCAGAGCTGAGTACAGGGGGACGATCACCTCCCTAGCCCTGCTGGTCACGCTGTTCCTGATACAAGCCAGGATGCCGTTGGCCTTCTTGGCCACCTGAGCACACTGCTGGCTCATATTCAGCCGACTATCCACCATCACTCTCAAGTCCTTCTCTGCCTGGCAGCTTTCCAACCATTCCTCTCCAAGCCTGTAGCTCTGCTTGGGGTTATTGCGCCCCAGGTGCAGGACCCGGCACTTGGCCTTGTTGAACTTCATGCAGTTGACCTCAGCCCATCGGTGCAGCCTATCCAGATCCTCCTGCAGAGCTTTCCTACCCTCAAGCAGATCGACACACGCACCTAACTTGGTGTCATCTGCGAACTTACTGAGGGTGCACTCGATGCCCTCGTCCAGATCATCGATGAAGATATTAAAGAGGACCGGCCCCAGCACCGAGCCCTGGGGGACGCCACTAGTGACTGGCCTCCAACTGGACTTGGCTCCATTCACCACGACTCTTTGGGCCCGACTATCCAGCCAGTTTCTAACCCAATGAAGCGTGCGCCAGTCCAAGCCAAGAGCAGCCAGTTTCTTGAGGAGAATGCTGTGGGAGACGGTGTCAAAAGCCTTGCTGAAGTCAAGGTAGACCACATCCACAGCCTTTCCCTCATCCACCCAGCGCGTCACTCTGTCATAGAAGGAGATCAGGTTCGTCAGGCATGACTTGCCTTTCATAAAGCCATGCTGACTGGGCCTGATCGCCTGCTTCCCCTGCAAGTGCTGCATGATGACTCTCAGGAGGATCTGCTCCATGAGCTTTCCTGGCACTGAGGTCAAACTGACAGGCCTGTAGTTTCCCGGGTCTGCCCTCCGGCCCTTCTTGTAGATGGGCGTCACGTTTGCTAGCCGCCAGTCGATTGGGACCTCCCCTGATAGCCAGGACTGTTGATAAATGATGGATAGTGGCTTGGCCAGCTCCTCTGCCAGTTCCCTCAGTACCCTTGGGTGGATCCCATCCGGCCCCATCGACTTGTGCACATCTAAGTGCCGTAGCAGGTCACCAACCAGTTCTTCATGGATAATGAGGGCCACATCCTGCTCCCCATCCCCTTCCACCAGCTCAGGGTACTGAGTATCCAGAGAACATCCGGTATTGCCGCTAAAGACTGAGGCAAAGAAGGCATTGAGCACCTCCGCCTTTTCCTCATCTCTTGTAACTAAGTTTCCCCCCGCATCCAGTAGAGGATGGAGATTCTCCTTAGTCCTCCTTTTTGTGTTGATGTATTTATAGAAACATTTTTTGTTTTGTTGTTCCACCAGCTACTAGGAAGAAAATTAATTCTGTTCTAACTGAAACCAGGACATATCTTTAACGGCAGTAGCCAGATTGAGCTCCAGATGAGCTTTGGCCTTCCTAATTTTGTCCCTGCACAGCCTCGCTACTTCTTTAAAGTCCTCCTTAGTGGCCTGCCCACTTTTCCAAAGATTATAAACCCTCTTTTTCCTCCTAAAATCAAGCCACAATTCTCTGTTGAGCCAGGCCGGTCTTCTTCCCCGCCAGCTCGTCTTTGGGCACGTGGGGACAGACCGTTCCTGCGCCATTAAGACTTCCCTCTTGAAGAGCGCCCAGCCTTCCTGGACCCCTCTGCCCTTCAGAACCACCTCCCAAGGGACTCCACCAACCAGTGTCCTGAGCAGCTCAAAGTCAGCCCTCCGAAAGTCCAATACAGCGGTTTTACTGGTCCCCTTCCTGGCCTCGCCAAGAATAGTGAACTCCACCATTGCGTGGTCACTCTGCCCAAGACAGCTCCCGACGATCACGTCCTCCACCAGTCCTTCTCTGTTTGTGAAGAGAAGGTCTAGCGGGGCACCACCCCTGGTAGGTTCACTAACCAGCTGCGTCAGGAAGCTATCTTCCACGCTCTCCAGAAACCTCCTAGACTGCTTTCTCAGGGCTGTGTTGTGCTTCCAGGATATGTCAGGGAAGTTGAAGTCCCCCACGAGTACAAGAGCTGATGATTTTGCAACCTCTGTCAGCTGCCTGTAGAATTCCTCATCTGTCTCCTCATCCTGGTTCGGTGGTCTATAGCAGACCCCGACCAGGACACTAGCCTTGTTGTCCCTGCCGATCCTAACCCAAAGGGACTCGACCTTGTCATTCCCAACCTTGAGTTCTACAACCTCGAAAGACTCTCTAATATAGAGAGCCACACCACCACCCCTTCTATGCTGCCTGTCCCTTCTATAGAGCTTATAGCCAGGCATTGCAGCACTCCAGTCATGAGAGTGGTCCCACCACGTCTCCGTGATGGCAACCAAGTCGTAGCCTGCCTGCCGCACGATGGCTTCCAGCTCCTCCTGTTTGTTACCCATGCTGCGTGCATTGGTGTAGATGCACTTCAGCTGGGCCATTGCCTTATCCTCCGGCCTTGCCATTGTTCCCCCTAGCACAGCCCCAACAATCCTAGCCTCAGCCCCATCCCCCTTCCTACCTAGTTTAAAGCCCTCTCAATGAGCCCTGCCAGTTCCTGGCCCAGGATTCTTTTTCCCCTAAAAGATAGGGACCCATCTGCGGCCATCAGGCCAGGTGCTGAGTAAAGTGCCCCATGATCAAAAAAAACAAGATTTCTGCGTTGGCACCAGTCCCGGAGCCACGTGTTTAACAGGTGGGCTTTCCGTGTCCTCTCTGAACCCCTCCCTGCCACCACAGGGATGGACGAAAACACCACCTGCACTCCCGCTCCATCCACTAACCGACCCAGTCCCCTAAAGTCCCTTTTGATAGCCTTGAGGCTTCTCTCTTCGATGTTATCACTGCCCGCCTGGACTATCAAAAGGGGGTAATAGTCAGAGGGGCGTACCAGGTTAGGAAGCTTCCTGGCAACGTCCCTGACCCTGGCCCCAGGGAGGCAGCAGACTTCCCTACGGGTAGGGTCAGGCCGACAAATAGGGCCCTCTGTTCCCCTAAGAATCGAGTCACCAACAACAATAACCCTCCTGTCTTTCTTGGTGGAGGCAGTCCTGAGGCGCGGAGTCGACCTCCTCGCCCCAGGCATCCTCCTGGGAACATTTGCTACCTCTTCCTCACACACCGGCCTCTCAATCTCTAGGGCCTCAAACCTGTTGTGTAAGGGCACCTGGGAAGGTGGGGCCGGAAGGGGAGAGCATCGCCTGCAATGTCGAGCAGGGACCTGTTTCCATTCCTCCTCAGCTCCCAGATCCCCTCCCTCTGCCCGACAGGGACAGGGCGGGGGGTCCGCCCCCATTTGAGGAGTCTCACCTCGGCACCTCCCCTTGAGGCCCTGCAGGGAGTTACTCCAGAAGTCTATCTCCCGCTCACACTCCCTGATGGCCCTCAACCTCTCCACCTCCTCCTTGAGCTCCGCCACCATGCGGACCAGATCATCCACCTGCTCGCACCTCACGCACGCAGTTTCTCTGCCTGCCGCCGATGGCAGCAACAGGCTCAGACACTCCTTGCATCCGGTGACCTGAACTGCGGCATTTTTTGACAGGTAGTCGGTCTGCGTGTGTACCGACTTTCTGGAGAGCGCACCGTGCCTGGTGGCGACCATTATCGCCTAGTTACGGCTGTTGTTAACGAGGTGTTGTTTGTGTGTAGGGGGAGCGCTCTGCCCTTCCTGCGCGCCCTGCCTGCGCAAACTGCCGCGCTAACTGCCGCGCCACTCCCTTCTGACGCGCCACGCCCTGTTTGCCCGCCCTGGTCGCCGCGCTCCTGGTCGCTCGCGCTCCCTAGGGGCAGCTTTTGAACGGCTGGGGAGGGGGCGCTGCTGGCTCCGCCTTCGCCTCGTCAGCCTCCCTCACGAGGGCTGCCGGGTCCTGGCGGCTCCCTCAAGTAGGCTCGATGCCGGAAAAAAAAAATTTGCCCTGCCTGGCCCGATCCCCCGCTCCGCTGCAGAACGCGTCTGCCCCGGAGCCGATCGCCTCGGCAAATGGCCGAGAACATGTGCTTTAAAGAACACAATTAAAATTGGTAATGGAAATATGGAATAGACCAAGGTCACTCTCTCATTTTTCTCTCTTCATTTTTACACTGTGATTGTGATTCTCTGATTAACACATTTTAAATACTTTTCCAGTACTAAGCTTCCACGACAATTTTTAGACCATTTTGCCATAGGAAAATATAACATGAGATTATTGCAACACTTCAGAATATGTGACATCTACTGCTTTTTCCACCCCATAAAGACTGCTTTATTTTACAAAGGTGAGTATTACATTGATTTAAGATAATTCTGTGAGTTGTTTCTTGTCACCTTAATATTTTGATGATTTTGTATGTGTGTGGGTTTTGGCTTAGTTGTTTTATTTTTGTTATGGTTGTATCTAGATGTTCCAATCAGGCTCAGAGATCAGAATGTTATTATTAATAGGAATTGTGAGCAAAGCTACTCTATATAAATGCAGCAGTATTTACTGCAGTTTTATTAAATGTGCTAGCTGTTATTTCTTCCTCTGGAATATTTAGGAGAAGAATGTGTAAAGTCTAGGAGTAATATATTTTTCTATCTTTTTTCTTTTTGAAGTATCAGCTTTCAATACCTAAAGTTAGGGGTTTACAGAGTAGGCGTCTACTTATCAGTAAGGAAATAGAAAATAAATACTGAAGTAAAAATATCCATTTGAGGTTGTAGAGTAGAAACCTACATGATGATTTCTTATTTCTCCTTTATGAAAAATTAGGCAAAATCAGACAAGACCCCCTATCAGATCTTTACTCCTGTTAGAAAATCATTTCAGGATGAACTCAATCACCTTCTGGAAACATCTTTCTTTCTTCTTTGATGTAGAGGAAAGAGTAGCCAAGTGTCTTACACTAATAGCTAACATTTAGATGACTAGAGTTAAGTAAGATGAATTCCATCCTGTATTAGTGATGTCAATTGTTTGATAGAATTATAATCATCTTGTGGTTCACATTTTGAATCAATGGAGCAACCATGGCTTGCCATGAAACAACTTCAGTGCTAGCTGGCTTAGTTCATGAAACAGCATTTTTTCAGTGATATATCAACACTTAGCAAACACTTTCCAAAAACATTTTTCTTGGTTAGCAGTTTAATATCTCCAGAAGTAATTGTGGTGTTTATTATTATTATTATTATTATTATTATTATTATTATTATTATTATTATTATTATTATTATTATTTATTTATTTATTTATTTATTTTTATTTCTACTGTTGGTCAGCTGGAGGTATTGAGAAGATAGTATCTTGAACATAATTTTTCAATGAAGACAAGTTTTTATATTGCGCTAAGTTGACTGAGTCTGGCTGCCAGACAATCACACAGCCATTCTCTCCCTTTCTATCTTCACCAGGGTAGGGGGAGAAAACAAGGTGGAAAAACTTATGGGTCAAGATAAAGACAGGAAGAGAATTTACCAATTAGCACCATCTGCAAAAGAAACTTGACTTGGGAAAAAGTAAATTAATTTATTGTCTATTAAAAAATACCATAGGAAAGTGATAAACAAAGACAAAAACTAAACTAAAAATAACTTCTCCCTCTTATGCTCTTCTTCACAGGCTCAACTTCACTTCTTCATTCCCAACTCCTCTAACTTTTCCCACCTGGAGTAACATAGTGAGATGGGGAATGGGAAGCTGTAGTCAGTTCATAAAAATTTGTCTCTGCCACTTCTTCCTCCTCACACATTTTCCCTGTTCAAGCATGGATAATCTCCACGAGTTGTGGTCCTTTAGGATAAACCTGCTCCAGCATGTGTCCTCCAAAGGCCACAGTTCCTCCCTGGAGAACATGCTCCAGCATGGATTCTCCACAGGCTGTGGATCCTTTAGGAAGTATCCTTTGCTCCAGTGTAGGGTTCTCCATGGGCTGCAGTGCAGACATCTGCTCCACTGTGGCCCCCTCCATGGGCTGTAGCAAAATACTCACTCCATTGAATCCTTTTCATGGATTGAGGAGGAATCTCTGCTCTGACACCTGGAGCACTCTCTCCCCCTCCTTATCTGGCTTTGGTGTCTGTCTGCAGGTATGTTTCTCTCTCTCAAACTGCTGCCAAGTGTTTTGGCCTTTCTTAAATATGTCTTCCCCAAGGTGCCACTAGTGTGGCTTCTGGGCTAAGCTGTGCCCAATGGTGGGACCATTAGACATAGCTGGAACCAGACATGGCATCTCCTCACAGAGGCCCCCCTGAAGTCTCTCTGCTAACAAAACCTTGCCATCTACACCAAATGTCTCTATCTTTTTCTAAGAATAGATTATTTCCTACAGACAATATCCCACTTTTGTTAAAGATTTTTTGTTTGTTTGTTTGTTTTAAATCAGATATTTTATTTTGGGGCTCAATTAATTTTTCTTTCCCCAGGGACTTACCCTTAACAAACAGTCTGTCCACTTTCACTATTCCTCTCGTACAATTGTTCTCTTTAAAAAGTTAAACAAATAAACAAAGAAAGAAAAACAACAAAAATAACAAAAACCATACTGCTTCTTGCAGCTGCAGTAGATGTTGGCTTTGAAACTATCTTGGGTTCATTCTGCAATCATTCTTTGTCTTGGAAGTGGTTGGTCATGTTAATGGGTGACTATAAAGGTATGGGCCACAGCCCTAAATGTTAAGGAGGTAACTTAGTTGTAACAGGTATTCTCTAACACCTGAAAGTTTCTTGATTTTTCTGTGAAGATCAAAGAGGCAAAATAGATCTTCTTGGGATGTTAGTAACAAAGAAATCAAGCTTAATGTTGTTGTTAGTTATGACTACTTCGAAGTCATCACTGCTTATACTCTAAGTGTTATGCAGACAAAATAGCAATTCTGAGAGGCAAGCTGATGAATTTAGCTTCATCTTCCTCTTTGAGAATTTTCAGAATGGCTATAAACAGAGAACATTACATATTTTGTTCTGAATTGAAGGAAAGGAGGAGAATAACTGTATTTTCTTAGCAGTTTAAGCATCAGATGTCATTATTTTCTTGTGGATGGAAAAATACATGTATATTACTGTTAACAGTGCAAAAGTAACTAACGTTCACCATGATGGCAAGAAGGTTATATGAGATCAACTGATATGTAATGAAAATATTCACAAAAAGACATTAGGGCTACATTTGCACTAAATAAAAATAAATAAATAAATAAATAAATAAATAAATAAATAAATAAATAAATAAATAAATAAATATTGTTGGTTTTGTTTGTTTGTCTTGTGGTTTAACCTGTCCAGCAGCTAAATACCACACAGTCATTTGCTCACCCTCCCCCAAAATGGGATGGGGGAGAGAAACGGAAAAAAAAGCAAAAGTTTGTGTGTTGAGATAGAGTTTAATAGGATAGAAAAGAGAGGAAAATAATAATAATGACAATAGTAATAACAATGATGTGTACAAAACAACTGACGCACAGTGCAATTTTTCACCATCCACTAACTGACGCCCATCCAATCCCTGAGTAGCAGTCCCCCCTGACCCCTGCCAGCCACTCCATATTAATTATTCAGCATGATCTCATAGAATCATAGAACTGATTCGAGGTGATTGGCTCCGGGGCAGATGCGTTCTGCAGCGGAGCAGAGGATCGAGACAGGCAGGGCTTTTTTTTGGCATCAAGGCAACTCAAAGCAGCTGAGGGAGCCGCCAGGACCCAGCAGCCCTTGTGAGGGAGGCTGAGGAGGTGTAGGCAGAGCCAGCAGCCTCCCTGGCCATTCAAAAGAAGCCCCTAGGGAGCATGAGCAACCAGGAGCGTGGTAAAATGGACACAGGATGGGCAAACAGGGCGTGTCATGTCAGAAGGGCATGGCACACGTCAGAAGGGCATAGCAAGGCAGTTTGCACAGGCAGGGCAAGTAGTTGGGGCACCCTCACTGCTCTTTTGCAGTGGTCTTTCCCATCAGTACTTGTAACCTGCTTGTAAGGAACCTGGCCAAGGTATCAACCAGGCAGAAAACCATGGCTTCTGCACCTCTTGCGGCCTCTCCAGCCACAGTCACCAATGTGGGTACTCAGACAAAGGGCTCGGGGAAACACACCACTGTCCAGGTCTTGGGCTGCAGGGTGTGCCCGAGTCTCCTGTCAGTGTCTGACAGCAGCAGCAAGGGGTATGCCTGTGGGAGGTGTGCCCAGGTTGAAGAGCTGCTCAACCAGGTTGCAGAGCTTTGGGAGGAGGTGAGCAGCCTCAGGAGAATCAGGGAGTCAAAGAGGGAAATTAATTGGTGGAGGTGTACTCTAACCTCTCTGAGACAGACTCACGGGCCTGCCACAGCACAAGTGTCTCCTGCTATGCAGAAGACAAAAGTTCCCTCATCCCACCACGCAGTAGGAGGAGACCCAGGCCAAGGGGGGGAATGGAGGCAGCTTCCAGTTCAGGGTGGTAGGTGAGCCTTGTCCCTGCCCACCTCACCTTCCCATCTACCCTTATATAACAGGTATGAGGGTCTAGAACACAACAGTCAGAACAACGAAGTAGATGAAAGCCTGTCCCAGTTGGAGAGGGTGCCTAAGGCAAGGAATTGCCAAAATTCCTTCATCTGCCAAAAAAAGAAAGAAAGGTTATTGTCATGGGGAACTCCCTTTTGAAAGGGACAGAGGGCCAAATATGCCAACCAGACCCAACCCACAGGGAAGTCTGTTGCTTCCCCAGGGCTCAGGTGAGAGACTTCACTAAGAAAATCAAGCACTTGGTATGGCCCACCGACTACTACCCGCTACTGGTCTTTCAGGCTAGTAATGATGAAGTAGCAAGGAGAAGTCAGAGAATGATCAAAAGGGACTTTAGGGCTTTGGGGCGACTACTTAAAGGCTCAGGGGGACAGATTGTTTGCCTCTGTCCTTCCAAGAGGGGGGATCGATGCTGACAAATGGGCTTATCACATTAACACGTGGCTTCGGGACTGGTGCAACCGGCAGAACTTTTTTTTTTTTTTGATCATGGGAAGGTCTACGTGACACTAGGCCTGCTGGCCTGATGGGATGTGCCCCTCTCAGAGAGTATGGATTTTCGCTCAGTAGATGGAAGGTCTTTAAACTAGAGTCAAAGGGTGAAGGTGATAAAAGCAGGCATGCCAGTGATGAGCTAGGGGATGGTACACTAGAATCAGAGGGATTGTGTGCTGGCGAGGTCTTTCAGTTGGCTCCACAAGGTGCTGTGTGTAAGGAGGCGCATTTGAAGTGCTTCTACACAAACACATGCAGTATGAGGAATAAAATGGAGGCGCTAGAAGTCTTGGCCCAGTCCCGCAGCTACAACATCATCAGCATAAGCGAAACCTGGTGGGATGAGTCCTGTGGCTGGTTTGCTGCAATAGATGGTTACAAGCTCTTCAGGAGGGACAGGCAGGGTAGGCGAGGTGGCAGGGTGGCAATGTGTGTGAAGCATGGGCTGGACTGTGTGGAACTTCAAGCTGGCAATGGCAAAGTTGAGAGCCTCTGGGTAAAGATTAAGGGACAAACAAATAAAGAGGATGTTGTAGTGGGGGTCTATTACAGACCACGCGGCCAGGACAATGCTGATGAATTATTCTTTGGAGAACTAAGAGATGTCTCAAGATCAATTCCCCTTGTCCTTATGGGGGATTTCAACTTGCCAGATGTCAACTGGGATTACCACATGGTCAACACGAGCAAGCCCAGGAGGTTCGTAAAACACCTAGATGATAACTTCTTGGTGCAGGTGCTAAGGGAGCCAACTAGGAAAGGTGCCCTCCTAGATCTGTTGCTGGAGAAGAGAGAGGGTCTTGTGGGAGATGTGGGAATTGGCAGCCATCTCAGCCACAATGACCATGAAGTGGTTGAGTTTAGAATTTATGGTGACGGAAAACTGCCACCAAAACTTCAGCCCTGGATATGGCAAAAGCAGATTTCAGGCTGCTCAGGGAACTAGTCAGCAAGGTCCCCTGGGAAACTGTTTTTGAAGGCATTGGCATCCATCAGTGCTGGTCACTCTTTAAGCACTGCCTCCTAAAAGCACAAGATCAGGTGATTCCAAAATATCAGGAGTCAAGCAGGTGGGGCAGAAGGCCGACCTGGCTGACCAGGGATCTTCTACTGGAGCTTATGGGAAAAGAAAGTATACGGCTGCTGAAAGGAGGGTCAGACGGCAAGGAAGGAATACAGGGATCCTGTTCATGTTTGTAGGGAGAAAATTTGTGTGGCCGAAGCCCAACTAGAGTTGAAGCTGGCCATGTCTGCGGGAGAAAATAAAAAGATTGGTTTTAGATATGTGAACAGAAAAAGGAGGACCAAAGAGAACATCAGTCTGCTACTTGATGGGGAAGGTCTCACAGACAATGACATATGCAGACCAGAGATGTTTAATGCCTTCTTCACCTCTGTCTTCAACACTGATGGTGGGCTTTGGGACCCAGGGTGCCCTGAGTGGGAGGACCATGATGGTGGAAATGACAAACTTCCAACTGACCCTAAATGTGTCCAGGATTTGCTGCTCTGCCTGCATCCATACAAGTCCATGGGTCCGTATGGGATTCATCCCAGGGTGCTTAAAGAGCTGGCTGATGTCATCGTGGGACCACTCTCAATTATTTTTCAACAATCTTGGGAATCTGGAGAGCTCCCAGTAGACTGGAAGCTGGGAAATGTTGTGCCAATCTTCAAGAAGGGTAAGAAAGAAGACCCTAGCAATTACAGGCCTGTCAGTCTCACGTCAGTGCCTGGTAAAATTATGGAGAAGATGACCCCTGAAGTTATTGAAGTGCACCTGGGGGACAATGTGGTCATTGGTCCCAGCTAACATGGATTCATGAGGGGTAGGTCCTGCCTAACAAATTTCATTTCCTTTTATGATAAGATCACCCATCTAGTTGATCAAGGGAAACCACCTGATGTGATCTTTTTGGACTTCAGCAAAGATTTTGACATGGTTTTCCCATAGGATCCTACTGGACATACTGGGAGGAAAACTAACTCTATCTTAGCCAAAACAAGGACTTTTTGTTTTTGTTTTTGTTTTTGTTTGTTAATTTGATTTTGTGTAACATGAAATATTCACAGAATCATCTAGATTGGAAGAGACCTCCAAGATCACCTAATCCAACCTCAGACCTAATACTAATAAGTCCTCCACTAAACCATATCACTAAGTTCAACATCTAAATGTCTTTTAAAGACCTCCAGGGGTGGTGACTCAACCACTTCCCTGAGCAGCCTATTCACCTAACAACCAGCCTAACAACCCTTTCAGTAAAGAAGTTCTTCCTAATATCCAACCTAAACCTCCCCATGCACAATTTTAGCCCATTCCCCCCTCGTCCTGTTTATATACTGAACAAAATCTAAATCGGCTAACCAAATGCAAATTGTTCCTCTAACTAGACACCTTCTTTTCAACTAGGAAGCTGACAACTGTATGAAACAGTTGGAACCTATGTTAATCTGTAATACTAGATTTATTTTTTTATATTCTTGATATTTTTTAGAAGTGTTTTGTTTTGTTTTGTTTTGTTTTTAATTTAAACATCTCACCACCATCTTTTTTCTTCCTTTTTTTTTTTTTTATTATTATCCTTTGAAGTCAATGGGAATAATGTCATTAACAGTACAAGGTAAAATGCTAACACAATATGAGATAAAATGAATGGGATGGGATTTGATTCAGTAGCTAATTTTTTTATTATTTTTTATTTTTAATGAATGGAATTTGATGGCATTACAATGGCTGCTGTTCCAAAGCAATTACAATTTATTGCTATGAAAATGAATAGGATACAATAGGTAACATAGCTTTTCGAATCTGGTAGATATCAAAGTTTATTTCAGATGAGTGGTTTGCTGCCTAATTCCTAATGGTTCTTTTGAAATCTGTGTTTTATATAGTTTTATTATTAAGTAGATGAAATATCTGATTTTTTTGTGTGTGTTTATAGTTTACTTATAGTTTGTCTTTCAAGGAAGAGGAAGTAGGTATAAATTCCCTTAAAATAAGACTTTGTACTTTTTTTTCCCCTCTTTTATTCTATTTTACCTTATTTTATTTTATTTTATTTTATTTTATTTTATTTTATTTTATTTTATTTTATTTTATTTTATTTTATTTTATTTTATTTTATTTTATTTTATTAAATACACTTAAGTTCTAATAGCTCTTTCATGGCTCCTAATCCTGCAAAAGGCACATGCACATAAATCTACACATTTACAGAAATATCCCTATAAACAAAAGTACTAAACTTTTTTTGTTTTGTATTTGTTTTATATGTTTTATTTTCTATCTGTTCATCTTGTGAGTTCAACAGAAATGCTCTCCTGAGTATATCAATTCAAAGCACTGGTTTTCATGAAGGATATAGGGAGGATGTTCCCTGTATACTGAGCCTGCCTCAGTGGAAGTGACTCCTAACCACTTCCTAACTGCTGCGAGCCACATCCTTTAACAAATGAGGCAAGACTGAGCTAAGAGGGAGGTAGTATGCAAGTTTTATTTCCCTGTGTCCTGGTTTCAGTTAGCACAGAATTAATTTTCTTCCTAGTAGCTGGTGGAATGCTGTGTTTTGGCTTAGAATGAGAAGAGTGCTGATAACACCCCGATGCTTTAATTGTTGCAGAGCAGTGCTTATACTAAGCCAAGGACATCTCAGCCTTTGCTCTGTCCTGCCAACGGGCAGGCTGGGGGGTGCAGTAAGAGCTGGGAGGGGACAGACCCAGGACAGGTGACCCAAACTAGCCAAAGGGGTATTCCATACCATCTGACGTCATGCTAAACAATATATAGGGGTGGCTAGCCGGGGGGAGGGGGCCGGACTGCTCGGGGTTAGGCTGGGCATCGGTCAGCGGGTGGTGAGCAATTGCATTGTGCATCACTTGTTTGTACATACTATTATTACTTTCGTATTATCACCATTGTATCATCATTATTATTATTGTTATTATTATTTTTGTTATTTTTTTTTTCCTGTCTTATTAAACTGTCTTTATCTCAACTCACGGGCTTCACTTTCCATTTCTCTCCCCCGTCCCAGAGAGGGAGGGGGGAGGGTGAGCGAACGGCTGCGTGGTGTTTAGCTGCCGGTCGGGTTAAACCACGACAGTCTTTTTGGAAAGCCCCAAGACCTCTAATCATTCGCTTGACCGGGTAAAACTGCCTCGCCCCGAGCGCCAGCTGCAGTTCTGTGCTAACTGAAACCAGGACATCTATCCACCCCTTATTCCATACCATTTATGTCATGCTCAGGTTACACTCTTTTCCATACATTCTAATTAGTCACCTATAGTAATCATGGTAGTGATAACATACAGTATAATATACTATTTAACATGGTGCAATTCAGTTCATGGGCTATTCTCACCCAGTATTAAATCTCCTTGAGGTACACACCGGACCTCTCCGTTCTTTTGCATCACCCACCAAGTATATCCAGGTCCCTGAGCGAAAACAATTCCACGAATAGGTTTGCCTTTTCCTGAGGCAGGAGTAGCCCAGACTGTTTTACCCAGCATATCTTTTACATGCACTACAGGAACTTTATCCCCATCTACAGTACGTAACAGGTTTGATTGGGCAGGTCCAGCTCGGTTGGTAGATCCCCTAGTATTGACTAACCAGGTGGCCTTTGCCAAATGCGTATCCCAGTTTTTGAACGTCCCAGCGCCCATTGCTTTCAAGGTAGTCTTTAACAGGCCATTGTATCGTTCAACTTTCCCGGAGGCTGGTGCATGATAGGGGATGTGATACACCCATTCAATACCATGTTCTTTGGCCCAAGTGTCTATAAGGTTGTTTCGGAAGTGAGTCCCATTGTCTGATTCTATTCTTTCTGGGGTGCCATGTCGCCATAGGACTTGCTTTTCAAGGCCCAGGATGGTGTTCCGGGCGGTAGCATGAGGCACAGGATATGTTTCCAGCCATCCGGTGGTTGCTTCCACCATTGTAAGTACGTGGCGCTTGCCATTGCGAGTTTGAGGGAGTGTGATGTAATCAATCTGCCAGGCCTCTCCATATTTATATTTCAGCCATCGTCCTCCATACCAAAGAGGCTTTGACCGTTTGGCTTGCTTGATTGCAGCACATGTTTCACAGTCATGAATAACCTGTGCTATAGCGTCCATGGTCAAGTCCACCCCTCGATCACGAGCCCATCTGTATGTTGCATCTCTACCTTGATGGCCTGAGGTGTCATGGGCCCATCGGGCTATAAATAATTCACCTTTATGCTGCCAATCCAGGTCCACCTGAGCTACTTCAATCTTAGCAGCCTGATCCACCTGCTGGTTGTTTTGATGTTCTTCAGTAGCCCGATTCTTGGGCACATGAGCATCTACGTGGCGTACTTTCACAGCCAGGTTCTCTACCCGAGCAGCAATATCTTGCCACAATGCAGCAGCCCAGATAGGTTTGCCCCTACGCTGCCAGTTGTTTTGCTTCCATTGCTGTAACCATCCCCACAGGGCATTTGCTACCATCCATGAATCGGTGTAGAGATAGAGAACTGGCCATTTTTCTCGTTCAGCAATGTCTAAAGCCAGCTGAATGGCTTTCACTTCTGCAAACTGACTCGATTCACCTTCTCCCTCAGCAGCTTCTGCAACTCGTCGCGTAGGACTCCATACAGCAGCCTTCCATCTCCGATGCTTCCCCACAATACGACAGGACCCATCAGTGAACAGGGCATATTTCTTTTCATTCTCTGGCAACTGGTTGTACAGTGGGGCTTCTTCAGCACGACCCACCTCCTCCTCTGATGATATCCCAAAGTATTTGCCTTCTGGCCAGTCCATGATCACTTCCAATATTCCTGGGCGACTGGGGTTTCCTATTCGAGCCCGCTGAGTAATCAGTGCAACCCACTTGCTCCATGTAGCATCAGTTGCATGATGCGTAGAGGGGACCCTTCCCTTGAAACATCCAGCCTAGTACCGGTAATCGGGGTGCTAGGAGGAGCTGCGCTTCAGTACCGACCACCTCCGAAGCAGATCGAACTCCTTCATATGCTGCCAATATCTCCTTTTCAGTTGGAGTATAGCGGGCCTCAGATCCTCTGTATCCCCGACTCCAAAACCCCAGAGGCCGACCTCGAGTTTCCCCAGGTTCTTTCTGCCAGAGGCTCCAGGTGGGGCCGTTCTCCCCGGCTGCAGTGTAGAGCACATTCTTTACATCTGGTCCTGTTCGAACTGGCCCAAGGGCTACTGCATGGACTATTTCCTGCTTGATTTGTTCAAAGGCTTGTCGTTGTTCAGGGCCCCATTCAAACTCATTCTTCTTACGAGTTACTTGGTAGAGTGGGTTTACAATCAGACTGTAATTTGGGATGTGCATTCTCCAAAACCCCACAACACCTAGGAAAGTCTGTGTTTCTTTTTTGTTAGTTGGTGGAGACATAGCTGTTATTTTGTTGATCACATCCATTGGGATTTGACGACGTCCATCTTGCCATTTTATTCCTAAAAACTGGATCTCCCGTGCAGGTCCTTTGACTTTATTTTGTTTTATGGCAAAACCGGCTTTCAGAAGGATTTGGACTATTTTCTTCCCTTTCTCGAAAACTTCCTCTGCTGTGTCACCCCACACAATAATGTCATCGATGTACTGCAGGTGTTCAGGAGCTTCCCCCTGCTCTAGTGCAGACTGGATCAGCCCATGGCAAATGGTAGGGCTGTGTTTCCACCCCTGGGGCAGCCTATTCCAAGTATATTGGACTCCCCTCCAAGTGAAGGCAAATTGTGGCCTGCACTCTGCTGCTAGAGGGATGGAGAAAAATGCATTAGCGATATCAATTGTGGCGTACCACTTGGCTGCCTTCGATTCAAGTTCATACTGAAGTTCCAGCATGTCCGGCACTGCAGCACTCAGTGGTGGCGTGACTTCGTTCAGGCCGCGATAGTCCACTGTTAGTCTCCACTCGCCATTAGACTTTCGCACTGGCCATATGGGACTATTGAAAGGTGAATGAGTCTTGCTGATCACTCCTTGGCTCTCCAATTGACGAATTAGCTTATGGATGGGAATCAGGGAGTCTCGGTTGGTGCGATATTGCCGCCGGTGCACAGTTGTGGTAGCAATTGGCACTTGCTGTTCTTCGACCCTCAGCAACCCCACAACAGAGGGGTCCTCTGAGAGACCAGGCAAGGTAGATAATTGTTTAATGCCCTCTGTCTCTAAGGCAGCAATACCAAAAGCCCACCGGAACCCTTTTGGGTCCTTGCAGTATCCTCTTCTAAGATAGTCTATGCCAAGGATACATGGAGCATCCGGGCCAGTCACAATGTGGTGCTTTTCCCACTCATTCCCAGTCAGACTCACTTCAGCCTCCAATACAGTCAACTGCTGAGATCCCCCTGTCACTCCACAAATATAGATGGGCTCTGGTCCTTTATAGCTCGATGGCATTATAGTACATTGTGCACCGGTGTCTACTAAAGCCTTATACTTCTGTGCGCGTGATGTGCCAGGCCATCGAATCCACACAGTCCAATAAACTCGATTGTCCCTTTCCTCCCCCTGGCTGGAGGCAGGGCCCCCCTAATCCTGGTCAGAATCTTCCTCGTTTCTGTGTTTGAAGGACTGTCTGCTGGAAGTTGGAGCAGCAAACTTTTCGGAGAATCCCTTTTTCCTGATTGTTTTCTTTTGCAACTCACGTACCCGTGCCTCTAGGGTCGCAGTAGATTTTCCATCCCACTTTCTCATGTCCTCTCCATGGTCTCGTAAGTAAAACCACAGGGTGGCACGGGGTGAGTACCCACCATATTGTCTTCCTTGTGTGGGTGAACGCCTACCCCTGACAGCTGAGACACTGCTTTGTACAGGTGCGAAGGAGAATAATCTCTCTTCAAGTTGGTGAACCTTTTCAGAAAGTTTCTCCCAAGTGTTCTCCTTTGGTCGGTGGGCACTGGTTGGTTCAGGTGGGGAGGACAATAGATTCTCTTCAAGTTGGTGAACCTTTTCAGAAAGTTTCTCCACAGCTGAGACGCAGGCCTGTAAGGAAGAGGAGAGACTTTCTTCGTACTGCCGGAGTTGTTTAGCCGCTTCACCCACTGTGGGTTCCTCATCCTCTTTCCAGGCCATTATTGCCAATGAGCTGGCATATGATGATGGTGCACTCCGTACAAACTTCCGCCACATGGGTCGTGTACACTTGACTTCATCTGGATCTGTGGATGTTTGTTTGAGGTCTGGATCCTCGTAAATCACTTCCCGTACGGCTAATTCCCTCAGGTACTGGATTCCCTTCTCCATAGTGGTCCACTTGCCTGGTAGACATAAAATATCTTCCTTGAAGGGATACCTTTCCCTCACAGCTGAGAGGAGACGCCTCCAGAGGCTGGTGGGTCGTGCTCCATCTGCAATTGCTTTGTCAATGCCGGCGTCTCGAGCAAGGGATCCCAGCCGCTTGGCTTCCCTGCCGTCTAATTCCACACAATTGGCTCCAGAGTCCCAGCACCGGAGCAGCCAGGTGACAAGCTGCTCACCTATACAGCGACCAAAATCTTTTCGCACATCTCGTAGCTCGCGCTCGTTTAGGCTTCGGGTAGTTACTGTTGCTCTTTCGGCATCCTCATCTTCCTCCTCCTGAATCCTTGACGGCCCAGCGTCGTCATCATCTTCGTCATCTCTATACTTAGTTTTGGCAGAAGCCTTACCTGGATTGGCAGAAGACTCTCTGCGTTCTAAACGACTTGAATTTCTATACCATATTTTCACCTTCTCTACAGGGGCAGCTTGCACTGCTACTGCTCGTTTCTCTGACTTTGTTACAGGGTCTGCCACAGGGGTTGGAATGCCCTCTGCAGGGTCAACTTGCACTGCTACAGCTCGTTTCTCTGACACGGCCACAGGAGCTGGAGCGGCTACAGGAGCTGGAGCAGTTGCAGGAACCGGAGCTGTAGCGGCTACAGGAGCTGGAGCTGGAGCTGGAGCAGTTGCAGGAGCTGGGACTGGAGCAGCAGTAGGAGCTGGAGCTGGAGCGGCTTCAGGAGCTGGAGCTGGAGCGGCTTCAGGAGCTGGGACTGGAGCAGTTGCAGGAACTGGGACTGGAGTAGCGGCCGGAGTTGGAACTGGAGCGACTGCAGGAACTGGGACTGGAGCAGCTGCAGGAGCTGGAGCTGGAGCGGCTTCAGGAGCTGGAGCTGGAGCAGCTTCAGGAGCTGGGACTGGAGCAGTTGCAGGAACTGGGACTGGAGTAGCGGCCGGAGCTGGAACTGGAGCGACTGCAGGAACTGGGACTGGAGCAGCTGCAGGAGCTGGGACTGGAGCGGCTGCAGGAGCTGGGACTGGAGCGGCTGCAGGAGCTGGAGCTGGAGCGGCTGCAGGAGCTGGGACTGGAGCGGCTGCAGGAGCTGGGACTGGAGCGGCTGCAGGAGCTGGGACTGGAGCGGCTGCAGGAGCTGGGACTGGAGCGGCTGCAGAATCCACCGTAGGGGTCACAGTGGCCGTTGGATCTGTCACAGGGTTTGGAGTGGCCGCAGGGTCTGTCACTAAGTTGACAGCAGTATCAATGGCAGCTCGATAGGCATGAGCCAGGCCCCAGCACGTTACAATGATTTGTGTTACTTTGGAACTGCCAGAATCATTACACCTTTTTTTCAAGCATTCTGCCAGTTTTTGAGGATTTTGCCATTGTTCAGGGGTGAATTTCCAACACACTGGGGGTGCCAACTGCTCTAGATGCCTGCCCATATCCACCCATACTCCCTGCCACCCACAACTATACTGCCTCCGGGCAGATCTCCGGATGAGCTTCATAAGTAGTTGTTTAACTTTAAGCAGAATCTGAAGTGCATTCATGAGGCAGAACAACAAGACTATGGTATTCTGAGTATTCCAGAAATATTCAATATCTTGGAGAGCTATTGTGACAAGCTCAGGGGATAAGAGGGTGGTGAAGGAGGAAGGCAGAGTGACCCAGGAGGATACAGGGGTGGTGAAGGAGAAAGGGAGAGTAAGCAAGTAAGGAAAAATATCCTCCCCTTTCCCCTCCACAGATTGACTCTCTAATGGAGAAAAACAATAGGTATAATTGCTAATAGTTCCCAAGATGCTGTTTCCAAAGTACAGAGTCCACGATGTTACTGAGTATAAATACCAAGTTAGAGTCATGACCAGATATCTTATCGTCTCATAAGCCATTGCTATAACACTTAGTACCATAATGGTCTGAAACCAGGGCCCGGAGAGGAGAAACAACACTACAGAGAGCAAATACGGAAAATAATGTACTATAATACTCAATTTGGAAAACAGGCGCAGCAGAGTTGTGATTAAAGCAATCAGCATCATGACAAGTGACTATTAAGCAGGTCTAATCCTTCCACCAATTTTAGTTTAACACACTCTGATCAGATCTGCCGTTATCTCAACCTTTCGTGCCCCACGTCGGGCGCCAAAAAGACTGTCGTGGTTTAACCCGACCGGCAGCTAAACACCACGCAGCCGTTCGCTCACCCTCCCCCCTCCCTCTCTGGGACGGGGGAGAGAAATGGAAAGTGAAGCCCGTGAGTTGAGATAAAGACAGTTTAATAAGACAGGAAAAAAAAAATAACAAAAATAATAATAACAATAATAATAATGATGATACAATGGTGATAATACGAAAGTAATAATAGTATGTACAAACAAGTGATGCACAATGCAATTGCTCACCACCCGCTGACCGATGCCCAGCCTAACCCCGAGCAGTCCGGCCCCCTCCCCCCGGCTAGCCACCCCTATATATTGTTTAGCATGACGTCAGATGGTATGGAATACCCCTTTGGCTAGTTTGGGTCACCTGTCCTGGGTCTGTCCCCTCCCAGCTCTTACTGCACCCCCCAGCCTGCCCGTTGGCAGGACAGAGCAAAGGCTGAGATGTCCTTGGCTTAGTATAAGCACTGCTCTGCAACAATTAAAGCATCGGGGTGTTATCAGCACTCTTCTCATTCTAAGCCAAAACACAGCATTCCACCAGCTACTAGGAAGAAAATTAATTCTGTGCTAACTGAAACCAGGACACCCTGGTGTTAAAATAAAGAGGCCAAGAGTTGGAGAGATGAGACTGGTCTATGGTGACTCAGTGGATTATTCTGCAGTTTAGGACTCAGGAGACATTAAGACAAAATCTGGCTTGATAGAATGAAAAGGAGCACACAGATTGTCTAGCCTTACACACATCACATAAGGAAAAATAAGAATGTTTTGTGTTGGATGTACATTGAATTTGATTTAATGAAAATAAGTGTCTTGTAATATGTACAAGAGATACAGTTAATTTATTGTAGATCTCTGGCTTTAAAATACCTCAAACTACATATTCAAAGAAATGTCCCTGTATTGACAGAAGAGCAATAGATGATGGACTTCAGCTTGCATATCCCTTTACAGTAAACAAAGTCACTGAAATTAATAATATTCCCATCATCCTTGGTCACTTTACATTTTTAAAGGGCTTGGAGGAAGTGTCCTTATAAGAGAAGCCCATAAAGTGAATTATTCCAATAGGTGATAAGGAGGGAATGTGATTCCATGGAAAGGTCTTCCCTATGGATCTCCTGGTTCCACACTGAATCCAAAACAATATTCCATGTTGTATAATAATGAATTGCTGCCATGTAGTAACTGCAAAGGATGTAGTCAATCTTCTAAATTATTCAGAATAACACAAAAAGGCACATTTATCCACAATACACTTTCGGATGTGGCAAAAAGTTAGTTATACACCTTGTAGAAAAGATTTTTCCAAACTCTGTGGGGTCTACTGAATGTTTTTGAATTTAAAGAGGATTTTTTTTTTTTCAGTCACAAACACTCCAGAAGTACAGTGAAAATCCCTTACTTCTCTGAGGAGTTTGCCAGAACTAAGTAATGTTTTAATTTCATTGAAAATTTCATTTTGCCAACAGAGCAATGTTACGTCATCAGAAGCAAAGAGGTCACCACGCTTCACATTCCCTCCTCTATAATTCCTACTGTATATGATGATACATAGGACACTCTCTTGTCCAGTTAGAACAGTTTAAAATCCTATAGACTGAGCAGCAAATAAAGGCCCTATCTGTAACTTTATGAGAAAGATTGCTTACCAGTAACCTAGATAATTTTGGTTTTACTTTATTTCTGCTCCTCGTATGTGATGTGAAGCTACATACTATTTAGATAGTTGAATCCTGTCATTTCATTCTGCCTAAGCAGTACTTTATATGATTGTGTACAATTTTTACCATCACATCACATAGTTACACAGATGTGTTTATATATAAAAAAATCCACTAGTTTGTCCAGAACAGTAAGTCTTCTTCTCAATATCTTAAAGCCATTAGCTTACCTAGCATGTACTTTGGAAAAAAAAAAAAAAAAAAAAAAGTGAATTATGGGTGTTGTGGTTTGACAGACATTTGCTCACTCACTCCACACCACCTACCCAGCGGCACAGCAAAGAGAATCACAAAAAATAAAAAGGTAAGAACTCATGGGCTGAGAGATAAAGATGGTTTAATAGGACAGAAAAGGAAGGGAAATACTACTACTACTTGAATATATAAAGCAAGTGATGCACAGTGCAGTTGGTCACCACACACTGACCAATCTCCAAGCAGCAACCTCCCAGTTTTATTGTTCAGCATGACATCATGTGTCATGCTGAACAAATGTCCCTTTGTCCATTTGAGCATCCCTTTGGTCCATTTGGGTCAGCTACCCTGGTTCTATCTCCTCCCAGCTTCTGGTACACCCCCAGCCTCCTTGTTGGCAGGGCAGCATGAGAAGTAGTAAAGACCCTTACTTAGTGTAAGCACTGCTCAGCAACACCTGAAACACCTAAAATCATCATTATTCTCATCTTAAATCCAAAACACACCAGCTACTGGGAATAAAATTAATTATATGCCAGCTGAAACCAGAACAATACCCACAACTTACTATATATCTTTTATGTCATTCTGCAGTTCTACATTTTCCAATACCTCCTCAATAATCACCACCACCTTTTTTTGTCCTTTCGTGACACACAGATATCATTCCCTTAGTCTATTAGACATCCTGAGACATCCCTCTAAAATGTCTGTTGAGTTCAGTTAGTTGGACTTTAGGCTCCATCTTATTATCTCAACCCTTTTTTCTGCCTTGCCTGAGAGCCAAAAGGGGCTATTGTTTTAACCCATCAGGCAGCTAAGCACCACACAACTGTTTGCTCACTCCCTCTAAACCCTGTAGGACTGGCAAGAGAATCGGGGGGGAGGGGGGAGAAATAAAAGAAAGAAAAAGTAAAAGCTTGAGGGTTGAGATAAAGACAGCTTCATAAGACAGAATAGGAAATGAAAATAATAATAATGACAAAAGAATATACAAAGCAAGTGATGCACAATGTAATTGTGCACCAGTAGACTGATGCCCAGCCATATACCAAGCAGCAGCCTACCCAGTTTAATTGTTCAGCATGGCATCATACATCATAAAGTATGGAATATCCCCTTGGCCAGTTTGGATCTGCATTTCTGGTTTTATGCACTCCTAGATTCCTGTCACTGGAAGGGAAACATGAGAAGCTGAAAAGTCCTTGAATTAGTGCTAGCACTGCTCTGCAACAACTAAACCTTCAGTGTGTTATTAGCATTATTCTCATCTTAAATCCAAAACACAGCACCATACCAGCTACTAGGAAGAAAATTAACTATTTCCCAGCTGAATCCAGGACAATGGGACAAACTAGATACTTTTTCTTTTTCCCTTGGAGTAGAAATAAGACAGTTTTTCAAATCTAGCAATAGATTTATTTATTCACAAAGTTACAAACTAGGCTTTTCATGTATCACTAGATATTTAATTTATTGCCTTAGTGGAAAATCAGAAAAGGAAACATTGCTTCAGATGAAATCAAATGGAAATGGTGTAAATTATCATTTTTGCAGAACAAGAACTAGAAAAACTACTTTGGATAAATTTTTCTACATGTATTTTTCTTGATTTTTAATCCTTTTGGTGTTATTCTTGAGTTTAACACTTTCAGAATTTAGTTCATTTGTTTTTAAAAGGTGTATAAAATTTCAAACTAAAGTTGTGTGCTACCAAAAACAAACAAACAAACAAACAAACAAACAAACAAGTAAGTAATTTAGCTATGTACTTTAGCAATGTCATATTTCAATCACCATGTCATTTGTTTGCTTGAGTCTCCTGGAAAATAATAATTTTTCACAGATTTTTGTCAAATTCACGAGTATAAGAAAAATGATAACCAGTATGTTTTTGACAGGTATCAAAAATACTGTCTACAGTTATAAATTAATGAATTTTACCTAATATTTTCACCATTAATATTTCTAATATTTATTATTAGTCTTTCTAATGTTTCATATAATACCAACATCATATTAATTCTGGACTGACTATCCAGGTATATTTTACGGCAATCTTAAGAAATTAATCAGACCTACTCATCTTTATTTTAGACCCCTCTCACTTATTTCTCAATCTCTCAGAATTTCAACATATTTTGGCCTTGAACACATTGTATCATTTCAATATTTTTATGTTTTCTTTACTCTCTAATTATAATCATATTATTTGCTACAATTTGCCTTGGAAAGCAATTGTCCCCTTTCTTTTTATTTTAGGAATAGAGCTTCCTGTATCTCATTTAACTAAAAACTAAATATTCAGTTGTTTCAGAATGATAGATTTTAAAAATTAGGTTTTTTTTTTTTTTTTTTTTTTTTTAAATCTTCTCTTCAGCTGGCATCCATTGTTTTTGTATGAAAAGTAAAGTGTTTTCTAAATGACTTCCCATTATTCTCTTTATGAGGTAACTGCTTCATACATCTCAAGGTAATTTTCTTAGTTCAGAGTACTCCAAGTACTATGTCTCAACAATTACTCAAAGCAAGGAACTCTTACAGAGGTCTGACTATGAGTCCTCCTAAGAACAGTTCACCCTCTTATGAAATATGTTTGAGGTAGGTGAGATAAATATCCTCTTGAAGAGTTGTTTTTTTTTTTTTTTTCTTTTTTTTTGTTGTTGTTTTGTTTTGTTTTGTTTTGTTTTCATTGACTGCACAAGCATCAATGTTTAGGGCTTGATACAATTGTTTACACTTCATCATGTATTCCCATTTGAAATCACCAGAAAGTATGCCATGTGGTCCCTTGCTACTCACATTGCTCATGTGTCATATTTTCAGTCTATTGCTGAGCAATACTGGCACAGTACCAGGACTCTTTCCAATGTCCTCCACTCCCCACCAAGAGGCAGCAGGCTAGGGGTGGGCAAGAGGTGGGGTGGGAATATCACTAGGGTAGATGACCTAAACCAACCAAAGGAACATTCCATACCTTATGATGTCACACTCAGAAAAAAAAAAAAAAAAAAAAAAAAAAAAAAGGCCCTGCTTCCCAGGAGGTAGCTGAACATCATTTGTTGATGGGAAGTAGAGTAATTTCTTTTCTCTCTGTGTGTTTGCTCATGGCGTTTGCTTTTCTTTTTTTTTTTTTTCTTCTTTTTTTTCTTTTTTTTTTCCTCTTTTTCATTTCAGTTAAAGTATCATTGTCTCAACCTCTGAGGATTTTTGTTTGTTTGTTTGTTTTTTCTTTTCTTTCCAACATATTCTCTTCTTCCCTTCTTCTAAGAGGTTGTAGTGGAGTTGTTCAGCTGCCCAGCAAGGTAAAACAATCTGTGTCTTTGTTCAAACTCACTCAAACTTTGTTCAAACTCACTTAAATTATACACAATACACTCAAAAAATTTTCCAAAAAGTTTGTGTAAGACATCTCTTAAAAAGTAGCTTCCCATACTTCAAGTATTTGTTAAATACTGTTGATACAAAGAATAGCTAAGTCTGTGTCAGAATTGTGGGCATACTCTTTACATTCTTCTTCAAGAGACAGTTATTGATTAGAAGTGTTTATCTATTTATTTATTTATTTTAAAATTGTACTTTTCCTAAACACTTAGCCAAAAAGTGATTTGAAACAAGGGAAAGAAATTGTTTGCTTTTTTTTTTTTTTTTTTTTTTTTTTTTTCCCAAATTTAATCAGAAATGCCATTGACTCAGTATGTCCATACCTTGAGGGAGGGACTGACTCACATCAGTTAGCAATAAGCCATTTGATTCCTTTAGAAGAAACATTGATAGTGTTCCCAAGTTTCCTTTGTCAGAAGAAGTTTCCCTGTGTTGTTTTTTTTTTGTTATTTATTTATTTAGAAGGACATAAATATCATTTTATCACATATACTCTTTGAATCATATTGAATCATAAAACTGCATAACTTTCGTTTAAAACTTCACCTCTGAAAAAGAGATACTTCAGACAGTTGAATTATTAATATTCTAAGGTTATCCTATTAACATTGTAAGGTTATTCCAAGCCTGACAGTCACATAAAAAGGAAAATTCATGAGCAGGTTTTCCTGCTCTCATAGAAAACACTGCCTTGGTGTTGGTAACATCCAAAGAGTTTTCACTGCCCCCCTTGCCAATCTGTACAAAGTTGTGATCTCTAGCAGCAAGAATAGGAGTGTGGTCAGCTCAGGTCAAAGAAGAGCTGGGGATGTAAGGGAATATGTTGGCTAACTGGTGCCAGCAGCTTTCAGGGCAAAGGGAGAAAGTGATTCCTTGTGATGTGAGTGCTTCTACTTCAGTCTCAAAGGAGTTTGTTAAGAAGGTAGTTTCTGAGGTCACATTGACAAGTTGCACAGACATATGAGAAGAGAAGGTGACAAAGTGGCCTTTTGGCCTGAAACACTCTCTACAGTGATGCACTGAAAGTTATTAAAATTATAAAAAGGTTTATTACTATTATTTTTTAATCTAATAAAACATTTCTGTAAAGCTTTTGCTATTGTTTAAAATGTTTCAATCTTTGGTAAAATGGTCTGAAAAGAAATAAGTGTTTCAATTCGAAGGTTATGACTATACTGCTAATAAAAGAGAACAAGAGACCAATCCCTGCCCTGAGGCTCAGTGGCATTGATGGCTCACATTCCACCTGATTAAGGATAATACCTCTGTTGCAGATTTATCTTGGAGACAGCTAGCTGAAGCAATTCAGAGCTGACAATTCAACAGGGTGCACAATCAAGAATTTAAAGTAAGTGTTCAAGCTTACTCCCTAGCCATTTTTTATGTAGTGGTAAGGACTAGAACTGAGAGAACATTTTTTGAATTCCCTTCATCTTCTGTTCCAGACAAATGAAGGAATTGAGATTCTATTGAGATCTCCTTTATAGTGCGCGCGCTCTCTCTCTCTCTCTCTCTCTCAGGGAGGGAGAGAAAAGAGGGGAGTAAATATTATAAAAATAGTAAAAATATAAGTTAAAAAAAATGATAATGGTACATTTGTTTAACATTGTTTTAATGAAAAAGAAATAGAAATGTGAATTAAAATACTCTATTTAATTCTAAATTGTAAGAGAAAATGTTCTCAGTAATATTAGTAGATTATTCCCTTGAAAAGGGGGAAATATGGTCTTTAAAAAATTTCAGAATAAACTTTGTTCCCTCCTAATATATCTCTGTATTTATCAGGATTTTATATGAATTATAGACACAAACAGCTAAACAATCAGTTAATCACTTAGAAGGTTTTAAAATTGCATGTAAAAGCAACATGAAATAGTTTCTAAATCTTATACTTCTTTGCAGAGCAATCAATCTAGAATCAAGATCTCTCCCAAATCTTCTTGAATTTAAGGTAAACTAACTCACAAAAGAGGAAAATAAATACCTCTAGGAGCAAGATCAGTGTATATGATCTATACCTGGTTTCCTGTAAGACATAATCAAACAAAAAACATTTACAAATTTTACATCTGTTAAGATCTGAATTCTTACTTAATCCCAGAAAATAATTAGTTTGCTGTAAAACTAAGTGCTACATTCAATCTCATTCAAAACTAAGGCCAAGCTTCATCCACTTTTATGACACGTCTATCTGTAGATTCAGCAGTAAAAGTTCCATTTGCGTATTTAGATATATATTGCTGTGTATCACAGGATAAGCTATTTTTTTTTACTCCAATTTGCTCCTTAAGCATTGCAGATCTAATGCAGGTAAGAAAAAGACAATAAATTTCTGATACAAAAACTTTATTCTTGATTACACTGATTATACCAGAAATAATGAATCTTTATTTCTTCATACTAAGGTAAAAATGCATATTGCTTTCCAAAAAGGAGAAATATTGTATGGGAGTTAGTGATAATAATTATAACAATGCAATTATTACAAAGCCTATGTTCAGAACAAAAACAATTTTTGATATTTTCATGGAAATAATTACAATGAGGTAATCTATTGTCATACAGTGACTTTGTTTTCAAATGATACTTTTTTTTTTTTTTTATGAAAGTAGACTTTTAGTTGATACAGGTAACTGTTGCTATAGTACATTGTCATATCACTTAATTCCATTTGCAAAGTTGTTAAAGAATAAATATGACAAAAATTCATTATCTCATTTCATGTAGTCACACACAGAGAAAAGTAAATTGGAAATAATTATTGAGTGATATTCCTTCTAGAGTGCCTTAATATACTTGGTGTAGCATATTCAAGACCTTTCTTCATGATCCAGGAAAAAAAATAATAAATAAGTACAATAATTACTAGTAAATATTCTAGGAAGTTTAAAAAGTTAGAAATATTAAACAATAGCAAGAACTGGTAAGCTGCATAAACAATGTTTGGACTGTTTGACAAAGAGGATTATATGAATCATAGGTATTCGAGTATGATTTAATGGATCATAAACATAGCAGGAAAGAATGCAGTCACATTCAACATTCAGTTCTGAAATATATTAAGACTAAGGAGAATTTTGAGATCACTGCAAAGAAACCTATGTCCCAACAAGGGGTAGAGGCTGCCCCCGTTGAACACATGCGGAACAGAGGGCCAGACTGTCCGCAAGAGACAAGGGTCTGGACCCTTGTCTCGGCTTGGAGCAGAAAGAGACGTCTGCCCCAGACACCTACAGTGCCACCTACCCCCATGATGTTCCTGGGAAATAGATTTGAGGCTCTCAGGGAGGTTGTGGAAGAGGCTGAGGGTCTGGACAGTAGTCCGAACCCGGGAAGCAACCCCGAGAAGAGAGTCAAGATTGGGGGAAGTGCAGAACATAAGGATCAGAGCCGGATGGAGCACCGCATTGTAACCTGTGCCACAAAAAAAGAGCGGAGAGTCCTGGTGATTGGGGACTCCTTGCTGAGGGGCACTGAGGCTCCCATTTGTTACCCAGATAACCTATCCAGAGAGGTGTGCTGTCTTCCTGGGGCACATGTCAGAGATGCTAGGAAGGCTCTGCCATGACTCATTAAACCAGAGGACTACTATCCTCTCGTAGTCATTCAGGTTGGATCCCAGGAAGCCTCTATCAGAAAAATGAAGAATATTAAAAAGGACTTTTGCATCCCTGGGGAGGATGTTGAGGGGATCGGGGGTGCAGGTAGTGTTCTCCTCTGTCCTCCCGCTGGGTAACTGGGACCCAGAAAGAAGGAGGAGAAGGGGACAGGTAAATGACTGGCTGAGGGGGTGGTGTCTGGACCAGAGATTTAGGTATTTTGATCTTGGGCCATCCTTTGAGAGGCCGGGTATGTGGGCTACAGACAGACACCAACTGAGCAAGTGGGGCGCAAGTGTGTTGGGGAGCAAGCTCTCTGGGCTGATTACCAGGGCTTTAAACTAGGCTTGATGGGGGAAGGGAGGGGAGCTAAAGGTGACAGAGAAGGGCTGGGGGAAGTCGTCACTGCTGTCACTGCTGAAGACAGGGAAAAACTTCTGAGCTCTCCCATAGGATTGTCTGAGGGCTCCTCAGAGAAGGTAGTGTTCCCAATAACCCATCCAGTATCTTCTTCTTGCATTCCCCCAGGGGTAGCTGCACCTGCTGCTTCCCTAAAGTGCCTGTACACCAGTACACGGAGCATAGGAAATAAACAGGATGAGCTCAAGATCTGTGTTCAGTCGCGGGGCCACAATCTCATTGCAATCACTGAGACGTGGTGGGACAGCTTGCATGACTGGAACGCAGTCATGGAGGGCCATGTCCTCTTTAGGAAAGACAGACTGGGGAAGTGAGGGGGTGGGGTTGCACTTTATGTGGGGGAAGCAGTTAGAGTGTACCCAGCTCCAACTGGGGGAGGGTGAGGGACAAGTGGAGAGCTTGTGGGTAAGAATTAAGGGGTGGGCTGGTATGGGAGACACGGTAGTAGGGGTCTACAACAGGTCTCCAGATCAGGAGGAGGAAGTCGATGAGGCCTTCTATGAGCAGCTGCTAGTAGCCTCACAATCACGAGCGCTGGTCCTCATGGGGGACTTCAATTACCCAGACATCTGCTGGGTAAGCAACTTGGCCAGGCACGAGCAGTCCAAACAGTTCCTACAATGCGTTGAGGACAATTTTATGACACAGGTGGTGGAGGAGCCGACAAGGCGGGGGGTGCTACTGGACCTCGTTCTTAACCAACAGGGATGGGCTTGTTAGGGATGTGAAGGTTGGGGGCAGCTTGGGATGCAGCAACCATAAGATGGTGAAGTTCCACATGGAACCAGGCAAAGGAAGTAAGGCTAAAAGCAGGATTTCTACCCTGGACATCCGAAGAGCCAACTTCGACCTCTTCTGGGACCTGCTTGGGAGTATTTCATGGGATAGGTTGCTAGAAGGCAAGGGTGCTTGTGAGAGCTGGGCTACATTTAAGCAGCACTTCTTCCATGCTCAGGATTGGTTCATGCCAATCTGTGTCCAGTTCTGGGCTCCCCAGTACAAAAAAGACAGGGATCTCCTGGAAAGAGTCCAGCAGAGGGCCACAAAGATGATACAGGGCCTGGAGCATCTTCCCTATGAAGAAAGGCTGAGAGACCAGGGTCTGTTCAGCCTTGAGAAAAGAAGACTGAGAGGGGATCTCCTCAGTGTATATAAATATCTGAGGGGTGGAGGATAGAAGGATGTAGCCAACCTCTTCTCAGCAGTTTGTGGGGATAGGACAAGGAGCAATGGCTGCAAGTTAGAGCACAGGAAGTTCCACACTGACATGCGAAAGAACTTCTTCACCATGAGGGTGATGGAGCGTTGGAACGGGCTGCCTAAGGAGGTTGTAGAGTCTCCTCTGGAGATATTCAAAGCCTGTCTGGACGCCTACCTGGGCAGCCTGCTCTGAGGAACCTGCTTTGGCAGGGGGGTTGGACCCGATGATCTTTCAAGGTCCCTTCCAACCCCTGCAATTCTGTGATTCTGTGAAACACAGTAGCTAGTCATATGAGATCCCCATGCAAAGTTGTATCCAAGGGAATAACATCACCTTTATACATTGTGAAATCTAAAGAGATGTAGGATACCAGAAGTTTTTACACCTGTACATGGTATTCATGAAAACAGCACAAAACTCTAGAGGTTTCTACTGTGGTATTTATTTTTATTTTATTTGTAATTATATTGGATTTTTTAAATTATATTTAGAAAGATCATAGAGATTCAGAACTACCTAAATAACAGGAATGAGTGGAGCACAGCGAGGCATGTGGGCCATGCAGGAAGGCATTATCTTCAAGGGAAGAAAGAAAGATCAGAGGAAAATACAAGTGGGTTAACCCCACCATATGACTAAGAGCACAGTCCAAACGTTTCTTAAACTCTGACAGGTTTGGTGAAGTGACTACTTCCTTGGGGAGCCTGTTCCAGTGTGCAACAGCACTCTCTGTGAAGAACCTCTTCCTGATGTCCAGCCTGAACCTTCCTTGTCACAGCCTGACACCATTCCCACGGGTCCTACCACTGGTCACTAAAGAGAATAGATATGCACCTGCCCCTCCACTCCCCCTTGTGAGGAAGCTGTAGACTGCAATGAGCTCTCCCCTCAGCCTCCTCTTCTCCAGGCTGAACAGGCCCAGTGACCTCAGCTGCTCCTCATATGCCTTCCTCTCTAGGCCCTTCACCATCTTCGTCGCCCTCCTCCGGACACTCTCCAATAGTTTAATGTCTTTGTACTGTGGTGCCCAGAACTGCACGCAGTACTTGAGGTGAGGCCACACCAGCGCAGAGTAGAGCAGGACAATCACCTCCCTCGACCAACTAGCAACGCTGTGCTTGATGCACCCCAGGATACAGTTGGCCCTCCTGGCTGCCAGGGCACACTGCTGGCTCATATTCAACTTGCTGTCAACCACAACCCCCAGATCCCTCTCTGCGGTGCTGCTCTCCAGCATCTCATTGCCCAGTCTGTACGTATAGCCAGGGTTGCCCCATTCCAGGTGCAGGGGCAATAGATTGCACCCTTAGCAAACTTAATGATACAAAACTGGGATGATTGCTTGAAAGATCAGATGGTTGTGCTGCCATTTAGAGGGACCTTGACAGGTTGGAGAACTGGGCTGACAGAAATCTCATTCAGTTCAACAATGGGAAATGCAAAATCCTACATCTGGGAAGGAACAGCCCCATACACCAATATATGTGAGGGACCAACAACCTGATAAGCAACTTCAAAGAGAAGGATTTCAAGGTCCGGGTGGACAACCAGCTGATCATGAGAGCGATACACCTTTGCAGTGAAAAAACAGAACAGTATCATGGTCTTAAAAAGAACATTGTAAGGAGGTTAAGGAAAGTGATCCTTCCTCACTACTCAGCATTGGTGAAGCCATACCTGGAATACTGTTTGCAGTTCTGGGCTCAACAATACAAGAGAGTCATGGGCATACTGCAGAAAGTCCAATAAGAATGGCCATAAGAACGATGAAGGGACTGGAGCATCATATATAAGGAAAGGCTGAGACAGCTGGGATTCCTGAGCCTGAAACAGAGAAGATTAAGGGGAGATCTTATGGTAGAATAGAATCATAGAATGACAGAATGCCTTGGGTTGGAAGGGACCTTAAAGATCATCTGGTTCACAACCCCCTGCCATGGGCAGGGATGCCACACAGTAGATCAAGCTGTCTAGGGCCTCATATAACCTGGTCTTGAACACCTCCAGGGATGGGTCATTCTTGAAAGGCCACAAAGAAGTCTACCAAAGGTGTTTTCTTCTTTAGGCTGAAAAAGAATTTCCTCCTAATACTTAATCTATATCTACCCTCTTTTAGTTTTAAACTATTCCCTTTTGTCCTATCTTTGTCCATGAAAAAGTTGTTATCTATCCTTTCTTGATAAGCTGCCTTTAAGTATTGAAAGGCTACAATGAGGTCTCACCAGAGCCTTCTCTTCTTCAGGCTGAACATCTTTCAGACTTTCTTCACAGGAGACATATTCCATCCCTATGATCATCTTTGTGGTCCTCCTCTGGACCCACTCTAACAGGTCCACATCTTTCCTGTACTGGGAACCCAAGACCTGGATGCAATACTCCAGGTGGGGTCTCATGAAGGCAGAGTAGAGGAGGACAATCACAGAATCACAGAATCACAGAATTGCAGGGGTTTGAAGGGACCTCGAAAGATCATTGGGTCCAACCCCCCTGCCAAAGCAGGTTCCTCAGAGCAGGCTGCCCAGGTAGGCATCCAGACAGGCTTTGAAAATCTCCAGAGAAGGAGACTCCACAACCTCCTTAGGCAGCCTGTTACAGTGCTCCGTGACCCACATTGTGAAGAAGTTCTTTCGCATGTTGGTATTTCCATGGTTGGAATTTCCTGTGCTCCACTTTGTGGCTGTTACCCCTTGTCCTATCCCCACAAACCACTAAAAAGAGGATGGCCAAATCCCTCTGTCTCCCACACTTCAGGTATCCATAAACATTGATAAGATCTCCTCTCAGTCTGCTTTTCTCCAGGCTGAACAGACCCTGGTCTCTCAGCCTTTCTTCATAGGGAAGATGCTCCAGGCCCCATATCATCTTTGTGGCCCTCTGCTGGACTCTTTCCAGGAGATCCCTGTCTTTTTTGTACCGGGGAGCCCAGAACTGGACACAGTACTCCAGGTGAGGCTTGATCAGGGCAGAGTAGAGGGGGAGGATCACCTCCCTTGACTTTCCTTTTAATGCACGCCAGGATCCCATTAGCCTCTTGGCCACAAGGGCACAC
Source organism: Aythya marila (assembly GCF_965140915.1). Taxonomy (NCBI): domain Eukaryota; kingdom Metazoa; phylum Chordata; class Aves; order Anseriformes; family Anatidae; genus Aythya; species Aythya marila. The sequence goes on along the minus strand of NC_139042.1, from coordinate 41,198,377 downwards.
TGCTGGCTCATGATCAACCCGTCATCCACCAGGACCCCCAGGTCCTTCTCCTCAGAGCTCCTCTCCAGCGGGTCGTCCCCCAGCCTGTACTGATACTTTGGGTTGTTTATTCCCAGGTGCAGGACTCTACACTTGCTCTTATTAAATCTCATTTGGTTTCTTCCTGCACATCTCTCCAGCCGGTCCAGGTCTTGCTGAATAGCAGCACAGCCTTCTGGTGTGTCAGCCACTTCTCCCAGCTTTGTGTTATCAGTGTACTTACTGAGGGCAGACACTAGTCCCTCATTAAGGTTGTTGTCGTGGTTTAACCCAGCCGGCAGCTAAACACCACACAGCCGTTCGCTCACCCTCCCCCCTCCCTCTCTGGGACGGGGGAGAGAAATGAAAAGTGAAGCCTGTGAGTTGAGAAAAAGACAGTTTCATAAGACAGGAAAATAATAATAACAATAATAACAATAACAATAACAATAATAATAATAATAATAATACAATGATGATAATAGTACTACTACTAATAATGTGTACAAACAAGTGATGCGCAATTGCTCACCACACGCTGACCGATGCCCAGTCTAACCCAGAGCAGTCCGGCCCCCTTCTCCCGGCTAGCCACCCCTATATATTGTTTAGCATGACATCAGATGGTATGGAATACCCCTTTGGCTAGTTCGGGTCACCTGTCCTGGGTCTGTCCCCTCCCAGCTTTTGCTGCACTCCCAGCCTGCCCGTTGGCAGGACAGAGCAAGTAGCTGAGATGTCCTTGGCTCAGTATAAGCACTGCTCTGCAACAATTAAAACATCGGGGTGTTATCAGCACTCTTCTCATCCTAAGCCAAAACATAGCATTCTACCAGCTACTAGGAAGAAAATTAACTCTGTTCTAACTGAAACCAGGACAGTCATCGATGAAGATGTTGGACAAGACCAGACCCAGCACCGACCCCTAGGGAATACCGCTAGTCACAGACCTCCAGCCAGACTCTGAGCCGCTGATCACCACCCTCTGAGCTCGGCCAGTAAACCAGTTCTCAACCCACCTTGCCATCCACTCATCTATCCCACACTTTCTCAGCTTTGCTAGCAGGATGTTGTGGGAGACAGTATCAAAAGCCTTGCTAAAGTCAAGGTAGATGACATCCACCACTCTTCCCCCATCTACCCAGCTGGTGATGCCATCACAGAAGGCAACAATGTTGGTCGAGCACAACTTCCCCTTGGTGAATCCATGCTCACTACTCCTCATAACCTTCTTCTCTTCCAATTGCTTGCAGATGGCATCCAGAATAAGCTGCTCCAATACCTTTCCAGGGACAGAGGTGAGACTGACTGGCCTGTAGTTTCCCATATACTCCTTGCCCTTCTTGAAGACCAGAGTGACATTGGCTATCCTCCAGTCTTCAGGCACCTCTCCTGTTCTCTGGGACCTTTCAAAGATGATAGAGATCAGTTCAGTGATCACCTCTACCAACTCCCTTAGCACCCATGGATGCATCCCAGCAGCACCTATGGATTTGTGTGCACTGAGCCCACTCAGACACTCCCAAACCACTCTCTCATCAACCAGGGGGGAACCCTCCATATCCCAGACCCTTTCCCTTCCCTCCAGTGTTGAGGAGTCCAGGCGCTGTCCTTGAAGCAAAGACTGAAGCGAAGAAAGCATTCAGTACCTCTGCCTCCCATTACCAGGACACCCCCCTTGTTCAGCAAGGGACCCACATTATGCTTAGTCTTCCTTTTACTGTTTACATACTTTTCAAAAAACAAACAAACAAACAAACAAACAAAAAACTTCTTATTATTCTTTATCTTGCTGAACCTGTTTAGGTTCACATGGTCCCACTTCTCAGGCTTGTCCAGGCTCCTTTGGATGGCACCTCTTCCTTCTGTTGTGTTAACTGCACAACAAAATTTTATATTATTGGGCAAAAAGTTATCCAGATTGCACTCTAGGAGCCTTCTGGTTTGCTTACATCCTGCTCTGTACCTTATTTTCCAGCAGACAACCTGGTTGAAGTCCCCCATCATGATGAGAGTGTGCTTCTTGTAGTTGAAACAATAAAGCCTCTTCAACATGCTCCTCTTCTTCAGGTGTCCTGTAGTAGAGTCCACCCAAAAGGTGTCCTTTATTGGTCCAGTTCTTAACTTCTACCCTCAAGCTCTCAGCTCGTCCATGTCTATTTCTCAGATGCATCAATCTCTTCCCTAACATAGAGGATAACACCCTACGCCTCCTTCCCTGACTGTCTCTTCTAAAAAGCCTGTAGCCCTCTACTCAAGTACTCTATTTATGTTATGTCTCACCATGTTTCAGTGATAGAAATTAGGTCACAATTTTCTAATTGCACTGTGGTTTCCAGTTCCTCCTCTTCTTTCTCATACTGTGTGCAGTGCTGTAGAAGCACTTCAGCTGGCCTATCAGTCACATCACTTTTTCAGAATAACCTTTCCGGATTGCTCTGGGATAGTTCTCAAGTATTTCCATGTTGTCTCCAAAAGTGACAAAGCTCCCAGGTTCACTTCCATCACTAAGAGGTACATCTCCATCCCCTGCTGTTTTAATACTTTAAAGCTCTACTAATAAACTCAGACAACTTACTGTCCAGAACACTCTTGCCCCACTGGTCAGGTAAGACCCATCTCACGTCAGTATGCTCAGTCTCTCAGATCTGAGATCATAGAAGCCCAAACCTTGAGCATGGCACCAGCCATGCAGCCAATAGTTCACTTGGTCCATTCATCTTCTTCTTGGGTTCCAGTCACCAACTGGGAGGACAGAAGAAAACACTACTTGACCTCCTGATCCTTTCAGCAGCTTTTTAAGGGATATAAAGACCCTTTTGACATTTCAGAGTCTCTTTGTTGTAGCCTCATTTGACCCTACATGAGAGAGTGGGAATGTGTGGTAGTCTTCTGAACCCAGAAGGCTTGGTAGCCTCTTTGTAATATCACGAATGTGGGCCCTAGGCAGGCAGCAAACCTCTCTGGAGAAATTATCTGGACAGCAAATAGGTGCTTCAATGACTCTCATTGAGGAGTTTCCAATTCCTAATACTCTTTGCACCTTTTTTGTGGCACTGTTTCTGATCCAGGTAGCTGACTGGGCCATCTTTGTATGGTTGCCCTTTCCTAGATTTTCTCTTTTACTCATATACTCTCCTTTTTCCAGCCCTAGAACATTGTGTCTGTTGTGTAGAGGCACTTCAGGGGCAAGAGGGAGACTCCTCCTTCTGCTTTGTGCAGAGACAAGTGTCGTTAGTTAGTCTCCCTTGTCTTGTGAGTCAGTCAAGATTGTTGGTTAAGGGTTGGAAGCTAACTTGTGTTCTCCTTGCCAGGATTTAAGGAAGGAATCAATGTGCATAAACCCGATGGAAGGAAATGTAGAGAGAAACAGGCTTTTTTTTTTTTTTTTTTTTTTTTTTTTTCTCAGTAGTGCCCAGTGACAGGACAAGGTACAGCAGGCAAAAATTAAAATACATGAAATTCCATCTGAACACAATGGAATTTTTTTAAGGAAACAAACAAACAAAAATAACCTGTGAGGGTGAATGTAACAGGTTTCCCAGAGAGGTTGTGAAGTCTGCATATGTGGAGTTGCTCAAAACCCAACTGGACATGATCCTGGACAACTGACTAGCTGAACTTCTTGAGTAGCACACTTGAACAAGATGATCGTATGAGGTGCCTTCCAACCTTAACTATTCTTTGATTCTGTGATTGAGTGAGTGTAGAACTGGAAATCTACTTTGGTAAGATGTTGGATTTTTTCATCTTTTCCACAAAAATATATAGTCTGTAGACATCTATTTGAAAATTATAATAAGGTTAATACTTTATTAATTCATCAGTTACACAAAATTTTAAGGTTAATAGCTTAAGCAAGGTAAATTCAGTTCAGAAATACAGGTCAAATTTTAGCAGTTTGAGTAATGATGTATTAGAATAAATTGGTTTGAACTTGAAGTTCAAATGGCTATTTTCCATAACCACTATAAAAAAATAAATAAATCAGAAGTTATACTTCCATAGCAGATATTGTGATATTTTTCCACTTATATATTGTGAGGTAAATATATTGGTCATTACTTATCTAAAATTCTGTTGCTTAACATGTAGATCTAATCTATATATAAGTCTTTGTGGCTGTAGAGATAGGAGGTTTAGAGGGAAACATTCAGAACTAAACAGCATGTCTTCAGTGCTGAGGTCAACTCTTTAGCACCTCTTACACGAACATTCCCTTCTATAACTGTACGTTTTCTTCATATGGTGCCATGTTCTGGATTTAGGATAACAGTAAAGCTGATAACACACTGATGGTGTAGTTGCAGAGCAGTGCTTACACAGAGCCAACGACTTGTCAGCTCCTCACACTGCCCTGCCAGCAAGGAGACTGGGGATGCACAAAGAGCTGGGAGGGAACACAGCCAACACCGCTGACCCAAACTGGCCAAAGGAATGTTCCATAACATATGATATCATGTTGGATAATAAAAAATGGGAAGGTTGGCTGGGAGGGGGGGGGGGGAAGGGGAGGGAGGGGGGACCACTGCTTGGGGACTGGCTAGGCATCCATTGGTAGATGGCAAGCAATGACATTGTGCATCACTTTATATATTATATATATATAATTATCATTATTATTATTTTCCCTTCTGTTTCTATCTCATTAAACTTTCTTTATCTCAACCAACAGGTCTTTATTATTTTGGCTTATGATTCTCTCCCCCATCCCACTGGGTGGGAGAGAAGGAGCAAAAGGCTGCAAGGTGCCTAGCTGCCTGCCAGGTTAAACCAAAACAGGGTTCCAGAAAAATAGAACTTCTCTGGAAGGTAGAGGGTAAAATTAAAATAAAATAAAATAAAATAAAATAAAATAAAATAAAATAAAATAAAATAAAATAAAATAAAATAAAATAAAATAAAATAAAATAAAATAAAATAAAATAAAATAAAATAAAATAAAATAAAATAAAATAATAAAACCAAATAATAGAAGAAGGAATAACTGCACTCTGACAGATAATGAAAATAGAGTCCCTAAATCTTCTTGCCAAGTATCAATACAAGATATTGTGCTAAAAGAATGATCTGTCACTTTTAAATATTTGCCTCGGCCATTTATTTCCACAGCTGAATATCACAGGTAACATTGTAGTGCTCACTATATTGCACTCCTGTAATCTGGAGAAGTAAGAAAGAATTTGAACTTAGTAATTATTAGTAAATATTAGTAATATTTAAATGAAATACTTTCTATAATTTTAATTTAAATTTATAAGCTTAACTTTTGTTAGTTTTGCTTCTGCCTGTCCCATGTAAAGTAGAAATAAACTGTGATTAGTGATCCTCTTTGTTCCTTTACAAACTTCTTCATTTTAGAAGGATGAGTCCTTGCACCTTAGAAACATTGAATAGGTGGCTTCAGAGACTCATAAACACATTTTCTGTTGAAGTAAGAAGCTTTGTATGCTGAGTACCTCCGATTAGAATCTCTCACAGTGTTAACGTATTCAGTTTGCTGAGAGGCTTCATCATTTCCAGTAACGAAAAGCAGACTCTTTACACATTTGTTCCGTCATAATTTTTGTGGTCTGATCCACACTAACTGGAGTACAAGGACATTTGGTTGGATACACTACTGAAACATTCTTTGTAGTGCATGCTATTATTCATTAAATAGGAGATATTTTTTTTCCCCTCTAATAGGGTGATGAAATAAAACACTTATATTTGGGGGTTGAATTACACGGTCACAGTCACCACAAAAGTAATTACCATTGGGTAGTTGTGCCACTGAGGGTCCACAGTGATGAACAATGCACTTTTAGAGTACACTTTTGTCTTTTAAGTTGGGTTTCTTCCATAAGCCATCAGGAGAAGATCTTTAAACAAGTTATTAAGGTCAGGGTTGTTTTGAAGAATGTTCCAACGTTTCCCTGATAATTGCTTGGATTCCACCTACCTATTCTTTAACCTAGTGACACGGCTAATAGAAAGTTATTTGTGTTTTGATGCTGGGTTGTTTCAATAAGAGCTCCACTCATGCTTTCCTAACTTGAGGTTTATTCTTGGCATGAGGGAATTGTACTTTAGAAAAGCATCTATAAAATAAATAAAACTTCTCACTCAGCCCATCAGACCTTTTCAATAAAGGCCTTTATGTTAGAGAATCTCTTGAATATAAAATGTTATTTAATAAGTCCCGTTTTTTATTAAAGATAGCAATTTTTGTATTCTTATTCTTTTTTTTTTTTTTTTTTTTTTTGCTTTTGAATAGGTGTATTTTCTATGATAGTAATATTTCATCTTGAAGCTTGTTAGTAAAATCATATATCAAAATAATGTCTCTATTTCACATTATGTTCAATATGGAGATGAAATATTTTATGAATATTTCTCTGCACCTGTCAAAATAAACAAAATATAATTTACAGGATAATTTGTAATGTATTTTAAACTTCATATTTTTCTTAGTAAGTTATATTTTCATCAACTCATTGTGGAAATGAGGAAGATTCATGTATGTTTTTCTTTGGATATAAAACACGTCACTTTGAAATTTACTGGAATAAACGGGAAAGCTTACAAAGTACCATTTGTTGCCAGTCAAGCTATCACAGTACAGGTCACATTGAATTTTGCTAAGGTAAGGTAGATGACATCTACTTAACAGCATAGAAATTATAACTAGTATACATTTTCTGAGTGGAATAACTCTTGCATATAAACTACCCTTCAGCACTTATTTAAATCATATTTACAATGCTATTGCCATTGCATTTTGTTTTGTAACAAAAATCCTATTGAAAGACTATATTTTGGTTTATGCTGGGGAAAAAAAAAAAAAAAGAAAAAAAAAAAGGAATGGCAAGTTTACCTCCCATTGAAACAGCATTTGATTCTTTATTTCAGTGTTAGGATTCTACTTTCTTGCTTGGGAGGAAAAGGGAAGAGATGAGGAGAGGAGAGGAGAGGAGAGGAGAGGAGAGGAGAGGAGAGGAGAGGAGAGGAGAGGAGAGGAGAGGAGAGGAGAGGAGAGGAGAGGAGAGGAGAGGAGAGGAGAGGAGAGGAGAGGAGAGGAGAGGAGAGGAGAGGAGAGGAGAGGAGAGGAGAGGAGAGGAGAGGAGAGGAGAGGAGAGGAGAGGAGAGGAGAGGAGAGGAGAGGAGAGGAGAGGAGAGGAGAGGAGAGGAGAGGAGAGGAGAGGAGAGGAGAGGAGAGGAAAGGAAAGGAAAGGAAAGGAAAGGAAAGGAAAGGAAAGGAAAGGAAAGGAAAGGAAAGGAAAGGAAAGGAAAGGAAAGGAAAGGAAAGGAAAGGAAAGGAAAGGAAAGGAAAGGAAAGGAAAGGAAAGGAAAGGAAAGGAAAGGAAAGGAAAGGAAAGGAAAGGAAAGGAAAGGAAAGGAAAGGAAAGGAAAGGAAAGGAAAGGAAAGGAAAGGAAAGGAAGGACACAGACAGGGCACTTGTATTTAAAGTGAGTAACATTTCCGAGAAAATATACAGAAGGACATTAAAAGTGCTTTTTAAGACCTGATAAAGTAAAGTTTCAGAAGAAGCATATTAAACAATATATATAATAAATATTATATAGATGTGCGTGTATGTATATATATATATATATATATATATCCTGTTTTAAAATACTTTGTTAAAGCTGAGACTCTTCAAGATGAGACTCTTCAAGATCTTTGGATGTGTGACATAAGCCAAAGACTCAAATGCTGAATTAAATGATTATCCAAATCACAGTGATCCTAGACATAATCTGATGATAGAGAAAATACACCCTCTAAATATGAAACTGGAAGAAAGTTTATCATCTGAAACCCAGAGCAGGAATTAATCATTCATTTAATTTGAATTAAGTCAGTTGGAATTATCCCAGGAATTAATATAGCCCAATTTGTTAAATATATTGTATTGTAAATACTGTATGTGTCAGAGATGCATGTGTTCAGCAACTACATCAGCTAAATAAATAAGAGATGTTTTTCCATTAGATAAAAACAACCTAACACTTAACTCAGACCAACACATGCAGAAGTGGCCTTCAAATGAAGCAACTCAGTACTTTTCACTTGGAGTCATGTAAAACATCTAATATTTGGTTTAGAAAAAAGAGAAGAAGGAGAAGGAGAAGGAGAAGGAGAAGGAGAAGGAGAAGGAGAAGGAGAAGGAGAAGGAGAAGGAGAAGGAGAAGGAGAAGGAGAAGGAGAAGGAGAAGGAGAAGGAGAAGGAGAAGGAGAAGGAGAAGGAGAAGGAGAAGGAGAAGGAGAAAGAAAGAGAAAGAGAAAGAAAGAGAAAGAGAAGGAGAAAGAGAAAGAGAAAGAGAAAGAGAAAGAGAAAGAGAAAGAGAAAGAGAAAGAGAAAGAGAAAGAGAGAGAAAGAGAAAGAGAAAGAGAAAGAGAAAGAGAAAGAGAAAGAGAAAGAAAGAGAAAGAGAAAGAGAAAGAGAAAGAGAAAGAGAAAGAGAAAGAGAAAGAGAAAGAGAAAGAAAGAGAAAAGAGGAAAGGAGTAAAGGGGAATGGAGAAAAGGGGAAGAGAGAAATGGGGAAGAGAGAAACGGGGAAGGGAGAAGCAGAAGGGAAAAGGGGAAGGGGAAAAGAGGAAGGGGAAGGGGAAATGGGGAAGGGGAAGGGGAAAAGGGGAAGGGGAAAGAGAAAAGGGGAAGGGGAAGGGGAAAAGGGAAGGGGAGGGGAGGGGAGGGGAGGGGAGGGGAGGGGAGAGCGAAGCGAAAGGAAAAGGAAAAGGAAAAGGAAAAGGAAAAGGAAAAGAAAAAGGAAAAGGAAAAGGAAAAGGAAAAGGAAAAGGAAAAGGAAAAGGAAAAGGAAAAGGAAAAGGAAAAGGAAAAGGAAAAGAAAAAGAAAAAGAAAAAGAAAAAGAAAAAGAAAAGAAAAAGAAAAAGAAAAAGAAAAAGAAAAGAAAAGAAAAAGAAAAAGAAAAAGAAAAAGAAGAAGAAAAAGAAAAAGAAAAAAAATATATATGACCAAAACTCACAAAAGAATAAAGGGAAGAGGGCAGAATGATGGGATATTCACAGTACAACATTCTGTCACTGACAGTCTGATCTTCAAAGGATTTCAACAAAGTCATTAAAATAGGAGGTTAGCTTTTAATGAGAAGGTATACAAGATGCCCAGTATAATTAGACAGTGGGCTCTGAGGATTTACAGGACTTATGAATTTTTGAAAGAGAAGAAATAGCTGAGCAAACTGAGTTTAGCAAGAACTGTCCCTAATATTTTGCACAACCTACATATGCAAGTTGTTTTAATATGTATTCTTTGAACCTTGTGAAGCACTGTAAAACATCAGTTCCTTCCTCACTAGCTGTTTCATCAGAAAATTTTGCCATGGATTGAACTAGATCCTTTCATCTTCTCTCCCCACTATTCTCCCACAGTGAAAGCTATCCTTTTTGTTTACTAGACAATCCGCAATGTATACTTCATTTATGTACACAACGGTTTTGAAGGGTCAGTAGAGGATTTCTTTTCCTTCATTTATGACTATCTAGTAAAAAGGTTCACAGTTTTGCACAAATGCATCTTTTGCATAAAATACTGATAATTCCTCCTAGTGAATAACACCTTTTAATTCTAGAAAGTAAAAAACATTTAAAGTGCAGTAAAAAAAAAAAAAAACGGGGGGGGGGGGATGTGGGGATTTTTACAGAAGTTTCAAATTATATTTTATTCAGACAATAAACTGACTGCATTGTCTAGATGTTTAGATGTACTATTTTTCTCTGTCTTAGTCTAGTCATTGAGTTGTTCTTTTATTTTTTTTCCTTCCTTTTTACTCATGGGCCTTTTTCCTTTACTTTGCTTTTGTTTTCCCATTCTAGATCTAGTGGCCTCCTTCCTGAGCTCCCTGTCTCTTTCTTTCTTTTCTTATGAGAAGGTTTTTGCATGTAAGCATTTACCAACCTTTTTTATTTTTAGGAAATAAAAGAGCTGAATGCATGTTTTAATACATTTTTAATGGCCATTGCTGACAGACAAGACACTTTGTTGGTATTGTCTTGCACTGCTATTATATTAAAAGACTTTTATTTTTATCAATATCTATTGTGCCATCCAGTTAAAATGACAAAGACTCCCACGCTGAGCAAATTGAACGAGCTTTTCACTTCATTGAAGAAAAGGACTAGTTCTGGTTGCAATCGCTTTTTTTTTTTCCTTTTTTTTTTTTTTTTTTTTTTTTTCAGGGGGAGCCATTGTTCGTATTCTATTGACTCTATAGTTCCTGTTAAATAATGCTTATGTATTATTAAGAGAATATTCGTCGTTAGAGTACAGATAACTGCAAAAACTGTTCCAGCTATTTATTCATGAGATTTAGTCTTTTGCTTTTGCTACCACCTATAGACAAAATGAAGTATTGCTGCATGGTGTGCTTTTAAATAACATAAATGACACTGGCATGCCTTCGTTATGTAGTTTCAGAGACATTTCTCCATTTTTATATATTCGCAGCATTTATGTGGGAAAAATCTCACGGGAAACAAAAAAAGACTATAACACAATTTTTTAATTGTAAAAAAAAAAAAAGGAAAGAAAAAAAAAAAAAGAAAAAACAGCTCACTACATACATGTACTCAAACACTTTTTTGGGTAAGATAAACATATTCTAGTCCATTATTCCCCTTCACAAAGTGAAAAGGGTTCCTTCATATAACTGCATATGCCTGTTCTGGTCTGTAAAAACTATTGTTTTTAGTGCCTCTTGTCTTAATTGCAGCACTTAATGATAAGGGTTTCTTGCATCTCATTCCAAGGTGGTTCCATGTGTCCTTCATGCTTATTGTTCCCTTGACTTATCAGCCTGAAAAGAAAATTCAAAGCAGTAGTTTTCTTTTCTCTTTCATAGCACACAGTACAGATAAAATTCTGCCAGTGTGAAGGATCATATACAGGCCTCTTGGAGTCGTAAATCCCACAGCACACACTGCACAGATATGTGTCAGAAAGAATATCAACCTTTACCTCAGTCTGCTGAACTTCTTTGGTACTGTGAAAGGGACCTCTGTTATGAAATTGTACAGTACAATGAAGTGTTAAAAAAGGTGTAAAAATGAGGAAAGCAGTGTATTGTTAATTCAAAAATGGTGATTCATTATCCAGAGAGGCTAAGATCAAAATGATTATTCCTCATCTGTTATGTCTGTGGGATCTTACTTGTCCTGGTGGCAGAAGCATGCTCTTGATACTCCTTCAGGCTGTAGTACATTGTAGTAAAATAGCTGCAGTACATCCTGGGGTAAACTTTTTCCTAGGAAAAAAAAAAAAACACAACGCCAACAGGAAAAAAGAAATTGGTTGTGTGTATATAGGAAGACAAAAGCTACACTTCTGAATCCTCAAGCAGATGCATTCTACACGCTAACTGCAACTGATACAGCCTAGCTGTAAATTTTGATAACACCTGGACTAAACAGAAGTGTCACATCCTGAATACTTCATTTAATAAAGAGGCATGAACCAGAACCACCAGCAAAGACACTGAGCAAACATTGTTCTTCTGCATATGACTGGGAAAACCAGAAGCTTTAGGTTCTGGAATGAAAAGAACAAAAATAAGGAGCTATCAAAAAGAAGAAGTGGACTCAGAGACAAGAGAAGGCCAGGAAAGAAGATGGTGAAAATTAAAGAATCACAGAATTTTCTAGGTTGGAAGAGACCTCAAGGTCATCGAGTCCAACCTCTGACCTAACGCTAACAGCCCTCCACTAAACCATATCCCTAAGCTCTACATCTAAACGTCTTTTGAAGACTTCCAGGGACGGTGACTCCACCACTTCCCTGGGCAGCCTGTTCCAGTGCCTCACAACCCTTTCAGTAAAGAAGTTCTTCCTAACATCTAACCTAAAACTCCGCTGGCTCAACTTAAGCCCATTCCCCCTCGTCCTGTCACCAGGCACGTGGGAGAACAGGCCAACCCCCACCTCGCTACAGCCTCCCTTGAGGTACCTAAAAAGAGCGATAAGGTCACCCCTGAGCCTCCTCTTCTCCAGGCTGAACAAGACCAGCTCCCTCAGCCGCTCCTCGTAGCACTTGTTCTCCAGGCCCCTCACCAGCTTCGTCGCCCTTCTCTGCACCCGCTCAAGCACCTCCATGTCCTTCTTGTAGCGAGGGGCCCAAAACTGAACACAGTACTCGAGGTGCGGCCTCACCAGAGCCGAGTACAGGGGGACGATCACCTCCCTAGCCCTGCTGGTCACGCTGTTCCTGATACAAGCCAGGATGCCGTTGGCCTTCTTGGCCACCTGAATACACTGCTGGCTCATATTCAGCCGCCTATCAACCATCACTCCCAGGTCCTTCTCTGCCTGGCAGCTCTCCAACCATTCCTCTCCAAGCCTGTAGCTCTGCTTGGGGTTATTGCGCCCCAGGTGCAGGACCCGGCACTTGGCCTTGTTGAACTTCATGCAGTTGACCTCAGCCCATCGGTGCAGCCTATCCAGATCCTCCTGCAGAGCTTTCCTACCCTCAAGCAGATCGACACACGCACCTAACTTGGTGTCATCTGCGAACTTACTGAGGGTGCACTCGATGCCCTCGTCCAGATCATCGATGAAGATATTAAAGAGGACCGGCCCCAGCACCGAGCCCTGGGGGACGCCACTAGTGACCGGCCTCCAACTGGACTTGGCTCCATTCACCACGACTCTTTGGGCCCGGCTATCCAGCCAGTTTCTAACCCAATGAAGCGTGCGCCAGTCCAAGCCAAGAGCAGCCAGTTTCTTGAGGAGAATGCTGTGGGAGACGGTGTCAAAAGCCTTGCTGAAGTCAAGGTAGACCACATCCACAGCCTTTCCCTCATCCACCCAGCGCATCACTCTGTCATAGAAGGAGATCAGGTTCGTCAGGCATGACCTGCCTTTCATAAAGCCATGCTGACTGGGCCTGATCGCCTGCTTGCCCTGCAAGTGCTGCATGATGACTCTCAGGAGGATCTGCTCCATGAGCTTTCCTGGCACTGAGGTCAAACTGACAGGCCTGTAGTTTCCCGGGTCTGCCCTCCGGCCCTTCTTGTAGATGGGCGTCACGTTTGCTAGCCGCCAGTCGATTGGGACCTCCCCCGATAGCCAGGACTGTTGATAAATGATGGACAGTGGCTTGGCCAGCTCCTCTGCCAGTTCCCTCAGTACCCTTGGGTGGATCCTATCCGGCCCCATCGACTTGTGCACATCTAAGTGCCGTAGCAGGTCACCAACCAGTTCTTCATGGATAATGAGGGCCACATCCTGCTCCCCATCCCCTTCCACCAGCTCAGGGTACTGAGTATCCAGAGAACATCCGGTATTGCCGCTAAAGACTGAGGCAAAGAAGGCATTGAGCACCTCCGCCTTTTCCTCATCTCTTGTAACTAAGTTTCCCCCCGCATCCAGTAGAGGATGGAGATTCTCCTTAGTCCTCCTTTTTGTGTTGATGTATTTATAGAAACGTTTTTTGTTATCTTTAACGGCAGTAGCCAGATTGAGCTCCAGATGAGCTTTGGCCTTCCTAATTTTGTCCCTGCACAGCCTCGCTACTTCTTTAAAGTCCTCCTTAGTGGCCTGCCCACTTTTCCAAAGCTTATAAACCCTCTTTTTCCTCCTAAGATCAAGCCACAATTCTCTGTTGAGCCAGGCCGGTCTTCTTCCCCGCCAGCTCGTCTTTGGGCACGTGGGGACAGACCGTTCCTGCGCCATTAAGACTTCCCTCTTGAAGAGCGCCCAGCCTTCCTGGACCCCTCTGCCCTTCAGAACCACCTCCCAAGGGACTCCACCAACTAGTGTCCTGAGCAGCTCAAAGTCAGCCCTCCGAAAGTCCAATACAGCGGTTTTACTGGTCCCCTTCCTGGCCTCGCCAAGAATAGTGAACTCCACCATTGCGTGGTCACTCTGCCCAAGACAGCTCCCGACGATCACGTCCTCCACCAATCCTTCTCTGTTTGTGAAGAGAAGGTCTAGCGGGGCACCACCCCTGGTAGGTTCACTAACCAGCTGCGTCAGGAAGCTATCTTCCACGCTCTCCAGAAACCTCCTAGACTGCTTTCTCAGGGCTGTGTTGTGCTTCCAGGATATGTCAGGGAAGTTGAAGTCCCCCACGAGTACAAGAGCTGATGATTTTGCAACCTCTGTCAGCTGCCTGTAGAATTCCTCATCTGTCTCCTCATCCTGGTTCGGCGGTCTATAGCAGACCCCGACCAGGACACTAGCCTTGTTGTCCCTGCCGATCCTAACCCAAAGGGACTCGACCTTGTCATTCCCAACCTTGAGTTCTACAACCTCGAAAGACTCTCTAATATAGAGAGCCACACCACCACCCCTTCTATGCTGCCTGTCCCTTCTATAGAGCTTATAGCCAGGCATTGCAGCACTCCAGTCATGAGAGTGGTCCCACCACGTCTCCGTGATGGCAACCAAGTCGTAGCCTGCCTGCCGCACGATGGCTTCCAGCTCCTCCTGTTTGTTACCCATGCTGCGTGCATTGGTGTAGATGCACTTCAGCTGGGCCATTGCCTTATCCTCCGGCCTTGCCATTGTTCCCCCTAGCACAGCCCCAACAATCCTAGCCTCAGCCCCATCCCCCTTCCTACCTAGTTTAAAGCCCTCTCAATGAGCCCTGCCAGTTCCTGGCCCAGGATTCTTTTTCCCCTAAAAGATAGGGACCCATCTGCGGCCATCAGGCCAGGTGCTGAGTAAAGTGCCCCATGATCAAAAAAAACAAGATTTCTGCGTTGGCACCAGTCCCGGAGCCACGTGTTTAACAGGTGGGCTTTCCGTGTCCTCTCTGAACCCCTCCCTGCCACCACAGGGATGGACGAAAACACCACCTGCACTCCCGCTCCATCCACTAACCGACCCAGTCCCCTAAAGTCCCTTTTGATAGCCTTGAGGCTTCTCTCTTCGATGTTATCACTGCCCGCCTGGACTATCAAAAGGGGGTAATAGTCAGAGGGGCGTACCAGGTTAGGAAGCTTCCTGGCAACGTCCCTGACCCTGGCCCCAGGGAGGCAGCAGACTTCCCTACGGGTAGGGTCAGGCCGACAAATAGGGCCCTCTGTTCCCCTAAGAATCGAGTCACCAACAACAATAACCCTCCTGTCTTTCTTGGTGGAGGCAGTCCTGAGGCGCGGAGTCGACCTCCTCGCCCCAGGCATCCTCCTGGGAACATTTGCTACCTCTTCCTCACACACCAGCCTCTCAATCTCTAGGGCCTCAAACCTGTTGTGTAAGGGCACCTGGGAAGGTGGGGCCGGAAGGGGAGAGCATCGCCTGCAATGTCGAGCAGGGACCTGTTTCCATTCCTCCTCAGCTCCCAGATCCCCTCCCTCTGCCCGACAGGGACAGGGCGGGGGGTCCGCCCCCATTTGAGGAGTCTCACCTCGGCACCTCCCCTTGAGGCCCTGCAGGGAGTTACTCCAGAAGTCTATCTCCCGCTCACACTCCCTGATGGCCCTCAACCTCTCCACCTCCTCCTTGAGCTCCGCCACCATGCGGACCAGATCATCCACCTGCTCGCACCTCACGCACGCAGTTTCTCTGCCTGCCGCCGATGGCAGCAACAGGCTCAGACACTCCTTGCATCCGGTGACCTGAACTGCGGCATTTTTTGACAGGTAGTCGGTCTGCGTGTGTACCGACTTTCTGGAGAGCGCACCGTGCCTGGTGGCGACCATTATCGCCTAGTTACGGCTGTTGTTAACGAGGTGTTGTTTGTGTGTAGGGGGAGCGCTCTGCCCTTCCTGCGCGCCCTGCCTGCGCAAACTGCCGCGCCACTCCCTTCTGACGCGCCACGCCCTGTTTGCCCGCCCTGGTCGCCGCGCTCCTGGTCGCTCGCGCTCCCTAGGGGCAGCTTTTGAACGGCTGGGGAGGGGGCGCTGCTGGCTCCGCCTTCGCCTCGTCAGCCTCCCTCACGAGGGCTGCCGGGTCCTGGCGGCTCCCTCAAGTAGGCTCGATGCCGGAAAAAATTAGCCCTGCCTGGCCCGATCCCCCGCTCCGCTGCAGAACGCGTCTGCCCCGGAGCCGATCGCCTCGGCAAATTCCTGCTAAAGAAAAGATCTGAAAAGTAGGTTAATATCCTTGATATCAGAGAGATATGGGAAATAATGCAGTGGGATGCCTCTTGACTTTGGCTGGTGACCCTCCCAGGAATGGTAGCTGTGAATAGTAGCACAACTTGAGCCAAGATGACTTTCTGTGTGATCTTTTCAGACCAGCAACAAGTTCCTTCTGGGAAAGGGAAGCTGAGATCTAGCATATGTGGCATTGTGGAGAGCCAGTGAGTGTGTAAGATGAGTGGGGTAAAAGATCTAACACTGCTGTTTCTAAAATAAACCCCACAATCCATATTCACTATGGCTGTTTTTTACTCTGCCTGGCATCAGCAGTGTGACAGACTTGCTTGACCTGCATCTCTTCCTTTGCCCAGGAGCAAAACAGATACAAGTTCCCAAAACCCCTAGTGAAGTCTGTACTAGCTTAGTAGACTCCAGCAATGGCTTCTTCTTCCTGTTTTCTTTGAAACACAATTATTTCATAAGCTAAAGAACAAACCCCTTTAATATATATTGAATATTAAAGCAATCACTACTAATTAAATAAGTCTAATAATTGTGATATTAGATTGGGGAGTTTATGAGGAATCTAGAGATGAAGAATCTCATAGGATCTTTATAGGTTCCTCTACATTTGATAGGTATAAAGAGACTTGAAAATACAGCCAATTTACAAATATTGTGATAAATTTGCTTGTTTGTTTGTTTTGTGATGAAAATATAATTGTCAGTGAGATCATTTTCCTGCTCAACCAAAACTTTTTAATTCATCAAATAGACCCAAATTAAAAATAAATCAAAATCCTGTTTTCATCTTATTTTTCTTTCCTGTTCACCTCCTCACTATTATAATTTCAAGGCCAGAAAGACCCGTGAAATTTCTCATTGACCTCCTGCTTAGAACAATTTTTAACCCTGTTCAGTGTTTTCTCACAATAACACATTTGCATAACTATGTTTATCAGCTGCTGTGACCTTCCTCTTGCTTTCCACCAGTCATTGTAATTTAACACAAGAGGTACTACTTGTATTACAGTTTTTAATATGCATTTTTCTCAAGAAGGGCTCATTTGTTAACACAGCTGAAGTTTTGTTGTTGTTGTTGTTGTTGTTTTTTGGTGAAATTTACTCATAGATGTGAAGTTTATCTAGCATTATTTCAAGATTTCCTTTTGGTGTATTTGTTTCAAATATCATTTTTCCTACTTGGAATTATCCCTTATCTGTAGTATTAACATGTAAGAAAAAATACTTCAAAAATAGAAGTAAAAGATTTGATACAGCAGACTCTTGTAAACATAGCTCTTGCTCTACTGTTTTTCTGATTAATTGTATAAAAATATAAAGAAATATTAGGGAATATGGAGGCTCAGAGTGGAAACAGATGACTTCAAGGAATAGGGCAAGACATTTTTTCCAGATTATTCTTGATATTAAATGCTACTGTGGGAAAAAAAAAAAAAAAAAAAAAAAAAAAAAGCTTAATTTCCATACATTTATAATCATCCTTTTTTTTTTTTTTTTTTTTTCCCAACAAAAATGATAACATTTCTCTTTTATTCTGTCTAATACTTATCAAAGGATGAGAGAAATGATTAGGGCTATATCCTGTTTCATAAACATACGTAACACATACTTCAATACAGTCATTTTGAAGTCAATTGAACTTCCAATGAGGATGAATAATGTCTACAAGGAAGGGCAGAACTTTTAATTTTGATGGAAACTATGAAACCAATCCTATTTTCATAGGCAATAAATATTTTGCAAATATGTTATAATCAATGTCTAGACTAGTTCTCTTTTCAGATTATTAACACAAATTCCTGTAGACTCTTCAGAAATGCTTCAAAGGCCAGGTCAAATATAATATATCTGAGCTATGTTTTTTATTATTTTATTTTTATTTTTCCTTTTGAAGTGAATAGTTTAGACATATATTAAGGGTTTTGTTCTTTACCTGCCAAAATGCTCATGCATTACTCACTCCCCGATTATCTCATTTGCCTGACAACTAATCTTAATGAAGAGTTAACAGCATTTCATTGGCATGGACTGAAGTATTCCTTGCTACCATGAATAAGGTCTGAGAAATTAATCCAGGAGTAAGTAAGGACTGAAGGATTTGGCCCAACACCTATAAAATATGGGGAGATAATTCTTTCAGAAAGAAGAAGTATTATCATCTATTGTCTTCTGATGAACTCTGTGATGACTGAATTGCACAGCACTCTGGATAGTAGTAAATGACTATTGTACTTGAGAAGTCAGATTTATTTTGCACATTTAAGACATTATTTTCATTCTTAGTCTTCAAGGACCCTTCATTCAGAATTTAAAATGTTTCATCAAACAATGTAGCATCTGTTAAAATGATAATCACTCACATAAAGAATCTATATCAAAAGACATACTGTACTTTACTTTTTTTTGTATTTATTACACACGCACACACACACACACACCAAATAGGCATCTCAACAATTTGGAAGATATATAGTAGGCTTATATGGCAGGGGGAAAAAAAAAGAAAAAAAAAAAAAAGATAAAAAAAAAAAAAGAGTTCTGTTCTGTTTTTGTCTTTTAGTTGACATCAGAAGTGCAGTAATGCTAATCTAGGAAATAAAGTAAGTTTTAAATATTTTTACAGGCAATTCAGAGACTAAATAATAAAGGAAGCGTTTAGGTTTTATTCATATTCACCTATTATGAACAGTGTTATTAACATTAAATATATTATGCAGGCTTCAGCTGATTTTCATTTTGATTTGTAAGAAGTGAAACCACTGCTTGTTACTGTGAAGATGAAGAAGGATCTTAAATTCTACTAAGTCTAGCTATTGAATTTTGACTATAGGTAAAAGATGCAGGAAGCCAAGAGGAGATGAAAAAGTGCTTTATGCAAGCATTCATGGGCATGAAATATAAAAAAACAGTATAAGGGCCTTTTGTCCTGCTCAAGTATTACACAAATCAAATTAGGTCACTCAGTTTGGAACAGGCCTAAGCATGGTACAGTAAACTTCTACACTATCTTATGAAATGATGAGTTTTTTTTTTCTTATTCCAGAGAACAATTTTGATTTTTGAAAACTAATGCAAATCACTGTAAAAACACTTAGGAAAAGAATATGCATATGAAAATCTCAAAAATAAAACTTTAAATGGTACATGTGTCATATTAAAAAGAGTCAGAAATTCATCCCAGGAGGATGAAAAAATCACAAAATATTACGCACATATTTGGAAAAATATCACTGAAACAATTTACAATCATTAAAACAAACAACAAATCACCATAGGGAGCCCTAAATTAAAAATCCTTCATACTTCAGAAGTCAGTATAGTTAGTGTTGTCAATTGTACACTTGGGATTATTTTAATGTACTATAGGTTTCAGCTGTTTGGTTGATATGCATAGTTACCCCTTTGATCAGTTATCATTTGGAATTTCCCCTTTTTTATTTTGCAGATAATGTTTCATGAGATTTATCTTCAGTCCCGTTTTTGATGCAAGGATAATTAGACCAAATAGTTCTAGCTCTTCTAAAGAGAGAGGATTATTTTGTCATTGTTTTATTATTGTTTTTTAGACAGTGGGGATAAAGAGAAGGGTATGTTCTTTTACTGGAAGTTGTTTATGAATTTTATTGTCATTTTAATCAGCCAGGATACATAAAAAAGCAAGCTTGATCCAACATTATATTATAGGGTCTATGAATGCCAATATATGACTGAATGACATTCAGTCCTGAAAAAAATAAATATATATATATATAACAAATTTAAATGAAAATGTTTTTAAATTTTATTGCTTCATTGCAGTTATAAATGAGTAGTGATGAAGGACTGTTTTGAAAGGAGGTAGAAAATATTTGGTGTGAAAACTGAGATAGACAGAGTTCAGGCTACAGTTATTTTTTCTTCTGTTTTGATGTTATGAGGTACATTCTGTGAAGAACAGGACTGCATCTAATGATATGAACTAAAAAAAAAAAAAAATTAACACTGGCCACTTCTGCAAAGAGCAACAATGATCTCTAGTGGCAGCATTTTTTATTTCAAGCTTAGAGATAGTAAAACAAACATAGTAAAGATTTTCCATATCATCATTTAGTCTAATTTGATTAAAAATAAGAATAATAAAAAATAATAATAATTTAAAAAAATCAAGCAGTAGTAGTTAATGAAATTTAATTCCCGTATTTCCCTCCCCTCTGTATGGACTTAAGTTTGCAAATTTAGTAGTCCCTTTGGTATTAACCCAGTTTTACACATGCAATTGTCTGCTGTATTTATTTATTTATTTTCTGGAACTGAAAATATTATTTTCATAACTACTTTTTGCTGAGGCATTTAAATCTCTGAGTTACTGGTGATATAACAACAGAAAAGAACAAAAGGCTAAATTTTTCCTTCCTTGTAGACAGAGTAGTTTTACATTGTCTGCATACATTTTTATTTTATTTTTCTTTCAAATATATTAAATTTTGTCCACTCTAAATAGCAGCATTGCATTATGTAATAAGACATTTTAATATAGTGATTAATAGTATAAATACAAATTCTTGTAAAATTCTTGTATGTAAAAAGAACCCAGAATTATAAAGTATTGTTTTTTTTCCAGTAGTTTTATGTAAGAAAACACATATGTATACATAAACTCTTATAGTAGCTATACTATTTCTATATGCTGTCTTCATTCCTTGATAGCAATTTCAGATTTGAAATTTTAGGCCAATAGTGTTTCCTGTTTCTTAGCTTATATTCTCCTTTTTTTCATTCTTGTATTTTCTGAAGTATGGAAAGAAGATACAAGCCAAAACAAGGTGAGTAAAGTCACTTATATTTAGGCATAAGAAAGAATCTCATTTATTTGTGTTAATCAAACCTACTTATTTTAGATCCATGGCCATTAGTTCTGTGGCCACAGATTCTATGGGGCCACAAAAATCTGCAGCTCTTAATATCCAGAGTACAAACTACCATTTCCCCAAGGTCATTTAATGTGTTTTGGAGGACCAGATATATAAGAGCAGAGCAATGTTTAATGTATAATGAGTTGAGAACCTCTACAATTGTCATCAAATGGTTTAACCCAGGGTGACATGAGAGTGTTTGTCCAGAACACTTAGATGGCCAAAGGCAGAACACACATGCCATGACTGTTGTTTTTAGCCACTGGAGTGAAACGTTATTTTTTCTACTAGTAAATGAATGTAGTGCAGATACTTTCATTGCTTATATGAGGGCAGCACTGATATCTACAGAGGTGTATTAGAATGCAGTTAAATAAATGCATAATAAGATGGGTGAACAATTGGCTGATAGGTCAGACCCAAAGGGTTCTTGTAAATTGGGTTAAATCATGGTGCCGACCTGTCACTAGTGGGCTTCCCCAGGGCTCCATTTTAGGAACAGCCCTCTTCAATGTTTTCATAAAGGATTTGTATGTAGAACTTGGGTTTATGTGGCAAGGTTTGCATAGTGGGGAACTGAAAGGGTGGCCTCTGAGAGAAGAACCCAGAACCTGCCCAATGACAGATAAGGGCCAGTTTCAGATGGCTCCAAAGGGACCTGCTCTTGGCCAGAGCTAAACCAATAAGCAACGTTGTTTGAGCCTCTGTGAGAGAAGATTTAAGAAAATGAAAAAAGCTGCTGTGCAACAGAAGCTGGGAGAGCAAGGAGTAAGAAACAGCCTTGCAGACACCATGGTCAATGAAGAAGGAGAGGGAGGAGATAACCCAGGTGCTGGAGCTGAAGTTCCCCTGTGGCCTGTGGAGAGGCCCCTGGTGGAGCAGGCTGTCCCCCTGCAGCCCATGGGTCCCACATGGAGCAGATCTCCATGCTGCAGCCTGTGGAAGAGCCCCCGGTGGAGCAGGTGGATGTGGCCTGGAGGAGGCTGCGGCCCATGGAAAGCCCACGCAGGAGCAGGCCCCGGGCCAGAGCTGCAGCCCGTGGAGAGGAGTCCATGCAGGCTCCCCCCAGGTTCTGGGGGAAGCTGTCACCATGGGGGACCCAGGTTGGAGCAGTTTGCTCCTTAATTATGCACCCCATGGTACTGAGACATGTGGGAGCAGTTCTTGAAGAGCTGCTGCCTGTGGCAAGCCCCTGCAGGCTCTGTTCAGGAAGGATGGCATCCCATGGGAGGGATCCCACATTGGAGCAGGGGCAGAGAGTGACCGTGAAGGACCAGTGGAGATGAAGCATTAGGGACTGACCACAGCCCCATCCCCCCTTTCTCCTGCGCCACTCTGGGGGAAGATGTAGAGGAGGGTGAATGGGAAGAAGGTGTTTTTTAGTTTGTTTTCTTTGTTTCTCACTGCTCTCGCCTGTTAGTAATAGGTAGTAAATTTCTCTAATCTCCCTATGCTGAGTCTGTTTTGCCTGTAGTGCAAATTGTTAAGAGATCTCCCTCTCCTTATCTCTACCCTTGAGCCCTTTCTACTGTATTTTCTCTCTCTTTCCCTTTGAGGAGAAGTGAGAGAGCAGTTGTGGTGGAGCTCATCTGCCCAGCTTCTAAGTTTGTGGCTGTAAAACCACCACAGACTAAAAGTTTTTTTGAGTGAGTTCACGGACGATACTAAATTGGGTGAAGCTGTTGACTCCATAGAGCGTAGAGTTCTTGCGGAGAGATCTGGAGAAATTAGAGAGCTGGGCAGTCACTTACAATATGAAGTTTAACAACAGCAAGTGATAGATTCTGCACCTGGGAAGAAGCAACCCTGGCTACACGTACAGACTGGGAGACAAGATGCTGGAGATCCACCCCACAGAGAGGAATCTGGGAGTTTTGAACAGCAAGCTGAACGTGAGCCAGCAGTGTGCCTTGGCAGCCAGAAGGACCAAATATATCCTGTGGTGCATCAAGCAAAGCATTACTATCCAGTCAACGAAAGTGATTACTCTCTGTATTCTGAGATGGTGCAGCCTCACCTAGAGTACTGTGTGCAGTTTTGGGCACCACGGTATAAGAAAGATATAAAACTGTTAGAAAGTGTCCAAAGGAGGACAACAAAGATGGTGAAGACGGGAAGGTATATGAGGAGCAGCTGAAGTCACTTGGATTGTTCAGCCCAGAGAAGAGGAGGCAGATGGGAGACCTCATTGCGGTCTACAACTTCCTCATGAGGAGAGCAGAGGGGAAGGTACTGATCTCTGCTCTCTGGTGACAGCAACAGGGCTCAAGGAAATGGCATGAAGCTGTGACAGGGCTGGTTCAGGCTTTTCCTGGGTATCAGGAAAAGGTTCTTCAGTGAGGGGGGGGTCAGGCACTGGAACAGGCTCCCCTAGAGAGTGGTCACAGCACCAAGCTTGCTGGGGTTCAAGAAGTGTTTGCACAGTGCTCTGACACATTTTGATTTGCGGACCCAGGAGCTGGACTTGATTATCATGTGTCCCTTCCAACTCAGTATATTCTATAATATGACAGAAGCAGAGCTTGCAGCACTCCTTTTCTACCTTATTTTACTCCTTCCCATGCATTTCCTTTTTCTTTTTTTTTTTTTCTTTTCATTTTTCTCTTCTTTCTTGGCATGTTATATGGATTATTAGCATGTTTCATTGAACTTGTAGTAGCCAAAATATGTTGGAGACAAAGAGCTCTGGGACTTAAAAAGCGTGCTCTGAAACCCATCCTTTAAGCACCTCAAATGCAGTTCAAAGCCCTGAGAAAGTTGCTAGGAATATACACAGTGCAAGACAGCACACATCTCAAAACAGGATCCAAAGCAGCTGGTAATCTGAATGATGCTTCCTACTGACGTTCTGATGCCTGGAGTTAGAGAGTGGAGATATGTTAAGAGTTAGAGAAAAGCTTCACATACATTTTTAAACCAGAGTTTTTTTCCTATTCTGCAATGTGATGCCATTGTGTAAAAACTTAGAACCTTTTCCTGAAAGCAGACAACTCTGCTTTAACTTATGCACCCTCATTATATGGTATACTAATATACCATAATTTGCCTACTTGGCAAAACAATGACAAGCTTTCTTCAGGGTACACCGCTGTAACATGTCTGAACAGTATTAATATCTTATTTCCTGTCCCCTTATTAGATTTCCAAACTGCAATCTACTCTAGATAGAATTTTACCATTTGCCTTTTTAAAGTCCTACTAGTTTTGCATCTTCTGAGTCAGAAATAAAGAGCACGAAAAAGAACAATTTGTAGCTTAAAACCTTGTGCTAGTTTAGTCTCAACTCCCTGGTGACACACCAGTTGCAATGATACTGGTTTGCTAGGAGAAAAAAAAAAAAAAAATCTTAATAATTTTTCTTTACTGATGCTGTTTGTAAGAAAATGGTCCTTTGTAAGAAAATTTTGCAGCATGAAGGTTCTCCTGGCTGCCTGACTTATTTAGATTTGGATTTATGTGGATTTAACACACATTGTAACACCTAGTCATTAGAGAAAGATGTACATAACCACTGATATATTTCTGGCTTTCACTCTGCATGACTACACCACCTTTGCTACTTTGAAAAAGATGGAGAAGCTACAGCTGGTAAAGCAGCTGTTCTCTTGATTAGAAGTTGTAGTCACAACTAGCACATTACTGGTGGGCTTCTAGGATTGCACTATGAATGTATTTGCTTCTGAGTGCAATTCAAGGTGTAATTCTGGGTCCAATATTTAATTGCATCTTAAGACACTGCATACTATTGGAATTAGCTGCTTGAGGGACTCTTTCTTTCCTTTATATTAATTCAAAAGTAGTGATTTCTTCAGGTAGTATGATTCCAGGTCCATATATATAGGACATAAAGTGGGCTATTTTGATGATCAGGCACCAAAGCAGGCTCTATGGAGAAGTGGTCATGGCACCTGCCAGTGTTCAAGATGCTTCTTGAACACCTGCTAATGTTCAAGAAGCATTTGGACAGTGCTCTTATACATATGATTTAATTTTGAGTTAGTCCTGTGTGGAGCCAGGAGTTGGACTTAATGATCCTTCTGGGTCCCTTCCAACTCAGGCTATTCTATGATTCTATGATCCCTGGGGTCCCTTCCAACTTGGGATATTCTATGATTCTAGGATTTTCAGTAAAGGTCATTTGACTGGATTTATATTTTTCCTGATGATTCTTCCAGACAGACACTTTTATTAAGCATTTAGCCTAAAGAAGACCAGGACCTTTATCTATACAATGATACATTGGGACACTAGTTCCCAATGTGTTTAATTGCACAAAAGACCTGGCAACTAGATCTGGAGAAAAGGATGAAAAGAGAAAAATATGACTTCTATTTACCCACATCCCCCCATGTTCTCCCTTTCCTTTCTGTAAAGGCACTCTTCCCTACCAGCCCAATTACCTGCGCGCATTGCAGTACCAGGTGAATTTCTCACAGCAAAGACCCCCTCCACTCCTTTTTTAGCTTTTCTCTACACCTCTGCATCATCAGCTCAGACCCATTAAACTCCTCATCCATCACCTGTTCTGCCACCACTGCCTATATATCTAGAAAGCCCAGAGCTGGATCTGCCAACAGCCTTCTGCCTATAAAGGCCCTACATAAAGTTTGTCATTCATTCCAGCATAATTGCTAATAATAGCTGGTTGTGCAGGCACTACACACATTTGCGTGCATTTAATTATACATATTAGTCAAGTATTGTTTAGATAGCAAAATAAAAATTAATCCAACATGGGCAGCATACTACCACCTGGGATGTATGGAATGCGTGGAATGTATGACAGTCATTTCCCACTGGAAGAGAGTCTAGAGGCCTAAATGATTGTTAATGCTTCAATTAAACAAGAAGCCTTCTCCTAATTTAAACAAAAAGAGAGATACCCAAACTCAAAATTTTACAGATGTTAAATCCATTTACCCTGCAGAATTCTGGAGCTACAAATCTTAGTTTGCTATATACATGAAGAGGATGCTATATCCATGAAGAAGAGAAAGGAGTCTTGAATACTATCCTTTGTAATCTGAGTATTTTTCCCAGATTTCTGTCTCCACTCTGGATTCTCATTCAAAACCCTCTCCTTCAAGTACACCTGTAATTCCTTTCTCAAATTCATAAGTTGATATTTGAGAACAATTTTTAATATATATATATTTGATCTTGAAATGCAGTAATGTGCTAACAATATTATGGATGAAATGCCAGCTGCCACAATGAATGAATAATAGCATACTGAGTAATGTTAATTTTTTAAATTAAGATATAATATTGTAATCTAGACAGTGTTTACCATGAAATTACAGCACTGGGCTAGGAAGTGTTTTTCCCTTGTAAACAAGGGACAATGTGTAGAACAAATCAAAGACTTCTACCTTGTAGCCCTTCTCAAACTGCCTGATCTGTAGCGTGAATTACATTCCACTACCACGGAGGCAGATAAGAATAGTTTATCTGAAAAGATGAGTAGCGACAGTTCCATATAAACCAGAATGCCTTTACTTTTATGCAGCTATCAGCATTGTAGGTCATTGATAGAAATGAGTGAGGAGTGACCTTTATTTAAGTGATTAAAAAAATCTCTGTCCAGTCTACTATCATTGGTCTACTGCAACACCAGTTTTTAGGTGAAATAATGATGTCTATAGTTATGGGTTATAGACACCACCAAGGACATTACAAGAGATAATTTCCAAAATCAAATTTTTGGCAAAAAAAAATAATTTTAATGAGAATTACAAGAGAGACATGACCATTGATCCAAATCATATAGGCATGATTTCCCTCCCCTTTCCCCCCCCAAAAAAAATAAATATATACATATATACATACATTCTTTATCATGAGCATCATACAATTATGATTCCCATTTTAATTTTATATTATTGTCAAATAAAATGATAGCATGACTTTCTACAGTACTTGTTGCAATGATTTCAAACAGTGCTTAACTAATTGTATTGACCAAATTAAGTCTTGTCTTTACTGCAGTAGTTTCTATAAAAATTCTCTCTTGTGTGTATCTGTGTCTCATAGACACAACTCGGGACAATTACCACAGAAAGCAGCAGAACGTTAAATACAAAGCTTAACCCTGCCCTCTCACCCTCAAGATCTATACCGTATTCTTTAATGAAGAAACAGAAGTAAGGATGATGCATTTCATTGGACCTTCATTAGATGAAGACAGTTAATTTTCTTCACAAGCATATATGTGTTGACCCATTGAGATCTAGATGTGTTGGAAAAGGAGGCATATAACTTCATAAGATTGAATAGACAGGAAAGCACATATAGATTGCATAGGGGCTTATCAGTGATAGCAGTAAAAATACATGGTTCTAAGAAATATTAAAAAACAAATCTGTCAGAGGACGATTAAGGAATAAATTACACAAAAAATACTTCTCTTGTGTCACAGATATGTTGAAACTTAAATGAAAACCTAGTCCTATGGAACTCTACGAAGAAGGTCAAGATTTCACCTTGTGCATTAAATTTATGACTATGTGGTTCAATATTACACAGAATTGATACGACAATACGTCACAGCTTACCAGTAGAAGAATGGTAATGCAGTACATACTCTCATTACCTCTAACCCTAAATTATTGTCACTGCCTCGATCCTAAATGGTCCTAGAAGTACTCTCTTTTCAAAGCCTTTGGGGGAGGGGGGGGAGGGGGGACTGTCATCAATGAGACGACCAATGTTCGTGTTTTGAAATATTCTGAAAAAAACAGATACACTATGCTAATACAATAATGTGGAAGTCTTTTTTCAACTGTATAAATGAAAAATAGTCTTGCAGTAGAAATATTGACAACTATTTGGAACAGCAGTTATTTCACATACTTCAGCTAAGAAATAAAGGATGGTCTTGTTAATTTTGGTATTTTAATAAAATGAATAACCCATGTATTCTAATGCAAGGAACTTGTATTTTAAAATAGACATTAATAAGTGAAATTTAATAGTACAACTTTAAGTATTCATAGTAGAACACCTGTTGGTTGTTTTATTAAGATTTTTTTCCTCATAATTTTCAAAAATACACAATTATGTGTAAAAAAATAAAATTTATAGTCCCTCAGCACCTTCTTAAAGTCTGTGAAAAGCAAGCTCTAGACGTATAAGACCAGTATAAAGTACTAAGCATGTAGTTTTATTATCAGAAGGCATTAGACCATTAGGTGTTTTCTGTGCTCCATAAAGAAGCATTAACAGAAGCAAAATATTCATCAACAAAACCTACAGTTCTACCATAAAGTAATGTATAAGAAAGCATGAATGAACAAGTAAAATATCCCAGCAAGATTTATAATCCATGGATATTGCTTAGAATGAAGCATAAGGATTGAATGTATAAATTGGCTCTGTTACCAAAATAAAGTTCTTAGTCTGAAATCTAAGTGACTTGCTTTAAACTATAAAACTGTCATCTGCTTATAGATAATTCGTTATTTTGACGCTCTAAGAAAGCCACTATAAATATAGTATTTCTAAATATAATATATAAATAACAACCTCTAGTACGTATACCATCTTACATTATCCAGCTCTCCAAAGCACTGAGTATATTAACTTTTACTGAAGAACTTGATCTCCCATCTTTTGTTCCTATTTTGAAAAAAAAGGATATTTCAAAGATAATTAAGCTAATAGCTCATGTAAAACTGATAAAGGTAATTCAGTATTTATAGCATTGATAGTGGCAGCTCTCTCAAATAATGTTCACCTGCTTGCACCTTACTCAGCTGGGAGACTTTCCTTGGATAAGTGAATTGATCTTTTTATCTGCCATGGCAATAAGGAGTTTTCTACTGAGAAGGCACACAGTGCCTAATTAATAATAATCACTTCAGTGTAGGTTTATGTCTACTCAAAACTGCACAGAGATTTCTGCACCTGGAACAACCAGCAGCAGAGAAAGACAAAAACTAATTGCTAGCTTCTCAAAAGGCCTATAAAGAGGAGAAATTGTATAGGAAAAAGAAATTAGACTCCTGTTGATGTCTAATCCTCTTCATGACTTTTTAATCCTGACACCTGTTAATGACCCAGATATTTCTGGTAAGAAAGTGTTTTCATCTTTTTGGCCTTTGCAATACCAGTGTAGTGCAGAGCATTGCCACCATGGGGGAAAATTTCAGTGAAAAAAAAAAAATAATCTTTGGTAGCAGAGGAAAGAAAATTACAACAGTTACAGAAGCAGACACAGAAAAGTATGAGTGGGTTTTTTGTATCCTATCTCATACTAGCTGAGAAAGCATAGACTTTCTGTTTCAGAGGGGTCCAAAATTTGTCTGGAAGTGCACAAAAAGTGACAAACATTAAGTGCTGTAGAGATGACAAATGAGCTTGATGGTAAGAGGATGTTCTGGTATGATGACATAAAAAATTGAGTAAATATGAAAAAACAGACCTGTGCAACTTCCATCATCCTGATTGTCTATACTGCTTAAATGCATAAAACCTAATGAGGACAGGTAGAAGAGAAAAATAAGACCTCTTATAAGGACAATGGATAACACTGCGGCCAAGGTGTACAGAATAAGAAAAACTTCAAAGCACAGCCCTCTATAATCCTTTATTATGGTGTGCAGTATAGGAATATTGATTCTAAATTCAAATGAAACAATTGTGAAATTTGACATTAACTTAGACACCAGTAATACTCAAGTGAAAGATTTATTTATATTAGTTTTTATGTACTTTGTTACAGTCCAATTATTAAGAAGGAAACCCATATATAAATTGAGGTAATTAATATTGCAAAATAATGTCTGGAATATTAAGTGTTTTGTTATCACAATCAATAACATGAAAATGATTAAAAAGATTAAAAAACATAAAACCAGTCTACCATCAAAACAGAAAAGTGTAAGAAATCAAATAAAGTCAATCACCTTATACCCTTGATTTATGCATTCTCATTGACCCCTTATTATTGTATTTTGCCTGAACCTACATAAACATAAACAACTAAATCCAGTGATATTCAGGGATGGAAAAAAAAAAAGAGGATTGTGTTTTAGTCAACATGATTAGTCTCTTACATATTAAGGTCCCGGAAGAACAAATCTGATATACATCAGAATATTCTACTACTACTTATAATCCAGTAAAGTAATTATTATAAAGGTGATTTCATCTGACATGATATCAATTTTAGAACATATTCATATTTATGTTCATATTTAAGTTTCTGTTTGTTTTTTTGGTTGATCAGCCACTGCCACTACCAGCACTGCATGCCAATCACTTCAACAGTCATGATTTAATAACTTAATTTAATATCTTTATTTACTTGGTTATATCCAGTAGGTTTGTCTAACTATAGTATTCAAAGTTTTCTAATTGTAAATGGGCAAAATTAAGGAAGCAAGCTCAGGAGAGCTAGGGAAAACAAAAAAATAAACAAACAAAAACACCGCCTAACTTACAAGGAACAAGTAATAAATTCCTAGATGCATAAGTTTTCTGGTAAATTTTGTGTTTGTTTTTTTTTTTAACCATAGCTTTGATACTGTGGTATCGAACTGTGATGCTTATTGATGATTGGTCATGTGTTTATTCTTCTACTTATTTAAATTAATTGTTTGTCTCAAGCCCACTAAAGAGCTTAATTTGCTGTGTCTTTTGCATGTATTACCTCCAGGCTCTGGTATAGTATGCTAAACCCTAATTCATCAGATTGTCAGATTTGCTTGCATTGGTCTGTCTTTTTTTGTTGTTGTTTTAAACTGAGCGTAAGGCTGTGTGTAGTTCCTTTGACTATGTAAAGCATTGAAGCACACTGGCCCATCTTCTGTCCATCCTGTTCAAGTATTTTTACACTCTAAAAGAGTGTGGCTGCCCCATATGATTTATTAGGCCTGATCCCTGATTTGTGTTATTTTTAATAGAAATTATATGGGAAAATATAGTATATATGGAGAAAATATATTTTCTCCAGCCTTTACTGGATGCGGGGGGGAACTTAGTTATGAAAGATGAGGAAAAGGCTGAGGTGCTTAATGCCTTCTTTGCCTCAGTCTTTAGCGGCAAAAACCAATTGTTCTCTGAATACCCAGTACCCTGAACTGGTGGAAGGGGATGGGGAGCAGAATGTGGCCCTCACTATCCATGAAGGCTGGCGACCTACTACGGCACTTGGATGTACGCAAGTCGATTGGGCCAGATGGGATTCAACCGAGGGTACTGAGAAAACTTGCGGAGGAGCTGGCCAAGCTGCTTTCCATCATTTATCAGCAGTCCTGGCTATCAGGGGAGGTACCACTTGACTGGTGGCTAGCAAACATGACGCCCATCTACAAGAAGGGCTGGAAGGTAGATCTGGGAAACTATTGACCTGATAGTTCAACTTTAGTGCCAGGGAAACTCATGGAGCAGATTATCTTGAGTGTCATCATGCGGCACTTGCATGGCAACCAGGCGATCAGGCCCAGTCAGCATGGGTTTATGAAAGGCAGGTCTTGCTTGATGAACCTGATCGCCTTCAATGACAAAGTGACGCACCTGGTGGATGAAGGAAAGGCTGTGGATGTGGTCTACCTTGACTTCAGCAAGGCTTTTGACAATGTTTCCCACAGCATTCCCCTCAAGAAACTGTCTGCTCTTGGCTTGGACTGGCGTACGCTTCGTTGGGTTGAAAACTAGCTGGATAGCCAGGCCCAAAGAGTCGTGGTTAATGGATTCAAATCCAGCCGGAGGCTGGTCACTAGTGGTGCTCCCCAGGGCTTGTTACTGGGGCTGGTCCTCTTTAATATCTTTATCGATGACCTGGATGAGGGCATCGAGTGCACCCTCAGTAAGTTTGCAGAAGACACCAAGTTAGGTGCATGTGTCGATCTGCTTGAGGGTAGGAAGGCTCTGCAGGAGGATCTGCATAGGCTGCACCGATGGGGTGAGGTCAGCTGTATGAAGTTCAACAAGGCCAAGTGCCGGGTCCTGCACCTGGGGCACAACAACCCCAAGCAGAGCTACAGGCTGGGAGATGAGTGGTTGGAAAGCTGCCAGGTGGAGAAGGACCTGGGAGTATTGGTGGATAGTCGGCTGAATATGAGCCAGCAGTGTGCTCAGGTGGCCAAGAAGGCCAACAGCATCCTGGCTTTTATAAGAAGCAGTGTGGCCAGCAGGGCTAGGGAAGTGATTGTCCCCCTGTACTCGGCTCTGGTGAGGCCGCACCTCAAGTACTGTGTTCAGTTTTGGACCCCTCGCTACAAGAAGGACGTGGAGATGCTCGAGTGAGTCCAGAGAAGGGTGACAACGCTGGTGAGGGGTCTGGAGAACAAGTCCTGTGAGGAGTGGCTGAGGGAGCTGGGTTTGTTCAGCCTGGAGAAAAGGAGGCTCAGGGGTGACCTTATCACTCTTTATAAGTACATTAAAGGAAGCTGTAGCGAGGTGGGGGTTGGTCTATCTTCCCACATGCTTGGTGACAGGACGAGGGGGAATGGGCTAAAGCTGCACCAGGGGAGGTTTAGATTGGATATTAGGAAGAACTTCTTTACTGAAAGGGTTGTTAGTCATTGGAATGGGCTGCCCAGGGAAGTGGTTGAGTCACCATCCCTGGAGATCTTTAAAAGATATTTAGATGTTGAACTTAGTGATATGGTTTAGTGGAGGACTCATTAGTGTTAGGTCAGAGGTTGGACTCAATGATCTTGATAATTCTAGATGATCTAGATAATTCTGTGATTTTGTGATCCTGTGAAAATAACATTTGTACTAGATGAAGACATGGCAAGCACCACTTCAACAATTTAGCAATCTGAAAGATCAAGTTCCAGAGCCTGAGAACATGCCCTTGTACTGTGTAATTTGCCCACACAGGTATATCCAATGAGCTCCATGGGTGCTAAAATGAAATCTAATCAATCTTAGTATATATGTGAATACTACTTTGAACTGAACTAAATATTTGATCTTCAAAGATGGCTCAAGAATGTCAAATCAACATCAGGAATAATGACAAGTTTTTTGTTTGTTTGTTTGTTTGTTTGTTTTTGTTTTGTTTTGTTTTCCCCTTTGCTATTATTGAGTGTACTGAATTTATAGCTTCTGCCAAAATACCTGATTCACACAATGCCATCTAGAGACCTAATATGAAGCACACATACTTCTCCCTCAGAATGCTCTCTATCTATCTACACATGCATGTAGATATCAATAAAATTGGGGCAATTCCAGTGGCACACTACACAGGGACCATTTACCCATTTAGATCAGTGGGGGTTTGGTATGTATTACTTTAAAGGCAGAACTAAGTATTAATGTAGCCTCATTACATTAATTACATTACAAATGAGAGGCCTCATCTGCTTTCAAGATGCACATATTTTTGATCCACTACAGAAAGTAAGCTATAAACACCCACCAGGAATGATCCAGTACCCGAGTAAGATTTTTAGCCCTCCTGTTTAAGCTGTTTAGCCAAACAGCTTAAACTCATCTCAGAGTTTCAGCAGAAAGCTTGGTGTGCTGACATTATTCCACCAGGCTTACTACTATGCTTAGTAGGGACAGAAATAATACAAATACTATTTGGCTTATCTGTCTTATCTAAAATTATTTTCAAGTAAACATCTCAAAATATGATCTGCAAAGCAATATGACTACTCAGAATATTCCTATAAAATGACCATTGGTCTGGGGATGCAAATACCCATTAACAGATTCCCTACAGGAAACTGTGCCATATACTTTGTCTCTCTAGAAATTTCTGGTGTGTTCCTTTACTGTTCCTCTCTCTTAAGATAACAGAAGTAGAAGGTTTGTCCAACCATGCTCAGTGTGGCACCCACCATTAGACTCCAAAGAGTGAGAATAAGTGATTTTACTTAATATTAAAGAATGTTTAGTATTAATTAAATTTAATATTACAGTTTAATAAGAAAATAAATAAATCAAGGATAGATAGATTAAAAAAAAAAAGTGATGCATAATGGAATTACACACCCACTGAACATCCCAGCCAATCTTCAAGCAACTGCAGCCCACCCAGTTCTATTGTTCAGCTTGACACCAAGAGTTTTTTTCAAAAGATGTCAGATCGTTGACAAACAGTTCTAGAACACTTCTCCAGAAAGTGAAAAAAAATGATTTTGTGCAATGTTCTTCATAAGGCTTTTTGAACTAATTTTTCATCTTACTGCTACTGAAGCTACTTCATTAGGATAGTATGCCAAAAATGTAAGATTCATCAGATTAGTAAGAGGACAAGAATATGATTCTGTAGTGTGGTAATAAGGAAAAATCCCAGTGAAGGGTGGTACTCAGGCTTCCAAAAAACTGCCAGAGCTGTATAAAAATTTTATGCCACATCTCTTTAACATGAAATGTATGAATGCATGTAAAAACATTTAAGTGGGGATTAAAACTAAAGACCTAAGCTACACAAGCATGCTGTCAGCAAAGCTACAGAAGTAGGTACCTTTTATTGTCCTGTTCTTAGAATTATTACAGCTGTCCACACAGTGGCACAACTTCCAAAGGAAAAAGAAAAAAAAAAAAAAAAAAAAAAAAAAAAGAGAGAGAGAGAGAGACGAGAGAGACATTTCAGGCAAATTGCTTTCATATTACCAGTTAGCTGAATATGGGACTGCTGTGTCTATTTAGCATACCTTTTTATTTTTCTTCTTCTTTTTTGTAAAGCTCATCCTAAAACACCCTGTTCTATTTATATATTATCCAAGTAATCTGAGAATCTAACTTATGTTTACAAATTCCACTCCTCCAGCCACATCTTGGCTTTCAGTTGTGAATTTGGCCACAGATACATAAGTTGGATGAGAGGTGAAGAGGAAATCAACTCAGGCAAGCTAGACAAGGAGATGATGCTAATCAAGGTACAAGATTGTAAACAGCATATAATTTGATTTGTTGGTAGCTTACTGTTATCTTTTACTGTATATAAGGGAAAAATAAAAAAATAATAAAAAAAAAAAAAAGAAAAATCATAATAACAGGTAATGGAATTTTGTTACATGACATTGAAAGCATGTCTGCCTCCTCCAGCTCCCCAAGTCCACAACTCATCCTGCATGGTGCTAGAGCCCAGCCCGGTGCCAGTGGAACCAGGGTCTCTGCCCAGGCTGGAAAATGCAGCTGAGCTTTCTCCATTGTTGGTTCAACCTATAGCAAAGCTGAGAACCGGTCCCAGAGACACACAGGCAGCAAAGTGCCCTCCTCCTCTTGGTTTGGCAGAGATAGAAGGTCACTAGTGAACGCAAAAACACAACACTTTCTGCCCACCACCACTGCCTGGATCCTGGTCCCTCTCACCTGCCTCATGGGTTAACCCACTCACCAGCTGCTCCTGTGAGGGATTTGCCAGCAAACACACATGCAAACCCTGCACACACACAGTTTGGGGCAAACACAGATGCTACCACCATCAGCCAGCACCAGGTACAGAGGCTGTGACCTGTGACCCCGCTCCAACTGCCAGCACAGAGCCCCTCACTTGTCTCACTCACCACCCCTACACCAGGGGCTGGAGGCTGAAGACCCCTATTACTCCAGGAGCTGACAATGGTTCTAGCAGCCATCATCACAGGGCAGGGTACACACAAACCCAGCCTGAGTGCAGCAGCTGGTACCAAATTTCTCTCACGTCTCACATGGAGCTGACACTGAGCCCCTTGTAGCAATGACACACATGCAATTTCTTATTATTCATTGTTGCACTGGAAAAGGTCCTTGACAAGCAAGATACCCTTTCAAGAGCAGACACATTCTCTCCTTTTACCCACCTTTACAAATTTAACTGAATATCTGAAGCTGAAGATCTAAGACACTAAATTGGTCTAAAAACATGAAAATGGCTGTAGTGGATAACATTTGAGGTTCACTTTTCACAAAATCTGACTACTTACTATGCCTAAAAGATCTACTTTTGCTTTAGAAGACAGAAAGAAATCCTGATTAAGACAACACTGAATAAATATGTATCTTGGAAATATAATTTTAATCCTTAATTAGGAATGATGTGAATTGTGAAGATATAACATTTAGAAAACCGTGCTAGAGAAAAGAAAGATGAAAGATATTTTTTATGTTGGAACTGAACTATGGAAAATGCATAGTTTTCTCTCTAAATGTATTCTTTCATACAGCAGATTATTCCTTATCTACCCAGGAGATGGCACCAGAAGCTTGAATAAAGTTTAGCCCACACCTTAACATTTATATATCTTCACCACATATCTTCCTGAAAACAAACAAACAAACATCAGAAATGCAGTAACAATGGCACAAACCAAGAATTCTGTGTCTGCCTAACACTTTGAAATGACATATACTTTTTATAAACTGTAAAGGTAGTGCTTGCCTCAATTTGATTCAAATAGGTATTTTGCTACATATTTGACCAATATTGAAACTTAAAATATTTTCTCAAAATACTTTAACAAGGATTTAAAAATGCAGGCTAGTTCCCAGGAAAGGTCATTTCTTCAGTAATATGATTTAATTGTTTTGTATTATTTTAAAGATCAAGTAATTACATTTTATTAGAAGGTCCAAACCTTTGGAATTGTATAAGACCTTTCAGGGTTAATAGTGGTTAGCATCACTTTAAATGGGGTTCTGCCAAAATGGAAAACTGTTTATGGTGTGACTGCTACTGATGAACTTAGAGATGCTGATTTATTTAGTTTCTACTTTTTATTTACTAAATCTTCATTAAAAAAATAAAATAGTTTTTGTAGTAATGTGAAGGGTATAATGAATGTTTCTATTACCCTTCTCCCTATCTCTGGGAATCCTTCACGAAAAAATAAACTATTTGTTATTGAAATAAGTCCCTTAAGATTTCTTTGTCCACCACAATCTATAACAGAGTGATGACAAAAGTGTTCCTGTAAAATCTTCAAGATGATTAAATTGTAAAATTGGAGAAAATTCTATCTTTCAGAAAGCAAAAATTATTTGGATTTGTAAAACCAAGGTAATAATAATTAACCTGCAAAAATTATCAGAAATATTTCAGAACTCAGATGCATGTTCTTTCTTCTTATAAAAGATACATGTGCCTACATGATATTCTTTAAGTGTATGAGACAAAAGGACTGACTAAGAATGAGAAAATAAAAATAAAAACAAAAATAAGACATGATTTCATGCTGGAAACAAGCCAAGTTAATTGAAAACTTCTGTCACACTACAATGCAAATGCCAATAATATGTAGGTAATATTATTTGTCACAGATGACAAAAGTAAAGGGAATTATACAGTAAATTGGAAAAAAAAATACACTTTGGCAATGTATTTTAAAAAGTTTAAGTACATTTAAATAGTACAGTAAGTAAAAAAGCATAAAGACCAATCCCCTAAGCTTTTCATGACAATCTGCTTGATTGCAGTGGAACAGCATGGTTACAGACATGCCCTAATGCCTTAATTTCAATTCAGGAGATCTAGAAAACATATTCTTAAATAAAGTACAATGATCAAAATTTAATCAATCCACACTTTAGTTTGTTGTCTTGAACTGGGCATGACATCATGACTTGCTGAATACATGGCTTTAGTATTCTGGCATTGAATTTCTCGTATTTTTAGTGACTCCATCATATCTCACAAAAAGTAATTCAGTGATCTTCATCTTTGTCTCATATCTAAAAGTATGGAAAAATCTTTCAGAATGAAACACAGTTAGGTACTAATCTTATTTGAATACTCTGTATTTCAGATAATTTCACTGAAGTGAAGGAAAAGTGTAAGTTACAATCTGAATTCATACTATTGTAGCAGAAATCTGTCCTGCTTTTGGCTGGGATAGAGTTAATTTTCTTCATAACAGCTCATATTGTACTGTGTTGTGAACTTGTGTTGACAACAGCATTTATAAAACACCAGTAATTTAGTTCATAGTATCATAGAATCACAGAATCACAGAATCACGAAATCACAGAATCACAGATTTGTAGAATCATAGAATAGTTTGGGCTGGAAGGAACCTTAAAAATATTGCTGAGCAGTACTTGCACAGAGTCAAGGACTTTTTGTGAATGAATTCCTTTTTTTTTTTTTTTTTTCTTGCATGCAAGGCTTTTGCTTTACCTAGTAGACTGTCTTTAACTCAACCCACAAGTTTACTTACAATTTCCTTTCTGATTCTCTCCCCACCCCTCTTTGTGTAAGTGACCAAGCAGCTTTGTAGTTCTTAACTGCCTGCTGGTGTTGAACAAGCCCCTACAGACAAAATTCCTTATTTAATGTATACATACTACTAAAAATCCTTCCTTGTTTAATGCATAAATACTACCAACCTATAAGTTAGATGCTTTATTCAAGATAGATGAAGAGAGCTTTAAACTAAAGTTGTCAGAGGAGGGGAACTTCAATCCATCCAACTCTTAGCATCTTGATGCCAGTGCCAGAAATAAATGCCCAGAGCAAAGAAGGGGATCAGAGGCCAGTGAGAGAGCACCTGCAAAGCAGCACAAAGGAATTCCAGGTACTTCATCCAATAAAACAGTTTACATCAGAGGTCCCACTTAAATGTCTCTATGCAAAGGCACATAGCATGGGGGAGTAAATAAGAGGAGTTCTAACAGGGCTATGATCTTACTGGCATCACAGAGACAAGGAGTGTTGTAAAGGCTCTAGAGAAAAGATAAGCAGGGGAGATGAGTATTGAGCATTAACCTCTAGCCAATGACCAGCTGGAGTACATGGAGTTCCGCCTGGGGATGAAGGGCCAATTGAAAGCTTATTGGTCATGCTTAAAGGGAGGGTAGGGAGAGATGCCATTATAGTGGGGGTCTGCTAGAGGCCACCTGACCAAGTAGACTGAGTGGGTGAGGCCCTCTATCTATAGGCAGGTAGGAGCAGCCTCACATTCACAGCTCAGGTCTTCGAGGGGGAATTCAGCCACCCTGATACCTGTTGTAGGGAAAACACAGCAGGGCATAGGCAATCCAGGAGGTTCTTGGAATGCATTGATGGAAGCTTCCTTTTCCAACTGGAAAAGGAGCCAACAAGAGGAGGAACAACACTGGACCTCATTCTCATATATCCGTAGTGTAGCAAGAAGGGTGCGTAGCAAGAAGTGTGCACAGCAAGATCCTGGACTTAAGATGTCAGACCTTGCTGCATGGTAGAGTACTGTGGATTGAAACCCTAGAAAGATGAGAAACCCAAGAAAGCTGCTTAATATTCAAGGATCTCCTCCTTCAAGCTCAAGAGCAATAAATTCCAATAAATAAGTCAGGCAAAAATGCCAGGAGGCCTGCATGTAGGAACAAATAGCTCATATCCAAATTCAAACACATGAAGGAAGCCTATAGAAGGTGGAAGCAAGGACAAGTAGCCTAGAAAGAATACTAAGAAATTGTCTAAATGGTCAGGGATCCAATTAGAAAACTAAAGCCCAGGTAGAACTAAATCTGGCTAGGGACATCAAGGACAACAAGAAAGGCTTCTACAGGTATGTCAGCAATAAAAGAAAGTCTAGGGAAAATGCAGAACCTCTCCTGAAGCAGGACACATGGATTTGCCGAATGGACCACTCAGTGGATAAGGAATTGGCTCGATGGTCACCCTCAAAGAGTTCCTGTCAACAACTCAGTATCCAGGTGGAGACCTGTAGTGAGTGATGTTTTCCAGGGGTCAGTACTGGGACCAAGTATTATTTAACATCTTTGTCAGTGACATGGAGAGTAGGATTGAGTACACCCTCAGCAAGACTGTGGACGGCACCAAGCTGAGTGGTACACTGAAGGGAAGGGATGCCATCCAGAGGGACGTGGACAGGCTTGAATGGTGGGCCTGTGTGAACCCTCAACAAAGCCAAGTGAAAGGTTCTGTACTTGAGTTGGGGCAATCCTAACCATGAATCCAGGATGGATGATGAATGGATAAAGTAGAGCCTTGAGGAGAAGGACTTGGTGGATGAAAAACTGAACACAACCCAGCAATGTGCACTTGCAGCCCAGAAAGCCAATTGTATCCTTGGCTTCATCATATGAAGCACAGCCAGCAGGTTGAGGGAGGTGATTCTCTATGTCTGCTCTACCCTTATGAGACCTAATCTGGAGTACTGCCTGTGGCTCTTGGGTACCCAGCATAAGAAATTCATGCATCTGTTAGAATGAGTCCAGAGGAGGGCCACATGGATGACAAGAGTGCTGGAGCACCTCTCCTATGAAGAGAGGTTGAGGGAGTTGGACTTGTTCAGCCTGGAGAAGAGAAGACTCCAGGGAGACTGTATAGCTGCGTTCCAGGAAAGATGGAGAGTGACTCTATCAGGGAGTGTAGCAATAGGACAAAGAATAATGGTTTTAAATTAAAAGAGGTTAGACATTATGTAGAAATTCTTTACAATGAGGGTGGCAAGGCACTGGAATGGGGAAGTTGTGAATGCCCTGTTCCTGGAAATTATTTTAAGGCCAGGCTGGATGGGCCTTTGTGCAACCTTATCTAGTGGAAGGTATCCCTGCCAATGGCAGTGGTATTGGAACTAGATAATCTTTAAGGTCTTTTTCAACTCTAACCACCCTGTGATTCTGATATATAGTGAGCAGAAAATGGCTTATATCCTGAACTTTCCCCTTTTCTTTACTGTTCATATTGTGACAACATTTAAATGTTTCATAATTACTTAGATGCATACTTAGCTAGTACTTCTTTAGTGCTACAAGAAGAGGTTATCAACCTTCCTCAGGAAACTGAGGGAACTCTATATGCCGGGAACTCTAACTTGTTTGATTCAGCTGTGCTGTAGAATGAGACACCCTACTATTAATGATGGAAAGTTTATATTTATACTTTCTCTTTTTAAAGTCTGGCATGAAACCACATTCAAAATATTTTGTATATCATGATGATAATAATAACAACAACAACAACAACATTTCAGTATTGTTTATGCGTTTTTCAGTTTCTAGTCCTGAAACAGTTATATCATCAGTCCTCTCTGAGTACATCAGAAATTCACAAAATCCTTTTGTTTTATTAACAGGTACCAGATGTCACAGCAAGTTAACTATACCTCAGCTGTCTGTGGGTTAGCAAATTCCTCATATTCAACATTTCTTAGATTAGTTGGTAACCCATTTGCTTTTCATGAGCAGCTATTTGCACTGCAAGACTGGGCATGGGTACAGAACCAGTCTTAGCAATGCAATTGCATCAAAGGCTACAAGAAATAAAGCTTCAGCTTTAACAGCTAATTTAATTAAAAACTTAACATGCATATTTATGGCTGATTCTTCAAATATGTTTCTTATGCATCTACTCCCCCTCACCCACCCCCCCCCCCTCAAAAAAAAAGAAAAAAAAATGTCAACAATACTCTCTTAAAATATGTTAAGAACAAAAAATATTTTCAAAACCTCTGATTGTTCATTTTTTAATCTGAACTTCCCTTTGTTGAGATTATGTTGTTTAATGGAATTTCCCACTATCAATCAAGCATTATGCTAAAATGTGACCTCTAAGAATTTAATTATGATCCTTGGCAGAGGAGAGGTTTTAGCATCCTTACGTATTTGAGAGGCCTTCCTGACCAAGGGCTCCCAAATTCTTAGGACATGTAAATTCTCCATTATTGACAGTTCCACATAGCCACCAATGTGAGGACAACCCTAGCTGAGCTCATCTTTCACAACATTCAGGTGTAAGGCAGTAGAAACTCTTCCCTAGAACATGGCATCATAGATGATAGTCCTGGTTATCATCACTAAAACAGAAGACTTCCACTCAGCACGACTGGATGGATCATGTGTTACTTGCACAGTTGACAGGGTGTCTTACTGAGAACATCCTGCACCTTCAAGGGATTGAGGGTCCCATTGAGTCCTGCAACTTTCTACTTTGGGGCAACTCAGGGGAAGTGGCAGCCCCCACCTACTTCCTTACATTTGAAGTGTCTCTGCTTTATGATATTCCCTGCATCTCCCCATGAAACACTTTACCCAGCCAGTCTACCTCCAAATCTCATCTTGGAAACGGATCTCTGACATTATTTCATTTTCTTTATGATTTCAGAGGGATGTTGGTGCCTTCAGAAGAAAAGAAACCTCAGTGAGCTAGGGAAATCTGTTCTTTGTCTTTAATGTGAATATAAACTGCAAAATCACCCATGAATAAAAAGCTAAGAACAGTGAACTGTGTGGTTCAGTACATTGTTTCCTCTGTGATGAGAAGAATGTCCCTTACCTGAGACACCTAGACCCAATAAAACCACTTCCCTACTTTCACCATGGGTACAGTATTTCCAAAACTGTTCATCTCATCCCATCCTTGTAACCCTGATATGAACATCTTGGGACCAGACTCTTGCTAATGTGAACAGAGAATAAACTGTTGTCATCCCTTGCTATCCCTGATTTTATAAGCCTCACTTCCCCTAAGTAATATATTTTTTTTTTTTTAGATATGATGTTCTTAGCCTACCTAGTCATTTCTTGTACAGAAGGAAAAAAAAAATCTGTATCTTGTATTTTTCTGGGTTTTGTTTGTTTGTTTGTTTTTCTATTCTTTTTTATCCATTGCACATTTTATTAGAATCAAAACTGTTTACATCATTCAAGGTGTAGGACAGTCTATTAACAGTATTATGGTGGCTTGTGTTTTGTTCTCTCTTTTTAAAACAATCCCTAATATTCTATTTGCTTTTCCAACTCCTGCTATTATTGAACTGATATTTCAGGGAAACGTTTTTTATAACTCCAAGATATGACTCTTGAGAGGTAATGGTTAGTTTTAAA
The DNA here is from genome assembly GCF_965140915.1 of Aythya marila. Taxonomy (NCBI): domain Eukaryota; kingdom Metazoa; phylum Chordata; class Aves; order Anseriformes; family Anatidae; genus Aythya; species Aythya marila. Next base: position 41,155,699 of record NC_139042.1, on the reverse strand, counting down.
TCTGTAATTTTATATGTGGAAATAGGAGTGTTTTTCTTCATCACTCTACGTTACATTTATTTACGCTGAATTTCATTTGTCACTTCATTGCCCTTTGAGTCTTATGCAGTCTTTTTTTCAGTTCCTCACAGTCAGCTTTCATCCTTACTATCCTGCATAATACAGTATTTTCAGCAGTCTTTCTTTTCACTGATTTCCTGCTTTCCAGGTCAATTATTAATATGTTTTACAGTAAAGACCCTTGCTTTCCAGCACCGATGACCTGTCTCCTCTTCAAGAATTGACAATTTACTCCTACTTGTGTTTTTTTTTTTGTTTGTTTGTTTTATTTTGTTTTGTTTTGTTTTCTCTTAACCAGTTATTTATACATGCAACAAATGGCTTTGTTCATGCTATCTAATTTACTTAAAAGCTTTCTGAGAGAGCCTGTCCAAAGGCTTTTTGAAACCTATGTAAACTAAATAGTTTGCCCCACAGCTCTTGGAACCTGTTAGAAAATTTGAAGTAAGATTTTCCACCTTCTGATCTTCAGGATCTAAAGCTTTTTAAAGTGAAAAGCTACATGAAAGTCAGTAATTCAGATATTTCATCCTTGAGTTCCTCTAGATCTCATGTGTGAATAACATCTGGTCCTGGAAAATCATTATTGTTCATTTGTCATTTTTTTTCATAAACTCTACTACAATTATGCACTTTCAGGCAGATCCTTGATAAGTCTCCTGCAGAGAGTGGCTCCCTAATGGGATTCTTCTCTCCCCTTTTTCTTCTGCAAGGATCACCATTACAACCTCTCAAAAATGACCTTTTCTGCTTGTTTGGTTTTAGTACTCCCTTTATGTTCTAATCATCAACTAGCTGAACAGACTTCTTGATCCTGATGTATGTGAAAAAAAAAAAAAAAGTTTTAGTTTTGTTTCCTTTTGTCACTTTTTTTTTTATGCTTTCTGTTTTCTTTTGAACATAAGAATATGACTTCATCTTTCTGAAGGATGACTTAATGCTTCTTGTAACCTCCACTTCATTATGATTTGGGCTTTCAATTTCCTTTTGCTTTTTAGTCTTCTGTTAGCAGGTAATCTTAATTGAACTTGCCTACCATTGTTTTTTTTTGTGATACTCATGTTCCCTATAAGGATTGACTTTCTTTGGTGTGGTGGTTTTACTCAGCAGGGCAGCTGAGCTCCACCACAACCACTTTCTCACTCCCCCCTCCTCAAAGTGAAACGGAGAAAATACGATGAAAAGGGCTCAAGGGTTAAGATAAGGGCAGGGAGATCACTCAGCAAACTAAAACCACCTTCCCCTCCACCACTCTCTTCCACCTCCTCCCCCCGCATGGTGCAGGGGAACAGGGAATGGGGTCTGCTGTGAGTCCCTAACACTTCATCTCCACTGCTCCTTCATGGTCACTCTCTGCCCCTGCTCCATGTGGGGTCCCTCCCACAGGATGCTGTCCTTACTGAACTGATCCGGCAGGGGCTGCCCACAGGCAGCAGCTCTTCAGGAACTGCTTCAGTACGGGTCCATATCACGGGGTTCATCTGTCAGGAGTAAACTGCTCCAGCACAGGTCCCCTACAGGCAGCAGCTCCCCCCAGACCCCTGCTCCTGCATGGACTCCTCTCCATGGGCCACAGCCTCCTCCAGGCCACATCCACCTGCTCCACCGGGGGCTCCTCCACGGGCTGCAGCGTGGAGATCTGCTCCATGTGGGACCCATGGGATGCCGGGGGACAGCCTGCTCCACCAGGGGCCTCTCTACAGGCCACAGGGGAACTTCTACAGCACCTGGGGCACGTCCTGCCCTCCTTCTGCACTGACCTTGGTAAGGGCTATTTCTCACTCACAACTGGTGTTTGGTAGCAGTTATTTTTTCCCTTTCTTAAATCTGCTCTCACAGAAATATGAACAACATCACTTACTGGCTTGGCTCTGGCCAGCGTCTGGTCCCTTTTGGAGCCGGCGGAAACTGGCCCTTATGTAACATGGGGCAGGTTCTGGACTCTTCTAACAGAGACCACCCTTCTATCCCCATGCAATTAAAACCTTGCCATGGAAACCCTATACAGGCCTGCATTGTGTTTTCTACATTGAAGAGGATTAAAAGTATCTATGAAAAAAAGCCATACCCAATATATATTCATTTTGAAGTAGTGTTTTGCTTTAAAAAACAGAAACAAACAAACAAACAAAAAACACATTGTAGAGTTTTGGCCTCTGCTGTAATGCTGTGAAGTTCATGTTATCAATGGAACATTGATCTGTTTGCAATCTTCTATTTTATTTTACCAAATTAGAGATCTGCTATGAATAATTTTGTTTTGTATCTCAAGCACATGGAATATAAAGCAAAAAATATCTATCTGTCCTCATAGATATATTAAAAATATTGGTTCTATTTATGAAAGAACATTTTCTTGTGAAAACCTTCTATATACGCAATCAATACCTATGTTTTTGGGTGCAACACTTAGCTGTAGAAAGACTGTATAGATCAGTGTTTTTACATTAAGATTTAATATAGCTTTGAATTGTATATTACCTTTATATATTACAGACATTTAATATTCTATTTCTTACATAGTGTTCTGCACCCCCAAATCACTTTTTAACTGCATTTGCTTAATGTAAGTGTAGGCTTTTAACTAAAAGAGTGTAGATTTAGATTAGATATAAGGAGGAAGTTTTTTCCTCTGAGAAAAGTGAGCCACTGGCACAGGTTGCCCAGAGAAGTTGTGGATGTCTTGGAGGTGTTCAAGGCCAGGTTGAATGGGGCTTTGAGCAACCTAATTTAGTGGAAGGTGTCATTAACCATAGCAGAGGGTGTGGGGTGGGGGAGGGATGGAACTAGATGATCTTTACAGTCCCTTCCAATCCAAACCATTCTATGACCTATAACAAGAAGAAAAGAATAATGCTACCTTGTGTTTTTCACTTTGAAGAAAGTACTATTTCAAGAGCAAGTTTTCCGATACATTGTCCTCTTGAACATTTGCTGTCAAGTTTTCAAGATGTGTTTTAGTTATCATCTAACAGACAGTACATGGAGAAGTGAAAGCTCATCTTTTTTTCCTTGTGCTCTTTCCTTTTCTCACTATTTCTCACAGTTCTGAGGTACAGTCCAATGAAAAAGTTATTTTATGACTTCTCAGGAAATATATATTTTTATACATTTTTAGATTCTTTACCATGTCCTTAACTTAGAGAAATTTTAAGATCACTATGCATTAAAACCACATCTGCAGAAAAAAAAAAAAAATGCAATTCAGGTCCTCATATCTAAAACTGAATGTCCTATAATATCTTACTCAGCTGTTTCTAAACTTCCTACAGAAACTCTCAGTGCTGAAGTTTTGTTTCTTTTTTCCCTGAAACTGTTCAAGGGACTCAAACTTCTGCTTCCTGGTCCATATGGAAATGCTTTAGTTTTTAGGAGTCTGTGGAGTCTGACACCCAAAGAAATTAACTGCAGACTTGAAACGAGACATTCTACATAACATCCAGAAGGGATTGATTCAGTGAATCCTTACAGAGAATGTATAACAGACTTGACTTTGTATAAGATGAAGAAGAGCAATATTTGATTATAAGACCATCTGCTCAGTACCTATTAGTACCTATTAGAAGGAAGAGAGAAACCCATGCCCTTTTTTTCTCTGCCTCAGGAAACTGGAACCTACAAAAGTTTACTTGAAAATGTTGATTTAATATTTTGGCTATCCAAAAGTAATGTTAAAAGCCAGGGAAATATTTAACTTCCATTTTTAAAGATGCACTTTTCAGGGAATTTAAGCAGTAAATCAAGGCTTAGTGAGCCGGAACAGAAATGGAAGAGACACAAATACAAGGAATGACATAAAATGCAAAAACAGCTCATGGATAGGGAATGGAATTCTGTCTTTCTTGCTTCATTAATATGTTTTGTTTCATAAAATGTGTACTTTCTTTGGTGAAATTTTAATTCTGACATGCATAGCAAAGCAGCTTCAACAAGGCATATCTCTGAGTTTTAAGGCTGAATTTTTAAAATTATATAATCTGAATTTGCAGTAGCATAGCTCCTAGGATCTCATTAATACTTCCATGAAATATGTAAAGTCTGGCAGAGCTACACCATATTTATTTGAGGAAGATACTCACTCCTATTTAAAAGCCTTGAATTGATAAAAAAAAAAAAAAAAAAAAAAAAAAAAAAAAAAAAAACCTACTTCATCTCCAAGTTAATTAGTCCATTAGTTAATTACCCTTATCATTTATTTTTACGTTCTTTCTGCATTCATTTGCAGAAATGAATGGCTTCTAACTTTGGGTCTCATTGTGGCTATGGGCACAGTGAGATTGGAAATATACTCTTTCTACAAATTCATAAATGACATGAATATGTCACTCCTAGATAAATTACAGAGAAATTGCATCTGTTTCTCAGTGGGGTTTGCTATATGGTGAAACACTGCAAATCGTTTCATATTTGTGAGCATCTAATTAAAGCAGAGATTCTAGAATGTGCATAGTGTCCTAATAATTGTTTTATTAATTCTATGAATGGTTAGGATATCACCTTCTGTTTCATATTCACTAGCTGGTATACCCACAAGGCATTTTTTTCATTTGAGATGACTCAATATACTGTTGGCTGACATTAAAATGGTTAATCATAACTTGAAGAGGAAAAAAAAAAAAAAAAAAAAAAAAAAAAAAACTGTAGCTCTTTTCCTATGCAAAATCTCTATGTATGGTTAGCAATTCAATACTGCACTAGAGACAGAGTACTACAGTATGCAACAAATGTATATATTGTATAACAATTATACTATACATTTAATAAAACTTTTTTTTCCTAGAAAGAATGGCTTCTCTGTAAGACACAAATTCAAAAAATTCATATGCCACTAGGATTTTCAAAGTTCACACTGAGCCACCTGGCATTCTGGAAGCTGCTTCAGGTTTAGAAATCAAACAATTTATACCACAGTACATTTATTCATTAAATGCTGAAGAAAATGAATATCCACAGACAAATGGGATATATTAACCAAAAGAGATTGTGTATTTTTGTGTGTTTTTAGTTACTGAATATTTTAAACATACATTTGTATGTTTCATCCAAAGATGAAAGGTTAGAAAATGTCAGGGATAACCTCGCTAATTTGATTTTTGTTAATTCACAGAGGTCATAAGACTCATCCCTTAAAAAAACAGTTGGAAAGACATGTCTCTCTACTGTCTTTCTTGTGGCTCTCTGTGGCATAAATGCTCTGCTCTGCACTCCTAAATGAAAATAGTTGTGCTTTAGTTTAATGTGGGTCCAAACTGTCTCTTAGCTGCTCTGAGTATTGGCCTCATGATGCATATAAAAGTCTTCTACTTAGGTCCCCAAGCCCTGTGCCAGAGAGTGTGTATGCCTTGCTGTAGATATCAAGAGTGAAGGTGAAGAGAAAAAGATGTGTTCTGAACATTTCAGAATCAAGTCAGTATGCTAAATATTTTATATGATCATTTTAACTATCACCTTCCTTGAACTACTGTAATTTTTCAAGTCTTAAGCTGAAGTAATTTACAGAAGAATCTGACATCATTTTTAGAGGTTAAATGGTAAAGATTAAAAAAAAAGGAAAGATCAAATTTCAGTAAGAACAATTAAGTAGAAAATCGTATATGATGAAGATAATAGAAAATAAAAGTATTTTAGTAGAAAAGACTACACTTAGAAGTTCTTAACACCCTTTCATAGAGCAAAAACACCTTAACATCCTATATAAAAATGGTTTCACTGGAATCATATTCAAGTTAATTAAAAATATACAGCTGTAATTTTTGCTTTTTCTCCTTTATTGTAAAACTATTTAACTTTTTAAAGCTCAGCACTACTTACATTGTCTTAGAATATGACTAGTATCACAGATACAAAGCCATTCATTATTTCATCAAAAATAATATGTTTCTACTCATACGCACATCAACTGCTGTTATGTTGGTATATCAAGAGCAGTTCCCCAAAATAACTGTTTTAATACTTTAATTAATTGTTTTAATACTTTCCAACTTGCAAGTGATGCACAATGCAATTGCTCACCACCCGCTGACCGATGCCCAGCCTAACCCCGAGCAGTCCAGCCCTCCTCCCCCCGGCCAGCCACCCCTATATATTGTTTAGCATAACGTCAGATGGTATGGAATACCCCTTTGGACAGTTTGGGTCAGCTGTTCTGGGTCTGTCCCCTCCCAGCTCTTGCTGCACCCCCAGCCTGCTCATTGGCAGGACAGAGTGAGAAGCTGAGACGTCCTTGGCTTGGTATAAGCACTGCTCTGCAACAATTAAAACATTGGCGTGTTATCAGCACTCTTCTCATCCTAAGCCAAAACATAGCATTCTACCAGCTACTAGGAAGAAAATTAATTCTGTCCTAACTAAAACCAGGACATCTGTGTAAGTAGTTCATATACTGGTGGAAGATGAAGTGATATTATTCAGCTTTTGGGGAACTGACAAAAGGGAATGAGTTTGATCTTCTTTCCTAGTACTCAGAGAAGCACATGAGAATTAATCTCATTCATTGAATGGATTTTGTTTGTCCATTCTGATACCTCTCTTTCAGTTAAACTGAGACTGATCAAATAGAAATTCATCTTGAAGGCTTTCCTTACAGATAAAAAGTGTCACTTGCCTGTGGCAATGATGTGTGTTATGGCCTCAGCAAAGGTTATAAGTGAGAAAATCTTGTATTTTAGTCTCCAAACCTCCAAATTAACTGTGAAGAGTTACTACAGAGTCATGTGCGTACTCAGCTATAGGTTAGGGCTTGAATTTTGATCTGAAATTAGTGGAACATGCCAGAATGGTCCAATTTCTCAAAGCTTATTCAGATTGCTAACTAAAAAAATCATGCTGCCTAACAACAAAATTCAACAAATAATGCATTTTATCCTGATAATATCAGCATCAATACCAAAAACAAAAACTATGATATGCAATGAGCAAAATACAATGTAGTTTGATAAAAAAGAATTGTCAGCTTTTGTGTATGGCTAACAACTAAGTCCTCAACTAACTGCTTTCTCATTCTTTTTCCTCAGTAGGTTCAGGGGAGAAAATATGGTGAGCAAGGTCATGAGTGAAAATAAAGACAGGGAGATTCTTTACATTTATAGGCAAAACAGACTAAACTTGCACAAAATTATTTTAATTTCTTGCCAGTAAAATAAACTCAGGCAGTGAGATACAAAGAAAGATGTTAAAACATGTTTCCTCTTCACTTTCTTCATTTCTTCTCCCTCAACTTAATTTCTTCACACCCAACTCCTCTCATTCTGAATGCTCCAAATAAGATACTTTTTTTTCTTTTCATCATACTTTGTTTTCAAGAAGGGATCTACTTACTTTCTGAAAATAAGTGAGCAGTCACCTTTTTTTTCCTTCTTTATGCCTTCTTTAATTCAAATTCTTTCAAAAATATTTTCATTTCATTTAAATATATGTATAGAGAGAGATGGTAAAAGAGTAAAACATCCAGTAACAGCAAAATTTTGCAGAACTAAGGAACAATGCAGGGTATATGAGAAAATGAAATGGACAAAATGGAAAATATGAAAAATAAGAGGAAGAGAAATGTATAATAGAAGTTAAATTAATGAGTTATAATGATTTTTTTTCCAGTTAAATTGAAACATAATGCAATACCATTACATTTTGTTTCAAAACCTTTCTTCCCTACTTGACTCAAAATTCTTAGAAGGAAACCAGATTCCTTTGCCTGTCCAAACACCACTGAAGTTTCTAAGGATTAGTGTGTATAATTGGAATAGATTATCATTCAACAAGGGTGAGTGCTGGCACCTGCAACTGGGACCTAACAACCTGAAGCAGCAATATAGGCTTGGGAAACAGTGGCTGAAAAGTTCCACAGCAGAAAAGGACCTCAGGGTGCTGAACATGAGCCAACAGAGTACTCAGGTGGCTAAGAAGGCCAATGGCACGATGGCCTGCAACAGAAATAGCGTGACCAGAAGGACCAGGGAAGTGTTTGTCCCTTTGTATGCAACACTGATAAGACTGCACCTCAAATACTGTGTTTGGTTTGGGGCCTCTCACTACTGGAAGGAAACTGAGTTGAGTGTGTGCAGAGAAGAGCAATGAAGCTGATGAAGAGACTAGGAAAAAAGAGTTATGAAGAGCAGCTGAGGGAATTGGAGTTGTTTAGTCTGGAGAAGAGGAAGCTGAGGTGATATCTCATTACTCTCTACAACTACCAGAAAGGAGGTTTTAGCAAGATGTTAGTCTCTTTTCTCAGTTGAAAAGTGATAGGACAGAAGGAAGTGGTCTCAAGTTGTGCCGGGGGTGTTTTCATTGGATGTTGGGAAGCATTTCTTCACAGAGAGGGTGGTTAAGCATTGGAACAGGTTGCCTGTGGAATTGGTGGATTTGCCATCCCTGGAGATATTCAAGAGATGCGTGGAGGTGGCACTATGGGACATGATTAAGAGATGGGACTCACTAGGTCAGGTTGATGGTTTTACTTAGTTATCTTAAAGGTCTTTTCTAATATTGATTATCCTATTATTCATTTTTGCAATATTCAGTAAGAATTATGCCTGAAGAATTATTGCTTTCTGAAAACTACAATAAGATCTTTTTCACGTTACAAATAGCAAACTTGTTATGTCAGGTAGTTCTGATATTACCTAAAAGTTTGTTTACTGCTGTGGATGGATTACTGAATAGTATGGAAAGGCAAAAGATTCCTGATTTAGTACTGTATCATCATCCATCACCTCTTATTTCTTAAATCCTATTAAAATTAAAAGACCATTGGAATAATACTTATTGAACCTGTTTTTCAGGATGAATCAGAATTTAAATTTTTCAGAATTTAAAGTTCAGCTTCCAGGATGAAAATTAACATGTTCATAGATTTTTAAAGGCTAGCACAAAATGTTATCCCAAAACACTTTCTGTAAACTGTAGTTTTGACATTGAACAGTTCCTGTGAGCAAGAGCACTTCACTTAGAAGTAATAAAGTATGTTTGCTTGTTTTTGCAGTTCTCAGCCTTTTAGTGTTCCATAATGTGTTGCAGTTCCTAGTTCAATGTCAGAGGATAAGAACTGTTTCAGTGTGGTTCATTTATATCCAGTTATTTTTCCAATAAAACAAAGCCAAAAGCAAACCGATCTCAAGGAAACTGACACCAAAAAAAGTTGAGTGTATTTCAAAACAATTTATAGCTTGTTGTAGTGATTAGCAGGTATAGTGAGATGACATTTATTGTCTTTTTTTTCAGTCATATCTTATCCAAACATAGACTATTCAGACTGAATAGGCCACTTGCTGGTGTTTACTGCCATTAACATGGATACTATTATTACAAATATGAAACCATAACTTTTTATTATCATTAGTGTATGCTTCTATGTTTTATGTTTTTACAGTTACACATTCTTACTGACATTAAAGTTATTGCTGATATTCTTTTAAATCATTTAGAGCAGGTAATAGAAAAACAAAATTTTTCACACAATAAAAAAAAAAATCTCAATACACTTTTTTTTTTTTTTTAATGAATTTTGTGGTGTATCAGTTCTCTTCATCACATATGAGAAACTGGTCCAGCCTTCAAAACAATCAGTGCTTAAAACCACGTGGAGTACAACCCTTTTTGAAATTTTAATGGCCCACTAAAAACATGTATACGGAACTACGTTTTTTCTGCTGATTGATTGTGTGTGTGTGTGTGTGATATTCCCAGATCAGTACTCAAAGGAAAGAATACCTCTTAGATAAGTTTATGAAATTCAATTTATATATGTGTTAATCAAGTTTCAAAAAAAAAAAAAAAATTAAAATTAATCTACATTGGTAATGATTCCCCCCCCCATAGGTGATAAATTTTATATTATAGGTGATAAATTTTAGATTGATTGATTTGATATTTAGTTTTAATTTGTGACATACAGTGCAGTTAATTTTTTCCACATGCTCTTTTCAATGTAACATTTTAATTGTGCTTATTTTTTTTCTTTTTAAACAGAAAACCCAATATGAAAATGAATTTATCCTAAAACTCATCCATGATAAATTAAAGTCTACTTCTTATGCAGTATTAAGCATCTAAATGAGGCCTAGGCCATTTCATACAGTTGAAAAAAAATATTTAAAAGCATTTGAGAATCTGATTTAGCTTTCAAATTCATCTGTCAGCTAGTCAGACAAGACTGATGAATGTGGTTCAATTTTTTTTTTTTTTTTTGCACATTACCTTTAAATTATTTACAGACAAAAATTATTCACATAAATTATTTTCTGGACACTACAAAATGATTAATATATCTTGGAGTATTCAAATGTTCCCACAGAGAATTCAAGAATAGGAAGAGGTGAAGTTCAATGAATAAATTAGAAAAAAAAAATCTCTCAGCTTCAGTTAGAATGTACAAATCAGCATATTTAGGGGGCCTCTTGTTAGTGATGATACTGATTAGATTTAATATACCATCCCATCATTTTCTTTAACTAGGGATGTCCTAGGGATGCAGGTTGTAATTGTTAATATGCATCAGTTGTTTCTATTATATGTTACTGATTTTCAATCTCAGTTTATTCATTAGAAGAGAACATTACAAATTTAAAATTATCTTCATGATATACTTCATATCATGTAATATCATCTTCATGTTATCCCACTTCTTAGATATGGTAAATATAAATAATTTAAAAGAATATTTATATATATATATATATATGTATATGTATGTATGTATATATATGTGTGTATATATATATATATATATATATATTTCTGGTCCTTAATTAGACAAGCCTTAAAATTAAATAGGCAGACATCTAAAGAGCTGAATTTTCTACAAAAAATAATTCACACACACACACACACACAAAAAGTATTTTACGTATTTGGATAATACTTGAAGGGTTCAATGTCTAGGGTCAAAATCTCCTTTATGCCTCATCTAGATGAGCATCAGCTAAGGCCCATTTGTACATGGTAATTGGATCATATGAAAGCCTGATACTGACCTACTGGCCAATTTACACTTTTTAAAAAGAAATGATCTATTTCCACTGAAACAAATTTCATTTCCAACCACTTTAGTTGTCTTAGGTTGCTAAGCAAATCTGAGCATAGCAACATATTTGTGAGAAAGAACTTAACTGTTTCAAAACACACAAACTTCATGTGAATGCACTACAGCTTATAAGAATGCAAGCAATTTTAGTCAATTAGCAAGGACAGGTAAATGACTTCAAATGTCAAGATGGAGTCCTCCTTTTAATTTATTGGAACCTCCTTAGTATTTTTGAAGAGAGCTGGCAAGAATTATGATTTTTTTTAATATTTTTGCTTAAGGATAAAAATTACTCCCAAATAAAATTAGCACAGGTGAGATGTCTAAATAATCTCAAAAATCATTTTGTGGGAATTTTCTAAAACATTTCAGTAAATTAGAAGGAGGTCAAGAGAATTTGAGATTAAGTGAAGAAATGATTTAGAAATCTTTTATAAGTGTTTGGCAGTACAGCCAGATCTTAACAATATATGTTTAAATAGTAAAAGTTAAGTTTCTGTGCAGATAGCTAAGAGTACTAACACCCATATCTAATCTGGGAAATAGTTAAAGCTTCAGCATTTTACCCATGTAAAAAGTAGATTAAATGACTTTTAGCTAAATCAGCCACGATTACCTTGTTACATATAAAAAATGGTTGTAAAGTGAAATGTTGTGATAAATGAAAAGATCAATTACTTAAAGAATATAAGCAATTAGAGTGAAAAACTTCAGATTCATGGAAACACATAGGTAGTATTTGATTTGAAATATTTACAGGAATATTGTGTTACCCAAATTTGATAGTTAGTTGTTGCTGAAAATCTGACTTGTAATTCTGTTCAATTTTTGGTGCAAGACTATATTAGCCTTGAATTCAGGATTACAGTAATCTTTCTAATGCTTTCCTTATTCAGTACAGAAATGTGTCGTCTGCACCATGGATGCAACAGGAATTTTCAGGAATTTTGACATAAGTGAAAAATTGAAAAAGAAAAAATCCCTTATGAAATAGCAAAGTTACCAAATAATTAGTGATTAAGCTGAAGGGTGAGGTCAGTTTAATTTAGACAATTAAATAAATTTTAAATAGAATGTTTTTCTTTTGTTGTTTTTCCTTTTTTTTTTTTTTGAAAGAATGAAAGAAAGAATGAAAGAATGAAAGAACAAAAGAACAAAAGAAAGAAAGAAAGAAAGAAAGAACAAAAGAACAAAAAAGAAAGAAAGAGAAAAATAGAGGGTTTAGGGATAATAATCATGAGATTATTAGTTTTTATTTTCTTGTCCATGAAGAAAATCAGTGTTTTTTTTTCTGCTCAGCTGAAGTCTGAGTAGAATTTAGTAATGAAGACAATCCTTATGAGCATACTATACAAGAAAACGTAAAAAATACATTGATCAAAAGCAAACAGGTTGAATACTAGCTTATGCAGATATTGGTCTCATTAAAATCACAAAACAACTCATAAAATAATTTCAATCAGACAGGCTATCATAACCAACCCACAGAAGTCAAAGGAAAACAAACAAACAAACATACAATTCTATCTCTGAAACACAAAATACAGCATAAACAACATCTGGACAGGAAGGAGGGAAAGAAGGTGCCACAATTATATTTCATGCTTTTCTAGAGGACTATACGTCATCTGTTCTCATTGATTTTTATGAACATTCTTGACAGTACTTTTTAGAACATTAGATTATTATCTTCTCTTTTTGAGAGGTGCCAGAGGAGATAAATGGATTTATGTAATATGTATACGGGATTATCTTTTTATATAAATAACTTATTTCTGGAATAAACATATGCAGTCTCCAGAATAGACCACAGCCTCAGAATTTCCTGCTGCTTTTGATGATTTCTTCACTTTGTGTGAGGTAAGATCATATCTGGAAATTTGGAACACTTAATAGAGTCATCCCATGGCAGGTTAGAAGAGTATTACTGTGAATATCAGGAGTGGTGTAGAGGTTAAGTATTCTTCCAAATATATCTTACGATTGATTCACTTTTTTTCCCTTGTATCTAGATATTTCCTTAATTTATCATTTCTTCTAACATATATTTAATACCAAAAAAGAAGACAGTAAGGCACACACATGTACACAGATCTAGCTGTGAATTACCTGTTCCTAATCTGGTTTAGTTATATTCTTCTGTAATCTGAACATGTATTTTCATCTCAAATTTGGGAAATAAAGTAAAATCAGTATAATCAAATATGATCAGAGCCACATTGTCATATTATTGCCATATTATTGCCATCATCATCATGCAAGAAAACATTTTCTGTATCAGTGAAAAGTAACAATTGCTTCATGAAGACATGAATAAAGGACGGAGAAGTGTATGGTTGCCTTCTTGCTCAGCTAGATGGCATTTCTTGCAGAACGGGAGTTTATCTTGACAGTGTGACTTGATGGCCTTGCTGGCTCTGGTTTTACTGATCTACAGCAGTTCTTGGTAGAAATCCTCATTAGTAGAAATTATTACTAAAGATAAAAAAATGTTGACTGCTTTAAAAATGATCTCAAAAATAGAGAATTAAAGGAGAACCATAAGAGTAACTATTCAGAGTTAAAAACTCATAAATTATATCTTTCAGAATTTTACAAAACATTCTAAAGTAACTTTGCAATTAAACACATCAAGTACATGAATATATTTTGCAATGAAGTCACCTTCAGTCTGGACTCGTGAAACCACAAATGAGCATAGTTGAATGTTCAACTATGCCTCCTCACTGGCACAGCCGTGTATGGAGCTGAAGAGTCCTTGACTTAGTGCAAGCACCGCTATGTAACAACTACAACATCAGTGTGTTATCAGCATTATTCTTATCCTAAATCCAAAACATGGCACCATACTAGCTATTAGGAAGAAAATTAACTCTATTCTAGATGAAACCAGGACAAGCAAAAAGCATACAAGATTTCATTGAAATATTTGCTCTATATTTTAGCTATATTAACTTAAAGAAAAACTAAACAAACAAACTAAAGAAAGTCTTTTCTTCTAATGTACAAGATGAAGTCAAACTAAAAAAAATATACCAGTTATTGATAAGAATTAAAGTGTTTGGATTTAATGAAAAAACGAAACAAAGCGGACAGGGTCTGGGTGAACTTAAAGTCTTAAAGCCACAATTTCGATAAAGCCAACAGGATTTAGAGGAAAACCTAAAGCCCTAAGGCCTGATAAATGCTGGCTTTATTGGTATTATATTTTTTATATAAATACCTATGAAACACAACCTTTCTTAATGAAAAATTATTCACTGTAGTTACAGTAATATTTATGTAGCTCTACCAACTGAAATGCAGCTTTGCAGGATATACTCATCATTATAACAGGAAATCCATATCAAAATAAATTGTGCATTATGGTACCCTGTTACTCTTTAATAAACTTTGTTGCTCTTTGTCTACCAAAAATATTAGAAGGAGTGTGGTCTGGTGATCTGAGTATTGGGCTGTGAAATTAGTACCTCTATTCTTCACCACTAGAGGTGACCTTGAGCATTCCACAAAAATATAAATCTCAATGGATTTCCAAGGCACATTTAATTGAAAAATAGTTTATAAATACATAAAAAAAAACAAACACCCCCAAATGAAATTGGGAAACATTTTTGAAAAGTATGATGTGACCTTAAAAAGTATGATTAAAAGTATGTTAAAAGTATGATGTGATCCTTAATTTAAGGATCATCAAAGTATTATGATTCAAATATATAAAAATAATATTAATATTTTTATAATGCAAAGGTCTAAATTATTATGACTCAAATATATAAATATAACATTAACAATGATTTTTATAAAGCAGAGACCTAAAATATTTTGGATGCTATATAGGGAAAAAAAAAAAAAAAACCCTACCTGAACAACTACCAATAATTTTGATCTATTAACATTGTGTGAAAAGTTACAGATTTTGAATTGTATGTCTTGTAACTATGTAAAATCATTTATTGTGAAAAGTTATATCTTACTTTCACTCTTTAATAAAGGAAATCCACAAACCATTTCTTCTCGCCAGTTATGTTTCTCATTTTCACAGGTTACAGTCTTCCGTGCCATGGAGTTAATGTTAATCCCTTTGTTCCTTCTACCCCCAAACTCCCACCTCCATTTTAAATGTTACCTGTATTCAAGCACATCTATTATTTACAGAATTTTTGTACTACTTCAGCAAAGCAAAATTAGGACCACAAGCCCCAACTAATAGAGATGGAAAGCTGTAAACTCAATTTTTATTAATACGTGAAACCATTTTTGAATTACCACCTGAGCAGCACCTTAGCCTGCCAGCTTCCTACAGAGATTCCACAGAATCCAGAAAAGGACCATTTTGCTGCTTACAGAAAGATGTATAGGGGTGACTTTAATATGGAGGACAAATAAATTCTTCCAAATCTTCCGGTACTCGCGTCTTTCTACTCCGATGAATATAGAAATAATAAAATGGTTAAAAGTAGACTTCCAGATATTATAAAAGAATATAGTTATAAGATAACATTGTTTTATCACTGACAACTTGTTCCTTTTACATATGTACCAGAATCATTCTATGATTCTGATTCCTGTGTCACAGATGGGGAAACAAGGCATTGTTAGATTTGAGCCATCTAAATCTTTCCTAGCATGGGAGTTAAACAGTATTAAAATTCTTGAATTCTAAACAATGACTCAGACAATCTGCTTACAAGTTCAAGCTAACCTCACAGGAATTTTTAATGAACTGGTAACTGCTTCTGAGATAACATAGATCTCAAGACACCTGAAATTGGGTGTTTGTGTTATGTCAGAAGTGCTCTTATCTAAATTACTAGAAAACTAACTCTTGTTTATATCAGTTGTACAGAGACAGAGCTAGACATTGCTCAGGTCTACAGGGAAACCTATTGTTTCTGTGTTCAGACTATTTCTAATGTATAGTGACAGCAAGACACATAGCAGTCACAACCACTTTACAAAGTATGGCTATTGGTAATGTCACCACCAGCCAGCTTTTATATTGTTGACATTAGTCACCCAGTAGGTAGGAGATATGGATTCTGAATCTTTCACAGAATGACAATACTTAAGTCAAACACAAAGCTCTCATATTCCAGGTAGGTTAGAACAGGGCCATTCTCAGCTGAAGTTGCCCTATTTTGAGATTCAAAAATAATGTCAGCTTTTGGGCAGGATGCATATTCTCTTGTTTTACATAACGAACTGCATAAAGGAGGATTTGGACCAGAGATAACAGTGAAGGAATTTCATCTCCAAATAAAACTGCTTACTAAACTGAAGAATCTAAAGCTTCCTAAAGCTTGTCAGTGTGGCTCAATTCAATAAGACTCAGAAGGATACTAAGCCAGTCTAAAAACTTCTAGAGATCTCAAGTATTCAACATGCATATATACACCTAGGAGATTTAGGGCCAAAAACAAAGAAAGAATGAAACAAAATTCTAAATAAGACTAATCTGCAAACTCATTAATACACACTCATGGAGTGAAATCACTGAGTAGAATATTACACAGAGATCTCTCTATTGCCGTGTGTAGTCTAGAAGTGCTTCTTAGTCTTGCCATCTTGGGTAATGTTTGTGTGGGGATCACATCTCTCAGTCTAAAAGACTGGAAGTTGCATGGATTTTTGAAGCTGTATGATGAAGCTAACATTGCATGAACTCCAAGTTCATCAGACTGAACCCCTTCATTGGACCAAACCCCTGTTTCCAGAGTCCCAAACTCACTTCCTAATTATTGAAAGATGTCAAGGATAAGAAAAAAAATAATTTTTAAGTTGCAAATTCTTTTTTCCTACTTTTCCTCCTTTTTACTACTTGTAAAACATTTTCAATGAGATATTCTGTTTTCCAGTTTAGGCAAAATGTCACTTTTATGTTCTATTTTTAAAAAAGGAATCAGGATATTCCGTAAGAGAGGTGATGGCTTTAGAGAGTCTCTTTCCAGTTCAGAGTACTCTTTAAAAACTGTGAAACTAAGCTGCAATATTCTTGTCGCAGATGCGTTTCAAAATCTGCGAATTCTTTCTACAAGCTGCAAGTGGTATTTGGCATGTAAATCTATTAAATGTCTCAAGCATTTCTGAAAATCTTTCTTTCCCTTAGAGTAGCTTGTTTTAAACTTTTATGAATGTATTAACAGGAGACAGGGAACAGAAAGTAGATTTGACCAGAATGACTGGAAACCCCTGAGGTTTCTTTCATTGCATTTTCAATTTAATTCTGCAATTTTCAGATAATAATTAGAATTGCCAGATTCATCTTTTTTTTTCTTGCAAGTTCTTCATATAAGATGTGGTTACAATAACAGGATATCCTATTTTTTTATGGCATGAAGGTGGAACTATATCTATGGAGTTTAAATTCTCATTTCTTCTCCAGTTCACAGGGGGAGCGGTTACCTTTTCCACAATGTGTTTAATTCTGAGTTACAAATGGTGTGGAGTCCTGTTTAGATTACTTAACTTGAACAAAATAAAACTGACTTTTTTGCCTCCCTAGGGTTTCAAACCCCTTTTCCACTAGTTTAAATTTGAATAGCTTCAGATCCTTTGTGTTTTCATTTAATAAATCTGGTTCCTTGAAAACTGTTACAAAGAAGGTGAAAAAAAAATAATGGAGCTCAATTAATAAGCTTTATAGATTGCTTCTGACAGTGCAAATACTTATTTCTTCAACAAATCACCACATATGACCTGTTTCTTTTCCAAGCCAAAAAAATGTTAAAGAACAAAGTCAGTATAAGAAATCCTGTGGCTATCTAAATGCATTTAAAGTTTTAAAGCTACAGCTTTTCCAACTCTGAAAAAAAAGAAATATTTGTAAAACTAGCTTTGAATTCTTTTTTCAATTTTTATATTAAACTGGGAAAGATTCACTTTTTTTTTAAAAAAAACAAAAAACTTCTCAGATCTATTTATTTTATGTGTATATCATGGTTATGTAATTTAAACAATAAAAATTCCATGTCATTTATAAAAAAAAAGGATAACATTTTTTTTATCATTATTTATTGGTAAATGAATTTGTATAAAGTTCTTATCACTGGATTTAAAAACATTTTACATTCACTTTGTATTGGACCAAAGGTCTGTGGAAAGTACAGACAGGATTTGGAATGATAGGAGGAGGGAGGCTTAGATAATAGCCACAGTTCTTTACTCACTTTTTTTTTCCCCCCATACATTCTCATCATATAATTATTCAGTTACACTAGAAAAAGTAAGAACCAAGAAAAAGAATATCAGGACTGTTAACATGCAGAGAAATGAGCACCTTTGTTGTCTATAGACACCTTGCAATAAAAATAAAATTAAAAAAAAAAAAAATATGACACACTTGCAAATACACATATAATAGTGTATTGGCTCTTTAAACAGAAACAAAAACTATTCCTACATAAGATGAATATTAAAAAAAAAAAAAAAAAAAAGTGTTAAATATCTATTTTTTTCTGTTATGGATAATTAGTGAAAATTGTGTGGTTTGGCACAGATTCACAGAGCAATCTATATAAGTCAGCAGCACTTGAAGTAAGAGACCAGTCAACAGCAATCAGAACATGAGCCAGTAGAGTGCTCAGGTGGCCAAGAAGGCCACTAGCATTCTGACCTGCATAAGAAATAATGTGGCCAGCAGGACTGATTTGTCCCTCTGTATGTGACACTGGTGAAACTGCACCTTGAAAACTGTATTTAGTTTGGGGCCTGTGTTCAGTTTTGGGCCCCTCACTACAGGAAAGATATTGAGTTGCTGGAATGCATTCAGAGAAAATCAACAAAGCTGATGAAGTGTCAGCAAACAAGACAGATGAGGAGTGGCTGTTGTTTACAAGAACTGGAGTTGTTTAGTCTTGACAAAAGGAAGTTAAGATTTTAGCTTTGTGCTAATGCTTTAGAATCAGAAGTATTCTTTTGATATAAATCTCAGGTTTGCACAGTGTTTGGAGCACATCCTGGTTTTGTTTTAGATGTAAGTAATTTGGAAAAGACAATTCAGGATTTAACACAGTGTGCACCGGCTGCACATGGACATTCAGTCACTGAGTACAGACAAAAGCTATCCTGATATCACAACCCAAAAAAATCCTCCCAGACCAGAAAGGTTTACAGTGTTCTCAGTACCAGCTGGCTAATCAAAACTCCCTAAAAAGTACATCATTTCAGAACTCTACATCACAATTTAAAAAGAAGGAAAAATGTATTCCATCAGTACCTTTTTAGACCTTCCAAACCACATCTGTACTGATGCAAGGCATTAACACCAGACTTCCCCTGCCTTTGTCATCATTTTTATTCAACCTGTGCCCTTCATATAATATGTGATCATTTGGCTTGTATTTTTCCTTAGCTTTGTCATAATTTCTGTAACAGAAAAGCTGGAGGAAGAAAGCATAAAACAAAAATCATTTCAGAACATTAATGTGCAGTTAGAACAGTTCTCAAAAAAAAATAAAAAAAAAGTCAGAGGGGTTAACAAGAAAACAGGAATATACATGTAGTTGTTGCATAAGTATTTTTTCTTCAGTCTTTTCTTCTTTTCTGAGAACTCAGCTTTTTCTACCAACAATTATACTGGTACAACTGCCATTAATATTGTAATCATAACATTATTTTCACATTTTAAAATTCATAGTATTTAATTTTATTTTAAATTGGACTTCATCATGAACGTCTGAATAAAACTGTGTTGTGAATTACTATCCCATCAGAATAATGAATAATGACTTACAGTGTATTATTTAGTAGGCATCTATCCACAGTCACTAACACTTTTCTTCTGAGAAGATTAATTCATAAGTTTTGCCAGTTCCACAGCAATCCTTTTTTTTGGTGCGTATGCCACATATGCCTGTCAATGTATAGCAGAAAGAAAATATGAAGTTCAGTGGATGGAAACACTTCATACAGGAAAATGCAAAAAGAAGATTCAGTCATATAGAAAGATGGAATCTTAATGGTTTTCTATTGAAAAAGAGAAGACTTACATTCCTTCACATCTTAGGCTGTGTGGACAGACCCCTCTCTCTGCATCATCTGTAATGCTTGTTAGACTACATATTAAACTAAATCAATTCACCAGAAATCCACCTGATAAAATAAGAAATGGATGGTCACTAAAGAGGCAAGATGGAAATGTTTTACTTCGTTGCATCAAGATTGTATTAAATGAGCAGCAGTGTGATGATATCTGATTTTATAAAGTAGTTTTTGCTCTCATAGAACAAGAAGTGTTTATTTTTGGTTAAGTTCAGGTGGCTGAACAGAAACCAAGTTCAGATTTAATACTAATATAGCTTGAGAAACCTTAATTTTCGATGTTATTATTTTTTTAATCAACAGCAGTTTTACTATAAATTTCTGCATTCTTTGTGTATTCTGTATGTGGGAAACACTAGTATATCTGATCTGTTTTAGTTTAGTTAGTCTGAAGGAAATGAGACCAACAGCAAGTTACCAACTACCAAAGCACTTAATGATTTTGCAGATCAGGACACCACCAGTTTAACACATTCTGAAGAATAATCAAGTTTGCATAGATTGTTTTGAAAGCTGCTTTTCAAGCTCAGAGAAAGAACCTTCTCCACTGATATCCTAGCAAATTTCCTGAAACACAGAAATGTATTTGGAGCATACCTTACTACCCCCAAAAGAAAATTTTTCCCATCAGGCTCAAGCAAATCCCAAACTAAGAGCCTTCTATGTTTGGATAGTTGTCACTCATTGACCACTTAGCTTTGGAGGACGTGCCAATCCTAAAAGAATGGCAAGGCAAGAAAAGGCAAATATTTTCTATGGAACTTCTAAAGTCACAACAATTTATTTATTCATTTATTTATTTGTTTGTTTATTTATTCAGAATGAATAGTAACTGCTGTGCTTGAGATGCAGTCAGCCACCTGTATGCGTATATTCAGGTGTCGTTAAAATACTCCAAACATGAAATGAAAATATGAAAATACCCCAATAAAAATCATCTTCTGAATTATTTTACAAGTACTGTTAATGATGGTATTTAATGCAAAAGCTAGATACACTAGAACATGTAAATATATATATACTTGTTCTGTTCTAAAGAAGAAGAAAAAAGATTATCTTATATTCAGGTTGAACTATATTTAGTTTCCCAAACTAAACTATTTCTTGATACCTTATCTTCTTTAAGTAGTATTTCTGAACTGATTTAATTAACGCTTGACAGTTACAGCATTTCCTTTTAGATTTCAACTGCTAAAAAAAAAAAAAAAAAGATAAAAAATCATGAACTCAATCTCATTTGTGTCGTTTGTGCAGCTATTAGCTTATCTGAAAACAATGTTTGTATTTGTTTGTTAAGATGAGTACTTGATTGACCAATAAGCCCCTATAGAAGAAGAAGGCTCTGTGAAAAGGGACAATGTGCCCCCTTTTGGGGGTCAGTTGTGTATTGCTATATTGTGCTTTTTTTGTGTGTGTGATTTTGATACATTGTTGTATCAATTTTCTAACTCCAAATCCCATGTAACATCAGATATCTGTCAATAAGTAAATTTGATATTTGAGTATACCCCCCACCTGTGGAATAACTAAAAGAATCTGGCCAGAGAATACTGCACTTACTGTAACAGTACTTTTTGCTATGTTAGCCTTTTTGTTATTTGTACAGGATTGTATTCTTTAAACTGCATTTGAACATGACAAAATATATTGTATATGCTTCATAACCAGAACAAAATGCTGACATTATGATTTTTATTTTTTTAATGTAGTCTAATAAGTACTGTAATAGTATACTAATGTTCCCTAATGCTACATATTTCATGGATTCATAAGAAATGGCAATAACAGAATCCTTGGAAATCCAGTTTATATTCATCACAGTCTCATTTCTTAATTTATATTATTTCTTAATATACATTAATGTATATTGTATATAATGTATATATATATAATGTGTAATGTATATTGTAATATACATTGTAATATATATGGGGACATGCATTTTAATTAAATCTTAACTGCAAAGGAAACAATCACCTATTGCAAAAAAAGGTTTTCCAAAAATGCTATTTTTTTCCTAGCAACCACAGAAACTTGATCATATATTTTGACATTATGTGCTAAATTATTGACTTAAAAATGTCAAAATGTAATATTTCTTATTCTAAATGAAAATATGGACATTTAAGTATGGATCAGCATTACTCATATTTAAATGAGCACAGGAACTTCCTCCTGTATTCATTATTTTGTTCATGATAATATACTAGAAATACTATTTTGTTTGTTTGTTTGTTTGTTTTTGTTTTTGTTTTTGTTTTTTTTAATTAAAATAGCTTGTTGCATACCTGTCCATTTTCTGCAATTCTAACATCATTTGCATTTAACCTTTGTACTTTGTTTACTTTACTTTCATCTCATAGTCAATGTATATAGAGCAGTCAGTTTATTTCTGTTGAAGCAATAAAGCACATGGACGACTGTTACATTTCAAAGTTTATCTGTTCACAGTTATCTGAACTAAAAATGAAGGAACTAGAATCTGTTGCACTGGATAGCTTTCAGATTTCAGAGCTGGTACATAGTGCCATTAATCTGCAATAATGATCATTTTTTGAAGGAATTTCCTCTCATCTATTATATAAATGTGTATACCTTCACTGATAACCTTAGGCTTTTCTTAGTGCTAGCGAAGAGAAATAGTCATTTTTTGGCTATGATTTATCCGCCATGTTAAATTTCTGTATTAGAATTAAACAAATGATACCTCAAATGTGATTCTTTCTCCTCATTAACTCTAAAATAAGCCTCGGGTACCTATTAGAGGTACAGACATCCATGCTAAAGACTTCTTAAATTGGATAAAATGTATTGTATCCTAAATGTCAGTAACATTTAAGAAATTAGCATAGCCTCAAAATAACATCAGTGGTAACAGTCAAACTTATCTATTTATTAACTAATAAATAATTTAACTGTATATCAGTGATTCTTCCACTCCTTTTTTGATAGTGTTAAAATTAGGATTAGAGCTATATCCTCTCCCCTCTATTTTCTAAAGAAAGCTTGGGAAGAAAAAGGATTTGCAGTGACTCCATGGTTGGCCAAAATGACAACTATAGATATCCTGATATGTGTCCACATGTGAGCTTCACTTGCTTAAAGATAAACATTTAATTGCCTGAACTTACATGCTTAGTGTCTAGGTTCTGGTCCAGGAGGAAATGGATCTCCTATAGTTCTGTGCCAGATCTTCAGCCCTATAGAAATGTCTCAAACATCCTAAAAATACCACATATATAAGTATCACAAATATCTGTAAATTATAGACAACTAAGACATCCCCAGAAAACGAGGCATTGATTGGATGAGATGTTTAAGACTGCTACAGTCTATTGGTAGTAGGGTTACGGTTGGACTAGATGATCTTGGAGGTCTTTTCCAACCTTTATGATTCTGTGATTCTTACTATCTAAACATCATGGTAAGAAATTTTGCAGTTAAGGAGAAAGTAAGAGCAAAGTATTAAAAATTCAGCATATCAGACAGAAATGAGAATGACAAAAAAGTTCCCAAATCAGTATGTGCAAAACTAAAGTGTATACAGAACTCAGAGGAGAATTTGCATTTGGTAGAAGTGATGTTGCTATTTTGATTGTGCCTACTGCACAGTAGGTGATTACTGCATGATCCTTCTGTCTTTCATCTCTCTAGGTAGTTACATAGCTGTCATCACTTCAATACATCAAAGTAGTTTCCCTTTCCTTCATTTATACTGCATATCATTTATCCACTTCTGTAGACCAGTCTCTATGATAACTTTTGGTTGCAATTAGTTTCTATCAAGTTAATTTCAAAAGTTATAAGACATCCAAGTTTCTCTTGCATTTTCTCATAATCAGATCACTGTAGGATGGTAAGTTGCTCTCACAGAAGAATGCTAGTGCAATTTTCACTAGGCTGAGGCTATTCAATATAACTTTTGGCAACAGAAGAAAACTGGTAAGTAGATAGTTAGATAAAATTGTTCTTACTGACAGATGGTTGCTGTTTCATTTTACAAATGAGTCATAAACATACAAAAAGGATAATAAAAATAAAGATTTTAATAACTTTAGCAATAACAATTTTCATAAGTCCATCTCGTGGCAGAACAGCAAGGAAAACATAATGGTAATCATAACCATTTTCAGTTACAGTATTAGGCTTAGTTGGCAAGGTTTTGGTGGCAGGGGGGGCTGCAAGGGTGGCCTCTGTGAGAAGAGTCCAGAGGCTGCCCCATGTTAGATAAGGGCCAGTTTCAACTGTCTCCAAAAGCAAGTGTGAACATATAGTCTATTAACAAGTAGAAACAGCATACTTTCTATAAAAGAAAACGTGTGCACTGTGGTTTGTTTTCTAAGCATTTTTTGAATTGTACCTATTAATTCTCTCTCAAGCTTTGTCAAAACCACAGTAGATATCATGATTTCATGAAGGTTTATTTCCCAACAATTATAAATGTTATTTTATGCATCTTATTTAGGTCCTATTTATTTAAACAGGAATTGAGGTTTCCCAATGAAGTCA
This sequence comes from Aythya marila, assembly GCF_965140915.1. Lineage (NCBI taxonomy): Eukaryota > Metazoa > Chordata > Aves > Anseriformes > Anatidae > Aythya > Aythya marila. The sequence continues at coordinate 41,131,071 of NC_139042.1, read as the reverse complement.
AACCTAAAAGTATATACATATAGAAACATTTTGATAGTGTTTATATATCATAAGTATTGCCTGTCATTCTACTAAATCTCATAACATTAAAAAAGTAGAATTTGTGACTGAACTAAGAAAGAAAAACAAAACAAACAAAAAAGGCAACAAAATATAAGCTTTTTAATATTTAATATGAAAATGAAGAACACCTTTTTTATTAAGACTCAATAATTCATAAAATCTAGTTGAGCTGTACCAGGAGGTAGCCAACCTGCAGTTTTCTTGTATACTGCCTTTCAGCTATTAAACTATATACAAATTTACAGTTGCCAAAAGTCAAGTCATTGATTTACCTCTCTAGTAGGGGGGTACAGCTGCTCTGTTCACTTTTCAGAAATCCTCCTCTCTAGATGACATTGAAAGCATAACAAGAGACTTCATTACTGATGAAATAAAGTCTTGGACTACTCAGCGAATATATTAAAAAATAAATTCTTAGTAGAAATGTACAGATGAAGCACAGAAAAAAAAATGGTGGGAGCAAATGTGGTGCTTACCCAGAATCTTATCACCAGAATACTATCACCTTACACCAGAATCCTATCACCTACCAGTTTTCTAATACACCAACTATTATGAAAAATGCTTTTTTAGCCTACTAATTAAATAAATACAGATCCTTTAGATATTGCATTCTTCTTTTGATTCTTAAATGAAATTGCTAATAGTATTGCTCAAGGCAGGGAAAAGCTTAACTTTATCAGTGATCTGTTAACTACACATCTAATGTAACAATAAATTAATTAATAAATAAATGTTGACAATACTCACAGCTCCAATTAGTAGATTTGCTCTGGTAGATTCTAATCAAAAGACAGATTTTTTTATTATTTTTTTTTAACATCTGGCTCATTTTTATAGATAACATTTTCTGTAAAACTTCAAGATAAAGCCTATCTAAATAAATGATATCATACCTGGATTGCTTGATGTTTCTCAGGATGTTCTGGGAAGAAAAAACAAATAAAAAATGAAGGGAAGGGAAGGGAAGGGAAGGGAAGGGAAGGGAAGGGAAGGGAAGGGAAGGGAAGGGAAGGGAAGGGAAGGGAAGGGAAGGGAAGGGAAGGGAAGGGAAGGGAAGGGAAGGGAAGGGAAGGGAAGGGAAGGGAAGGGAAGGGAAGGGAAGGGAAGGGAAGGGAAGGGAAGGGAAGGGAAGGGAAGGGAAGGGAAGGGAAGGGAAGGGTAATAAACATCTATATTCATTAACAGTGGAAGAGAAAATGAAGATATTAACTAGAAACTTCCTTTTCCTGATTCTATACTCTGATATGTGATTATTACTTCCAATGCTTGCTTTTTCGCCTAAAATTGCTTCCTTAAAAAGTTTTTCAATGACATATTAGGTCATTATCACTTCTCCTGATGCATTAGGCTATTAGGCTTATGTGGCAAGATTTTAGTACTTCAGGGGGCTGCAGGGGTGGCCTCTTTGAGAAGAATCCAGAAGCTGACCAATGTTAAATAAGAGCTAGGTCCAGCTGGCTCCAAAAGCCAGTTCCACGGCTGGCCAGAGCTGAGCCAGAGGGCAACGCTTGTTCTGCCTCTGTAAGAGCATATTTAAGAAAGGGGGGGGGGGGGGGGGAATGTTGCACAGCACCATCTAGACTAGAGTAGTGTAGGAAATGTAGAGAGAATCAATCTTGCAGACACCAAGGTCAGTGAAGAGGAACAAGGAGGTGATGCTCCTGGCTCCAGGGCAGAAGTTCCCCTGCAACCCACAGAGGACCACACAGGAAAAGATACCCACACTGCAACATGTGGAGAAGTCCACAGTGGTAGAGCAGGTGATCTGTCAGTCAGGAGCTGCCACCTGCAAGGGACCCCTTCTGAGGAACTAGTTCCTGAAGGACTGCACCCCATGCTACAGACCAATATTGAAGCAGTTCAAACAAACAAAAACCAGCAAAGGCCAGGAGGGAAGGAAAAGAAACAAATAAATAAATCTCTACTTCCCATCAACAAGCAATATTTGGTTAAGTCCAGGGAGTCAGGGAATCAATACAGGTAGTCATTGTCTGGGAGGGACAGATGTCTTCATAATGAGTGCTCCCCCTCTACCTTCCCCTTTCCCACCTTTTATTGCTGAGTGTGACATCATATGGTATGGAATATCCCTTTGGTTGGTTTAGGTCAGCTGCCCTGGTGATGTTTCCTCTCCAGGTTTTGCCCACCCTCAGCCTACTGTCTCTGGGGTGGGCTGGAGGGAGTTTTAATGCTGTGCCAGCACTGCTCAGCAACAGACAAAACATTAGTGTCATATCAGGGCTGTTCTAGCTACAAGTGCAGAGCACTATGTGGGCCACTACAGGGAAAGTTAACTGTAGGTAGGTGTGACCTCTGTGAGAAGAGAAGATAGCACTATTATATTATAAAGAGACGGTCTTACTATCTTCTTTTTACATGAGAACACTACAATGAATGGAGAATTCAGAGATGCAGCAGACATTATATATTCTTCAAATAATATACAAGACTTAATCACCACCTTTCCTGAAAACAAAACACCTTTCAAATTATCATAGAAAAAGCACAATTAATCTAAACCTGTTGAAAATAATTACTCTGGATTCTGACTCAGAAGTGACACTTCATTAGTCATATTTGTTTTATCTCTTTTGTTACAAACACAATAACCCATATTTTGAAATATTACCATACATTAGTAATACCATAGAATTGTAAAATTCTATTTTACAACTTCCATCTGTAGATCAGTAAGCAAAAAAGTTCAAAAAATTTCAATGTTAGTAATATTATTCACCAGTGATCTCAGGCAATGTTCTCTGAAGACAGGAAAAAATAGAATTTCTAATTTATTCTAACTAAATAAAATCATTGATACATTCTTAGAACTTCAAATATGTAAGTGCTTTAGGAAAAATAAATAAATAAATAAATAAATCATCAATATGTTTTATGTTTATTTATAAACAAACAAAATTTAATTTGTAACAGCTCACAGATTTTTCCAACATATTATTTATGGTGGCATTTTGACAGATTTCTTAATGTCTTATTATTATTATTATTTACTTATTTATTTTTTAATTTCCCTTAATTACTACTGTTACTTTGAAAAGACTTAAAACAGTTCCAGTGGGAGAAAGTTGGGAATCAGAAATGTATTATGTCAATAAGCCTACAGATGAATATTCAGTCTATATAGTATACCTGGATTCTGAAACACTTTCAACACAGTCCCAGATAGGAGTCTCCAGCAGAATAGAAGAGAATATTCTATCAGGATTATTAACAGGTTAAAAGACATAGAGCAAAATACAGGAGAAACAAGTTCAGTTTTCAAAAATAAGGAAAACTATAAACCAAGTACTACAACTTTTTGTATTTTCATGTAGTATGATAGTTAGATAGGGAATAAAAGAAAGATTATATGAGATCCTGATTGTTCACATATAACTTAATTAATTAATTCAATCCTTGATTGTTTTGGACCAGACAACTCCAGCTGTCTGCACTGGGATTTCATGGCAAGGTTTTGGTAGCACGGGGCTGCAGGGGTGGCCTCTGTGAGAAGAATCCAGAAGCTGCCCCATATTAGGTAAGGGCCAGTTTCAGCCAGCTCCAAAGGGAGGACAGCAACATATTGATGTTCCATTGATAATTAGGACTTCACTGCATTATAGCAGAGACCAAAATTCTACAGCGGTGTGTGTGTGTGTTTTGTTTTTAAAGCAAAACAGTACTTAATAATACAGCTCTATTGAATATGGCTTTTCTTCATAGATACTTTTAATCTTTTTAATAAAATCTAGAAAACATAATGCAGGTCTGTATTGGGTTTTCATAGCAAGGTTTTGGTTGCATGGGGGTATAGAGGTGGCCTCTGTGAGAAGAATCCAGAAGCTGCCCCATGTTAGATAATGGACAGTTTCAGCCAGCTCTCAAAGGGACCAGCCACTGGCCAGAGTCAAGCCAATAAGTGATGTTGTTTGTGCCTCTTTTAGAGCATATTTAAGACAGTGAAAAAATAAATGCTGTGCAACAGTACCTGAGAGATAGTGAGGGGTGAGAACCAGCCCTGCAGACCGCAAGACCAGTGCAGAAGGACAGAATCACAGAATCACAGAATTTCTAGGTTGGAAGAGACCTCAAGATCATCGAGTTAAACCTCTGACCTAACACTAACAAGTCCTCCACTAAACCATATCACTAAGTTCAACATCTAAATGTCTTTTAAAGATCTCCAGGGATGGTGACTCCACCACTTCCCTGGGCAGCCCATTCCAATGCCTAACAACCCTTTCAGTAAAGTTCTTCCTAATATCCAATCTAAACCTCCCCTGGCTCAACTTTAGCCCATTCCCCCTCGTCCTGTCACCAGGCACGTGGGAAGATAGACTAACCCCCACCTCACTACAGCTTCCTTTAATGTACCTATAGAGAGCAATAAGGTTGCCCCTGAGCCTCCGTTTCTCCAGGCTGAACAAACCCAGCTCCCTCAGCCACTCCTCGTAGGACTTGTTCTCCAGATCCCTCACCAGCTTCGTCGCCCTTCTCTGAACTCACTCGAGCACCTCCATGTCCTTCTTGTAGCGAGGGGCCCAAAACTGAACACAGTACTCGAGGTGCGGCCTCACCAGAGCCGAGTACAGGGGAAAAATCACTTCCCTAGACCTGCTGACCACACTGCTTCTTATACAAGCCAGGATGCTGTTGGCCTTCTTGGCCACCTGAGCACACTGCTGGCTCATATTCAGCTGACTATCCACCATCACTCCCAGGTCCTTCTCTTCTAGGCAGCACTCCAACCACTCATCTCCCAGCCTGTAGCTCTGCTTGGGGTTATTGCGCCCCAGGTGCAGGGCCCGGCACTTGGCCTTGTTGAACTTCATACAGTTGGCCTCAGCCTATGCAGATCCTCCTGCAGAGCCTTCCTACCCTCGAACAGATCAACACACGCACCTAACTTGGTGTCATCTGCGAACTTACTGAGGGTGCACTCAATAACCTCATCCAGGTCATCGATAAAGATATTAAAGAGGACTGGCCCCAGTACTGAGCCCTGGGGAACACCACTAGTGACCGGCCTCCAACTGGATTTGACTCCATTAACCACAACTCTTTGGGTTTGGTTATCCAGATAGTTTTTAACCCAACAAAGCGTATGCCAGTCCAAGCCTGGAGCAGACAGTTTCTTGAGGAGAATTCTGTGGGAAACATTGTCAAAAGCCTTGCTGAAGTCAAGGTAGACCACATCCACAGGATATGCTCCACGATAGCAGGATATGCTCCAGGAACCATGGCAAAAGTTCACCCGTGGCTTGTGGAGAGGCCCCTGGTGGAGCAGGCTGTCCCCCTGCAGCCCATGGGTCCCACATGGAGCAGATCTCCATGCTGCAGCCTGTGGAGGAGCCCCCGGTGGAGCAGGTGGATGTGGCCTGGAGGAGGCTGCAACCTATGGAGAGCCCCCACAGGAGCAGGCCCCAGGCTGGAGCTGCAGCCTGTGGAGAGGAGCCCACTCAGGAGCAGGGGCATGTTAAAACGTTCCTCACAGTGAGAAGAATTGTGCCAGCAAAGCGCAATTAGAGTTGAAGCTGGCCAGAACTGTGGAGGAAAATCTTTTTTTCCTTTTCTTTTTCTTTTTCTTTTTTCTTTTTTCTTTTTCCTTTTTTTTTTTCTTTTTCTTTTTCTTTTTCTTTTTCTTTTTCTTTTTCTTTTTCTTTTTCTTTTTCTTTTTCTTTTTCTTTACCTTTTCCTTTTCCTTTTCCTTTTCCTTTTCCTTTTCCTTTTCCTTTTCCTTTTCCTTTTCCTTTTCCTTTTCCTTTTCCTTTTCCTTTTCCTTTTCCTTTTCTTTCTTTCCTTTTCCTTTTCCTTTTCCTTTTCCTTTTCCTTTTCCTTTTCCTTTTCCTTTTCCTTTTCCTTTTCCTTTTTTCTTTTTCTTGTTCTTTTTTTTTTTTCTTATTTTTCTTTGTGTTAACAGCAAAAAGAACAGAGAACACGTTGGTCCATTATTTGATGAGGATGGTCACCTCACAGAGACATAAACAAAGCAGAGAAGTTTAATGCCTTCTTCATTAAACTCTGTCTTCAACACTGATGGTGTGCTCTGGGACCCCAGGTGCCCTGTGTTGGGGGACCATGACTGTGGTAATGACAATCTCTCAACCAACCCTGAAGTTGTGTAAGATGTGTTGCTCCAGCTGGTCTATGAGGCCCAATGTAATTCATGCCAGGGTACTCAGAGAGCTGGCTGATGTCATCAAAAGACCTCTTTCAATTATTTTTCAATGGTCTTGGGAATCTGGAGAGGTCCCAGTTGACTGGAAGCTGCCAAACATTGTTCCAATTTTCAAGAAGGGCAAGAAAGAAGACCCTGGTAATCACAGGCCTGTCAGTCTCACTTCAGTGCCTGGTTAAAGAGAAAATTATTCTGGGAGTTATTGAAAAAAAATTGAAGGACAATGTGGTCATTGATCATAGCCAACATGAGTTCATGAGGTGAAGGTTCTGCTTAATGAACTTATTGTCCTTTCATGACAAGGTCACCCACCTAGTTGACCAAGGGAAGCCAGATGATATAATATTCTTGGATTTCAGGAAAGCTTTCAATACTGTTTCTTACAGTATCCTTCTGAACAAAATATCCAGCATACATCTAGATAAAAACATAATACGATGGGTGAATAATTTGGATAATGGTCAGGCATAAAGGGTTATAGTAAATGGGGTTAATTCAGGCTGGCAGCCAGTTTCTAGTGGGATTCTTCAGATCTCCATTTTAGGGCCAATTCTCTTTAACATTTTCATAAATTACTTTGATACAAGACTTAAAGGTGTATGAAGTAAGTCTATGGATTGTGGATAACACTAAATTGGGAGGAGCTGTTGACTGTGTGGAGTGTAGAAAGGCCTTGCAGAGAGATCATGACAAATTAGAGAGCTAGGCAATTGCCAACTGTATGAAGTTTAACAAGTGCCAGATTCCACACCTGGGAAGGGGCCACTTTGGCTATATGTACAGACTGGGGGACAAGATGCTGTAGAGAAACCCCATGGAAAGGGATCTTTGGATTTTGGTCAATGGCAAGTTGAATATGAGTCAAAAGTGCACCCTGGCAGCCAGAAGGGCAAACCAAACCCTGGGGTGCATCAAGCACAGCATTGCTAGCCAGTCAACAAAAGTGATTGCTCCACTCTTTGGTGTGGCCTCATCTCAAGTGCTGCATGCAGTTTTGGGTGCCGCAATATATGAAGGACATACAACCATTAGAGAGTGTACAAAGGAGATCAACAAAGATGGTGAAGAGTCTAGAGGGTAAGACTTATGAGGAGTGGATGAGGTCACTTGGTTTGTTCATCCTAGAGGAAAGAAGACGGAGGGGAGACCACGTGGTAGCCTACAGCTTCCTCATGAGGGAAGCAGAGGGGCAGACACTAACAACTTCTCTCTGGTGACCAACCAGACTTCCCTCTGGACCTGAGCACTTGAAGCTGAACAGCAATCTCAGACCTGTGGTTTAATTTTTAGGCAGTTCTTTATGGAACCAGAATTTGGACCTTATAGGTCCCTTCCAGCTGAAGATATTCTGTGATTCTGTGATTCTATGACTACATTTCTGCAGTTCAGACGTCTCTACTCTAAGCCTCTACATTTGGTGGATGAATATTAATCAAAACCTTTAAGTACTTAATTCATCTTTTTATCTAGTCATACAGGTTCAATATATACTATGCTATGCATATTCTTGAAAAAATATTTTTCATGCTCTAAAAATAGAATTCACTAAAATTAAACTGTATTTTTTATGATTAAATACCACTACTTTAACCATGCAACATGATGTTTTTGTTATAGCTTAAAAATTAAATAGAAAAATAAACAAGTGTTTGTTTTCTATTTGTGTCTTTTAGTATTAGAAATTATTAATGAATTAATTAATTTACTATCCTAGCAAAAGAAAAAAAAAAAAAAAAAAAAAACAAGTTTAAAGCTGCAATCCAAATTCTTATCCATTTAGGGAATTTTTATTTCCAATAAAATGAGGCATACATTTAAAAAAAGGTTAACCTATAAATGTTGAACATATTTTCATGACTGATGCACAACACGGATTAATAAGCAGCAAATTTTCCATCGCATGCTTGATCTGTATTTAGATAAAAGTGAGCTTTATGAAATGGAGCTGATTAAATATATTAGTTTAAAAGAATGGCATATATATAATAGGAAATACTGACTGAAAATTAATTTTAACTGCCTTATACATTAAAACTGGTTGATAGATTGAAAGCTATTTGAGGAACAGTAAATGAAGGAGAAAAACAAACAGTAGACTATAAAATCTAGATATGCAGTGTAAAATTATTAACTTTATTAATGTCTGGAACAGGCAATGGTCTGCCAGTTAATAGCTACAAATGATTATAGGCTGGAAATCACTGCAAATGCCAATAGAGAACAGACAGTAATTTGTGAGCAAATTTAAAATGTTATCTCCCCAAAATAAAATAGATTCTTTCAGACATAACCTCAAAATTTATAATTAAAATTATTCTTTTAGGAATGCAGTCAAACTATAAAGAACAATAAGCAAGAGGTATTACTTGAGGAAAAAAATATGAAGAAAAAACAAATTATCAACAAACTAACAGAGAAGAATAGGAAACTTGGATTTACAGAAGTAGAACATTTAAATTACTAGGTAGGAAAAAAGGATATTGTCACATTCTTAATAAAGTTATTAAGACAAATCCAAATGTGATGCAATTTTGAGCAGTTGGCCTCTGTTGGTAGCACAAAACAGTTATCCTGTGCTCTGCCTCCTGAGATAAGATTATACCTGTTCCAAAAGTAGTGAGAGAAATGTATTGAGTGGCATCTTCACAATTCATACTAGGACACAAATCAATTATATATTCATGAAGATGGACTCTGAGTACCAGATGCAAATTAGGTTTTCTAACACTTGACAACTCAGATATTGCTCTGAATTTCAAACAAAATGCAAATATTTCTCTTTATTCAAAACTGACTGAAAGAGAGTTAAGGACTTGCCAGGAAACTTCCTGAAGACAAGAATCACACTATGTAAGTGAACGGTAAACACAGTGCAGAACTTGGCAAGGTCTGAGCCTCTCCATTTCAATAGATCTTCCTTCAACAGAAATCACAATCTAGAAATCTCATTAAGATGTTGACGTTTATTTTTGCCTGATAGGGACTTGAGCACAACCTTAGCTTTGAGTTCAGTCCCAAGTTTGGATAGGTTTGTTCTATTCCTCCAATTTCCTACGATATTCAGCAGTAATTATTCAATAATTATTTCTATATCTAAACTGCACATGTCCCTGTACCACTCTAAAAATCTCTCTAAAGAGAGACCTTATGATGACTGAGGAAAGAAAAAATATATTTTTTTCTTCATTTTTTGTTTTTAAATTATTTTAATTATTTTAAATAATAATAATTATTATTATTATATTTTTGTTTTGTTGTGTTTTTGTCAAGAAGACAGTCAACAAGTAGTCATGTTTTCCAATTTTACATTCAGAAGAACAAAGTATCTGTCTCTTCCTATATTTCATGAACAAAAATATCTGTGTTAGCTAGTTCTGGCAATAAGACAGATCATGCGAAAGACCTATGGAAAAAAGCCTTATGTGAGGAGCTTATTAAAGGCAATTAAACTTCTATCTTAAATAGAACAAGTCATAGTAAGAATAAAATCTGACTGTTCTCCACTGGCACTAATTCAATGGTTAATCAACATGGAAAATACAGTTAAAAAAAAAAAAAAAAAAAAAAAAAAGAAGTATTAGAGCTAGGGTCATTCTTATAAAATAGAAGAAGGCTGTTTTTCAGCTTTGTACATCTGTAGAATTTAGATGTACAATTCCGGTTCTCATTAAACCATATCAGAAAGTGTTAGCTTTCATTCCTTATTTCCCACTTACAAACTGGCATTTATATTAGAGTCGGGTTAAATCCAATAACTGGATAAAAATATCCGTTAATATTTGAAACCTTAGTTTGTATCACTGTGAATAGTATGGAAAGTGTAAATGGCAAAATCTTACCCTCTAGGCTTAGTGATTTTTTAAAAAGAAGTATTTGAAGTCTAATGTAAGTTAAATGAGAGGTTGCAGTACTCTGCATAACCTCTCCAAATATAAAACTATAATACTTTTATACTTTATAGATATCTTGAAATAAATACATTCAAAGAGATCTCATTAGATACAGGCTTTCTTTGCCTTTAGTCCAATCAAGTATCTACAATTTCCTTTCAAAGTCAGACTGTAGTATGTTTGAACTGAAGCAAGCAGACAGCATTTCTTTCTGCTAAACCTTGATTTTCTAAAACTCTGCTTTGCAAGCACCAAGAATTAAAACGCAGGTCCTATGTTCATTTATGAGTTCAGTTTAATGTCACATGCTATGCCCTTAATATCTAACTTCAAAAAGTTAACTAGAATTATGTAGTCACTTAAGAGATTAGATAGTATCACATGACTCTTTTACTTTTTTTTTTTTTTTTTTTTTTTTTTAAGTATCAAATGTAAATTAAGCAGGTAAAAGTCCAAATACTTGAAAATATCACAGATCCCTAGAAAAATCGATTAGATGACTACGTGTTTCACACTGACACTAGACTTTGAGAAAAAAAAAATAAATCTGTAATAGTTTGACTTCTGAATCTAGCCAACAGAACCTGATACAGGGTCTAGAAATTAGCAGGATTGATTAGTGGAGAAACTCTTCTTCTGTTGTATATAATAATTAAAAGCTCAGTCTTCAGACATGACACATTTTTACTTTGCTTTATCAAGTATTATGGCCTTAGAAACATCTACAAATGATTTTTTTTAGTATTTTATTTTATTTTATTTTTTTAAACAAAAGGGATTAAGAAGCTTTAGAAAATATGTTCTGTAATGAAACATTATCTAGGTCTACTTAGGACTAAAATTACTCAGCTAAGCTTAGTCACAAACAGTTTTTAAATTGCAGAATTTAATTGTAACGTGTGTTCATCAGGATGTAAGTGAAATGCTTCCAACACTACATTACCCTAGTTCTTCCATAACCCAAGTTTTTTCTACTTTGTTATAAAAAATGTATTTCATATGATAAACACTATGAGATAAATCATTTTTCATCTGTGTCTGCTTAACAGTATCGAGCAAGAGTCACAGAATTACAGAATGGCCGAGGTTGGAATGGACTTCTGAAGATCATCCAGTCCAACACCCCTGCTGTGCACATTCACCTAGTGCACATTGTGCAGGATGGCATCCAAGCAGGTTTTAAATATCTCCAGAGAAGGAGACTCCACAATCTCTCTGGGCAAACATCAGCAACAGCATGTTTCTTGAAACTAAGGACGTTAATACTAATGTTTTTTAATACTAAGGACAAGTAAGAGCATATAATTTGCAAAAACAGTGCCAGCTATGAAGAATAAGGTCAGCTGTAAACAATGGCTGCTTTTTTTTTCATGTGAATTGTAATGATTAAGAATTGACTCATTTTATAAACATAAGCTTGGGAATGTGCATAAATTTATTAATTAAATCTGAGAAAACAGCATAATTCCAAGAGTATAACACGTTAGCAGTGGTTTGTTGAAATTATCCCCTTTACATATTATCATCTAAGTTAGATGTAAATTTGAAAGAAATTTACTATGACAGATTTTTTTTTTTTTTTTTTTTGAGGCATGGTGTTAGAAATTACTAGTATAAATGTTCTCTAATGGCAAAGTTATAAATTAAACCAACAGTGTTAGAATAGTGTATTAGCTTTTATTCCTGATTATTCTAATTTTTTCCCTGTTAAATTTCAACTTCTAATATTAAAAAGAGACTGGGAGGAAAATGAAAATGAATCATTGGTTCATATAATATTCATATAACATATTATGTACTGAAGTCAAGATTCACACCACAGGACATTAGCAACACTTTTAATTGAATCACATTGCATTCCAAGTTGCTATAAATATTTATTGTTCACCATATATGTTCTCTAGAGAAAAAAATAATGAAGTGCTTCATTTGGAATTCCTGGTTTCCAGTCTTTACACCATGTTTGAATTACACAAACACAATACTTTAAACATTTTGGGTATTATCAAATTATATTAATTATGCTATTTTTACAGTGAAAAAAAAAAAAGTACTTTTAATACATATCCAATCCATGAATATTTTACAAACAATCATGCTAGAGAAGTACTCATATCCTTGCCCAGCAGGGATTCTCTTTCCTGACATATTTAATTAATCATTTGTTGACTTTTGTTTTTCCTCCCTATATATTATCGGACTGAACATTTTCATCTTAACATGATTTGGATACTGAATTTGATAGAATTCAGAGCAACAAATGCAGAATGCTAAATGTAGAAAACATTTTTCATTCTTTGAATAGCACAGTATTCCCAAGGGTCTACAAATCTGTGAGGGTTAAAAAAATTATTTAAATTTAATTTCATTTCTGAAAGATTTTGTTTCTTTGCAGGTTTAAAATTAATCACATAAAGAATAAAGTAATGCATAACCTTTACTTTCTAAAGCAGATTAAACAACATTTGTAATTAATAAATATTACTTCCTTGTTAAATGGCGTCAAGGTTTATTATTTTATAGCCCTATTAATGATGGAAAATGTCAAAATACTTAAATGTCAAGAAATTTTCTCTAGTTTTCAGCCATTCCTCCATTCTAATACATAACAAATTGGTCAAGTAACAGCACTTAAATAGCAGAAAGGCTGTTGAGACTTCAGTATGGTCCTATTCTACCCCAATATTATTCAACTTGTTTGAATATTCCTGGTTCATGAGGGTTTAAAAAAAAAAAAAAAAAAAGTAAGAACCTTTCATAATATTTTATATATTTAATGTTTTATTATTTATGCCACATCATGAGGCCACATTGCAGTGACTTGTTTCAGGAAGCTAAACTGATAAACATGTGTGGTAATAAAACACTAGATCTTTAGAGATAAAAGATGAGATGGAAACAGATGAGATGCCTCCTAGAAGCACAAGATCAGGCAATTCCTAAATATCGCAAGTCAGGCAGGCGGGGCAGGAGGCCAGCGTGGCTGACCAGGAACGTTCTAATGGAGATTAGGCGGAAACAGAGAGTGTTTCGCTACTGGAAGGAGGGCCAGGTGTCATGGAAAGAATGCAGGGATGCTGTTCGTGTTTGTAGGGAGAAAGTTCGTGTGGCCAAAGCACACCTAGAGTTGAAGCTGGCTGTGTCTGTGAGAGAAAATAAAAAGGTTTTTTTTAGATATGTGAATAGAAAAAGGAGAACTAAAGAATACATAGGGCCGCTCCTTGATAGGGAAGGTCTCCTCACAGACAATGACATAGGCAAAGCAGAGACGCTTAACGACTTCTTTGCCTCTGTCTTCAATGACGATGATGGGCTTCGGGACCCAGGGTGCCCTGAGCTGGAGGACCAGGACGGTGGGAATGACAAACTCCCAACCGACCCTGAATGTGTGCGGGATTTGCTACTCCACCTGGATCCCTACAAGTCCATGGGTCCGGATGGGATTCATCCCCGGGTGCTGAAAGAGCTGGCGGACGTCATCGCGGAACCTCTCTCAATTATTTTTCAACGATCCTGGGAATTTGGAGAGGTCCTGGTAGACTGAAAGCTGGCAAATGTTGTGCCGATTTTCAAGAAGGGTCAGAAAGAAGACCCTAGCAATTACAGGCCTGTCAGTCTCATGTCAGTGCCTGGTAAAATCATGGAGAAGATGGTTCTTGAACTTATTGAGGCGCACCTGGGGGACAAAGCAGTCATTGGTCCCACCCAGCATGGGTTTGTGAAGGGTAGGTCCTGCCTAACTAACCTGATTTCCTTTTATGATAAGATCACCCGTTTGGTGGACCAAGGGAAACCAGCTGATGTGATTTTTTTGGACTTCAGCAAGGCTTTTGACACGGTTTCCCATAGGATCCTACTGGACAAAATGTCCACGATACAGCTAAATAAAAACATCATACGATGGGTGAGCAATTGGCTAACGGGCAGGGCCCAAAGGGTTATGGTAAATGGGGCTGCGTCAGGCTGGCGGGTGGTCACCAGTGGGGTCCCTCAAGGCTCCATTTTAGGGCCGGTACTTTTCAATATTTTTATAACCGATCTGGATGTAGGAATAGAAGGTATTTTGTGCAAGTTTGCTGATGACGCCAAACTTGGAGGAGTTGTGGACTCGAATGAGGGTGTAAAGGCCTTGCAGAGGGATCTGGATAGGTTGGAGAGCTGGGCGATCACCAACTGCATGAAGTTCAATAAGAGCAAGTGCCGGGTCCTGCACCTGGGACGGGGAAACCCTGGCTGCACGTACAGACTGGGCGACGAGACGCTGGAGAGCAGCCTAGAAGAGAGGGATCTGAGGGTCGTGGTAGACAGCAAGTTGAATATGAGCCAGCAGTGTGCCCTGGCAGCCAGGAAGGCCAACCGTGTCCTGGGGTGCATCAAGCACGGCATCGCTAGTAGGTCAAGGGAGATGATTGTCCCGCTCTACTCTGTGCTGGTGCGGCCTCACCTCGAGTACTGTGTGCAGTTCTGGGCACCACAGTATAAAAAGGACATGAAACTGTTGGAGAGTGTCCAGAGGAGGGCTACGAAGATGGTGAAAGGCCTGGAGGGGAAGACGTACGAAGAACGGCTGAGGTCACTGGGCCTGTTCAGCCTGGAGAAGAGGAGGCTGAGGGGAGACCTCATCACAGTCTACAACTTCCTCGTAAGGGGGTGTCGAGAGGCAGGAGACCTTTTCTCCATTAACACCAGTGACAGGACCCGTGGGAACGGCATTAAGCTGAGGCAGGGGAAATTTAGGCTTGACATCAGGAGGGGGTTCTTCACAGAGAGGGTGGTTGCACACTGGAACAGGCTCCCCAGGGAAGTGGTCACTGCACCGAGCCTGTCTGAATTTAAGAAGAGATTGGACTGTGCACTTAGTCACATGGTCTGAACTTTTGGATAGGCCTGTGCGGTGTCAAGAGTTGGACTTGATGATCCTTAAGGGTCCCTTCCAACTCAGGATATTCTATGATCCTATGATTCTATGATTCAGATTCTGCTTAAAGTTGAACAACTACTTAGGAAGCTCATCTGGAGATCTGCCCGGAGGCAATATAGTTGTGGGTGGCAGGGAGTATGGGAGGATATGGGCAGGCATCTAGAGCAGTTGGCACCCCCAGTGTTTTGGAAATTCACCTCTGAACAACTGCAAAATCCTAAAAAACTGGCAGAATGCTTGAAAAAAAGGTGTCATGATTCTGGCAGTTCCAAAGTAGCACAAATCATTGTAACATGCTGGGGCCTGGCTCATGCCTATCGAGCTGCCACTGATACTGCTATCAACTTAGTGACAGACCCTGCGGCCACTCCAAGTCCCGTGACAGATCCAACGGCCACTGTGACCCCTACGGTGGACTCTGCAGCCGCTCCAGTCCCAGCTCCTGCAGCTGCTCCAGCTCCGGTTCCTGCAGCCGCTCCAGCTCCAGTTCCTGCAGCCGCTCCAGTTTCAGTTCCTGCAGCTGCTCCAGTCCCAGCTCCTGCAGCCGCTCCAGTCCCAGTTCCAGCAGCTGCTTCAGCTCCAGTTCCTGCAACTGCTCAAACTCCAGTTCCTGCAGCTGCTCCAGCTCCGGTTCCTGCAGCTGCTCCAGCTCCTGTGGCTGGGTCAGAGAAACGAGCTGTAGCAGTGCAAGTTGACCCTGCAGAGGGTATTCCAACCCCTGTGGCAGACCCTGTAACGGGGTCAGAGAAACGAGCTGTAGCAGTGCAAGTTGACCCTGCAGAGGGTATTCCAACCCCTGTGGCAGACCCTGTAACGGGGTCAGAGAAACGAGCTGTAGCAGTGCAAGTTGACCCTGCAGAGGGTATTCCAACCTCTGTGGCAGACCCCGTAACAAGGTCAGAGAAATGAGCTGTAGCAGTGCAAACTGCCCCTGTAGAGAAGGTGAAAAAATGGTATAGAGATTCAGGTCGTTTAGAACGCAGGGAGTCTTCTGCCAAATCTAGGTATAGAGACGACGATGACGCTGGGCCATCAAGGATTCAGGAGGAGGAAGATGAGGATGCCGAAAAATCAACAGTAACTACCCAAAGCCTATACGAGCGCGAGCTACGAGACGTGCGAAAAGATTTTGGTCATTGTATAGGTGAGCAGCTTGTCACCTGGCTGCTCCAGTGCTGGGACTCTGGAGCCAATTGTGTGGAATTAGACGGCAGGGAAGCCAGGCAGCTGGGATCCCTTGCTCGAGACGCTGGCATTGACAAAGCAATTGCAGATGGAGCACAATCTAACAGCCTCTGGAGGCGTCTCCTCTCAGCTGTGAGGGAAAGGTATCCCTTCAAGGAAGAACTTTTATGTCTACCAGGCAAGTGGACCACTATGGAGAAAGGAATCCAGTACCTGAGGGAATTAGCCATACGGGAAGTGATTTATGATGATCCAGACCTCGGATAAACATCCAAATATCCAGATGAAGTCAGGTGTACACGATCCATGTGGCGGAAGTTTGTATGGAGTGCACCATCATCATATGCCAGCTCATTGGCAATAATGGCCTGGAAAGAGGATGAGGAACCCACAGTGGATGAAGTGGCTAAACAACTTCAGCAGTACGAAGAAAGTCTCTCCTCTTCCTTACAGGCCTGCGTCTCAGCTGTGGAGAAACTTTCTGAAAAGGTTCACCAACTTGAAGAGAGATTATTCTCCTCCGCACCTGTACAAAGCAGTGTCTCAGCTATCAGGGGTAGGCGTTCATCCACACAAGGAAGACGATATGGTGAGTACTCACCCCGTGCCACCCTGTGGTTTTACTTACGAGACCATGGAGAGGACATGAGAAAATGGGATGGAAAATCTACTGCGACCCTAGAGGCACAGGTACGTGAGTTGCAAAAGAAAACAATCAGGAAAAAGGGATTCTCTGAAAAGTTTGCTTCTCCAACTTCCAGCAGACAGTCCTACAAACACAGAAACGAAGAAGATTCTGACCAGCATTAGGGGGGCCCTGCCTCCAGCCAGGGGGAGGAAAGGGACAATCGAGTTTATTGGACTGTGTGGATTCGATGGCCTGGCATGTCAGACGCACAGAAGTATAAGGCTTTAGTAGACACCGGTGCACAATGTACTATAATGCCATCGAGATATAAAGGACCAGAGCCCATCTATATTTGTGGAGTGACAGGCGGATCTCAGCAGTTGACTGTATTGGAGGCTGAAGTGAGTCTGACTGGGAATGAGTGGGAAAAGCACCACATTGTGACTGGCCCGGATGCTCCATGTATCCTTGGCATAGACTATCTTAGAAGAGGATATTTCAAGGACCCAAAAGGGTTCAGGTGGGCTTTTGGTATAGCTGCCTTAGAGACAGAGAGCATTAGACAATTATCTACCTTGCCCGGTCTCTCAGAGGACCCCTCTGTTGTGGGGTTGCTGAGGGTCGAAGAACAGCAAGTGCCAATCGCTACCACAACTGTGCACCGGCAGCAATATCGCACTAACCAAGACTCCCTGATTCCCATCCATAACCTAATTCGTCAATTGGAGAGCCAAGGAGTGATCAGCAAGACTCACTCACCTTTCAATAGCCCCATATGGCCAGTGCGAAAGTCTAATGGCGAGTGGAGACTAACAGTGGACTATCGTGGCCTGAACGAAGTGACGCCACCACTGAGTGCTGCAGTGCCGGACATGCTGGAACTTCAGTACGAACTTGAATCGAAGGCAGCCAAGTGGTACGCCACAATTGATATCGCTAATGCATTTTTCTCCATCCCTCTAGCAGCAGAGTGCAGGCCACAGTTTGCTTTCACTTGAAGGGGAGTCCAATATACTCGGAATTGGCTGCCCCAGGGGTGGAAACACAGCCCTACCATTTTCCATGGACTGATCCAGTCTGTGCTGGAGCAGGGGGAAGCTCCTGAACACCTGCAGTACATCAGTGACATTATTGTGTGGGGTGACACAGCAGAGGAAGTTTTTGAGAAAGGGAAGAAAATAGTCCAAATCCTTCTGAAAGCCGGTTTTGCCATAAAACAAAATAAAGTCAAAGGACCTGCACAAGAGATCCAGTTTTTAGGAATAAAATGGCAAGATGGATGTCGTCAAATCCCAATGGATGTGATCAACAAAATAACAGCTATGTCTCCACCAACTAGCAAAAAAGAAACACAAACTTTCCTAGGTGTTGTGGGGTTTTGGAGAATGCACATTCCAAATTACAGTCTGATTGTAAACCCACTCTAAGTAACCAGTAAGAAGAATGAGTTTGAATGGGTCCCTGAGCAACAACAAGCCTTTGAACAAATCAAGCAGGAAATAGTTCATGCAGTAGCCCTTGGGCCAGTTCGAACACGACCTGATGTAGAGAATGTGCTCTACACCACAGCCAGGGAGAAGGGCCCCACCCGGAGCCTCTGGCAGAAAGAACCTGGGGAAACTCGAGGTCGACCCCTGGGGTTTTGGAGTCGGGGATACAGAAGATCTGAGGCCCGCTATACTCCAACTGAAAAGGAGATATTGGCAGCATATGAAGGAGTTCGATCTGCTTCGGAGGTGGTCGGTACTGAAGCGCAGCTCCTCCTAGCACCCCGATTGCCAGTACTAGGCTGGATGTTCAAAGGAAGGGTCTCCTCTACACATCATGCAACTGATGCTACATGGAGCAAGTGGGTTGCACTGATCACTCAGAGGGCTCGAATAGGAAACCCCAGTCGCCCAGGAATATTGGATGTGATTATGGACTGGCCAAAAGGCAAATACTTTGGGATATTATCAGAGGAGGAGGTGGGTCGTGCTGAAGAAGCCCCACTGTACAACCAGTTACCAGAGAATGAGAAGAAATATGCCCTGTTCACTGATGGGTCCTGTTGTATTGTAGGGAAGCATCGGAGATGGAAGGCTGCTGTATGGAGTCCTACACGACGAGTTGCAGAAGCTGCTGAAGGAGAAGGTGAATCGAGTCAGTTTGCAGAAGTGAATGCCATTCAGCTGGCTTTAGACATTGCTGAACGAGAAAAATGGCCAGTTCTCTATCTCTACACCGATTCATGGATGGTAGCAAATGCCCTGTGGGGATGGTTACAGCAATGGAAGCAAAACAACTGGCAACACAGGGGCAAACCCATCTGGGCTGCTGCATTGTGGCAAGATATTGCTGCTTGGGTAGAGAACCTGGCTGTAAAGGTACGCCACGTAGATGCTCATGTGCCCAAGAATCGGGCTACTGAAGAACATCAAAACAACCAGCAGGTGGATCAGGCTGCTAAGATTGAAGTAGCTCAGGTGGACCTGGATTGGCAGCATAAAGGTGAATTATTTATAGCCCGATGGGCCCATGACACCTCAGGCCATCAAGGTAGAGATGCAACATACAGATGGGCTCGTGATCGAGGGGTAGACCTGACCATGGACGCTATAGCACAGGTTATTCTTGACTGTGAAACATGTGCTGCAATCAAGCAAGCCAAACGGTCAAAGCCTTTTTGGTATGGAGGATGATGGCTGAAATATAAATATGGAGAGGCCTGGCAGATTGATTACATCACACTCCCTCAAACTCGCAATGGCAAGCGCCACGTACTTACAATGGTGGAAGCAACCACCGGATGGCTGGAAACATATCCTGTGCCTCATGCCACCGCCCGGAACACTATCCTGGGCCTTGAAAAGCAAGTCCTATGGCGACATGGTACCCCAGAAAGAATAGAGTCAGACAATGGAACTCATTTTCGAAACAACCTTATAGACACTTGGGCCAAAAAGCATGGTATTGAGCGGGTATATCACATCCCCTATCATGCACCAGCCTCCGGGAAAGTTGAACGATACAACGGACTGTTAAAGACTACATTGAAAGCAATAGGCGCTGGGACATTCAAAAATTGGGATATGCATTTGGCAAAGGCCACCTGGTTAGTCAATACTAGGGGATCTGCCAACCAAGCTGGACCTGCCCAATCAAACCTGTTACGTACTGTAGATGGGGATAAAGTCCCTGTAGTGCATGTAAGAAATATGCTGGGTAAAACAGTCTGGGCTACTCCTGCCTCAGGAAAAGGCAAACCCATTCGTGGAATTGCTTTTCCTCAGGGACCTGGATACACTTGGTGGGTGATGCAAAAGAACAGAGAGGTCCGGTGTGTACCTCAAGGGGATTTAATACTGAGTGAGAATAGCCCATAAATTGAATTGTACCATGTTAATAACCATATAATACTGTATGTTATCACTACCATGACTACTATTTACCCTACATGAAAATGGTGACTAATTAGAATGTATAGAAAAGAGTGTAACCTGAGCATGACATAAATGGTATGGAATAAGGGGTGGATAGATGTCCTGGTCTCAGTTAGAACAGAATTTTCTTCCTAGTAGCTGGTGGAATGCTGTGTTTTGGCTTGGGATGAGAAGAGTGCTGATAACACCCCCGATGTTCTAATTGTTGCAGAGCAGTGCTTATACCAAGCCAAGGACATCTCAGCCTTTTGCTCTGTCCTGCCAACAGGCAGGCTGGGGGTGCAGTAAGAGCTGGGAGGGGACAGACCCAGGACAGGTGACCCAAACTAGCCAAAGGGGTATTCCATACCATCTGACGTCATGCTAAACAATATATAGGGGTAGCTAGCCGGGGGGAGGGGGCCGGACTGCTCAGGGTTAGGCTGGGCATCGGTCAGCGGGTGGTGAGCAATTGCATTGTGCATCACTTGTTTAAAGTGATTAAACTGTCTTTATCTCAACTCACAGGCTTCACTTTCCATTTATCTCCCCCATCCCAGAGAGGGAGGGGGAGGGTGAGCGAACGGCTGTGGAAGTCCAGTCTTCCTGTACTCCTCTGCTCTTCAGAACTGCTTCGCAAGGGATTCTGCCAACTAATGTCCTGAACAGCTTAAAGTCTGCCCTATGGAAGTCCAAGATAGCAGTTTTACTGATCCCTTTCCTGACTTCACCAAGGGGACAGAACTCTACCATTTCATGGTCACTCTGCCCAAGACAGCTCCCGACCACCACATCTCCCACCAGTCCTTCTCTGTTTGTGAAAAGAATGTCTAGCGGGGCACCACCCCTGGTAGGCTCAATAACCAACTGCGTCAGGAGGTTATCTTCCACGCTCTCCAGAAACCTCCTAGACAGTTTTCTCTGGGCTGTGTTGTTCTTCCGGGATATATCTGGGAAGTTGAAGTCCCCCACGAGAACAAGCACTGATGATTTTGCAACTTCTGCCAGCTGACTGTCGAATTCCTCATCTGTCTCCTCATCCTGGTTTGGCAGTCTTAACAGACCCCCACTAGGAAGTTTGCCTTGTCCTTCCTGCTGATCCTAACCTGATTAGACAGATGTCTAATCTGTCCCCACGTGCCCAAAGATGAGCTGGCGGGGAAGAAGACCAGCCTGGCTCAACAGAGAATTGTGGCTTGATCTTAGGAGAAAAAAGAGGGTTTATAATCTTTGGAAAAGTGGGCAGGCCACTAGGGAGGACTTTAAGGATGTAGCGAGGCTGTGCAGGGACAAAATTAGGAAGGCCAAAGCTCATCTGGAGCTCAATCTGGCTACTGCCGTTAAAGATAACAAAAAACGTTTCTATAAATACATCAACACAAAAAGGAGGACTAAGGAGAATCTCCATCCTTTACTGGATGCGGGGGGAAACTTAGTTACAAGAGATGAGGAAAAGGCGGAGGTGCTCAATGCCTTCTTTGCCTCAGTCTTCAATGCCGATGATGGGCTTCGGGACCCAGGGTGCCCTGAGCTGGAGGACCAGGACGGTGGGAATGACAAACTCCCAACCGACCCTGAATGTGTGCGGGATTTGCTACTCCACCTGGATCCCTACAAGTCCATGGGTCCGGATGGGATTCATCCCCGGGTGCTGAAAGAGCTGGCGGACGTCATCGCAGAACCTCTCTCAATTATTTTTCAACGATCCTGGGAATTTGGAGAGGTCCTGGTAGACTGAAAGCTGGCAAATGTTGTGCCGATTTTCAAGAAGGGTCAGAAAGAAGACCCTAGCAATTACAGGCCTGTCAGTCTCATGTCAGTGCCTGGTAAAATCATGGAGAAGATGGTTCTTGAACTTATTGAGGCGCACCTGGGGGACAAAGCAGTCATTGGTCCCACCCAGCATGGGTTTGTGAAGGGTAGGTCCTGCCTAACTAACCTGATTTCCTTTTATGATAAGATCACCCGTTTGGTGGACCAAGGGAAACCAGCTGATGTGATTTTTTTGGACTTCAGCAAGGCTTTTGACACGGTTTCCCATAGGATCCTACTGGACAAAATGTCCACGATACAGCTAAATAAAAACATCATACGATGGGTGAGCAATTGGCTAACGGGCAGGGCCCAAAGGGTTATGGTAAATGGGGCTGCGTCAGGCTGGCGGGTGGTCACCAGTGGGGTCCCTCAAGGCTCCATTTTAGGGCCGGTACTTTTCAATATTTTTATAACCGATCTGGATGTAGGAATAGAAGGTATTTTGTGCAAGTTTGCTGATGACGCCAAACTTGGAGGAGTTGTGGACTCGAATGAGGGTGTAAAGGCCTTGCAGAGGGATCTGGATAGGTTGGAGAGCTGGGCGATCACCAACTGCATGAAGTTCAATAAGAGCAAGTGCCGGGTCCTGCACCTGGGACGGGGAAACCCTGGCTGCACGTACAGACTGGGCGACGAGACGCTGGAGAGCAGCCTAGAAGAGAGGGATCTGAGGGTCGTGGTAGACAGCAAGTTGAATATGAGCCAGCAGTGTGCCCTGGCAGCCAGGAAGGCCAACCGTGTCCTGGGGTGCATCAAGCACGGCATCGCTAGTAGGTCAAGGGAGATGATTGTCCCGCTCTACTCTGCGCTGGTGCGGCCTCACCTCGAGTACTGTGTGCAGTTCTGGGCACCACAGTATAAAAAGGACATGAAACTGTTGGAGAGTGTCCAGAGGAGGGCTACGAAGATGGTGAAAGGCCTGGAGGGGAAGACGTACGAAGAACGGCTGAGGTCACTGGGCCTGTTCAGCCTGGAGAAGAGGAGGCTGAGGGGAGACCTCATCACAGTCTACAACTTCCTCGTAAGGGGGTGTCGAGAGGCAGGAGACCTTTTCTCCATTAACACCAGTGACAGGACCCGTGGGAACGGCATTAAGCTGAGGCAGGGGAAATTTAGGCTTGACATCAGGAGGGGGTTCTTCACAGAGAGGGTGGTTGCACACTGGAACAGGCTCCCCAGGGAAGTGGTCACTGCACCGAGCCTGTCTGAATTTAAGAAGAGATTGGACTGTGCACTTAGTCACATGGTCTGAACTTTTGGATAGACCTGTGCGGTGTCAAGAGTTGGACTTGATGATCCTTAAGGGTCCCTTCCAACTCAGGATATTCTATGATTCTATGATTCTATGATTCAGATTCTGCTTAAAGTTGAACAACTACTTAGGAAGCTCATCTGGAGATCTGCCCGGAGGCAATATAGTTGTGGGTGGCAGGGAGTATGGGAGGATATGGGCAGGCATCTAGAGCAGTTGGCACCCCCAGTGTTTTGGAAATTCACCTCTGAACAACTGCAAAATCCTAAAAAACTGGCAGAATGCTTGAAAAAAAGGTGTCATGATTCTGGCAGTTCCAAAGTAGCACAAATCATTGTAACATGCTGGGGCCTGGCTCATGCCTATCGAGCTGCCACTGATACTGCTATCAACTTAGTGACAGACCCTGCGGCCACTCCAAGTCCCGTGACAGATCCAACGGCCACTGTGACCCCTACGGTGGACTCTGCAGCCGCTCCAGTCCCAGCTCCTGCAGCTGCTCCAGCTCCGGTTCCTGCAGCCGCTCCAGCTCCAGTTCCTGCAGCCGCTCCAGTTTCAGTTCCTGCAGCTGCTCCAGTCCCAGCTCCTGCAGCCGCTCCAGTCCCAGTTCCAGCAGCTGCTTCAGCTCCAGTTCCTGCAACTGCTCAAACTCCAGTTCCTGCAGCTGCTCCAGCTCCGGTTCCTGCAGCTGCTCCAGCTCCTGTGGCTGGGTCAGAGAAACGAGCTGTAGCAGTGCAAGTTGACCCTGTAGAGGGTATTCCAACCCCTGTGGCAGACCCTGTAACGGGGTCAGAGAAACGAGCTGTAGCAGTGCAAGTTGACCCTGCAGAGGGTATTCCAACCCCTGTGGCAGACCCTGTAACGGGGTCAGAGAAACGAGCTGTAGCAGTGCAAGTTGACCCTGCAGAGGGTATTCCAACCTCTGTGGCAGACCCCGTAACAAGGTCAGAGAAATGAGCTGTAGCAGTGCAAACTGCCCCTGTAGAGAAGGTGAAAAAATGGTATAGAGATTCAGGTCGTTTAGAACGCAGGGAGTCTTCTGCCAAATCTAGGTATAGAGACGACGATGACGCTGGGCCATCAAGGATTCAGGAGGAGGAAGATGAGGATGCCGAAAAATCAACAGTAACTACCCAAAGCCTATACGAGCGCGAGCTACGAGACGTGCGAAAAGATTTTGGTCATTGTATAGGTGAGCAGCTTGTCACCTGGCTGCTCCAGTGCTGGGACTCTGGAGCCAATTGTGTGGAATTAGACGGCAGGGAAGCCAGGCAGCTGGGATCCCTTGCTCGAGACGCTGGCATTGACAAAGCAATTGCAGATGGAGCACAATCTAACAGCCTCTGGAGGCGTCTCCTCTCAGCTGTGAGGGAAAGGTATCCCTTCAAGGAAGAACTTTTATGTCTACCAGGCAAGTGGACCACTATGGAGAAAGGAATCCAGTACCTGAGGGAATTAGCCATACGGGAAGTGATTTATGATGATCCAGACCTCGGATAAACATCCAAATATCCAGATGAAGTCAGGTGTACACGATCCATGTGGCGGAAGTTTGTATGGAGTGCACCATCATCATATGCCAGCTCATTGGCAATAATGGCCTGGAAAGAGGATGAGGAACCCACAGTGGATGAAGTGGCTAAACAACTTCAGCAGTACGAAGAAAGTCTCTCCTCTTCCTTACAGGCCTGCGTCTCAGCTGTGGAGAAACTTTCTGAAAAGGTTCACCAACTTGAAGAGAGATTATTCTCCTCCGCACCTGTACAAAGCAGTGTCTCAGCTATCAGGGGTAGGCGTTCATCCACACAAGGAAGACGATATGGTGAGTACTCACCCCGTGCCACCCTGTGGTTTTACTTACGAGACCATGGAGAGGACATGAGAAAATGGGATGGAAAATCTACTGCGACCCTAGAGGCACAGGTACGTGAGTTGCAAAAGAAAACAATCAGGAAAAAGGGATTCTCTGAAAAGTTTGCTTCTCCAACTTCCAGCAGACAGTCCTACAAACACAGAAACGAAGAAGATTCTGACCAGCATTAGGGGGGCCCTGCCTCCAGCCAGGGGGAGGAAAGGGACAATCGAGTTTATTGGACTGTGTGGATTCGATGGCCTGGCATGTCAGACGCACAGAAGTATAAGGCTTTAGTAGACACCGGTGCACAATGTACTATAATGCCATCGAGATATAAAGGACCAGAGCCCATCTATATTTGTGGAGTGACAGGCGGATCTCAGCAGTTGACTGTATTGGAGGCTGAAGTGAGTCTGACTGGGAATGAGTGGGAAAAGCACCACATTGTGACTGGCCCGGATGCTCCATGTATCCTTGGCATAGACTATCTTAGAAGAGGATATTTCAAGGACCCAAAAGGGTTCAGGTGGGCTTTTGGTATAGCTGCCTTAGAGACAGAGAGCATTAGACAATTATCTACCTTGCCCGGTCTCTCAGAGGACCCCTCTGTTGTGGGGTTGCTGAGGGTCGAAGAACAGCAAGTGCCAATCGCTACCACAACTGTGCACCGGCAGCAATATCGCACTAACCAAGACTCCCTGATTCCCATCCATAACCTAATTCGTCAATTGGAGAGCCAAGGAGTGATCAGCAAGACTCACTCACCTTTCAATAGCCCCATATGGCCAGTGCGAAAGTCTAATGGCGAGTGGAGACTAACAGTGGACTATCGTGGCCTGAACGAAGTGACGCCACCACTGAGTGCTGCAGTGCCGGACATGCTGGAACTTCAGTACGAACTTGAATCGAAGGCAGCCAAGTGGTACGCCACAATTGATATCGCTAATGCATTTTTCTCCATCCCTCTAGCAGCAGAGTGCAGGCCACAGTTTGCTTTCACTTGAAGGGGAGTCCAATATACTCGGAATTGGCTGCCCCAGGGGTGGAAACACAGCCCTACCATTTTCCATGGACTGATCCAGTCTGTGCTGGAGCAGGGGGAAGCTCCTGAACACCTGCAGTACATCAGTGACATTATTGTGTGGGGTGACACAGCAGAGGAAGTTTTTGAGAAAGGGAAGAAAATAGTCCAAATCCTTCTGAAAGCCGGTTTTGCCATAAAACAAAATAAAGTCAAAGGACCTGCACAAGAGATCCAGTTTTTAGGAATAAAATGGCAAGATGGATGTCGTCAAATCCCAATGGATGTGATCAACAAAATAACAGCTATGTCTCCACCAACTAGCAAAAAAGAAACACAAACTTTCCTAGGTGTTGTGGGGTTTTGGAGAATGCACATTCCAAATTACAGTCTGATTGTAAACCCACTCTAAGTAACCAGTAAGAAGAATGAGTTTGAATGGGTCCCTGAGCAACAACAAGCCTTTGAACAAATCAAGCAGGAAATAGTTCATGCAGTAGCCCTTGGGCCAGTTCGAACACGACCTGATGTAGAGAATGTGCTCTACACCACAGCCAGGGAGAAGGGCCCCACCCGGAGCCTCTGGCAGAAAGAACCTGGGGAAACTCGAGGTCGACCCCTGGGGTTTTGGAGTCGGGGATACAGAAGATCTGAGGCCCGCTATACTCCAACTGAAAAGGAGATATTGGCAGCATATGAAGGAGTTCGATCTGCTTCGGAGGTGGTCGGTACTGAAGCGCAGCTCCTCCTAGCACCCCGATTGCCAGTACTAGGCTGGATGTTCAAAGGAAGGGTCTCCTCTACACATCATGCAACTGATGCTACATGGAGCAAGTGGGTTGCACTGATCACTCAGAGGGCTCAAATAGGAAACCCCAGTCGCCCAGGAATATTGGATGTGATTATGGACTGGCCAAAAGGCAAATACTTTGGGATATTATCAGAGGAGGAGGTGGGTCGTGCTGAAGAAGCCCCACTGTACAACCAGTTACCAGAGAATGAGAAGAAATATGCCCTGTTCACTGATGGGTCCTGTTGTATTGTAGGGAAGCATCGGAGATGGAAGGCTGCTGTATGGAGTCCTACACGACGAGTTGCAGAAGCTGCTGAAGGAGAAGGTGAATCGAGTCAGTTTGCAGAAGTGAATGCCATTCAGCTGGCTTTAGACATTGCTGAACGAGAAAAATGGCCAGTTCTCTATCTCTACACCGATTCATGGATGGTAGCAAATGCCCTGTGGGGATGGTTACAGCAATGGAAGCAAAACAACTGGCAACACAGGGGCAAACCCATCTGGGCTGCTGCATTGTGGCAAGATATTGCTGCTTGGGTAGAGAACCTGGCTGTAAAGGTACGCCACGTAGATGCTCATGTGCCCAAGAATCGGGCTACTGAAGAACATCAAAACAACCAGCAGGTGGATCAGGCTGCTAAGATTGAAGTAGCTCAGGTGGACCTGGATTGGCAGCATAAAGGTGAATTATTTATAGCCCGATGGGCCCATGACACCTCAGGCCATCAAGGTAGAGATGCAACATACAGATGGGCTCGTGATCGAGGGGTAGACCTGACCATGGACGCTATAGCACAGGTTATTCTTGACTGTGAAACATGTGCTGCAATCAAGCAAGCCAAACGGTCAAAGCCTTTTTGGTATGGAGGATGATGGCTGAAATATAAATATGGAGAGGCCTGGCAGATTGATTACATCACACTCCCTCAAACTCGCAATGGCAAGCGCCACGTACTTACAATGGTGGAAGCAACCACCGGATGGCTGGAAACATATCCTGTGCCTCATGCCACCGCCCGGAACACTATCCTGGGCCTTGAAAAGCAAGTCCTATGGCGACATGGTACCCCAGAAAGAATAGAGTCAGACAATGGAACTCATTTTCGAAACAACCTTATAGACACTTGGGCCAAAAAGCATGGTATTGAGCGGGTATATCACATCCCCTATCATGCACCAGCCTCCGGGAAAGTTGAACGATACAACGGACTGTTAAAGACTACATTGAAAGCAATAGGCGCTGGGACATTCAAAAATTGGGATATGCATTTGGCAAAGGCCACCTGGTTAGTCAATACTAGGGGATCTGCCAACCAAGCTGGACCTGCCCAATCAAACCTGTTACGTACTGTAGATGGGGATAAAGTCCCTGTAGTGCATGTAAGAAATATGCTGGGTAAAACAGTCTGGGCTACTCCTGCCTCAGGAAAAGGCAAACCCATTCGTGGAATTGCTTTTCCTCAGGGACCTGGATACACTTGGTGGGTGATGCAAAAGAACAGAGAGGTCCGGTGTGTACCTCAAGGGGATTTAATACTGAGTGAGAATAGCCCATAAATTGAATTGTACCATGTTAATAACCATATAATACTGTATGTTATCACTACCATGACTACTATTTACCCTACATGAAAATGGTGACTAATTAGAATGTATAGAAAAGAGTGTAACCTGAGCATGACATAAATGGTATGGAATAAGGGGTGGATAGATGTCCTGGTCTCAGTTAGAACAGAATTTTCTTCCTAGTAGCTGGTGGAATGCTGTGTTTTGGCTTGGGATGAGAAGAGTGCTGATAACACCCCCGATGTTCTAATTGTTGCAGAGCAGTGCTTATACCAAGCCAAGGACATCTCAGCCTTTTGCTCTGTCCTGCCAACAGGCAGGCTGGGGGTGCAGTAAGAGCTGGGAGGGGACAGACCCAGGACAGGTGACCCAAACTAGCCAAAGGGGTATTCCATACCATCTGACGTCATGCTAAACAATATATAGGGGTAGCTAGCCGGGGGGAGGGGGCCGGACTGCTCAGGGTTAGGCTGGGCATCGGTCAGCGGGTGGTGAGCAATTGCATTGTGCATCACTTGTTTAAAGTGATTAAACTGTCTTTATCTCAACTCACAGGCTTCACTTTCCATTTATCTCCCCCATCCCAGAGAGGGAGGGGGAGGGTGAGCGAACGGCTGTGGAAGTCCAGTCTTCCTGTACTCCTCTGCTCTTCAGAACTGCTTCGCAAGGGATTCTGCCAACTAATGTCCTGAACAGCTTAAAGTCTGCCCTATGGAAGTCCAAGATAGCAGTTTTACTGATCCCTTTCCTGACTTCACCAAGGGGACAGAACTCTACCATTTCATGGTCACTCTGCCCAAGACAGCTCCCGACCACCACATCTCCCACCAGTCCTTCTCTGTTTGTGAAAAGAATGTCTAGCGGGGCACCACCCCTGGTAGGCTCAATAACCAACTGCGTCAGGAGGTTATCTTCCACGCTCTCCAGAAACCTCCTAGACAGTTTTCTCTGGGCTGTGTTGTTCTTCCGGGATATATCTGGGAAGTTGAAGTCCCCCACGAGAACAAGCACTGATGATTTTGCAACTTCTGCCAGCTGACTGTCGAATTCCTCATCTGTCTCCTCATCCTGGTTTGGCAGTCTTAACAGACCCCCACTAGGAAGTTTGCCTTGTCCTTCCTGCTGATCCTAACCTGATTAGACAGATGTCTAATCTGTCCCCACGTGCCCAAAGATGAGCTGGCGGGGAAGAAGACCAGCCTGGCTCAACAGAGAATTGTGGCTTGATCTTAGGAGAAAAAAGAGGGTTTATAATCTTTGGAAAAGTGGGCAGGCCACTAGGGAGGACTTTAAGGATGTAGCGAGGCTGTGCAGGGACAAAATTAGGAAGGCCAATGCTCATCTGGAGCTCAATCTGGCTACTGCCGTTAAAGATAACAAAAAACGTTTCTATAAATACATCAACACAAAAAGGAGGACTAAGGAGAATCTCCATCCTTTACTGGATGCGGGGGGAAACTTAGTTACAAGAGATGAGGAAAAGGCGGAGGTGCTCAATGCCTTCTTTGCCTCAGTCTTCAATGCCGATGATGGGCTTCGGGACCCAGGGTGCCCTGAGCTGGAGGACCAGGACGGTGGGAATGACAAACTCCCAACCGACCCTGAATGTGTGCGGGATTTGCTACTCCACCTGGATCCCTACAAGTCCATGGGTCCGGATGGGATTCATCCCCGGGTGCTGAAAGAGCTGGCGGACGTCATCGCAGAACCTCTCTCAATTATTTTTCAACGATCCTGGGAATTTGGAGAGGTCCTGGTAGACTGAAAGCTGGCAAATGTTGTGCCGATTTTCAAGAAGGGTCAGAAAGAAGACCCTAGCAATTACAGGCCTGTCAGTCTCATGTCAGTGCCTGGTAAAATCATGGAGAAGATGGTTCTTGAACTTATTGAGGCGCACCTGGGGGACAAAGCAGTCATTGGTCCCACCCAGCATGGGTTTGTGAAGGGTAGGTCCTGCCTAACTAACCTGATTTCCTTTTATGATAAGATCACCCGTTTGGTGGACCAAGGGAAACCAGCTGATGTGATTTTTTTGGACTTCAGCAAGGCTTTTGACACGGTTTCCCATAGGATCCTACTGGACAAAATGTCCACGATACAGCTAAATAAAAACATCATACGATGGGTGAGCAATTGGCTAACGGGCAGGGCCCAAAGGGTTATGGTAAATGGGGCTGCGTCAGGCTGGCGGGTGGTCACCAGTGGGGTCCCTCAAGGCTCCATTTTAGGGCCGGTACTTTTCAATATTTTTATAACCGATCTGGATGTAGGAATAGAAGGTATTTTGTGCAAGTTTGCTGATGACGCCAAACTTGGAGGAGTTGTGGACTCGAATGAGGGTGTAAAGGCCTTGCAGAGGGATCTGGATAGGTTGGAGAGCTGGGCGATCACCAACTGCATGAAGTTCAATAAGAGCAAGTGCCGGGTCCTGCACCTGGGACGGGGAAACCCTGGCTGCACGTACAGACTGGGCGACGAGACGCTGGAGAGCAGCCTAGAAGAGAGGGATCTGAGGGTCGTGGTAGACAGCAAGTTGAATATGAGCCAGCAGTGTGCCCTGGCAGCCAGGAAGGCCAACCGTGTCCTGGGGTGCATCAAGCACGGCATCGCTAGTAGGTCAAGGGAGATGATTGTCCCGCTCTACTCTGCGCTGGTGCGGCCTCACCTCGAGTACTGTGTGCAGTTCTGGGCACCACAGTATAAAAAGGACATGAAACTGTTGGAGAGTGTCCAGAGGAGGGCTACGAAGATGGTGAAAGGCCTGGAGGGGAAGACGTACGAAGAACGGCTGAGGTCACTGGGCCTGTTCAGCCTGGAGAAGAGGAGGCTGAGGGGAGACCTCATCACAGTCTACAACTTCCTCGTAAGGGGGTGTCGAGAGGCAGGAGACCTTTTCTCCATTAACACCAGTGACAGGACCCGTGGGAACGGCATTAAGCTGAGGCAGGGGAAATTTAGGCTTGACATCAGGAGGGGGTTCTTCACAGAGAGGGTGGTTGCACCCCCGGTATTAGCGGCAATACCGGATGTTCTCTGGATACTCAGTACCCTGAGCTGGTGGAAGGGGATGGGGAGCAGGATGTGGCCCTCACTATCCATGAAGAACTGTTTGGTGACCTGCTACGGCACTTAGATGTGCACAAGTCGATGGGGCCGGATGGGATCCACCCAAGGGTACTGAGTGAACTCGCAGAGGAGTGGCCAAGCTACTATCCATCATTTATCAGCAGTCCTGGTGATCGGGGGAGGTCCCAGTTGACTGGCGGCTAGCAAATGTGACGCCCATCTACAAGAAGGGCTGGAGGGCAGACCCTTCCGGGAAACTACAGGCCTGTCAGTTTGACCTCAGTACCAGGGAAGCTCATGGAGCAGATCCTCCTGAGAGTCATCATGCAGCACTTGCAGGGCAAGCAGGCGATCAGGCCCAGTCAGCATGGGTTTATGAAAGGCAGGTCCTGCTTGACGAACCTGATCTCCTTCTATGACAAAGTGACGCGCTGGGTGGATGAGGGAAAGGCTGTGGATGTGGTCTACCTTGACTTCAGCAAGGCTTTTGACACCGTCTCACACAGCATTCTCCTCAAGAAACTGGCTGCTCTTGGCTTGGACTGGCGCACGCTTCGTTGGGTTAGAAACTGGCTGGATAGCCGGGCCCAAAGAGTCGTGGTTAATGGATTCAAATCCAGCCGGAGGCTGGTCACTAGTGGTGCTCCCCAGGGCTTGTTACTGGGGCTGGTCCTCTTTAATATCTTTATCGATGACCTGGATGAGGGCATCGAGTACACCCTCAGTAAGTTCACAGATGACACCAAGTTAGGTGCGTGTGTCGATCTGCTTGAGGGTAGGAAAGCTCTGCAGGAGGATCTGCATAGGCTGCACCGATGGGCTGAGGCCAACTGTATGAAGTTCAACAAGGCCAAGTGCCGGGTCCTGCACCTGGGGCGCAATAACCCCAAGCAGAGCTACAGGCTGGGAGATGAGTGGTTGGAGTGCTGCCTAGAAGAGAAGGACCTGGGAGTGATGGTGGATAGTCAGCTGAATATGAGCCAGCAGTGTGCTCAGGTGGCCAAGAAGGCCAACGGCATACTGGCTTGTATCAGAAACAGTGTGACCAGCAGGGCTAGGGAGGTGATCGTCCCCCTGTACTCGGCTCTGGTGAGGCCGCACCTCAAGTACTGTGTTCAGTTTTGGGCCCCTCGCTACAAGAAGGACATTGAGGTGCTCGAGTGAGTTCAGAGAAGGGCGACGAAGCTGGTGAGGGGCCTGGAGAACAAGTCCTACAAGGAGTGGCTGAGGGAGCTGGTCTTGTTCAGCCTGGAGAAACGGAGGCTCAGGGGCAACCTTATCGCTCTCTATGGGTACCTCAAGGGAGGCTGTAGCGAGGTGGGGGTTGGTCTGTTCTCCCACGTGCCTGGTGACAGGACGAGGCGGAATGGGCTTAAGTTGAGCCAGCGGAGTTTTAGGTTAGATGTTAGGAAGAACTTCTTCACTGAAAGGGTTGTGAGGCACTGGAACAGGCTGCCCAGGGAAGTGGTGGAGTCACCATCCCTGGAAGTCTTCAAAAGACGTTTAGATGTAGAGCTTAGGGATATGGTTTAGTGGAGGGCTGTTAGCGTTAGGTTGGAGGTTGGACTCGATGACCTTGAGGTCTCTTCCAACCTAGGAAAATCTGTGATTCTGTGATTCTGTGAAGTCTTTAAAAGACGTTTAGATGTAGAGCTTAGGGATATGGTTTAGTGGGGACTGCTAGCGTTAGGTTAGAGGTTGGACTTGATGATCTTGAGGTCTCTTCCAACCTAGAAATTCTGTGATTCTGTGATTCTGTGATTCTGTGTAACCCATATGGACTCAACCTTATCATTCCCAGACTCAAGTTCCACAACATCAAAACACTCTCCGATATAGAGAGCCACACCACCAAAAAATGTTTATACAAGAATGTTTACATTTGGACTTGGGGTTGTTTGGTTGTCTTTTTTGGTTGGTTGTTTTTTGGCTCATGCCTGCCTGGCACTTGCAGTACACATGTATTATGACATGCAAGACACTACAGGGCAAAGCCTTGGAAAAATAAACAGAGCTGTTATAACACTAAATCAAAACAGTGCCAAAGGAGGCATGTATTTGATAAGCTATTGTGTTGTTGTTGGTTTTTTTCCTTCTACATTACCACTGTGCTACCTGCATCAATGGTAGAAACAGCAAAAACACTTGTGTAAATAGTTTGCAGCAACTGTATCGTTATGATATCTTCCTATGTTCATTGTATATTGTTAAGTACTATGGAAAAATCTGGAAACCTGGGAAAGTTTGTTTATCCTTTAGAGTCGCTTATATTTATTGACTTAAAAAAAATAAATAATCATATACCAATTGTGTTCCTACCTTGGGTAACTTATTAGAAACCTAAAACTAGCTGAGCTAAATCTTGTCCTTTATCTTGTTAGCACAAGTGCTTCTGCTGCTGCAGCTGCTGTATTGCTGCACAGTACAACAATAAGTTCAGGAAAAATATGTGTGTAGACAGGGTTGAAATTCAGTTTGTCTAAATTTAGGTGTCTGCATAAAATTAGATGTCTGGACATAAGATTAGATATCTGAATTTACTAATCTAATCAGTGATCTAATCAGTACAGTCAATGAAGCCTCACCTTACCTAGTTGATCTTTTGTATAGCTCTCTAGAAACCAATATCTGTATTGACTAGAATTCTACATTCAATAATGGGAGCTAGAACATCAAACTTGCACATAGACACCTATAGTGTAGGTATTAAGAGAGAGAATAAGATGAATACTGCCTGCAGGACTACAGGGGATGCAGGGCATTGGTGTATGAAATCCTGCAACAACCTCACTATGAAAACAGAATAGCGTAGTAACAATGACTGTCTCCACTAAAAGTATATGGTTAGGCTTAGCGGCATAAGAAGGGGTAAATTCACCCAAACTCACTTGCACTTGTCTTTTAAGTTACATGCTGCTAATGCCAATAATGAGAAGAAATATTAAGTAGTTGTGATGAGAATTGAAAGAAGATAACTGTGATTTGATTAATTAAATATTTTTGACATTTTAACTGAAGTAAGTAACAACCAACTAAAGCAAAAATCATTGACAGTCTTTGGAAATAAACACATGACAATATATGTGCTAAGAACACAAAGCTGAAAGGAAGACAATGAGGAGGTTTAAAACAAACCATATAATCATTTAGTAAATGTAAGATCTGATAAATGTAGTTACTTAGTGTATATAAGAGGAAATGAATTAGCACTTGAACAAACAGTTGATGTTACACTTCTGGAGAACCATAGTGCCTGCATAGGTGTCTCATTAAAAATATGTAGCTTAACTGCCCAGACAAAAGAAAAGAAAATATCTTCATGTATTTATGTAAGTATTTCTCCTGCAAAAGACAACATTTCCTGAGTAGTCAAGAGAGAAAATAGAATTAACCTTTGCAATGTTTCCCTTTATGTATTCCAAGCAGCACAGTATTACATACCATTATTTGATGAGGTAGTTGCTTGTATTTAATGAAATTACATCCTTTATTAGGTAGCAAAATAATTGGAAAGCATATGCTGGAACACAAGATAGAGAAAAGTGAGTGCAGTGCTAGTATATTAATTCCATCACTGTAATTTTCAATCAGGAATCCGGGTAGGAAAGGCTTATATGAGCTTTTTTAACATTATTGGATAATTCTATTTCAGTATTTTAGTTCACATCAGAAGATGCATTGGATTTATATGGCAAGGCTTTGACAGCAGGGAGGCTGTAGGGGTGGCCTCTGCAAGAAGACTTCAGAAGCTGCCCTATATTAAATAAGAGCCAGCTCCAGTCAGCTCCAAAAGTTACCCACCACTGGCTGAAGCTGAGCCAATGAGCAATGCTGGTTGTGCCTCTGTGAGAACAGATTTAAGAAAAGATGAAAAACTGCTGTGCAACAACATCTGGAGAGGGGAATGAGAAAATGAGAGAGAAACAATCTTGCAGACACCAACATCAATGAAGAAGGAGGTGGAAGAGGTTCTTCAGGCTCCAGAGCAAAAGTTCCACTGCAGCCTGTGGAGAGGACCATAGTGAAGCAGCAGATTGCTCCCCTGCAGCCCACAGAGGACCATATCAGAGCAGATATCCATGCTGCAGCCTGTGGAGAGCCTGTGGTGGAGCAGGATGTCTGGCAGATGCTGCTGCCTATGAGGGACCTCTGAACTAACTGGATCTGTTAGTTCCTGAAGGACTGCATCCCATGCTACAGACCCACATTGGAAGTTCTTGAAGAACTGCAAACTGTTGGAAGTCCATTTAGAAAACGTTTGGGAAGGACTGCCTCCTGTGGGAGGACCCTATGCTGGAGCAGGAGAAGATAGTCAGGATAAAGGAGCAGCAAAGATGGACTATTATGGACTGACCATGACTCTCATTCCCCATTCTCCTGAACTGATCAGGGAGAGGAGGTAGAAACAGGTAGATTGGAGGAAAGCATTTTTAGTTTGCTTTTAATTCTCACTGCACTAGTCTGTTAGTGGTATAAATTACATTACAATAAATTACATTAATGTCTCTTATTCTGAATTTGTTTTGCTTGTGATGGTAATTGGTACATGATCTCCCTGTCCTTATCTCAACCTGTGAGCCTTATTTTCATCATATTTTCTCCCCATAGTCTGTTGAGGAGAAGGAGTGAGAGAGTGGTGTAGCGGTTCTTCACTGCTCATTGCTGTAAAACCACCTTTTGAAGTGAGCCTCCAGATTGCCTTCTAGGGTTCACATGGTGGAGTAGTTTCAGAAAGACAATTATTGAATTCCTTCTGGCCAAAAAGTAAACCACTGGATGTACTCTGGGCTCTCATCTAATGCATTCCAATTGCTGTTGAGTTCACACCATAGGAACAAAGTAGAACTGCACCAAATTAAATCTTGGTCCTCATCATAGTCATGAAGATCAGGAGCAACCATTAGTAGCACAGCAATGTTTAAAATATTTTTTAAAATGCCTTAAATTAGTTTCTTCTAGGCAGAGCCAGGGATATGAAATATAAGCCCTATAAAAATGGAGAAATTCTGTATAGTGGTTCTACTATTACAATGTCTCTGTGTTTCAGGAATCCTAGAGATATATTAAAATGAACAATCATATGCAAAACTGCTGTAGTAAATTCAGTGACTACAACAGTCTTCCATAACAATTAATTTCTTACTCTCTGAGATATTAATAACATGTTACCTTAATCAAACAAAATGAGATTTCAGCTTTTATTCTATCAGCTATTCAACATCATTTCTTTCAGTAGTGCCATACAAAAAGGAAGTCTCATTCTTCAAAAAGAATTATTAGAATAATATTGTCTTGTGGAACAAACAAAAAATTATAATTTGAAATAACAGTTTGGATGAGAAGATCACTTAATAAAACAATATTTAGATTAATTTATTTCTTAGTTAGGAAGCTTTTCTCTTATGTATGAAAAAGTGAGTCATGTTAATAGAAGAGATAGTCATGAAATTATACCTTTTTGGTAAAGTGTGGAGCTCAGCAGAAGTTCCTCTCAGTTCCTTGATTTCATAAAATAAATACAGTTAGATGAATGCAGAGAAAAAGAAAAATTAATATAACTCAGTGAAAATCAAACTACAGACAGTAAATCAGGTCAAGTAGTTAAGGTTATGAATACCTCTGGGAGATGGGAGACTATACCTAGTTCGACTACAGATGCCATTTCCAAATAACACATCATCTTATAAATAAAAAGTTGTTTATTTTACATTAGTATACTAGTGTTGTGTGATAACTCTTTGAAACACTTTGCTAGCTCATTAATTTAGATTTGACCCTTGCATATCACTTTTTGATGCAATAAATGAAAAAAGAAACCATCAACTTCTTAGAATAATGCACATAAATGTTTAATAGTAGGTAAGCATCAGAATACTATAATGATAACAAAATATTCGAAGAATAATAGAGCAAATAACTTCACAACCCCACCTAATAGGCTTTGTATTTTTGTTTGTTTGTTTCCAAGGTAGAGGCAAAAATTCATAATCAATTTAAAGGCTGGAGATAAACTTCAGTTATTCTGAGCTGTAAGTAGAGTTTTAGTGACTTAGAGCAATTTCTTCACTTAAAAACAAGCACAAAGACTACATAAGGAATTGTTTGGAAGATGTAGGATGATGAGATTCTTATGGAAAAAACAGAAATCAAGTTGTTATCCAGACATTCAAAATA
The DNA here is from genome assembly GCF_965140915.1 of Aythya marila. Taxonomy (NCBI): domain Eukaryota; kingdom Metazoa; phylum Chordata; class Aves; order Anseriformes; family Anatidae; genus Aythya; species Aythya marila. The sequence continues at coordinate 41,093,263 of NC_139042.1, read as the reverse complement.
CAAAAACAAATTATGTTTAATAAAATCATACATGAACACATGTGTATGCATACACACTTGTAGAATTTAATTCAATTGTGTATAATTAGAGGCAGTACACTGTAATATGCCCAAGTATTTATCTATAACAATAGAGAAGTTGATAAGAGAAAAATAGCAATTAACATAGGTAAAAACATTGTTAATGTATAAATCAGTATTTCCATGCCACTTGTCATTTTGGACACCCCACAGTCTTTTATAGCTTCATTTAAGGCATCCTCAAAAAATTATTCATAAAGGGAAGCATGTTTCAGCCTTTTTGAGGAAGGCGTGTTTCAGCCTTTTTGAAAAAGCACCACTTCGAGTGTTTCAGAAACATCCTGCTTTAAACATCTCTTTACTTTTAAAAATTGCCTATTTATATTTTTCCATGTATTAATTTTAGTTTTATTTAAATGTCAGAGATGATACAATATTTCTGAATGAAAATATGAAGTCTCTTTGGAAAGGAACCCTTTAGTTCTATTAGTGTTATATATCTCTCAATATATGTATGTGTATATGCTTATATTAGTATTTATACATTTTCTGGTTTATGATGTATCTTGACAAATTTTTTTCTATGTGATATATTAAATAATATTGATTTAGTGGACCTTTCTCATATGAATGATTGACTACTTCTTGGTAGTTCAGTGACAGCATTTTAGATGTTTAGGTCCTATGGTAGCAATATATAGAAACCTATAAAGAATAAACCTACTGAAATAGCTGAAAAAGATACATCTTGGATTTAAGTAGCTACTTTTCATCTTGATCCCCTGTGAAGTTGAAGTTTCTCAATGAATATAATTCAGAATGAGTTGCAGTTGAATCTTTAGTTATATAATAATATCTAGCTGTTCAGTGATAACTGGGAGAGTCAGTCAAATGAGGGATCTCACAGACGCACGTCATTCTCATCTTCATCTCTTGCTAACACTGTCTACCTGACCTACAAGGTGGCGTCAAATGAAAACATAAAATACTTTTGTTATGTTAGATCATAAAACAATCTTATTGCTGTTTTTCTTTTTTTAATTGTTATCCCTCCAAGTTGATTTTTTTCCAGATTCCCTTGTAATGCATTCTGAAAATTTGAAACAATATAAAGAAATTATTTCTAAAAGTTAACATAAATGTAAGACTCCTTCAGTTTCTTTTTCAGAAGGAGATGTTGGAAACCTTATAACACAATCTTATATTCTGACACATTTTATTTGCTTTCGGTACCTCTTATTTGGTACCTCTTTCTTAACTAATGAGCACCCCTGAAGAAAAGATCTCGGGATTTTCACAGAATCACTCAATGTTAAGGACTGGAAGGGACCTTGAAAGATCATCTAGCCCAATCCCCCTGCCAGAGCAGGAACACCTAGATCACATCACACAGGATTTTATCCAGGCGGGTTTGGAAAGTCTCCAGAAAAGGAGACTCCACAACTCCCTGGGCAGCTGGTTTCAGTGTTCTGTCACCCTTACCATTAAAAAGTTTATTCTCATATTTAACATCTCCTATGTTCCCATTTACACCCATTGCCTCTTGTCCTATCATTAGATGTCACTGGAAAGAGCCTGGTTCCAACCTCCTGACACTCACCCTTTACATATTTATAAACATTAATGAGGTCAATCCTCAGTCTCCTCTTCTCTAAGCTACAGAGATCCAGATCCCTCAGCCATTCCTTGTATAGGAGATGCTTCTTGTGGTTCTGTGCTGGAATCTCTCAAGCAGTTCCCTGTCCTTCTTGAAGTGAGGGGCCCAGAAATGGAGGCAATATTCCACATGGAGTCTCACTAGGGCAGAGTGGAGGGTGAGATATCACAACCTACTAACCACACCCCTTCTAATAACCCCAGGATGCCATTAGCCTTCTTGGCCACAAGGGCATAGTCCTGGCTCATAGTCATCCAACTGTCCACCAGGACTTCCAGGTCCCTTTCCCCCTCACTGCTCTCCAGCAGGGTAGTCCCCAACCTATGCCTGAAGTTGTTCCTGCCCAGATGCAGGACTCTACACTTACCCTTCTTATATTTCATTACATTTTTGCCTGCCCAACTCTTCAGCCTGTTTTGGTCCATAGCAAGTTGAATATGTGTCAATAGTATGCCCTGGCAGCCAGGAGGGCCAAGTATATCCAGAAGTGCATGAAGCACAGCATTGCTAGCCAATAGAGGAAAGCGAGTATCATGCTCTGCTCTGCAGTGGTGCATCCTCACCTCAAACACTATGTGCAGTCTTGGGGACCACAGTATAATAAGAACAGGAAACTACAACAGTGTTTGAAGTGGAAAAAAAAAAAAAAAAAAAAAGAAGAGTTTATAGGGCAAGACGTATGAGGAGCAGTTTGAAGTCGCTTGGTTTGTTCAGCCCAGAGCAGAACAGACTGAGGGGAGGCCTCATGGTAGCCTGCAGCTTCCTCATGAGGGGAGAGGAGCAGCAGGCTCTGAGCTATGCTTGCTGGGGACAGCGACAGGACCTGAAGGAATGGCATGGAGCTGGGACAGGGGAGGGTCAGGATGGGTGTTAGGAAATGGTTCTTCAGTGAGAGGGTGGTCAAGCACAGGAACAGGCTCCCCGTGTCTTCCCAGTCTGCTCAACTCTCTCAGACAGTTATATTTTTGAGTGGTTCTGTGTGGATCCAGGAGTTGGACTTGATGTTCCTTGTGGGTCCCTTTAAACTCAGGGTATTCTATGATTCTATGGTTGCTGTGGATGTTGAAAGAAGGTATTTTCTAATATGTATAAATGTATCTCTTCAAACTGGCGTGTACCTGTCATACCAATATATTCACTACCAACAGACAAAAAAAGAAAGCCAGTAAATACACACTTCATTATGAAGATTTTTTCCATTTCTAAGAATCCTGTACAAAAAAAAAAAAAAAAAAAAGGTTTTTTTTTTTTTTTTTTTTTAAGTCCATATCTCACAGGTAATCTAGAGGACAAATTAATGCATTTATACTGCATTTATTCATTTAACATTTATCTCAACTACTTGTTTTCACAGACTTGTGCCACTTTTTTTTTTTTTTTTTTCCAAAGAGAGAACTGAGGAACACTGAGACCTTCTTCTATTTCATCATCGTTAAGTCTGATGCTTCAGACTATTACTGAGATAGGAAACCATCCTCCCATTACTTCTTTCAAGTGATAATGACTTGATTCCAACTGAAAAAAAGCATTTTGAGTAGGAATTGCCAGTCAGTTGTCACCTTATACTCATATACCTTGGTTTGATTATGGGGGTGAAAAGTACAGTTACTATATTTTCCTAATAAGCCTCCAGATAACTGGCATTCTTCTCTAAAACAGGTATGCAAAGAGAAAATATTATGAGAAATTGATTCCTATGTATAACTTCATACTGAATGAGCACACACTGTTTTTTTTCAGTGAGTATGATATGTTTCTTCTGCAGCAAGACTCGACTACATAAAGCACAAAGTAGTTTGCTTGTGCTTGAAAGTCAAATGAGCCTGTTTTTCCATTTTCCTCTTCCACTGTGCAGTTTTCTCTGAAGTGACACAGTATACAGTAGTTCTATTAAGGGTAGCTGAGTCACCAAGAATGTTCACATTTGTAGATCAGGTGTGAGTAATAATAAGACAAATTGCCTGGCACTACTCAGCTGGACCTCTGTCACTCTGTGCAGACTATTTGTTGCTTATTTGCTGATAGCTTTACCTTTAGTTAATGCCTAGCCTGATACATTCTCAGATATTTTTCTGTGGCTGTACTTTTTGAATTGTGTGCATAGCAATGGGACCTTTATTCATTCTGTAACTGTTACAAGAAAAGCAAGGGCAGAGCAGGGCAGGGCAGGACAGGACGCAGGTTCTTTGTCTGTCTGCATAAAATGTCCCCCAGAAAGAGTAGAGAGAAGGTGAGAAATAGCATGAGATTTCTATATTTTGTAAGGAAGCCTAATACCAAGTTCTGCCTGTTAATTATACAGTATGGATTTGGCATTTAGGTTCTAAATAATAGGTGCTTTATTTTTGGTACTAACTGAATAATTCTCATCAGAAATTACAACTGAGACCTTTAACTCCTAAACCCAAACCACTTTGGAACATCTGTATGCATTGTGGCCTTAAACACACACCACAGAGAAGAAGGTTACATAGCTACCCAGTAGATGTGGGTCAGATATAAAACATGAATTATGAAGACAGTAGGCATTTGAACTGTGTTTTAAAAAAGTCATGATCCAAAATCTAAGCATCATATGTAATTGGTATACACTTTTATGGACATTGCTAAATGTTTTCCCCATTTTCCTCTGCAAGCCTAATTATAATGTAGACACTAGATTATATCCTATTTCAATGTGTCAGTCCATTGTGGTTGACATTGTGAGAGTGCACTTAGCTGGAAATAAAAATAAAAATAATAATAATAAAAAAAAAAAAAAGCTTCAAAGCAGAATGCACTTGCCTCTCTTCATTTTTAAGCACTGTTTGAGGAGAAGATATCTCCAGTAATAGCTAAAAATATGTTGCACCGGTCATTCAAGAACTGAAAACCATAAGCCTCACTGTAGTCAGCCTTTCATCTTTCACCAACCAAGAGGTCTACAGGTGAGGCTAAAATTTGTTTCCCTTCCTCCCACTCAGAAGAATGAAAACTTCCTGGTGTGAGAAATGGAACACTAAATCAAATAACATGATCCATGATAGCACTTAGCTAGGAAAGGGTACACCTAGCTTTTATCCTTAAACAAATTCATTATACAAAAATTTGTAAATAATATAGGTTTAAGCCACTTGATTTGAGAAAATAAGTAATGCTAGAATAAAGAAGGAAATGGCCACTTAGCAGCTATCCCTGAAAGCTCTCCCAGGCAAGATCTGTTTAGGCATGTGTGCTACCTGAATTCAGAAGCAGTAAAGTAAAATCAGGCAGACCAGTTGAATATCATTTGGATGATAACTGAAACTTGAACTAAGAATTCTGAGGATGCTACTGAAGACTGTCTTTATGAGTGGTACTCTAGTAGTACCCCAATGAATACGTGAGAACTCATTCACTGATTTCCAAAATTATTTCAGATTTGGTTTATGTATTTTATTTATTTTATTTATTTATTTATTATGTATTTTACCCTACCTGAGTTAAATCCAAGGAAGCAAAGAGAGTGGAGACAAATAACAATCAAAAAAAAAAAAAACGTAGTAGTATGAATATCTATTTTCTGGTTAATGTCTCCTGTTTTTCTGCAAGGAGAATAGTAAGGTTTTACTCTCACAGATCTGAAAGGGGAGTAAGTCCAGCTAGTCACAAAAACCTTTATCTTTTATCTAAGAAAAAGAATAAAACATGGAAGTGCTGCATGAGTTATGTAACCTGCCTGAGCTGCCTGGTTGAGTGAATTTTGAAATAGATACAAGGAAACTCTGTCATAAAGTCTGAAATGCACACTTCTTCCTAACTGGATGACCAAGCATATGATTTTTAATAAATAAATAAATAAATAAAAGAAATAAAATTTAGATACAAGGAAATAACTGCACCAGGACTTTCTCCTTTTCTCTTTTTTTCCTTGTTATTTTTTCTTAAAGTACTTCCAAATAAATGAATGTTTTAAATTATTTTATCTAATGCCACAGTTCCTTTTTCTGTGAATTACTCCAAACTTAACATACTCAGTGAAATAATAATAATAATAATAATAATAATAATAATAATAATAATAATAATAAAAGAAATTTTAAAAAAAGAAATCTCCAACAGTGTGTTTCTTTGTCTTCCCTGGCACAGCAGAACAGGTGATGACTTCAATATCATTGCTTAGCAAGCTATTACTATCAATGTTACCTGTATGTAACCCAAAGAAAGATGAGCACTTGAAAAATTAAGTTATTGATTCATTGTACAGGCGGCCAAAGGAGAATTAGGCCCAAGGTCTGAGTTCTTTTAACACTTAGCTTTGCAGTATCCTCTTTGTCAGTGTGTAAGTTTACCATTTATGTTGTGACTATATCACTTCAGTTAATTACTCAGTTTCTTTTATGCACGTGAGTATGAAAATAAACATCAGTTTAATGACGACATAATTTAAACAACACGAAGAAATTATATAATTTTAAATCCACCTGACTGATAGCACCATAAACTAGCATACACAGAAATCAAAATAAATTCATACTGTGTAGACTTTGAGAAGCAATTGGGTGTCTGAAGAATAATAAATGTATACAATGGCCTATTAGGCAAGGGTATTCAAGGAAAAACACTGGAATCAAGAACATGAAATACAAAGAAGAGAACTTGTTTTGACAGGTTAAATGCCCTTTACTCTTTCCTAAAAATCAAAAGAAAAAGGGGGGGGGGGGGGGGGGGGAGGGAGGGGACAAGGGGAATGGTGGTTGTTCTTATTTATGGCTTTCCTTAGGGAAAATGTGTCCTTGTTGCATATTCTTGTTTAAATGCCCTGTAAAATGATTATGATACCTGCTGTAGAACAACTTGACTGGTTTATGCCCACACAAATAGAACTGTGATGTTGTAAATCTAAGAGCTGCTATAATGTCCATACACACTATGCTGGAATTGCCTGCGATCCTCTATTATTTGTCTTTAAATGTTTTGTGCTCCTGACACAAATCCAATATTGCTTGCTTGGCTGGAGGATGTTTTCAGATTCCAAGGTCATTTGCTTTGACCAGTGGTTCATGAACCCTGTAAACAAACATTTTCAAGCTCTGTGTCTGTATGCATGCTATTGTATTAAAACAAGCAAACAAACAACATCTCTATATCAAACATAATCCAAAGATTCTGGCATGACCATAAGAAGTGTCAACAAATGAATGAAATGGAAATAGTCAGGTAGTCCTGAGTTATGGGTCCCATGGGTAAAGCTGTTGCCTTTTTTGTCTGTTACATAATTGCACAGAAAAACATTAAAGTTGGCAAATGACTGTTTATCCTTCTATAAAGGACCCAAACACATCACCTCCTTCACATGACAGTTTCCAATTACACCACACCAAGTTACATTTTAATTAAACCCTAACAACTTTTGTTGGCTTTACTCATATGGACAGCTGAGCTTCACCACAACCACCCTGCTCAAAGGGAAAGGGGGAGAAAATACAGTGGAAATGTTGCAAGGATTGAGATAAGAACAGGGACGTCACTCAATAATTATAATTGCAGGCAAAACAGACTCAGGATAGGGAGATTAATGTAACTGATTACACATTACTAACAAGCTAGAGAACTGAGAAACTGAAAAATAAAAAATAATAGCTCCTCTCCACAGGGTGCAGCTCTGGCCTGGGGCCTGCTCCTGTGGGGGCTCTCCATGGGCTGCAGCCTCCTCCAGGCCACATCCACCTGCTCCACCGGGGGCTCCTCCACAGACTGCGGTGTGGAGATCTGCTCCATGTGGATTTGGACCCATGGGCTGCAGGGGGACAGCCTGCTCCACCAGGGGCCTCTCCACAGCCTGCAGGGTAACTTCTGCTCCGTGCCTGGAGCATATCCTGCTGTCCTTCTGCACTGGTCTTGGTGTCTGCAGGGCTGGTTCTCACTCCTCACTCTCCCAACTGCTGTTGTGCTGCAGTACTTTCCCGTTCTTAAGTGTGCTGTCATGGAGGCACAAACAACATTGCGTATTGGCTCAGCTCTAGCCAGTGCCAGGTCCCTTTGGAGCTGGCTGAAACTGTCCCTTATTTAACATGGGGAAGCTTCTGAATTCTTCTTACACAGGCCACCCCTGAAGCCCCCCTTGCTACCAAAACCTTGCCACATAAACTCGGTACACACCTAATTCATTCTTTTCTAAAAACTAAAGACTTGACCCATTGGAAAACCATTTTGCCACAGAGAGTCATCCCAAATAAAATTCTTGACCTACTTTTCCATCTGTAAAACATACATAATAATAGAATCACAAAATGGTTGAGGGTGAAAGGTACCTTCGGGTGTCATATTGTCCAAAATCCCACCTCAAGTAGAGGCACCCAGAGCAGCTTTGAAATTCTTTGGCCCAAATGTTTGTTCAGTCTTAGGAACCAGACTAAATATAATTTGATATAAAACCACCAAAGTACAAATTATGTAGATATAAGGGACTTAGAAGCAAGAATTCACTGGTCTGATTCTATGCCGCCAAATTATTTGCTAATACAGGGATTGCCTAGGGTTTTTCTTTGGTAGACTAAAGGTATCATGTAGTTTTAGTGAACCACCTATATGATCCTTGCTTCTACCTTTTCCAGTTTTAAGCTACTGCAGCCCATAAATATTTTCCCCCTAAATATTTTTGATGATATGATTCCAATTTTCTGATTTATGTATCTAATCATTCATCAGTTACCATGTTAATGCTTCCACCAAATATTTATTTTGAAACAGATCTTAATGAAACCTTGTTGTTTTTTTGTTTTTTTTTTCTACATGAGCAATTCTGATCTTTTATTTTAGAGACTCCTGCCATCTAGAATGGCTACCTGCCATTTGCAGTGAGGGAGGCAGCACTTAATAATTAATATGATGGATGACAAATAGAGTTGGACATGTTTTCCCTTGGTTGCAGTATACTTAAGGAAATATTTTATGTTCATATAAATGATTCTGTAATTCAGTGAAAGTTTAACTTGCCACCACAATAGCAATAAAACTAATAAGTGGGTTGAATATTGAAACAACAGTCTTTAGGATTTGTGTGTGTGTGTGTGTGTGCATGTGCATGTGTGTGCATGTTGGAAGCCTTGTTAATTCTACTTGCAGTGAACACTTTCAACTGATAATCAAACTTTAAATGACCTAAAGGAGATGCCTACTGATATGTCATGGTCAAATGGTCAAATACACGGGGAATCAATATGATGAGAAACTGACAAACTGAGAAAAAAAAAAAAAAAATATATATATATATATATATATATATTATTGTAGCAGTAGGCTCCAGCTGGAAATAGGAAAAATGAAAAATGAATTCCAGAGAAAATACTATTTTTCAAATTCAGGTCTGTGGTAATGAAACAGAATGACTGAATTTCAGTAATTCTTCAGATCTACATACAGATATATGTATAGAGTTAAGATGAGAAGTCACTTGCCTTTATAGTAAACTGAAACCTTTTCCATAGTTAGCCTTATGAAATATAAATATTTCACATATTATTGTCCTTAAATTAATTATTATTTTGTCTTCTTCTTCTTTAAATGAATATTCACATTATTTGGAAAATATAGGAGAAAAATAGGTGAAGGAAATGCAAATCAAAGCATGCGTTTATCATATAGTCAGCTATAAAATAGAAAGTAAGAAGGAGTATATTTGTTATTTCTTGCATTTAACTTATGAATAGAATGAAGAAATTCATTTCATTCTGGAGAGTAAAACAATTTCAGGAATATGAGCTAGCTGCTCAATAATCGTAAATTAAAAGATTTCCTTTCCTCAGATCTATTGAGGTCACTTTTATTCTTTGAGGGCTTTACATTTCACCCTGTGGCAGACTGCTCAGAATGCCTAACAGGATAATTACATTTCCCAAACTGGATGACAACTGGAAAGATGATAACAATGTACAACTGTTTAACTGAACAGAATCTTGAATATTAATTTTGTTTTATAATTGCCTACATTTGGAGGCACTGATGTTTCTTTTTTTCTTTTTTTTTCAACCAAGTACTTTTTTCCCACATTTTTTCCATTTCCTCTTTTTTTCATCTTTTGTTAGATAAATGATCATTTCCTGTGACATACATGCTGGTAAATATATATAGAACATATTTTTAATAGCTTTACTCAAATATTATCTGATCTTATTAGGACAGCAGCATATATTGATTTAAATATTTTAAAACTTATTATTTTTCCATGACAGAGGAGACCATGTTTTCATATAAATGAATAAATAGTTATAATTTCTCAATAAATGATTGAAAAAACATGCATTTCAGCATTTGTAATTCATATGCTTGTTAATGATCTGAAGTAAATGTATAATTATTAGTTTAAAGTATAGTAGTATTAAGATTCTAGGAAGTGATAAAATAGAAAAAAGATCACGATTTACAGGCTAGATCTAGATTTTAATGATCTTGGGCCTTTTCATAAATTAGTCACAAGCAAATAATGTAAATGGTAATTTTAATATTTCTGAATCAAGGCAAACTCTACTTGAATTATATTCTTAAAAGCAGTGGCTAGGTGTCCTGGTTTCAGTTAGAACAGAATTAATTTTCTTCCTAGTAGCTGGTGGAATGCTGTGTTTTGGCTTAGGATGAGAAGAGTGCTGATAACACCCCAATGTTTTAATTGTTGCAGAGCAGTGCTTATACCAAGCCAAGGACATCTCAGCCTTTTGCTCTGTCCTGCCAACAGGCAGGCTGGGGGTGCAGTAAGAGCTGGGAGGGGACAGACCCAGGACAGGTGACCCAAACTAGTCAAAGGGGTATTCCATACCATCTGATGTCATGCTAAACAATATATAGGGGTGGCTAGCCGGGGGGAGGAGGCCGGACTGCTCAGGGTTAGGCTGGGCATCGGTCAGCGGGTGGTGTGCAATTGCATTGTGCATCACTTGTTTGTACATATTATTATTACTTTCCTATTATCACCATTGTATTATTATTATTATTATTGTTATTATTATTTTGTTATTATTATTTTCCTGTCTTATTAAACTGTCTTTATCTCAACTCATGGGCTTCACTTTCCATTTCTCTCCCCCGTCCCAGAGAGGGAGGGGGGAGGGTGAGCAAACGGCTGCGTGGTGTTTAGCTGCCAGCCGGGTTAAACCACGACACTAGGTATAATTTTCAATTACATATGGACAATTAATTACTTTACTTGTTGAGATCTGAATTTTAAAAATATGATCAAAGTTATTTTTAAGATACATTCTTTTTCAAAGAGACTGATTCAGGAAAGGTAGATGTTACAACAGGTAAATGAAATGTTCATTGTGTTTTCTTTATATTTAAAATTCAGAAAACTTTTTTTATGAAAAAAAAATAGGAAAAAAATAATAGAAAAAAAAAAAATGATGTGCTGAAGTCTTTCCTGGCACTATGATTCTGTATTATTCTTCTGTTGTTTCCTGCTTCTTTACAAATACTTATTTTAATTTAGTCAAAGTCCATCAGCAGCCATTTTTTAAAACATATTCCCTGGTCTCTGTTCTTCATACTGTTCTGCAGACATCTGTTTTTGTTTGTTTGTTTGTTTGTTTTTTCTTTATCATTATGACTTACTTTTTCCTAACAGCTTTTGATCTTTTTTATGCTGTAATTAAGACACAAATTAAGATACAATAGTACTGTTAATTGTCACTTCCATTGGAGCAAATTTCAGATGTTTGAATAATGGGCACACACAGATACAAGACATTTTTATTTTTCAAAAATATAGTATTAGAGTTTCTTTCATTTTTTTTCAAGACTTTCCATATTGAATGTCCTAAATAAATAAATAAATAAATAAATAAATAAATAAAATTTGTTCTGAAGTATCAAAAATATCCTTGGTCTTTGAGAATGCAAACATTAGTTTGAACAGACCTTGTTTTCTTTTTCTTCTTTTCTTATTATCTATATCTACCACACAGTGACATTTCTGTTTTGCTTCCAGTCTTTGTAACCCAGTTCATAGATATTTGCCCTGGCACTTACCAGTTCTACTTGGTAGTCTGCTAGGATTTATTTTTTTTTTTAGAGAGAGATATTGCACTAATCTCTATTGCCATTTAGTAGGAATCTTCTCACCAGGATTCAGTTATGCCCACAAGATCACAACCACCATCATTTAGCAACCTTTTTTTCTTTTTGGTTCTTTGTGTTTGATCTCATCCTTCTAGCATTGTGTACAGGCACTCTTCACACATTACAGCATACAAAAGGCACTAGCCTTTTAATTCTTCATACTTCATTCTTTTGACAAATATATCTGATTTATTGAGATACTAAATGTGGCAAAAACCAAGCAGAACTCAAAGGAAGGATTAAACTTTCATATAGATAATAATATTTTATAGATAATAACCTCTACAGTTATATGTTCTACAAAGCCATCAAATAAACAAGCAAAACACAAAGCCTTCTTGCTTCAGGGTTTAATAAACTGCTAACTACCTCTCATTAGAAATAAAATTGACTTAACACAGAATTGCCTGTTAGGGCGTGTAAAATTTCCTCCTCCTCTTAAGAAGAGCTGTAGGAGTATCACAACCCTTATGAAGATAAGACTTATTTGGGTGCCTAATTTCAGGCACCTATTTCTAAATACTTTCACCAGCTGAGAGGTCCTGTTCTGAAATTATGCTGTGAAATTAACTGACAGCATTATATGTTATATTGTGGTGTACAAATAAGAGAAACTTGACACTAGCGTGTACTATTGCGTTAGTAAGAGTTGCTGAATAATCTCTAAACTTAACCTAAGTAACAATTATTAAGCTTTTGTTTCTGTAATTATTTTGACCTTTTTTCAACATGCTTGCCCCCCCTACCCCTCACCCTCATCCCAGATACTCTAGGAGTATAGGTGTGGGATTTCTGCAAATATGACTTCCAAGTATCAGTACTCTCATCAGGTGATCTGTTCCAAGTCAGTCGCATGCTGCTGTGGAGCAGGCGAACATGGCAGGCACATACTTTTCTGCATCAAGGTCACTCGAGGCAGCTGAGGGAGCTGCCCTCGAGGGCTTCTGACAAGATGCAGGTGGAGTCAGCAGCAGCAGAGACCCATTTCACAGCCACTTGCCTGGTGTTTTATTATCTGTGATTCTATGTCCTGACTATGTCATTCCTCTTCCACACAAATAAATTGACTGTTTTCACACTTAGACCCTCTATTCCCTATAGTCTTTGCTTCCTACTGTAGATGTCAATAATATCAAAAGAAGTTTTGAGCTGGAAGCTGGGATTTGTTTTGCAGTCAACATTATTTTTAGTGGCAGACATCCAGAATCATAGAATCATTAAGGTTGGAAAAGACCTTCGAGATTGTCTGGTCATACCCCTACCACCAATATCACCCACTATACCATGTCCCTAAGCACCATGTCCAACCTTTCCTTAAACACCCCCAGGGACGGTGACTCCACCACTTTCCTGGGCAACCCATTCACAGAGTCTGACTACTCTTTCAGAGAATAAATGTCTAAACCTACCCTGGCGCAGCTTGAGACCATTCCCTCTGATCCTATTGCTGGTTATCTGCAAGAAGAGGCCCATTCTCAGCTCCCCACAACTTCCTTTCAGGTAGCTGTAGAGAGCAATAACATCTCCCCTGAGCCTCTTCTTCTCCAAACTAAACAATCCAAGTTCCCTCAGAGCCACTCCTCTTAGGACTTGTGTTACAGACCCTTTGCTAGCTTCATAGCCCTTCTTTGGACATGCCTCGATATCTTTCTTATACTGAGGGCCCAAAACAGAGCACAGTACTCGACGCGCAGCCTCACCAGAGTTGAGTACAAGTGGATGATTACCTACCTGGTCCTGCTGGCTACGCTATTCCTGATACAAGCCAGGGTGCCATTGGCTTTCTTGGCCACCTGGGCACACTGCTGGCTCATGTTCTGAAGTCAAACAATACCCCCAGATCCTTTTCCTCTGCAGAGCTTTCCAACCACTGTGCCCCAAGACTGTAGTGTAATCAGAACAAAATCAGAACAAAAGCTTTCTCTGTGTATGAATTTTTCATTTATATTTTGTCTATTTAGAAACAGTGGTATGATAACTGTAACAACAAAACACTTTTAGTCTAAATCTGGGACTATTTTTTTGAGGATTTTGATTATTTGCTCCTTATCATATACTGTAAAACATTTACTATTCGCTGGAAATTAAACGTTAATAAAGACAAACTTTGGGACATTTCTGCATTAATACTAACACCTTCATATAGTTTTGAATCCAAATTTTTATTTTAGAATGTATTTGAAATGGCACTTTTTTTTTTTTTTTTTATTCTGTGAACAAATGTGAGGATTCATTTCATCCTTCTATTCTAAGGTAGTTACTAAATCATCTTGCACTTTTTTTCCTAATGAATAACCAGCAGTGTGTGGTCATTCATCATCCCGTATTAGATCAAAGGTCCGTGCTACCCTTTTCATTCCCCAAATATTGAATCGGTCACTCATTTCTAAACACAGACAAAAGAACGAATCTTAAACCAAAGCCTATGTATCCACAGAAAGGTAGTGAGAAATTATGATAGATAGAAAGCCCAACAGAATACTGAAAGTCATGTATGAATACAATATGTGGAAAACCAGAATAGTTCAGGCAAAATCTATAAATATAAATATGGAGAGAGAGAGAAAGAAGGAGGGTGGGTAGGAGGGAGGGAGACGGAGATTAACTATCTCCTGGAAATACTAATGTTTTTCATAGTATAAAAAAAAATTATTATAGTTTATGGTAGCTAATCTGTTAAATTTGGTTGTTCTACATAGTTGTACAGGATATCAAAGGTGAAAGGTGATGATTTATGTATTTATGGATGGGTAGATGAAATGGATAAGTGAAATAAATCCAAAGTCAGTGAAGTAATGATGACACCTCTGTATCTTCATCTCTGCAGGGCTTAAATTAAGCTAAAACTTCAAAGCATTTGTCTATAGCTCTGAATAGGTATCCATATAAGAATACAACTCTACATTCTCATTGTTGTTAATCCAGATGATTAATTGCTGAGAATTGACTTTATCGAAGAAGACTGTCATTTTTTAAAATGATAAACAAAACTAGAAACTGACACTTGTCATACTAGTAACTCACACTCAAAGCAATATTTCTTCATTAAATTTTGCTGTCTTCAGTGTTTAAAATTACTTAAAATTAGCAGTTTTACAGCTTTAATCTGCTTATTTATTTTATACACAATCTCTCTTTCCCCCTCCATATTATTAGTCCCCCCCCATTAGTCAAATGCAAAATGCAACATTAGCACGTTTACAATATTTAATCGGTGAACATTTTGTCTTCCTTTTTTAAATAATATGCTATCTACAGTATGAAATAGCTTATCATTTGAATGGGATAGATATATTTACCTTATTTTACTCTATCTACACAGTTAAATTAATATTATGTGTTTCCAGTGTTGGAAATTTTGGAAATTGATCAAATCTTTGATCTTCTGGTGGATGTACCAAGTCTTACAGAGGTTAAAACTCTAACACTCCTATTGCTTCGGTTAGTTATACTATTTCAGTTTCAGTGCTTTTTGCCACTGTTATTCTGCAGATAAAAATAATAGCAATGATGGCCCAATTTCATGGTATCACAGATAATGTTGTTGACAAAAAAAAACTTTCAAGTGATTTTGTCTTTGAAGGAAAAACAATTCTAGTTTTTTGTTTTTGTTTTTAATTTTAGTTCTTTATATAAAAAGCAACAACAACAATAAACAAGTAAGAAAGCAAAAAAAAAATTACTCTTCTTTCTCTCTGTATTTATCTGTCTCTAGGAATCTTTGATTTGTGAGAAATGAAACAACATCTTTCTCTAAAAGAAAATTGTTTGCTTTTTTTTTTTTTTTTCCTGACATTGGTCATTCAGCATTTAGTTTAGAGTTTAGTTAGATTAGATAGTCTATGCTTCTTGTTTAAGTTTATGATCACCCTGAGAATCATAGATCTAATCCACTTTTTGTCGCGCTAAATTCTATGGATATGGAAACACTCTGAAAATAGCATATTTTGATAACAAACCCTTGCCTTTCCAGCACCAAGAACGCTATGTATAATTTTTTATAAATAATTCTGATGAAGCATATTAAGCAATATAAGAACATTTTGTTTCTATCAAATAATCAAATAAAAAAAAATCAAAAATTCTGTATTTTGTTTTACTATCTTTAAAAACATTGTGCATACTCATCAGAAATAATCATAATTTACTAATTTAATTTGAGCTGTAATTTAGTTGCTTTCAACCATTTAATTAGCATATTGTCTCAATTTCAGGCATCAATAAGGAAAATACATAGAATCACAGAACCATAGAAGAACAATTCCACTGGGAGGACCTCAGAAGGTCTAAAGTCCAGTGTCTTGCTCATAGAAGACTCATCTTTGAGGTGAGAAAGACAACTCTGGGCAGACAGACAGCTGAACTCTGACAGAGACTTTACGTTCTCTCTGAGGAGCCTGTGCAAGTTTGTTCTCATCATACTTTTTTTTTTGTTTAATCCTTATTTCCTGTCTGAAACTGGATCCAGTTCTCCTGCCATGCACAAGTCCCAAAATCCCACAAGATTAGCAGTTTAAGATGAGTACCCGGTATATGCCCTAACTATGATGATAGCTGCAATATCACAGAGAATACAAATTGGTGATAGATACCTGTTTTTTAGACAAGTCCTTAACAAATATTAAAAATTTGCTTGTAGATTAGAGGTGTTTTTTGCTTGTAGATTAGAGGTGTTTTATTATTTTTATTTTTTTAATGTTCATTCTTTGGTACTTTCACAATGCTTCCTTGAAGCAGTTTTAAGGAAAACCTCATGTTATTCCTGGAGAGTTGTCAGGAATTCCTCTGATAAAAACTTATTCTGGCCTGAATTCTATTTTTAGCGACATTTTTCTCTGGGAATTAATTTATCTCACTGAGATTTTAACAGTATTACATATCATTATCTTAACCAGAAAACATTTTGTGTATTTTTCATAAAATAGAAATTTTATCTGTATTTTTCATAAAATACATCTTACAGAGTAAGTTTTATTAGTTCTTATAATATATGTGGTACTTAATACAGGAATTACTTCCAATTGTCTTCGTCATTTTCATTTTTCAACATTCCATCAATTTCTATACCTATTTTAAAATCATTTCATTTTAAAGTCTTTTTTTTTTTTTTTCAATTTTCAGATTTAACTAGTCCTGTAAAATAAAAAAAAAATAAAAAATAAGTCCTGTAAAAAAAAGTTTGAAATACAATGAGGTAATATAGTTATTAACTTTATTTTAACTTCTTACATTGTATTATATCTACAGTATACTGCCAGTATTACAGCATTAGGCTATCACCATCAGTATGCTGTAGTTAGTTTAAGGACTTCCACAGAGCTATCGATTTAAAAACCAAGTCATTTTTTTTTTTAGAAATTAAAAACAATAAATATATTATCCCATGCTGTTGTTGAAACAATCGCTAAGAGTAAACATTTTATTTTCACAATAAATACCAGATTTTGATTGTTATCTCTAGTTATTCTTTCTTCATTTATTTCCTTCCTTTATTGGGTCCTCATAGCTGATCAGGCCTTTGATCAGAGCTGGTTGTTCATAAAAGTTGGAATTAGTTTATGGCAATAAACTAATCCAGACAGACTGAATTTCAGTTCTGTAATCCAAAGTAATTTACGTTATGACATTTCTCCGCATAGTTATCAAAATTATTGATTTCAGGGTAGTGACAACAATTAAAATCTGGAAAGGATCTCTTATTCATTTTTTGTCTGTACAGTCTTTAGTATAAAATTACTGTGAAAATCTATAAATTATTTAATTACTTGTTAGATTTAATGTAATTATTCAGGGCAGGTGATTACTTTTTGTTTCTGTGCTCTACACTTCAGTCTGTTTTCTTCTTGTTGCACCATTTGAAGCTATGCATGGTCTTATATCCACTTATAAGTTAGGGTGCAAACTTGAGATTTCTTCAACCACTATACATCTGAATGTTGTTTTGTTAGCAGGCCATCTAAAGACATTGAAAGCTTCATACCTGCTCATATCTGATGTAAAACATTTTTATCTTGCTTATTTGACTCTACTTTTTTTTTGTGAGACATAACCAAAAAGAATGGTTATGCTTCATTTATTAACAGTGAAGTAAATTTCTAGATCATGAATCTCCTCTCAAAAAGAAACAGATGAAATTACTTTTTTTTTTTTTTTTCCTAGTTCACTTACTTCTCTGCAGTCCAATGGTCTGTAATGCCACTTTCTAAATATTTCACAACTTTATTAGTCATTAGTCACAATTATGTTAGTACTGTTATGAGCAAAAAGTGCATAAAATTTCTTATTGAATTAAAACTGGCAAAAGATAAATCTCTGGAATGAGATTTCAAGGTACTTTGTCATTGTTTTGCTTTAGGTGTCCACTCTGCACAATCGTATCTCTTATAGATGTTAAATACGTTCATTGATATATACTTTTCTCTATTTTATGTCACCAGAATTTTGCAATTGTTCAGTGTAGCCTTTGATCACTTTTACGTAATCTCTCTAAGCTGTGAAGGATACAGCTGTGTTTGGATAACACAGTTCTGAAATACTTGGAGAAATTATATTGATCTGTCTTTTAGATGATACATCTTTTAGGTTACACATGTAGTGTATTACTATTTTTACATCAGAATAGCAGTGCACAAGTATTATATGCTTTTCTGACCTCAGATCTTGAAATGTGGAAAGATCCCTTTGACAGTTTTGTTTAATAAACATAATTAGTACCATTTATGTGGTAAAAAAATGTTACTTAAACCTGCAAAGCTTTACCCAGTTTATGATACATTTGACACTGCATGCATGTAGGTACCTGCATGTGGACCTATACTACTTTGGAAAAGTGCAAATCAGTACTCCATTATCAGTAACATAGAGAAGTTTATTCTAATGTCCCACAGAAATTTGTCAGAAATTGTACTTCCCTGCTATACTAACTTAAAAAGGATGTCTGTTCTATTTCTACTTGAATTCCATTATCAATTCAGAAAAACACAGATGAAAGAGTTAGCATGGGGAGGTTAAATGAAAGGAAGGAATATATATATATATATATATATATATATATTCCTTATTTATGTCTCCTTAATAATCTCTCTTTATATATACAATATATTCTTTCCTCATATATATATAAATATATCATCAAAGATATATATATATTATATCTTTATATCATTATTATATATATATATATATATTATAATGATAAACACAGTCCTGTCATAAGCACTGCAGGAAATACACATTCCTAATGATCACAGGAAGAGACATACTGTGTGGGAGACATACCATTGAATACTGACATGACTTGGCACAAAGAGAGTCTTGTGTTTTATTGTTACTGATAGCTTCCTTAGCTTATGTTGAAATACAAGGGCCATCACTGTAAGAAGAAAGGGAATTGGAAGAACTATAAATTATCAAGATTATGAAGTTTCCTATGATGCTACAGTTGATGGTTTAATAAAGGAAAGAATAACTGATAGAGAATACATTCTCAAAAAAAAAAAAAAAAGGAAGGGAAGGGAAGGGGAGGGAAGGGAAGGGAAGAGGAGGGAAGGGAAGGGAAGGGAAGGGAAGGGAAGGGAAGGGAAGGGAAGGGAAGGGAAGGGAAGGGAAGGGAAGGGAAGGGAAGGGAAGGGAAGGGAAGGGAAGGGAAGGGAAGGGAAGGGAAGGGAAGGGAAGGGAAGGGAAGGGAAGGGAAGGGAAGGGAAGGGAAGGGAAGGGAAGGGAAGGGAAAAAGAATTCTAGCACCTACATACAGTTCAGAATTTAAAATGAAAACTTAGGATTCTGGAATTTTGAAATAAAAAGTTATAACACACTTCTCTTCACCAAAAATAACATGTGGAAAGGAGAACATTCTTATAGGTATTGTTGGTAGTATGTGTTCAGGAATGCTTTCAGGCATTCTAACCTTATCTTTTTTCATAACTGTTACTAATTTTTCTGGTAATGATGCCATGATTACAGGATTACAGTTTTCCAGATCCACTTAATCCTTTTTTAAAGATTGATGTCACATTTGCTACCCTCCAATCTTCAGGTAACAAAAAAGTGTAAAGGAAAAGTCAACCCATAGCCATTAACTATTTTAACTCTCAGCTTTTAAAACACTTTCATATGGGTAATATATGCAGCCTGGGTAATATGATAGCATTCATTTTGTCTTTTTACAACATAACCTCTTCAATAGTTACTTCAGTTGGAGAGTTACTTCATATACTCAGATACTTCATACTCTTCAATAGTTACTTCAGTTTGGCTCAGCCAACTCCTGCTGAAAATTTTTCCTAAAGGTATTTTTTTGATACTATACACAAAAGCAAATAATTCATTCAGCTTCTCTGCAGTAATGGTGACATATCTAAGAAACACCTTTTTCTTCCAATGGTCAACCATTGGATCTAACACTGCATGGCAGTCTTTTGGCTCTTGATGAATTGGAAGAAATTATAGTATCATTTATTACATTAGCCAGTTCCTTTAACCAGTCAGACCTCCTCTGGTCACGTGTCTGATATTACTGATTTCATCATTTAAGAATAAATATTTCCATTCCTTTATTCCTACCTATTCCTTAGATTTTCAGCATTCATATAGATATACTATCTGGTACATTTCTTGTCACTGTATTTAATAGTACTAATTTTGTTCTTCTTTTCATACATTAATACCTCTGTTTTCTGACTTTTCTGTCTGTTGAGGATACAGAGTTTTCAAGTCTTTCTTGGCAGAAATTATTTTACAGAAGTTATCCCATCCTCCCCATAGTGTCATGCACTTTGCAATGCTTAACTACTTTGAGTTTTAATTTTCAGCAATATCTGTAACTCAAAATAAACCAGAGATCTGGGGGAAAAATCATGATATTGACTTGTCCTAAATCAGTGTGATACAAACTATAATAAGGTCATAAGAAAGAGCTCATTTGACTCAATCCCTCATTCTATATTTTGACAGAATACATGTCTATTGTATACTTCTATAAAATCTCAACTTCTGTGAAATAGTCACACAGATATTCTTCAGAAGGCAGACCATACACATGAAATATGACTGGATGTGTAGAGAAACACATCATATCATCAAACATGTATGAAACTCCGGGCCATGTGATCTGCTCAAGAGTATTTAAAATGGATTGTCAAAACAGGAAAAATACAGTCAACTTCCTTCTTGTCCTTAGGATGTACCTTTCCCACCACCACCACCCCCCCCCAAAAAAAAAAAAAAAAAAAAAAAAAGAGAGAGAGAGAGAGAGTGTCATAGTTTAACCCGGCAGGCAGCTAAACACCACACAGCCATTTGCTCACCCTCACCCCTCCCTCTCTGGAATGGGGGAGAGAAATGGGAAAGTGAAG
Organism: Aythya marila; assembly: GCF_965140915.1. Taxonomy (NCBI): domain Eukaryota; kingdom Metazoa; phylum Chordata; class Aves; order Anseriformes; family Anatidae; genus Aythya; species Aythya marila. The sequence goes on along the minus strand of NC_139042.1, from coordinate 41,072,161 downwards.
CCTGTGAGTTGAGATAAAGACAGTTTATTAAGACAGGAAAATAATAATAACAATAATAACAACAATGATAATAGTACTATTACTAATAATGTGTACAAAACAAGTGATGCACAATGCAATTGCTCACCACCTGCTGACCAATGCCCAGCCTAACCCCGAGCAGTCCAGCCCCCTCACCCCAGCTAGCCACCCCTATGTATTGTTTAGCATGATGTCAGATGGTATGGAATACCCCTTTGGCTAGTTTGGGTCAGCTGTTCTGGGTCTGTCCCCTCCCAGCTCTTGCTTCACCCCCAGTCTGCCCGTTGGCAGGACAGAGTGAGAAGCTGAGATGTCCTTGGCTTGGTGTAAGCACAGCTCTGCAACAATTAAAACATCAGCATGTTATCAGCACTCTTCTCATCCTAAGCCAAAACATAGCATTCTACCAGCTACTAGGAAGAAAATTAACTCTGTCCTAACTGAAACCAGGACAGAGAGAAAGAAATAAAAATAAAATAAATAATCACAGAATCACAGAATTTCTAGGCTGGAAGAGACCTCAAGATCATCGAGTTCAACCTCTGAACTAACACTAACAGTCCCCACTAAACCATATCCCTAAGCTCTACATCTAAACGTCTTTTAAAGACTTCCAGGGATGGTGACTCCACCACTTCCCTGGGCAGCCTGTTCCAATGTCTAACAAACCTTTCGGTAAAGAAGTTCTTCCTAACATCCAACCTAAAACTCTCCTGGTGCAACTTAAGCCCATTCCCCCTCGTCCTGTCACCAGGCATGTGGGAGAACAGACCAACCCCCACCTCACTACAGCCTCCTTTAAGGTATCTGTAGAGAGCAATAAGGTTGCCCCTGAGCCTCCTTTTCTTCAGGCTGAACATATCCAGCTCCCTCAGCCGCTCCTTGTAGGACTTGTTCTCCAGGCCCCTCACCAGCTTTGTCACCCTTCTCTGGACCCGCTCAAGCACCTTGATGTCCTTCTTGTAGCGAGGGGCCCATATAAATAAAGAAAGAAAGAAAGAAAGAAAAGAAAAAAAAAGTGTATACAGAGAATTAAGTAAACACTGCCAAAGCATATCTAAGCAATGTTGACTGACATAGCTGACTACTCCTGAATTTAAAGATCAAATCTTCAATCAAGTAAAAATAATTTATATTCCTTAATTAACAAAGATTTCAAAAGTGTAAGCAATCTGAGAGATATATTGTGTTGTGTCCTCAGAGTATGAGAAAAGCAGTTAAGGTATGCCTAGATAGTATTCAGCTGAATAAAGTTATTAGAATGTTTCAGTAGCATGCTCTATCATTTTAAGACATACAGAATCCTCATATGCTTTTTTAATTGCTCATGAACACTCTTGGCAATCATTGGTTAAGGAAGCAAATAGGTCATCTGGGTATCTTAAAAAAGCAGTGGAAGGTAATATAGAAAATATTAATATTGCTTTACATCTTTCCAAGCAAATAAATATCACATTTACCTTTGTAAATGAAAATTAAAATACATTCTAGTTAGCCATTGTTTAAAATAGTAAGGATCTTATTTCTTTTAGAAAGAAGTATATGAAAATATGAGTACATTGCATATGATGTCATACTATTCAGTCTGTGAAATTGTTCATATCTATCTGTGCAATTTATTCATTGATGCAACTTCTCATTCACCTTTCTTTACACCTGAAGCACTACTTGTAAATTAAAGGAAGCCTTATCATGAAAAAAAAGTATGTCAGAACTAAATAATGCAACTGTTTGTAATTATATTCTAAATGATTCTATGATTCTACTCAGAGTTTTATCTGGTAATGGAGGGGAGGAAAGTATATGAATTCACTTATTTTGATTTAGGAGGTTGCACATTTTGAAACTTGAAGATGATGATTGGAATCATATGTTGGGTACATAAGAAACAGGTGATCCTGGAGGAATATCAAGATACCACCTAAATATAGGATAGGATTAGGAAAACCAAAGTCCATCTAAAATTGAATCTAGTGAGAGGCATGAAGTACAAGAAAGGAAGACTAGGAAACAAGCAAAAAAAAAGGCTTGAGAAAAACATGGGCTTGTTGTTGAGTGGGGTAGGAGACCTGGTCATAAAGAAAACAGAAAAACACAAGATATTAAATGTCTTTTTTGCTTCATTCCTTAGTAGTAAAATCAGATTCAGGAATCCTAAGCCCTGAAACATAAAAACTCAGAACCAAGGAAAACTTACTTTCAGTGGAGGATGTACATGCTATGGAACATATAAATTAATTTGACACACACAAGTCTATGGAACCTAACAGGGTGTTGTTTTAACCAAAAATGAAAAGCACAGCAGAGTGCAGGTTTCTGTAGAGGTTAACTCAGCCCCAGAATATGCTTATGCTTCAGGATTATCCCAGTTCCTTTTGACATTATTACTGCAAGTTCTGTTTTGTTGTTTGGTTTTTTTTTGTACTGTCCTGTATTGAGCTTGTTCACTTACATCACAAGTCTCTGCCAGTGGATGTCATCTACCTTGATTTTAGCAATGTTTTTGATACTGTCTCTCACAACATCCTACTAGAAAAGCTGAGAAAGTATGGGTTAGCTGAGTGGACAGTAACGTGGGTTGAGAACTGGCTGACTGACCGAGCTCAGAGGGTGGTGATCAGCGGCACAGAGTCTGGCTGGAGACCTGTGACTAACGGTGTTCCCCAGGGGTCACTGCTGGGTCCGGTCCTGTTCTACATCTTCATTGACAAACTTGATCAGGGACTAATGTCCACCCTCAGCAAGTACACCAATCATACAAATCTGGGAGGAGTGGCTGACACACCAGAAGGCTGTGCTGCCATTTAGCAAGACTTGAACCGGCTGGAGAGAGGGCAGGAAGAAACCAAATGAGGTTTAATAAGAGCAAGCATAGAGTCCTGCACCTGGGAAGGAACAACATGATGTATCAGTACAGGCTGGGGGATGACCTGCTGGAGAGGAGCTCTGAGGGGAACAACCCGGGGGTCCTGGTGGATGACAGGTTGACCATTAGCCAGCAGTGTGCCCTGGTTGCCAAGAAGTCCCATGGGATCCCGGTGTGCATTAAAAGGAGTGTGGCCAGGAGATCAAGGGAGGTGATCCTCCCCCTCTACTCTGGTCAAGCCTCACCTGGAGTACTGTGTCCAGTTCTGGGCTCCCTGGTACAAAAGACAAGGATTTCCTGGAAAGAGTCCAGTGGAGGGCCACAAAGATGATACGGGGCAAGGAGAATCTTCCCTATGAAGAAAGACTGAGAGACCTGGGTCTGTTCAGCCTGGAGAAAAGAAGACTGAGAGGGGATCTCATCAATACCTGAAGTGTGGGAGACAGAGGGATTTGGCCATCCTCTTTTCAGTGGTTTGTGGGGATAGGACAAGGGGTAACAGCCACAAAGTGGAGCACAGGAAATTCCAACCATGGAAATACCAACATGCGAAAGAACTTCTTCACAATGTGGGTCACGGAGCACTGTAACAGGCTGCCTAAGGAGGTTGTGGAGTCTCCTTCTCTGGAGATTTTCAAAGCCTGTCTGGATGCCTACCTGGGCAGCCTGCTCTGAGGAATCTGCTTTGGCAGGGGGGTTGGACCTGATGATCTCTCAAGGTCCCTTCCAACCCCTATAATTCTGTGATTCTGTGAATCTCCAATTTTAGCAGTTCCATACACTACTCAAACATATAATCTTTTTCAAAAAATAGAAAATATCTTTGGAGACAATAAAAAAATAGATTTTGTGACTTCTATCTAGCTAGAAGATTTGTTAATATATTAGATATTTCATAGTGATGCTTTAAGATAACCTATTTGCCTATTTTTCTATATACAAATGATAAAAACTATAATTGCATGGCTAAAAGGTCATGTTTTGTTTTGCATACAATAAAGGTCAAATTAGTGTAGTGTTACTAGTAGTTATGTTCCAGAAAGATGAAATGAACCATATATGGAAAAAAAAATCCACAGTAACTGTATTTCAAAATAAAAACTATTATTTTTTTAAAAAAGGAACTTCATGATCCTGTCAAGATATGCATTACTAACCATACATTGATAGCATACATCAGAACGAGAGTTCAGGATCCCATGTAAGGGAGAAACAGATAATTTCTGTGTCAAGTAAAGCTTTGGCTATATTGTATCTGTGGAGAATAGAGCTGACAAAACTCAAGAACAAATTATTCCATATTTATAGCTTTTTTAATTTCATATATAGATTACATACAGCTTTCATGATTGCCTCGATTATGTGGAAGCAATGAGTTTATTTATATAAATCAAATTTTACTTCTAAATTGCTAACAATTTATAATTGATTAGAGGTGACTGATTATTATTATTGATCTATGAAGCTAATAAATTACTTCCAATATGTGATTAATATGACAATCATGTCTGTCTTGGGAGACAAATGTCAAGTCGGTCACCTGTGTAGAGTTACAGAATTTGACCTAAGTATCCTTTTAGCATAGTAGTGTGAATTTACAACGTAAATAGCAAATAGTTTTGGTTTTGGCAGTATATCTATACCAACATTTAATTGGCAGTAGAAATTACCTGCAGAATTAAAATTTATAAAACCCACAGACCATACTTGTGCAGAAACCTGATCAATAATAATGTTTTGCTGCAGAATTAAACACCTGAAAAGATTATAATAAAACAAACAAACAAACAAACACATCTGTGTTAGAAATAGTCACTGCAAATATAATTTTCATTCATATTCCCTTATGCACTTTAATAAATTCAGAGCAAAAAGCAGAAGGAATTGAAGATATTTTTACCTTAATGGCTCAGTCTGCAGGCAAGTCTTAATTTTATAGAAAAACACTAATAGAAACAAATAAATCATCAGGGAAGAGTTGTCAGGTACCATAATTTAGCCCTACTCCAGAGAGCATTAGCACTGACTTCTGTCAAGCCAACAGCCTATGTTTACTAAGTAGTCTTGGTAAGAAAAGTCAAACTGTTCTTGTAACCTATACTGGTTTAGACTACCCACTTCTGGTTTGAATATGTCAGTGCTAATTTAAGAATATCAACCTAATTCACATGCTAACATGCAAGTTATAACTTTTAATCAAAACTTCTTTACCTACATCAGAATAGAAGATGAGAAAAATACATGTGTTAAAATGTTATACAATGGATAGTAAGTAATAAATTCAGGCAGTTCAAGCTGATTACTTGATAAGATAAAGTGTAACAATATCATATTTTTCAATAGTATGAATACATTTTATTTTATGCAAAAATTAATATATCAAGAGTATTTAATCTCTAAATATTTTGCAGATATGAATATCACTTCTCACATGTGAAAAAGTAGTTAACAGCTGACAGCTAGATGGATACTTCTATGAATTTGCACTCTGCATCCTTCACTGTGACACCTTTGTTCTCTGTTCCCATGGGCCATTAACTTGTTTATTTATTTACTCATTCATTTTTTAAATATATTCAGAAACTCAGAAATTAACAAGCAACATCTTATGAAACATGAAAAAGTGAAAAGTACTGTAGTTATAGACACAACATTCAACTAAGCCTCAAACTACTGATATAAAGAATTTTCATGACATCTAAACATGAAAAAATAAGAAAAAAAGTATATTTTCACAAACCATTAAATCAATGTAATTTGTTATGCTACTGAGCAACACTGAGTCTAAAGTGGAAATATATATATATATAAAATCTCCCTCCAATTTTATTATATATATATAACAAATTATTATATATGTTTTTCTAAATTTTATGGGAAAAAGTCATCTGATATAGGCTAATATTTGGCATACAGGCTTTTATAAGCTCGCATTATTCCATGTTCAGATAACATGACAGGAATGCCAGGTTCCCTAGTCTTTGCATGTTTTTATTGCATATGCAACAGTATAGTGCAATAGCATAGCATAAAGCCTCACCAATGCATTTAATTCATATTTAGATTATACCTGTGTTGGCTCACAAACCACATTTCTGAGAACCAAAATGAAGGACATAGATTTTAATAATCTATGTATCATGACACTAAAAGACACAATGGATAAAATTGGATGGATACATTGCCTTCTATCTCACATAGACATATGTGAGAGTAGCTGCTTTCTTACTGAGACAAGGTATTCGCTTTCAGTTACAAGCAAAAGCTAAGATTTATCTCTTGGCACCAAGAATACTCAAAACACGCACACATATAGCAAGAAGACATGGACATGTATAACAGAAACAGATATGATGAATTCAATTTGAGCTAACCTACAGAGCGTCTTCTGAGATATTATGTCTTACTGAAATAGTAGCTTCAATTAATAGGCTGTTTACTAAGCTAGAACACTTTTCAGCTTCTTTTACTGTTATATCCATATCAGACTGTTCCATAATTTATTTCGGCTTGGCACATAACCATATGATTTTATTTTAAGCAGAAGTATAAATTTTCCAGTGTTATTCAAACTTGAACAACCATTTCTGTGATATTCCCTTTCTGATAAAAACAATAGTGCATTACTGTATTTTTTTTTCATATTACCTACCACTTGACATCCTATCTATTTAGCTACTTCTTTATAATAGTCCAGCTCGATATAGACTGTTGGCACTGACATTTCAAGCAGAAGAGCTTGAATATCACATTCTTGGAATTTAAATTTTTATTTTCCATCCAAGAGTTTCCAATACTGACATATTTCTCCTAGACTTCAGTTGCTTTTTGAAGAGAAAGCATAACCTTATTTTCCTCCAAAATAAAACATTTTTTTCCTCCATTTACTTTTTAAAGTGCTGAAACCATCTTATTTCAAGAAATATAGATCTCATTGTACTATAAGTAGCTTACCATGATATACAAAATAATGAAAATCTTGAATGGAAAAGAAAAAAAAAAAAAAGTCGACTGTTTAATATTAAACCCATCAACTCTCTACGTCTATCATATTCAGTTTATACTGGTGGTAGAGGTACATGTGAGTATTTGGTTCACCCTTATTAAAATTCTGCCTCTTTTTTTTTTTTTTTTTTTTAATAATTCAGTAGAACATATCAAACAAGCAAACAAATAAACAAAACAACAAACCAAACAGAAACTGCTGCAGAGAAAACCTGATTGTTTCACAGTTACATATGGATCAGAAACTATTCACCAATGCTCAGGCTAATTTATCTTTCCTCTTTCCACAATCTCTTAAGTGAAAAGAGAATTATAAATAGGAAATTACGTAACACTATCTGAGTGGAAACACAAGTAAATTGCTAAACATTGAAAATAGAACATTCTATATTAAGAAACTCTCTTAGTAAAATTCAAACTATCAGCTATTTTATGGGATAGCTCAGCCACAAAGGGGGTCACAAACATCAAAATATTGCCTCTTCTGTGTCATAATTGATTTTTTGGATTATGTGTCTGTGGATGTCTACAGTGTAAAATTAATTATAACTGCGATATAAGGCCTGTAAAAAATGACCAATAAGTATTGTTCAACACCAATGCCAAATAGCAGAAAATACCTGACAATGTTTGTCTTGCCATAGAATCGTTTAAACATAGAATGGTTTGGGTTAAAAAGGACATTAAAGATTCAAGTGCCAATCCCCTGCTATCAGCAAGGATACTAGACCAGGTTGCCTAAAGCTTCATCCAACCTGGCCTTCAACACTGCTAGAGAGGGGACATCCACAACTTCTCTGGCCAACCTGTTATAATGCCTCATCACACTCATAGTAAAGAATTTCTTCCTATTATCTAACCTAAATCAATCCTCTTTTAGCTTAAAAACATTATTTTTGTCTTATCACTACAATCCCTGATAAAGAGTCCATGTCCATCTTTCTTGTACCCACTTAAAGTACTGGAAGGTCACTATATGGTGTCCTGTACTGGAAGACCACTATAAGGATCCTTTCCTTCTCCAGGATGAGCAACATCAACTCTCATATGGTCTTCATAGGAGAGCTGTTCCAGTTCTTTGATAATCTTCATCTTCTGATCATCCCCAGTGTTGAATGCAGTAATGAGGTGGGGTCTCATGAGAGCAGAATAGAGGGGAAGAATCACTACCCTCAGCCTGGTGGCCATGTATCTTTTGATGGAGCCCAGGGTACAATTGACCTTCTGGTCTTCACAGACCCCTAAAGGACACCAGTCATCTCTGGTCTCCACTGTGATATTGAGCGATTGACAGCAACATTGTGAGTGTGACCATCCAGCCAATTTCTAATCCACCCAGCAGTGCATTCACCAAATTCATGTCTCCAATCTAGAGACAAGGATATTTGTTTGAACAATGTCAAAAGCTTTGCACAAATCCAGTTGCTCTTCCCCTATCTTAACAATGCTGTAACTCCATCACAGAAGGCTACCAGATTTTCCAGGCACAATCTGTCCTTAGTGAAGCCATGCTGGCTGCAACCAATCACCTCCTTATTTTCCATGTGGCTTATCATAGTTTGCAGGAGGATCTGCTCCATGATCTTGCCAGGCACAGATGTGAGACTGGCTGACTTGTAGTTCACTGGGTTTTCCTTTATCTTTTTTTGAAAATGAGGTTATGTTTCCATTTTTCCAGTCAATTGGAACTTCACTGGATTAGCATAATTTTTCAAATATGATGAAGAGTCATTTATCAACTTAATCTGCCAGTTGCCTCAGTACCCTCAAATGAATCTCATCAGGTTCCATGGACTTGTGCACAGTCAGGTTCCTCAGATTGTCTCAAACTTCACCTTCACCTTAGGTGGTAGAGTTCTTTATTTTCCCATTCCTCACCTTTGCTTTCCTTGACTTGGGCAATGTGGCTAGAATACTTTCCTGTGAAGGCTGAGGCAAAGAAATCATCCAGTACCTCAGCTTTTTCACTCTCCTGGGTAACCAGGTCTCCCATTTCCTTCAGGCCCACATTTTCTTAGTCTTTCTTTTATCACTGACATACTTGTAGAAACCTTTTCTTGTTGTCCTTAATGTTCCTGTCCAGGTTCAATTCTATCTGGTCTTTAGCTTTCCTAACCTGATCCCTGGCAGCTCAGACCATTTCTCTACATTCTTCCCAGGTTACCCGTCCTTGCTTCCACATTCTGTAGGTTTTCTTTCTGTGTTTGAGTTTGGCCATGAGCTCCTTGTTCCTCCATGCAAGACTCCTGGCATTTTTCCCAACTTCCTCTGGATGCATTACTTGAGCTTGAAGGAGGAAAACTTTGAATATTTACCAGCTTTCTTGGGCCCTTCTTCACTCTAGGGTTTTATCCCACAGTACTTTACCAAGTAAATCCTTGAAGAGGACAAGGTTTGCCCTCCTGAAGTCCAGGATATAAAGCCCATTGTGGAGCCCATCTTTTTCAAAGTAACAAAAAATATGAGTGGAAAACAACCTGTCTCATATGCCTTCATGAAGCTCCTAGGCTACTGTAGGCCACTGATTAGCAATAAAACACAAAAGAAAAACAAGCAAACAAAGAAAACCTATGCAGTTTGAAGTGTATCTGGTGATATGTTACAGATATTTACCATAGCTTCACATGGGTTGATAAAGCTACGTTTAAATCTCCTACTGCGTACCCCCATGGTGGGTGATTCACCTCAGTCCTTATTATTTTGACCCTCTTGAAGATTCTTGTGTCTCTTTCTATCCATATGCTCCTGTAGTTATTTTCTAGCCTCTCTTAGTCTAAACTAAGTTAACCTTTTGGTTGACTTAGTAAGGTTCTACAGTTTAAACTGCTGAGTGTTACCTGACTGTTTTGACTGAACCAGGTTGATAGTTAAATGCCTGCCTGTTGAGATAACAATGAAGAAAAGCTATCATATGTATTTGGGAGAGAGAAAATAAAATGGTCAGGCTGCAATGGTATCTTATTCAGCCATATTAACATGGGTGCTATCACAGCTACAGACAAGGAGTATGTGTAAATACCTCCTAAGGATTTTAGACATGTCCCAGAATACTATGGGGATTTTCAAAGAATCAGTTTCAAAGCATTAGCAATGAGCTAGTATTTCTTCTTTCAAAATTGTGTTTTTATCATCAACTCGAGGAATTTTAATTGGAATTTCAGAGCTAGTTTAAAACTGATTTGTTTGATAAACCTCACCTCTAATATTTAATGTATTAACAGTGAGAACTGCCATCTGAAAGAAATAATTAGTTTACCTAAAACTGCAGTCTTCATGGACATATGTTAATCAAATTTGTTTTGCTAGCAGCAGTCAAGAAAATGTAGTTTCTTATTTTGGTGCCCATCTTATTTTGGTACCCAGAATGTGCTAAAATAAAATAAAATAAAATAAAATAAAATAAAATAAAATAAAATAAAATAAAATAAAATAAAATAAAATAAAATCCTACGTAATTGAACAAAATACATAATCTTTTAACTATTTAATTTCATTTTTCTCACACATACTTCCATTCTGTTGCACATAAGTGTTTTCTTGTTTTATGCCTATAGTCTGACTGTAAACTCTTAAAGAAGAAAGGTTTTTTTCTTCTATATTAGAAAGCTTCTTTTTTTTTTTTACAGAAATTTTGAAATTAAATAATAATATACCAATTTGCTCTGCACCCCTTCATAATAATTATTGAGATAGTAAATTTTGAGAAAGAACAAAAGTAATTTTGGAGGCATGTAAAACAATAAAGAATCTTTCATTTTATTAATGCAAATACACTTCTCATGAAGTTGAGATTAAATTAGATGGTGTATGTGTACTTCCTCTTTAAATTATATTTTTTGTCTTTTTCATTGACCCTTAAAGTTTGTTATTTTTACTTTATATAAGGTATGTGGAAAATACTCTTCAAATAAACTCATAAATTAAAGTTATTTTTATGTAATCTTCTTAACACATATTTACTATATCTGTGTTAAGATATGTGCATGCAGTAAATCTCCAATTAGTAGTTTTTTCAACTAATTTATATCCTTGTGATTTTATTCATAACTGGAAACTTTATATGATACAGATTACAATAAATCTAAAAAAACAACTGCAATGATATAAGCAGGTACAGTCGAATATTGAAATGACATCTTGATTGCTCAGTGAAACACAGTACCATTGTCTAGACTGTGCTCATTAAATTCTCTCTTTCTCAAAACACAGTGTAATTATGTTTTACAAATATGTTGATTTAATACCTGGAATATAAATTGGTTTTTATTTATTGTGTTGTGTTTTATGTTATTTAGAGTTTTCTAGTAAAATATTTATCATGTTCGGTATTAAATATGTTATTCATATGTAAATGTCATGTTCCCTTAAAATAAGGGAAATTTTTACAGTAAAAAACAAACAAACAAGTTTTGTATGTCATCTCTATTCACTAGCAATGTATAATAAACCACACAAGACATTGCTGCAATTGAATTATGAAGTATTTCAGATTGCATAATAGTTTACTGCCTCATATACTGGTGTTCAAATGCATATCCCTTCCCTCTCCTCTCCTCTCCTCTCCTCTCCTCTCCTCTCCTCTCCTCTCCTCTCCTCTCCTCTCCTCTCCTCTCCTCTCCTCTCCTCTCCTCTCCTCTCCTCTCCTCTCCTCTCCTCTCCTCTCCCCCTCTTTTTTTTTTTTTTTCCCCATTGGAAAATCAGAAATAAAGCAAAATAGCAAATGCATTGTAAAAATACAAATATATTAATGCAAAAATACTTCATTTTTGAATGTTTTAGAACTTTGGAAGGTATACATTAACCATGAGAATTCTCTGACAGATATTTAGACACATTTTGTACAATCAGGTGAATCTTAGCCAAGCACATATTTTCTATAAATATTTTTCTTTCATATTTAACATATTCTATCCATGTTAACCCAGACGTACATCTTCATAATACTTATAGGAAGTGTTACTTGTAGGTAGGTATAATTACTGACAAAGCAACTCAGAAATTGCTTATAAGAAGTTTTATTTCAAGCCTCTAGATGATCTTATTTGGTCAGATTTTAAACCCAAAGTATCTATCAAAATGATTATTTATTTATTTATTTATTGTTAAACAGAACAAGTAGTTGAAATGCCACAATCTGGCTTTTATTCTTTGTCTGTGTGTGAATTCAGTTTCATAACTTTGAAGTTTATTGATGTTAACCAGCATTAGACTGCATTACAGACCTCAGGAGGTAAAAGCATGTTTCATTTCAGGATGGAAACGTAATTCTCTTGAGTTAAACATGTAATAGCCTCACAGCCTCCACTGACTGACTACAAAAGTTCTTGTGTACAATGACCAGTGAACTATATTTAGAGATGAAATATGGGGTTAATAACATAGAGTGAAATTATCCATTAGCTTTAAAAGTAGTTCCAAATTACAGAAATAAAAAGATGAAATTATTTGTAATTCCAGTTTTCAATTAAATATATATATATATTTCAGCCTCAATTAAGCAAAGCTCTTTTTTTTTTTTTTTTTTTTTTCTTTAGTAGTATCTTTATCAGTGGCATGGATTTGTTCACTGGAAAGAAAGTGCCTTTTATAGGTATAGGTTCATTTATATACAGTAAATTTCCACCTATGCTTTCATGCAATAAAATCAATACTCACAAAAAAAATCAAAAGGAGCATATACTGACTGCAGGATAATATCGACATATAATATTCAACAGCCTTATAAAAGACTGTGATGAAAGAACTTTCTCTTGTATGTACAGGAAAAATCTGGTCAACAATATACCATATCTTAGCAAAGGTGAATTTATGTAATAGAATGAAGAAAAAGAAGAGTAGTGCAATGATTATGTATTTCAGACCATAAAATATTACAGATTAAAGAACTAAAATAGTAGCTAATAATCTTTACTCCCAATGCTTGTTTTATATAAGTGTGAGAAAACAAGAAGAAAATCTTGCTGATATTTTTATTTATTTTAAAATAAATAAATAAATAATCAAAATATTAATACAGGGTGCCACTTGCTTAAATGGATGTTTATAGAACAAATGTCTAGAAAATATTTGTGCTGTATAGATTGCGAACTTTGGCACAGGACTACATTTTCTTTAGTCAGTCTTTGGTACTTTCCCTTTCCACATCTGAGAACATATTCCTTATCTTGCTGAGAGAGTATCATATCATTGAGGGAAGAACTCTCCTCATCATGAGTCCTTTCAGCCATTCAGGCAGTGTATGAACTCTTATATGGTCTTTTCCAGTTACATATACACCTCCACACAAGGAGAACAGTCCTTGAGAGACCCACTGGACAGAATTATTTTTGTTTCACTTCTGGCATGTGAATAAAGTAATTTATGGACTGTAGTGATGAGAACCTTCAATTAATCTTACAATACAACAAAGAGTAAGCACTCCACAATTTGTAAAACCTGTCGACCATATCCACAAAAGCTTCAAAATCTGCTTTACAAAGACAGCAACACCTTACATGAAATCAAGAAGTACTTTGTTGGCTTGCAAATATTTATTGACTCTGAAAAAAATGACACACAGTTCAGTTCCTAGTCCTAGCAAAGAACCTCTCCATTCTGCCTCTTTAATTCCATAACTAACATTAGAATCATTGAATCATAGAATGATAGAATCATTAAGGTTGGAAGAGACCTTTAAGATCATCTGGGCTTACCATCACCCTATTACCAATGTCACCCATTAAACTATGTCCGTAAGCACCAGGTTCAACCTTTCCTTGAACACCCCCACGGACAGTAATGCCACCACTTCCCTGGGCAACCTGTTCCAATGCCTGACTACTCCTTCTGAGAAAAAATGTCTCCTAATTTCTAACCTAAACCTTCCCTGGAGCAACTTGAGGCCATTCCCACTAGTCCTATCACAAGTTATCTGCAAAAAGAGGCCAGCTCCCAGCTCCCCACACTTTCCTTTCAGGTAGTTGTAGAGAGCAATAACATCTCCCCTGAGCCTTATTGAACAACCCCAGTTTCCTCATCTGCTATTCCCAGGACTTGTGTTGGCCCTTCACCAGCTTCATCCAAAGTTCAGTGCCTGAATAAAGTACTGGTGACATTTTTGTTTTGTTTTGTTTTGTATTTTGGTTTGTTTTGTATTAGTTTCATATAATTGTTTGTTTTAGAAGTGAAATTACACTCCAAGTGTTTAAGAATTTTTTTAAGCTGCTTTTTAACTCTGATTCTTATGTATGTCTTCAATTAAATGTTAAACACTCTTTCCTGAAACAAGTGACTTCAAAATAAGAATGCTTTCTGTTTCTTGGTCATGTGTTTTTTTTCTAAAATTCATGCTTGCATCTATTTGATTTAATGGATATCTATTTGCAAGCTCTTTATAGAATTTATGAAAGGGAGTGCATAGTTTAATATTATGACCCAGTATTGATTACTTCTGAAACAAAGATTAATCAGATGCAAAATATTGTTCCTGTCCTCAGGTAAAAAAGAGAAAAAAAAAATAATTAGACCAATCAAAGTCCATAGAAGTTCCCGCTGACTGGAAGAGGTGACCCATAACCCCATTTTTAAAAAGAGAAAGAAGGAAGACTTGGAGACAGACCAGTCAGTCTCACTTCTGTGCCCAGGAAAATCATGGAGCAGGTCCTCCTGGAAACTATGCTAAGGCACATGGGTAATAAAGAGGCAATTGGTGACAGACAATACAGCTTAACCAATGGCAGATCATACCTGACAATCTTAGTGTCCTTCTATGATGGCTTACAACTTTGGTGGATAGGGGCAGAGTACATGACATCATCTACCTGGATATGTGCAAAGCATTTGACATTGTCTACCATGATATCCTTGTCTCTAAATCAGAGAGACATGGATTTAATGGATGGACCACTCAGTGATTAAGGAACTAGCTGGATGGTAGCACTCAAAGTGTTGCAGTCAACAGCTCAGTGTCCAAGCGGAAATCAATGACAAGTGGTGTTCCTCAGGGGTCAGTATTGGGGCTGGCATTATTTAACACCATTGCTAGTGACATGGACAGTGAAATTGAGTGCACCCTCAGAAAGTCTGCTGATGACACCAAGCTGTGTAGTGCAGTTGACACACTGGAGGAAGGAGGTGCCATTCAGAGGGACCTGGACAATCTTGAGAGGTGGGCCTGTACAAACTTCATGAGGTTACACAAAGCCAAGTGCAAGGTCCTGCATCTGGGTTGGAGCAATCCCAAGGACAAGTACAGGCTGGGCATATAACAGGCTGAGAGCAGCCCTGAGGAGAAGGATTTGGAGGTTTTGGTTGACGGCTTGACATGAGCCGTCAACGTGTGCTCACAACCCAGAAAGCCAACCTGCCTCGACCAAGGGATGTGATTATCCCTCCCACCTCTGCTCTAATGATACCCCTCCTAGGGTTCAGCTCTGGGGCCCCTATGACAAGCAGGACATGGACATATTAGAACAAGCCTATGGGAGGGCCACAAGGATGATCAGAGATCTGGAATGTCTCCCATGAAGACAGGCTGATAGAGTTGGGTTTGTTCAGCCTGGCAAAGACTCCAGGGAGACCTAGCAGACTTCCAGTACCTAAAAACTAAAAACTAAAAAAAAAAAAAAAAAAAGAAAAAAAGAAAAGTAGATTTAGATTAGATATTTGGAAGACATTCTAAAGGGGTGTCTCAGAGGGTGCTGAGGCTCTCTGTGGACGCCCAGTCCCTGGAAGTGTTCAAGGACAAAGTTGTATGGGGCTTTGGCCATTATTATATGGTTCTATAATTTTAACAAGTATATTATACGTGTATATAGTCAGCTGAGAAACACCAATTTTTATTAGCCCTTTTTGGGCTGAAGTATTGATATTATCACAACTACATGTCGGATAATACAAGATGATTTACAAGCTTTACCATTTGGTAGTTGCTTTCAAGTGTGCAGGTTTTTTCCTTTTCCAAGATCTATAAAATAGTAGCTCAAGCCCCTTTTTAAGGTGCTGCTCAGCTGTTGCTGGTTTGCAGTGGAGAAGCAGAAGAGAAAGCTTTCTGCCATACTTTTCTGTTTGAACATGTTACTTCTACACAAGGTTCAGCTTTTCCAGATTAACACTCAGCAAATAGTATGATTTTCCGTGGGTAAACCTACTCACCTATAAGCCAATGATATTTGTCTTTTATTTTATAACCATTTATAAGCAACACTCTCCATCTACACATAAGGTAATCTGGGCTACTCTAGCATCAGTTGAGAAAGAGACAGATCTCCATGAAATAAATAAATAAATAAATAAATAAATAAATAAATAATCTGTGCTAGGAGTGCTAGGAGGTTAAAACTGTACCCCTCTACATTCCAGGTTGCTCACTGCTCAAATAGCTACTGTGGTATTTATTCCAGTAGTAACAAAACTGTTTCATGCTACCAGAAAATGCATTTGAAACAAAGTAAAAAGAAAAAAAAAATACTTGTATTGACTCTACACAATATGAGATATGTCAATAAAGCAGAATCAGAATTATAATTTGCCTTCTAAATTCAAAACTGATGTCACCACAACTTACAGGGAAAAGATTAATTTAAATTCTCCTTAGACATCTATAATATAGATGTCAATATTTGAACCAGTTGGTTAGACTATTTATAACAAATGCAGACAAAAAGGTGTACACCTTGGGAAACTTTAATGGATCAGTTTTAGACATCTACCATAGGATAAAGTAAATTTTTACTTAGAACTATTTCTCTCTGTTGAGAGATTAAATGACTGATTTTGACATATACGTATTCCTAGCCAATTAAAATTGATACTCTCTGTATTCAGGTTATATTTGCTCATTTTGTTTCTCTACCAAAAAGTATGGTACCTTTATAGTAGAGAATGGTACCATATGGTAGTTTCTCTACCATAAAGGTTGTTTTAGTTTAAAACAACCCCCCCCCAAAAAAAAATAATAATAAAAAAATAATAATAATAATCTTCATATTTCAGAATGTTCTATATTTTACATAGCTCTTTCACACTTACCATTAGTAGGACAATAATAACTATGATTTACTGAAAGGTGTAATTGTTCATGAATGTAATAAGTTCCTGCTAGCAAAATATATGCCCCTATTGTGACAAGTTTATTTGACTTTTCAACCCATCTGTATATTCCTGTGCCATCTTTGACTTGAAAGTTTGTATTGGAAGAAGCAGACTAAAACCATGCATTCATTTTCTCAGAATTCAGATAAGAACTCCTGCCTTCTTTAAAGAAAGAATTGAGTAAAAAATTCTGCTCCAAAGGATGGTTGAAGCTTCAGTATTTAAAATTGATTTTCAGATAGAGTTTCAAAACACATTCAGCCGTTGGAATGTGTGCTACATACTCAAATTAGCAGAATCATAATATTCCTATAGAAATTATTTTGGGAAAATTCTGTCATTCAGCAGACTTCTGGCACTAGTTGTTTAACTTAACATTCCTAAGAATTTCTAATCCTTAGTACCTTGTCCCAGGACACCTATTTTTTCAAAGCCCTAGCCATCAACTCACCAAGACACTCACTTATGTCCTTTGTCTACAGTGAGAATAAGAAGAACAAAAGCGTGAAAACCCATAGTCTGAGATAGAGATAGCTTAATTAGTGAAGGAAAGAGAAAGAGGAAAGAGAAATTTCCTTTAAAAAGTGGTGCAAACCTTTCTTCCAAAGAAGAACAATGTCCAGTCTCTGAATAATGGCTACCTTGGAAAGACTACACTACAGTTATACTGCTGAGCATGGCACAGTTGTTCCCTGCCCCACCTGTGTCCCCTCCCATCCTCCTGTCTACATGGATGTGGATGCATATGGAGATGATGCTGTGCAAGCACTGTTCACCAATACTTAAAATAAATGATGTGTTATCAGCATTAGTTTAGCCACAAATCCAAAATACAGCACTATACAAGCTGTCACAAAGAAACTTCCATCCCAGCCAAACTTAGTACATTCCTACAGCTTCTTTTGCAGTGATAATCGTTCTGAGGAGAAAAAAAGAAACAAACAAACAAACAAACAAAAATCTAAACTTAACTAAAAGAATTCTAAATTGGGAAGCATATTAAAAATGAGAATTAAAAAAAAAAAAAAAAAAAAAAAAAACAACTCTCATGTTCTTGTTTCATAACCCAATATTTGTAAACCTTATTTTTGAGCAGCCTTCTTTGGATAACTACCTTTCACAGAAAATTCCTATCAGATAATTATACAGGAAATACAAGAGAAGTAGTGCTGATAAAAGGAAAACAAACACCTAAGACCTAGCAGAAATTGTACTCTCATTAACATTGTAACACTGCCATGAATTACCATACCACACTGAGACAGTGATTAAAAGGAAACAAGACTTAGAGAATACAAGGATATTTTACCCTGCTGTATGTTTCCTGTGTTGTGGGTAATATACATTGAGGATTAGTAAGTGGAAGCCTTAAATTACACCACTCCAGGGCTGCATAGGGTAAGTTATAAATTTGTCTGAGAGAAAGCTGAAATTGAGAATTCAAAAGTGAATTCTTCAGTGACTTCAGTGAATGTGCTATGTCAACATAAGTGTATATTAAGCCCCTTTTCTTAACTATATGTGTTTCAAAATGGCAGAAGAGAGATATTAGAAATTTGGCTGGCTGCATGATGTTGGTAACAGCCCAGAGGTATCAAAAGTACAGCTATGTCATACTAGAAACCAGCTAAAAATAACTTGGTTTTGCAATTTATTTTTAACATGTTGTTTGTATATATATTTGTGTGTAGAGATAAATGAGAGAGACAAAAAGAAAGCAAACACCCTAGAGAATTTTCTTTTATTTTTTTTCTTGTATTAATTTCTTACAGATATTAATCTTTTCTTCTCATATTTGATATATCTAAATGCCTGAATAATCATTTTGCAGTGCATTTTTCTTACTTTCAATTAGAAACTGAAGCCTATAGAGAACATGAAATAGCAGAGGAGAATCCTGATTTCTTTTTCTTTGTTTTACTATGTAGTAACTCACCCAATGATTTCTCTGTGTAGCAATAATATTTTCACAGAGTTATGTAAACTTTAAAGCAGCTTCACCAAAATAAGGTTATACCAGCTTCACTGAATATTCTGAAAATATTAAGGGTAAATAAATAAAACTACACTATTCTTGTATTCTGTAGTTATAAAAGCTCTACTTTACTGCAATGTAAAAGGTTATTTTTAAACGTACATTTTTTTCAATGTGATTGAAAGAAAGAATGTGATTGATTCATAACAGACAAAGAAATGTAATATTGCTTGCCCAGATGTTATTTATGGGTTATAAAAGGAACTCAGTAAAAAAGCTAAGAAAACTGAAATTACCACTGGGAGAGATATCATAATATTTGTCTTCAGCAATACAAGTTTACTGCAGTCAGAAGAGATGTGAGGACAAAGAATATCAGATTTAGTAAGTTTCAGTGCTCTTGGAGTGTGGATTGGCAAATGACAGACCCATGAAATGATAGACCCAGAGGAAGAATACAAAACCAGGTTATACTAAGGTAAAATTGTTCCAAGAGCCCAAAATTTCATTGCGAAGTTTTGTATCCTTTACTGTTAGGTTTTATGCAATGTACAATATACAATGAAATGTCCTCTCATTGGGTAGACCCATTGATCATCCAGCATCCTATTTTAATTTATTTCCCTGCCATTCCCTGAAGTCAGAGAACTTTACAATCTTTATAAACTTTATAATCAGCTCTATCTTTATCCCATATTCATTTTCCAAGTACATGTATAGTTAAGTTCCATGCACAATCATGGTAGAAAGATTTATATCTCCCTTGCTCAAGTGTATGCCGACACTCCCAGCATACCTAACATGAGCTTGAGACCATGGCAATTTTAGGGTTCTTTGATCATGGGCTGGGAGGAATAGAATTGTTAAAATCTGAAATAACAACATGAACACATCTTTGTCTGTCATCTTGCAGAAAACAAAACTACTTGCTTTAGTGGAGGGATTATGAACAAGTTACCCCTTTAAAAAGAAGGAAAAATCGATCGTGCACTAATTTTATGTTTTGCACCACTGATATCAGTAGCTTCCCAGGCAAGTGTGCAAGTTTTGGTTAGGATCATAGGTACAAGTAGTGATGGAAGCTAATTGATCGTCACATGTTGTCCTGACTGTAATTTTTTCAGATATTCTCTTTCCCCAGTAGGTGGAGCGCTAACCTCTGTTTTAAGAAATAAAGCCCGGCCTACCGGGCTTCCCTTAGGTCCGTATCCGATGTTTGAGTACCTTTAAAAATTATGTATCCTGTTGAGTCTCGTGTGGTATGAGATTCCTTTTCAAAAAGGCATTAGTTCTTTCTACCATCCAATTTGATTGAGAGTAGTATGGGGTGTGAAATACCCATTGAATTTCTTCTTGCTTTGCCCAATATATTACAGTTCCTTACATGGGAAATGTCAGACATTGTCATTTCGGATAACATCAGGGGTAGGTAGATGTGAGAACCAAGACTACAGTCCTCACACCCCTCTTTGGGATGGTAGAGGATAGATAAGCTTTACAGAGAGCATCTTCCAGACTGGTTACAGGTGGACTTGCTTGTTGATTTGCGTAGTGAGTGGATACAGAAATATTCTTGCAAAATGTAGTTTTGTTTCCACCACTTTTATGTTGGTTTCTATTTGTTTGTTTGTTTTATTTGCCTGTTTGTTTCATAACACCTGCCTAATTGTTTTTTATCTGCCAAAAGTTGTGACCCTAACTAATTAGCAACATCCCACAAGCCTCCAACATCAGCCTAATTACTAAAGCAATGTCAACTCAGTAGGCCAAGGCACAGAGAAAATCAGATGTGATTAATCCTATACTGGAATTCTTGTCCTTATTTTCCTTAGAAACTCATAGTTTTCTGTCATCCTGTTTAGAGTCACTTCAAGAAATTATTTGAGATAATGCTGTGTATCCTCTTCTACAATTTAAGACAGTAAGATCATAACTTTGCAAAGAGTTTGTCATAGTGAGTGCAGCTCTTTATAAAAGGTCATTGTCTCCATGTCCAGACCAAATGAGACATTTCTTCTCCTTGTGGTATTGCCTCTTATTCTAATCTGCAGCTGTCAGACTGCTGTCATTTATACTTAAATTTTGAATGTCAAGGCTTACAGACCATAAATGCTGTTTCTTCTATGATCTACAAGATCTTTTTGAGCTTTTGTACTCTTGGCCCATTTTTTCATGTTCTGGTTAGCAACTTTCTGTTGTTTTCACATGACTAAAACCTAACTATAGAGAAACATCATTTACAGTTGTTAGTTTTCGCCACTAGGGATCACCACATTTTCTGAGGAAAATAAATAAATAAATAAATGGAGGACTACTGCTATCTAACCAGACAATGTATAGAATTTTAATTAAGTTTTTAATATATTATGCAGCTCTTCACATGCACATCTGGATGTGAATGCGTGTCTGTACCAAAGATGAAATAATGTAAACATTTCAAATTCTTCAAAGTGGCTAGACAACTACATATTGCCTGAAATTTGCCACAAAGATCTATACAGTGATTGCTAGGTACTGAGATAATACATCAGACTTCTTTCTTGCGTTTCAGACTTGATAAAAATCAGTCCAGAGCAAACCATGATGCACTATTGTACTGCTTTTTAAAAATAGACTTTGTTTTGCTTGTTTATTATTATTATTATCATTATTATTACCAAAATGTAACACTACATAACTTTACGGAACCTAGGTAAGTATTCTGGAATTCTAGTCCATGTTATGGACACTGGCTTTGTTTGTCTTCTCTTCTGTGGTTGATACTACGCATAATTTTTCTGCTCAGATTTTTCCGAAAATTGTTCTTTTTATATATCAGCTAGGTATCATAGCTTGAACTAATGTAAATCACAAAGCCTTTCTCAGTTTACATGTTTGTGAAATTATTTCAAACGTTGTTGAAAAATTTTGTATTTTCTTACCTGAAAATACTTAGAATTCCTTTTAGAAGATACAGACAATTCAGTAGAAGCTGCAGCTTAAAAAATTGTCATGACATTTTGTCAGCAGTGCTGAAAGAAATGTTTAATTTGGTGTATAATGATAAATATCCAGCAAAGTGAAACTTGTTATCAAAACTTAGAGAATTTATATGCCTTTCTTTTTATGACTTCAGATTACAGATTGGCCCAACAATGTTATTTATGCTATGTGAAGGAAGTAGAAATATCTCAAGGTTTGCAAAGCTATAGTACGAATAACTTGAGGAGTTCCACATAATTCTAAACACCACTGAGAACAGATAAAATGTTTATTTTTTATTTTATTTTATTTTAAAGTAAATAAGGTGATTCACTAAGTTTTATTTTAGTTCTCTTCCATTTTTACATAAAAATGAATTATGAGTGTTCAGGTCTGAAACCCTAAATTATTATAGCTTTTTGGGGAAACTACTTGGTCTCTAGAAGCTATTTTCAGACTCTGAAGTAACATCTTGGTAGTAGACACAATAATAATAATAAAAAACGAACTGTAATTGAACCAGTTAACTCACACCTGTAGATTAATGGCTCACTAAATGTAATAGTCACTTCTGTCAGCTTTCCCTAATATATGCACAGGTATCTTCTAATGAAAGAATATGCTAAGAAATATGATAAGAAAATATCATTGTGCCTCTCAGAAAATAATTTAATAAATACATGAATAAGTATTCACATTTATACACAAACTATTTCTTCCTTTGAATGAAGAAGACATGAATGATACTTAGTCTTGCTTATCAATTTGACTGCCACATATGATTTATATTTCATGAACAGATAATATACGATTCTGATCCATTTTGTCTTAAAAATATTCCAATAATCTCCCGAAAAAGCAGTGAATATATGAGAATTAAAAAGTTGTATTAGCATTAATCAAGTTTATAACAAATCTTTGGTTTAAGAGTTTGAATTACCGCATTTGAATGAGAGTCTGGTTGTTTTTTCTGCAGTTTTTAATCACTGAAAAAAAAGTAAATAAATAAATAAAGCATTGAGCTGTGATATGGATTCTTAAAAAGTTACTTTCTGTTACTCCATGTACCAAGCAAGAGATCCTTGTACAGTAACTCTTAATTTGATTCCTGTGTTATATGTTGATTTTGTTGCTTACAGTTTTGTATTTTATTTTGTAATTGTATTTTATTTATTTTTCTGCAACAGACTACTAGCAACTAGAAAAGGAAAAATAATATTTACTATGACATTTAAGGAAACAAACTTCAGTACTGCAAGGAAATATCTGATATTGTTAAAATTAAACAATAGCAAAAATGATGTTTGCATAAACTTATTACCTAAAAATTTAAAGTACTGTGTTACTTGGTATATAATGAAACATTACTGGGCCTGGTTGTGTTCTTAAAACCAGAAAAGGGAACTTCTGGAGGCCATCAAGCACAAATTCCTGTTGAAGTCATGACAGCATGTTTTGTCTAGTCTGGTCTTGAAAACAGGGTAATCAAACATGATACATCATTGAAAACACGCTCATTGATGATCTAGAAAAGTGAATAAAGAAATAGATCTCCAGCTCTACAGTAAGTACTAACCTCTGCTGGATAGTCAAATGCTATGCCAATGATGACTTTGGGTATGGTCACATCAAAGTTTTATAGAGGTAAAATCATTTCACAATCTTTTGTAGTTCTGGCCTCCACATTTTAAGAAGGACAGAGGACAGATAGGGAAATAACATAATCACAACAACAGAAGAAGAAAAGATGTTGCCTTGAGAGGAAGGGCTATAAAGGTTGGTGGTCCTCAGTTAGAAGAGCAAAAAGTTGACAAGAGTTATTGGTGAAGGTTTATTAAGAGCCTTTATTAGCTGTTCCTGAACATAATCAGAAACATTCTGTTAAAGTACTGTCCTGGTTTCAGTTAGGACAGAGTTAATTTTCTTCCTAGTAGCTGGTAGAATGCTATGTTTTGGCTTAGGATGAGAAGAGTGCTGATAACACGCTGATGTTTTAATTGTTGCAGAGCAGTGCTTACACCAAGCCAAGGACGTCTCAGCTTCTCACTCCGTCCTGCCAACGGGCAGGCTGGGGGTACAGCAAGAGCTGGGAGGGGACAGACCCAGAACAGCTGACCCAAACTAGCCAAAGGGGTATTCCATACCATCTGATATCATGCTGAACAATATATAGGGGTGATTAGCTGGGGTGGGGGGCCCGGCTGCTCGGGGTTAGGCTGGGCATCGGTCAGCAGGTGGTGAGCAATTGCATTGTGCATCACTTGTTTTGTACACATTATTAGTAGTAGTACTATTATTATTATTATTGTTGTTATTATTATTTTCCTGTCTTAACAAACTGTCTTTATCTCAACTCACAGGCTTCACTTTCCCATTTCTCTCCCCCATTCCAGAGAGGGAGGGGTGAGGGTGAGCAAATGGCTGTGTGGTGTTTAGCTGCCGGCCGGGTTAAACTACAACAAGTATCAAGAATCTTATTTGAACAAATACAACAGAGTACTTTACACAGTGGGAAACGAACTTCTGTAACTTACTGTTACAGGATGCTATGAAAACAGGTATCAGAAATTTAAAATAAAATAAAAAAAAAAAAGAGGTTAGAAAAAATCATGGATAATAATTCCATAAAAAGATCATAAAAGGATGACTCAAGGTCCTGACAAAAATTCTCCTGAGATCATGCAATAAATTTCCTGCCTAACATGTTCAGGCTATACAGAATCTCCTACTCATCTCTTACTCAGAGAGAAGATTTATGGGCTAGAGACAGCATTGGTTTGAACCAGTAGGGTATTTCTTGTGTCTTTACAGCCTCTCCTAGACACCTGTGAGTTTCCAGTTCTTGATTCAAAATTCCTATATCTACAATTCTTTTTTAACATTTTAAAAAATAGCACAACAGAGAGAATTGGTAAGTTTACAGACAATCCTAAATGTGTATCTACTGTCTCTTATTATCTTCCAGATCAATTTAATACTTTTAGTAATTAAAGATTTCTGGGTTTATTTATTTATTATTATTTGTTTCATAAATATACTGCCTATTCTCAGTATGGCTCATGGTATCACCACAGGCAACAAATATTTCTTAATAATAATGTGTTCCTGCTGTTAACTAAAGCCTGAGAAAATAAAATATAATTTAAACAGAAACTTCTTAAAGCTCCTTATCATCTATCAACTAATCCCACATATCCACGCTTACAAAAAAATAAAATAAAATAAAATAAAATAAAATAAAATAAAATAAAATAAAATAAAATAAAATAAAATAAAATAAAATAAAATAAAATAAATCCTAAGCTTGACTGGTCCCTTATGGAAAAACCAGCCACCAAAACTATGTGGTTATCATACACATGGTATGGCATACTCACTGACAATTTAGAGTATATGTTAAAGACTCACAATTTTTTGTATGTCACAATGATGATGAAAATTGTTCATAAATGGAGAATTCACAAGAAGTATCTTATCAACAGAAATAGCAAAGTGTGATTTTAAAGTTTGCAACTGGCTGCATTTTTCAGTCTTTTAAACATTCCTAGCAAAGTAATTCAAGGATCTCTATCTATATCTCTATATTCATTTGTAGTCATGGAATAAGAATGTATGTAGATGATGTGTGTACATGTGAGTCACTTATTAATTAGTGTCTGCATTAATATTTTTTTTCAGAGTGTGATTTTTTAAATTGAATGCCTAGATCATCTTCATTTATTATATTTCCTTTAGAGTTTTGGAAGTGTTTTTGTCTGATAAGACAAGATTTTTTTTGAGAAGGAACAAAACTACAAAGTCTTACTAACATGCATGTTATATGTCCTAAACTTTAGTGGGCTCATAAAGGTGCTTATAGACAGCTATGCTCAGGACTGTGCTCCACAGCTGTGCTCTGGACTTTTGGTCTAGGAAACTATATGATAACAGTAAGAAGTTCAAATCTGAACCATGGATATAGAATTTCAGTACCAAATAAGTTTCAATACCAAAAAACGTATTGACCCTCTCCCATTTCAACCCAGTTTCAAATGTAAATATGACATAATACAAAACCATAGCCTTAATATATGAATGCTGATAAAATTTGCCTAAGTAAAAAAACCAGCTTAAATATCAGCGGTATTTACTCTACTGTAAATAAGAAATATTTTTTGATTTTGTAAATACATTTATTGTGTTTACAAAATGTAAGTGTATTTTGTAAATATAATATATAATAAATATAAATATAAATAAATATAATTACTTAAACTCAGCATAATAGATACTTAAACAGTAATATAATAATATGGAAGCTTATGTGTTATGGGTAACTATTAAACAATAAATCTTAATCTTCTCCTGAATAAAGTTCATTGATTCTTTCTACTTATAATTTCAAATGTTCAGTAAATATGTTGCCATTGTGATAGTCTCCTTCTGAACCAAAGTTCAATAATGTATGTTTACCTGGGTGTATTTTATGTTTTGAAGTGGATAAAAAAAGATCTGTGATCATTGCATATACACAAATAGAAGAATAAGCCTAAGAATAAGCCTCCATGTTCACTAAAGATACAATACACATAAACAAAGCTGTCTAGCTAGGTTCTGCTATCCAGCACAAAACATAATGTGAAATATGCAGAGCTCTATATGGGAGGTGTATATTTTTGATGAAGACAGTAGGAACTACTGTGTCACCTTAAAAAGCGAGCGAACAGATGGGGCACAGTCATGAGGAAAATGTCTTGGAAGAAACTTTGAATCCTGGGGCTTCCCCAGAAATAATCATAGAATGATAGAATAATAAAATGGCTTGGGTTGGAAAGGACTTTAAAGATCAACTAGTTCCAAACCCCCTGCCATGGGCAGGAATGCCACCCACTAGGTCTAGTTGACAACGCCCCCTTCAACCTGGCCTTGAACACCTCCAAGAATGTGGCATCCACAACTTCTCTGGGCAACCTGTTCCAGTTCCTCACCATCCTCAGAGGAAAGAATTTCTTCTGAATATCTAATCTAAAATTATTATTATTATTTATTTTTTTTTTTAGTTTAAAACCATTAGTACTTGTCCTACCACTACATTCCTTGACAAAGCATACCTCTCCAGCTTTTTTGTAGGCCCCCTTGAGGTACTGGATGGCTGCTATAAGGTCTCCCCAGAGCCTTCTCTCCTCCAGACTAAACTCTAACTCCTTCAGCTTGTTTTCATAGGAGTGGTGCTCCAGCCCTTTGATCATCCTCGTGCCTCTCCTCTGGACCTCAAGAAGGTATGTCTTGAGCTGGGGGCCCCAGATCTGAATGCAGTACTCCAGAAGGGGTCTCACAAGAGGAGAACAGAGAGGGAGAATCACCTCCCTTGACATGTTGGTCATCCTACTTTTGACATAGCCCATGATAAAGTTGGCTTTCTGGGCTACAGGTGCACATTGCCAGCTCATGTTGAGCTTCTCATCAACCAACACACCCAGGTCCTTTTCGTCAGGGCTGCTCTCAATCCACTGTCAGCTTAGCCTATATTTGTGCTTGGGGTTGCCCTGACGCAGATGCAGGACCTTTCACTTGACCTTTTTGAACTTAATGAGATGTGCACAGGCCCACCTCTCAAGCCTGTCCAGGTCCCTCTGGCTGGCATACCTACCCTCCAGTGCATCAACCACACCACACAGCTTGGTGTCATCAGCAAGCTTTCTGAGGGTGTATTCAATCCAACTGTCCATGTCACCAAAACAGATGTTTAACAGTGACAGACACAATGCAGGTCTTTGAGGAACACCATTCATCACTGATCTCCACTTGAATGTTGGGATTTTGACCACAACGGTGGAACCAGCCAGCCGATAACATACTAGTCGGACAAAATGGAGACAAATTAGTGCTGTGCAATTTCCCTATGAATGCACTGAGTTGTACTTTGTTGTTGTTGTTGTTTGTTCGTTTGTTTTGTTTTGTTTTGTTTTTAATGGGTATTTTTTACTTTAGAAACATCGCACTGGAATTTCTCATTGAATTTTAAGGGTCATAGATTTACCAATGCATAAAATTGCAGCCACAGTGATATGATTCAAATTCTATTCTGCAGTCCCCTGAAAGTAAAATACCATAGCAAGAATATGTAATAAATCGTAGAAACAGATTAGTGTATGGAAATTGACACAGATTTTCATCTTAAGTATTTGCATCTGAGAGAGAAGATGTTGGAGTGTG
Source organism: Aythya marila (assembly GCF_965140915.1). NCBI lineage: Eukaryota > Metazoa > Chordata > Aves > Anseriformes > Anatidae > Aythya > Aythya marila. The sequence continues at coordinate 41,044,067 of NC_139042.1, read as the reverse complement.
ATGTACCTTCGTAAAATGATTTGCTTTGATTTAAAATAATTCATTTTTGATTAATCACTACAAACTGACAGAATAAAGTAAAAATACTAGCTATTCACTGAACATCTGCCATATCTGTGTCACTCACTGATTCATATACCTGCATTCTCCTTGTGGATACCATGTTTTACCCAGCTTCTGCTACAAGACTGGTTACAGTGGAATATTTACATAAGTCTGAATTTGGCAAAAAGTCCTGTTTCAGTTATGTCTTTTGCTGAAACCATAACACTTTTAATTCTGTCTCCTCTAAGATAATAAAATATTATATTATTTATATCATATTATTTATATTATTTATATTATATTGCTATATTATATTATATTTTTAGAAAATAAAACCCTTATCACTGGACTTTGGGAAAAAATAAAATTGTTTTCTTTATGTACTTAGGAATTGCCCAATCTCTTACTCAAATAAATATAAATATAAATATAAATATAAATATAAATATAAATATAAATATAAATATAAATATAAATATAAATATAATAATTAATAATAATAATAATAATAATAATAATAATAATAATAATAATAATAATAATAATAATAATAATAATCTGACTGCTAAGGTAAAGATATAATGTGGATTTTTCAAGTTACATCTAAATGTAACTATGTTCCAGACCATGCTGATCTACCTGTAGCCTATTTGAATACATGCCACTTCATGCATCCAAATTACAGTCTGGTACATTCAGCCTTTTCCCAAATTTCCCTTCTCTGTACTGCCACACACACACACACACACACACACACACACACAAAGCCACACAATTATATACAACCACCTCTGGCTAACTCAAGAGGAAGAGATATAATATCAGTGACAAATTTCTTGTTTTCTTGCATTTGTTACATCAATATTTTGAAAGTGACTTCTCTGTCAGCAACCAAGCCAGACCTCTTCAGATTGTCTTTGGTAAAGATAATAATATCAATTTATTTCCATTACAAAGGATTTATCTTCTGTGCTTCTGATGATCATTTTAGTTTTTCTGTTTTAAGATGGAAAATGTCTCCAGCTGCTGTGTTTGCCTATTTTTATGCTTTTCCTATATCCAATAACAGACTAAGCAATCACTCATACGGGATTGATGCAATAACTTCAGTATGTGACTGTTTCATTTCTAAACATCTTTTAATATTAACTGAAATAATCATAAGTATAATCAAGTTTCATAATTATCCAACTGAAGGAAATTGTATACATCCTGAATATGCATTTGTATAACTAGACATCATAGGTGATGCAAACATGTTTGTAGAGCCTTTTCCCTGAATTTCTACCCTTGATACAATAATTATTCCTTAGTTGTCAAAGCATATGCAGAAAGCAACCTCTTTGGAATATTTTTCAGATCTTCTCTGTCATGACAGAAGGAAACATTAGCACAGAGAGAAAAAAATAACTTCCAAAGTGTGATGAAATACTGGCTTTAACAAAGGCAATGATAAAATTACCATTAACTTCAATAGGTTCAAGGAAGTCTTCACACAGACTAGTTGGCATTGCACTGCTCTTAATAGCTTGAGTGATACAGTAACTGTACATATGCAGCTAGGATACATAACAAATGTTCTTGAAGCAGGTCAAAAATAAAGAAAAGATATTTTGGGGAATTGCATTTATACAAAAAAAAAAAAGCTCATAGTACAAAAAAAGTGACAAATAAAAATGTTGTATGACATTTTCTGACATAAAATCAGAAATCTTGGTATCAGAGAAAGTTATTTTGCTAAAATGTGGATGATTTAGTGGATAAGGAGTTGGCTTGAAGATCACATCCAGAGTGGTAGTCAATGGTTCTGTGTCCAAGAGGCTGGTGAAGAATGGTGTCCCTCGGGGATGTGCCCTGGGACTGGTACTCTCTAATGTCTTTATCAATGACATAGACAGTGGGATTGAGTGCACCCTCAGCAAATTTGCAGATGATACCAAGCTGAGTGGTGTGGTTGATACCAAAGAAGGAAAGGATGCCATCCAAAGGGACCTAGACAAGCTTGAGAAGTGGGACCACATGAACCTAATGAGGTTCAACAAATCCAAGTGCAAGGTGCTGCACCAGGCTCAGGGCAATCCCAGACAGGAGTACAGACTCGGAGAAGAACTCATTGAGAACACCCCTGCAGAGAGTGACTTGGGGGTTCTGGTGGATGGAACGCTTGACATGATCCAGCAGTGCATGCTTGCAGCCCAAAAAGCCAACTGCATCCTGGGTTGCATCAAAAGATGTGATTGCTTCCCTCTACTCTGCCATTGTGAGGCCCCACTTGGAGTATTGCATCCACATCTGGATTCCCAGCTCCAGAGGAGAGCCACAAAGATGATCAAGGGGCTGGAGCATCTCTCCTATGAAGACAGGCTGAGAGAGCTGGGGCTGTTCAGCCTACAGAAGAGAAGGCTCCAGGGTGACCTCATTGCAGCCTTTCAGTACTTGAAGAGGACTTATAAAAAAGATGGAGAGCAACTCTTTGCTCAATCAGATATTGACATGACAAAGAAGAATGTTTTCACACTAAAAAAGGGGAGATTTAAATGAGAGGTTAGGAGGAGGAAATTCATTCAGAGGGTGGTGAGACACTGCAACAGGTTGCCCAAAGAGGTTGTGGATGCCCCATCCCTGGAGATGTTCAAGACAAAGTTAGATGAGGCTGTGATTAATCTGATCAGGGTGGCGTCCCTGCCCACAGTAGGGAGGTTGAAACTAGATGATCTTTGAGGTCCCTTCCAACTCAAGCCATTCTATGATTCTAAAATCTCATCTACTAATCTGAGATTCAAAAATGAGATCTTTAAAACATAAGTGGTGGAGATTATACAGGAACATCTATTAAAAAATAAATAATTAAATAGACTTTAAACACTGTTATGCACCAAAAAGCAGATATATGCTTTAGGTTGTGAGTTATTTTCCTGACTATATTGAATGTACCAGAGACAATCGGAAAAATGGTGAGGGAACTTTTTAATATTTCCTTGTGTTAGATGAAATAACTTTAAATCTGAACATTATTTTAGATGTGAATATTTTTTGGTTTTCAGACAAGAAATATAGCAAACAGAGCAAAGAAGAAAAATAAAACCAGAAAAAAAAAAAAAAAAAAAAAAAAAAAAGCATAGTAAAAACCAGAAAGGAAGCCAAGGCACAATGAGAAAAGCATTTCTAGCTTGACTGTAAGAAAAATGTGAGAAAAAGTAACGTGAAAACATCTTAAAAACAAAATTTTGAAAAAAAAAAATAGTCTTATCTAGTTTAGTTGACCACAAGTTCATAGAAACAAGATGAATATTCTTCGTAAGTATACACAGGAACCACTTTATTTTTTACATTAGTGAACCTATCAGCAAGATAAGTTTTGATTAACAACTTTAGTCTGAAAAATTATCGCAGTTTTAAAACCAGACAATAAAAATTTACAAATATAGTGAAGTTTGTTTGTTTGTTTGTTTGTTTTCTTTTCCCCGATGTTAATTGTCTCATGATTATTTTGTAGAATCAAGCCAAATTAAACTCTCAAGGTAATCTCTGAGCAACTTTAATGGTACACATGACTTATAGTATCTTCATATGTACATAGATTTTGCTCATAGAATACATTTTTTGTTTATTTGTTATTTATTTGTTATATACTAAAAGTCATCTGATCAGAGAAGAAATTGAAAATATAACATCATACAAAACAGCAATGATTTTTTTAGAGACATAACTTAAATAATTACATTATTTAATTGTATTAAATTAATTGTATATTTAAATATTACATAACATTAAATAATTACAAAACATTATGAGTATTCATGAAATAGTAAAATAATCCATAAAATCAGGATTATATTTAAATCTTATTATTGAAAATAAGAAAGTGAAACTTGAATTTGATCTTCTGCTCAGATTTGTGTTCAAAAGAACAAGATATTTCTTTATAGTTTGCAGGCTGTCCTCTCATGAAATGGTGAAACTGTTTTTAAAGCTGAAAATTTTCCACAGTATTGAAGTATAAGACACTTTCTAGAGAGAAAGAAAAGCTTTAGCAACAGCATGAATAGAAATGTAGCCTTCCTCTTACAGAAAACTACAGATTAGGGGTAATCAAAACCTAAGAAAAAAAAAAACTAATGCTGCTTTTCACCTTTTATTTATCTATTCTTAATCAGTGCAATATTTTATGGATTGGAATATTACAAACAGCCTATGGCAGTAGCTGGAGAAAAGAGTCATCATTAAGGTATTAAACACCCATTAAGCACTCTTTGAGAGCTCCCTCACCTACCAACCCTCCACTGTTATGTGCTGTGGAAGGCCAGGGGCTTCAGCATCATGTTAGCTAAATGCTTAACTAATGCAATTAAATTGATGCTGGACTGTAGCAGAGAAGAATAATGAAACACCTCTTTATTCTTTCTTTATAGCAGTAAGTGCACATATCTGACAGGGCTATGCCACTGCCTTTCTGGCCTTCTGAAGTGCTGAATGTTACATAGAACTGGAATTACTACTTCATGGTAGAAGCAAACTCAATTTGCTCAATACTTTTCCCTACATATTACAAAACTTTCAGATATAAAAATACCTTGAGAAGGGTGTCATTTGTTGTTGTTTTTAGTAACTTCCCAGTGCTTTCTAACTTTTTAAGAATCACTTTATTGAGGTACAAATGATTTATAAAATGAGAGTATCTGGCCATCTAAAGTACTATGCATATGGAGTAAAAAGAACACTTTGGGTATGGGTAAAAAGAACCCACTAAGGGTTTGATGCTACTTATGCAGAATCCATTAAGACTGATATAGGTGGATGTCCACAGAAAAGATTTCTTTTAAATGTATTGCTTCAGTTTCTTCTTATTGAATCATAGAATCGTAAAATGCTTTGGGTTGCAAGGGAGATAAGAGACCAAATAGTTCTATCTTCCCACCTATTGGTGGGGATACCACCTACTAGATCTGGTTGCCCAGGGCCTCATCCAACCTGGCCTTGAGCACTTCCAGGAATGGGACACCTACAGCTTCTCTGGGCAACCTCCCAGTTCCAGTGCTTCACCACCCTCTGAGTGAAGAATTTCTTCCTAATAATTATTCCAAATCTCTCTTCTTTTAGTTTAAAACTATTAATCCTTGTCCTGTCATTACCTGCCCAAGTAAAAAGTTGTTCTCCATCCTTTGGAGAATAAGTATTGAAAGGCTGCAATGAGATCTCCCCAGAACCTTCTCCTGGCTGAACAGCCCCAACTCTCTCAGCCGTTCTTCATAGGAGAGGTGCTCCAGACCTCTGATCAACTTTGGTGCCTGCCTCTGGACTTATTCTAATACATCCATGTCCTTCTTGTGCTTGGGGTCCTGGAGATTAACACAGTACTCCAGGTGGGGCCTCACAAGAGCAGAGTACAAGGGAAGAATCACCTCCCTTGACCTGCTGGGCATACTTCTTTTGATGCAGCCCAGGATGAAGCTGGGCTTCTGCTGGCTCCTGTCATAGAGCTTTTTGTCCATCAGAACACCTTCTCTTCAGGGCTGTTCTCAATGAGTTATTCTCCCAGTCTGTACTCACGTCTGGGATTGCCCCAACACAGATGCCATGACTTTGTACTTGGACTTGTTGAACCTCATTAGGTTCACATGGGCCCAATTCTCCAGCTTGTGCTTTTCAAACTTGAAGATTATCTTTACAATAAATATTCTGATCCTTTCATTCACAGTGAATAGTTTTTTTTTATTATCGAGCCTTGTTTGGTATACTCAGTGGAACTAATGGCAGATTTTTGTGTGCACAATCTAAAGATCAAGACCTGGTGAACTGATTTGCATTTGAACGTAGGCGATTTTTACAAGGGTACTTTCTGATTTTTAACGTCAGGAGTATAATAAGTAACATTTTAACCAAGAAATTCAGATCATGCCTTTCTTGGCTGGATGAATTTGATAAAGAACAGTTTGTAATTGTAAAGCTGATGTCATCTTAGGCTATGGTTAGCCACAGTTCTTTGGCCTATGTGCATGAAACAGATTTGAAATACTGAAGTCCAAAGGAACACACACTTGAAATTCTCCAGTGCAATAAATTTTGCATTTTTGAACGTCCTCAGAATTGTTCCTGATAGAAAATCTATAACCTAAAATTAGAAATTAAAAGTGAAAGAACTTAAGTAATTTGATGGGCCAGATATGCTTCCAATATTCTTTTTCAATAATTTGTGACATTATAGGTGGAAAAGCAAACATTTATCTAATAACTAGAATACCTGAATTCTTCCCTCTGTTGTTAGGAAAATATAGCCTCAAAACTATCATTTGTTCTCAGTTAGAACATCTTAATTGCACTGGTATTAGCATCACAGTACAGGAAACATGAGGTCAGAAGCAGTGTAAGGAGCATGGCTTCTATAGATATGAAAAGGGTATGACAATAACCTGTTTTCAAGGTTATTATTTTATCATATTTCATTTAATTTCATTTTTATTCAAAGTCTGTTTGCAGCTCAATTTATAAGAATTTTTTTTAGGTGCCACAAACTTCTATTACTCCTTCTCAAGTGAATACTGACACTGCCAAGTTGTAGCAAAGATTAATGACATTATGTAGATTCTGCATCCTTTTCTACAGAAAAACTCATATTCAACAGTTCAAGCAGGTCTCCTGTTAGCAGTAACCAGATAATCAGAGCACTTCACAAACTCTTCTGGTTTATTCAGGATAAAGGAAAAGCTGAAATTCCTTGATAAATACTCACCCTTAATGTAATCATAGGATGGTATGGGTTAGAAGGGACCTCAAAAATCATCTGGTTCCAAACCTACCACCAACCAGGTTGCCCAGGGCTTCACCTAATCTGGTCTTGAATACCTCCAGGGGTGCGGCATCTACAACCTCTCTGGGCAAGCTGCTCTTCGCTTACAGTGGATGGGACTTTTCTTTCCCAGTGTCCATCTATGGGTTCAGGGAAACAAAAGAAACAAGTTGTTGAGTCAGTTGAGTCAGTCTTCTCCATGTCTGTCATTACCAGTTCACCCTTCTCATCTATCAGAGGGGGTAAAGGCACCACACGATTTACTTCATCTTCCTAAGTAAGGGGTCTAGTCTCTCTCACTTTTGAGAAGAATATATGGTTTGTAGTTTTGCTTGTTTGTTTATTTTCCAGATTGTCTTAAGCAAAGACAATAATAGACAATGATTAGTGATCATCAAACATTTAAAAAAATAATTAAAAAAAAAAAAAAAATCTAGGCATCAGCTATGTACTACGTACTACGATCTAGATTTTGAAGACCTTGCATTTTAGACAATTAATCATTTACAGTATCTTGCTTCATATAGCGTAAATATATGGAAAATGTTTTCAGAATTGTTTTTATTATTTGTAAATCTTAACATATGGAAGGCATGAATGCCTTTGTCATTAACTTCAAAAAATAATAATTCTTTTTTTTAGGTCATTGGGGATACTAATTGTTCAAGTTTGTTTTCCTGTCAAGACTCTGCTTTATCATGAAACAATCACTAGCTAGATGATTTAGTGCTACCAAAATAAGTGTTTCATGATGACCCCCATCTTCTCACTTTCTTATTGGTTCAGGCTCATCACAGTGAAGGAAAAGGCAGATTATGATTTCTCCAATTTATTATTGCATTTGTCTGGAGGCAATTTTCTTACTGAAATGACAAATAAACCCACTGGGAAACAAGAGCTATGGACCTTATAAATATGCAGCCATCACTTCTTTGATCGAGCTTTTGACTGCATTGCTCTGACTGTCATAATAAGCAGAAATGCTATGTGAGAAAAATAAAAAGGTTTTGTTTAAAATTCCTTGGTGCATTCCCTAGCACCAACAAAATTGCTGTCTATCGTAAGCACCATGGAATCTGAAAAATTATTACACACACAGTTGGCAGCTGCTGTCAGCTGAGACGGTAACTGTTATTCATTTCATAATGTCAGAGTCAATATTTAAAAAATCATTACAGATGCCTATTCTTCTGTGTATTATGTTAATGAAGATGATTTGGGCAATTGTTTTTCTTTTGCTGCCTTTTGGAAAATCCTGGTATTCTCCAGCTTTCTCCTCTTCCCATTTACTATTTGTCAAATAAAACACAGAAGAAATCTATCGGAGGAATGACATAAAAATTGTTTGTTTGGACAGAGTGCAAACAGTGTTATCTTCTGCTGCTTGTAGGCTCATCATTACTACATTGTCATGTATCCAATTACAATTTCTTTATGCCAGGAATCTCAGATTCTGCCAGAAATACGCTGCCGCTGGCACACTGCTCCCTCTTCAGTGAGCACAACTGAGTATTGCAGATAGATACTATTACTATTCAGATTTCAGTTAGCAGGAGTAGAATGTGAGGGAAAAAGTAAATAAATAAACCACCACCACCAAAAACAAAAACAAAACCAAAACAACAACAACAAAAAAAAACTAACACTTGTCAGTCAGTTAAAAATGGATGAATACATAATAGTCCTTTTGTATGTTGCACTGTTATCTAACTGGACAGGATTACAGATGGCTACAGAATTTTGTCTTATCTGCTCTGTTGGGTGGCAGACCCCAATCAGTCCAGAAACATATACATGTTAATTATGAATAAAGAGCTTTGTGGAAGATTGTGACCAGGGCTGTTGCCTACTGCATAAAGCAATGGAAAAACTATACAGGAATTTGCTTGGACCTACTGAAGCACCATGTTGTTAGTATTGTTGCTATCTATCTATTCTAGGTAGAAGTATGTATGGAGGCCTGATTTAGAGTGAAGCTTAGTGGAATACCAGATATCCAATTTTCTACAGTTCAGTAAGAAGAAAAGGTACACAAAGAGACCCTGAAGTTAACAAGTGATATTATAAGCTCAGCAGAATGTCTAAGTCCATGAAAAAATAAAATTGTAGTTAGGTATGTGTAGGTACAAGAGCTCCCTGAACCCTCAGAAGCTCACCTGTACTTAGATAATCATTATTTTTCTAGCTCCTGTGAGTGCTGAACTTCACAGAATCAAAAAGGGCAGCTGAGACCTATATTGCCAACTGGACTGAAGGAGGACTAGTTCCTTATTTGTTATCACTTGAACTGTTCTGTACAAAAAAAAAAAAATGGATTTTTTCCCCCCCTCATCATGTGTTGTTTTAGAAACAGGAGTGTACTCCTACTCCCAACCAAAAGTAAAATTCATAATTCTAAAAAGGGCATTATAATTTCACTTTTAAGGGAAACAGCCTCAATAATTGTGTATTTAAGAGAAGATCCACCCAAATACAAAGCATTCTTTTTCTGACTGTTACCAAGGAATAAAACACTCATATTTCATTAGCTGATAGTTTTTTGTGGCCTCTCAGATGGACAGAAAAAAATGTAAGGTGGAAAAAACTCTGTGATTTTTATTCTTCACAAACCTTAATAGGATATACTTAATATATGTTGAACAAAGATATAAGCTATACTAAGTATAGTAATATAGTTTGCACAAGTCACCCATCAAATAAAGATCTGATAAATCAGAGAAATGACGAGCCAAAGGAAACAAAGCTTATCTGGCTTGCATATTCAAATGTAAATATGTAAATTTTAAAAATCCAGTTCTTTTTCACTATGAACCACCTTTCAGCTTCAATTCTGGTATTATGGTAAACTTGCACTAATTAATTTCTTACATTTATAATTACATTTTAATTTTCTGTAAGATTTTCCTATTTTTTTCCTTTATTGCCCATATTATAATACGCATAATTTTCCCTCTGTGCTTTCTGTCCAGAATATATATTTTTTTAATTTTATTTTTTTATGTTCTTTGCATATCTTCCTGAATTCCTCATTTCACCCTCACACAACCATAGTGTTTTTGTTTTGTTATGTTTTGTTTGCTTGTTTGTTTTCCTGGCTTGGTAAAAAAGCTGTTAAGAACTTTCAGGAGACTGCAGTTTCAGTTGCTCTGTCCAAAAGAGAATTGGCAGTGCCTTTACACTTTTTGGAGAGTTTTCTCTACCTTCCATGAACATACATGTAATGCAGCATAAATACTTTAAATAGTTCAAGTGGATGGAAGGAACATTTTCAATTCATTAGAGGATGCAAAAGCTGAAGGAGAGATCCAATCATAGAACTGCTGGAGGAAATCCAACTTCGCTCTTTCTTTCTCAGCTTAAATATTAAACAAAACAAGAGAGAGAGAGAGAGAATCCACTTCTATTCAGCAATGCCTTTGCTGTGATTTGAAAGAGCTATTTTGGTGTCTGGTTATTTACTAGAAATTTTTATTATTTTTTTTTTTCTGATTCTCCCTGATCATATTCTCTCTCTGATACAAACAGCCTGTCCCAGTCTTAAATGGACTTGGTTGGTTGGGTCCATGTCCACAGCATATCATCAGAGACGTAATCTGAGAGAGAAATCAGCTGTAAAGCAGCAAAGGATAATCACCATTAACGTGCATGTCAGCATTTCTTCATTCTCAAAATATGTTCAAAAAAAATTCTGGATGGCTGTTAAATTAATAAGATTTTCATGAAAATTTTAATTTAGACATAAAACTAGAACTTACCAGTTTTGACAGAAACCTCCAAAACAAATATCAAGGCAAACTTTTTAAGTCAAGTCTTTGGCTTACATTATATAGTATAGGCCATATCCTTTCCTATTACTTATTTCAATGATTTTATAAACTTCTTACTTTTTTTTTTTTTTTTCCCCTTTCTTTTTACCTAAACAGTAGAAAGATCTAGAAAAGGTTAACACTCTTTCCAGACAGGACTCCACATTATCTGCATATTTTCTACTTTTTTTGAGATCAATCCATGCTCCTTCAGATGAAATAAATGATGTCATTAGAAGATAATATTCTAATTATAATTATAATTATAATTATAATTAGAAGAAAATATTATATATTTTTTCCTACCTAGGCAATGAAGATTCAAAAAAGATTTCTCTGAAACAATTCAGCTTTTACCAGACTACTGTTTCACTCTTCAAAACTTTAAAACATCCTGGCTTGGTTAAAAAGTAAATGTTGGTAAATCATCAAATAAAATTTGTATTATTATTTCCTTGTCATTCTGTTAAATTCCTTCTTTTGGCAGGTTCTACTGGTATTTTTCTTGGCATTACCAGATTTTTGACAGTTTAGAAGTCTATCTCATTTAACTGAATTTTCAATGTAACATTTTTATATATTGTTTCTGCAGAGTCTTTGCAATTATAACAGCAACAATTGGGAAAAAAAAAAAAAAAAAGTATATGAGTATATGAGTATAATGGGAACATTATACAAATTACTTTTTCCTTATTTCCTTCTTTCTAAGTCCTAATCTAAATAGGTTTCTAGTCTTTACCAGCTTTTGACTAAAATAAAAACCCTAAGACTTAGAATTTACTTAATTTTTGTGTGTGTTTAGTCAAAGTGCCCAATTTAAACCTTCAGTCATATTTGCTCCCCAAATATATATATATATTGCTTAATTTATCATAATTAATATCCTAAGTTCTTCCCTTGTCTTTTATTAAGAAAGTTTTCTGTATGAACAGATATATATTCTTTTTTTTTTTTTTTTTGGTCAGGTAATATATTGCTTCTACTTTTTCCTGATCCCTTTAGAAGACTGTCTTTATGAGTCCTTTTAATTCTGAGTTATTAGATTTATCAAGCAGCATGAAATTTAAGACTTAGTCCATTAGGTCATCTGGAAGCCCATTTACTGACCTTAACATCTGATCTCCAATGCACAATTGAAAATTAGGTAGTTCAGGGAAAAAAAAAAAAAAAAAAAAAAAACCTCCAACCCTTCCTTCCTGTAGTTGCAGTAGAGGCAGACAAACTGCTAGTGATTACCAAGCTGGGCTAGCCAATGAGCATAAATGGCTAATGAGTGGGGATGAGTGGCTCTACAGGCCAGCTCTGGATTTGAGAGCATCTGTGTGTATTTGCAAGGGTGAGAGCAAAGAGGGCTCAGGTATGGGGACCTGGGGATTTCCAGTCAGGTTTGTGTGTGTGATACTCTGTAACAAAAAATGGAGTGGAGCTGTGGTGCTGGGTACCTGTAGGTGCCTGCATGGAGTAGCTACTGGGCTTGCATGGGCTTGGTGTATGTATATATTCTCACTAGAGGATTTTTATCCTACTCAGCCAGAGAGGGGAGTAGGATGAGGACATCAGTGTTGTCTATGTTCATGTGGGAGCTTTCAGTATCTGCCTGTGATCTGTGTGGCCATATATACATGTGGTGTATATGTGTACTCTGTGTGCACCTATTCACAATATATCTTCTTCCTCACTAATGGTTGCATCTGCAGGCATAGAGTACAGCAACCTTGCTTCTCTCAGGCTTTTGGATCAGGCATGGTATTTTCCTCAGAGAGTGTAGTTGTTGTTGGCCAATGCCAAGGAGCAGACATACTTGAAATTCATTGAAAGGCAACAGTGACTGGGAGAGGCTACTGAGCTGGCAAGAAGGGAAATGTCACTCAGGTCCTGAAGAAGGAGGATCCATTCCGAGGCTGTCACATTTTGCTGCTGAGTGGGGGATCTTGGCACACAAGAGCTTTTCTTCATCAGCACCACTGAAGGCAGCCAAGGGAGCTGCCAAGACCCAGCAGCCCTTGCAAGGGTGACTGACCAGGAATGGGTGGAGCCAAAAGCCCCCGAACATCGTACAAAGGCAGGTCCTAGAGGGCACAAGCAAACAGGAGTGCAGCAAACAGGGTGGGCAAACAGGGCATGGTGCATCAGTTTGCAGGCCAGTGGGCGCAGGCAGGGTGAACAGGGAGAGTGGAGGAGCCCTCTGCTCTCAGGAGACCGGCTCACCTACTGGCTACCACCCAGACAGCAAACCCAGCCATGGACACCACCAGGAAGCACGTGCTTGCCAAAGTGCTTGCCAAAAAGACTGTGACAACCCAGGCAGAGTGCCTGCCCAAAGATAAGGCTGTTCAGGTCTCTGGCTGCAGGAGTGCCTGAGCCTGTTGCTACTAATGGAGGGTGACAGATATACTGCCTGCGTGAGATGCAAGCAGGTGGACGATCTGATCAGCCTGGTGGCAGAGCTCAAGGAGGAAGTGGAGAGATTAAGAACTATCAGGGAGTGTGAGCAGGAGTTAGACTGGTGGAGCCACTCCATGCCATGCCTGAGAGAAAGGCATGTGGTGACAAACCCAAGTAGTGATGGACCCCCTGTTCTGTCACTGTTGGGTAGGGGAAGGAGACATGAGAGATGGAGAGGAATGGAAACTGGTTCCTACTTGGTGTCACAGGTGAGCCCCCCCCCTACCCACCTTGCCTCCCCAGGTGCTCTTACACAATACGTTTGAGGCCTTGGAGCTCGAGGGACAGGATGGTGAGGATATGGGGGAAAGTCAACACAGGAGGCTGTCTAGGGCAAGGAAGTCAACTCCATGCCTCAAGACGTTCTCCACCAAGAAGGAAAGAAGGATAATGGTTGTAGACAATTCCCTTCTGGGGCGAACAGAGGGCCTCGTATGTCAGCCAGACCCTATCCTTAGGGAATCACAGAATCACAGAATTTCTAGATTGGAAGAGACCTCAAGATCATCGAGTCCAACCTCTGAACTATCACTAACAGTCCCCACTAAACCATATCCCTAAGCTCTACATCTAAACGTCTTTTAAAGACTTCCAGGGATGGTGACTCCACCACTTCCCTGGGCAGCCTGTTCCAATGCCTAACAACCCTTTCGGTAAAGAAGTTCTTCCTAACATCCAACCTAAAACTCCCCTGGTGCAACTTAAGCCCATTCCCCCTCGTCCTGTCACCAGGCACGTGGGAGAACAGACTAACCCCCACCTCTCCTTTAAGGTATCTGTAAAGAGCAATAAAGTCACCCCTGAGCCTCCTTTTCTCCAGGCTGAACAAGCCCAGCTCCCTCAGCCGCTCCCCTCTGATTATTACCCCTTAGTGATAATTCAGTCTGACAGCAATGAAGTTGCTGAGAGAAGCCTGAGCACTGTCAAAAGGGACTTCAGGGTATTGGGAAGATTACTGGATGGCATGGGTGCACAGGTGGTGTTCTCCTCTATCCCTTCAGTGGTGGGGAGGAACACTGAGAGGACCTGGAAGGCCCAGCTGATCAATACATAGCTGAGAGGCTGGTGCTGTCGCAGGATTTTTTATTATTTTTTTTTTTATTACAAAGATACTCACTCGGCATCTGGCCTGATAGCTGCTGATGGGTCCCACCCATCTCAAAGGGGGAAATGGACTCCAGCCTGAGAGCTAGCAAGGGTCATTGAGAGGGCTTTAAACTAGGTATGAAGGGGGATGGGGAGGAAATGAGGCTCAACAGAGATGAGCCTGGGGGAGCAGTCCCAGGACTGGGGGTGAGGGCAATGGCATGACTCAAGTGCATCTACACCAATGCACGCAGCATGGACAACAAACAGGAGGAGCTGGAAGCCATTGTGAAGCAGGCAAACTATGACCTAGTCACCATCATTGAAATGTGGTGGGACCACGCCCACAATTGGAGTGCTGCAATGGATGGCTACAAGCTCTTCAGAAGGGACAGGCAACTGAAGAGTGGAGGTGGTGTGGTTCTCTATATTAGAGAGTGCATTGATGTTGTTGAGGTCAGGGTTGGGAATGATAAGGTAGAGTCCTTGTGGATAAGGATCAGGGGGTTGGCCAACAAGGCTGACATCCTGGTTGGGGGCTATTATAGATCTCCAAACCAGGACGAAAAGACAGATGAAGCATTCTATAACAGCTGGCAGAAGTAGCTCAGTCACCAGTACTTGTCCTCAAGGGTGATTTTAAAGTCTGAGACATGCTGGAGATAGAATACAGTCCTAAGGAAGCAGTCTAGAAGGTTCCTGGAGTTTGTGGAAGATAGCTTCCTGACTCAGCTGGTTAGTGACCCTACCAGAGTGGGTGCCCTGTGAGACCTGCTCTTCACAAACAGAGAAGGACTGGTGGGAGATGTGGTGGTAGGGTGTTGTCTTGGGCAGAGTGACCATGTCATGGCAGGGTTCTCTATTCTTGGTGAAGTCAGGAGGGGGGTCAGTAAAACTGCTACCTTGGACTTCCAGAGGGCAGAATTTGAATTGTTCACTGGTAGGGAGGGTCCCTTGGGAGTCAGTCCTGAAGGGCAAAGGAATCCAGGAAGGCTGGATGCTCCTCAAGAAGGAAGTTATAATGGCACAGGAGCAGGCTGTCCTCACATGCCATAAGATGAGCCGGTGGGGAAGAAGACTGGCATGGCTGAACAGGGAACTTTTGCTGACTGTCCAGAGAAAAAGAGAGCTGATTGTCCAGAGAAAAATGTCCAGTAGAAAAAGGGGCAGGCAACTCAGGAAGAAGTACAAAGAAGTTGCCAGCATATACAGAGAAAAAATCAGGAAGTACAAAGTACAAAGCCCAGCATAAGCTCAACCTGGCCACTATGGTTAAGGATAAAAATAAATGTTCTTATAAATATATTAACAGCAAGATAAGGGCCAAGGAGAATCTTCATTCTTTACTGGACACACGGGGAAACATGACTACTGAGGATAATGAAAAGGCTAAGGTTCTTAATGCCTTCTTTACGTCTGTCTTTACTAGCCAGACAACTTATCCTCAGGGTACACAGCCTCCCGACCTGAAAGTCTAGGATGAGGAGAAGAAGAAACCCCTCACAATTCAGGGGAAACAATTAGAGACCCGCTGCTCTACCTGGACTGTAACCAGTCCATGGGGACAGATGGGATCTACCAGAGGGTGCTGAGGGAGTTGGCAGATGTGATTACTGGGCCACTTTCTACCATTTATGGGTGGTCATGGTCATCCTGAGAGGTCCTGGATGACTGTAGACTTGTTAATGTGACTTCCATCTATAAGAAGGGTCATAAGGAGGACCCAAGGAACTACAGGCCTATCAGCCTGACATCGGTGCCAGGAAAGGTGATGGACTAGGTCATCTTGAATGCAATCATCACACAGCATATGCGGGACAATGTGGTGGTTTTACTCAAGTGGGCAGCCAAGCTCCACCTCAGCTGCTCTCTCACTCCCCCTCCTCAAAGGGAAAGGGGGAGAAAATACAATGCAAAAGGCATATCTCAATGGTTGAGATAAGGAGGGGGAGATCGTTCAACAGTTATCATCACAGGCAAATTAGACTCAGAGTAGGGAGATAGTAAGATTTATTGCCTATTACTAACAAGCTAGAGAAGTGTGAAACAAAGGAAAGAAAACAAAACCACCTTCCCCCAATCCACCCACTTTCAGCTCCTCCCTCCAAGCAGCACAGGGAAATGGGGGAATGGGGATTTCGGTCAGTCTTTCCAACTTTGTCTCTGCTGCTCCTTCTCTTTCCCTGCTCCAATGTGGGGTCCCTCCCACAGGATGCAGTCCTTGCTGAATTTATATGGCATGGACTTCCCACAGGCAGCAGCTCTTCACGAATTGTTCTAGATATGGGTCCATAACATGAGGTCCATCCATCAGGAGCACACTGCTCCAGCCTGGTTCCCCCCACGGGCAGCAGCTCGTGCCAGGTCACCTGCTCCTGCATGGTCTTCTCTCCATGGGCTACAGGTCTGGCCTGCTCCAGGGATAGGGGGAGGGGTCCACCACAGGCTGCAGCCTCTGTCAGTGCAGGTCCACCTGCTCCACTGAGGTCTTTTCCATAGGCTGAAGCATGGAAGGTCCACCTGCTCCACCACGGTACACTGGTGATCATGGGCTGCAGGGGGACAGCCTGCTTCACCACGGTCCTCACCACAGGCCTCAGGGGAACTTCTACTCCATTGCCTGGAGCACCTCTCCCCCTCCTTCTTCACTGACCTTGGTGTCTGCAAAGCTGTTTATCGCTCCTCTCTCTCCCAGCAGCTGTTGTGGCACAGGTGTTGTTGTTTGTTTTTTTTTCTTTTCTTAAGTCTGTTCTCACAGAACCGTAAACAACGTCACTCATGGGCTCAGCTCTGGCCAGTGGCAGGGCCCTTATCTAACATGGGGCAGCTTCTGGATTCTTCTTGCAGAAGCCACCCCTATGGTCCCCCACTACCAAAACCTTGCCACGTAAACCCACTACAGACAACAGGGGCATCAGGCCCAGTCAGCATAGGGTCATGAAAGGCAAGTCCTACCTAACCAACCACATCTCCTTCTATCAGCAGATAACGCACCCTGTGGATGAGGCTGTTGATGAAAGGCTGTTGATGTAGTCTACCTAGACTTCAGCAATGCCTTAGACACAGTCTCCCATAGTATTCTCCTGGAGAAAATGACAGCCCATGGCATGGACAAGTACACTCTGCTGGGTTAAAAACCGACTGGATGGCCAGGCCCAGAGAGTGGTGGTGAATGGAGTGAAAGCCATCTGACAACTAGTCATGAGTGGTGTTCCCCAGGGGTCAGTGTTGGGGCCCATCTTCTTTAATATCTTTATTGATGATTTGGATGAGGGAACTGAGTGCACCCTCAATAATCTGCAGATGACACCAAGGCAGGGGGAAATGTCATTCTGCCAGAAGGTAGGAAAGCCCTGCAGAGGGACCTGGACAGGTAGAATCTATGGGCAGAGCCCAGTGGAATGGGCTTCAACATGGCTAATTGCCATGTCCTGCACTTTGGCCACAACAACCCCATGCAATGCTACAGGCTTGGGGCAGAATGGCTTGAAAGCTGTAGAGAGGAAAAGGATCTGGGGGTACTGATTGATGCTTGCCTGAATATGAGCCAGCAGTGTGCCCAGGTGGCCATGAAGGCCAATGGCATCCTGGCTTGTATCAGGAATAGTGTAGCAAGCAGGACCAGGGAGGTGATCATTCCCGTGTACTCTGCTCTGGTGAGGCTGCACCTTGAGTACTGTGTTCCGTTTTGGGCTACTCACTACAAGAAAGACATTGAGGCCCTGCAGTGTGTCCAGAGAAAGGCTACAAAACTGGTGGGTGAATGGTCTGGAACACAAGTCCTGTGAGAAGCGTCTGAGAGAACTGAGGTTGTTTGGTCTGGAGAAGAAGAGGCTCAGGGGAGACCTTATTGCTCTCTACAACTACCTGAAAGGAAGGTGTGAGGAGCTGGGGTTCAGCTTCTTCTCACAGATAACTTGTGATAGGACTAGTGGGAACGGCCTCAAGTTGCTCCGGGGAAAGTTTGGTTTGGAAATTAGGAGACATTTCTTCTAAGAAAGAGTAGTCAGGCATTGAAATGGGTTGCCCAGGGAGGTGTTGTAGTCACTGTCCGTGGGGGTGTTCAAGGAAAGGTTGGACCTGGTGCTTAGGGACATAGTTTAAATGGTGACATTGGTAGTAGGGTGTAGTGGGTTTATGTGGCAAGGTTTTGGTAGCAGGGAGCCATAGGGGTGGTTTCTGTGAGAAAGATCTAGAAGCTGCCCCATGTTTGGGAAGGGCCCCATTGTTTTCCCAGATCTGAGCCAATAAGCGATGTTGTTTTGCGCCTCTGTGAGAGCATATTTAAGACAGGGAAAAAAACGCTGCGCCAGACAGCAGCTGGGAGAGTCAAGGGAGTGAGAGAACAGTCTTGCAGGTGCCAAGGTCAGTGAAAAAGGAGGGGGAGAGGTGCTCCAGGCGCCGGAGCAGAAGTCCCCTGCAGCCTGTGGTGAGGACCATGGTGAAGCAGGATGTTCCCCTGCAGCCCATGGAGTACCACGGTGGAGCAGGGTTCCATGCTGCAGCCCGTGGAGGAGACCACGGTGGAGCAGGTGGCCCTGCACCAACGGAGGCTGCCGCCTGTGGAAGACCCCTGCCGGAGCAGATTACGGGCCGGACCTGTAGCCCATGGAGAGGAGACCACGCAGGAGCAGGTGACCTGGCAGGAGCTGCTGCCCGTAGGGGAGCCAGGTTGGAGCAGTTTTCTCCTGAGGAATGGACCCCGTGGTACGGACCCATATCTGGAGCAGTTCTGGAAGAGCTGCTGCCTGTGGGAAGCCCACGCCGGATCAGTTCATCAAGGACTGCATCCCGTGGGTGGGACCCCACAGCACAGGGGATGAGAGTGACCGAGAAGGAGCAGCAGAGAAGAAGTGCTGTAGACTGACCATAACCCCCATTCCCCCGTTCCCCTGCGCCGCTCGGGGGGAGGAGGTGGAAGAGGGTGGATGGGGGGGAAGGTGCTTTTGTTTTTTTTTTCCTTTGTTTTCTCACTTCTCTCACTTGTTTGTAATAGGCAATAAATCTTACTATCTCCTTATGCCAAGTCTGTTTTGCCCGTTACAATAATTATTGTGTGATTTTCTCGTCCTTATCTCAACCCTTGAGCCCCTTTTCACATATCTTCTCCCCATTCCTCTTTGAGGAGGGGGAGTGAGAGAGCGGCTGTGGTGGAGCTCGGCTGCCCACTCAAGTGGAACCATGACATAGGGCGATGGTTGGACCAGATGATCTTGAAGGTCTTTTCCAACCTTAATGATTCTCTTTTTCTATTATCATCATAGACAAACTGGTTAAGTATGAATTGGATAAGTGGCCAGTGAGATAGACTGAAAACTGGTTGAACTGCTAGGCTTAGAGTGTTATGATCAGTGGTGCAAACTCCAGTTGGAGGCTAGTCTCTACCAGTGTACCCCAGGAACTGAACTGGGATCAGTACTTTTTAAACATATTTTTAATATGTTTTAATATGTTTTAATTATGTTTTAATATGTTTTATGTTTTAATATCTTTTTAATATCTTTTTAATATATTTAATGTCTTCATTGATGACCCTGATAATGGGATAAAGTACACCCTCAGGAAAACCGGAAATGAGAGAAGCATAGGAAGAGTGGTTGATATACTAGGTAAGTGAGCTGTCATTCAGAGGGACTGACCAGATGGAAAACAACTTAGCAGAGAAGTACCTGGCAGTTAGGGTAGACATTGAGTTGAGCACTAACCAACAAGGTCCTTTTCTGGCAAAGAAGGCTAACAGTGTCTTGGACTTCATTAGGAATAATACTGCTGGTAGGTCAAAGGAGATGATCCATTTCCTCTATTCAGCACTGGTGAGACAAATCTAGAGCACTGGGTACAGGTTCCCCAGTGCAAGATAAACATGAACATACTGGAGTCACAAAAAGGCAGCGGGAACAGGGAACTTCTGTTTAAATATAAGAAAAAAAACCTTATTTACCTTGGGGGTGCTTAAACACTGTTACAGAATGTCCAGAGAGGTTGTGGAATTTCCATCCCTGGAAATATTCAAAACCTGACTGTATGTGGTCCTGATTAATCTGCTCTATCAGACCCTGCTTTGAGCAGGGGAATTGAAATAGGTGGTCTGAATTATCCCTTCCCACCTTAACCTCTGTTTGATTCATTGATTCAAAATAAAATAATGGCCTCCACTGATGTTTCCTGAAGTGTAGCAAGTACTTTTAAAGAGGTTCCAGCATTTTCTGAGAACTGACCTGGAAGATTATCTGTCTTCTGGATACAGTTGAATGTAGGCTAGAGAGCCGCTCAGACTAGGTGAAAGCCGTATCTGACTATATAACTTCAAACAAGGTTTAAACTTAAGTGCTTTAGATGTCAAATCTGAGTTTTGGACTTGTATTATTAGATACAGTAAGTGCCTTAGAAGTTAAATCTGAAATTTGGGCTTGTATTGTTAAATACATTTTAAAATTCTGCTCCTGGCACCTAGTTATCTGTTGGGATCTAGGCCTTAACCTTCATCTAATTTCATCTAACCTTTATCTAACAAGCAGTGTAGAGAAAATTATGTGAATACAGATAGAAATAGAGTGTTGTGATTAAGTAATTCGTATTGTTAGCTTTTAGAATTATAACAACACCAGTGACAAGGCTAGACTCATCATCATAAAAAAATTAAAATTAAAATTAAAAAAAAAAAGTTTGTGCTTCTTGTTGGTGAGTTTTACTCTATCTTTTTCACTTCTATTTATTTTTTTCACCAGTCACCTATCTTACAAAGCCAAGCAGACTTCAAGCTGTCATGCTGTTTTCAGCTGCTGTCTAGAATATGGGTTCCCAAGAGACAGACACTTATTCCAGTCTGGGAATCAGATGTGCCTGTGAAGATGAATACTAAGAATATAAGCCTGTAGTTGTGGTTTTTCAGTTTCTCTGCTGTCAGACTTTTCTTAAATAAATTTTTGCACAGATTTGAATCTGTTTCCCTGACAACTGAGGGATTCTAAATAAAATAATCTGATTTTGACAGATATGAAATAAATAAGTCTAGGATTATTTTAAACTCTGGTTTAAAATCCTTATAAAATAATGTCTGGTTTAAAATCCTTATAGAATAATGTTTTGATATGTTACTCGCGTGTACTGAAATTCTATGAATTGATTTGCAAACACAACAATTATGTATATATTGGTAAATAAAGTAGCATATACCAATCTCTGATCCCAAGACCAGGTGGCATAGCCATGTCCTCACTGGTCGGGAATTTCTCCTTCCAGAGGACGCTACCCACAGTCACATATTTGCGCTTGTCCCTGGGTGTCCTTTAAGTTACTTCTGATACCCTATAAACCATGGTTACTGTTTGACTTTTCAAAACGTTATACAGATGTATATATTTCTGTTCTAAGAACATCAAACATAGAACCAGGAACCTGCTGTACCCCTCCTGTAGGTCAGTTTATTTTATAACCCTGATGGATTTATTCCACGTTTTGGGTGAGATTTGAGTACATTTATCCTGGAGTGGTTGATTTGAAAGATTTTGTAAGTAAAGGGGGTCAAAAGTTGGAGCAGTTTTCATTTACACCGCAGCTGGGAGAAGAAACCCCAATGAAATAACCAGCCAAATTATGTCTGGGCTTTGTCTTGGAAACAGCTAGATGTGGTGTTCCAAGATGGAGCCAGGGAGAAAGATGTTAAGTGGATGGTTAGGAAATGGTACTGTTTCTTACCTTTAAGCCCTCTCTTATTTCTAGGAGAGACATTGCCAAAAGAAGATAGCAAGGTGTTAACTAAACTTTCTTTCCATACTTTCAAGCAGAGAAAGCTACATTTTTTTGTCTTCTTTATTCCTTTATTCCCCTTACTTTTTTGCATCTTAATGAGAAGCAAATTGACAAGTCCCCACTCATTCATTTATATATTATTGAAAATATGTAAAGACTTTTCATCGTCGTTATAACTCAAGACAGAAGAGGAATATTCTACATACCACTAAAAAGATAAAATAAAAAAATAAAAAATAATAATGTTAGGAATTGTTATGTGGCAAAAGTTCAATGCATTCAGCGTATAATTTAATACTAATAGGAAATTAGCTTATTCTTTATAATAGGAAGGTCAATTCTTTCAGTTTTGCTAGTGATGAAAAGACACAAAAGATTGAGACTGACAAACAAAACAGATAAAATAAACAAGGAAAAAAAAAAAAAAACTAAAATACAGGGAATGTCAGGGAATACAATCATTTATCCCCTGTAGGGAAAAAAAATAGTCTTGCAGCAAAGTTGATATGAAAAGTGATTCATATTTATCTGTATGCCATTGTGACTACTACTCCACAAATCTTCTTTTTCATAGAAGGGCTTGGGTTGGAAGGGACCTTAAAGATCAAATAGTTCCAACCCTCCTGCAATGGGCAAGGATGCCACCCAGTAGGTAAGGTTGCTCAAAGCCCTATCCAACATGGCCTTTAACACTTCCAGGGATGGGGCATCCACAAGTTCTCTGAGCAACCTCTTCCAGTTCCAGTGCCTTACTACCTTCTGCATAAAGGCTTTCTTCATAATATCTAATATAAATCTACCCTCTTCTAGTTTAAAACCATTATTCCTTGTCCTACCCCGATAAAGTCCAACTTTTTTGTCAGCCTCATTTATGTACTGGAAGGCTGTGATGGGGTCTCCCAGCAGCTTTCTCTTCTCCAGGCTGGACAGGCCTGGCTCTCTCAACCTGTCTTCATAGTAGAGGTGCTCCAGCCCTTTTATCATCCTCGTGGCCCTTCTCTGAACTTGCTCTAATATGTCTTTCTTACACAGGGGGCTCCAGAGCTGAACACAGTACTCCCGATTGGGTCTCACTAGAGCGTAGTAGAGGGACATAATCACATCCCTTGACCTGCTGGTAATGCTTCTTTTAATGCAGCCCAGGATACAGTTGGCTTTCTGGTCTGCAAGTGCACATTGACAGCTTATGTTGAGCTTCTCATCAACCAACAGCCCCAAGTCCTAAGTCCTTCTCAGGGCTGGAGCTAGTTTTCCTTTTTTTATTATTATTTTTATTTTTTTGCAGCTGGACGTATAGGGGCAATCTAATAGTGAAATGTCTGTAATATCATTTCTCTACATCATTTCTGTATTACAATTCAGGACAAGTATAGTATGAGAAGTCCTTTCCTACGTGTGTTTCATTTTTGGTTGTTTGTGGCATAAGAGGTGGTGCTCATGTAGTCCTAGACTAAGCAAATGAAATTACCCAGCTAGTAACTAAACTAGCAGCTAAACTAACTCTCTTAGTCTCTCTTCCTGAGAACCAAGAAGAGACCTTACTAGCCTGTAATTCATCATGTCTCCAGGAGATTTCAGAATGATACAGAAAACTAACTAATCTGTAGATATCTCCAATGTCTACCTGGTAGATTGTCTAAATCTTTGAAATCAATCCCAAAGTACTTTCCTAATCCTCGCACATGAGAAAAATGGAAATAATATGTGGGAATCATTATGTAATTTACCTGACCAGATGTCTTCATATGTGTTGGGATTAAATAAGCCAAAATGTTTTTTCTTCATCTTAAGTTTACTATGTCACTTAAAGGGCATCTGCATTTTGTCGTTTTTGGCATTTTATTTATTTATTTATTTATGTGGAATGTCAATTTCATTTACTGAATTTCTATTGCTTCTTCTGAAGACAACACAGCATGTAATAAATTCCTGTAGTTCCCACCATTAAAAAAAATAATAATAATAAGCCAAATTAAAAACAAAAGTAATTTTAAATTTTAAACATAAAATATAAGAGAGGACAAGTTTTATTTTAGCTTTCTAACTTTGTGCTCATTCTGGTTTGTTTCTTGAGTTTCCCTGTAAACCAGGTAGGCTTTGTTCTTTCCTATTTTTTTGTTTAGCAACACAGCAGTCTGACATAGAATTCAATAATTATATTCCCTAGATTTTCTAGGGGTTATCTGAGAGTATTATTTTGCTTATTTAATTGCTTAATGTCAGAAAGGTCATTCTATATATATCCATTTATCTAAGATCCCTTGAGACAGAAAGTGAATAATGTAATATTCACTTATCACAATACATCACAATAAATCTTTATTATTCCAGTTACTGCATTCTTCCTTCCCTTGGGTATCGGTTTCTTTGTTGCAATATTTTTTACCTTAACATTTCATCTCATTCTTTTTTTATACACATTTATTAAACAAGCTTTTTACTAGAATGAAAAGCAAGAAACCTGACTGTAACTAAATTAGTAAATACTTGTTTGACTGTCTGCCTTTATAACCTCCAAATGTTATTCTATACAGACTTTTGACTTTTATTAGCATTCCATATATACCTTTTAGATTTTTAATCATGATGTCTGTAACTATTCCTTGTGTTTTTCTCTGTTAGGATTTCTTCAAAATACATTTATTAAATAAAATCTCACGTTTCTTTTTTGTTGTTGTTGTTATTCACAGTTGCATTGGAAAAGCTATTTTCCTTCTGAAATCCATATATCCTGAAGATTTGTGTATATGTAAATATATATATATATATATACTCCTATAGGGAGAGAGAGATCCATTTGGGGGTTGGATACAGGCTGGACTTCTGTGATAAAATCTTTCATGAGCAGATAATTGTCTTATTTTTCCTGGTGCATAGTTCCTTTGGGCTTGGCATATCGTTGCAGATGTCTTCTCAGTAGGAACTGTTTCTGAGGAGTTCCAAAGTTTTCTAGTAGGCTGGATAGTCATTAAATATTAAAAATAAATAAATAAATAAATAAATAAATAAATAAATAAATATTCTTCGGTAATTTTACATTTCAAGTTTAAATACTTAAATACCATGCAATTGTTCTTCCTAAAAAAAAATAAAAAATAAATTAATAAAAAACATATATGTTTTAGTCAAAGAAATACAATAAATTGCATGCATAGATTTGTTTTACTGCTGGTATTGCAAGGTACTTACTTGTAATAAGCAAAATCCTACAGCATTACAGTCACTGCAGATTTTGACACTGGCTCTCACAAGCATGCGTAAGAGATAACCTGCTTGTGGAAAGGAAAAGCTTTCTTGTAAATGCAAGATGACAGAAGTGAAGCTCTTTTATGACATCAACTGAATATGCCTTTATGTAAACACACTGCAAACAGATTTAGCTTGATATGGTCTACCTTCTGATGTGTAA
This sequence comes from Aythya marila, assembly GCF_965140915.1. Lineage (NCBI taxonomy): Eukaryota > Metazoa > Chordata > Aves > Anseriformes > Anatidae > Aythya > Aythya marila. The sequence goes on along the minus strand of NC_139042.1, from coordinate 41,018,737 downwards.
ATTCTGTGTGTTTATAAAATGTCATCTCAAGACCTTTGTTGCCATCATCTTACTTAATTTGTCAATCTGTCAATTCATTTCAAACAGGATGATAAGTCCTTTAAAGAAATATATATATTGGTATAGTATAAATCTCAAATAATTACAACAAAATGTCCTTGCTCGGAAACAGAATTATCCTTTTCCACAGTGAAAGAAGACATTATGACATGAAGAGACATCTTGTGAAAAAGAGATATTTGTTCTCAATGAGAATTATCACAGACAAATTAAAAAATACATTTTCAGGACTGTCTTTGCTTTTTTACTTTCTAGCTGCACATAGGAACAGAAAGCAAGAAATATTCCCATGGACGAACATTGGGCAGAAGGCCTGGAAAGTTGATTGAATGTAAAATGGCTTAACAAATGGCCTGTGCAATGAAATTTTTCTACTACTATGTTTGTGAATTTACATCGTAGCTTTCCTTATGTTGGTAAGTAATGGTCTATTTTTCAAAGTATATCTGGTATGCTGTTCTTTTGATTGAAGTATTACAAAACCATGAATTTGCAGTTTGGGGAGATATTGACATCACCTTCACAAAGCTGAATAAACTTTCTACCTCTTGAATGTATCATCTGGATAGTTTCTCTTGAAGTAGTATCCTGGATTTTGATAGTGGCTTTTTTTCCCCCCCCTTTTCTTGCAGTATATGCCTATCCTTATACATGATGAGAACTTATTTTAAGTCAAATGGAATGCAAAATAATCTACTGTAAAGCCTGCTACACTGTTCAAAACATAAAACACTAAAATGTATATAGATATTTATGAACAGCATGATTTTTGAGGTAATTTCTCTACTAAAATTTATCATAACCATTAGAATGTTTTAACTGACCTATGTTTTTTTCCCATAAAGTAACAACTATACATACACCAGATTTCAACTTTTATGTCTAAATGATTTCTTTAACATAATAAATGGCTCAATGGAGAAATATTCATATAATATAGAAAATATCAAAATGGAATATTTGGAACCTGAAACAAAAAAATAAGTGTTTCTAAGATATTTTATGCAGGTATATTATTTTATGCAGGTATAAATTTGTTCTAGATTTCAGAATTATTGTTAATAATTAAATTTAGGATGAAGCCATCACAAATTACAACATGAGATTACAACAAGAATTGCCTTTCTTATTCTCATGTTCTGTCTATTGTTTCAGAAAATGTGATCAGCTAGCAGATAGTAGAAGTTATGATTGCTTTTGAATAAAATTGGATCAATAAATAATATAGAGAGCCATATCAACAGGCATACTGTGAGACCAAAGGTTCTAATTAGACTAACATCCAAAAGGAGCTAAGAGCAGATGTGTTAGGAAGAACACAAGGAGATCAATCAAGAACTAATATTTCCTCTGGAAATAAGCCAGGAGTAGCATGATTTTAGCTAATGTAACTTCATAGGTTTTACTCTTTTTTTTAATACCACATATAATTCTACAATCCATGTCTTGCTAAAAATAAAATATACAATGGAATTACATGTAATGAGAACTACCTCTGTAGTTTTGTTTTGAATTTGCCATCTGTTAAACCATTTTAATTTCTTTATTCTTATAACTAAATGTCTTATTGGGGTCTAGATGTAGGACTAGATGTGCTACTAAATGATGTGCCCTATTCATGTACAAAAGTTTTCAATTAATGTTTCCCACACTACTTGTGAGTTACACGCTGTGATTTACACATAATTTCTACAGTCAAACTTTTTTTAATTTTTTTTTTTCCTTCTTCAAACTGGAGAGTTCTAGTTTATTTAAATCATAATTATATGGTCTATTTTTATAAGTGTATATTGTTACATTTTACTTTATTGGATTTTATTCTATTATTTATATTATGATTATTTGTATAAATTAATAATTATATGGTTTATCTAACAACAAAAACAAAAGCTTTTTTTTTTGTATTGCATCATTAGAGTTCAACTATAATATTTTTTGACATGGCAGGATCTAAGGCTGTACATAGAATTCAAAACCAATATACACAATGATATTTTTTTCTGACATGCTTTCCTACTAATTTCTCGTGTACTTCTTTTTTATATTGAAGTAGCTACTGAATGTGGAGGTGAAGTTTCTGTAGAACCATCTGAGGATCTTGTTTCTGACAGATAGGAGTCAGCTCTGATCCCAACATTTATGCCATTAATGCACAGAATTATTATTATTCTTTTTTCATGCGTGTCACTTTATATTTATCAGTTATATATGAATATATGAATTTCACCTGCCATTTACATGTCAGTCACAAAGAACTGTAAGATCTTTCCTTAGTTCCCTACAGTCTTTGCTACATACCTGAGTAATTTAATAACATCAGGAAACTTTATGATTTCACACTTCCTCTTACCTGGTTTTTATGAACATGTTGAAGGACATAAGTATCAACACAGATAACTGTGGAGCATAGACATTTATGTTAAAAAAATAACAAACAAAAACCTTTGTAGATAAGTTTAAATCAAAGATCTGCTTAGCTTATGTCCAGTATTAGGCAATGAATAGCATCAAGACACTAAAAAGACCAAAGCAAGTCCTCTGTTATATGGTGTGATGATATCCTCCCTGCATCCAATAGTTCCTGATACTGACATAATATTTTTACAGCACTGGTAAGACTTCACTGCTAGTTATCCCCCACAGTGAAAACTTACCTCTTATCCTACCTCTGATCTTTCAGCCAATCTTTTCTGTTATCTTTTATTTAGGTAAATGATTTCATACTTATCCTGGTACAATTCAGTTTATTGATCATCCTTTGGTGATGGAAGTTGTCAAATGCCTTTTGGCATTTTACATAGCCACAGGCTATGGATCACATTTATATCAACTAGATCTCTTTATGGCTGTTCATAAATTTGCTTTACAGAAAGATACTAATTTTCATTTTCAGTGTAATGTTTGGTATAATTTTCATAGATACAATTGCACTCAATGAATGTATAAATGTATCTTTAAGTGACAATGGTTACAGAAGAAGTAATAATATGTCTGTAAGAGGAGGAAATGTGGTTAGAGATTCCCTGTTGGCTTCTGTGCTCGTTCACCCTTTCTAGAAGTGTGGTTGGCTATACTAAGAAATGTCTAAGTGCGAGCACATGAGCTCCTTCTCTGTTTAGAACTGTTGAGAAGGAGGCTAAAATCAAGGGGTGTCCCTCTTTCCCTTGGGAACTGCCAGTAGGAATTTTTCTTGAACCCTTTGCCTTATTTAATTATTTATTTATTTTCCGGGTAAGTGGTATCTGGCTTCATCTTCTCTATAACCACCCACTAGATAGGTGAGAACAGTATCTCTTCTTAACATTGCACAACTCCAGCTCTTTTAGTCTCTCACAGCATATCAGTTATCCAACCCATGAATCATCTTGGTACACCTTCAACAGGCTTGCTCCAGCATATCATAATATATGTCTCTCATATACTGAAAGATTGAACTGGATACAATGTGTGGTCTCACAGGTAACAAACACTTGTAAGTAGGATACTTCCAGAAAATAATCACTTCCTTCATTCCCCTGAGATAAAACTGACAGACCTGTAGTTTCCTGGAATCTCCTTCTTGTATGGGAGTGGCATTTTCCTCTTCCAATCTGCAGTTATTCATGACCTTTTAAAGACAGTAGATGGTAAACTTGCAAGGTTGTTGAGAATCCTTAGATGCATCCTCCTTTGTCCTGTGTGTTTAAGACCAGTTAGCTTTATTTGTCCCTAACTTCCTATTTTCCCTTACCATGAATGACTTCCCTCCAGACTTTTTCACTAGGAACAGATGAGCAAACCTTGCCAGTAAAGACTGAGAAGTAATATTTTCTGCTTCCTTTATAACTAAATTTCCCATCCTGTTGAACAGATGACCCAAAATGTCTTTAGTTTTCCTTTTGGTGTCAATGTATATAGAACCATAGAATCAGAATTATTCAGATTGGAAAAGACCTCTAAGATCATCTAGCCCAACCATTCCCCTACCACTACTATCACCCACTAAACCATGTTGCTAAGTACCATGTCCAACCTTGCCTTAAGCCGTGACTGCACCACCTCCCTGGGCAACTCGTTCCAATGCCTAACTACTCTTTCTGAGAAGAAATGTCTCCTAATTTCCAACCTAAACCTCCCCTGGAGCAACTTGAGGCTATTCCCACTTGTCCTATCACTAGTTACCTGCAAGAAGATGCTGATCCCCAGCTCCTCACACCTTCCTTTCAGTCCTATGAGTCCTCCTCATAGGACTTGTGATCCAGACCATTCACCCACCAGTTTTGTAGCCTTTCTCTGGACACACTGCAGGGCCTCAATGTCTTTCTTGTAGTGAGTAGCCCAAAACGGAACACAGTACTCAAGGTGCAGCCTCACCAGAGCAGAGTACACGGGAATGATCACCTCCCTGGTCCTGCTTGCTACACTATTCCTGATACAAGCCAGGATGCCATTGGCCTTCATGGCCACCTGGGCACACTGCTGGCTCATATTCAGGCAAGCATCAATCAGTACCCCCAGATCCTTTTCCTCTCTACAGCTTTCAAGCCATTCTGCCCCAAGCCTGTAGCATTGCATGGGGTTGTTGTGGCCAAAGTGCAGGATGTGGCAATTAGTCATGATGAAGCCCATTCCATTGGCTTCTGCCAACCTGTCCTGGTCCCCCTGCAGGGCCTTCTTGTTGGAAGGATATGGAAACCTTTCTTGTTGCTTTTCACAACCTAGTTCTTGTCCTAGTTTTAACCTCACACAAAGTTTGGTTTTATTGATAGTCTGCTTTCTAGGTGAGCGACAAAGATGTTGGGGCACAAATTGATTTATTCTCTCAGTTTTATTCTCCAGAGTCAGTTGTCTGACATGCAAATGTTTATAATTTAGATATCCATATGTGTGTTTTTTGAATAGATCAGATCTGCTAGATGGTTTTCTAAATTCCACTGGTTTGGTTTCAGTGACCCACACATAAACACCTAATGTCACCTAACATGAGCTGGCAGTTTTGTCAGAGAACATATTGGGACTCTGTATTCATCTTCAGTAGCAGCTACTATAGAGGCAGTGAAAAGGTTCTCTCAAGTGACAGTAGGCACCATGTGTGTGGACAACTGAATTACATCCATTACCCTAGTACTATTACTCTTCCTTTGACTATGCTCACCTAGCTCACTTGAAGAAACTCAATTAATTGCAGGTGTCAACAATGTGAAGCTGATTCCAAACATTAAAGCCAGGTATCTGGAACCTGAAATTTAGCCCAATTCTAGTGATTTGGTTTCTTAAGTACTTCCTATTTTGCCTGAAAATAATGTTATTTTTTAAAGTTAAGGTGAATGTTAATGCTGACAGCAGTCTGGCAGTTTAGGAAGCACTGACAAAATACATAAGGACCTGTAGTTAACAAAGCCACTTAAGTATCCTCTTAAAGTAAATTTAAGTTAATAAATATCTCATTCTGAAGTAATTCTCATTGCTTCAACTCATATTTAGGATTCCTTCTCAATGGTTTCCGCTTTCCAAAAGTTTTGCTGCTGAGTGGTTACTGTAAGAACTGTACCTACTGCATGAGTAAATTATTACATATTTCTACTCTCCCACTTTGTGTTTAGTTACTTAATAATCAACGTTTCTTATATTCTACTAGTTTGCACTCTGAGCTTTTAGTTAATTATCTACCACGAACCACAAGGACTTTTCAAATTTCATAGTATGTTCTTTCCCATTTTGCCTGACCTACATTTCCACTGATAGAAAGCCCAATCCTTAGCAGCTCTAAACTAATGGAATCTATCAAAACGCATTCACTTACTTCTTCTGAAAAACAATATGCAATAGTTTTTATGTGTTTTTTTGTTTGTTTGTTTGCTTGCTTGCTTGTTTGTTTGTTTTTACAATATAGGTATAGCTGAGACGGGTAAGAATATCATACTGCTTTTTGACAAAATCACTTATTTTTTCAAAATAGCTATGTCTGTTTCTCAAAATGGGTATAGAAATATCTGGAATAAAAATACTCATTGTTTAGACAAGCTTTATATTACAAAAAGCAAAAGGTGAATTAATTGTTGTGGTTTAATCATGCAGGCAGCTAATCACCACATAGCCAGTGGGATGGGGGAAAGAATCAGAAAAAAAAAAGTTAAACCTCATGTGTTGAGATAAAGACAGTTTAATAGGGAAGAAAAGAAAGGGAAAATTGAAGAAGAAGTAGAAGGAGAAGGAGAAGGAGAAGGAGAAGGAGAAGGAGAAGGAGAAGGAGAAGGAGAAGGAGAAGGAGAAGGAGAAGGAGAAGGAGAAGGAGAAGGAGAAGGAGAAGGAGAAGGAGAAGGAGAAGGAGAAGGAGAAGAAGGAGAAGGAGAAGGAGAAGGAGATACAAAACAAGTGATGCACAACGAAAATGCTCACCCTCTGCTGACCAATGCCCAGACAGGCCTTAAACAACAGCAGCCCTCACCAGCCAACCTCCCCTAGTTTTACTGTTGAACATGATTCTATATGTTATGGAATATCCCCTTGGTCAGTTTGTGTCATCTGTCCTGTTTGTGTCTCCTCCCATCTTCCTGTGAACCCCACTCTACTTGCAGACAGTTTGTAAAATATAGAAGACCTTGACTTAGTGTAAACACTGCTCAGCAACAGCTAAAACACTGTTGTGTTATCAACATTATTTTCCTCCTAAATCCAAAACATGGCATCATACCAGCCATTATGAAGAAAATTATCCCAGATGAAGCCAGGACAGAAACACACTTTGAAAATCTCTACCACTGTTCTCCAATGCATATATGAAAAGTTAATGCCTATACCACAAATTAACTGTGAGTATACCATGGAATTGGTGCTATAATTAGCATTGAGGGCTCTCTTTGACTAATACTCTTGCTCATCCTGTGTGCTTTTATGCTTGCTTGCTGCTCCTCAGATGGGGAATCTCATCTGCTCCCTCTGCTGCTAATCTCGGTTTTCAGTTTCACTTCCTCCTACTCATGCATTTATCAGGATGTCTTGCCTATTTGCAGCTTCTTGTGCTAATGTTGTGTTTTGTTCTTTGACTATCATAGCTGTTACTTGGGCTACTCTGCAAGTTTTTCTATGCCTTCCAAAGGCAACTACACATTTCTTGGTCCCTTTGCTGGTCATGGAGTTCAGATACATATATAGAATTCATATATTCATGTTCTTGTTTGTGATTCTATATTGGGTTTACATTGCAAGATTTTGGTAGCAAAGGGGGATGCAGGGGTGGCCTCTGTGAGAAGAGTCCAGAAGTTTCCCTGTGTCAAACAAGGGCCACTTTTATCTGGCTCCAGAGGGACCCGCTGCTGCCCAGAGCTGAGACAGTAAGTGATATTGTTTGTGTCCCTGTGAGAGCAGATTTAACAACAGGAAAAGAAAACTGCTGCACAACAGCAGCTGGGAGGGTGAGGAATGAGAAACAGCCCTGCAGACCCCAAGGTCAGTGCAGAAGGAGGGTGAGGATGTACTCCAGGCACTGAACAGAAGCTCCCCTGTGACCTGTGGAGAGGCCCCTGGTGGAGCAGGCTGTCCCCCTGCAGCCCATGAGTCCCACATGGAGCAGATCTCCATGCTGCAGCCTGTGGAAGAGCCCCCAGTGGAGCAGGTGGATGTGGCCTGGTGGATGTGGCCTGAAGGAGGTGGATGTGGCTGCAGCCCATGGAAAGCCCCGGCAGGAGTAGGCCCCAAGGCTGGAGCTGGAGCCCGTGGAGAGGAGCCCACGCAGGAGTATGAAGGGATGCAAGACACGGACTCCTGATGGCTCTTGAACAGAAAGCCTTTATTGCCCTTTTTCACTACTACATATACTTTCCCCGTAGCCCCACGCACTGTCCACATGCCTGAATCTGTCATACAATTGGTTAGAGACCCTCAGACACACACCTCAAGCCAGCCAGCAATTGGCCAATGGCCCAAAGCAGCTCATCTTTAACACTGTAGCCAATTTTCTTTATCTCAGCCTTGCTCAAGTTTTTGTTTCTACTGCTTGTTTCCTCATTATCTCTAATGACTCCATGATACGGACCCATGTTGGAGCAGTTCTTGAAGAGCTGCTGCCTGTGTGAAGCCCATAGTGGGAAGGATGGCATCTGATGAGAGGGACCCCAGGTGGAGCAGGGGCAGAGAGTGACCGTGAACAAGTAGTGGAGATGGAGCATTAGGGACTGACCGCAGCCCCCATTCCCCATTCTCCCTGCCCTGCCTTGGGAGAGGATCATAGAAGAGGGTGGATTGGGGAAAGGTGTTTTTAATTTGTCTTGAGTTTCTCACTGCTCTATCTTGTTAGTAATAGGTAATAAATTACATTAATTTCCCTATGCTCAGTCTGTTTTTCCCATGACAATAATTGTTGAGTGATCTTCCTGTCCTGATCTCAACCCTTGAGCTCTTTCCATCGTATTTCCTCCCCCTTTTCCTTTGAGGAGGGGAAGTGAGAGAGCACTTGTGCTGGAACTCAGCTGCTCAGCTGAGTAAAACCACCAAAGACTGTTGCAAAATATTTATATATTACTGATGGTTGTCACTAACATTTTACTTGGATGCTTCTCATGGATGCAAGGAGTATAGGAAGAGGCATCTTTTGCCCTCCTTGGACCATTGTACTGGGTCTGGCTGGAATGTTAACTTTCCCTGCAGCAACCCATACAGTGGTGTGCTCTGCACTTGTAGCCAGAACAGCAGTGTTATCACTCCAGTGTTGTGTCTACTGCTGAGCAGTGTTGGCACAGAATTGGGACTGTCTCTTTGGGGGTGGGCAAAAAAAGTGAGAAGAGAAACATCACCAGGGCAGCTGACCTAAACCAACAAAAGGGATATTCCATACCATGTGATGTCACACTCAGCAATAAAAGGTGGAAACAGGAAGAAGAGGGGAGGGGTGGGCTCTCGTGAAAACGTCGGTCCTCCTCCTGAACACCGGCTACGTGTGTTGAGGCCCTGCTTCAAGGATGTGGTCAAGCATTGCTCATTTGTGGCAAGTAGAGAGTAATTTCTTTCCTCCGCACTTCCACATAGTCTTTATTTGTTTTGTTTGTTTGTTTTCCTCCCTTTTTTCCCTTTCCCCCTCCCTTTTCCCCTTTCCCTTTTTTCCCCTTTAGTTAAATTGTTTAGTTAATAATAATATTTCCTTTATTATTATTATTATTATTATTATTATTTCCCTTTAATTAAATTATCCTTATCTCAACCCGTGAGTTGTTCTTTACTTTACTTCTTCCCCTCCTCATCTAAGGAGGGGGAGTGAGAGAGCAGTTGTGGTGTGCAGCTGCCTAGCATGGTAAAACCACCACAAGCATTAAGGAAAAATATAATCTTTCCATCATTATACATTCATAAAACTCAGTATTCCATTAGAGCATTGTTAAAATCCTATTGTTAATAATTCACTTAAAGACTTTAAGTCCATAGGTCTTTAACTTAGTAGTGAATGATTTTACACAGTTTGACTTTCAAATGCTGTTTCTTTTATGAAATGAAGGAGGGCTTAAATTCTCAGCAACAAGTAAAATATCAGTGTGTTATCAATATTATTTCCCTCTTAAATTCAAAACACAGCACCATATCAGTTAAAAATTAGAGTAGAAAATAGAAAATTAATTCTATCCCAGTCATAACCAGGACATCAACATAAATTATAATAAATTGAGGTCACTTTTGCAGCTACTCACATGGACCAATATTTGGCAAAATGACCTACATAACAGCATTAATAAGACAAGAGTATGAGAGTAAACAGTTGGTGTGAATGGAACATGAAAAACTGAGAGGTTGTTGGCCCAAAATTGATTGATGTAAAAGAGAAAACAACCACCAGTCATTTGAACAGTAGCTAGAAAATTACAAAGATGGTTATTTATTTATTTATTTTTGAAACAAAAAACTAGACAGCTTGAAGCAAGAATAAAACACAAAAATTTATACTCTCTCTCTTTTTTTTTCTTTTTTTTTCACCCTGGAGTGGGGTAGAATGAACAGCTGCATGCTGGTGAGAAGTAGGACACCATGGGCTCCAATATGCAGGCTGACAGTACTGGGACTACACCCTGGATGTCTGAGCATAAGCCTCTGACATGCTTTCTCAGCAGTGTGTCAGTCAGTGGGGTTTTAGGAGCAGCAGGGGTATACTCAAAAAGAGAACACCAACATGACCCACAGGAGCAGTGTGCACAGAGGTAAAGCACAGCGCACAGGGAAGCAGGGGGCTGGTGATATGTATGACCTCTATCTGTGTGAGTGTGTGTGTCTGTGTGTTGGTGGGGGTGTATGTGAGAAAGAGTTTAATAATATGCAGGTGTTTACTGATATTTTAAGTATCACAGAATCACAGAACTGTCTAGGTTGGAAGAGACCTAAAGATCATCAAGTCCAACCTCTGACCTAACACTAACTATGGTTTAGTCCTCCACTAAACCATATCACTAAGTTCAACATCTAAATGTCTTTTAAAGACCTCCAGGGATGGTGACTCCACCACTTCCCTGGGCAGCCCATTCCAATGCCTCACAACCCTCTCAGTAAAGAAGTTCTTCCTAATATCCAACCTAAAACACCCCTGGTGCAACTTTAGCCCTTTCCCCCTCGTCCTGTCACCAGGCACATGGGAGAATAGACCAACCCCCACCTCTCTACAGCCTCCTTTTATCTGCGAACTTAGTGAGGGTGCACTCGATCCCCTCATCCAGATCATTGAGGACCGGCCCCAGTACCAAGCCCTGGTGAACACCACTAGTGATCGGCCTCCAACTGGATTTGACTCCACTCACCACGACTCTTTGGGCCCAGCTACCCAGCCAGTTTCTAACCCAAAGAAGGTGTACGCCAGTCCAAGCCACAAGCAGCTAGTTTGTTGAGGAGAATGCTGTGGGAAACAGTGTCAAAAGCCTTGCTGAAGTCAAGGTAGACCACATCCACAGCCTTTCCCTCATCCACCAAGCGTGTCATTGAAGGAGATCAGGTTCGTCAAGCAGGACCTGCCTTTCAAAAATCCATGCTGACTGGGCCTGATCACCTGGTTGCCCTGTCAGTGCCACGTGATGACTTTCAAGAGGATCTGCTCCATGAGCTTCCCTGGCACTGAGGTCAAACTGACAGGCCTGTAGTTTCCCGGGTCTGCCCTCCGGCCCTTCTTGTAGATGGGCGTCATGTTTGCTAGCCACCAGTCGACTGGGACCTCCCCCAATAGCCAGGACTGTTGATAAATGATGGAAAGCAGCTTGGCCAGCTCCTCCGCCAGTTCTCTCAGTATCCTCGGGTGGATAGGGCCCATCTGGCCCCGTCGACTTGTGTACATCCAAGTGCCGTAGCAGGTCGCCAACCATTTCTTCATGGATAATGAGGGCCACATTCTGCTCCCCATCCCCTTCCACCAGTTCAGGGTACTGGGTATCCAGAGAGCAACTGGTTTTGCCGCTAAAGACTGAGGCAAAGAAGGCATTAAGCACCTCCGCCTTTTCCTCATCTTTTGTAACTAAGTTCCCCCCCGCATCCAGTAAAGGCTGGAGATTCTCCTTAGTCCTCCATTTTGCATTGATGTATTTGTAAAATCATTTTTTGTTGTCTTTGACGGCAGTAGCCAGATTGATATTCTGATATACTGGTATTTTAAGTATATTGTTAAGTATTTTTAAGTAATTAGTTTTTGCCCTTCAAATGTACTTTTTTTTTTTTTTTATAAGAATGCAAACATAACCTTCCCTGTTGGACCTCAATATTTTACAATGATATTTTTTAAAGTGTAAATTCCACAGATCTGTATTTCAGTGTAGTTAATAAAGAATGCTATTATTCATTACAAGCCTCATTCAATAGCCTGCCCTGGCCTCCAGCTAAGCCTTGTTTATATCTCTTGGAAACAGTATGGTATATCAAATAATATTAAATATCTCCATTTGGACAACTACATCAAGCTCTGTATCAACACTTAAAATAGGACTATTTCTACACAATGAGAAAGTTTCCTGTGGAATATGAACTCTCAGTGGGACATACGTTCATGTAAAGAAATAACTAAGAAATTGAGTCACAAATGCATCATTGAAACACCAGGAAGAAAATCAACATGACTAAACTAGTCTGGGTAACAAAATTCGTACTTAGGTGAAATAAAATGAGCGATAAAGTGGGATATTAGTCATAAACTTTGAATTATTTATGAGTGAATTTAATGCCTTTCTTCAGTGATATACTTCATAAGCTTGTAGTAAACTTTATACTTCTTAATGTGTTAAAAAATTCAGGTTGAAAACATCAGAGAAATATTTCGTACAGCTAATAAAAGTAACATTTTAATTATTCTCTATTAAAAAGAACAAAAAATACTGTCATACAAGCAAGTTTTACAAAGTTCCTGTAATCCCAAAATACTCTTTTGTCTGGCCTACAGTTACAGAATTTCAAACCTACACCTATCAAAAATCAGCAAATGTGCCAAACTAGGAAATCCACCTGAAGGTATACAATTAGTTTTTGAGATAAAATTCATTAGGTTTCATGGGGTATAACATAACAAAAAAAAAAAAAAAGATTTTGTGTAGAAGAAAATTGTTCTAAATCAATATTCCAATATCTTTTGGTTGTACCAGATTACATTACAGGTATCTCAATAATCATTTTTTCAGACTACTTTTGTGTAGCATACCTTTACACATATAAATGCTTCTCCAGTTTGACATGCTTGAAATACAGTTCATAACATTATATATTTCATAAAGAGGTATATTCTCTATTTCTTCATTTAAGAGACATAGCACAGAAGAACACATCTGAAGGGAAGAGACTAAAGTGGCTTTTTAGCTTGATTTTGTCTGATCCGTGAACTCGTATAAGTGCTGGTCCTCACAGCAGCTTTTGCATTGTTACTGACCCTCTGTGCATTCCAGAATTGCTTTAAAATAAAGCACTTTTGCTGCATATCTCCCACATTTCTGACATATTACAGTTGCTTCCAGCATATTTCTGGGGAAGATAAACTAGAGAGGGAGAACTATTAAGCTTCTCCCCAGTAACTACATTGCCAATCCCATGTGTGGGAATATATTAATGAAAATCAAAGGAAAGCAGTTTATAAACTTACTGTTTCAGCAATAAAATCTCTATTCATGTTCACCATTCTATCTGAATAATATATATATATTATATAAATAATATTTTTATATTATATATATATAAATTCTATGTGCTGTTACTAAGTGGTAATCCATTAGAATAAATGTGAAACTGAAATCTGATTTAAGAACAATGGCAAAACTCAAAATGGAATTCAGGTATTTAAATAATCACTTGTGAAATATCAACTTTTATAGGATATCATGCCCCTGTAGTACTAAAAAGTTTTAAGAAAGCATTATGCCCCGGAAAGATCTTGAAAATGGCACTGACAGAAAATAAGTTCTTCATAAGCCCTCAGCAGCCTTCAGCCCTCAGCCCTCAGCATGTGTTGAATTTCAGCTTTGCTGCTTCCATCTCAATTATTTTGGCTACCCCAAGACTCATTTTACTAAAATTTTCCATTATTGAAAAAAAAAATAAAATAAAAATTACATGCCTTGCTCATTTTAAGTCAATGAAAGTGTCACCTTAGCTGATAAAGGTTATCCATTTCCTTCCACTGATATGTGACAGGAAAATAAAAATAGGGCATTTAATTAGTTAGTTAGTTCTTGTCTAACGTGAAAGAATAACATAAAATGTTTTAAATCTTCAAAGTAATATGTTAATACAGTGAAACTCTATGGGTTTCTCTTATTGAAATAACATTTAACAAAATGTTATTTAACAAAAGTATATTAAAATGAAACATCTGTGTTGTTTATTTGTGGGTTTCTTTGCTTGTTTGTTTTTGTGTTTTTTTAAGATCCTTAGTCAAACTTTGATATGCTTCTAAATAAAAACAAATCTGATAATTTGATTTCTAATTTATTCCAATATTTATACCATTGGAAATGAGAGATGGAATGAAGAGGTAATATTTTCATTAGAACAGAAGATAAGAAAAAGGCGAAAAGCTTTTGAGCACAGTGTCTTCATATATATACACGTTTATACATACATGCTATGACTACAACATATTGCTATCATTGTATTATTTCTAGGACTAGTTTTCTGGAATGGTAGAAATTTGAAGAAGAAAGGTCTGAGAATGAAGGCTCCAAAAATATTTGCAGACCCAGGGAACTATGGGCCTGTTAGTTTGACCTTAGTGACAGAGAAGCTCATGGAGCAGATTCTCTTGAGCATCATCATGTGGCACTTGCAGGGCAACCAGGTGATCAGGCCCAGTCAGCATGGGTTTTTGAAAGGCAGGTCCTGCTTGATGAACCTGATCGCCTTCAATAACAAAGTGACGTGCTTGGTGGATGAGGGAAAGGCTGTGGATGTGGTCTACCTTGACTTCAGCAAGGCTTTTGACACTGTTTCCCACAGCATTCTCCTCAAGAAACTGGCTGCTCTTGGCTTGGACTGGCGTATGCTTCATTGGGTTAGAAACTGGCTGGGTAGCTGGACCCAAAGGCATTGGAATTTGTTAGGCATTCGGGATTTTGTTAGGCGTTGGTGTAGGCTGCCCAGGGAAGTGGTTGAGTCACCATCCCTGGAAGTCTTTAAAAGACATTTAGATGTAGAGCTTAGTGATATGGTTTAGTGGAAGACTTGTTAGTGTTAGGTCAGAAGGTGGACTCAGTGCTCTTGGAGGTCTCTTCCAACCTAAATGATTCTGTGATTCTCTGAAAATTATAAAAACAAAAAATAATAACAATAATAATTCAGGAAAACAGAAGAACTTGGGAATGAGAATTTATTTATTCCTGATCCACAGATAGTGTGGTAGTATAATGATTCAGAGCACACATGGGACACAAGTATAAGAAAATGCCCTAATATGAATTCATTGAGATTATTTGAGACCCTGTTTTCTTCTTTCTTTCACTGTTTCTGCATCCCTTCTACTCAGGCAGTCTGCTAATTTCATGTCCATTCTCTCAAATTCTACTTCATTAATCCTTTGTTTCATTTTACCTTTTCTGAATTTACTCACTTTATTTTCTCTCTATCTCATGTCTGCCTTTATATGTTTCTTCCTTTAGAAGTACATGATGCATATATTAAGTGTATGCAGATCTATAGATGTAAGCCACATTTCAGTAGAGGTAATGTCATTTTCTGCACCACTAGGAGAGACTTAGAACGTGTGCTGCAATCATTTTACCTCACTATTGTTTGTTTCCTAATCAGATAATAAAATAATTAATTGCAACAATTAATGTTTCTGGTTGCACAAGTAAAATCTTTTTTTGAATAACCAAAACAAAATCCCTAAATACACTATTCAAGAATTGTAATCCTTTGATTTTTATCAACCTATGTATCTTCTTCATAGAGATTTCATTACTAAGTTTTTAACTAAATATGTCTTACAATTACATCTTTTCTATCTGTATTATTTTAATTGCCTCCATATCTTCACTACATCAGAGCGAGCTGAAGTTAGGAATCAAGATGACGAATTAAAACCTTGACTGCTAGGATGAATAGAGTAAGGAGTCTAAAGAGCTCACATTTTATACACACCAGTCAGGCTTTCCTCTAACATAAGTATGTACACATTTATGGTTTTGAGTATGGTTTTTGAGTATACCTCATCCTTTCTAAAATGCATATTCATAACAAACACTGTTTTCTTAAAACACTTTACCTCATCTCTTGCCTTGTCAAAAAACAGAGAGCTTGTGGACATGTAAGGGACTATAACAACAGTAACAGCAAAACTGTTAGTCACAGATCACAAAAATTAGTAGAAACGCTTATTAAGACCAAAAATAAAAATAAAATTAAAAAATAGAGGTCAAAACCACCGAGCTGGAGGAAGATGCATTCTTAAAAATTTTGGTTACACAGCAAGTGAAATTGATTTTGTGTTCTGCTGCTCTCATTTTCTGGTTTTGACAGAAACAAAGCTTTTCAGTCAGATAACTGAATTGAACAGATAAGAAAAATGACATTGAGAATCTTGTTCAAACAAAGAACCACATACAGAGATGATGGGAGGTGGTAGACTCGACAAATCATCTGGACAGATTGCTCTTACTGACACTTAAACAATATATGCACTCTTTCCATTTTAAGTACACAGGCCTCCTTGAATAAAGGAATAGAGATGAAACTGTGGTCTTCTTCTATTGAATTGTAATAGTGACTTTATTCCTACAATAAGTTGTTATCTGGGCATACAAATTAACAAAATGGATCAAGATACATTCATGGGCTCTCAGTCAAGTAGCTAAGAGTATTTCATGTCATGCATCTCAACTCTTTGCCCTTAACAGGTTTTACTATTTAGTAACGGTTCCTGGAATATTATATCCCCTAAATCATGATGGAGTTGTTTAAGAAAGATCTGTTTGAGTGTGGGAAAACTATATCATAGTCTAATTTGATAATACTAATCATGGCCTCCCAGAAAAGCATTGGCTATGGTTTCTTTAACAGTAAGACATAATCTTAACATTTCTTATGCATTTTACATTGTACATACATTTTTCCCTGTGTAACTTAAAATCCAGGAAAGATGAGGGCAAGAAGTTAATAATCCTAATTTGGAGGCTGAACAGTCTGAATTCAGTGCAGACTAAAAGAAGGAAAAGCAAACACAGTTACTTAATGTGATTTTTATGACTGCTCCCTGCAGGGAGACCAGACTGATCCCACATGCAAAATCAATGTGGGGTTACTCCAAGTTTTATCAGCATCCTTTACAACCATTTAATTCAGCTAGGAACACAGGAACAAGAAGAAAGAACCATATTTCCTGGCACAGTTTTAATAGTGAGGTCTAAAAGAAGAGATGGAGGAGATAAATAAGCTTCTTACATCTCCAGTGCTTAATCTTGATTAACTTGCTTCTGTTAATCATTTATGAGTAGTGTGCAGTAGAGGAAAATGCCAATTTTGCATCTAATAGGAACTTCATAACTCTTCTTTGGGGATATCACAAGATTTTAAGAAGGCTTAGCCTGAAAGTAATTTTATTATCTTATGTATAAGATAATATGTATATGATGTATATGTATAAGATAATTATGTATAAGACTTTCATTGTAGATTTCAGCAACATGTTCATCCATGGCCAAACAACATATCTATTTAGATTCCTTCCTGATAAAGAAAAATACACTGCTGCCTGTTCCCCTGTGTAGTTTAATGGAATTGTTCCTTTAAAAAAATATAAATATTTGTGCATCTCAGCTATTAATAAGCCAGAGCCTTGACATTTCTGAGATAACAGGGGACTTCTGTGTACTCTTAATAAGCCTATCATTTCAGTTATTCAATCTGTTACTATCAGCAGACAAAATAAATAAATACAATCTGATTTCCATTACAGTGTACACCTATATTTACAACTACAAGTTGGGAGGGATTAAACATTATTTTACACATTGCTATCTATTTTTCTATTAAAAATATAAGTATCCTGAAACATGCCATATGGCTGTCAGAGGTACAGAGCAACTGGGCTAAATTATCAAAGGAGGATGCACAATTAAGCAGGATCTTACTAGTACAGCTCTGTAATTAAGCCTCTGTCTCCATAGACTCATCTGGTCTCTGTCTCTTCACTCTGCTTTGGAATCTGAGATTTACTGTTTAGCAGTAAGGGGGGGAGGGTAGATGGGGGAAGTAGTGTAGTATTGTCTGTACACCTCACAAACTTCTGTGGGGTCAAGGAAGACGTCAATGTTAATGAGCTGAATTTCAGAAGAGGATCTTATTACATTGGGATTGTTTTAAAATGTCAGTTAGTCATATATTTACCTGTATCTATTTGTTTCTTTGTGAAAAAAAAATATCCAAAAAAAAAGTGGATATCTGAAAACAATGGAATCATAGACTAGATCACTGTTAAAATATGTCAAATTATATATAATTTTAATGATAATAAATAAATGATTAAATTCACGCAAATGCAAATTCAAAGTGAACAGATTCTAAACTGTCTCTACTCTATTGTCATATTATCAAAGCAATAAGAGATGATGTCAAATATGTATTCAGTTAAACAAACAGTTGTTTGATTTGGAGGATTAAAATAAGAAGTGAGGGTGCACAATAAATCAGGCAATACAGACATTGCAATTGTAATCATGCAAACACAAATAATTCACATATAAATAGTATAACTTCAGTCTTTGAAAGACATGAGTTAGTTCTTGTTCATCACAGTCACATGAGTGACAAGATGAGTGACATAGATTGTCAGTATGTAAGAAATTATAATTATTCCTGGACTGCAGATATTTACTGTTGACAATCACCTAGTAGAAACAATAGAGGAGTTCTAAGTGACTTCAGTCATTCTCATATTAGAAACCATACGAAGAAATTGTTTATAATGTAATATACATAAATATTTCATCTTGTGTTTAAATAAGTTTTTAAAAAATACTTATTGTAGTGAATTAATAAATAAATCCAATCAATGTTGAACTAAACCTTGTAAAATTAAAAATAAAATAAAGATGTGCTTGATCTTGTCTGCCTAGATCTCATACTCTGCTACCTCTACAATGAATAATAATAATAATTAAAAAATCATGTTTTAAAAGGGGGAAGAAAAAGCTGCGTGAGGCTTCAGCATTCAGCATAGTGAAGTCTAATAGACAGAAGTTTGCATATTCAGGCCAGAAACACACTGCTGACTCTACAACATTGTAACAAGGATAATAGTTCCCCTGTGCACAGGAAGAAGACTTTATTAAATACTAAATGCATGACATTACCTTGTGTGTTTTTTCCCCTACTCTATTTTGTTGGTTTTATGAGGAAATCCTTCAGGAATGTTGATATGATATACAGAATTGAGCCCTTTTTTGAGAATAATTTGAATTAGATGTTGTTAGAGCTGAAATACACTCATAACTTGAAGGTTTATTTATTTATATATTTTCCTGACCCATGAGAGATAGTATATCTCTCATATATAGTATAGAGAGAGAGAGGTACACTAACAAGCTGTTTCTTCTCAAAGGAAGGGAACAGGAATGAAATGATGCTTGCCCAATGCTGGACATTGACATTTTTGAAAACTACGTATTTAGAGACAGTTTTACTGGTAAAAGTAAAAAGAATGGGTTTGTGTTACTTGACTGTATCTCAAAAATATCAACTATGTGATGTTCTCGTTACTGAGAAAATGTCCATGTAGCATTTAAATGATGGCACAGTAGCCTTTTGTTGTTCAGAACTGAAGTTATAAAAATAATGAAAAGCAAGAAATAAAACCCATAGAACTAAAGCCAGTAGATATCCAGTATTATACTGGCAAGAAATGCTAGAATTATTTAATCAACCATTTCTAGGATTTGATTTCCATGTTTAGAAAATATCTGTGAAGTACACAGTCTTTCCTTGAGTCTGGGAGAAGAGCAATAGAAACCCACAAGAAAAAAACTATGAGTTTTGCTTTGAAAGTTTGGCTATTCGATTAAACTGACAAACACAAAGTCCTATTCAATTCAAATTAGTTAAGTATACCTGATATGGATGTCTGTTTTACGAACTTGCAGTATGTGATGGTTTCATATTCTGGTATCAATCCGAAGCTGTGGAATTATAATGAATATAATTTATTATGCATTTCTTTCCAGAATATTTCATGAAGTCTGATTTCTGATACCAGCTGTTTGCTTACAGTGGAGGAGGTATCAACAGATGGAATTAATGCATGCTTTTTGAAAAACCCTTATTATTCAGTCAAGTAACCATTACCCTGAGATAGGATTAAAGATTTGAACCAGTTTTAGCTTTATGAAGTGATAAAAACTAAAACTGAAAATGTTTGTCAAATATCTTGGGAATCTGCACTGGCATGTTTTGCTCCTCAGACACTATTATTCATTAAAATCTATAATTTGACTTAATTTCAATAATGATAATGAGAGAGAAAAGGAGAGAGGGAGGGAAAGAGAGTGTCTGGACCTCCAGACATCTATTTTTCTGTAATAAGGAGGAGAAAAAGAACATCCCGCTGTATTTGTTCTGGACTTCAGGAGAAAAAAAAAAAAAAAAAAAAAAAAAAAAAACCAACTGTTACGTCATCTGTGTGAACATAAGTGTTATAAATTATGTGGGGGTTTTTTGTTTGTTTTTAGAAATACATTTTTAAACAGTATATTAAAAACATCTTCCTTTATTTCAGCCAAGTTGCTTAGACAAAAATATTGAAATTGAATAGCAGTCAAATCAGATACTTTGAAGATGAGAACTAGAAACTTAACTTTCTCCTTCATTAGATCTGTAAAGAGCTAACAGTTTATATCAGAACATATTATTTCCTTAGTATTATAGAGCATTCTAAACATCAAGAGAATAGATGCATTTGACTTCTATATAAATTTTAAAGCAGGCAAATTTTGTTTCCAGTGTGAATGGTCATCTACCTGGCAGAATTATTTGCCCTAAGTACATAGTGATATATTTGATGCTCTGAAATATAAATATAATTTATTCCATTGCAGTCTAGGAGCTGCAGTAAGATACTGCATTTACAGACGCATTGGTTCATGGTTAATGATAGAGCAGCTGTTAAGAAATCAGTTTTGATACAGCATATATCAGACGTATATCAGAAATGCTACCCTCTACAAATAACTACAGCAGGCCGGGGACAGTTCTGGGGCACTTAGTCTTAAGTGACACAGACTTTATTTTATCCACTTGCTTAAACTCTCATCTCCAGAGAGGATTTTTTCGTCCATACTGTCTAGTGGAGATGTGCTATTCAGGTCCAAATACTTTCTGAGGAAGAGTTGGCATATGGTAAAAAAATGTTAGAGAAGGTGATGGCAATTAAGCATGGGCAATGAGAAACCCCCTTCCTGGCCTTCTGTTATTTATAGGTATGGACATAGCCTAGAGCATTCTGGCTGTTTATTAATAAACATTGGTGTTGCTATCATTCTTTTTATAAATATAAGACACATCTTTCAGACTTTTATTGTCTTGAAAGTTGAGGTGCATGGCAAGTATGTTCACTATAAATGGAAATAATTCACATTATTTTATATGCCATAGCCAGAAGAAAATACATTGTATATGATTAAAGTATGCACTTGGGAACAAAAACTCCTGTATTCTGGTGCTGCGGGCAGGTGTTACCTATTCAGCAAGTCACGAAGCTGACAGTGCATCATGATTCCCATCTGCAAAAATGTCATATTCTACTCATTGACTCTAAAGAAATACTAATAGCCTACAGTTAATACATAAATAAATAGAATTAATCTAGAAGGGGATGAAAGTTAAAATTTGGTGTTTCCTTTATATGTGTGTATCCACATAAATAAATGTAAATATAATGAGTGATCTTTATTTTTTAAGTAATCATTAATTTGGGGTTAAAAAAAAAAAATGATGAAAGGGAAAGGCTACTCTTGCCTAATAGATAGCCTGAAAGAAAACATATGGTAATATTATTTTATCTAACTAGAAATAATAATCACATTTTAAGATTAATGGGAAGTATTAATATTTAGCAATCCGTACTCTCATCTTAACCTCGCTAGAGATTAATGCTCATTCAAAAAATGAACAAAATGTGCAATTGGAAATCATTTATCGTTTAGAAAGTGACTATTTGACTTCTATTTTAAAATGATACTGTGTATGTATGTATGTATGTGTGTGTGTGTGTGTGTGTGTGCTTAGTATCTACAGAAAGATCCTTCAGCACTCATTCATGTATACACCCATTAACTGTAGACCAGCTATGTGATTCTATGAAAATTCTGTGGCAAGCATACTTGGAACACTATCTACCTAGACTACCCTTTTTCCATGATAAGCACACACGTCTTAATTCTAGAAAATAACGGAGATTTTAAACATTTTTATGTAGACGTTCAGCTGCCTGACACTTCTGTAACAAATAGAGAACTTACAGGTTACGAATCTGAGATGCTATCTTATTTCCTTTGATAGAATAGCCTAGGCTATTCTATCTATGTTTTCAGATATGCCAGTTGCCTTAAAGTGAGGTATGGAGATCCCCTCATTAGGAAACACTATGGCTATAAGAAATGGAAAGAAGTTAATATTGTTGATATGTCCCCACTCTTTTGGGGAGAAAGAAATAGTGCCACTGTAACAGTGGGGAACAATTATGTCCCAACCTTCAAAGAACAGAGCAGAAATATTCATGTATACTCTTAATCTTCAAGTGACTTGTGAATGCAAAGGATAGTTAGTATACATTGCCACACTACATTACCACAAATCATGGAGTGATTTTTTTTGACACTTCTTTTTTTTTAAATTTAAAACACACACACACACACACACAAAAAAAAAAAAAAAAAAAAAAAAAAAAAAATCAACCATAATTGGAAAATCTATTACTATTACACAAGGAGATCTAATAAAGGTGTGAAACATGCAAAAAAGCTTCAGTGATTGGATTTATGTTTTAAAGAATTCATATATTCACTGAAGCAATGAATTCGTGTTGCTCGATCAGAATATAAACCTCTTCACATTAATGTGCCATTAGTTTTGTTATTATTATCAATCAAAAAGGATGAGAGACCTAAAGAATCATAGCACGCCCTTTCGAGGTCTTTGGCCTCACGGAAGAATGTTTGCAACTGTACACCAGTAGGGGGTGCCAAAAGAAAATGTAATAAAAGCCTTCTTGCTTTCTTGTCCCATGAGCATGTGCCTGAACTGTCAGTAGATTCCTGCACATTTCATATCTTGGTCTTTCAGTTCTGCAGTCAGAAGGCTGGGAAAAAAAAAAAAAAAAAAAAAAAAAAAAAAAAAGATAGGATAGGATAGGATAATCATTGCAGTGTGATAACATCAATCACTCAATCACTATACAATAAAAATTTTAATGGAAGAAACATACTACATTTTTGGTATGCAAGTACTGCTGTGAAAAAAAATTGAAGGCTTAGGACTGTTACACAAGAAATAATAGGGTAATAAAGAATCAGTGAATATATGTCACTGCATGCAAAATGTCTTTTTTTGCTTTAAGGAAATATTTAGTTTTGTGTTTATGATTTTTAAATATCACAAGTATATATTCATTCACTGACATTTCAGCCTGGATTTGGCAATTCATTTATAGATTTTCCTAAGATTTATCACTTATGGTACATCACTTTTAATACATTTTTCTAAGTTATATTTCTATACAGTATGGTAATTACAGTGATATATTAATTTTACAAAGTGATATATTAGGTTGAAATGTGATTTTTATTTATGAATTCACATCTATATGCCTGTGATTTTTAACTTTTTTTTTTTTTCTTTGCAGCATTATCATGTGTTGGTACTGTTGCATTAAGCTAACTAGGCTAGGCAGGTGTTCAACCAACAGATTTTTGTTATCTGATGCTAAAAATAACAAAATGTAATTGCTCATCTCCAGCAGTAGAATTTATAATGAAGATGGTTAAAGTCTCATAAAATGGGATTCCCCAAAACTTTCATGAACACTGGAGTGCTCAAGATAGAAAACAATATGAGACAGGGATGGGCTCAGGTAGGTTCCCTAAACTGAACTATCATTTGATATTCCTTAGGGTTTATGAACACACCTTAAAGTGCTGCTTAAGAAAGATAAGGATATCCTGCAGGCTTCATGTTATATATGTGAAACCTGGACATATGTCTCAAATAGGCATCTCACATGGCAGCAGATGCGCTAATGCAACAACATATTTAGCCAAATCTTGAAACACTTATTTAAATTTAGACACATATCATAGCCAGTATTAAGAGCCAGAATGAAAAATAAAATTAAAATAAAGTGAAATGAAATATAAAATGAAATTAAATAAAAATATTTTTTAAGGTATCTAAAGCAAAATCAAGTCATAAATTGTGAAGAATAAGTCAATGAGGGGCAATTTCTGATGCCTGCAAGAATTGTTGCAGGCATCAGAAGTTGCCTAATATGTAAAACAAAAGGACTTTCTGGAGAATACAGCTAGTGCAATACAGCTATATGCAGCTAGTGGAATGTAAATATTTAAATAAATCCTGCTCTACTCAGAGCAAGCTTAGACTCTCATTCTAACAAGAGGTAAATAGCCATTTTAAGAATGAGGTAAATTTTCCTATCATTCATGTGCATATTAAATGAATTGGTCAGCTTCAAATTGCATTTGTAATCTGAAAGCCTCTTTTAAAGTCATTTTGCTGCTTTTCTGTAAGTTCATATGAGTTTATTTTGTTCTTGAGGCACACAGATATGCAGATGCCCCAACAACTATGTGGAGTTGTGTTCCAGGCCAGCTCAAGGCTTGCTGGCATTCCAAGGGCCATAGCAAAATCACTCTTATCAAAGAGGAAGCAATAGTGTCCATATCTCTGCATATGACAAACTGTTATGGGCACTGTCAGGAAAGAGAAGCATGATCTGAAACAACGTTTGATTCCATCAGAGAACAGGAGTTGGTGAAGGCTTGCTGTACCTGCATCTGAGGAGAGTTACTGTTCTGCTCTCTCCTGTCCAGGAAGGGGAAGTGAAAGGTTCCATCTGTCTCCATGCACTTACACCCATCAGTTTACCATTGATAAATCCACACCCACACTCCTTACAAAATAGCCAAGTTTTACAAAGACTTCTTTCATCTCATCTCTCCCTGCAAATCTTAAATGTTTAAATATATTTTCTCTTTTTTCCTTTTCTTCTTCTTCTTCTTCTTCTTCTTCTTCTTCTTCTTCTTCTTCTTCTTCTTCTTCTTCTTTTTCTTCTTCTTTTTCTTTTTCTTTTTCTTTTTCTTTTTCTTTTTCTTTTTCTTTCTTTTTTCTTTTCTTTTCTTTTCTTTTCTTTTCTTTTCTTTTCTTTTCTTTTCTTTTCTTTTCTTTTCTTTTCTTTTCTTTTCTTTTTTTTTCTTTTCTTTTCTTTTCTTTTCTTTTCTTTTCTTTTTTCTTTTTCTTTTCTTTTTCTTTTCTTTTTCTTTTCTTTTATTTTTCTTTTTTCTTCTACTTTTCTTTTCTATTTTTTTCCCAAAGAAATTTTGGCTGCCCCATCCCTGGAGGCGTTCAAGACCAGGTTGGATGAGGCCTTGGACAACCTGATCTGGTTGGCTGTTTTGAGTTAGATGATCTTTAAGGCCCCTTCCAATCCAAACCATTCTATGATTCTAAGATTCTATTATTATTTCTCCTTTTCTTTTCTTTTCTTTTCTTTTCTTTTCTTTTCTTTTCTTTTCTTTTCTTTTCTTTTCTTTTCTTTTCTTTTCTTTCTCTCTGCATGATAAGATAGTTATTGTATCTATCTCAGGAAAATAGCTTTGCATAGAATTCAAAGTATTTGCGTAGTATTCAAAGAATTCAAAGTTAGAGGTCTACCGATAGATGATTTGCCTAATTTTGCCTATAATAATCCATTAATGTGGATCATCACAAGAAATACTTAAAAAACATCTTATCATGAAGTAGTAGTAAATTATTCAAATTTATATAATTTTTTTATTAGCAATAAGTATCAAAAGGCAGATCAACCTCAAATCCTAGAATTATCCTGAGTTGGAAGGGACCCACAAGGATCATTGTGTCCAGCTCCTTGCTCCACACAGGACCATCCAAAAATTAAACAATATGTCTGAGAGCATTGTCCAAATGCTTCTTGAACTCTGACAGGCTTGGTGCTGTGACCAGGCCTGAGGAGCCTGTTCTGGTGTTCAAACACCCCCTCAGTGAAAAACCTTTTTTTGTAACATCCAGCCTGACTCTCCCCTGTCCCAGCTCCATGATGTTCCCGTGTCCAGTCGCTAGGACACCAGAGAGCAGAGCTCAGTGCCTATCCCTCCACTCCCATTGTGAGGAAGCTGCAGGCCACCATGAGGCCTATGCTCAGTCTCCTCTTCATGAAGCTGAGGACACCAAGTAACCTCAGCTGCTCCTCGTGCATGTTTCCCTGTAGACCCTTCAGTATAGTTGTTGCTCTCCTTTCGACCCTCTCTAATAGTTTGTGTACTTAGTGTACTCTAGTGTACTTAGTCCCATGGTCTGAATTTTTGAGTAGAACTGTGTGGTGCCAGGAGTTGGACTGGATGGCCCCTTCCAACTCAGGATATTCTATGATTCTATGAAACTTCTTGCCATTGGTAGTTGCTCATCTCTCTAATTTGTCAAGATCTCTCCACAAGGTCTCTCTACCCACAATGGAGTCAACATCTCTTTCCAGTTTCGTGTCATCCACAGACTTACTTAATACATCTTCAAGTCCTGCATCCAAGTCATTTATGAAAACATTTAAGAGAACTGGCCCAAAAATGGAGGCCTGGGGAACCCCACTAATGGCTCATTGCCAGCCTGATGTAACCCCATTTACTAGAACCCTTTGAGCCCAACCCATCAGCCAGTAGTTCACCCACTGTGCTATGTATTTGTCTAACTGTATGCTGGACATTTTGTCCAGAAGGATACTTTGAAAAACGGTATTGAAAGTTATACTGAAATCCAAAAAAATTGCATCAGCTGGGTTCCCTTCATCAACTAGATGGGTGACCTTTGTCAGAACCTACTTTTTATTGAGCTCATAAAACTAATCTCCTCAGATTAATATTAATACTTCTAAAAGTTATTGGAGATAGAGCCACAAATAAAGGACAGTTTCAGGAAAGAATTTACAAATGAAGAAAATTAACTTCATTCCATATGTATTAGACAGCTATGTGTTCATTTTGGCTCAATTTGGTCAGTGGACAGTTTTCTAGTGCCAGGTAACAATTTTAATGGTTTGTAACATATTTTTTTTTTGGTGCTAATCAAACCTCAATGTCATAAATACCTGGTAAAATGTAACGAGTTTGACTTTGATATAATAGAGTACTGCTCAGCTTGACATTTCATCTACATTACATATATGCCTTAAATTTAGCAGGGGAATGTGTGAAAATCACAGAAGAACATCAAATACATAAAACTAATAGTTATATGATAAATACCAGGATATTTTTTTTAATTTATGTAACACTACAGATTTTTAGAAACATTGTAAAAATAACGTTTTTAACAATTATATGCCTCTTCTGCACTTCAACAATCTACTTTTAAATTATCATTTCTATTAAGTCCTAATTATATTTTTAGAAAAAAAAAATGTGTTGATTAATTTAAAACTGCAGAAGATTATTCATTTAAAATTATCCATTTGTCCTGGTTTCAGTTAGAACAGAATTAATTTTCTTCCTAGTAGCTGGTGGAATGCTGTGTTTTGGCTTAGGATGAGAAGAGTGCTGATAACATGCTGATGTTTTAATTGTTGCAGAGCAGTACTTATACCAAGCCAAGGACATCTCAGCCTTTCGCTCTGTCCTGCCAACAGGCAGGCTGGGGGTGCAGTAAGAGCTGGGAGGGGACAGACCCAGGACAGGTGACCCAAACTAGCCAAAGGGGTATTCCATACCATCTGACGTCATGCTAAACAATATATAGGGGTGGCTAGCCAGGGGGAGGGGGCCGGACTGCTCAGGGTTAGGCTGGGCATCGGTCAGCAGGTGGTGTGCAATTGCATTGTGCATCACTTGTTTGTACATATTATTATTACTTTCCTATTATCACCATTGTATTATTATTATTATTATTATTGTTATTATTATTTTGTTATTATTATTTTCCTGTCTTATTAAACTGTCTTTATCTCAACTCACGGGCTTCACTTTCCATTTCTCTCCCCCGCCCCAGAGAGGGAGGGGGGAGGGTGAGCGAACGGCTGCGTGGTGTTTAGCTGCCGGCCGGGTTAAACCACGACACCATTGCACAATTTTTTTCAGCTGTATTACAGCAACAATTCAGCAAAATAATAACTTATAAAATATCTGTTGTTATGGAAGAGGGAAGTCCTCCAGTTTTGAGGAAATCTGCTCACTTGAATGATTTTCTTTGGCTTTTATCACATTCAGTTTTCTTCATTATTCTCTTTTTGATTTCTCAGAAATTGATGAAGTAGAACACAGACTACTTAAATAATAATCATGCAGAACCTTTGTTCTATACAAATCAGCCTCTGAAAAAGCTGAGCTGCAAACTCAGTGCATAGTTCTCTTATTAATGCAGTCTACATCATAATTTCCAAACACACCCTCCATCAAGATACATTTTCTTTTCACCTCTGTTTTCTGCTGTCAATCAATATACTTCTCTCAATTAGGAAATCAAAAGGAACTTTTTTAACATCTTTGCCCTGAACAGGAACATACTGACAATATTTCCAGAACAGTAATAAATAAATAAATAAATAAATAAATAAATAAATAAAGATGCATTTCATCTAATCTACATGGCAGCAAAACTTGGGGAAAAAAAAAATACAATAAAAGCTTAAATGCATTCAAGCAATTAGGTTATTCAGGTGAAGAAGGAGAACAGGTTCTGGGAATGTGTTCTGGTGAAGAGAATTTATACTCACCTTCATTGATTCCCTTTTGAGATACACTTAACTTCTATCTTTACAAGACAATTTATCTACTCCAAGGTAATTTATCTACTCCAAGGGTCTCCCCTTGGCCTCCTCTTCTCCAAACTGAACAGCCCCAGCTCCTTCAGCAGCTCCTTCAATGTCTTTATCAATGATCTGGATGAGAGGATAAAATGCACCCTCAGTTAGTCTGTAGACAACACCAAGTTAGGTGCAAGTGTTGATCAAGTCGTGAGTGTTAAGGTTAGAAGGCTCTACAAAGAGATCTGGATAGTCTGGACCAATGGGCCAAGGCCAACTGTATGAAGTCCAACAAGTTTAAGTGTCTGGTCCTACACTTTGGGCACAACAACCCAATGCAATGCTACAGGCTGGGGGAATAGTAGCTGGAAAACTGCCCTGTGGACAGGAAACTGGGGTTTTTGGTGGATAGCCAGCTGAAAATGAGCCAGCAGTGTGCTCATGTGGCCAAGACCATGTGATACATCCTGACCTATATCAAAATAGCATGTCCAGAAGGAACAGGGAAGTGATTGTCCCTCTGTACTCAACTCTGGAGAGGCTGTATTTCGAATACAATGTTCAGTGTTGGGCTCCTCGCTATAAGAAGGACATCAAGGTGCTGGAGCATGTCCAAAAAATGGCAGTGAAGCTGATGAAAGGTCTAGAGAACAAGTCTTCTGAGGAGCAGCTAAGGGAGCTGGAGTTGTTTAGCTTGAAGAAAAGGAGTCTCAGAGGAGACCTTATCTTGCCCTACAGATACCTTAAAGGAGGCTGTAGTGAAGAGGGGATCATTCTCTTTTCCCAAGCACCAGGTGATAAGAGGAAATGCCCTTAAGTTGTACCAAGGGAGGTTTAGGTTGGATATTAGGAAAAAATTCTTCACTGAAAGGGTTGTGAAGTATTGGAGCTGGCTGCCCAGGGAAGTAGTTGAGTCACCATCCCTGAAGGTCTTCAAAAAACATGTAGATGTACAACTTAGTGACATGATTTAATGGTGGATTTGGCAGTCCTAGGTTAAAGGTCGGACTTGATGATCTTAGAGGTCTTTTCCACCTAAATGATTCTGTGATTCTATGTCCATATATATATGGAATACATACAGAATATATGTTCCATTAATGGACTACACAAATATCAGTATTTTGGAGGATAAGATTAGAATTCTCTGACACTGAAAACTAAAATCATGGCTATATAGGACTTGAACAGTCTACTGCAAGAAGAGACATTGGAGAATAACTGATTAGTGACAGAGCTGATGAGAGATACATGGGGATTAGCCTGTGGGGACACTGTTAATATATTGTAAATATCTCATTCATAATAATTCATAATAGTTCACATGAATTCATTTGATAGGATATTCATAGGACAATTCATCAGAACTGTATTTTAAGAAGCCTGTATACTTTTGCTGATCATTGTAGTGGCAGCAAGAATGACAATGGAAAGGAACTTGGTATATATTCCCCTGATTATAACTTCAGACCAGTGAGTAATTAGAAGCTGTTAACTTTGCATTTGAGATTAATAACTATGCCAAAAGAGGATATTGTCCATCCTTTGTCTTTCATCTTGAAGCTATTCCACTGTGTAGTAATAAAAAATTAGTTCAGCTGGTGAGAAAAAAAAAAATTACTACCTCAGAAGCTAGGGCACACAGCTGGGAAATGAAAGTTTCATGTTCAGGTCCCTGCTTCAGTGAATATTCAGTAATTTTATTCAAAGGAGAAAGAGTTCAAAAAGCACTAATCGCAACCCAAATAGCCTAATTAAAATAGTCTTGTATGCGCAGACTGACTGAGTAGGTATATCAAGCAGGTATTCTCAAGTCTTAAGGGAATACCCAGCCTGTAGGTTATTGTCTGCTTAGGAGGCAGCAATGTATGGATTAATTTCATAGAATCATAGAATGTTTTCTGCTGGAAGGGACCTTAAAGATCATCTAATTGCAAGCCCCCTGCCATGGGCAGGGATGCCTTCCACTGAATCAGGTTGTTCAAAGCCCCATCCAATCTGGCCTTACACATTTCCAGTGATGGGGCATCCACAGGTTCTCTGGGCAACATGTTCCAGTTCCTCACCACCCTCAGAGTAAAGAATTTCTTCCTTATATTTAATCTAAACTTACCCTCTTTTAGTTTAAAACCATTATTCCTTCTCATATCAATACGCTCCCTGATAAAGAGTCCCTCTCCCGCTTTCCTGTAAGCCCCATTTACGTACTGGAAGACGACTTTAAGGTCTCCCTGCAATCTTCTCTTCTGCAGGCTGAACAACCCCAAATCCTTCAGCCTGTCTTCATAGAAGAAGTGTTCATCCTCATGGCCTGTGTACTAATATGTCTATGTCCTTCTTATATTGGGGGTCTCAGAGCTAAACACAATACTCCAGGTTGGATCTCATGAAAGCAGGGTAGAGGGGCAGAATCACTTCCCTCAACCTGTTAGACAAGCTTCTTTTGAGGCAGCCCAGGATACGGTTGGCTTTCTGGGCTGCAAGCAAACATTGACGGCTCATGTTGAGCTTCTCATCAACCAACACACCCAGGTCCTTTTCTTCAGGGCTGCTCTCAATCCGTTGTCCGCACAGCCTGTATTTGTGCTTGGGATTGCCCTGACCCAGATGCAGGATCTTGCATTTAACCTTTTTGAACTTAATGAGATGTGCATAGGCCCACCTCTCAAGCCTGTCCAGGTCTCTCTGGATGTCATCCCTTCCCTCCAGTGCATCAACCACACCACACAGCTTCATGTCATCAGCAAACTTGCTGAGGGTGCACTCAGTTTCACGTTCCATGTCACCTACAAAGATGTCAAACAGTTCCAGTCCCAAAGACTGACTGGCCTGTAGTTCTCTGGGTCTTCCTTTTTTCCCTTTTTAAAAATGAGTGTTGTGTTTCCCCTCTTCCAGTAAGTGGGAACTTCACTGGACTGCCACAACTTCTCAAATATGATCGATAGTGGTTTAGCAATTTTATATTCCAGTTCCTTCATGATCTGCAGATGCATCTCATCAGGTCCTATGGACTTGTGCACCTTTATGTTCCTTAGACAGTATTGAACATGATCTTCTCTCAATTAATTTAATTTTATTATTATTATTATTGTTTTTATATTATGACTGACTGGTCGGTACATTGCATTACTGGATAAAGTAAAATGATTTGTCCTGGGTCCCTTCAAAAGGCAAGGTTACCTGGCCCTGAAGCTCTTTACTTCCACGACAGGATGCTCTGCCTAAAGAGGGAACAGACCAACACTTCACTAGGTTCTTGGTATTGCCTGTTCAATGGATTGTGTATCTCTTCACTCACTATGTGTATTTGTATATAGTTCCTAGATGTCTTTATCATCCCATGAAAACTTTTAAAAGAGTCTAGCCAGGTAGCTTAGGTAGTTAATTATTTTGGAAAATGAAACACTAAAATGCATTGCCATGACAGGCATTGCAAATTTCTCTACAGAACGAGATCTAAATTGAAATGTGTTTGAAGTTCATAGGGAAATCTTCAGTTCTATCATCTAATCCCATTCATGAGAAAATTCTTCAGGTATCTAAAGTTGATGCACATGCTTACAAGTGATACTATCTTGATAAATTTGAGATTGTTCCTGGAGTGAATCTAAGGATAATTAAGATTTTCACAGTAGGCTCTGGCAGAACAGTCATAGGAGGCATGATGGGATCACATTTTATATAGCAATGGAGAGTATTTCTCCACAAAATATACTAGGTGTATTTACTTTGGTTAAAGGTGTTTATACACTTTATCCAATAACTGGTCAATGTAGAATACAGTCCTGCAAAACTTCTCCTCACAACAAAAACTCCGGAAAATTGACACCATTCCTGCCACAGACCATTTCAAACCCAAAATGAAAACAACAGCAACAACAAAAACAGTGTAAGTAAAGGTTTTCATGAAAACCTATTTTCTTAAAAGTTGTATGTCATTTCAGTGATTCTCTGCATTCTCGTTTCTCCATGTGGGTTGAAAATATGAATGTGTTTAATATAATATGTAATAGCACATGTTATTTATAGTTTAATGTAAAAAAGTTTATTTGAGATTTAATATTAATATTAAATGTTGTGTTCACAATGAAATTCTCAAAATAAATAGACAGATACATAAAAGGAACTTAGGCATAATTCTTCTGCTGCAAGTTTTCTGATGATTTACACTACAGTAACTAGTCCCCTTGGAAATAAAATCTCTACTAAAACACTGGAAACCATGTCTGTACTAACTCTTTATTTTATGTGTGTTGATACTGCTTGAGAATTTTTGAATGTAAGAGAATTCAATGTATTTATTTAGAAAAATGAGTTAAAGAAGATTTCCTGCACAAAAGAATATTAATCAGAGTGATATGAAGCACAAATAATATTCTAATTTAAGTAAAACAATCTGAAATTATAGATAATGAAGAACCATGAAATAATTAAGAGGGAAGTTTGGTGACAGCTATTCTTATATAAATCTTCCTAAAGAGCAATTATTCTTCTCAGAATAATCATTTTTTCCTGGGTCTATTCTAAGTTGTTCCAGTATTAAACCAATGTAACTTTACTGATGTAAAGTAATAAGTAATACAAAGCTAATGTAGTGAGAGACATGATATATTGGCTGCAACACTGCTTTGATGAGTACATGCCCACAGCATGTACTGGGCATATTGACTGGGCTTATTACACTGTGGAATGTAGATACCTTTTTTATAAACATATAACATTACAAATAAATGCAATATTCCAATAGAAAATAAAATAAGCAGCAGTAATTACATGAAATTTTTGACAAAGAACTACTGTCAAAATATTTACAGCACTGATTTGATATTCCCTTTGAACGGTTTATTTACCTAAATTAATTACAGTTCTAAAGGAACTTCCAAAACCGTAGTTATGATCTGAAAACTTAAACATCAAATTTTACATATAATAAGAGTTTATTGTCTATGGTTTAAATTATTAAAAGAACAAATAAATAATTAGCATGTTCGCTTAATAGAAGATGGTTGTTTATAAACTATATACATAACATACTGACATTAGGAAAACAAATTTCAATTTCCAAAATTGACTTTCAAGTAAAGCTTCAGTTTTGGAGATGGACATTTTATTACATTTACTTCAGGGGAACAGAAGTAAGATGACAATTCATATTTGATGCAGTACAATAAATGATAAAAAATGGAAGAAAAAATAAGAAAATTTAAAGGAGGTTAAGCAAAATTCAATATATAAAAAGATATAACTTATTTTGAAGATTCAATTACATATAGTATTACATAATATTTATCTAAAAATAAGTGTATTTGTTTCAGTTTACAGCTTTTGTCAGGTCAACATTTTGGATAGCAAACGAACTGGCATAATTATAATTCTAAAAAGATTTTTATTTATGCTCTATTCTGATATGAGATAAAAAAGACAGAGTAATCAACTTGTCTGTGGAACATAAAATATTTCAGCATAGATTTATGCTGCTAACTTTCTCATTTAACAGACCCAGCTATGTATTTGTTATTCCATTAACTAGATTAACAGCATATGGTATGAGCATACCAGTTATATTGCTTCGTACATCTTATGTATAGCTGCTGATATATGGGATAATAACATGCTAGCAATGCTGGGGCTGTCTATATAACATCACTTGAATGGCTTTTTCATCATTAATATTTAATAAAATAATTAATATGGTGAAGTAATAAACTCAAAGCTTACTTTGTGATACAGCAGTGGAGCAATACATTTTGGCTACAATGAAGTCACAGATAGATTTTTTAGTACACAGCCTGAAAGAATACTATACACACAATGCTTACATAGCACTTTTAAGGAAAAAAAAAAAATCAAACATTCCATCTTTAAATAATAAAATACCTTCAATTACGTAGCACAAATTCCTATATCTGAGAATGGCCAACAATGGATGTTTAGGGAAGAATACAACAAAAACAAATGACGAGGCAGCAAATCTGATTGGGAAATTTATACTAAAGACATTTTGTAGAGTATTGGTATTGCAGAGTTTTAATACAAGACATATGGTCCTGATCTGCAATTACTTATATACAAGTAATGAGAAATAAGACAGATACTAAAATTGTTCTGAAAGTCAGGTGTTATGGAGAGAACACAAATCACTCATCTGCCTCAGCAAGCACTCATGTTCTGCATGGTCAGCAAGTTAGCTAACAATAGCAGAATGAGTTGGAGTGTAAAATACAAAATAAGCACACCGTTCTTCATGTCCAACCTTGAAATGTTCAGACATTCTATTGCTACGGGAGCACTGGTTTAGGCATGGATGGAAGGCAGAATTGGAGGGCCAAACAGATTCAGGTTAAATGCTAACTCTTTGTGACTTCAGGCTGCTGTTCTGAAGCATATATGCATTTTAATTTGCATTATGAGTTCCGCTTTAGTTTTCTGAGGAGATGATAACATATTAATTTATTAATCATGGATCAATATTTAAAGAAACAGAAAAGCAAATATATATATATATATATATCCATCACTCAATCTATCACCTGTGCATACATCTTCTGCAGCAACTGATGCAATTCAGGACCAAACTGGAACAATGACACTTGGAAATAAAAAGAGGTTAGAGTTTCTGTAACCACTGTCATACAGTGACATTCAAACTTCTGACTGCACATTTCCCAGTGCATGTCTTAACAAAATGTCCTAATGTTGGGTGCTATACCACATAGTATTGTGAGCATGATACTCATGGTTTATTTTTCTATTTCATTGTTATCATGTCACAACACCTATTTACTTATGAAATAATGAAACTTAAAAAAAAAAAAAAAAAAGAAAAAAAAAAAAAAAGAAGGAATATAGAGCACCTGTGAACCCAAAATGAATTTATACGTATCTGAACTCCATGACCAGCAAAGGGACAAAGAAATGTGCAGCTTCCCACGGGAGACATAGAAAAACTTGCAAAGGATTGCCCACGTAACATCTATGACAGTCAAAGAACTGTCATAGTCAACAAAACACAAGATTAGCACAAGAAGCTGCAGATAGGCAAGACATCCTGATAAATGCTGATAAAGGAGGAAGTGAAACTGAAAACCAAGACTAGCAGCAGAGGGAGCAGATGAGATTCTCCCTTTGAAGAGCAGCAAACAAGTGAGAAATTAAGTTGTGTTTTTGAAGTAAAGAATTATTTTTCTGAAGTCCAAGGTAGTTGTGTAGTCATAATAGGGAGAAATGTTAAGTAGATAAGTAGACAGTAGGAGGCCTCACAGTTTCAAAACAAGGTACAAGCTTGAGAAAAACAGGACGACAAGTGTGAGAACAGTAAAACAAAGATCACAAGTTCTCAAAACATACAAAAAGAGAAATTAAAGGGTTGAGAAAAAGAAAAATTGTACATATAGAGGAGCATCGAGTAGCTTGTGAACCTGTAGTACTCAGCCAATGAGGAAACAGGGGAGGAGGATCAGGCATCAGGTAATAGGGAATAAAAGGCTATGATTTGTTTACTAAAATGTGTTCTTGATTGACAGGATGCCCACCACTGCAATTGCGAATAAAATAGCTGCACAGAAGATCCTGTCTGAAGAAAATTATTTGAGATGTTTCTCACAAACAGCATAAAAGCACTAGGGATGATCAAGGGTATCTAGAC
This sequence comes from Aythya marila, assembly GCF_965140915.1. Classification (NCBI taxonomy): domain Eukaryota; kingdom Metazoa; phylum Chordata; class Aves; order Anseriformes; family Anatidae; genus Aythya; species Aythya marila. The sequence continues at coordinate 40,982,591 of NC_139042.1, read as the reverse complement.
AAAGAGAATACTTCTGCTTCAGTCCAAGCTTCCTTTGCTTTCAAACTTGATAACCGTGACATTCACAATTAAGACTGAACAAGGACCAGAGCTGTCAATGATAATTACATGGCACCAATTACATAGTATACTCACAGTTAGTTTGGATTATAAGCACTAATGAATACGAGTTTCATCAATGCACTGGTAAGTGGAGGTAGAGATATTCAAAGTGCTCCTGTCTTGGTATCATATGGATGCCAACAGATCCCAATGGATGTGATCAACAAAACAACAACTATGTCTCCACCAACTAGCAAAAAGGAAGCACAAGTTTTTTTAGGGTTTTTGGAGAATGCACATTCCAAATTACAGTTTGATTGTAACTTTATCAAGTTACCCAGAAGAAGAATGATTTCAAATGGAACCCTGAACAATGACAAGCCTTTGAACAAATTAAACATGAGATAGTTTACACAGTAGCTCTTGGGCCAGTTCAGGCAGGACAAGATGTAAAAGACAAGCTGCAGTCAGGGAGAATGGCCCTACTTGGAGCCTCACCAGGGAAGAAAACACCAGGGAAGACTTGAGGTTAACTGTTAGGATTTTGTAGTTAGGGATACAGAGTGTCCAAGGCTCACTATACTCCAACTGAAAAAGAGATATTGGTAGCATATGCTGCATCAAAAGTAGTTGGTACTGAAGCACAGCTCCTCTTGGCACTCTGATTGCCAGTGCTGGGCTGGATGTTCAAAGGAACAGTAACTTGGTTGACCAATGACATCTCAAGCCATCAAAGAAGAGATGCAACATATAGATGGGCTCATTATTGAGGGATGGACTTAATGTGTTTAGCTATTGCAAGAAAGTATATTGATAGATCTAGGTTTAAAGCAGACTTTTTGATAACTATTCAGACTTTCAGGTCTAGTAAGGAACCACAGAGGAAATACATTAGTGAACAGTTGGCCTATTCCACATCAAGCATAATGCTTATAATCCGTATCAAGACAGTGCCACCAGTTCACAAACAAACAAGCAAAAAGATACATCCACTTCAGCATATATTACTTCAAGACCTGTCTAGTAAAAAAAAAAAAAAAAAGAAGCCAAATATCAATCTGTACCGGATGTATTAAAAAGGGAATCAGTTAAAATAGACAGAGATCTAAGTTTTTGTACTGTTTTTTAGCTGGGATAGAGATAATTTTAATCATAGTAACAGGTGATATGTTTTGGATTTGTGATGAAAATAGTGAAAATATGTGATAATATCAGTTGACAAGTTGCTAAGCGGTGCTTACAAAGAGATAAGGTATTCTCTGTTTTTTTGAACTACTTGCTAGCAAGGAGATTGTGGATGTCCAGCAAGCTGGAAAGAGATACAGCCAGGACAACTGACTGAAGTGGACCAAAGGAATGTTCCACATTCCTGCAAAAACTTTCTCTCCCTGCTTTTATCTGTACCTTCCCTATGTTACTGAACAAAATAAAGTACTATAATTATTCATAACTGTAATTCAGAGTCTGACAGATTCCACATGAGACAGAGCTTGTTTCCCATGGAAGTTCTTTTCCATTCGACAGCATATAGACTCTGCCAACAGCCTTTGAAAATAATTAATAGACACATGAAAACTAGTAAATTTCCCCAAATTTAATGAGAAAGCATATTATCCTGTCTTATCATTCTCTCTTCTGCCCTGAAAGGATAATGACAGACAACATCTATAGTGTGCGCTATCTATATGAGAGTCTTATAGGGCAGGAGTAGGGTGGGAAGAAGGACCACTCATTTTGTTGTTATTTCATTGTAGATGCAGACTTCTGTTAAACAGCCACTGAACCTGAAGGCTTGCTTCAATGGAATTTAAAACAAACTGACACTGTCAGTTGAAGGGAGCTGGACAGGAACTATTTATAAAGTGAAGGGTGTATGTGTGTGTGTCCGCATGCACGTACAAAACAAAACAAACAAAAGCCAAAACCCACCACCAACAACAACCATAACAATCACTGTGAATTTCACTCCTACAAACTGCTGTTGTAGATATTAACACTCTAGTAATTAACATACTAAGCTGTGAAGGTGCAGAGGGCTCACTTGAAAGTTATGAACAGTCATGGATCTTTGTGAAATCTGTAGAAGTTCAAATTATTTCATGCATTCCAATTCAGGCTGAATTAATATTAATATTGGCTAGATACCTTGGAGATGCAAAACTGAACGTATACTTCCAACTTTTCATCTTTATCTAAGGATCTTCCTGAGGGTAGAAAAAGAAGACTCTTTCCAGGTGATTCTTCTAATTTAATTTCACTCTTTTATACCCCATTCTATATCACAAAGCTCTTTTCCCTGCTCTCCTATCTCTCTGACAGATATAGCTAGTTACTGAGTAGGAGAGTAGAGGTCACAGTCATAACATCTTCCTTCACCTCAGTACACAAGTGTTAGTTTAAATCAAAGACACAAGAAGCATTTGCTAGATAGCAACAAAACGTTGTGACTTCTAAAGAAGTTAAAAATATGTTTTGCAACAAAAGAAAAAAAAAAGTAACATACAAAATAAAATTCTATGGTTCCATATCCACTTTAAAAAAAAGATTTGATGAAAACAGTAATGAGTCTGTTTGGTTAAGAACCTGCTATAGAATTTGATATTTTTGATGAAAAGGAAGGGAAGGGAAGGGAAGGGAAGGGAAGGGAAGGGAAGGGAAGGGAAGGGAAGGGAAGGGAAGGGAAGGGAAGGGAAGGGAAGGGAAGGGAAGGGAAGGGAAGGGAAGGGAAGGGAAGGGAAGGGAAGGGAAGGGAAGGGAAGGGAAGGGAAGGGAAGGGAAGGGAAGGGAAGGGAAGGGAAGGGAAGGGAAGGGAAGGGAAGGGAAGGGAAGGGAAGGGAAGGGATAAATATTCTATTACAATAATGTTACCTCTGTTAAAATAGGCAATATTTATATCTTTATATTAAAATCAGGAATTTCTAAATATATATTTTTTTCAGACATTCTGTGTGAATTAGATTGGCACACAAAAGGTAGTAAGAAAGGCTTTATGTTACGGTTTGTATACATCAGATTATTACAGGAGCAAAAGGTTAGTAATTTTTGTTAACCATGTGCTTCATATCCCAATGATTTTGCAGTACAGTGTAAAAACACAGAAATCATTAGTGTAACATCTTTATTAACATTAACATTAGTAACATTAGTAGTAACATCTTTATTCAGAGGTAATTTCTGGATTAAGATATCTAAAACATATTTCATATATTGAAACAAAATATTTGCTTGATTTCCATTCTATACTATGGTGAAAGCAAAAGGTGAGATCAAAGAATGACATTCTACAGCCTTTCTACCATGAAGCAATTTCAGTATTGACTATAAATCAAAGTGAATACAATTAGGTCACCAAAATAAGCACAAACAACAAAAGGAATACCAAAGCTGGCTAAAGAACAAGAGTTAGGAAATGAAAAAGCCAGAGACTGATAAAACCTTATTTATATAAACATGGAAATTTTATGAGATTAGGAAGAAAGGGATAAAAGAAATAATTAAAAAATTTTAAAAAAGAAGTCAAATATTGCAAGCAGAAGTGTAAGCAAAATACGAAATAAAGTAATGGCAGGAACTGGACTTCATGCATTACTTTTATTTTGTCATAAGTTTAAATACCTCTTCCAAATGAGGAGCAGATAACTCTGGTCTTCTGAAATCTTACCCTTAAATCGTCTAGTTTAGTTTAGCCTAGTTTTATTTATTTTATTTTAGTGTTATGTATTTTTGTTTATTTTTTAAAGAAAGTTTTTAATGTGAAAGAACACATTTGTTAGCTCATGCTTGATTCAGTTATGAGCATGTGCATCCAGTAGCAGAGAGTTAATGGCCACTAAAGGTTACTTAGAGAACTCTTATGGTCACTCTGTGGTCTTATGACCATGAGAATCTTATGGTCACTCTTAAATCAGTAGATGCAGAAGACTATCTTTGAAGTTACTTTCACAAAAATTTAGAAGTACGTTGAAAGACTTATGATATACTTACTGCTTGTGTCAAAGCAGCAACTGAGTTCTAGGGTGTCGTGGTTTAGCCCGGCCGGCAGCTAAACACCACACAGCCATTCGCTCACCCTCCCCCCTCCCTCTCTTGGACAGGAGAGAGAGATGGAAAGTGAAGCCCGTGAGTTGAGATAAAGACAGTTTAATAAGACAAAATAATAATAATAATAATAATAATAATAATAATAATAATAATAATAATAATAATAATAATAATAATAATAATAATAATAATAATAATAATAATAATAATACAATGATGATAATAGTACTACTAATAATAATGTGTACAAACAAGTGATGCACAATGCAATTGCTCACCACCCGCTGACCGATGCCCAGCCTAACCCTGAGCAGTCCGGCCCCCTCCCCCGACTAGCCACCCCTATATATTGTTTAGCATGACGTCAGATGGTATGGAATACCCCTTTGGCTAGTTTGGGTCACCTGTCCTGGGTCTGTCCCCTCCCAGCTCTTACTGCACCCCCAGCCTGCCTGTTGGCAGGACAGAGCGAGAAGCTGAGATGTCCTTGGCTTGGTATAAGCACTGCTCTGCAACAATTAAAACATCAGGGTGTTATCAGCACTCTTCTCATCCTAAGCCAAAACATAGCATTCTACCAGCTACTAGGAAGAAAATTAACTCTGTTCTAACTGAAACCAGGACATAGGGTAATGTGTGTAATTCACTGAGAGTGTAAGGAAAAAATCAGATGTGACAACCATTGATTGAAATTGTCTTTCTGAAATTCTTTGTAGCTTGGGCTTATACTTCTTAACCTACTCTTAGAATGACATCCTACTCATTTGTTTCTTTTTTATAGAGCATTCTACCTCAGGGTGAATTGATAAAGGGAGCTTATTTAATAGGAAGCCTCTTATGCAAGATTAAAGGCAAAGCCTACCTTGATTTTTTCAGTATCCTCATGAAGAACTGTCACCTATGGGACAGAAGGGCACATGGTCCTGACTCTAAGGCTGTCGTCACAGACCTTCCAATGCTGTAGAGCATTTTATAGTTTCACATATCTATTCTACAGTTCCAATAGTTTGGAAATAATGTTCTCACATTCCAGCCAGAAACTAATCTATTTTTCTTTATAAAAGCCAAAGGGTTGGAAATCGTAAGTTTAAAGGAATGTTACATGAAGAATAAGCAGATAGTATGCTGGACTAGCTTTTCTGTAGGTGCAGAGATGTCAGATGCTCCTGTTATTAACATGTCTTTACTATGGGCATTGTATTAAACAGAAGATATTATATAATGCTTGTGCAAGATAGCTCCTTTTATTAAAACAGTATGAAAGGTTACTATAATTAACAGGAAAAAAAAACTCTTCCACTAGGAAATCACGATGGAATAATTTGATGATAAAGATGCCACATGAATTACTGTTTGAACACATCTTTTTACACAACAATGAAAAACGCTGAAATGTGGCTCACTTCATAAAAAACAAACAAACAAAAAAAAAACACACAAAACAAAACAAAAAACATATACACAGAATGGCAGAGCTGTCTGGTTCCTCTCTACACTGGTGAAGGACAACAGTGTCAGCTTTCTTATATTGGTATTTTTATTATGTGCTGGATACTGGTGCAAACATGATATAGAATTTGAGATTTCATGGTTTGTCATATTGTGACAACCCTGCCACAGGCTGTTCCACGCAGGTAAATTCAGGGCCAAAAGACTCTACGGTGAAAGATGTGATAAAATAGTCATCATAAAAATCCATGGTATGGAACCAAGAAGGAGACTGCCCTGAAAAACAGTCGTAATGCAAGATACAATTTCATTTTCAAAAGAAGTACAATACTTCCAGGGTTCTGAGAGCCTTAACACTCAAGATTTCTATGTGTCTATACAAATTCTGGAAAAGAAGAATCTAGATGAACCGGAGGCATTTAGAAACCACAAATCCCTTTTGTGTCAGCTGGAAAGCTCTTGTCAGATCACTCAGAATCTATAAGGTTTCAGAAGTCATCAAGGAGTCATCATTTTCCAGGATTTTGAGGCTCCACAATGGTCCATCATTTTGAGGCTCCATCACTGTCCATCACATTTGAAAAGTCCTGGCAGTCAGGTGAAGTCCCCAGTGACTGGAAAAAGGGAAACATGGCTCATGTTTTTAAAAAGGGTCAAAAGAAGGACCTGGGGAACTACATACTGATCAGCCTCACCTCTGTGCCTGGAAAGATCATGGAACAAACCCTTCTGGAAGCAATGTTAAGGCACATTTAAGTCACGGATATGATCTAAGACAACCGTCATGGCTTCACCAAGGGCAAATCATGCCTGACCAATTTGGTGGCCTTCTATGATGGAGTGACTGCATCAGTTGACAAGTGAAGACTGACTGATGTAATCTACCTGGACTTCTGTAAGGCTTTGTCACAGTCCTACCATGACATCATTACCTCTAAGGAGAGAGATAGGTAGACCATTTGGTGTGTAAGGAATTGGCTGGATGGCTGCACCGAGAGTTGCAATGAACAGCTCTCTATCTAGGTGGAGGCCAGTGATGAGAAGTGATGTCTCTCAAGGATTTGTCCTGGGACCAGTACTGTTTAATATCTTTATCAGTGACATAGAAAGAGGGTTGAGTACACCCGCAACAAGTTTGCAGACGACAACAAGTTGAGTGTTGCAGTTGATATGAACGAAGGAAGATGTATCATCCAAAGGGGCCTGGACAAGCTTGATAAGTGAGCCCACGTGAATCTAAGTCATGTTCAACAAGTCCAAGTGCAAGGTGTAGCACCTGGGCCAGGGCAATCCCAGAACTCACTGAGAGCAGCCCTGCAGAGAGGGACTTGAGGATTCTGGTGGATGAAAAACTCAACATGAGCCAGCAGTGTGCACTTGCAGCCCAGGAGGCCAACTGCATCCTGGTCTGCATCAAAAGAGGAGTGGCCAGCAGGACAAGGGACTCTGCCCTTGTGAGGTCCCGCTTGGAGTAATGTGTCCAGGTCTGGAGACCCCAGCACAAGAAGGATGTTGATCTGTTAGGGTGGGTCCAGAAGTGAAGAAACCTGAAGAAGAGAAGGCTCTTGAGAAAAATATTACTAAATTCAGATTGAGTTGTATCTTCATTTATAACAATTCTATGATTCTACACATTACAATTAATTTTTAAGGTAACATTCTTTCACTGTCCTGAGACTGTCACACTATCCATTCTTTACCTCACACATCAAGCAGATAAAGTTTCTAGCTTGTCTAAGAAACATTTTATAGCATTTAGGTAAGAAAGTATGTAAAGATTTCAACACTTTAAATTTATACAAATTCATAGCAATGACTCAGTGCCAGGAAGCTAAATATAAGCAAGTTAACTTGATTTCAACTCATCATAAAGACAATTCTGAAAATGGAGTGACATTTGGGAATCTGTTGAAACATTAACTGCTATCCCCCCCATCCCATTGTTCAGACCATGTTAATCTGTGTGGCCATAGAGATTACCATCTCTGAGTGGACAAACAACATGCATCTTCTAAACTATATAATTTCCAAAGCAGCTTTATCAGGTTCTCTCACCACTGTGTGTCAATCTTTATCACTGGACCTTGAAGTGCTTCCAAGCCTAAATACACACTTTCATTCTGTCCTCATTCTTGCCAAAAAAAAAATAATATATATCTTTACCTGTGGCATAATGACCACATGAACACCAGGGTTCTGCTGCTACCTTATTGGTGACAGAACTTCAACTCTCTATTGAGGGCATAACTTCAACTCTCTCTTAGTGAGGGCAAGGGCATAACTTCATCCTATCTCTTATTGAGGACAGGTTCTAAACTCTTTACATTCCTGATGGTCTCATCATTAAGAGTCTAATGCCAACCATGGGGCTTGTTGACTCCTATGGCCACACTCCCACATTTACCTAATTTCTTTTGATGGACATACACAATCGATGAGTTTTCAATGTATTAAGATGTTTTAAGCATGAGGAATTGTCCCATAGTCGATGTTATAATAGCACACTGTCTTTAGGATGTTTTTTGTATTTTTTCCAGAAAATATGCAGGAAAGTTCCTGAGGAAAAGCTAAAAGCTATGAATTCAGAAGAATTTCAAATTCTGTGTTTTAACAGATGCTGGTATGCCTTTTTTTTTTCCTAAATGCAATTTCTTGGCATAAAAGCAGAGGAGGATCCATTGTGACAATTAATATAAGTTGTATTAGACTGAATTTTACAAGAAATAGTATAATTGCAGAAAATTAAGTTATTAATTTATGCCTTGAGAAAAAATCCTCTTTTACTGCTTTGAACAACTAGTGACTGCGGAAAGCAAACTCCACAATTAGTAAGATTGTAAAGTAGGTTTTTATTCTCCTAATAACTCCATCAGGATCTGAAAAAGTTAAATCCTATGGCTATTCACTTCAAGGGAAGAAGTAATAAATACGAGATACAGAGACAAAAAGAATTTTTTGCCTTATATTGCAATTCACCAGAAGTCTAGAAGCCAATAGGCCTGGATCAAAAGGCACGTCCAGGTCACCAGGGGGCGTAACAGCAAAGGCCTGCGATGGCAGTAGCGGCGGGGGGGGGGAGGGGGGGCGATGGTGTAGCAGAAGGATCGGTGGACGAGCCCGCAGCTCCCTCACAATCTGGCAAACCACACGTTCCTGACTCTGGTCCCACCTGGCTGTTTAAGGCCTCAGAGATTGCTCGCCACGTGCCGAGCAATCCCGCCACAACCTTGTCGTTTTTAGTTGCTGAGTCCCACACCTTGACCTCAGTTTGGTCCCGTATTTCAGAATCATAAACTGTCTGATTGTCACTAAAGAGAGTAAGCTGTAAGGTTATCAGGACAGCCTTTGTTTCTAAGGACGTATGATTCCCCATAATGCGCAACTGCTTACCTTTCGCCAGCGAGGGGCAGTTGTGTGCACCGGTCTGCTTCTCCCAGTTTGAGCTTCTTCCCAGGCTGTGGTGTGCCTATTTCCAGCGACTTTCTGTACAAGCTCCTTTGAGGGGTTTGCTGAGTTTGGCCGAACCTGTCTTCATGATGCGATCAGTGTGCCTGTTCCTGTCCTGGTCCCTGTTCTGCTAGCCTGTCCCTATTCACTCCTTTTTCCTGCTTCTTTATTGATGACATTACTTCATTATATCGTGTTGTCTTTTTCATCTTGAGGACAGGCTCCCCTCTTATACCCTTCACCCCACAGCAGTCTTTTTCAAAACAACTTTACATTGGTCAAACGACTTTGCCCGGCAACCAGCAAACACCCAGCAACTTCCATGCCTTAATGGCTGGAGAACAAGCAACCCCAGACAACAAGGCATCTCCTGAATCACCCTTCTTTGTTCCCTCTGAACTCTTTACATTCCTGATGTCCTCATCGTTAAGAGTCTGATGTTATCACCAACCATGGGGCTTGTTGACCCCCATGGCTACACTCCCACATCTCCCCCTTCTTTATTAATATCAACCATCTTCTTGACACGAATTATTACTCCACATTAGATTCAGCTCTCCCCAGACACCTAATTGCCATCTTCACCTATACAATTTAAAGACACCTGCTGTAAAAGTTACATGTAATCAATATGAATGCAGTTGTAAAAGGAACCATACATGGCACCCTGCAATTTAATTCTGTCCTTACTACTGCTGGATTCCACTTTTATATTTATAGTATGCATAATGAATGAATACAATTTTAGAACTAATCCAAGGGGCGAAAAATCTTGGTTTTTGACATATTCTGAATGAACTACTTTTTCTTGTTAATTTAAATTCAAATTTAAATATATCTGATTCATGGCTGTGCAGAGGAGGACTTCAGTTCAAATAGTGAAGAAGAAGAAGCTGTATGAACGAGAACATTTAATTAATTAAATATTATATCAGAATATGATCAAAATGTCAAATTGAATAATAAGCAAATTAGCATCAGGAGCAAATGAAATAAATAAACAAGTATTTGTGATTTTAGATGCCAGTCTATGATCAGTTTATGCAGCTCAACCTTTGTAAATTTTGCCTGAACACCTGGAGTCCAAAAGCATCTACCAGGGACTTATTTTCTGTCTTGTATCTGGTGTACTGGGTGACTCCATACTCTGCATTCATACTTCCTGTTCTATATTTACTGGGAAAATATCAAATAACAATGTCTGTGTAAACTAATGAGATTTTCAGGTAGAGTTTAATGATTTATTTATTATTTTTCATCATAGAATTGTTTGGGTTGGAAGGAAATTTACAGATAATCTGATTCCACTCCCCTGCTATGGGCAGGGACAACTTTCACTAGACCAGGTTGCTCAAACAGAAGAAAATGTTAAATAATTGTTTTCAATGCAATTAAAAAAAATGCAATTAATTATTTTTTAAATAAATAAAATAAATTTTAAAAAATTACAGAGTTTGCTATTGGTATAACCTTAAATTCAACTCATAAGAAATGTCTGCAAAGGCCTGCAACCTTGCTATTACTATTTTTTTACAAAAGACAAATGGGTAAGAATAGATGTGTTCTAGTCCTTGAAATCAGTTAACAAAATCTTTGTTATCAGGAAAATCACAAAGATCAAGTGTTTTGTGGGGTCATTTTCTATGTGTTGAAGTGGTCAGGAGCATATGCAAAACCAGCAGAAGGGGTGAATTTACCTTATGGCCCATGTCTACTTTCAGATCCCAGTTCTTGGAATAGGTTTTATAGATGGTACACAGGAGATCTAACCAACACATATCAGATCTACCATTATCTGTTGTGCTTTTTTTGTTTGTTTTTGTTTTTGTTTTTGTTTTTTCTGCATATGCTGTTATCCATGTACATGCTGCAATACTGAAAGCTGAGATTTGTGCCTTCAAAAGTTTGTACATAGCAGATATGACCGTATTATTATGTCCATGCAGTACAGAACAGTATGTATACATGTATACATGTAGACTGAGTTACTGACGTTGCCATGGATCCTGGGGTCACCTTGGAAAAACACATGCTTTGTCTTTCATTGTTCTTGGAAATTACTAAATATTCTCATGTTTATACTTTATTGCACCCTTTTCCATGCCTCATCCACTGCTCTGATGTAGCTACTATTATAACAGAGCCACTGCTTTGTATTCAAAACGTTGCTATTCAATCACCTCACTTTTCTCCTGAGAAACTGCCTGCTGTCCTTCTGTTTGACCTTTGAAATGAAGTCATACTAACTAGAGGACCTGTCTTTTTTACGTATTTGTAAAACATCATCAACTCTTGCATACTGTATAAAATCAGCACAAAGATATCACCTCCAGTGTGGCCAAAGGGACTACTTATTCAAATTTAGAGCTCCTGAGCTATAATTTTAACTGCCATTGCTTTGTTCTGTAACCTCAGACATCTTTTCCCCGACTTAATCTGCTCAGTTTTACTTTGTGTTATTATGAAATTCAGTGAGAATTCTGTGGACTTATTATAGCATAGTTAGGGATTAGAAAAGAAAACTGTTACATGAATTAATACTATTTTGTTTAGCTTACTTTGCACCACCTTGCTGTTCATTGATGCTGCCTCTAAGTAAGAATAAGTGGCATATATTTGACAAAAATGTTTTCAGCAATCACCAGAAAATAGTGCTACAAGTCCACTAAAAAGTAATGATGCTGACATCGTACTCAAACTGATAGTATTTGCTAAGAGGCAAGTGATGATAACATAGGCTTAAGTTTGTAAAAATACTGTTTTGTGGATATGACTGGCTTATGTCTGGTTGTCTTGGTGTGCCAGCAGGATGGACATATGACAATGGACAGCAACTGAAGCCTGTGACCTCAAATACATCAAGGTGCTAATACTAATGCTATTTGTTTAGATGAGGCTGTCTTATGCCATGTTGGCTTAATAAAGGCTGTAGAACAACAGGCTTTCATCCAAAACTGTCCATAAACAAATGTTATTAATTCATTAATCTTCAATATAAAAAGGAATCCTTTTCCACATTTTTTTTTATTATAAGGTCTACAGTTTTATAGTTTTATTGAAAGTATGTTACATAATAAAGCAGTTTTTTATTACTAAAATATATAAACTCATTTTACGTAATCAAAATCTTTCGTAAGACTTGTTATTGTAAATGCTATTTTAAATTTTATTAGAGAAAAACTAAATCAGAGGCTGTCCTACAACAACAAAACAACAACAAAGAAAGTCAAGTTCTTTTTTGTAACATTTTACACTCAAATTCTGCTTCTGCGAATGAGCAAAAAAGCAGAAGACACAGTTTATTCTCCTCAGAAACTACACTGAGGCTAAGATGTTATTTTCTGCAATGTAAATACATATTTTTAAGAAATATAAATACATTTTAGGTACTTATATAGAATTGCGTATTCTGAGCACTTCACCATGATTAAGCATTTCTTCACTTTCTACTGAGTAGTTATATGGATAGTACAAAGTCTGAACTTCCTAACTGTATTTTGATATTTCTATTCTTCAATGCCTTGTAGTATTTTGAGACAGAGTAATTTGTTTGCTGTATTATCTGAATTTTACTTATGTTCAGAATAATACTTTTTTTCTTACAAATCTTTAGTATAACTTCCAACATTTTGTCTTTTTTTTTTTTTTTCAAAAGCGGCCATATTAAAGGGTTCTACTCATGTCTAAGGTAATCGCATCATACACCTTCAGACATTTGCTTTGGAAGATCTTCACTAAGATCTTTCATTCTTTTCATGTTGGCTCTTGCAAATTCCTTAGAGATAAATTAATTATGCTTGCTTATTTTTTAATTCCACATATTTCTGTTTTATAAATTATTTTTATTATTTTTAATTATTATTTTTTAGTTTTGAAATGCAACAGGATGAATTTGTTTCATTCTGTGACACAGAAAAACACAAATTGCTTTTTCTAGGTTTAAATCAACTCCTAATAGCCTTTCCTCTGTTCTGTGTGTCTGATTCCTATTACAACCCTGTTTACTAGGATTCTAAATACCCTCTAAAATTTTCCCTCTCACTAGTCTCAAACTTGCTCTTAATTCTCTTTTTCTTTGGGGGTTTCTAACATAAAACTAATATAATACACAAGCCTCATTCTTTATAAGGCATAAATTTCCTTAAGAGTCTTTATATTTCTTATGTATACCCTGATAAGTCTTCTCAGCTGCTGTGAATATAATGTAATTGAATAGCTTCCAACTATACAATATTAAAACAAAAACAAAAACAAAAAAACCACGCCTTTAGAGTCAAATTCTTTGAACTTTTAAATTAAACAAACAAACAAAACATTTATTTCCAATTTTTCTATTATTTACTATGTCTATTCAAGTTGTCTTTGTACTTCAAAAGACTCTAAAAAGTTTGACCTTTCCTGGAGTTTTTACCTGTGAGCTCCCTATTTAAATTTTTTATTCTTTTGCTTATATAGGTGCACTCTTCATTCAAACTTTACTACCAGATAACATTTAGTGTCATATAGTGTTCTAATTTACAGATGCTAATTAAACCAAATCCTTAAAAGCTCCTTAAAATCTCCTTTAAAAAGGGAGATAATTTTTTGTCTTTTCTTCAGTTGATAATTGTAAAATTAGCTTCAGGTAGACTAGGATATTGTAGGAACTGTTTCACTTCTAGTTTGCACATCCTAGTACGCACAGGGTAACTCAACAGTTTTCTGTACCATCACAATAGCACAGAATCTTCAAAATGACTTCAAAATGGAGATCAAAATCCATTCAACCAAAGTCCCATGGCCAGACATCTTTCTGATGATGATTCACCCTTTGCCCTAGCTCATCAGACTGGACCACACTGTTTCAAAAGGATTGTTCAAAAAGCTGCCAAATTTTCACAGATACAAGGGAAAATACCATTTTGCCCAAGCCAAATTTCTCAGGAAATTGTAGCAAATCACATATCCTCATCTACTGAACAATATGTTAGTTCACAGTTTGTCAACACCACTTTAGAAAATAAAAGCTTGATCAAAATTAAATTAGTCATATGACTTATATGTCTTTGTTGTATTTCAATCAATAAACAGATACATTCCATTAGGAAAGTGGTCATGGTTGTATGATTTTTTAAACTGTGATAATTCCTTTCTATATTTTGTTCTAAATCTAGCCACTGTCTATCCATGATTGCCACATGTCTAGTAGGATAACTAAGTTTCTTGTTCACTGGTTCAGTTTGTCTGAGACATATCATTCTGGTTATCCTTTTATTAACTTATAGCCATGTATCTTCAGCCTGAGAGCTGAAGAACAAATTCAATTTGCTGTTTCCCAGGTATCATCATCTGTGATCCAAACTCAACTCAATAAATCATGTCCACACTTGGCCATATGATATTACTAGTGATGTCTTTGCAATGTTGTTTTCACTGTAAATTACTTCAGTGAAGTGAATGATTAGAACATAAGTAATGTCATTTGTTCATGTTACACTAGAAAGAACTGCACTCTGTTCACTTCACTGCCTACATTAGCAGTGCACTGTAAAAAAGAAAGACTACTAGGAATAGTATTAATTTATATTTGTAAACTATATTTTGAATACTCAGTTCAATGAAAATACACTATTTTTAAATTAAAATTTAAAACATTTTTTGATGGAAAAAGACAACATTAATGGGGCTCCAAGGCAGATATTCCTAGGAGAAAAAGAAGGCTTGAGACATCTTGAAGGCTTTTGCCATTCCATTTCACAGATTAGTCCAGAATATGTGAAAATCTCAAACTAAATTAGATTGTGGATTCTTAGAAAACAGCAGTTGGTTAATAGGATCCTTCCCTTCAAAATTATTAATTTGAGGTTTGGGAACAGTTTCTTCCTATAGGGGGTAAAGAGGGCAATACAGAATCACAGAATTGTCTAGGTTGAAAGAGACCTCAAGATCATCAAGTCCAACCTCTGACCTAACACTAACAAGTCCTCCACTAAACCATACCACTAAGCTCTACATCTAAACGTCTTTTAAAGACCTCCAGGGATGGTGACTCCACCACTTCCCTGGGCAGCCCATTCCAATGCCTCACAACCCTCTCAGTAAAGAAGTTCTTCCTAATATCCAACCTAAAACTCCCCTGGCGCAACTTTAGCCCATTCCCCCTCGTCCTGTCACCAGGCACATGGGAGAATAGACCAATCCCCACCTCGCTACAGCCTCCTTTAATGTACTTATAAAGAGCGATAAGGTCGCCCCTGAGCCTCCTTTTCTCCAGGCTGAACAAACCCAGCTCCCTCAGCCACTCCTCATAGGACTTGTTCTCCAGACACCTCACCAGCTTTATCTCCCTTCTCTGGACTCGCTCGAGCACCTCCATGTCCTTCTTGTAGCGAGGGGCCCAAAACTGAACACAGTACTTGAGGTGCAGCCTTACCAGAGCTGAAAACAGGGGGACAATCACTTCCCTAGACCTGCTGGTCACACTGCTGCTTATGCAAGCCAGTATCCTCGGGTGGATCCCATCTGGCCCAATCGACTTGCATACATCCAAATGCTGTAGCAGGTCACCAATCATTTCCTCATGGATAGTAAGGCCACTTTCTGCTCCCCATCCCCTTCCACCAGTTCAGGGTACTGGGTATCCAGAGAGCAACTGGTTTTGCCGCTAAAGACTGAAGCAAAGAAGGCATTAAGCACCTCTGCCTTTTCCTCATCTTTTGTAACTAAGTTCCCCCTCCTGCATCCACTAAAGGATGGAGATTCTCCTTAGTCCTCCATTTTGCATTGATGTATTTGTAAAAATGTTTTTTGTTGTCTTTGATGGCAGTAGCCAGATGGAGCTCCAGATGAGCTTTGGCCTTTCTAATTTTGTCCCTGCACAACTTTGCAACCTCCTTATAGTCTTCCTGAGTGGTCCGCCCTCTTTTCCAAAGATTTTAAACCCTCTTTTTTCTCCTAAACTCAAGCCACAATTCTCTGTTCAGCCAGGCCCGTCTTCTTCCACACCGGCTCGTCTTTGGGCACGTGGGGACAGACTGCTCCTGCGCCATTAAGATTTCCTTCTTGAAGAGTGCCCAGCCTTCCTGGACTCCTCTGCCTTTCAGAACCGCCTCCCAAGGGACTCTACCAACCAGTGTCCTGAGCAGCTCAAAGTCAGCCCTCCGGAAGTCCAATACAACGGTTTTACTGGTCCCCTTCCTGGCCTCGCCAAGAACAGAGAACTCCACCATTTCGTGGTGACTCTGCCCAAGACAGCTTCCGACCACCACATCTCCCACCAGTCCTTCTCTGTTTGTGAAGAGAAGGTCTAGCGGGGCACCACCCCTGGTAGGCTCACTAACCAGCTGTGTCAGGAAGCTATCTTCCACACTCTCCAGAAACCTCCTAGACTGCTTTCTTAGGGCTGTGTTGTGCTTCCAGGATATGTCTGGGAAGTTGAAGTCCCCCACTAGAACAAGCGCCGATGATTTCGCAACTTCTGTCAGCTGCCTGTAGAACTCCTCATCAGTCTCCTCTTCCTGGTTCAGCGGTCTACAACAGACCCCCACCAGGATGCTTGCCTTGTTGGCCTTCCCACTGATCCTAACCCATAGGGACTCAACCTTATCATTCTCAGCCTCAAGTTCCACAACATCAAAACTCTCTGATATAGAGAGCCACACCACCCCTTCCATGCTGCCTGTCCCTTCTAAAGAGCCTATAGCCAGACATTGCAGCACTCCAGTCATGAGAGTGGTCCCACCACGTTTCCGTGATGGCAACCAAGTCGTAGCCTGCCTGCCACACGATGGCTTCTAGCTCCTCCTGTTTGTTACCCATGCGTGCATTAGTGCGTGCATTAGTGTAGATGCACTTCAGTTGGGCCATTGCCTTCTCTCCCAGACTTGCCATTGTTCCCCCTGGCACAGCTCTAATAAGCCTTGTTTCAGCTCTGTCCCCCTTCTTACCTAGTTTAAAGCCCTCTCAATGAGCCCTATCAGCTCCTGGCTTAGGATCCGTTTTCCCCTTAGAGATAGGGACCCGTCTGCGGCCATCAGGCCGGGTGCCGAGTAAAGCGCCCCAAGGTCAAAAAAAAACCCAAAATTTCTGTGTTGGCACCAGCCTCTGAGCCACGTGTTTATCTGGTGGGCTTTCTATGTCCTCTCTGTACCCCTCCCTGCCACCATAGGGATGGACGAAAACACCACCTGTACTCCTGCTCCCTCCACTAGTTGTCCCAGTCCCCTAAAGTCCCGTTTGATGGTCTTCAGGCTTCTCTCTTCAGTGTTATCACTGCCAGCCTGGACTATTAAAAGAGGGTAATAATCAGAGTGGTGAACCAGGTTGGGAAGCTTTCTGGCAATGTCCCTGACCCTGGCCCCAGGGAGGCAACAGACTTCCCTACGGGTAGGGTCAGGCTGACAAATAGGTCCCTCTGTTCCCCTGAGAAGGCAGTCGCCCACAACAATCACCCTTCTTTCTGGTGGAGGCAGTCCTGAGGCATGGAGTCAACTTCTTCACCCTAGGCATCCTCCTGGGTAGACTTTATACCTCTTCCTCAGCTACCGGTCTCTCAAGCTTCAGGACCCCAAACCTGTTGCATAAGGGCACTGGGAAGGTGGGGCTGGTAGGGGGGCATCGCCTGTGATGTCAAGCAGGGACCTGTTTCCATTCCTCCTCAACTCCTAGGTCCCCTCCCTCTGCCCAACAGCAACAGGGCAGGGGGTCCACCCCCATTTGGGGTGTCTCACTCCAGTACCTGTCCTTCAGGCCCTGCAGGGAGTTGCTCCCCAAGTCTATCTCCCGCTCACACTCCCTGACATCCCTCAACCTCTCAACCTCCTCCTTGAGTTCTGCCATGAGACAGACCAGGTCGTCCACCTGCTTACACCTCATTCACACAGTCTCTCTGCCCCCGCAGGTGGTAGCAACAGGCTCAGGCACTCCCTGCATCCGGAGACCTGAACTGTCGCATTTTTGAGTGGGTGGTCAGTCTGAGTGGGCGGTCAGTCTGGGTGTGTACAGACTTCCTAGAGAGGGCACTGTGACTGGTGGAGACCATCACAGCTGAGCTAGCGGTAGACCGCTGTTAGAGGAGGTGTTCATATGGGCGGGGGAGCACACTCTGCCCTTCCTGCACGCTCTGCCCTTCCTGCTCGCTCTGCCTGCTCGCCCTGCCTGCGCAAACTACCACGCTTCTCCCTTCTGACGCACCACATCCTGTTTGCCCGTCCTGTTTGCTGCGCTCCTGGCCGTCCGCGCGTCCTAGGGGCTGCTTTTGAACGGCCGGGGAGGGGGCGCTGCTGGCTCCGCCTACGCCTCGTTCTCGCCTCATTCACCTCCATCGAGAGGGCTGCTGAGCCCTGGTGGCTCCCTCGAGAGGGCTCGGTGCTGGGAAATTTAGCCCTGTCTGTCCGATCCCCCAGTCCACTGCAGAACGCGTCTGCCCCGGAGCCGATCGCCTCGGCAAGTTAATAATACAACTCATTTCAAAATGCAGCTATATCGGTTCTTAGATGGCATTACTGGACATAGTTGCTTGTAAAAATAAAGCACTGCAGCTAGCCCTCAAAAATGTTCATTGCCTGATGTTTGTTATCTCCATCCAGATTTTCCTTTTATTATGCATTAGAATATGCAACTCAGTTATGTGTCCAAGTGCTTGGTAGTTAAAACTGGCTGGAACTGAATCTACTATGAAGTATTTACAGTACTTTGTATTACAATCCTTTTATTTTGACAGGTTTTCTTTAGATTATCTCTCAAGATTAACAAGGTGAACAACTTGGTGCAGCAAAAACTTCCTAAGAACAGAACACGCGGTCACATTTCTCTGCTTTCTCAAGTTTCCTGTGGTTAAATGCATGCCAAAAACCCCTTTGTTACTAACAAAACAGTGGTAATGCCTTGTAGGAATAGGTATTTTTGACAGACTTATTATTTGACTACATTTCCACACGGCAGCAATTTTTTTTTTAAATAATCAATCTAGTATTCCAGCTAAGTTGGAAACCTGAATTCTCATGCACCAATTATATATAAAGTATTATTATTTCATATTCTCTTTCACAAACTAGTTTAAAAAAATAATGTTACTCTATTTGACTTTAAAAGTACTTGTAAGTGGGATCTTCATTCTCTTGGAAAAAAAAAAAAAAGTTATATTTTGATTGGTTTTATATAGTGCTTTATATTATAGATATATGTTTATGATATGTTTATATGTATATATATTTGTGTATATATATACATATATATATGTACGTGTATATATATGTATATGTATATATAATATATATATGTGTATATATATATTTGTCAGTATAATGATTTTCTTTTGTGGTAACCGTGTGAATATTTGTATTTATTCAGTATTGCAGCATCAGTTTATTGTTTAGAACTACTTTAATTTTTTAACATGGTCCCAAACATTTCTGACAGTTAGACAGTGGTATTTGGTAGCAGTTAATAGGAAAAGCTTCTGAACAATTTCAGAAGGCACTCCAAGATGTACTTGTTTTCTGCCACTCCAAATTTTCCATGAGATGTTGTCTGGTTAACAGTGGCAAAAGAAGAGTATTTTGCAAAAGGAGTCAAGTTCTGTCTGCATTTTACCAGTAAGAGCAAAGAGGGTAAAGTCTGCCCTTCACAACCCTCTGGGCACTTTCTACATCAGGAGAAGGACTGAGACCAGAACGAACTGTTTCAGCTCTCTTCTGAGAACAGATCACATTATCATCTCACTCATTCTTCTCTGGGAGTCATGATAGTGCCTAAAGGCTTTTAGGTGGCTTTATTGCTTTCTAAAGCACGGCCAGTAAAAGATATTGTATGATTACCAAATTTGAACATGACTAAAATACAGCACAAGAGTTGGCATGGTGATTCTCAACACCAGCAGTAACATGCCAGCATTAGAATATTATGCAACGATATTTTTGTACGTGCCTGACTTACGGATTTTTTGAAGTGTTTAATATGACTCATATTTTGTAATTACAAAATAATAATAATAATAATAATAATAATGGAAAATAATATCTTTTGCTATCTCTGTGCAAGAAAAACTTCACCTCTGCACCGGTCTTATTATTGGTCTTCATAGAAATTGACACTATCTGCTTTCCCAGAGTTTTTCTTTGAGGCTGAGATGTGGGAGAAAGCTTTAAGTACTGAGGATCAAATTCTGTATGTCACAGACTGATGGGAATCTTGCCATTGATTTCAACAGCAATTCATGAATCAATTCTTCCTTTGACCCTAAACAGCCTTTCCTCCTTTCTAATTCAAGTCCTATTTCTGTAGACAAAAAGATTTTTTTGTTTGTTTGCTTGTTTTTTGGGGGTTCAACTTTCTAATGGTCTTACGCTTGAGAACAAATGATCTGACATACTATCGCAAACCCAAGGGATGGCAAATATTCCGTTGCAAATTTGCAGGCTACCTAGGAAAAGAGCTTCAACACCTTGAATACTTTTGACTTTCCTGACAAATGATTTCTCAGAGAACTATTCAGTTCTTCTTCAACTTTACTTCTTCCCTTTTTAGAGATACACCTCCTTTTGGAGGGATACATCTGAGATATAATATTGCATTGTCAGTCACTGGTTACATCAGGGAAAGAGGAGGCTGTTTTTCACTGAGAATGCTTGATGTGGTTCAAGAATGTAAATGTCTAAACTGCTATCTTGGGTACTTCATTAGGTCTCAAAGGTCATGATAGCACTCTGTTCCATGACAGCCACACTGAACAAATCGTACAGATCACTGTCAATTTACTGAATCACAATCAGAAGCACAAAAGATATGACATTAGTTTGCTGTTTATTTATTTATTTTTATTTATTTTATTTTTTTCTTTCCTAGTGCAAGGAAGCAACATGATGCAGCAGCTGTAGTTTCTAATGTGGAAGCCCATGCTACACTGCATCTATCCAGTCTAGAAGCCAATGTTGCAGATAATTGTACCAAGAATGAGGCCTAAAACTTTAAAGAAGATAAAGGTAAAAAAGAGATACTTTTTTATCTGTAGAAGATTTTAAGGTTGTAGGGTAGGGAATGTTGTTCATATTTTATATGATGGACTCAATGTTCTGGCACTGAACCAAAGCAGGAACAGATTCAGTAAAGAAAAAAACATACAATTGCTTATATAAATATTTTATTTGTTAATACTGTCATTCTTTGCTAAACGGCGCTGGTGTATCCAGTTCTTTAGGCAAAACCTGTCTAAACAGCTTCTGGCTTTGCAGTGATATGAGGCTTTTTGAGCTTTAGTTGGCAATTCCTGTAAACAAGCAAAAGGATCCTTAGAAGTCTGTATAATAGAGAAAACTCTTCTGTGCATCATTTAAGGCCGCATATTTGGAGTACCTTCAAATCACCAATCTCCTGGACAAAACTAGATAATTTCCTAAGCAAGACTAGATACTGAACTTCTGATCTATATTTTTTCTTTTTACCTTGCACAGATAAAGTCTCAGCTGAAACATTCCACTCAAGCATAGTATAAGCCAGGAAATGTAAAAAAGCAGAAAATTGCTCTGTTTTTAACGGAAGAAGAAATTTTAGTTTTAAAATCCCCGTTTTCTTACACATTAAGTATTACTTTGACAAGAACAAAAAAAATGCAAAAAAAAAATAATTTTGAAATCTGAGAAAATACTAAGAATAAATTTCTGTCTTTCATGTTTTCTTGAATCACCATGGTTATATGAAATAATCAGAGAGACAGAGAAACAGGATCAGACAGAGAGAAACAGGATCAGAGAGAACTATGCACTTTTTTTGGAAACAGCAGCAGTCCTACAGGTATCAGTTACTGGCCCCACTTTTATAAGATTCATAATTTTGAATAAAATAATAACAAACATTCCAACTTATTGGTTTGTTCATATGATGCTTCAAAATATTTTCAGGTATTCTTGAAAAATATGGCTAAGGATACTTGCAACTGAAAACATGAGATGCTGATTCTTATAGTACCCAGTCATGCATAACATCATAACTAAGCATTAGAATAAGTGTAAGACTGTGTACCTGTAATTGAAACAAGAGAGTGCAACAGAAACAGTTTCCTTTAAGGGTGTTCTGGTTTAACAGCATAATAAATTAGCATATGTGAAGTATTTATGAATACAATTAACCTTTAAATTAACATGGTTTTCAAAAATGTCAGGGTTTACAATATCACTGACAAAGATAGACAGTAGACCTTCCAGGTAGAATAGAAAGGTATTTTTTGCAAACTGTTGTGGCCTTTAAAAAGATTTACAATAAAATTAAACAGTAAAAAATAGTATTTTTTCTAATGCTAGAAATTATGTTAATTAAAATAATACCTTCCAGTACACTCAACATCTTACACTCTTGTTTATTGTAGATTTTTATTCATTTAAGAACTTTCACATTGCTTTATTTTGCAAGTTTAATTAATGATGACTTTTTACTGATGCAGAATCCATGAAGAATCCATGTGCTCTGCCTGATGGCAGGTTCCGTATTATGCCATCTGTCTAGTTTTCTGGCTTGATACAGCTTCTAAGATGCAGCTTTCAGAGGTGGGGAATACATTCAAGAAAAATGTTAAATACAAACATGCATTTTATTTATTGGTTAAGGTTTTTTTTTTTTTGTTTTTGTTTTTTTTCTTTCCATGCAGAATGATAATAATAGACAAATTATGGTATATTCAATTTTCATCATAATAATGCACAAAGCACTATAAACACCATTAGAAACCAAGAAATTTACAGTATCATAATGCCAGCTTTAACGCAAATTACCCTTAACATTCAAAATAAATCTGTAGCATAGTAGAGGATTGAATTTGTATATTTACTGAGTGCTGAAAGCAGAAAATAAACTATTTTATCATAGTAAAAGTGGATGCTGCTAGCTTATGTCAAGCATTTTGTCCACCGGAACCCCCAAGTCTTTCTCTTCAGGACTCAGTTCACATAGGCCCCCTTCTCAGGCTTGTCCAGGTCCAGGCATCCCTTCCTTCTGTTGTATCAACTGCACCACTCAGCCTGGTATCATCTGCAAACTTACTGAGTGTGTACTTGATCCCAATGTCTGTGTCATTGATAAAGATATTAAACAGTACCAGTTATAAGACAGACCCCTGAAAGGCACCACTAGTGATAACTGATATAGCTTAAAATTGTTAATTGTCCTTTGCATTATTCCACAATAAATAAATAAATAAAAATCTAATTGTATCTTAAAATGCTTCAAGTGTGGCAGTTTATAAAAATATACAATATACTACACAACACCAGATGAGGTCATACTTAATAATAATAATAATAATAATAATAATAATAATAATAATAATAATAATAACAACAACAATAATTCAGGCCTGCAGACTTCCAAAAATTCTCAGGCTCAAACATCCCCAGAAAACCAGGTCAATGGCACAAATTTTCTACCCCTGCTGTAGCAGAGGTAGATGGGTTCTTTTCTAACATGCAGTCCTGCTTATTGCACTCACCAAAACAATCTTGTGAAACACCGCAACACAGTCGAATATATCTTCTGCTCTTTACTTGGACTTTATATTTGTGTATCTATAGAGTCATGAAAACTGAGTTGCTGTTATAAAGATGAGAAAAGTCTAGCTTATGGCCTTCTGATATTTAAAATTGCTTTATGAAACTTATTTATTTCAGTTCATGTAGGCACACTATTATTTTCTGATATGACATGTCTTAGCTATATTTTGCACATTATTTCTCCTTCACAGTAAAACGTCTCAGAGACCCATGAGACCTTAGTACAAAAATGTGCAGCTGAAAGGAGTGGTTAGGTAAAGTCATAATAGTATGGGAATCATGTAAAAGATTCATGAAACAATGCAAGCTTGAGCTTCTGAACATAACCATACCATTTACAACTAAAATACAGTATTTAAAATATTTTCATATAATAATGAGGAAATAACATTAAACATTTTTAGACAATCTGGGTGTTTAATACTCAATAAAATAAATTGTGTAAATGAATTGGAAAACAGCAAACATTTGAAGAACAAACCTTCAAGTTATGCAGGATTCTATATGTGATATTTTCCATCAGCATTTCCAATCAAACACTTTGACCTCACCGGTTAAAACTTTTCTTCTGTTACAGGTTGAAAATGTCAGATTGTTGATACTATGTTTATAAAAGCATCTGGACATAAAAAGCATATCAATATCTGTAGGACTCAAAAGCTAGATATTTCTGAAAATCTTTATTTGACTGCTTGCAACTTCCCAATCATGCTTCAGTATACTTAAACTCCCTTACATTTTAGATGTTCAGTGGAACAGTACTTCTAATGCATTGCTTTCACATATAGACTGCAGAGAAAAGTAGATAGGTTTAAAGAGCTCTGTTTTTTTAAGACCCCATTAAACCTCTGTAATTCTTCTAAGAAGACAGTGCTATATTAGACATCTGGAATTTAGAGTCCAACAGGATACACCAAGGGTGTTGGCAGAGTACCAGCAGAGTGCCAGAGCATGTAGGCAGTTGGAAAACCTTCTGAAAACTGGACCTAAATCACAGATTTTACTCCTCCAATGAACCCCAGTCATGAGTGGGAATGTCCAACTGTGTGCAATGACTGTAATATGCATACTGAGGATCTTTGTGTATCAGTATTATGTTGGGCATATTAATGTAGTCTTATTAGCATAAACTGAGATACATCACTTTATGTTGGCTGACTAATGGACCTAGTGGGAGAAAAGTTGTGCAGTAATTTTGAAATAAAAAATGTGTACTGAATAGGATGCTGGAGAATTTAAACATTTCTGCTTCCAATTTAAGGAATCTTTAAGGAATCTTTATCTGATTATTTTGTGTGTGTGTGTGTGTGTGTGTGTGAATTAATCCCAGTGCCATTCACAGACAAATACAAAAACATAAATAAAAAAATAAGAATTGTCAAAACAGTACCAATTGTAATCATTAACTTAGAACATTGATTCATTTGAAGAAATCAGGGAAACTAATCATGGAAATATGCTATCTTAAATAACATAATGTTTATTTATAAAAGTATTTTCTTCTATTCCCATCTAAGGCAGTGGACATTTATGTGTGTGACCACACAAATACTTGAAAAGCTTACTAGATAAAACACATGCTCTTTTCAAAGAGAAAGACATTTTGCAATGGCATAAATCATACCACCTCCACCACCATATCTCCCTAGAGATATGTCAGCTTAGAAAAAATGTTGGAATTGCTAATTAAAATTCTATAGCCAAGGTGGACAAGAGGAGCAAGAACAGTTTACTGTAGTTAACTTGTGGCATCCTAATACACTCTAGTACTCCTGATAAATAATCACAGTTTTCATTTTGAGACTCATGACATCACAGACATTAATTAAATATCCCTTTCACAGGTAGGTAAGAATCATTATTCCTGTTTTACTGGATGGATAAACTGAAATGTGAAGCAATTAATGCAAAATGAATAAAGCCAAGAATAGAACTCACCACTGTTTTGATTACTATCCTAAATCCTTATTATCATAAAATACAATAGCCCAAAACACAATAGTAGCAATAAAATTCTCATTATTCCCTATTATTTTCCATACCTACATGGCATAGTAACAGCTAGATAATTCCAAATGATAATCCATGATAAAGCAGAGGTAAGCCTGGTAAACATGACTCCATTCTGATGTTCTGGGGAGCATGGTAGAAATCTGGGTTTTGTTTGTTTGTAAACCATCTTAGCCACTTATTTATTGTGTAGAAATGAGAAAGTTCAAAACAACGTATTGCTATGGGCTGACTTTCATCTATGACAGGCACTCTTCCACAATGCAGTAGGCTGACTTAACATAGTAGTGCAATTGGAATGCTAACCTGTTCCCAATAGCTAGTTCTACTCATTTTTTAAATTGTTTTCCACTGGCTTAGTGAGCTGAACTAACTTATAAAGGGACCAGAGAAGTGCCAGAGGTTTCAAATAAGTTATTATTATTGTTATTATTATCATTAATTATAGTAATTAATATAATATAAAATAATAATTATAATTTAATGTAATTCTAATAATAATAATAATAATAATAATAATAATAATGGATGCAAAGTGGTGATTTCAAAGTTCCTTCAAAAATATTCTTTTTTTTCCTACTTTTCTTAGCTGTATGGAATTCCCTGTTGCTCAAATGTATCTTCTTAGATTTTCACTTTTATGCATGCTTTCGTCTACTTTAATAAATACTTTTGTTTCACTCAAGCTGAAATTGGTTCTGATAGATATAAACTCTGTGATAGGTAGAACTAGACTATAAAAGGTAACATTCAAAATGTATTTCCCTTAACCTCACATTAGAGGAAGTTCTGGAAGCAGACAGGAGATCTTTCGATAATGTGCTATGTGAATAGAAAAGAATCTGTCTATTTGAAGCAGTTGAGAGACTCATACACTGAAATACTGTTCAAGGAGATGAAAGGGTCACATACAATGTCAAATCTGTACTTTTAAAAGTTTGAACTAAACACACTTTCTTTTAGTTCAATTATAGAAAATGAAAGTGAATTTGCAGAAACAGTTGAGCTAGGTCTGTTATATAAATCCAATGTTTTGTAATTAAAATGAGATTTCAGGTAGGCAACCTAAACCATACAACGATTGGCAGTTCATTAGGTTTTACAAGCTCTTTCAGGCTTTTAGTGGTTCTGATGTTGGGGTAAGAATGCCATTATATATATATATATAAATAGTCTGAAAAAAGCTTTGAGAAAGCACAGAAAAGTGTTATTTATGGGGGTTATATATTCCTTTAAAAGACATCCCTTGGAAAAGAGATGAAAAAAAATGTAGAACCTATAATAAAATCGGTATGCTGGGTATCATCTGTTGCAACCAATCCAGAATTTTTGATATTATGTTTTATTTTTTAGGAGAAAAAAAAAAAAAAAAGGAGGGGGGGGGGAGTTTTGGCCTGAACCTGTTTTCCCAGTTTTATGTCTTATAAAAAGTTATAAAATTGTTCATGATTTTACCACACAAACAAATATTGATAGATTTGGTTTACTTTATACAGAGGCAGATAGGACCTAATAGCCCTCAGATTCAATGACTGACAGATTTAACATCTCTGCCCAGCTTGCCAGAATACTTAATTATCTTAAAATTAATTAGTTAGTTCTCACTATCTGTATATGTCCCACACACTCTAATTTGGAGCTCCTTCTTATTTCACACACAGGAAATCCACTCCAATTAGGTTGGTTATATCCTTTGTAAAACAGATACATCAGCTCTATATTCCTGCAGATACTACATACTACTGCTTGGAAGATTCTAGTAGATTCCAGTCTTTTTTTTTTTCTGCCTCAGATATATTCTTGTGTAACATTTGTTGCCTATTTTAATTTTTCTCTGTTAGTCTGTATGGTCTGAACTCAAAGTATTGTGATGCTAACAGCATTATCATATATTCTGTAGGCCTGGATAGTAGGCAGCGAAGTATTCTGTTCTTCTGAGAACATTTTATTATTTTTATGAGGAATGCTGAAGGTCTGAATTTAGTTGCAAAGGTCAGTGATTCACACAGATTGTAAAACTGTTCAGTAAAGTAACAGCAGGAAAAGTATGATGTTGCTGTATATGTAAATGTCAAGTCAGCTGCTGCTGGGATAAAAAGCATGAATATAATTGAAGATTTCTGCATAGGTATAAAAGAAACCAATTAAAAGACATTTATTCTATTCTTTTCACTAAGAAACAAGATGAAACATGTTTATGGAGTGCTAATTTCAGTGAATAGAGAGCACCTTGGCTGGTGAAAGGATATTGTTTTATCTCTCCAGCGTTTCATTTACTGTTGTTGGTTCCAGATTTTGTCACTAGTGATATCTTGTAGCATTATACACAATGGTATTTACCACAAAAGAACAGTGACCCAACTAAGAGAAGTGGCATTTTTTTCAGAAGAAAATTTGCCACACCCACCACTACCCTAAAAAAAAATCCTTTCCTTGAACCAAAACTCTTTTTCACCAACTATTCTTCCATGATCTTCAAAAGAAAGGTGAGCACAATTTGTAATTAAGTATTCATGAATTTTCAAATTCTTCATCATTTTTTACTGCCACCAACCTTTTAAAATATTCATATTTTTGTATAGCACTTAAATTTTCCAGCAGAACACATTTTACTGCAGAGCCCATCAGCAAAGCTTGTAGCACCTCTATAAAAAGGCAAAACACTGAACATACAATGAGGAATAAGGAAAAAAAAAAAAAAAAAGAAGAAGAAAAAAAAGTGAAAACCTTGCAAATGCGAGGGTCGGAGCAGAACGTGATCCAACACTGGAGCAGGATTCCCCCACAGCTTGTGGAGGAGACCACAGTGGAGAAGATATTTCCCTGCAGCCTACAGAGAGCACAATAGTGGAGCAGACATCCACACTGCAGCCTGTGGAGGATTCCCAGAGGTTCTGGATTCTGAAGGAACTGAGGCCTGAGGAGAGGTCCAGAGAGCCATCCTTGACCTATTTTCACATACTGGAAGAGACATACCCAGTGGCTGCTAACTATAACATATTCTTTCCACTTACTTTCATTGGTAAATAAGAAACCAGTATAAGATTTAGAAACCTAAAGATTTTCTCAAATTTAGGTTCAGGACCACCCCCCCCCCTCCCCCCCCCCCAAAAAAAAAAAAAAAAAAAAAAAAAAAGAAAGAAAGAAAGAAAAAGTACTTATATCTGCACTTATATCTGTAATAATAACAACAACAGCAACAGTATAAAATTCTTCAGGTTTGATGTTCAAGTTTTGTAGAAAATAGAGAATTCAAAACTTTTTTGTTGCTTTAAATCAGTTCTCTCTACATCACAACAAAAATTACCATTTTCTTCTAAGGACTTTTGTAAATCTTGTGTAAAGGACAAAAGATAGCAAGTATAGAGCTAGTGAGAATGAAAAGAGAATTAATCTGAAATGAGAATACAATCTGAGTACATTAGTTGTGTACAGATCTTTAGCAGGAGCACTAGACTTTTAAAACGGCTCAGGATGCAATGGCCAGCCAGCACTTACTGCATTTTAGTATGTATAATACATTCGGTTTTCAATAGCTCTATCTGCCTTAGTAGTTATGACTTATATTTTAGATTTTATCTGAAAAGCAA
The DNA here is from genome assembly GCF_965140915.1 of Aythya marila. Classification (NCBI taxonomy): domain Eukaryota; kingdom Metazoa; phylum Chordata; class Aves; order Anseriformes; family Anatidae; genus Aythya; species Aythya marila. The sequence continues at coordinate 40,953,496 of NC_139042.1, read as the reverse complement.
TATTTAGGATTCAGGTCATCTGCAATTCTGAAGCATTCTGGTAGTTGGAACTTTTTATTTTCTCCTGGGGGAAGGGAAATAGTCATTGCACCAAAATTACTTTGGGAAAAAAGGAAGAAGGCAGGAAGGGAGGGAGGGAGGCAGGCAGGCAGGAAGGGAGGGAGGCAGGAAGAAAAGAAGGAAGGAAGGAAGGGGGGTGGGAAGAGAGAAAGTGAAAGAAAGAAAGAAAGAGGGAAATAGGGAAAGAGAGAGAGAGAAAGAAAGAAAGGAATAGAGAAAAAAAAATAGAAAGAAAGAAAGAAAGAAAGAAAGAAAGAAAGAAAGAAAGAAAGAAAGATAAAATAATGTTTATTTATTTTTTATTTTATTAATTTTTTATTTTATTATTTTATTTTTATTATTTTTATTTTATTTATTTTTTATTTTATTAATGTTTCATTATTTTCTGTTTTGTTTTGTTTGTGTTTTTTTTTTTTTTTTCACAGACAGCAACATCAAGAACATTGTTTTGAATTTGATTTCATACTACCACTCATGGATGAAAAACTTGTAGTTCTTGGTTGTTTATTTGTGCACATTTCTGATTCTGGTTAACTGTCTTGCAAAATAATCTGTAAACCATTTTCACAGGAGGACATTTCTGAATTGTTTCAGTTCTTACTGAACCAGAGAACTAAGCTGGCACTGAATTTCAGGGATCTTGCTGTGCTATCCCCCAAACTCATTTTCTTCAATACGAATTTTATTTTTAAACCAAAGCACTTCATTACTTTATAATAAGAATATATTCTTCCTAAAGTTCAGGATATTATTTTACACTTACAATAACATATTCCAGCAAGCTAGAATAATATAACTTCTATCTTAAGTACTTAAAATCACTTGGCTTCAGTTCATGGATTGTAACATCTGCAAGGAATGTAGTTTTCAATAAATGTACACAGTGGGTAACTGGCTACAAGCTAGGGGTTCTTTCTCAAATTAATTTTGCTTTGGAAATTAGTTATTGTTATTTCAAACATGTGTTTATTAAAGCTATCAACTATTTATTAAATGTACCACAATGAAGAAAATTATTGGTATTACATGGTTGAACATCATGCAACTGTTCCAATGGAAGTAAAGTACATTTGTCTGAGCCACTAATGTAGTATATCATGTCTACAATAAAGGCACAGTTTTCTTACTTAACAATATTCTTACTGTGCAGTAGTAGTAAGAAGTTTTTGGTCAGAAATAAAGTCACAGGTTTCTGCATAAGGACAACAGCCAGGGTAATGGATTTGTGTTTTTCATATTGATGTAGGTATTCCACAATACTGCTGGGTCTATGCATTGCTATTAAAAACAACCAATCCAAACCAAACCAAAACAAAACAAAACACGATTACTTAAAAGCATTTTATGACCTTTTCTAATCTAGAATTTCAGTGACTTAGTGGTGGCTCAAAGACCCTAATTTCCTCTTGGTGCTGTAGCTGTTGGAAAACTACCAAAGACTTGCCTTTATGTTTATCTGCACACACAACATTGGAAAAACATTGATAACAAATTAGTATAATAAGGTCATGAATTGATGTGTATTGCTTTATGATCTAACAGGAACAATCTTGCCTAAAATAGGGAGATAGATGTGACACATTTAGGTACACCATAAGAGATGGCATATGTTAATACAGGTTTGAATCGAAGTCTAATGCAATTTAGCAAAATTAAAAGAGGAAATATTTCCAGTAATAGTGCTCTTACTTAATTCTTGAATTGTGATGATAAGTACTTCATAAGTACTTTAAGATTTATCTATGACTGAAAGCACTTGATTGGTTTGCATTTTTCAACCATGTCCAGGTCTAGTCTGTTGCAGGACACCATACTTATAGTATATCTTGTGTTGGAAGAGACCCACAAGAATCATCTCCATGTTTTATCTATTCATTTTAAGGAAGGTATTCAGGTTGTGGTTAAAAACTAAATTTAGTGATGCCATTCAGCAACTACATTGCAATATACTGGCATTACCTGAGATGTCCTAAATTACTCTGAGATGTCCAGGTGGAGCTAAAAAAGTATGGAGCTTAAAAAGTATGAATATCTTCTCCCATTCATTTAGGATGAACTAGCAAAACAACTTGATTTGATTTGGGTTATTTTTAGTTTATTTTTTTATTTGACTGTTTTCTAAGTTCAAATACTCCAGCTAGAGTGACATTTGTAGTTAAAAACAAACCAAAACAATCAAAATAACCCCTCATATCTCCATGTTGGTGAAGACTGAGGAATGGAAAAAATAAGCAGGATGCAGCATTGCTACCAAATGTGCAAAAGACAAATTTAGGTTACAAAAGAAAGCAAACAAAACAAAGAAACAAACAAAAAAACCACACACATACACACACCAAAAACAAAAACAAAAACAAAAACAATCAACAGCAAACAAAAAAAAATCAACAAAACAAAACAAAACAAAACAAAACAAAAAAAAAAAAACCACACCTGTATTCTTCCTAGCCATATTTAAAATAAACAATTTTCCAGTTTTTCATTTCTAAATACATTCATTAGGACACTGTGGTCACAAACCACTGATTTTGGGTCCCTGCAGAGAGGAAGAAGTCGAAGAATTAAATTTTCAGTGTTTCCCAGGGCTGCATTCAGTGCAATATGATGGATCTGAGAAATCATAGTCCAAGAACTTTAACTGGTTTCATTTCATATATATGTCTATTTGTATATATAAGTCAGCACTATAATTTCTAGTGACACTCCTAGCACTAAAATTTCATATAGAGCAAGAATATTATAGTTTTTCTTTATTTGTTTGGTTTTTGGTTTTGGTTTTGAGGAGCGTGGTAGAAGGAGGATTTTTTTTTTTTCGTTTTTGTTTTTTCTCTATTTTGACCTTAATTTACAAAGTGTGAAAAAACAAGAGATAAAAACTTTGCTAAATATTGTTAAGTGTAAAAGTAATAAACCTGTGCAGATAGAGATTTACACTGTGATTTTTAAAGTGATAATGCAGGTTAGATAATGAAAATTAAGAAATACAAAATTAAAGCTATGGAACAGACTATTTGAAGTTTTATATATTTCTTTGGTACAGACCACAATCTCATTTTTTCAAAACAAATCTGGAAATAAATATTGGAATTTATTAATTGACATAACAAAAGGAATTCCAAAATAAGGAATTTAATTTGTTCAGGTGAAAGTAAAATATTTCAAATAGCCAAAGTTAGGTACAAAGGCTTAACCTTACACATTTGAAACAGTCTTCATTGAGAATTATGGTTTTACAGAAACATGGGGGGAAAGGTTTCAATTGTCTTGAAAAATCCTAAAAACAAAATTATCTTTGAAAAAAAATGTTAATAAAAATAAACAATCATACATCTTTACAGTTATTGTATTCCAGTAAATAAACACAGGTCTGCTTTTGAGGGAGCAAACATTTTAATATATGCAAGTATTTTTTATTTATCTGGCATATAGTTCTGTGATTTTGGGTCTCAAAGAAGGGACTTTAATTTTTCTGTTCAGTCTCTCTAAGGCCTCCATGTTAAGATGTGTTCTTTGTAGCTCTAATGTCAATTCATACAATAATTGGTTAAGACAATCCAAATTAACTTCCATATGAACTATTCTTCTAAATTGGGCGAAGTCTGTTATGAATATAAAACAGCAACTAAAGAATATTTGTGTTAGTGACATGTGACCTTTGCAGGCGCACATCTATGGCATGTTTAGCACTTGTGTATGGTATGCAATTTTAGTACTTTTTTTTTTTCTTTTTCAAGAAGCCTTTCTACTTTTAAATTTTCCAATAACAGAACACAGAAATCATTAAAATAAATAAATAAATAAACATCCTCTCATTAAAACCAAGATGTCGCTTTCCAAAATATGGACTGCCATTTACATACACATTGTCTGTCTAGATAATAACTATTCATTTATGCATCATGAAGACACAACTAAGAAAACAGAATTAATTTTATCAGTTTTTGCATTTTTGCAAATGTCATCCTTATATAAACATCTATTTGAAAGTAGTAAGTTAAAGCAATTGCAAAAAAAAAAAAAAAAAGTTTGATGCTCCAAATTGATTCCATAGTATAACTCCAACTTGATTGCATATATTCTGACTGCTAATAAGATAAGAAAGCTATTATAGAAATTTACTCAAGCTGATTTCCTTTAGGAGAAACCTCTGAGAAATGGAATGCAGCCAACAACTTGGTGAGAAACCCGTTGTGAAATTACCTACTGACTGCCTTAACAGGACTTGATTTGATGAATTTATAACATTCTTAAGTGATGTTAGTAAAAACACGGCTTGATCAAAGTGAGATTTTAACTGAAGAAAGAATATGTTCAGTCTTTTGTTGGATTTCTGGAGGTTAACACCAGAAATATAATCACTACAAATACATTGACATATATTTATATTGATTCCTCAGCCCCATAAAAATGCCTAGTACAGGATTTGGTTGTAAGAAAAATGTAATAAATACACATTTAATGAAATTACGAACATATACCTTTAAAGGCACAAATCATAAATCAACCGTCTTGATAATCAGTAGTTAATTCATAATAGAAAATATATAAGTAATGAATGGAATTTCAAGCTGCCTTTAATTAAAAACTAATAGTGCAAATGAGTGATGTATATTCTTTTCAGATCATATTGCAGTGCTTCAGCCAACTAGAACTACCATTGGAAAAGCTGAAAACAATTCTCAATCCACTCAGCTTGACTATAGCAGTGTTCACATGAAGCATTTAAATAACCAGTAGTATATCAAGGTTCATATCAGGTCATCTGGATTCTACTTATAAATTACAAAAGTTTGTGAACTATAGTATAATTTGAAAAAATCTGCCATGAAAAATATGCTGAACACATATGGTACTCAATTAATACTTTCTAGTCTGCAAAATAAGAAATTATTATAACTGTGAATTACAACATATGAAACTTCTATGAGAAACATGCACCATAAACTCAGTGAGAATTTAGGATCTATTGAAAATGAAAAATCTGATAAATAAGGAGAATGGGTCAGATGCTGGACTAAAGTACTTCACTGCAGTTCCTTTGTGTTTATCCACCAGAAGAACAACTCTTAACTAGTGAGATGGAAGATCCACCTGTGGCCGCAATAGACCCACACATATATGCATACCTATATAGAGACTTTTTATTTCTGTAGCCAAACTATGCTATACTAATCTATTTTTATCCCTATAAATGTTACTATTTATATTTTCAATTGCAACTCATAGAAGCATGCATTACTGCTTACCTAACACAGAAAATCATATTAGTAGTGATCTTCTGACCAAAACACTTTTAGATATTGTTTCAAACAGGCTTTAATATGTTCTCCTCCTTAGAATGCTAAGGTGTGCTTCTATAAAATGTAAGATGAGTGAAAAAGTTACAATTGCATAAACTGTAGGAATCAGTTATTTAAATATATGTGTATTATAATATTTAAGGAAAAAAACTATCAGAAGAGATTTAGAACTGAGTTTAGAAAGTGTAAAAATTAAAATAGCATAGAAGTTAGTGGTTACCACAATACAAAACAACTATGTAGAAACACATTTTTAATATCAGATTTTCAAAAATGAATTATTTAAGAGAAAAATGTATATTTTCCTGGAATATCAGTAAAAATTATTTGGATGGGCATTTTTCTTTCTATATACTTAAGGTTTTTTTTTCATTAGGAGGTAACCCTATGAAGTAGAACGGTGTTTCAGAATCCTTTGTTTAGTAGAACTAAACTTACTGAAATTATAATTTTCACATTTTTTCATTAACCGATGGATTGATCCCTTCATTTCTAGATACTTGGGACTAAATATTTATTTACTGCAGACATTGCATTGGAAATGTAACACCTTTTTGCAAATTGTAATCTGTAAATACTTTGGCTTTTCTGAAAATTTATGGAAACCCCAATCAGTGGTACATGTATGACCATGATATGATCAGTGTCAAAACATTACTAATGAATTCTCCAGGAAAACAAAACAAAACAAAACAAAAAAGAGAAAGAAGAAAACAAAGTATTAGACAGGAGCTAAACTGATACACTTTTTTTTTTTTTTTTCAAGATCTGTATTTTAATTGATGGGGAACTGCATTTTTGCCCTTTCAGCAAAATGATGGAAATAAATGTATTGAGATGTTGGTCTCAAAAGACTGCATAAGAAGCTATGCTTCAACAAAGTGTGAATGTGTTCTGAGATGCTGGAAATAGTTCAAGATGGTCTTTAATTGATGGCTGTAGCAACAGTGTAAGCATAAGGGGAAAACTGACAGCTTTATTTTATGTTTTTGCCTTCTGTACACTACAAAATTGAGTTATAGTGGTCTATAAATGATTAGAGAAAGCAGTTGGACCATTTCTACAAATTTGTGCCACTGTTAAAAAAAGGTTATGCAAATATTACTTTAAAAAAATTACCTCGAAAGCATTAAGTTATAGATTTTAAAGGCAATTAAAAATGCAAAAATTGCCAATGGAAAGTTAATAGGTGGCTAGACGTGTCCACAAGGCACCTGCCTCTAAAGGAGGCACCTCTAAAGAAGGCACCTGCCTTCTCAATGCCATTCATTTCTTATAGTGTTTCTCATCCACTTTTATATTTTAAATGTGAATTATAAATATAATTAAGCACTTCGGTACTAATATATATATCAGAGATTCCTCTAATGTATAAGGTAAGTATTCTTTCAGTGATCCTCTTTAAATTTGGATTACTGTATGACACATACTTGTTTGCATACTTTGGTCCGTCTTGTAGTCAATACTGTGTGTTTCATGGCATTCTCAAAGAGTAGGATTCCTTCCTTCCATGCACTAACTTAACCTATTTAATCTTTGGGGTCCCTTTATATTTAATTGACAGACAAGTAATTGATTTGATCCACCTAACATTGATTCCCTGAGTAGAGATCACCTTCACAAAACCTTTTTTATTTTATTTTTTTCTTTTTAAATAGAATTCAAATCAAGAATTGAAATAACCTTGTCCATACAATTAGTAGGCACTGGATCATGGAGAGCCTTTCAGCCTTTAAGATGCTCAGCTATGTAAACTTCAATGGCTGTACTGGAGATCTCTGACGCATCCATTTCAGATGTAGGTACATGTATCTATATTACAGACACATGAAAAGATGAAGGCCACCTCCTCATTGCAGATGTTTATGTCTAATGATCATTTAAGAAACTTAGATGACTTTCAGAGGTGTAAAGTTAGGTGAGATGAAGCCCATTCTCACAGTCAAAAAATCCTCCCTATAAACTCAAAATGCAGTAATGTAAAAATGCATTCTGTAAAATTTGCCAAAGTAATGACTATCACATTTAGTAAAGTTGTAAGCTACCTGGGTTTATCTCTTTCTTCTCACAGAAAGATTTAAAGACACATCTTTCATCTTTTCAGTGAATAACAAAATAAATTTTATTTTTTAATTTCTCAGTTTTTTGGCTGCTACAAGTATTTAACTTCACGTGGCATGCTTAAATATAGTTCAGGCCAGAGAAAGACAGTGTGGAGGTGGAGAACTTAAACAGGCATCCCAAAACCATGGAAAGGATATACTCAGAGCATGAGGAGGAAGGCAGGAACTGAACTACAGAGAAAGAAAATTTAACAGAAGCAGTTACAACAAAAGATATCTTGTGAGTTTCCTACTAGAATTACATATTATTTAATCAGTGACATAATTATATGTTTGTATATTTGATGTCTCACCACAGAAACACAATCATCATGCATACTCACAACTGACAAAGCAACATTGCAAATAAAAGGAAATATACAGAATAACAGAACTGATACTAAGACCTTTTAAATAATTGAAATGCATCTGGTGAATTATTCAAATAACTGTTTTTATATTACAAATCAGCAGATTGTCCTGGTTTCAGTTAGGACAGAGTTAATTTTCTTCCTAGTAGGATGCTATGTTTTGGATTCGGATGAAAAGAGTGCTGATAACACGCTGATGTTTTAATTGTTGCAGAGCAGTGCTTACACCAAGCCAAGGACGTCTCAGCTTCTCGCTCTGTCCTGCCAGTGGGCAGGCTGGGGTTGCAGCAAGAGATGGGAGGGGACAGACCCAGGACAGGTGACCCAAACTGCCTAAAGGAGTATTCCATACCATCGGACATCATGCTAAACAGTATATAGGGGTGGCTAGCCAGGGTGGGGGGCCTGGCTGCTCAGGGTTAGGCTGGGCATCGGTCAGTGGGTGGTGAGCAGTTGCATTGTGCATCACTTGTTTCGTACACATTATTACTAGTAGTACTGTTATATAATCGTTATTATTATTATTATTATTCTCCTGTCTTAATAAACTGTCTTTATCTCAATTTACAGGCTTCACTTTCCCGTTTCTGTCCCCCATCCTAGACAGAGAGGGGAGAGGGTGAGCAAACAGCTGTGTGGTGTTTAGCTGCCAGCCAGGTTAAACCACAACACAGATATTGACAATCTGGTGAAATGCATATATGTATAACTTGAAAAATGATCTGTAGAAAACTATAGACTCTAGCTGTTATCGAAAGATTCTGAACATCTTGAAAGAAAACATAAAAATGCAAATCAGAATGTTTGGATAGAGTATCAGGATCTGGGGATCAAGAAAGTTGTCCACATTGTAAAAGCACACCCGAACCCTCAGAAGCTATGGATATGATACTAAATTATGACCCAGACTTCTGTGCAACACTCAAACAAACTGTAGAACAGCTCATAATGATACTGTTAAACTACTGGATGCTCCAAAACACAGTGGAAATATCCACAGTGCCTTCTGCAGGTCATCCACGATCAGTGTTAAGCCCATGATTTACCTCTAGGAGATGTTACTGGCACAAGCCAAACACTTTTCAGGAACCATTATGTAGTAGAATCCAGGAGCATCTGCAGAAAATGTTTTGTTTACTAATTCAGACATAACCAAGAGCTCTTTTATTGATGTTTATTGTTCCATTTGCTTTTTAACTGGATACTTTAAGCTTACAAAGATAGATAATTTGTTATATTATTGCATAACTGTGCTTTCAATTAACCTCTCCAACTGATCGGTTTTGAGTCCTGTGCCAGTGATTACTAGTTGTGTATTTTATATTCATTAATAACTTTCATTTTGGCATGCTACTTCTCTATACATCAGAGTAGCAAGTAGCTGTTATCAGAGACACTGACTATCTGCTACATCAGCAAATAATCCCAGATTTACTTGTGAGGTGTGGAGACCAAGGTCTGGTTTAAGAAGCTTACATCCTAAATGCCTGCTAGTCCATTCTATGATTTCCATTTTATGTTGCCTAGCAACCTATCTCTGGTATCAATCCCAGCATACAGATTGGCAAAAGATCCTACAAAGGAAAAACAGAAAAGGGTGTAATATCTGAAAGAAAAAAAAAAGGGATCCATTTCATAATCTTTCTCTCATGAATTTGTGTATGCATGTTCATTTGGGCACTGATTATGAGTAAAAGTGTAAAACTAATTGTGGTCTGTGCACATGTGCATTTTAAGATGATGTGAAGAAAGAATGGATTAAAAAAAAAAAAAGTCTGCTTGTATAGCAGAGCTGTATACTGAAGGATCTAAATGCAGAAATCTATCCAGTCTTCCCTTGAAATTCCTGAAGTTTTATTTCGTTATTATTGAATGAGAGGAAAAAAAAAAAGTTAATAATGGACCCTTTTGTAAAGTTGTCCAGCTTCTTCACAATGGTACAAGTTCCATAAGTGAGAATTTGTGGAGCTCTGGGAACATCAGCCACTGGAAATACTCTGTAGTATAGACTCATGTATGTACCATAGTCTTGATATTTAAGACATTTTTAGTATCTAGTGATTTGAATAGTTACATCAAAGACTGAATTCTGTGGATCATCTTGCTCACATAGTGTAGCATATGTATCTGCTTGCAAGGTTATACAACTTATATTGTGTCCTAGAATATTACCAGAATTATCCCTTTATGGTGTTGTCTTCTTATATTTGGACTCTAGCAGCAGAACCGGCAGAAGACCTCTATCTGAGACATCATATGATTGTCAGCTCTTTCCAAACAAAGGTTGAATATGATACCTCTCTTTGACTGCCTTTTATTAACAGGCCAGGTGTAGTTCCATTAAGCATTCAACTAGAGCCTTAATGGTTTTAAATATAGCTTACACAGGTATGCAGATAGTTTTTATCTGAATGTACAGTTTTAAGACATAGAGCTTCTGCCTGGCTTCAAACACTTCCCATTTAGTAGATGGCTCCTGTAGTCCTCCATCTTGGATTTCCATTCAGTGTATTCAATAATGGTGTGAGGAAGTTTAATTTGAATTCCCCACCTACTTTTTATGTTGAATTTGGCAGCTAAAGACAGAGCCAAAAACAAGACATTATTATTTTCAACAATCACAGTCCAAAAATTCAGACTAAAGAATTGTGAGGGGGAAGAGAAAAGGTACAGAAGTATTAAGCCTCTCATTAACCCACTTTTCTTCTTTATTCCTTAAGTATTCCAAATGTCAGAGGGATATATGTTCAATTGTTAATAGCTGCTGAAAGAGAATAAATTATAATTTATGTCAGCATGACTTATTTCCAAGCCTTGTGCCTGTGTGTCCAACTTTTATTTCTCCATCTTGATAAATATACTTTTACTTTGTTTTACTAGAAATTCTGTTTGTTTTTTTTTTGTTTGTTTTTGTTTGTTTTTTGTTTGTTTGTTTGTTTGTTGCTATAAAACAACATGAATTCCTGTAGTCTTTGGATCACGATATGGGATCTTCCTGCTGAAAACCAGAAGCAAACATTTAATACTCAAGAGTAGAACAATTCAGCACTTGCTTCTGTGGCTCATGGGCAGATATCCACATGGATGTGTCTCTGGGAGCTTGCTCCATGTTAGCCATGGAAATTTAACAGTTTACTTGGCCAGAATGTTGCTGGAACTAACTACAAGAAAGGTCAGATGCTGCTGCAAAAAAGATTGTGTCACTGCAGCAATCTGTCAGTATTGACCTCTTGCAATAAGTGTCTGGCATGAAGTCATTTACAGCAAGCAGTATTCCTGGCTCCTCTATCTTGATCTGGTATACACTTTGAAGACAAATGACAAAAGTGGGGAATGGTGTCTACACAGATTCCTAAGTACACTCAGAATGCCCTCTATAAGTCCTTTGGCAACCCCACTCCTATTTAATGGAATGGCTTCCCCTACCCCTCCATTCTGTCCAGTCCTATGTTATGCGGGTTCTTCCACTTTACGGGGTAAAATGGGAGAATGCTACCATCTACTCCACTCAGTGAGAGAGCATATTCAAGTTGCCTGTGTCTATGTGACCTTCTAGGAAAAGCTAAGCATGTAAATCATCAAATGCACTGTACTAGAGGCAACAACTGCAATAGTTACTGGCTGAACGTGTGATGATATCTGCATGACCTACACACTTTGGTTTTGGCCGTGAGACGGGGAATCCATGGTGTCCATATGTGCCAGCTTTTGTGAATTTTGTGTTTCCGTGAGACTAAAAGCAGTGACCCTCCTTTAAGAATGGTCTTACAGTGGCTAATTCTTTTTGTCCATGATGACAGCTCCTTCTTTTTTTTATAGATAGTTCACCTCAAGTAAATGGGAAACAGGTCTTAGCAGAGAAGAGAAAATAAACCTCCATGTTTTTGTTGTTGTTTTGTTTTTATTTTTTTTCCTTTTCTTTGAAACAGAGTAATGACAGATTTGAAGGAGCAAAACTGAGCAGAAATACGGAGGGAAAGAGTGGGAGGAGTGGGTTTTAGTGTGATGCCCTGGAGGACTTTTCCTTCATGTTTCTGTACTGTCATCCCATTAAAGCTGAGTCACCTGAATTACTCCATCTGAAGGCTACCTGTCCATAATATCTTCTACTATTTAAATAGGGGAATAGGATGTCTGCTTGTAGACAGATATCTCATGATTAAATGCAGTTTGGAAGAAGCACTAGCTTAAATTTAGATCTCTATATATAGGCATCTGAGTCACATCCAATCAGAAAGAATTGTGAAAGTGCATTGAACGGTCATTGTAAGATAAAAAATCACCCTGCAGTCCATCTCTAAAAGTTTCTACAATGAATATGAGGAGCCACAAAAATACTGTATAAGATCAGAAAAATATGCTGTAGTTGATCTGTAGTTGAACATTCAAGGAAAACAATTGTAGAAAAAAATAACGGTAAAAATAATCATTCTGACTTTAAAAATTAGCAACTGATGGAGAAACTACAAAGCCACTGAGTCCTACCTAGATATTTCACATAAGAAATGTTAGAAAGTAATGTCAATTAATGCATTATAGATGCTGTGCAGCCGTCACATCTCTTATTATCACATTTTCATTTGCTACATTTGGCTAGAGTCTGGAACACTGACATTTAAAACTAATCTGTTGGGAGAGGTGCTTCCAAGACTAAAATTAAAATTGTGTGTGTACTCTTCAGGAGTGCAGTTGGAAGGAAGATATTTTCTAGCATTTAAATACATGATTAAATAAAGGCTCTGTAATTATACTATTCCCATTAACTCATACCTATAATAGATGTCCAGTTTTTAATTATTTATATGATTGAATTCATGTTGCTGAATATTGTACTTCAAATTATTTATTTTTAAAGCATTTTAAAGCATTACATGCATATTGCCATTACAAATGTAGTATTGTGGTTATAATTCAGTGGATTATAGGCCTGACATTTTTTAATAGAATCACTACAAATTTTATTACTATGAAGCCAAATGCTTTGGAAATATAATTCCACATACATTGTTTTAACTTTTCAGTTGAAACAATATACTTGCATATCGGAACCCTAATCAGATAAATAAATAGATAGATAGATAAGTAAATATTTCTCTAGGAATATGTGTAATTTAATATTTGATAAATTATCTGCAGAAAGTTTTATGAAGATGACCAAGAATGCCCTGCAATACAGAAATATGGGATGTATTTATGGGACACTGTTATAACAAAAATTAAAACAAACAAAAAAAGTAATTTCAACTTTATCCCATATTGTTTTTCCCTATGTCCACTCTTGCTTTCAGCTTGAGTGAGGAGATCTATTCAATATAAAATACAAGTAGACCACTTGGTTCCATTTAAGCTGTTGTGGTTAAACCCCGGCAGGCAGCCCACAGCTCACTCTCCGTAGGTGGGATGGGGGAGAGAATCAGAAAGGTAAAGTGTGAGAACTCAGGGGCTGAAATAAAGACAGTTTACTAGGTAAAGCAAAAGCAGCGCACACAAGCAAAGCAAGGGATTCATTTGCTACTTCCCATCAATGGGCAGATGCTCAGCCAGTTCAAGGAAAGCAAGGCTCATCACATGTAATGGTTTCCTGGGAAGACAAATGCCATCACTCCAAACACCCTTCCCCTTCCTCCTTCTTTACCCTAGCTTTTATTGCTGAGCATGATGCCATAAGGTATGGAGTATCTCTTTGGTCAGTCTGGCTTAGCTGTCCTGGCTGTGTCTCCTCCCATCTTGTGCGTCCCCAGCCTCCTCACTGCCAGGGCAGCATAAGAAGCAAAAACAGTCCTTGTCTCTGTGTAAACACTGCTCTGCAACAAGTAAAATCATTGGTATGTTATCCCCACTATTATCAAAAATCCAAAACACAGCATTGTGTGAGTCTCTACAAATAAAATTTACTTTGTCACATCAAGAAACAGTACTTTTGTTGTGATTCTGCTATTTTGATGTCCACAGCATCCATAGAAGACAATTTCTTAGCTCCATTTTGTGTGGCAAAAGCTACAGAACATAATTTGCAAGTTACATTCAATTTTGTCCTTTAGCTATAACTGTTGTACAGTTAAATATGTGTTCTATGCCTTTGTGCACATGCAGTGTGCATAAATCATTAATTCTCTGGGCAGTGCAGAAATTCATCAGGTAGTTACCTACACAGCTGAGAAAACGAACTGGCTTGAGACAAGGTTATAACCTCTTAAGTCATCTTCTCAGCAAAGGATTTGACTAATTGGCCACGGAGCATTCCAGGTCAGAATTTCAAACTGTCCTGAAGATTTTACCAGGCATCTCTTGCTGTGGCCAGACCAGTCTGTATGTTTAATGTGTTGAATATCAATCAACCTGGCCCCTTCAAAAACTCCCCTGATGGTTCCTGTGCTGAACTGACCAACCTTTTTATAGATAAGATTCTTCTAGTCAGTTGAAAGTGCTGACAAGGACTAGGAGGAGAAGTGGTCATATACATGTAAGATGATCTTCTGCACATACTGAGGATAGGCAGGAGACATTTTGTAGAGAGACCTTCACGGTCACTATCTATCCCTGTTCCACTTGACATCCGTCCCACAGGATGCCATCCTTCCCAAACTGATCCGGTGGGGGCTTCCCACAGACATCAGCTCTTCAAGAACTACTCCAACATGGCTCTGTAGCGCAGGGTCCATCTGTCAGGAGCAAACTGCTCCAGAACAGGTCCCCCATGGGCGGCAGCTCCCCCCAGACACCCTGCTCCTGCATGGGCTCCTCTCCACAGGCTGCAAATCTGGCCCGGGGCCTGCTTCTGTGGGGGCTCTCCATGGGCCACAGCCTCCTCCAGGCCACATCCACCTGCTCCACCGGGGGCTCCTCCATGGGCTGCAGCATGGAAATCTGTGCCATGTGGGACCCATGGGCTGCAGGGGGACACCCTGCTCCACCAGGGGCCTCTCCACAGGCCACTGGGGAATTTCTGCTGTGGCACCTGGAGTACCTCTTGCCCTCCTGCTGCACTGATCTTGGGGTCTGTAGGGCTGTTTCTCACTCTTTGCTCTCCCAGCTGCTGTTGTGCAGCAGTTTTTCTTTTTCCCTTTATGAAGTCTGCGCTCATAGAGGCACAAACAACACAGCTTATTGGCTCGTCTCTGGGCAGCAGTGGGTCCCTTTGGAGCTGGCTGAAACTGCCCCTTATCTAACATGGGACAGCTTCTGGACTCTTCTCCCAAAGGCCAACCCTGCAGCCCCCTGCTACCAAAAACTTGCCATGTAAACCCACTACACTATTAGGAGACCAGACTGGAGGAAATTGATCTCTCTTACAGGCATGCACACATGCATATGCACACATACATAGCTGGGGCAACAGTCAGGAGGTCAACAGTTGGGAGGCTCAGGAGTGGAGAGACATTGTCACAGGGGAAATCATACACCTTTCATAAGGAAGAAGCAGCATGTAGCAGCATCTACCAAAGCTTAATTGTAAATAAGACAGCAACTTAACAGGATTTGAGATACAAGGTACACTTGACTATTTACTGCATAAATGACAGAGTCAGATGCATCAGGGAGACCCTCTTGCTGAGTCACAAGGTTCAGGTTGGACTTCTTTGCTTTCTAAATTCCTTGAACTGAAGAGGTAAGGAGCCTAGGTGCACCTGAATGCACTCCTAGTCCCAGACTTGGTCAGCGGTTTATATCTAGAGATTATATGTACACAATCAATCAAAGAAATAATCTTAGCAAAGCTTACAAAGTTTAGCAAACTATTAATCACTTACCAAGGATCTGTTGTGGAAGGGATCTTTCAAAAGGAGTAAGGGATCTCTGTAGCAGGCACGACCTTGAAAGGTATCTCTTCTCAAGAGGAGATCCTGTCATGCAGCTCGTTGTCATGTGGAAGAGCTTTACAGGCCTTTGGGCTGCTCACTATTTATGTGATAAAATGATGGATTAGTAGTCATACTGCTTTTTTTGGTGCATATTCTATTGTCCTACAGTTTCATAGCAAGATGTCTGTCTGTCAGTCTCTTTAGCATCCAGCTTGAGCTGTTATTTCTGTCACTATCTGCCTGAGCTATGCCTCAGGTATAGTCAGTACACTGGCCCCTATCTGCCTGAGTGCAAGAGCCAGTTTTTGAGCAAGGCCAGACTGAAGGTGGGAGGGGGCTGAGAAGGGAAACACACTGTCACAGTCATGCTCTAGTGTCTTCAGAAGATCCATCAAGCAGTTCCTATATTTCTTCAGCTGAATATAAACTTAATACTGTAATTTTTGTTTGCACACAATGGTCGCCACCCTTTTATCCAGCCTGAGTTTTTTCGTTCTTGTGGATTCCATAGGTCTGCTAGTCTTTCAAGATTATAAGGACTTGTGAGACTTTCACATGCTGTACCTCAGCATGTACTTCTCCCTTCAGCTAGCTATTTCTGGTATCTATTTCTCTGTCTCACCCATAGGTGAGACACAATACGAACAAAAACTCACAAATATATATATATTTTCAATGAAAATCCGAGTGCTAGATATGTTAGTTTTCTAAAGAAAGTGGCCTGGGTAATATACTGAATAAAGCAGACATACTGGTGGAGGATCTGAAATTGAAATTTTACATCAGAAGAGCTGTAGGAAAAAAAAAAAAAAAAAAAAAAAAAAAAAAAAAAAAAAAAGTTAAAACAGAAACATGGATCAGAACATCTATTTATGTTGATAATGTGGTAAACAAAAGAGGTGTAATAATGTTTAGTAAATATAAAAGGTCTAATGTTATTAGAAAAAGTATCTTTCCTTAATTTATCCTTATATGTATTTTAACTTCCTCTCTCTCCCTGTCTTCCTCCTTCTCTCTCTCTAAGAGTGTTAAGTATGTCATAGAGCATTTCTAAGAATCATATAGCTTCTAATCATTTCTTTCAGTGCTTTGTCTGAGGATACAGAATGATGATCCTTACCCACTTCCTTCATTCATTTTAAAATGATTAGTTACAGAGTGTGAGTTGAAAATTCACATCTGAAATAATCTCTGTTCTTACAAATGCAGATTTGGGAGCCTCTCTAAAATATATTCTATGTAACCCTTTACAATGGATGTGGTAAATACAAGATTTAGCAGAGAATTCCTTAAAGGAAAAACTCTGCTAGGATAAACAGACTACAATGCATTTAAAGTACATAGCATTTTCATTATTGCCTTGACAACTATCCCACTTCCTTTCCTTATGGGAAAAAGTAGTAGTCCATAATGGAGTCTGGAATATGGAATAGGTAAGAGCTGGCAAATAAATTCTGTTTTGCAGGCAGACTGGTTTAGCACACAACTGATAGACAAGAAGCATCTGTACACACTGATAGTAAATCATAGGGCCTGTGTTCAACAATTATTTAGTAAAGGTCAAGATATTAAAGTTTAAAAAATGGCTAAGTGGGAATCCACTTGCTAGTCTTCATAATTTTTCTATTTAATATTCAAAGATGTTTATAAGTCTTGTAAAACCATTTCCTTAACAAATGTTAAAATTTCATCAAATGTTCATATGAGTTCAAAATGAATATGAATTCTTATTAACAAAATATTTTTGTCAAAATCCAGATAGGTATATTCCTGGCACTGTCTTTGAACAGAAACTTGGAAAAGGATTTACATTATTTCAACTTTTATAGCATGGAACCAAAGGAGTAGTTCTTCTATAATACATGAAAAACTGATTTCATTATTTAGCAGAAAAAGCAGTTATTGAAATGTGATATATAATGAAAATTAATATGTTTCTATGTTGGAATAACTTAAAAAAAAAAAAAAATCAGAAATACATTAGGTAAAACACACTGCTTTGAAATCCTATTCTGATACCACTGAAGTCAAACAGAACTATGAAAGTTTTATACAAGATTATGTAACACAAAAGAGCCCATAAAATCAAGTATTTAAGATATATTGGAACACCAGTAAATTAAAGAAGACATGCAAATTTTCCTTTTTCATGAGCTACTCTGGCATGCCTGTAGCTGCAGACCGATGTCAAAAGAAATATAAATCAATTTCCCTGTAATCTCTTATATTAAATAATGCAGTTGGATAGGATATGTATATAATTGTTTTGCCTTTTGTTATTCTAATAGCAATTGTGAATGCATTTTTGAGATATATATTAATATATATTCCAGAGTAAAAGAAATTTACAACATGTTGTTATGGTTTATCAAACTATTTTACGAGTATTTTCAAGACACAATATTCTTTGATTTTTGAAGCTAGAAGGGCAAAGCTACATGCTGAAAATAGGTTTGCTGCAGATAATACTTTTTTTTTTTAAGTAACGAGAAAATTATTGAATTTGTATCCCCATCTGTTCTTTATTTTGGGAGCTAATTCTGTTCTCTCTTTTAGTGTCTGTGAAAGACAAAGGTATTGGTATCTGTGTAATGTTTGGCAATAAAGAACAATAAGACCAACAGAACCATGGAATCAAATTTCTAGAACATCATGGTTTAAAATCACTTTGACAGTGTGAAGTTGTCTTGGATACAAAGCACTTTTATAACAGATACATATGCAGTTTTACAAATTGCATGATACCACTGTCCTGAGGGTAGATGGTGTAGTCCAGGAAGAAGGCTGAATAGGTCAATGCAGTGCAGCCAATGCAGATAGGTCACTGCAGCGCACAATCTGCATACCAGGCCATGGGGTCTCCTGGATGTCACTTCAGTACTCTCTTCTGCACTCCCATCAGTCCTGCATTGGGTCCTCTCTTACATATCCCTGGAGGCAAGAGACTTCTGTTATCAAAAGCCATCTGTCCAAACAGTGCCATGCACAGCAGCTGCTCTGCTTGTCTTCCCTAGCGCCTCTCCCCTCGTGTGTCTACTCAGGTGCCTTGTCTCAATGTGTTTCCCTAAGTTCCTCTCCCATACTGCCTTTCCTCAGTGTGTCTCCTGTGCCTCGTGGCTGCCCATCTTTTCTAATGTGCTACATTACATTTTTGAATTTTATAAAAAGCACATAAGAATGATTTTGTATGTATATCTTATGAATAAGATGCTAAGTATTTAAAAAAAAAAAAAAAGAAAAAGAAAAAAATAAAGAAATAAAAAAAAGAATAAAAGTCGTTATGATTTAATTGCAACATGATGTAATTATTATATATATATTTAGCATAAGGGGTCTATCTTAATGCAAATAATCTCCATGATTACGCATTTCTTGCTTATAATTATATGAACAACAAACTCAAAGCGAATTAAAGTAAAACTAGGAGAAGAGTATGCATATTTTTCAAAAGTTGTTTCTTGGTCTTACAGACCACGAGAAGCATGAGAAGCAGAAAAGTTCTTGACTCAATGTAAGCATTGGTCAGCAACAGCTAAAACATCAGTGTGTTATTGACATCATTTTCTTCAAAAATCCAAGACATCAATGAAAATCTATGAAGAAAATGAACTCTATCCCTGTTTCGGAAATGAGTCCCATTGTCTGACTCTATTCTTTCTGGGGTGCCATGTCGCCATAGGACTTGCTTTTCAAGGCCCAGGATAGTGTTCCGGGTGGTGGCATGAGGCACAGGATATGTTTCCAGCCATCCGGTGGTTGCTTCCACCATTGTAAGTACGTGGCGCTTGCCATTGCGAGTTTGAGGGAGTGTGATGTAATCAATCTGCCAGGCCTCTCCATATTTATATTTCAGCCATCATCCTCCATACCAAAAAGGCTTTGACCGTTTGGCTTGCTTGATTGCAGCACATGTTTCACAGTCAAGAATAACCTGTGCTATAGCGTCCATGGTCAGGTCTACCCCTCGATCACGAGCCCATCTGTATGTTGCATCTCTACCTTGATGGCCTGAGGTGTCATGGGCCCATCGGGCCATAAATAATTCACCTTTATGCTGCCAATCCAGGTCCACCTGAGCTACTTCAATCTTAGCAGCCTGATCCACCTGCTGGTTGTTTTGATGTTCTTCAGTAGCCCGATTCTTGGGCACATGAGCATCTACGTGGCGTACCTTTACAGCCAGGTTCTCTACCCAAGCAGCAATATCTTGCCACAATGCAGCAGCCCAGATGGGTTTGCCCCTGTGTTGCCAGTTGTTTTGCTTCCATTGCTGTAACCATCCCCACAGGGCATTTGCTACCATCCATGAATCGGTGTAGAGATAGAGAACTGGCCATTTTTCTCGTTCAGCAATGTCTAAAGCCAGCTGAATGGCATTCACTTCTGCAAACTGACTCGATTCACCTTCTCCTTCAGCAGCTTCTGCAACTCGTCGTGTAGGACTCCATACAGCAGCCTTCCATCTCCGATGCTTCCCTACAATACAACAGGACCCATCAGTGAACAGGGCATATTTCTTCTCATTCTCTGGTAACTGGTTGTACAGTGGGGCTTCTTCAGCACGACCCACCTCCTCCTCTGATAATATCCCAAAGTATTTGCCTTTTGGCCAGTCCATAATCACATCCAATATTCCTGGGCGACCGGGGTTTCCTATTCGAGCCCTCTGAGTGATCAGTGCAACCCACTTGCTCCATGTAGCATCAGTTGCATGATGTGTAGAGGAGACCCTTCCTTTGAACATCCAGCCTAGTACTGGCAATCGGGGTGCTAGGAGGAGCTGCGCTTCAGTACCGACCACCTCCGAAGCAGATCGAACTCCTTCATATGCTGCCAATATCTCCTTTTCAGTTGGAGTATAGCGGGCCTCAGATCTTCTGTATCCCCGACTCCAAAACCCCAGGGGTCGACCTCGAGTTTCCCCAGGTTCTTTCTGCCAGAGGCTCCGGGTGGGGCCCTTCTCCCTGGCTGTGGTGTAGAGCACATTCTCTACATCAGGTCGTGTTCGAACTGGCCCAAGGGCTACTGCATGAACTATTTCCTGCTTGATTTGTTCAAAGGCTTGTTGTTGCTCAGGGACCCATTCAAACTCATTCTTCTTACTGGTTACTTAGAGTGGGTTTACAATCAGACTGTAATTTGGAATGTGCATTCTCCAAAACCCCACAACACCTAGGAAAGTTTGTGTTTCTTTTTTGCTAGTTGGTGGAGACATAGCTGTTATTTTGTTGATCACATCCATTGGGATTTGACGACATCCATCTTGCCATTTTATTCCTAAAAACTGGATCTCTTGTGCAGGTCCTTTGACTTTATTTTGTTTTATGGCAAAACCGGCTTTCAGAAGGATTTGGACTATTTTCTTCCCTTTCTCAAAAACTTCCTCTGCTGTGTCACCCCACACAATAATGTCACTGATGTACTGCAGGTGTTCAGGAGCTTCCCCCTGCTCCAGCGCAGACTGGATCAGTCCATGGCAAATGGTAGGGCTGTGTTTCCACCCCTGGGGCAGCCAATTCCGAGTATATTGGACTCCCCTTCAAGTGAAAGCAAACTGTGGCCTGCACTCTGCTGCTAGAGGGATGGAGAAAAATGCATTAGCAATATCAGTTGTGGCGTACCACTTGGCTACCTTTGATTCCAGTTCGTACTGGAGTTCCAGCATGTCAGGCACTGCAGCACTCGGTGGTGGTGTGACTTCATTCAGGCCACGATAGTCCACTGTTAGTCTCCACTCGCCATTAGACTTTCGCACTGGCCATATGGGACTATTGAAAGGTGAGTGAGTCTTGCTGATCACTCCTTGGCTCTCCAATTGACGAATTAGGTTATGGATGGGAATCAGGGAGTCTTGGTTAGTGCGATATTGCTGCCGGTGCACAGTTGTGGTAGCGATTGGCACTTGCTGTTCTTCGACCCTCAGCAACCCCACAACAGAGGGGTCCTCTGAGAGACCAGGCAAGGTAGATAATTGTCTAATGCTCTCTGTCTCTAAGGCAGCTATACCAAAAGCCCACCTGAACCCTTTTGGGTCCTTGAAATATCCTCTTCTAAGATAGTCTATGCCAAGGATACATGGAGCATCCGGGCCAGTCACAATGTGGTGCTTTTCCCACTCATTCCCAGTCAGACTCACTTCAGCCTCCAATACAGTCAACTGCTGAGATCCGCCTGTCACTCCACAAATATAGATGGGCTCTGGTCCTTTATATCTCGATGGCATTATAGTACATTGTGCACCGGTGTCTACTAAAGCCTTATACTTCTGTGCGTCTGACGTGCCAGGCCATCGAATCCACACAGTCCAATAAACTCGATTGTCCCTTTCCTCCCCCTGGCTGGAGGCAGGGCCCCCCTAATGCTGGTCAGAATCTTCTTCGTTTCTATGTTTGTAGGACTGTCTGCTGGAAGTTGGAGAAGCAAACTTTTCAGAGAATCCCTTTTTCCTGATTGTTTTCTTTTGCAACTCACGTACCTGTGCCTCTAGGGTCGCAGTAGATTTTCCATCCCATTTTCTCATGTCCTCTCCATGGTCTCGTAAGTAAAACCACAGGGTGGCACGGGGTGAGTACCCACCATATCGTTTTCCTTGTGCAGATGAATGCTTACCCCTGAGCTGAGACACTGCTTTGTACAGGTGGGGAGGAAAATAATCTCTCTTCAAGTTGGTGGAACTCTTCAGAAAGTTTCTCCACAGCTGAGACGCAGGCCTGTAAGGAAGAGGAGAGACTTTCTTCGTACTGCTGAAGTTGTTTAGCCACTTCATCCACTGTGGGTTCCTCATCATCATTCCAGGCCATTATTGCCAATGAGCTGGCATATGATGATGGTGCACTCCATACAAACTTCCACCACATCTTCCAACACAGGGTTCCACCAAACTTCCAACACAGGGTTGTGTACACCTGACTTCATCTGGATCTGTGGATGTTTGTCTGAGGTCAGGGTCCTCATAAATCACCTCCCATACGGCTAATTCCCTCAGGTACTGGATTCCCTTCTCCATAGTGGTCCACTTGCCTGGCAGACATACAAGATCTTCCTTGAATACCTTTATTACCTGTATTATTACCTGTATTATTGTATTATTATATATGTATTATTACTTGTATACCTTTCCCTCACAGCTGAGAGGAGACACCTCCAGAGGCTGTGAGATTGTGCTCCATCTTGCTTTGTCAATGCCTGCGTCTCTAGCAGTTGTCTGGCTTCCCTGCCCTCTAATTCCACACAATTGGCTCCGGTGTCCCAGCACCAGAGCAGCCAGGTGACAAGCTGCTAACCTATGCAACAACCAAAATCTTTTTGCACATCTCATAGCTCACACTGGTGTAGTTACTGTTGATTTTTCGGCACCCTCATCTTCCTCCTCCTGAATCCCTGATGGCCCAGCATCGTCATCTCTATACCTAGACTTGGCAGAAGACTCTCTGCGTTCTAAGCGACTTGAATCCCTATACCATTTTTTCACCATCTCTACAGGGGCAGCTTGCACTGCTACAGCTCGTTTCTCTGATCCAGCTACAGGGTCTGCCACAGGAGTTGGAATACCCTCTGCAGGGGCAGCTTGCACTGCCACAGCTGATTTCTCTGATCAATTTCTCTGATCAATGGCAGCTCGATAGGCATGAGCCAGGCCCCAGCATGTTACAATGATTTGTGCTACTTTGGAACTGCCAGAATCATGACACCTTTTTTTCAAGCATTCTGCCAGTTTTTTAGGATTTTGCAGTTGTTCAGAGGTGAATTTCCAAAACACTGGGGGTGCCAACTGCTCTAGATGCCTGCCCATATCCTCCCATACTCCCTGGCACTCACAACTATCTTGCCTCCGGGCAGATCTCTGGATGAGATTCCTAAGTAGTCGTTTAACTTTAAGCAAAACCTGAAGCACATTCAGGAGGCATAACAACAATAACATGCTGGTCTGAGTATCCCAAGGATATTCAATATCTTGGAGAACTATTGTAACAAGCTCGGAGGATAAAGGGGTGGTGAAGGAGAAAGGGAGAGTGAACGAGTAAGAAAAATTATCTTCCCCCTCCACGGATTGACTCCCTGATGAAAAAAGGCAATAGGTATAATTGCTAATAGTTTCCGAGATACGGTTTCCAAAGTATAGAGTTGACGACGTTGCTGAGTACAAGTACCAAGTTAGAGTCATGACCAGATATTTCATTGTCTCATAAGCCACTGTTACAACGCACAGTACCGTAATGATCTTAAACCAGGGCACGGAGAGGATAAACAACATGACAGAGAGCACATACGGAAAATAATGTGCTATAATACTCAATTTGGAAAAGAGGCACGGCAGACTTGAGATTAAAGCAATCAGCATTATGACAAGTAACTATTAAGCAGGTCTAATACTTACACCAATTTTAGTTTAACACACTCTGGTCAGATCTGTCGTTATCTCAACCCTTCAAGCCCTACGTTGGGTGCCAAAAGGACTGTAGTGGTTTAACCCAGCTGGCAGCTAAACACCACACAGCTGTTTGCTCACCCTCCCTCCTCCCTCTCTGGGATGGGGGACAGAAACGGGAAAGTAAAGCCCGTGAGTTGAGATAAAGACAGTTTATTAAGACAGGAAAATAATAATAACAATAATAACAATAACAACAATGATGATAATAGTACTACTACTAATAATGTGTACAAACAAGTAATGCACAATGCAATTGCTCACCACCCACTGACCAATGCCCAGCCTAACCCTGAGCAGTCTGGCCCCCCTCCCCTGGCTAGCCACCCCTATATACTGTTTAGCATGACATCAGATGGTATGGAATACCCCTTTGGCTAGTTTGGGTCACCTGTCCTGGGTCTGTCCCCTCCCAGCTCTTGCTGCACCCCCAGCCTGCCCGTTGGCAGGACAGAGCAAGAAGCTGCCAGCTTCTTGCAAGCTGTCCTTGGCTTGGTGTAAGCACTGCTCTGCAACAATTAAAACATCGGGGTGTTATCAGCACTCTTTTCATCCTAAGCCTAAACATAGCATTCTACCAGCTACTAGGAAGAAAATTAACTCTGTCCTAACTGAAACCAGGACAATCCCAGACAATATCATGACAAATATAGTATTTTCTTAGCATTAAATGCCTTCTTCCCTAGAGGTTATATGCAAAGCCAGTTAAATTGTGAATGAGCTTTCTGTAAGTGTCACAAAGTTTATGAAACTGTTACTGTCAGATGCAGTGTAAAGTGGTGCAAACAGTCTATCTATTAAAGAACTGTAATGCTCCATGTGAAGTAGTTTTTCAATGCTTGTCTCTCTGTTTCCTGTCTTTCTGATGCACAAAAGGCTTAACACACATGAGAATGTGGACTTTCCTTCATCTTTGTGTAAAACTCTTATTTATATCATGAGGATTTAAGCTCTGGATTGAAGATGGTAATTTTACATATCCAAAAGCTCATCAACCCTAAAGAAAAGAGATTTGACAAATCCTCCCTACTGAATGACTGTGACATTCTAGTTCTGAGGTTTTATTCTAAGTGAAAAAGTCGAGAAGACATCTAATTTGTAATTAGTTCTCCCCTTTTCGGAGATCATCTGATTTTACTGGCAGAATTAGCAAGTGAAATCACTTAAGAGCTGCCATGTAAATGTCCCCTACCCCTAGGGCGTCAGTATATTAAATGAATACAGTGCTAACCTGAAAACATTATTATTGATTTTAAATTAGAAGAGTTCTGAAATTTGGAGGAAATCATTAAATTGAAATAATTATTTTGATTTTTTCTTGATCACTGCTAATGTAAATCTTTTTATGCAATGCAGTTTCTGTCCTCTCTCCCCATTCTACTAATTACAATAAATCATTTAAAACCATCCTAGACATACTCCGTAGTGCTTTCTGACAAAGATAAGCAACTTGCAGGATGTATCAAAACAGAGAACAAATAAGGCTGTAAGAATTTTCCTTATTGATTTTTATCTTACAACTTCTTTTTATCAATTATACATAGTATGATATTTTATTATAATTTAGAAAAATTTAGAAAATATTTAGATAATTTAGAAAAAATAATCTGAGATTATGTGGTTAGTTTTTCAAGTACCATTTAACCTCTAAAATTCAGCCATATTTCTGTGGCAATATGTTACACTTAATCTGATTATAAATAAAGTTTCTGTTGAGTCAGTTGAGCTTGTCAGTTGAGCTATTTACTACAAAATTGTGACACTGGAGTCATCCCACATTTGATCTTTTTGATTTATAATGCCTATCCAAGTCATGAATGTTTTCTGGAACCACACAGGCAGTTACCACATACTTAAATGTCAGCCCTACAGAAGTCCTTCAATACAGGCCCCGGTCTTGACTAGTTGTACAGAACTGTCCAGTTATCCTTTTACTACTTGAAAACAAACAATGTCTAGAGTTAAGCATTCTGATGTATCTTTGTTTTGAGTTTTTGAGATTTAAGTATCTACATTATTCAGTCCCCATGTTACATGATTTATAATGCTTATACAAAATCCTCACTTAACAAGAATTAAGCATTTCCAGTTAAATATTAAGGCTGAGAAGTAGTTAGTGTGAAAAATCAGCAGCAATATCATGCAATTTTTATGTGTGTGTATATATACATGTATGTATATGCCTATAGATTTGCATATAGCAAGGCTTAGGAAGAATACATTATACAAGGAGAAAAAGTATATTTGGCATAAAAAGAAAAAATAGCTTTCCTAACTCCTTTTCACCTTTTACTGAAAAGAAAAAGATGGCATATGATATCTTAAAATAATTACACATTTTTACATTTTTGAACATAAATTCCTAAATTCTTAACAAATCCACTCAATATCAATGGGGACAACACCTTTTAAAATCAGACAAGTGGTATACAAATCTATTTCAATCATGGAGAAAGTTATATTTAAATGTAATTTAAAGAAGCCTGAAAAGGTAAATAGCATCAGACTAAATAAATATCTATTGCTTATTATTTTTATTATCATAAAATATCATAGAGGAAATGCATCAATTCTTCAAGAAACTCTGCAGTCATTAGTAGAACAAAAAACTTTCACCAAGAAGAAACTCATAAATTTTTTACAGCCACAGAGATATATTCCTTTCTTAGTCACTGATGATATTTAAAATAAATGCACAGGAGTAACAAGGTTACAACAATGATAATGAAATGGAAAGAAAATAGCATGCATTTTAACTTAATATAAATATTAAAATTACACTGAAAGGAAACAAAACAGGTTCAGTTAGAAACTGCATCACTTCTTAGCCAGCATAACTGGATATAGTCCTGCCAAATTTAGGAAAACTGCCAATTAGCATTGTAATACTTTTTAGCCTTCTGTTATTAATACAGCATTGTTAATGTCATTAATATTAATGAAAAACACTTGGGGCTATTCTATCAAGACAACTTTTTTTTTTCTAATAATTATTTTCAGTAATAATTGCATCTGCTCTCAATGATCAAAATCAACACTTGTCAGATAAAAAACATTATATCTAGAAATGGAAATTTCCTTTTAAGAACAGTCAAGAAGGAAGTGAAAATTCATTAAGAGTTGAAAGATTTCTGTTAAACAAAAGCAGAATACTTGAAAAATGCTTATAAATCAGACTAACTAAATGAAGCCTGGAAAAATATATTAGTCAGACAGAAAGAGATCCAATTCTATAGTACTCTTGATCGTGCAGTCATTTGCAGCTGCAGAATATGGATGTAATTCATTATCTTTCTGGTATTTCTAAGAACATAAATATGTATGTATACTCAAGAACAAAGTCATTGGAATCTGTGATTTTTAACTTTTGGACTTACTTTCTATTATTTCTTTCTATTGTTGGAAGGAAAAAAAAAAATAGTAGAAAAGCAATTGCCTTATTGAGTCACCAGAGAATTTTGATCTGCAAATAAGCACAAAATTGTGTAATATGTGTACGGCCTGCAATAAGTCTATATTTTCTGCATATTTCTCTGAAAACAAAGTCCCTGTTGCGGGTTCTGTCAGATTCTTCCATCTGGTTCTATCAGATGTGGAGCTTAAAGAAACTATTTTTGCAACTCCTTTGCCAATACATTTTTGTGAATAATATCATGGGAAAAGACATTAAAAAAAATGTATTTCTTATATGTCTGTTATATATTCAATATATGTATGTATCTGTTATATATTCCAGTATTGGCAGTCAAAATCTGCTTGATTTATTGGCCAGTCAATATGGCCTTATACAGAGATGAGCAATGCCATGAAGTCATGATTATCCTTTTCACTTTTTTTTTTTTTTCCATTTAAAACTTGGCCTTTATTTTCTGTGAGCTCTCCCCAGGAGTTGTATCATATGCCCCTAGAAATGTACAAATAAGGAGGTATGACCTTAAGGTAAGGGGACATTTATCTATAAAAGATAAAGTTGTGTTGTTGTTATTATTGTTTTTGTTTGTTTGTTTGTTTGTTTTAATCTCCAGGCAGTAGGAACTCATCAAGGTACAATCAAAGAACAGAAGCTGTTTTAAACATTTGAAATGGACTCTGAGTATGTTAGAGTATGTTCTCTGCCTTGCTACTCACTGGATCCTTTCTTCTTTCAGGTTACAGATTTTCGTTCATTTATATCAAGTTCCAGCAGAAGTATGTTTTATGTGGCTATGTTGAAGAATAGAAATTACTATAAGCAGGTCTGTAATAATCATTTAACTACAGACTATCAACATGATAAAAACTGTGCAATGGATCCTATTTAAGTAAGCACAAATCTTATGATTCACAAGTACTGTGAGTAAATCATCTAAACTCACTAAGTGCCTCTTTACCTCTGAATTTCTGTAGGAGAGCTTTGATGTGATTACCTGAGAATCTATTGATAGATAAGCATGTGTGCATACCTTATAAAAACCTTATAAGGTTAAAAGGACTTGATTATAAAGACCTTATAAAAAGCCTAAAGACCTTATAAAAATTATAGTTGCAGTGTTATTTCCAAGGCATTGGAAAAAACTGTGATTTTTTTTTCTATTATTATTAATATTTTATTATTTTAAAGAATAACCACTGGAGATGAACATGCATTTTGTTTGTATTTTATATTATTTTCTTACAGCCAGAGAATTTACCCAGACTGTCAAAGACTTTAATGCACATCTTAGACTAACAGTGTAAAATAAGCACCTAGCCCTTCCTAAGAAGATGCCTTAGACATTACAGTAAGAGATGCCAAGTTGGAGCAGATGAATTAATTCCTCCTTCTAGAGTGGTGCTGTTATACAATTAAAAAAAAAAAAAAAAAAAAAAAAAAAAAAAACACAATTCTGTGTCAGGGAGATACCTGACACAGCTTTCGAAAGACATTAATTTTTTCCCTCTAAAAAAAAAAAGGAATTTTATTTATTTTTTTCCCATCTCTTTCAGCATTTCTACTACTCTAGTAGTTTAATTAATGAATACTCTACTGTTAATATTTTTGGAGACACTGATTGTTATTTATGATGGACCAATATGGTGATAAAGTTTGCTTCTTGCCATTTGAGATTTCTACATATCATATCAGAAGTTGTAGGATTCAGTATGCATCATCAAGATTCAAGACTTTATGCAAACAGATCAGTATGAGACTCCCTAGAAACATGCACATTGTCAAAGTACAGTGATATAAGTGAGTTTTGAAGTCAGACAGGGATGGGCTTTATATATTGCTGTTACAATTACATGACAAACCCAAATTTTAGGCTTTCACAAAACGATACTTCCCAAAACCAAATTTGGACTCCAACATTATCTACTGAGTGTTGTCTGTATTTACATTTCAGAGGTAGAGTTTCTTTCAAGATAAGTAAATCATTTACTTATGCAGTTTTTATTATTTTGGAAAGGCCTCTGTGTAAAGCTTCAGCACTTTCCAGCCTGTATGCATGGACCATGCATACCAGCTTGGAGTACTTAAATCCATAGGTCAACAAACATCTAAAAGTGCTCAGTGTAGATAATTTTAGCAGTGGATTTAGAGAAACATAATTAAATTGCATTCAGTATCATAAAATGTGAATTGGTGAGAATATAACAAGAGTCATACCTCTGCCATCATGCACAGAAAATATATCTACTTAATTAAAATAACTATAATCTGATGCGGACATTCATTTATCAAGGATTAATTATGATATATGAATGCTGCTTATAGTTACAAGTACACTATTAAGCACAACACACTATAAAATGCAATGAACCTATGACATTTGTGCAACCAGTAGTGCCACCAAAAATATAGCAGTTGTCAAACTTTTTAGTCTTACGATAAACTATTCCTGCATTGTAGTTATATGAGCAAGATACTGAACCAGTATCATTATCTGAGCTCCTGTTTTCTTTGAAACCCTTGTAACTTGGGAGTCCTATTTTTTTATGAACTGAGCTCCTGTTTTCTTTGAATCCCTTGTAACTTGGGAGCCCTATTTTTTTATGAATTCTGCGCTATTTTACCAAATGTGAATTCCTGTAGGGATAGTGGGTTGAGTTATTCTCTAGTAATATTGCAACAGAGCAGTGATTTATGCTAAGTATTAATTTTGTCATGTTTCATATTGTTTCTTCTTATGCATAGTTCTTAGCAAGACTAACTAGCCCAATACTCCTTAGGTAATGAGCTATTAAGTTCAACAAGTGAATTTACAGTGCCCTTAGAAGTAAAGCATTCACATTAACCTCTCACTCATGTCAGAGATTAATAACGTAAGAAGTTAGTAACTTACATCTAGTGATCAATATTATTCTGTTTCTTTGGTTGGGATAAACATAAAAGTCATCTTAGAAACAGATATCAGTAGCATCCAAATTAAACAAATGAACAAATAAACAAACAAACAAAAAAACAAACAAAAAAAAAAAAACCCAAAACAAACCAAAAAAAACCAAACTTTTCAGTAACTGAGAAACAAGTAAATTCATAAGAATTAAAATACCACCTAACAAGGAACTAAAAGCTTACATATGTTTCAAAGATAGCTCTAATTATTTTCATAGCTTAAATAAAGTCTGGAGACATAATCCAAAGCCTCTTCTGTATCTTAAATGAACTTCATATTACACTCCTACCCTAATTGGGATAAATAATGATTAAAAATAGTATCTCATTCCTGTAGTACTGATCTATTCTCAGCAATACTAAAATTTCAAGAATCTCAAATCTGTCAGGGTTGTGAATACAGCTTGATGGCTCTGATTTTGCACCAAGGTGCACTAGATAAAATAAGTGTTGCCTTTGAATGCTTATGTTAGTACTACTTAGACACAGCTAAAGAAATTATCAGTCAATTCAGATTTTAAGTCACAAATATGGCAACTAAACTGCAACCTCTATTTTTTTCACTCAGTTAAAAAAAAAAAAAAAAAGTTCAATTTAGCTACAAAGTGTTAAGACTTCCTGGGAGAAGTTGAAGACAAACAGGAAAGTAACAGTTCTGAAATATGCAACCATATGCAATATGAAATATTGGCATAATTTTGAGTTTAGAGCATAGTTCTATATCTTTTCCTTGTTCTCTGCTACAGGCCAAAATTATATTTTATAAAACACTCTATTCAAAGTTACAGACTCCAGTCTTCTTACTATATCCTAGCTATTTTCAAAGTACTTAACTTTATATACTTGAATCTTCAGCTCATGCAAGAAATCAGTTCTTAGAGCAGAATTCTTTCTGCAAAGGGCTCTGCAAAGGTTTTTCCTGAAAGTGAAATGATTGTAGGAAAAGCTGTGGCACACATAAATAAACAAGAAGAAATCACAGGATTCAGAAAAATTGTTACCAAAAGCATGTGATATTTTTTCTAAAATGGTATTAAAACCTGGACTTCATAGGAGTAAACGTGACTAATCTTTAAAGATATTTTAAGGTGTATGCAGAGACCTACATCTTAAGAGACTATAAAGGACAGATTTAATAGATACATTGTCTTAATAAGATCTTGATCCAGTAACTTATTCGTGCTTCTCTTTTATATCCTGCTCTTCAAATTGCCTTTTCATTTCACAGCAATTGCATGGAGGATAGGTCATAAGAAAAATAAATAAATAAATAAATAAATAAATAGAAAAAGTAAATCTTAGTCTGCAAAGAGAGGAGGGAATCTCCATCTGTCCTAATAAACTGCTGTGTGAAAGGGAAGCAAAACTCTTGTTGTGCTCTGTATCTTAAGGAGATGGACTGTTAATCATGAGTAGAGAGAACAGCGTCCCTGGATATCAGTATTGTCTGAAGAGTAATTGTACTGAACATATATTTCTTACTATTGTGTAATTATTTGCTCATCATTCAATGATCCAGTCTTTGTCAATCTCAAATAAGTAACTTTGTTTAGGAAGCTAATACACTAACAAAATGACTGGGATTTCAGTCTACAACAAGTGCATCTGAAAACTAGACTTAAAAATGAGGTACTGCAATAATATGCACAGTGTCTAAATTCCTTCCTGGATCTAATCCCATATTAATTTCAGACAACACTTACACTGTTTATATATATTTTATTGGACTATATTAATCTTGCTGGAAATGTGCTTATTATTGAAATACAATGTTAATTGTGCTTTTTATTGTTTCATAATGAGTTATTCATAAACAGAGTATATCCAAAGCAATTATGTCAAGAATTTTTGAAACTACAATAGAAGAGATTTTGCATTTACCATAATTGCACTGATTTATTTCATGAAATTGGATTGACATATTTTTGAGTAGACAGCATTAATTGGTTCTCTGAAACAAACAAAGAAAAAGAATTCCTAGTCTACATTTACTTCCCCAAAGAGCCTGGCAAAAAAAAGAAAAAGAGAGCCCTAATAAATATGACTTATAAGGATGAGTACATGAAAGAGGATTTGTGCAAATTCTGATTTCTTCTTTGGACTACATAAATTTGGATAAGTAATCTTTGGTGGTCACAATGAGAAATGTATGGCAGAAAAATATATTAATTATATCTTACTGATTTAAAATTTTATACAGGCAGAGTAAATATTCAGGCTGTTCAAGTAAGAATGAAAAAAATACTATTTTTAGAATTGGGTACATTTTTTATGATTCTGGATCTTGTTATTAAATGCCAGGCTAACATATTGCAAACCATTTTTCTCTGTTTTTAATTAAAAAGAAATCCTGGGAAACTCTTCTGAAAGCTTCTGGTTAAAAATTTTTGTATGTTTAAGCATACTATTTAAATTTAATTAAACTAACAGGGAGGAAAAGCATTCCATAAATCTTCGCCAGTGAGCTCACGACCAACTCTAGAAAAGATATGCATTTTGTGAAAAGGTTCCTTCTTTCCCCAAAGTCTTTTAACATGTACTCTTCTTCAACTTTCTTCTGTTGCTTTGCCAGGGTATACCATTTCTAAAAGTTCATGAAGACCAAAAAGAATGTTTAAAACAACAGAAGGAACAAAACCATTGTCAAATGCCAAATCTAGTTTTTATTGTTTTGGTTTTGTGCGTGTGTGTGTTTGTGTGTCTGTGTTGACTTCTTCCTTAACTCCTCTCCATTTTATTGTTTATATTGCCATTTGTATAGCATCACTGTTTTTCAAACTTACAGGGCTTTTACTGAATTTCACTTGGCCAAAAGTAGTCCACACATGATACTCTACAGGGCACATTATTAAGTTCGATTGCTATCCATACAGCAGGGACACTACCATTTCAATATGACTTGATAGTTTAATGATGTTAGTCTGTGCTTCAATAATCTATGCTGGACATTAACTTACTTGAAATTTAAAATAAGTTTATTTGGTTAGATATTCTTTCTAGAGTAAATCTGAACATATAGGTAAAGGAATACTGATAAGTGAACTTAGTAATTGATGTGCCATTCAAATTCCAAGCACATAAAGGACTAAGACATTACATTTCTATCTGTCTATGCTTAGCTCTGTTCTGAGAGCTAATATGACACTTCAGAATTTGGGTTGTGTAAATACACAAATAGAATGCCCAGGCAAGTAATAACATTGAAAAGAAGTTGGATACACTGTTCCAAGAATAAGCTAAAATAGTGTTTGTTTGTTTGTTTAACAAATAAGCAATACCTAATGAAATACCTCCAATTTCAAAAACAGGCAGCTACCTTAGGTTCTGTATGCAGCTGTGACTTGAGCTGTTGTCATATCTGTTTGATCTCTCTGAATGCTGATGCAACTGAATGTTGCCCAAAAATACCATTGACTATAATGTAAAATGTAGTATTTAGCTTTCAAAACCACATATAAAAGCCAACACATTTAAAAGCCAATTTTAAGTGTGGAGCTAATTCCCACCTTCTGCAATGCCATGCCTACTATGTCCTATGTTCATTCTTCTGGCCATGGCACTATCCTGAAAGATCTATCCTGAGATCCAAAACTCATTTGGAAAGAAGACAGTGCACAGGAACTAGAGAGCATAGTCTGTGCATATGCTCTCTACATGAGCAGCAAACCTAAAAACTGCTCACAGTTAAAGCACATTCACAGGAGGATCAAGTTCAGGGCAATGTATGAAAAGAAAACCAAATTCACTTATCTGTTACTTCCATGGATTTTTTTTTATTTTTTATTCTTTTTTTGCAGTTTAAATATTATAATAATTGAATTAACAACTGTGCTTCAGCCATGTTTTGTTTCATAAATAAATTAAAACAAACAAACAACAATAAAAAACATAGTATATAGTTAAAACAGAGATATCCATTTTAAGTTCTCAAGGTAAAACTCCAGCAATTGGTGGTAATTTTCTGTATAGTTAAATTTTGGTGGTAATTTTCTGTATAGTTTTCTGTATAGTATAGGAGAGCACAAAAGGAATAATCAATACTTTAGAAACTGGAATTAACTTTGAGTGCACATTTTAATTAAGTTAAAATCAAAGTTTCCTCTTAATTACACCTTAAGAGTGAAATCAGTTCTGTTTGTAGTGTTCATAGCTATAGACTTTCTTTTTATTTAGCTACACTATCTCATTCTCCTACTTATGGCAAATCTTAACACAAAATACAAATACAATGGATTGCAAAATTATTGGGGATAGCTTCATAACCTTTTATTTTTAAAACCTTAGAGAATTTAAACTATACTTTTACAGAATGGATTAATTTTAGTGAGATTACAAGGTCAAACTTCATAAAGAAACAAACAACAAACAAAGCATGACAGATTATAATTCCAATGCACTAGATATGGTAACAATATACAGGTAAAAATTTTATTTAGGGTCAGAGTATTTAAGAAAAGGAATCAAAACCACAATGATATAATACTTATCTGAGGTCCCTCAATATCAAATATTACCAGTGGTGTTACTGGAAAAGTTTGCTGACTACAGATATGGCAGAAAGAAGTGCACAGAAGTGATAGGTGCTTAATCTCTGTTTCTTTTATAATGCTTTTATCATTGACATTTTGGTCCTCCTGGTTACCTGTGTTAAAAGTATTATAAGTGTCCATACTTAAAATAAGTTTTGATGGGCATGAAGGTTGGCTTTAAATATCTTCAAAGTTACATAAAACATGGAGTCTTAAGACTGCACGACACTGTTGAGGCTGCTGGCTAGACCCTGCCCTGAGATTAAGTTAATTGAGTATGACATGACATGACATGGCATGACCTGACATGAGAAATTGCTGGATTTGACAGGTAACAGTGTGAGAAGATGACATAAATTACACAGCACCAAGAGGCATGGCAAGTATGCATAGGTAGTTAAGGGAGAGTTATTTGAGAACTCCATAGGTAATTGGAAGTATTGGGAACCTTTGGGATGGTATATAAGCCAGCAGTAACTAGGCAGACATGTCACTAATAACCGACAAGGCTAAGGTTACATTGGTAATGGTAGTGGAAATATCCAGTTTGGATAAGGATAAAACTGGGACCAACAGGAGGAAAAAAAAAAAAAAAAAAAAAGTAATTACAGACTGCTGGGTAATTACAGACTGCTGGTATGAGCTAGGTGTGAGAAAGGGAGAAAAAAGATAGCATAAAGGAAGGTCAAGATAAAGAAAAAAAAAAAGCAGTACAAAGTATGCTAATCTTGGGACCAGTGCTGCCTGGGGATACCTGCTGGGAAGTCCTGCACTTGATCACTGTAGGACTGTAGACAAAGCCTGTCATGCTGAGCATAACACAGTACTCAACCCTAGAGGCAGGATGGCTTGGGTAGAGTTCTCTCTGTGTCTTATAGGAACATACCTGGACAGGCAAATCAGCGGTATCTCCATGTTAGATCTTGCTTCTGACAGCATCTTCACCTGCCCATCACTGCTAACAAGATTAATATTTTGACACAAACCTTGCCATGCAATTCATGCAAGTCAGATTTCAGTTTTTTAGATACTTGTATAATTCTTTATAAGGAAAAGGTACTCCACTGGAAAAGTAATATGAAAGTTTATTGATCAGAGAGGTCAAAATATGACTCTTCTCATATTATTTGAAAAATCAAACAAACAAGCAAAACAAACAAACAAACAAAAACAACAAACACCACACAACTACTATTCATGGTTTAGGATTCCTCCAAACACAAGTAACAATTTGTACTCCTAATAACTCCTAAGATCAGGATGCTTCTTTCTTTGACTGACAAACAGACGGAGACATAAATCAGGCAAAAGGATATCAGCAAATATGGTGCATGCAAACAGATGGATTAAACTACCATAAATAAACAAACAAATAAATAAATAAATAAATAAATGCCTGAGGTCTTTTTCTGGTCTTTCACTTCATTTCTGGTATCTGAGGAAGAACTTGAATTACTATATTGAATTTATT
This sequence comes from Aythya marila, assembly GCF_965140915.1. Lineage (NCBI taxonomy): Eukaryota > Metazoa > Chordata > Aves > Anseriformes > Anatidae > Aythya > Aythya marila. Next base: position 40,917,078 of record NC_139042.1, on the reverse strand, counting down.
GTGCTTAAATGACACTTAGTCTCCTTAAAATTTCGTAATGTATGCATACATACATACAACATTACTGGACTGAAATTCTTTTCAAATAGTATCAGCAACAAGCCTATAAAATATAGATACATAGTGCTGTGGCAAGAAGACAGAAGAATTTGTTCAAAACTATTAATGAAATTCTTTATTCTTTTTTGTTTGTTTGTTTTTGTTTTTGTTTTTGATGGAGTCTCTATGATCTACATGTAGAACTTTCAATATGTAATGCCTACTTTGAAAAACTACAAATAAATCGCAACAAATGTAAGTTATTGAGCTGAGAGTCAACTGCTACACCTGCTGTAGAATCTGTTGCTTCAAGAATGATAAACAATTATTACCTCCATCTTTACCATCAAGTAAACTTGAGAGCATAAAAATGTTCTGCATATCTGTTCTACCTCTGTCTGTGTATAAATCATATACTTTCTCTACATGCTTATGTACAGAAATGCTTATATCATAAGTACCTGTCCTGGTTTTGGCTGGGATGAAGATAATTTTCCTCATAGTAGCTGGTATGGTGCCGCATTTTGGACTTAGGATGAGAATAATGCTGACAACACACTGGTGTTTGTTGCAGAGTACTGCTTACACAGACTTTTCAGCTCCTCACACTGCCCTGCCAGTGAGGAGGCTGAAGTTGCCCAAGGAGCTGGGAGGGGACAGAACCAGAACAGCTGGCCCAGACTGGTCAAAGGGACATCCTAAACCACATGGTGTCATTCTGAACAATAAAACTGGGGTGGCTGGCTGGGGTGGGGGTGGGGTTGTGCTGCTCAGGACCAGGCTGGGCATCTGTCAGTGGGTGGTGAAAATTTTCATTGTGTGCATCTCTTGCTTTGTATATTTGTTTATTATTATTTTCCCTTCCTTTTCTGTCCTATTAAACTGTCTTTATCTCAACCCACCAGCTTCTACATTTTTTCTTCCCAATTCTCTCCCCCATCCCGCTGGGAGGGGTGGGGTGAGCGAATGGCTGTTGGTGCTTAGCTACCTGCCGGGTTAAACCACAACACTGCTTATTCATCTCATTTTCCTTAGAATTCTACATTTGTTTGAACAGAAGACATTAAATTTATGGGGTAATATATGATGAATGCAAACAAGGAAGAACACAAACTTTCAGAAAGAAGTAACAGAATTCTACCCCAATAATTGAAATAAAATGAAAGTTCCCGTCTTAGTTTCTTACAGGTCTATCCTCCTCTTTTAATATTATGAAATTCAATGAAGAATTTGTTCCTGTAGACCTTTAGCATATTCAATAATAAAAGAAAATAATTGAAAACATGGAATATGGAATATTTTAAACTTCATACAGTACAGGACAGAGGATAAAATAGGATACTGTGTGATCAAATTACAGCAAAATAGTTATTGTAAAAAATAAAGAAGGAAGAAACAACAAACATGAAGGCAGATTAAAAGAAAAAAATCACTTAGGATATATAAATTCCTTATAAACTTATTAATAATAATAATAAAAAAAGAGACCTGGATTTACATGTAAATTGCTATGTCTTTCAACATATTCCATCAAATTGTGAATTTTGCATTTTTGTTCTTATCAGCAGAAATATCCTAAATAACTTATGTTCAAACAGTTCAAACAAGTGTTTTTGCTGAGGCGATCGGCTCCGGGGCAGAAGTGTTCTGCAGCGGAGCAGGGGACCGAGGCGGGCAGGGCTTTTTGTCCGGCATCGAGGCCACTCGGGGGAGCCACCGGGACCTGGCTGTCCTCGCGAGGGAGGCTGACGAGGCGAGGGCGGAGCCAGCAACGCACCCTCCCAGGCTGTTTAAAAGTTGCCCCTAGGGAGCGCGAGCAACCAGGAGCGTGGCGAACAGGACGGGCAAACAGGGCGTGGCGTGTCGAAGGGCGTGGCGCGGCAGTTTGCGCGGCAGTTCGCGCGGGCAGGGTGAGCGGGGGGCCCAACGTCGCTCTGTTGCAGCTGCCTCTCCCTTCGGTGCTTGTAACCTGCTTGCGTAGAACCTGACCATGGTATCGACCAGGCAGAAAACCGTGGCCTCCGCATCTCGTGCGGCATCTCCAGCCACGGTCGCCAGTGTGGCTACTCAGACGGAGGGCTCGGGGAAACACGCAGCTGTCCAGGTCCTGGGCTGCAGAGTGTGCCCCAGCCTTCTGTCGGTCTCCGACAGCAGTGGTGGGTATGCCTGTGGGAGGTGTGCCCAGGTTGAAGAACTGCTCAGCCAGGTAGCGGAGCTCCGGGAGGAGGTGAACAGGCTCAGGAGCATCAGGGAATCAGAGAGGGAAATTGACTGGTGGAGGTGCGCTCTACCCTCTCTGAGGCAGGCTCACGAGCCTGCCACAGCACAGGCGTCTCCTGTTACGCAGAAGACGGAGGTTCCCTCCTCCTGCCAGGCAGTGGGAGGAGACCTAGATCAAGGGGGGGAATGGAGGCAGGTGCCTATTCGGGGTGGTAGGCGAGCCCTCTCTCTGCCCACCTCACCTTCTCATCTACCCTTAAATAATCGATATGAAGGACTAGAACAAGACAATCTAAATGATAAAGTAGATAAAAACCCGTCCCAGTTGGAGGGGGCACCTAAGACAAGGCGACCTACACATCACATTGCCACATCATCCTTCAAAAAAGAAAGAAGGGCTATTGTTATGGGGGGCTCCCTCCTGAAAGGGACAGAGGGACCGATATGCCGACCGGACCCAACCCGCAGAGAAGTCTGTTGCCTCCCTGGGGCTCGGGTGAGAGACTTTGCCAAGAAAGTCATGCGCCTGGTACGGCCCACTGACTACTACCCGCTACTGGTCTTTCAGGCTGGTAGTGATGAAGTAGCAACGAGAAGTCCGAAGGCGATCAAGAGAGACTTTAGGGATTTGGGGTGACTACTTAGAGGATCAGGGGCGCAGGTTGTGTTTGCCTCTGTCCTTCCGATAGGGGGGATCGAAGCTGAAAGGCGTGCTGTTCACATAAACTCGTGGCTTCGAGACTGGTGTGACCGGCAGAATTTTGGGTTCTTTGATCACGGGAAGGTCTATGCTACACCGGGCCTGATGGCACCGGATGGGATGCGCCTCTCTCGGAGAGGGGTAAGGATCTTTGGTCAGGAGTTGGCAGGGCTGATAGATAGGGCTTTAAACTAGAGTCGAAGGGGGAAGGGGCTAAAACCAGGCGCGCCGGTGAAGACCTAAGGGATGGTACACTAGAATCAGAGGGGCTGTGTGCCAGTGAGGTCCTTTGGTCAGATCCACAAGGTGCTGAGTGTAAGGAGATGCACCTGAAGTGCTTCTACACGAACGCACGCAGTATGAGGAATAAAATGGATGAGCTAGAAGTCCTGGCCCAGTCCCGCAACTACGACATCATCGGCATAAGCGAAACCTGGTGGGATGAGTCCTGTGACTGGGGTGTTGCGATAGATGGTTACAGGCTCTTCAGGAGGGACAGGCAGGGTAGGCGAGGTGGTGGGGTGGCGATGCATGTGAAGCAGGGGCTGGACTGTGTGGAACTTCAGGTCGGCGATGGCAAAGTTGAGAGCCTCTGGGTAAGGATCAAGGGACGAACGAATAAAGGGGATGTCGTTGTGGGAGTCTATTACAGACCGCCTGGCCAGGATGATAGCGCCGATAAATTATTCTTTACAGAGCTAAGAGAGGCCTCGAGATTAACTCCCCTTGTCCTTATGGGGGACTTCAACTTGCCGGACGTTAACTGGGAGTGCCACATGGCTGACACGAGCAAGTCCAGGAGGTTCATGAAGCACCTAGATGATAACTTCTTGGTGCAGGTGCTAACGGAGCCAACTAGGAAAGGTGCCCTCCTAGACCTGTTGCTAGAAAACAGAGAGGGTCTGGTGGGAGATGTGGTGATTGGTGGCCGCCTCGGTCATAGCAACCATGAAGTGGTTGAGTTCAAAATTTATGGTGACAGAAGGAAAAGTGCCACCAAAACCTCATCCCTAGATATGGGGAAAGCGGACTTCAGGCTGCTCAGGGAACTAGTCAGCAAGGTCCCCTGGGAAACTGCTCTTGAAGGCCTCGATGTCCACCAGTGCTGGTCATTCTTTAAGCGATGCCTCCTAGAAGCACAAGATCAGGCAATTCCTAAATATCGCAAGTCAGGCAGGCGGGGCAGGAGGCCGGCGTGGCTGACCAGGAACGTTCTAATGGAGGTTAGGCGGAAACAGAGAGTGTTTCGCTACTGGAAGGAGGGCCAGGTGTCATGGAAAGAATACAGGGATGCTGTTCGTGTTTGTAGGGAGAAAGTTTGTGTGGCCAAAGCACACCTAGAGTTGAAGCTGGCTGTGTCTGTGAGAGAAAATAAAAAGGGTTTTTTTAGATATGTGAATGGAAAAAGGAGAACTAAAGAATACATAGGGCCGCTCCTTGATAGGGAAGGTCTCCTCACAGACAACGACATAGGCAAAGCAGAGATGCTTAACACCTTCTTTGCCTCTGTCTTCAATGCCGATGATGGGCTTCGGGACCCAGGGTGCCCTGAGCTGGAGGACCGGGACGGTGGGGATGACAAACTCCCAACCGACCCTGAACGTGTGCGGGATTTGCTACTCCACCTGGATCCCTACAAGTCCATGGGTCTGGATGGGATTCATCCCCGGGTGCTGAAAGAGCTGGCGGACGTCATCGCGGAACCTCTCTCAATTATTTTTCAACGATCCTGGGAATTTGGAGAGGTCCCGGTAGACTGGAAGCTGGCAAATGTTGTGCCGATTTTCAAGAAGGGTCAGAAAGAAGACCCTAGCAATTACAGGCCTGTCAGTCTCACGTCAGTGCCTGGTAAAATCATGGAGAAGTTGGTTCTCGAACTTATTGAGGCGCACCTGGGGGACAAAGCAGTCATTGGTCCCAGCCAGCATGGGTTTGTGAAGGGTAGGTCCTGCCTAACTAACCTGATTTCCTTTTATGATAAGATCACCCGTATGGTGGACCAAGGGAAACCAGCTGATGTGATTTTTTTGGACTTCAGCAAAGCTTTTGACACGGTTTCCCATAGGATCCTACTGGACAAAATGTCCACCATACAGCTAAATAAAAACATCATATGATGGGTGAGCAATTGGCTAACGGGCAGGGCCCAAAGGGTTATGGTAAATGGGGCTGCGTCAGGCTGGCGGGCGGTCACCAGTGGGGTCCCTCAAGGCTCCATTTTAGGGCCGGTACTTTTCAATATTTTTATAAACGATCTGGATGTAGGAATAGAAGGTATTTTGAGCAAGTTTGCTGATGACACCAAACTTGGAGGAGTTGTGGACTCGAATGAGGGTGTAAAGGCCTTGCAGAGGGATCTGGATAGGTTGGAGAGCTGGGCGATCACCAACCGCATGAAGTTCAATAAGAGCAAGTGCCGGGTCCTGCACCTGGGACGGGGAAACCCTGGCTGCACGTACAGACTGGGCGACGAGATGCTGGAGAGCAACCTAGAAGAGAGGGATCTGGGGGTCGTGGTAGACAGCAAGTTGAATATGAGCCAGCAGTGTGCCCTGGCAGCCAGGAGGGCCAATCGTGTCCTGGGGTGCATCAAGCACGGCATCGCTAGTAGGTCAAGGGAGGTGATTGTCCCGCTCTACTCTGCGCTGGTGCGGCCTCACCTCGAGTACTGTGTGCAGTTCTGGGCACCACAGTATAAAAAGGACATGAAACTGTTGGAGAGTGTCCAGAGGAGGGCTACGAAGATGGTGAAAGGCCTGGAGGGGAAGACGTACGAAGAACGGCTGAGGTCACTGGGCCTGTTCAGCCTGGAGAAGAGGAGGCTGAGGGGAGACCTCATCACAGTCTACAACTTCCTCGTAAGGGGGTATCGAGAGGCAGGAGACCTTTTCTCCATTAACACCAGTGACAGGACCCGCGGGAACGGGGTTAAGCTGAGGCAGGGGAAATTTAGGCTTGACGTCAGGAGGGGGTTCTTCACAGAGAGGGTGGTTGCACACTGGAACAGGCTCCCCAGGGAAGTGGTCACTGCACCGAGCCTGTCTGAATTTAAGAAGAGATTGGACTGTGCACTTAGTCACATGGTCTGAACTTTCGGGTAGACCTGTGCGGTGTCAAGAGTTGGACTTGATGATCCTTAAGGGTCCCTTCCAACTCAGGATATTCTATGATTCTATGATTCTATGATTCTAAGTGTTCAAACAAACAAAACCATCATAAATTCCACTGCCATTTGGTGAGCTTTCAGCTCCAAAACTCTTCCATGAAGATGCCTAATTTACTCACATATGTCTTGATCAACGTTACCTCAAACAGATGACACTTTCAGGTAAGTCCTTTTCTTCTGAGTTGTTATTTTATATTCCTATTTTATTTAGGATTTCCAGCTATCAGAACTTTCACTGTTGTGGATGGGAATCTTTATCATCAACTGTGTGATACATTTATAAATTCAAGTAAGATACTAAAATCAACATTAAAAATTAAATATTGAACCTGGATAACTAAGATAGGTGTTGCTGTACTGAGGCTTGTAATTTTATATTTATATATATATATATATATATTGGGGTGGGCGTCTTATCAATTGGTTTGAAATGGAAAACATGACACAAATCCAATGTATTACTTCCCATGCTACTTATGGGAACAAAAATGAATGCCATTTTGGGGTGTTTTCCAAGAGATGTTTATTGCCAAATGTTAATGAATACTAATTTACATTTAATCAGGACAGTATTTCACATCAATTCCAATTAACTGGAATACATTTTTTCTATTGCAAAGAGAAAAGTGGCCTACAACAAAGTTTAAATTATATCTGAAATTCATATTTGATTTTAATACACATTTTACTAAGTATTAAGAGGTATGTGAGCCGGTTTATTCAAGAGTGACATACTGCCTCTTTAACAAAGATATCTAATTTATGATTACTTATTATGTGCTTTATGCTTTTAGGAAACTAGTACCAAAATTCTCTGGTAGTCTCTTGGGAATGTGAGTGGGCAGCCATCTTTAAAGACACTAATATAAATGTTCACAAATCAAAAATCTGCATTTATTGCTGAGTAGATAATTTTCAATTTTGTTCTGGGAAACTTGTTATTTCTCTCAAAATTTAGAAATGATACCAATGTTAAGAAGTCAAGCTTTCAGAAATCACTGAAGACAGATTTCATGTAAATATTAAAATACAAAATTTGAAGACTTTTATTAGTATTCAAAATGCATTACTGCTAATACACATTAGTAATTAGAATTACTTTCATTGACAATTTCTACAATTTGTAATATAATAAAACTGAAACTTCCTATGCAAATGTGTGCACAACAAATTACAATACATTAATGTAAGCTTTGACTGGTTCAGCTTCACTGAAAAAAATTAAGTGTTAAAAAGTGGTCTAAAGCAATGCAAGATAAATGCATTTATCATTTAGGCAAGAAAGAATTGCAGGTGTGGAGACTGTGACAGTTAACAGGTTGGAGACTCTGTATTAGATTCTAAATGTTAATAAATCCTACAAAAAATCAGAAGAAGGCAATTCAGCAGTAGTAAGGATCAGCTTGTTCCGAAGAACACAGAGGCTTTTTTTCCCTATCTGAGTACTACCAAGCCAACCAAGATTCTTCGGGGATCAATCACTAGAAATGGCAAACATGCTTAGCATGGTAGTCTACTGGTATCTGTCTACTGCACGTATTAGCCAACAAATAATTGCTTTCCACTCCCAAGTTGTTCATACCTTACTGACAATCTCTTCCTGTATGATATGAGAAGCCCAAATTAAGTGATGCAGGAAATGAGGTACAGTAAGGTACAGTAAGATGAACCCAAACTTCAGAATCATTATGCTACAGAATTTCAAAATAAATTTACAAATACAAAAATTAGTTAAGATTTTCTACTTTTAAAATTTATAAGCATAACATCTCAAGAACTGCAGTTTAAGATAATTTAAATTCTAGAACATATTTTGTTTGAGACATTACTAGGTTGTGATTTAGAATTTAAAAGCGATCGAAGAATAAAGGTGAGTCATATGGTGGCAGATTTTAATGTGGAATAATTTCAAGTATGCTTCTATTTTATTTTAGGTATGCAGTTTGTTCAAATGTCTCCTGAATAATATGAAAATTACATAATACTAGTAGAATTGATTTTGTTTGAACTATGGTTTTATACCTCATTTCAACTTATTTGCCACTTATTAAGACCACTCTGAACTCTTTTTGTAAGAATACCGTGGAATTTGCTGCAGGTTAAGAATTTTTTTAGTTTTATTCTTAAAATTGTTCAGAACATCTACAGTATACTTGATGATTCACACAATTCTGCTAAAACAAGGATATCCAAATGATTTTTTTTCAACCTCTCTCTCTCTCTGTCTCTCCCCCCCCCCCCCCCCCACACCTTTTTACATTCATGGATGTCAGCATTATGTACATATTTTACAAATATATTTCATATATTTGCAAAAATACATACCGATAGCTCAGGCAAATACACACCGATAGCTCAGGCAAAGTCTGCACAGTAACTCCCCTAACATTTTCCACTGCCTCATGTAAATTCACATGCTCAATGAGTTTAAAGGAGCAATTACTCTCCAGATAGATAAAATGGCAATTTCTTTGCCAGACAACTTTATCCATTTTTGCCTGTGTGTCATTCACAAAATCGTGATTGTGAAACATATCATTCATTTAGGACAAAGCTGTGGTAAATAACAATGTGTAGAAAAAGACAGAAAAAGCTTTCATACTTCCAAGATAAATAAATGAGTTATGAGCTCCCACAATATAACATCAAATGTTTTTTCTACAAATTCATTTCAGAGTTTTGGTATTATAAATCTTAAATTCAGAATATTTACTAAATGTAGTATATATCTTGAATATTATCATATATAGATGTTTAGCATTAAACCTAAATGAAAATGATATGCACAGATAAATGATCTGCTTTCATAGTTAACAAAACAATAGAGAACTAGAAATTTCATTTTCTATAAAAGTCTTGATAAACTTTTAGAATTGCAGTTCTAAGAAAATAATGCCATTATTAATGTGAAACTAATGTGTGCTGAGGTGATTACAAACCAAAACAAACCAAAACTACATCCAATATATATATATATATATATATATATATCTTACAATACTAGAAATGGTTCTACTAAAGTTTGCAGTACTGGTAATTATATTTATCCGTCCATTTTCAGAGATCGTACTTTCCAAATAAAAGAACAAATAAAATCGATGAGCAATAAATATTATTTCTTTTTCATAATTACCTTCTGTGTCAAGCTGCACTAATGCATTACCTTTCATTATATATTTTTATTTTTTTTTTAATAAAACAATGACACATTTGAAACTTTGGACACGATTCAATTTCTTTAATTCTGATATCTAAATTGTAGGTGTTTAAATGACAGCTTCTCACCTTTGTTTACAGTAACAAAACCAGAGATTGTTTCATACCATCCCAAGACAGATGTTTGAGATAGCAATAATGAACTTAGGGAAAAGTCAGAGAGATCAGTTATACTTGTGGATGAGAGAACAGGGGAATGAATTTTACTCCTCATTGCCTGTAATGCTAATTTACTCACTAGACCTTTTTTTTTTTTTTTCACATCTTTAATTAATTATCTTCAAGACTAATCTGTTCTAGAAATGGCTACCTTTAAGTAGTCTTTTTCCATTTTACCAATGGGCTGGTATTCATTCCCTTTCCTGCAGTAAATTAACAATAGCCAGGATAGCCAATGCAAAGGAAGAACCTAACACATTCTGTCAGTTTATCAGATGCAAAAGGGTAACAAAGAAAGAATTCAGTCATTACTCTAGGGACACCAAACACTATTGATGTTGGGAAGAATGAAGTGTTTACACCTTTCCTGCTTCAGATTCCATTAAGGATGAATGAACAGACATCTAACAGAAATAACCTCAAGTTCTAAAGACACTGAGATACAATAGGAAAAAAAATGTTACTTAGATAAGTCAGATGAAATTTCATCAGGTTGATGAAATTTTCTGCAGACTACTTTAGAAAAATGGCTGAAGAAATCTCATGTTAGCATTATCTTTGAAAGCAGGAAGAGAATAGATGATCTTCCAGATGAGAGCAAACATACTCATTATTTTTTAAAAGGGAGGGAAAATGCCACATCTATCTAACTCCAGTTGAGGAAAAATATCTTGATAAAATAAAAAAGGTGTTTATTATCAGCCAAGAAATCATGCTGTAACAACAAAACTTCCTTCAACAGGATACCACATTTCATGAGTATGGTTGAAATAATGTCTGTTTCAGATAATACCATTATTAAATGAGCTAGAAATTTATAGTGAAGGAAACAAACAAACAAGCAAACAAAAAAATGTTGCAAGGTGACTGTATAAATAGTCGGAAAACTGTACTCAGCTGTTATTATAATGAATCAAGAACAAATGCTGAGCATGATTACAGTGTTTATTTTAACTTCAATACTGTTCAATATATTTACCATTTTAGAACAGAACAGGAATAGAATAGAATAGAATAGAATAGAATAGAATAGAATAGAATAGAATAGAATAGAATAGAATAGAATAGAATAGAATAGAATAGAATAGAATAGAATAGTTCACTTGGAAGGGACCTTCAAAGATCATCTAGTTTAACTGCACAGAAAATAAAGGTGCACCATTCAATTTGCAGATCACTTCAAACAATTCTAGGCTTTGGAAGTCTCCAAAAATTAAAATTCAAATGATCTTGAGAATATGAAGTTGTTTATCTTCAAAACAAAACAAAACAAAAACACAGCTGACAGTAATGCCCTTGTAGCTTTAAAGTTTATTAAATGAAAGATTGTCTTACCTCCATTTAAAAACTGCAGGCTGATTGTCAAACAGGATATGCAAAACTTTGTGGCAAATAAGACAATTATTCAAAAGGTTACCAAAATTATTCTATCAGTTAGAACTTTCTCCAGTTCAAAAGCCTCTCCCCTCATCAGAAACAGCAAAATTCTTTTTTTGTAGGTTTCTTCCTACAGAAGTTCAAGCATGTCTCTATGTATAGAGAGAGATATAGATGTAACTCCTATTGGACAGTTGGACACACAGTCTGGCCATCACAGAAGTCTTGTTGCTTATACCTCCTTATTAATTACATGTTGTAATCCAACTGTCAAACTCAATTTATACAGCACTTCTCCATTTTACATATACATTTAATTTACATATAACCAGATGTAGCTGTTATAAATAACTGGAATAAATTATTTAGACAAATTGTAGTCTTTCTATCATAAGCATTTTTTAAAAAACCAGACAAGCATCTGTCAAAACTAGTTGTAGCTAATTCAGCTTTGAGGAGAAAAGATTAGACTCATCTTTATGCTCATTTCTATTCTATAATTTTACCATGTCATTTACATATAATTTTACTGATAAGTCACTATGTCAAAATATGAAGTTAAAATATATTGACTATGACAGAAATTATGATCTCATGACATTGAAATCTATGACATTATCAGAGGACAGAAGATTGTGGCCAAAGGGTTAAAAAATGTAATGTAGTTAATTAGGTAAAACCAAAGAAATCACAGTAGGAAAGCCTTTCTGTATACAAGAACAATTATAACTATGTGAAACTTCAACATATGGTAAAATATTTAACATAAATATTCAACATGGTAAAATATTTAAAAAAACAAATAGTGTCCATACAGTTATTGCTTTTGTATTACATGTTAGAAAGGGAAAATTTGAAGCACTCTGTGATCCTGAACTTCAATTTTAGCATTTATTTGGACAGAAGACTATGTTTTTAAGTTGCTCAAACAATTATAATATTCTTATTTGAATTGCAAAACATTTTACATAGGAAAAAAATGCAGACAGAGACTCACAGAATAGTTCTAGTTGGAAGGGACATGATGACTCCGGAGGTTATCTAGTGCAACCCCCCTGGCCAAGCAGGGACAAGCTTGCCCAGAACCCTCTCCAGGTATCTTTTGAATTTCTCTCAGGAGTGATATACAGTTCAAATGAAAGAATGAATAATTAGATTTAAAAAAAAATAAAAAAAAAAAATCTAAAATATCTTTAATTTGGTAAGACACTTAGAAACATATTTACAAAATATATGTGTATATATATATCCCACAGCCTTCCTTTTCAAAAAGAAAGGCAATAGAAATATACAAGAGTTTGCTCTGCTCCTAAATGCTGAATAATTCCTCTAAAGAAATAAAATAATTTCACGGGAAATGTTGTAACTTCTTGCTGAAGTTACAATAACAAAAATAAAAGTTACAATAACTTGCTCAAAAAACAAGTTATTTTACTGTGGTATTCCGAGATACAACATAATGCAAAGCAAATAAAGATTCAGTGTCATTAATGGTTACTTACTAATTAAAATAGCATTCAGAGATTCAGTATTGCTATATATGAATTTCTTTGTTAGGTTTCCCACAACTAAAGATTCTTTTACTTGATCATGAAGTCAGAAGCTGAGCAAGCATCTTCCATGTCTGGAGAACAACAGAGGAAATGACTGTCATCTGTAATGTCAAAATTTCTACTTATTTTACGAATGTAACAAGGCACATGGCACAAGAACCTCAGTTGCAACTAGAAATTTTATTTCTTGTGGGAAAAACAAAAACAAAAACAAAAACAAAACAACAAACTTCCTAAACTGGAAGTATACAGTCTACAAAGCCATCTACTGAGAATCGAAAATAAGGGAAGTATTGATGGTACTGGAAAGTACTGGAAGTCCAGTGGTAAATAACACCCCAAGCAACAGAAGACACCTCTATGAGGACAGGGTCCTTACATGAGACACACCTGAAAACAGAGAAATGATTCTCTGTGTGCATATATCCATAAGTGATGAAAGCAGTGCAAACAGGAATCTTTACCCAAAGGGCAATGAGACAATGAGTTAGAGAAAAAGTGATAGACATGATCATCCTATGTTGTTTGTTTTAATACTCAGTCTCAGTAATATTCATTTAAAAAGCGACATGATTTATTCCTTAAGTAATTCTGTGCGAATAAGATGTAGAGAAATTTCTAGACTATTTTGTCTTGATACAGTTTCATAACAGAACTTTTACTTCTACTTCAACTGTAAAGTAAAAATTTTTAATGTTAAAATAATTTAATTGCTGTTCTGTACTTCAAGCAGTTATTGTAGGCTGCAGGAGGAAAATATTCATTTAGAAATACATAAAAAAAAAACCCTCCTAAACACTCAAATCAGTATTATTGTGTTCGTCACTTTGTTTCTAAAATAGCAAAACTTTAATATACAAATGTAAGATTACTACATTTGTTACCACTAGTGTTAATCTGAACAATGGTATGTTATTTATGTATTCCTCAAAATGAAACTGCTTATATGTGTAGTACAGTTCATATTTTCTACTTTCCACTTACCCACTTTTCTACTGATTACAAAAAAATGTCATTTGGAAGGTAAATAATATTATCAGACAAGATTCTTGAAATTAAAATCATCTGATACCCTGTTATTTAGACAAAACATTTTGATTTTTAAAATTACATTCTATGGGGATAGTATGTATTCCTATTAAATAAAGCAAGGATTAAAATTATGAGTCAGATTATCAAAAGAATTAACTCCTTTTAACTCCAGCCACAGAGTGACATTACAAAATACTTACTATGAATTGTGGGTGAATATCAAAAAAACATGCTTATTATTCAACTAAACCAACCAAAATTTTTCCTTCATATTCAGCGACTATGAATATAAGTCAGAAGACATTGGGATGTAAGAATTACATCCAATGGAATTACCCAATGGAATTACATCCCAATGTCTTCTGACATTGATTAAGATTGCTGCTTATTCAGATACTGGAGAAGGCCATATCAACTTGTAACGTTACTCGAAAGATAACTTCTTTGATGATGTGGCATTATAAATCTACTTTTATCCTTACTGTTTTTAATTCTTAAGAGAACTCTAGAAATTGTTCATTTTCTGTCAAATATTGAAAGGTTTTCAAGGGTGAAACACCTCTGAAAACATATATATATGTTTTGTTTTGTTTTGTTTTGTTTTGTTTTGTTTTGCTTTTCTTCAAAGGAACCTGTAAGCTGAAATGTAAGTATCATACGGTCATATCTAAAACAGTAAATAAAATGTCCTAGTACCTGTTCTCAGGTTCTGGGACTCAGGCCAAATGGCATGTCACAATTTACATCCACATGGCTAAATGCTCTTATCCTCTAAAACAGTGGCTATTTCCAATGTGCCTATTGAGCATGTTTCTTGACTTATGCTAATTCCTGAACTAGTTTCTGAGAATTCTAGTTTGTACAGTCCAAAACCACTTTAGTGACTGTGATAATGCTTATCAGTATTGACCATCTTATACCAGCTCCACTGACTGTTAAATCTAATTAATTCTAATTTAATTTACTAATATATGTGTAGTGGTAAATTTATAGATTTGTTTGTTTGTTTTTATAGCCTATTTTGCAATCTCCATTGTTGTTATTTTCCAATATATAATTTGACAGAAGCTTGTACTTCAGATTGTAAATAAATGTTAAATAAAAGAACACCAAGAAACTGAATATTTTTTGAACAGAACATGAAAGCAAGCCAGCTCTGAGAAGGTTCTGAGTCACAGAAGGAACAAGATAATAGCAGAAGGAAAAAAAAAAAAAAAAAAAAAAAGGACAGCACCTGTTATTGAGTCTAGCTAGAAAAATGTCCTTTCTTTGTATCACCAGAATTTCCATGGATAGAATTCTCATTCATAGAAGCACTGCCAAAAGTGTTTAAATCAAAACAAAACAACATACTGATTTTAGTAAGATGCTATCACCTAAAATTGATTAAAACAGCTTCCATGTGGATTAGCAAATGTTACAAATGAATGGCTTCCAAATGGTGGAATATGGCATAGCCACACAAACGTGTGCACTGCCACTGCCAAAACTGTACTAGATCTAGTTCCACCATTTCTCTTGAACATTATTTTGGAAAGAAAGCGTTGACAAATTTTTCAAATAAGGGTCATCTATAGCCATCGTGGGAACAGTTGGCATAAAGGAATTATGCATTTCTTGGGAGAAGTGACAATTATTGCAAATGGAGAAGTTGTGGGAACAGATTTTGGAATTGGAATAGAAATCTTAATATTTTTTTAAATTCACTTAAAGACAGTGACATGTTACTATTCTAAGATTAATAACTATTTCTCTGGTTTTGTAATTTTATGTTCTCTATTCTTAGTTTACTTATGAATCCTTATCATTGACAAATCATGTAGCATTTACTCTTCTTAAGTGAAATTCTCTGAACATTTAAAAACTGCTTTAGGGTATGTTTATACAACTGCTTGTGATCATAATGAAATGGTTTAAAAAGTGACTGTCCTTCAAACTGGTAACTGACTGTGCTCTTCTAGGCTCCTGCAATGCAGAATAAAACGTGTTCATTTAAATCACCACTGGGATCAATTAATCCATCATTATTTTACCCAGCATTACTATGAAGGCAGTAAGTAACAACTTTGGAGAAGTAATTTTTGTTATTCCCTAAAATAAATGTAGTTAGTCATGTGACCACAATTACCTGTACTGTCCTAACTTGCGGTTAATTTTGAGAAATTATATGATTTAACCTTTTAATTTATGTAAAGGGAAACATTATCAAAAGTGTAATCTCAGTTGAAAACCCACTAGAGAAAAAAAATACAGAAGAGTTGACAAGCGAGTAAGTTTTAGTTTAGTTTTAGTCTGGTTTTGTTATTCCATTCTGGCCATTAGAAAACAATCATAGTTACTAAGTGTGGCTATCTTGCCTTGCTTTAGTCATTTCTGTGGACCTCTCAAAGGAGGTTGTAGTGAAATAGAGGTCAGTCTCTTCTCCCAAGGACAAAGTGATAAGAAGTAATGGTCTTAAGTTGTACCAGGGAGGTTTAGGTTGTATACTAAGAAAAAAATTCTCCACTGAAAGTGTTGTCAAGCATTGGAACAGGCTGCCCAGGGAAATGGTTTAGTCACCATCAGGATATATTTAAAAGACATGTATACGTAGTGCTTAGGGACATGGTTTATGGCAGACTTGGCAGTGCTAGGTTAAAGGTTGGACTCGATGATCTTAGAAGTCTGTTCCAACCTAAATGATTCTATGATTCCATTCTATATTTATAGCATGTTGAGAGGAAAATCAGATCAACAACTTGAAACTCCACTTCTTAGCAACGTATACGTATGTTATTTACAAAATAACTGTTTAGTTTCCCATTATTACCATCTTTTCCCAGTTTCATATTTTACTTACCTGTACTGATTGACAATATATCTACATTTCAGAAAGGACAGAAATATATATGACAGAATTTTAAAGACTAACTCAAATGCATTCTTTATTTGTTTATCCCATACTACACTGCCACTTTCTTCAGTAAGTTTTGATCTCTCAGTGGATGTCCCATCCCATCAATTTCTTTCTCTACTCTTTTGCGTATTCTATAGATCTGTTTCACAGCATCTTTTGAACACCCTCAAATTTTACTCCTGAATGCATGATTAACCACCTACAAAATCACTGTCTTTATAACTGAAGTACACGTTCATTCATTCATGCAAGAATTCTCACATTCGAGTGAGAATTGTTTTAAAACTATTCATTCTATTATCATCCCTATTCTAAACACAGTGATGTCTCCTCTTCTGCTGCTTTTGTTCAGCAAGATTTAGTGTCTTCTGGATTAAAAATATATGACAAGTTAAAAATAATGACAAAATTACCTCTAATACTCTTAGTTTGCTGACAGGTATTTCCCTTCTCTTATTAATAACGCCTTCTTATTAGTAATGATTGATCCACAGTAACATGAATGCTCATCGTCTTCAGATTCACTTGCTATATGTCTTTATGTAAATGAGATGCACATATAATATGACTATTCATAACTCTAAGGGTACTGTTAGCAAATTACCTTGTATGCTGTTTCTTCTTCAATTAATGCAACTACAATTTATCTTTATTTCTGATCTACCAATTCTCCTTGGGGTACAAAGGGGGTAAAACATATAAATATCTTAATGTAAAACATTTGAAAAACAAAAATAAATAACAAGTTTTGCAATGGGAAGAAGAAAAAAAAAAAAAGAGGGTTAATCGAATCTGACCAGTTTGGACACTACTACAAGGTCATTTTCATTGAAAGTGCTCTTTATTGCTTGGAAGATTCATAAGATTTATTAAAAGAATGTATACCTCTAGGCCATTTTTCCTACAAAGAATGAACATGAAACTTTTTTTTTTTTTTTTTTTAACGACATAGCTATGTGAAACGAATTCATTTGTAGACTGTTGGAAACATAAAAAGAAAGTGTCAGGAATCTGACTCCTAAAAATACACCGTGAGATTAACTATTTTCATCTCTTTACTTAAATAACAGAAAAAGAAAAAAAAAAGCCATGAGCACTTTCAAGCAAAGTTTCTATAGTTATTCAAGCTTTTAATGATTTTTAATCTGGGGAAACTGCAAGAGGTGAGGAGTTCAGAAACATGTTGTTCAATGAACAAAAATACAATGCAATACAGTATGTTCTAGTGTGCAACAGACATGTGACAGTTTACCCAAGTTTATTATTATCTTGTTTACATTTCATGGTTTGCCCCTTTTGGTAAGGATGGAAGTCTGTAAGGCATCAAAACTTCAGCAACTTAGAAATGTGTATTTTCACAAGTCTGTTCATATGTTTACGCCAACACCATATAAGTAGTCTGACATCAGTGACTAATAAACTAATGATTTTATTATTATTCTTTGTATTGTGTATTGAATGTGAGCAAGGCCCCTAAAACTCCAACAGAGAATACCTTTTATTTTTCCTGCATGGAGGAGAAAGGTTACACTTTACCACACTAAGTCTAGACAACCTATACAGTTAAGTTAATCATTTTACATAACAGAAGTTTCAATTGAAACTTAACAGACATTTGTCTTCACCTTGTCGTGCCTCGAATATGTCCTTGTGGCATATGTCAAAAAGTGTTTTCAGGGAAACATGTAGAAAAGGAATTCTGAAAAACTAAGTAAAACAGTTTCATCTTTTTACTTCAGGTTAAGGAAACCGATTTATTCATGTATTATATACAGTGACAACAGATACTTCTCTGTTGTAGTTTCTTCATGTTCTAGCTCCTGTTTACTGTACATTGACAAAATACTTTCTTTATACTTATGAATGTGATCTGAATAAGAAGATTAAA
Organism: Aythya marila; assembly: GCF_965140915.1. Classification (NCBI taxonomy): domain Eukaryota; kingdom Metazoa; phylum Chordata; class Aves; order Anseriformes; family Anatidae; genus Aythya; species Aythya marila. The sequence continues at coordinate 40,898,832 of NC_139042.1, read as the reverse complement.
GATCTTTCCAGATTTCTTTTTATGACAGTGTTCATACATCTTCACACATGAAATAAACTGTAAGATGCTTGTAAAAAAGCAGGTATACGTACCAAATTAATGTATCTCTTAGCCTCAAAAAATGTACCAGAACATGAAAGAATCAAGTAATGTTACAATGTCAAAACCTACAAAGAATACACCAAAGAGTTGAGAATTTAATTATTAAAAACAATAATAATCAAAGACAATTTCAGTTACTGACATAATTGAAATAACAAAGTCTGAATAACAACCTAAAATATTTTTTACTTTTTTCTTCACAATTGTTTTCTAGTTTGTACCAGAAAGCTGATAAAAAAGTCAATCATTTTGTTGGATGATACTTTAATATATTTATTGAGTGACCTCTGAAGTATACATAGAAAAAAAAAAAGTTACAATGAACTGCTATTTATAATATCTAGGTAACAGAAATAAAGACATAAAATCTATGCAATGCAGTTTAGATGAAAATAAATAAAAATCTGTCAACTGTTCACATCAAATGATCAACTAAAGTATTAATTTAGAATTTAAAATGTCTAAGATTTACAATAAAGCAAGGAAAATATGCAATCCTCCTCAGAATATTTCTGAACTTCCCTAATCAATTAAAAGATATTAGATATATACTATCTATGTATTCACTGATAAAAGCTATTTTACATGTTCATATTCCCACCTTTTAGAGCTCATAGCCAGGCATTAAGTAACCAGGACTCATGGATGATTTCACATACATTTTCATAAGAGGTGCATTTCTAAAGTCTCTGAAATGATTAAAGTCATCTGTCCTATTCTAGATTAAAATTTTTATGCTTTTCTTCCTACTGCTCTCCCAAGCAGTACATATTCACTCAGATCAGTTCTTACATAAAAGTGAACCATCACTTCTGTTTGCTTTAGAAGGATTTTTGTCTTTTTTTTTTTTTTAGCACTGAATACTGAGAGCAGAACCAAGGCACTAGAGAGTTTGCAGTCCAGCTATTGTGGCATAAATCAATATTTAAAATACACAGTGGCAATTTTTCTTCCCTTGAAAGTAGGACTTTGTGTCCTGAATTTCTTGTTCTCTTAAATACAGACCTTAATCAAAGTTGAAACACAGACCCTAATATTGGTTTATAACTAGAAGCACAGCTTCTGTGATAAACTAAATAAAACAGTAATAAAATTGTTAATTAATGTTTGACTTCTGGGTTTCTCTGGAGGATTTTTAAAGCTGTAATGTTTTACGAATGAGGAATTAAAACATTCCAGCTTGAGGAAAAGAATTCTTTCAACTTTTTTTTTCTTGAATTCACAGAGAGCTATCAGAAAAAAAAAAAAAAAATAATAATAATAATAAACAAATGGATAGCTCACAAGTACATGGGTAAAGCAGACCAAAGCAGAGTACCTTGAGGAGAATATAGATATATATTTTTCATCATTTTCCCAGGGGTAAATCTTCTTTTTCACTTTCCTAGGTATAAATCTTCTTTTAAAATGCTACTTTCTAAGGTACAGGTGGATTGCAGACTTTCTGTACATCTTCATATGCTACCAGCCGATGATATGCAGTTCAGTTTTGCCCCTATATCCCCCTCTCCCACATTTCACCATGAAGCTTTTAATTCTGTAATTACATCCCAGATGCACAGCATACTTTGCGATATCCGTCCCAAGTGGGCAGATGTTCCTAAGCAGATTTCTCTGTTGTGAAGGAGCCTCCCTTGGGTTTAACACTGTCAGACTGCATTAAGAGCATATATAAAAGGTAAGAAGCAGATGTGTAGTGCTATTTCTGTTTCACGCACCATCCCTCTAGCCAATGTTTTCTACTGGTGAAGCAACGCTGAGCCAACAGGCTAATGAATGGAGCCTGCAGAATAAATTGTTAACCTGTAACCTCATCCAGTCAGCATGCAGTCCATTAAGTTTGTACTCCTATGATTCATGCTCTTGTGTTTGCTGCTACTGCTCCATTTGTTTCCCTTTATTTTTTCTCCCAGTATAACATAGTGGACTCAGAACCAAAACAAGGTGCTGGAGAGAGGGGAGCAGGAGGCTATGACAGACAATTAGCGACCTGCCAACTTACTCAGATGAGGAAGACTGAAGCATCTTTTTCCCTCTGTGTCTTCACACTGATGGTCCCAGAGCACATCTGCGTCACATGCAGGGGAGGGGGCGGCTTGGTTAGAGGCACTGAGACAGATAGAAAATTGTACAGTGAGGACCTTGACAGCCTCACTGGCATTTTTTTAATTATTATTTTTTTCCCCCTCCTACGTAAAGCATATATAAAGGAGCCCTGCTTTCACCCCATGCCAGCTCTCTGGCTTTGCTATCGCAGATAGCCGCAAGCATGGGACTCCCCTGAGAAATGGGATGGGGAGGCGGGAGGTGGAGAGAGGCTTCCAGGTGACTTCTCCAGCGGCGCTCGGTCACGAAGCTCCAAGAGCCAGAGGAAGAGCCACCTGCCTCCTGGCGCGGCTGCTGCCGCCGGTCCTCTCCGGGCTGTAGCTCCGCTCGCTCCCCCGTTAATCAGATCAGCGCTCCTTTGCAGCATCTCTCACCCGCAAGTGCCTGTCTCCCCTGAGAGGTGTCTCTCATTCCTGCCTCTCTCCCCTCCCCTTTCCACCGATCGCCGTGCAAATTCTCGTCAGCTCCCTTTCTCCTTCTCCCTTCCCTGCTGGGTGCCTCTCCCCTCCTCTCGGCTCTGTGCATCGCTCCCTCCATCCCTCCCTCCATCCTCCCTCTCCCTCTCCGCGCTGCCTGTGTGCGCGCATCTCCCTCCTCCGGCCGCCCACCACCACCCCTCGCCCTGCAGGCTCAGCTCTGCCCGAAGAAGCCTCCGATCCTCCGCCGCCTCCCGGCCCTGCCCGGCCGCCCTGAGTCCCTCTTCGGCACCATGTCCGGCTCCGGCAGGAAAGACTTCGACGTGAAGCACATCCTGCGCCTCCGCTGGAAACTGTTCAGCCACCCCTCGCCGGCGGGCGGCCCGGCGGGGGGAGGCTGCCTGCCGCCCGACAGCAGCTTCGAGCACTGGGGGCCGAGCCAGAGCCGCCTGCTGAAGAGCCAGGAGAGGGGCAGCAGCGCCTTCTGGAAGAAATCCCCCTCCTCAACCTCCTCCACCGCCGCCGGGCCGCCCAACGGGACGCCGCGGCCGGGCGGGGGGCACGGGCCGGGGCCGGGTCCTCCTCCTCCGCCGCCCCGCACCGTCTTCTACGTGGAGTCCCTGGAGGAGGAAGAGGAGGAGGAGGCGGAGGCGGCGCCCGGCGGGATGGAGGTCGCCCGGGAGCCCGAGAAGCCCCCGGCGCCGGCCGAGCGGGAGGAGGCGCCGGGGGGATGCGCGGATGGCGGCAGCCGGGCAACAGGTGACGGAGGAGGGCGCAGGTAGGGGCTGCGCTGCCGCGGTTTGGGGGGTGGAGGGTGGTGGGGCTTGTCCAGGCCCGATGGGGGGCGGCCGGTGCCGTCCGGGAGGAGTGAGGGGGCCGGGGGCACACGGGGGAAAGTTTGAGTTGTTGGAGGAGGGTGGTCGGAGCCGGGGGAGGAGGGCTCCTGGGCTTCCAGAGCCAGGGTTTTGGGGGCTGGGGGCTTTGTGATGGAGAGGGAGGGCGGACAGAGGGTCCCTCATGTGCCAAGGGTGCTTCGGGGGACGGGACAGCGCACCGAGCCCCGGGGGTGGTGAGCTCTCAGCACCCAACTTTGTCAGAAGTTCAGAGGAATAGTAGCGCCAGGTACCGAGATGTCAGGGTGCCGAGATGTTAGGGAACATCTGGGAAATTAAGCTAAATTGTGACAGAGAAAAATGAGAATTTGAGTCATGAACCCAGTGACACCTGGGGAGATGCAAAAGCCAGCAAGTCACATCCAGCACCTGGTTGTTTCATTTGGAAGTTCCTTGAATCTTGAGCTGCTTCGCCTTCTCGGTCACCCTGCCCTCCTCAGCATAAAAAGAAATTAAAGTCAACAGAAAAGGGAAATGTATCTCAGACAGAGTTTCCAGAAATGCTATAATACAGATAATAATTCTGGAGAACAATAAACTTTTCACTGGTTTAATTCTGCCTGCCCCCATCTCCCCATTGTTAAAATAATTTAAATTTCATTTAGCTTGTCATTTATTACTTTTTCTGTGGGAGGTAAATATGCAGTCATGTTTATAAACTGAAATGAGACACCTGGCATTCTTAAGCCACAATGTATGTTCTTCTTATTGAAAGCAAAGTTTACTCTATCAAATACTTTATTAGGTAAAGAGACAACACCATGTATTTGTTTGGATTAACATAGCTATACATATACATACATGTACATCCAACTTCGCCTATGTTAATTTTTTTTAAAGACCAAAGTTGAGCAGTAGGGAATATATTCTAAAGCATATATTCTTAATTGCTTTATCAGAGTAGTTATTTTCATAGAATCTACACCATTTAAAAAATATAGAATAGCTGATAATTTACAATTCAAAATTTACATTTTACTATAGCTGATAATTTACAATTCAAAATTTACATTTTAAAATAAAAAGTTACGCTAGTTTTCATAACCATTGGAAGTTATTCTAAACAAGAAGATAGATGCTGATATATGAATTAATATAAAATGTTATCAAGATACACTATAAAGACAGGTGAAAAGCAAATTTTCTCCAGGGTTTCTGAAAAGAATAGAAGAGATTAAAAACTGGCACAAATATAATCTATTTTTCTTTTTATTTTGGGTGCATTGCTGATCTAAGAGTCTTTGAAGATTGTTATATTGGCAGAAGCTTACTGAAATTAAATGGCACTACTTAATTTGGCCATAAAGGTTGACTTGCTAGAATGAATTTCCACATCGCATATGTACTCGATGCTACTATATATCCAATTTACTTTTACTGCTATTGTTTTTTTATAGTCTGTTTCTTCCACACTTTTCATTCATTGGTGGTGAAACAACACATCTCGTCATCTGTAGCTCCTAGTCTTTTTGAGGTCATATGCTAAAATTTGTTTAAATTCAGAATAATGATGGTAACATTTTATTATTAATAAAAATGTCAGGGTTTGAAATATGAGAATATTTAGTTTACAGTCTGAGACTTTCCCTTCTCTTTTTCCATCCAAAATCGTTTAGTTTACCTGCAGTTTTGAATGCTATGGTGAGGGATGGTCAAATACTGCAAAAATGTCAATTCTGTACTTGAGTGTCCAGTACGTGATTCCATAAAAGTTCAGTGGTCTAAAAATTTTCTTACACCCCAACAATTTACATCTCCATCACTCTGTAGAAATTAGTCTTTTTCATAAATAGTGCCAAATTTTTACTTCAATATGGCTATACATAAATATAATATATATATATGTAAAATATATAAACTTCAGTTCAGTTTTGAATGAGATATTACTAAATGCACAAAGAGCCAAAATTTTTGAACTTCCAGCAAGACTACAGACAAATACCTGCATTTTTTGGAACACTTAGTATAAAATCGTTAGCTCATGGCTCCCCTTGGTATTTTGTCCTGAACACATTTTACAACTACTTTAAAACATTAGGACTGTTGGGAAAGCAGCATTTTTGTTTTGTGAAAAAACAGTGAGAATTCAGCTCAAATATGTTATAGCATGGAACATATCCACAATATTTCAGACATGAGCAGGAGTCCTCTGGGAGGAACAGGAAGGCTTTGGTTTTATGTTTTGATGCCTTGGAATAATCTATTTATTGCTACTCCTACTTTTAATAACTACCTACAAGTGCAAATGCCCTTTTTTTTTTTTTTTTTTTTTTTTAAATCCCCAGACAAGTTTTTCTGGTTGCTCCCCTCTGCTCAAGACAAGAATTCTGTAGTGGAATCATTTTTTTTTCATCCTATATCATGTGCAGAACCCTGTTTGGGGCTATTTGTGGATTGGTAGTTAGTTTATCACATCTAAGTTTCTCACATCTAAGATAAACAGCTGAATGATCTTGAATTCTGAATTTTACTTTTAATTTTTTGGGAGATGTTACAGGATAGCATGGTTGGGTAATAATACATTGTAGTTTATTTATTTGTTTTGGTACACTTCTAAAGAACATCTTGTCAGGTTGATTTTACAGATACTTCTATGCACAATGTGCAATCCACATAACATTGTGTGGATTGTCCCATTGGCATTAAGACTTTATATCATTGTGCATGATATAAAGTACTAACATAAATGGTCTACATTGTATATTGTATTCAAAAATAAATGTTTTACAGTGAACAATTATCATTTAAACGTTGTTTCATTGTTTGAAATTGCTGGAAAGCTTACATATCAAATTGTTTCAGAGTTTGCATGTCAAATTTTAAAATGACTACAGTAGATATCCAAGCATAGATTCTATTTTGATCTTAATTATATAAGAAAAAGCTGTCAGGAAAAAATAATCCATACAATGGATTTGCAATTCAGATTTATAAATCAACCTGACAAAGCTTGGAAAATATGAGTGCCAATACTTCCTGTGTAGCCATGAGCTACACATGTGTTTATGATGGAGTTTTTACATGATCATGTTTTTTCATAAGATCTATTAATCAATCCACAAAATGAACTGTACTCATTTAATAATCAAGTGGTCAGTGTTTTCTTTCCTCCTTGATCGGTGAATAGTAGGATACTTTACACTTACTTTACACCGTCCAAACCTTTTATGTGATGACTCATGAGCCCTCAGTACTGTTCACCACAACACTTGCTATGTGCCTCACAAACTGTTAATGGGTTTGTCTTTACTATCTCTTTATTTTACAGTGGGCAAGTGAAACATAGAAAAAAACAAAAACAAATAAAACCAAAACAAAGCAAGACCACCACCAATACCAACAGAAGAAGCCACAAAGCAAAAACTTGAATTGCTGGCTTTAGAGCACATAACATTTTTCTCTTACTACTTTCTGTTTTCTTACTTGAAAGTGATCAGCACTTATGTAGACCAGTTCCAGACTTCTCTGACTGAAGAGGAATGAGGAACACAGGATTCAATTAACATTTAGTTTGAGACAGCTGCAGGAAGGATACACTAGATATGTCAAGCCTACATAAAACAATCACTGACAGTACAGAAGTCTTTCATAAAATGTACAGGTATTTGAAAATAAAACTTCTGAGTGAAGGTGGCAAGTCCTCCCACTATTATACGCCATATAATAGCATGCTAAAAAGTAGGAATTGAAAGAGCTGATCTCTGTGCCCTCTTTACAAATAAAAGTTTCAAACCCATATCTTGTTTCACTAGAAAAAGTCATGACGGAAGAGCATTTACAACTATTTCTGTTGAAATTGACAATGGAAAATAAAGAATTCAGTATAAATGGGAGTCCAAAATGTTAAAAAGTGTAATTTTGTAAGTAATTTTGTAAATTAAACTTTAACTCTGCAATTCAAAATCTAAGTTTATCAGTCTGTTTCACAACTATTTTTAAAATTAAATAATTATTTAAGAAACAGAGTAGATCAGAGTAGAATCAGAAACATAAATGTATATTTTTAAACTGTGAAATCAAGACTATCTAGATAAGCATTTCTTTTGTATCTTTCTGTACTGATCCCACAAATCTCGCCTGCTTTTTGCCTTTTTTCTCTTCCACTTCCAAGAGTAGCTCCATTTCTCTTAGCACTCTACAATCTTGTGGTTAGCATGTTGCTGTAGAAAGTTATAAGTTTGAAACCTGTCTGGGTAAAGAAGAATTTCAGTGCAGTTTTCTAATATCATGAGAAAATATTGTGATGATTGTATGAACTTTAGATAAAATCATCATCAGAGTTTACACTGTAATTACTCGATATAATAATGTACATGCATCTAAGTAAAGATACATCTAGATATGCAAATATAGTTTCCTGCTTACCGCTTGGACTTGGGTACCTGAGTTTACAAAAAAAGGGGAATCACACCTTCCTATTTCTTAGTCTATCCTATGAGCCGTCACACCTTTAGAATGTTCTTAACCAAAAATGGCAATGGCCATTCTGAGGTTCTGTCCACTTGGTATTCTTTAGATACTGAAATATTAACTGTGGATTCTACTGTGATAGCCATATCCTAGAGTTACATACCATAAATGTTAAACTTACAGGTACTCACATTTTCTGTTGATTTTGTTGTCTCATATAGAATTTTTTATTTTTTTTTCAGAATATAATTTAGCGCTTGGGCTGGAATATATAACACAGAACTCTGCATTTCTAGGTTGCAGAATCAGAAGAGAATAATTAATTTGCCTTAACCACAAAACTGCTTTTCACCTCAGTTATGAAACTTTTTTTAAATAGTTATATAACTTCTTTATTTCTACAGTTCTACTTTTGACTTTGACAACAAAAAGGACAGGTTTCAGATGTACCACACACCACAGACTTTTTAAATCCACAGTTCTGATTTATTCTCAGAGGACTTATGTCCTGTGCATATCATGCAATAGTATCTGATCAAAATAGTTCATGATCATACAGCTAAAGACTCTATGCACAGATGGAATTAAAATAAGGTGACAAGGACAATCTAGCTCTGGAATTTTCTAACTTTGAAATCTTTGTCTTTGCTACATTAAGAATAGCATTTCTAATGTAGGTTTTTAAATAGGTTTAGTTGGTTGGTTGGCTGGTTTTGTCTTGGTTTTAGAAAAAAATGGAATAGCGCAGAAAAGTCACTTCATGTGTTGCTATTTCTTTTGTCCTCCACTAGGATGCAGGTCCGAAACTTGAGGATTCTCTCTATATCTTATTGCCACTTGAACCAGTAAAATAACTGGTAGTAAATGGAAGTTCTTATTTGTGTGGATAATTACAATGGTGACTGTGTACCCTCTTTGTAAAAGATTTGGGGATACAACAGTTGAAGGGATAGCAAGTCCTAAAAATTTTTTCCTTCATTTGAGGTCTTAGTGCCAAGCACACACTCATGCACTTTTCTTCTTGTCACTCCCAGACTTACTTCCATTTATTCCATCCTCTTTAAACTATTTTGTCATACTTATTTGTACTCATTCTGGATCTTATCCTAGCCTTACTCTCCTTTACACAGTCTTGACCTTTTTCTGACTGTCTTATCAAGTCCTGAGTTCTTTATGCAGATAGTCCTACTTGATTTTCCTGATTTATCTTGTTATCTGCCTCTTAAGTTTACTCACCAAGTTACTTACTGTGCCACAAAACTGTCCATTCTTCCCTGTATTCCTTCCTAGATGCTTTCACACAGTCCAATTAAAGTCTGTAAAGTCCAATTGTCCTCTAGTGCCTTAACAACTAACATCAGACCTCTCATTCTTCTTCTCTGACACCCTTTCCTACTCTTCATATGTCAGTATCCTTCAGAAAATTTCTCAGCACCTTTGAAAGTTTTAATGGAATTCTAACAGAATTCCAGTTCCTGTTTCTTTTCCAGCTCCCACTTTTACTATGTTCTGCTGATCTGTTTCCTGAATTGCTGCCAAGTTGATGGTCCCATTTGCTATATCTAATGGATCAGTGTGACACCTAAGTTTGAGTAATTCATTCTGTCAGTGATGCAGATTTATCTTATCTCTTTCTTAGATGTCCATTTTAGAATAAGAGGAATTGTCATCCAGACATGCCCATTTTTTCTTCATTGAGTGTAACAGTAGTCTAGAGTGACTAATTCAGATTTAAGTGTTCAATTTAAATGTTTAATGTTCAATTAAACTTGAGAAAATGAACATCAACTGAAGTCTACACTGCAAATTCAAACTATTCTAAAAGGATAGATATAATTAAATCTTAGATTTCATGCATTAATAAAGAACATATCCCTCATCCTAATAAATGTAAGGGTGCTGCTTTAAAACATGAGCCCACTAAATACACTAGAAATCAAGACTTGACAGTTATTGTTGCTATTGTCTACGTAGTTTAAGCATTGGATAAAATTACATTTTTCATAGAATCAGAGAGTATCCTGAGGTGGAAGGGACCCTCAAGGATCCAACTCCTCAAGGATTCTCAATTCCATCTCCACAGAGGACTGACTAAAAATTAAAGCATATGTCTAAGAGTGTTGTCCATATGCTTCTTGAACTCTGACAGGCTTAGTGCCATGACTGCTTCCTTGGGGAGCCTGTTACAGTGCTCAGTCGCCCTCTCAGTGAAGAACCATTTTGTAATACCCAGTCAGAACCACCCCTAAAAAGCTTCATGCTGTTCCCTAGTTAGCTGTCACTAGTTGCCAAAGAGAACAGTAACTGCCCCTCCGTTCTCCCTTGTGAGGAAACTGTAGGCTGCCATGAGGTTGCAGTTAAGTTTTCAGTTGTTAAACCTCAGCCTTCTCTAAGCTGAATGAAGAATCATAGAATCATAGAATCATTCAGGTTGGAAAAGACCTCTAAGATCATCTAGTCCAGCCTTTAACCTCGTACTAAAATCCACCAGTAAACCATGCTACTAAGTTCTAAATCTACACATTTCTTGAAGACCTCCAGGGATAGTGACTCAAACACTTACCAGGGCATCCTGTTGCAATGCCGCACAACCCTTTCAGTAAATAATTTGTTCCTTAAATCCAACCGAAACCTTCCACAGCAAAACTTGAGGCCATTTCTCCTCATCACTTGGTGCTTAGGAGAAGTGTCCAATCCCCACCTTGCTACACCAAAGCATACATGCATTCAAGCCTTGAGCAGTCAGCTTCTTCAGGAGAATGCTGTTGGAAATGGTGTCAAAAGCCTTACTGACATCTAGGTAGAACACATCCAGAGCCTTTCCCTCATGCACTGAGTGTGTCACCTTTTTGAAGGAGCTCTAGTTCATCAAACAGGACCTGCCTTTCATAAACCCATGTTGACTGGGCCTGATCCCTTGGTTGTCCTGTAAGTACTGCATGATGGTACTCAAGATAATCTGCTTCATTAGCTTCCCTAGCACCGAGGTCAGACTGACAGGCCGGTAGCTCTCCAGATCCTCCTTCTAGCTCTTCTTTTGTCACATTTGCTAGCCATCATTCGACTGGGACCTCCCCTGATAGCCAGGACTGCTGATAAATGATAGAAAGTGGCTTGGCAAGTGCTTCCGCCAGCCCCATCAGTACTCTTGGGCCCATAGACTTGCATACATCTAAGTGGTTTAGCAGGTCATATACCATTTCTTCATGGATTATGAGGGCTTCATTCCGCTCCCTGACCCTATCTACCAGCTCAGGGGACTGAGTACCCGGAGAACAACTGCTCTTGCTGCTAAAAAGTGAAGCAGAGAAGGCTTTAAGTACCTCAGCCTTTTCCTCACTGTGTTTCCCCCCACATCCAGCAGAGGATGGAGATCCTCTTTAGTTCTTTTCTTGTTTATGTATTTATAAAAAACATTATTTAATGTCTTTAACAGCAGTAGCCAGTTGGACTACTGACCTCCAGCTGGGATTTGACTCTTCTAATTTTCTCTCTGAACAGCCTCACAACATCTTCATAGTCTTCCTGAGTACCCCACCCTTTCTTCCAAAGGTCATAAACTCTCCTTTTCTTTCTGAGCTCTAGCTACAGCTCTCTGTTCAGCCAGGCCAGTCTTCTTCCATGCTAGCTCATCTTTTGGCATGTGGGGGACCTGTGTCTTTAGGATTTCTTTCTTGAAGAGTGTCCAGCCTTCCTGGACTCTTTTTACCCTTCAAGACTGCTTCTCCCATGCAACTCTGCCAACCAGTCTCCTAAACAGGCCAAAGTCTGCCTTCTGAAAGTCCAGGGTGGCAGTTCTGCTAACGATTGACTTCAGGTGTTCCTCACACATCTTGCCTTCTAGACCTTTCACCATCTTTGTTGTCCTCCTTTGGATACTCTCTAATAGTTTTGTGTCCTTATATTGTAGTGCCTCAAACTGCACACAGTATTGGAGGTGAGGCCCCATCAATGCTGAGTAGAGCTGGACAATCACTTCCCTCAACTGGCTAGCAATGCTATGCTTGATGCACCCCAGGATACTGCCAGGCTGCCAGGGCACACAGTTGACTCATAGTCAACCTGCTGTTGACCAGAATCCCCAGATCCCATTCCACGGGTCTGCTTTCCATCCTCTTGTCCCCTAGCCCATATGTATGTCCAGGGATGCCCTTTCCCAGGTGTGGAATCCCACACTTGCTCTTGTTAAACTTTATGTGGTTGGTGATTGCCCATCTCCCTAATTTGTCAAGGTATCTCTACCCTCAGCAGAGTCAACAACTCCTCCTAAGGTAGTATCATCTCATAGAATCATAGAATATGCCGAGTTGGAAGGGCCTATAAGGATCATCAAGTCCAACTCCTGGCACAACACAGGTCTGCCCAAAAGTTTAGACAATATGACTAAGTTCACAGGTATCATCTGCAACCTTACTTAGTATGTATTCGAGTCCTGTGTCTAGATCATTTATGAAAACATTAAAGAGAACTGGCTCTAAAATGGAGCTCTGCAGAACCCTGCCAGTGACTGGCCACTAGCCACTAGCCTGATTTACCCCTTCGAGCCTGACCTATCAGCCAGTTGTTCACCCATTGTATTATGTATTTGTCTAGCTGTATGCTAGACAGAAGGATAGTGTGAGAAACGGTGACAAAGACTTTGCTGAAATCCAAAAAGATTACATCTGCTGGTCTCTCTTGGTCAACTAGATGGGTAATGTTTTTGGAAAAGGAAATTGAGTTCATTAAACAGGACTTTCTGCTTGTGTACCCTTGTTGGATATCACCGATGACCATTTATTGGTCCAGAACTAAACATTGCTGTTCCCAGGACTTTAAAACAATATACTTGGGAATCAGTTCCATGATTTATCTTTTAATTTTAAGAAAGATATTCAGCATGCAGTTAAGACATCTAAATTTATTGACGTCATTCAGCAGCTACATTGTAATATAGTGGCATTACCTGAAATGTCCTAAATTAATCTGAGATGTCCAGGAGGAGATGTCACTAAAAGGTACCAGTAATTTAAGCCAAACACAAATATATTAAAATATCTTGATTTTTCATAGAGATGTTTTACTTAAAATGATTATTTTTTAGGTCTTACTATTTTCAATCTTTAGTTTTAAAATAAGTTTTAAAATGTTAATTTTTGTTAATTTTAACTGTAAACAGTTTAAAACATCTTTTACACTTCTAAAACACTCTAATGTACTGCAGAATAAGAAATGAAAGAAAGCATTTTATTTCAGAAACAACAACAACAACAACAACAACAACAACAACAACAAAGGTTATCCAAATTTCGTTTTCATGTCTATCTGAAAATTACAACACATATTTTCAATTTAATGAGCTTGTTTTTCCCTGTGGTTTTCATTCATTTCATCAACTACAAGAAATGTTATCTGCAATGTATATAATTCTATAAATTCTATTTCACTTTGAGGATTTTGCTACTTAATAATGACTACTTGTGCAAGCAGTGGTGAGGATTACTATAAGTTTAGACTGTCACTACAGTTATATAGTCATAAATATATATACATATATATACACATTTAGAATATCACAGGTGATCATCATATGTATCCTGTTCTTCCAAACCACAGTTTTAGTCATACTTCCTATTTCTTCTTTCTCCAGTCCTTTGCAGTTCTTGGGGAATATTAGGGCTCAAAGCATGTAAAAAAGCAAGTAGAATTTAAGACAGGTCATACAGAAGCTTTATTAGCTGTGATCATAATGAAAGAATGCTCGGGCAGCATCTATCCCTGTGCCTTTGTGCTCTCTGCCTGGTGGCTGCAGAGACCAGACATTATTGGAATTATTTGCTTAAGGTTGCTACATAAAATTGAATATTAGAAATAAAACATTTGCAATTAGATCTGATTGAAAAGAGATTTTTTTTTAATTTAATTCTTTGGCATTGTTTCAATGTTTGGCATTATCCCAAAATGAGTTTGGACATAAATGTCTTTTACAGATGGCCACTTAAAAATTATTTATTGAATCTAAACCAATACTCTTTATCACACTGAATTGATTGTCAAGTTAAGGAATTTTCTTTCTTAATGCCTAATAGTGCCTGTGTTCACTATGTGGAATGCCTTCATTCTTTTTTAGACTGCATCAATCAAGTTTTCTGTTTTACTTTGTATTACCAACACTAAAATGTTCAACCTTCTAGAAATCTTGGATTTGCTTGTCATCTGTTTTTGCTCTCAATCCCACTCCACCATATGGGAAAAGCAGCATTGTTTTGACCCCATGGTATCTTTTGTTGCTGTTAATGTAGTGTAGCTTTGTGCAAAGCTCAAAGAGGAGCCCCTAAAACAATCAAACAAAATGTACCAGATCTTCAATCCAGACAGGTATAATCAAGCACTTACATTGTCTTTTTAGAATATAATCCTTGGGCTGAATCCTATTCTGTCTCCTAATTCTTTCTTGCTACTCTTCAACTGTACAAATAGGGTATAGAAACACATAAGGAGAGAAAATACAGGATGCATACATAATGCATGTTTGTTCTGTTGTGTGTTTTTGTTGAAGCTGTCTCAGAATATTTTACAGTTTACTGATGAAGTTCTTTCAGGGCATAGAAGTTGATTTATATTTCTTGGGCAGACATGGAGAAAATATGCAAAAGGTGCATCTGTATTTGCAAGAGTATGTGCCACAAACTTCACATACACAACTTGCTGTTCTTAGACTTATGTCTGTATACAGAGATAGAAGATCTTTTTATGTTTTAGACAGGTTAGGTGAGTCACTAATCCATGACTTCAGGTTGATCTGGTTCACCACTTTTTCTCAAATTTCTTGTTATTTCTCTTCTTATAAACTGGAATCTGGAATAACATTAGTATACATCCATTCGTTATTCATCTCCAAATATCCTGTTACAAGTTTTATGCGTGCAATTATGGTCATTTCTGAATGACTGAAAGGTTCCTTTTACAAAAAGATTTCTCACAGAATCTTATAGTACATATACACTCATCATGTACAACATGTACTCATCATGTACAACTTCCATGCATAACATCTGTTGGCTCTATTTACTGTAGTTGAATTTTTGTGTGATGCTCTACATATAAACGTCTTCTAAAGACCTCCAGGGATGGTGACTCCACCACTTCCCTGGGCAGCCCATTCCAATGCCTCACAACACTCTCAGTAAAGAAGTTCTTCCTAATATCCAACCTAAAACACCCCTGGCGCAACTTTAGCCCATTCCCCCTCATCCTGTCACCAGGCACATGGGAGAACAGGCCAACCCCCACCTCTCTACAGCCTCCTTTAATGTACCTGTAGAGTGCAATAAGGTCACCATTGAGCATCCTCTTTTCCAGGCTGAACAAGCCCAGCTCCTTCAGCCACTCCTCATAGGACTTGCTCTCCAGACCCCTCACCAGCTTCGTCGCCCTTCTCTGGACTCGCTCGAGCACCTCGATGTCCTTCTTGTAGCGAGGGGCCCAAAACTGAACACAGTACTCGAGGTGCAGCCTCACCAGAGCCTAGTACAGGGGGATGATCACTTCCCTAGCCCTGCTGGCCACACTGCTTCTTATACAAGCCAGGATGCTGTTGGCCTTCTTGGCCATCTGAGCACACTGCTGGCTCATATTCAGCCGACTATCCACCAATACTCCCAGGTCCTTCTCTGCCAGGCATCTTTCCAACCACTCATCTCTCAGCACGTAGCGCTGCTTGGGATTGTTGTGCCCCACATGCAGGACCTGGCACTTGGCCTTGTTGAACCTCGTACAGTTGCCCTCAGCCCATCAGTAGAGCCTATCCTGATCCTCCTGCAGAGCCTTCCTACCCTTGAACAGATCAACACACGTACCTAACTTGGTGTTGCCTGCAAACTTATTGAGGGTGAACTCGATCCCCTCATCCACATCATTGATAAAGGTATTAAAGAGAACTGGTTCTAGTACTGAGCCCTGGGAGACTCCACTAGTGACTGGCCTCCAACTGGATTTGACTCCATTCACCACAACTCTTTGGGCCCGGCTTCCCAGACAGTTTCTAACCCAACGAAGCGTATGCCAGTCCAAGCCAAGAGCAGCCAGTTTCTTGAGGAGAATGCTGTGGGAAACAGTGTCAAAAGCCTTGCTGAAGTCAAGGTAGACCACATCCACAGCCTTTCCCTCATCCACCAAACTTGTCACTTTGTCACAGAAGGAGATCAGGTTCGTCAAGCAGGATCTGGCTTTCATAAACCCATGCTGACTGGGCCTGATCGCCTGCTTGCCGTGCAAGTGCCGTGTGATGACACTCAAGATAATCTGCTCGATGAACTTCCCTGGCACTGAGGTCAAACTGACAGGCCTATAGTTTCCCTGGTCCACCCTCCGGCCCTTCTTGTAGATGGGTGTAACTTTTGCTAGCCACCAGTCAAATGGGACCTCCCCTGATAGCCAGGACTGCTAATAAATGATGGAAAGCGGCTTGGCCAGTTTTTCTGCCAGTTCTCTCTGCACCCTCGGGTGGATCCTATCCAGCCCCATTGACTTGCATACATCTAAGTGCTGTAGCAGGTCACCAGCTATTTCCTCATGGATTGCGAGGGCCACAATCTGCTCCCCATCTTCTTCCACTAGATCAGGGTACTGGGTATCTAGAGAACAAAAAAACTTTATTATCAATTTATTCCCAGTGATAACCTAATTTTTATACTGATTCTGAAGTTCAGAATAAAAATACCTCAAAAGAAATAATAATAATAAAGTAGCAATAGTAAGCACAACTTTAAAATATGATTTCTAACAAGGAAGGAGACAGGAGAAAGAAAGGTAGATGGAAGGAAAGAAAATGGAATAAATAGTCCTTAGTATCTTAAGTTAATGGGAGTAATTTTTGGAAATTGTTTCAGTATTCTGTTGACAGACATTAGGACCTAAGACTACTGCCACATTTCAAAAGACTTTTGACAAAAAAAAAAACAAAACACTTCAATAAGGAACCATTTGTTAATCACCAATACCTTCACCAACATATTTGTTTATAATTAAGCCTCCTGAATTTAGTTTTGCATATTGTAACTCTTGTTATATACTTTAAAATATTAATTTTGTTTAAAAATATAATACTTGCTGAGAGGATTGAAATGTAGATGAAAGTGCATGGTTCATCTAGGTTGGAGGGAATTTATCAGAACTGCTATAAAATGGATGCAAGAGGAAAGCCTTTTTCATGTGCAAAATTATAAACAATTATTGTTCAGTGTCAGAATAGTAGGCTGTATCAGCTGAAATTCTTCAGATACTTCTTTGGGGCCCAGTAATTATAGTCACTAATGGCTAAATAATGAAATAAAGCATATACTTCTTAAAGATGAAAAGAGTCTTAGAGGATTCACCAGGATATTACAGACAGAATGCAAAATAATCCTGAAAAAAAAAAAAAAAAAAAAAAAAAAAAAAAAGAGAGATCCTCTAAAAAATGAATATGATGAATATGGAATAGTTCAACTTGTCAGAAGAATAATCAGCACAAATACCCAATGGGATCAAATGACTAGACAGCAGTTCTGCAAAAGATTTGCAGTTAGTAAAGAGCAAGTAAAATATGAGTAAACAATGCCATGCTGCTGCTAAAAAACAATCATAGGAATATATAAACAGATACATATTCTGCAAAACAAGTTGATATAATCGAGCGTCAGCTCTGCTGCATTGTCAAGGTCAATCAAGAAAGATATGGACTCTGGAGAATTCCAGGTAAAAATCCCAGTATTTCAGGAAATACCGTACCAAAACAAAATTAGCATAGGAAACAGATTTTTCTTTTTAACATTTGGTAAAAATATTGATCTACTCTTCCTATGAAGGAAGAATTGGAAAAGATTTAAAGGGCTTAAATCACACATCAGATAGAATCACAGAATCACAGAATCATCTAGGTTGGACGATCAGTAAGTAATTGATGCTGTGAATTGATTCCAGTGAAGCACTGGAAATGATTTCCTTGAAGTACTGTACTTTCCTTGAAGTACTAATTTAACATCAGAGATTAGAATAATAGGTTAGACAAACATCTGTCAATCATGACATGTAAATAATCTCTCACAAACTGTCTGCCAGGCTACAAATGGTGATGGTTTAAAATAAATAAATAAATAAAAAATTAAAAATTTTATATGGGAATTAAAAGTTTATTTTTATCATCCCATTTTTACATTCTTTAAAAATAACTTTTACAGCTTAAGTACATCCACTCTTCACCATTTATGCCTTTGTCATGGCATCCTTATGGCTCTTCTACAGAAGCCACTCTTCTACTTCAGTCTGAGTGCCACATCTCATGCCTTCCCATAACCAAAGTCAGTCCCCATCCTGTAAGGTGTTAAATACATACTCATATACTCATATCTTAAAAAAGCTTAAAATTTCAGGAAATTTGAAGTGAATGTCAGTACTATTATCTCTTCTTTTAAAGACAGAACTTAAGCAAAAATAATTACATGAGAAAAGTGTTGTAAATTGAAACTAGATGTTTTGAAGTCATTGAACAGTAGACCCTAGATCTTCCTCAAATAAGTGTTGAAGTAAATTAATCTACAATATTCACAAAAATAAATAAATAAATAAAGTATATAATCAAAACTTGTCTGTTTAGTTCCCCTAACTCTACATTTGTTGTGCCAATTGTTGTGTGGCACGTTTTTGAGTGCCATTGTCCTTGATATTCCCCCAGTGAGCCCATTCAATACCATATTTCTCTTTTTATCTTAAAAGGATTGTGGAAAATATCATTAAGCTTTTTGATTCCATAATTTAATAATAAATTAGATACAAAAGAAAGATTTAAAGTTTTTTTTTTATATATATATATACATGTATATATAATTTCCTAATAGCACCAAGTATCTCTAGTACCACCTACCTTGCCAGCATCTAACTTCTTAGGTTTATTACTCTTTATCACAGGCAAGCATTACCAAAGCTCACAGTTGACTGTAGATCTTTTTATGTGCTAGGCTCTTAATACTCTCTTAATAAGAGAGTGCACAGCATTGAGAATGTAACTTGCAGAACCAAACACCAAAGCAGTCTCAGGGAGACTGCTGTCTGAAGTGTCCTGTTTCCTTTGTAGTGGTGCTTGGAAATTATGTAGGAAAAAAGAAAGAGAACAATTATGAAAGGAAGGTATTTGTGTTGCCTTATGAACTGTCTTCTGAAGTTTCCTTTCAAAGGAGAAATCATTGGAAGGTTTCCTTCCAAATCTCAGTGATTAAGAACTGATAGAGAAGTTTCTTAAATCTCTGGTATTGGAATTGTGCATGACACAAAAACATTTTGAAAAGATCAATGCAAAGTTTAACATACGCAAAACTGAAAATAGCAAGATTAATCTCAATTTAATCTCAAGGGTGAATTTTGGGAAGAACCTTTTTCCTCTTACAGAGTAACTATTATAACAAAGGGATGGGATGGCAAGGCATATGAGCATATGATTTTTTTTTTTTTTTTTTTAACGGAGTCTCCTATGATTACTGCATGGTAGGAGAAGCTCAAATACACTTCAGGATTTTTATTTTGATTTGTTTTACTTTTTATGTTAGCATATGAAAACAGCAGTTGAAAAACAAAAAAGGAGCAACAGATGGTGTGTGCATTCTGCTACAAACAGATGATAGGCGCTTTGACTAATATGCAGATAACGTTGCTAAAAGTTTTGAAGAAAAGTATGATGGCCTAAATAAAGCAAAAAAATAATATGTGTGTTTTTTTTTTTTTTTTTTTTTTTTTTTGTGTTGCAAGGTGAGGAATCTATCTATTTCAACATATGCACATTTGTATGTATCTGTGTATATAAGTATATAGAGAAAAGCTAGGAAACCATTAACAATACTAATTTCAGAAGCAATGCTGCCTCTCTCACGTTCTTGTGATTATATGTCCCAAACATTGTTCTTTGAGCCAGAACATTGTTCTGTTCAACAGATTTCTAAATCTTTTTGGATGTAGCTACTGCCTAGAAAAGAATCCTTCAGTTTACTATATGATTTTTTTTTCTTGATTATGCCTTTTGACAATATTTAAATGCTAAAGAGATGGGTTTTAAGTAATAGTTTACTAACTGTATTTATTTATTTATTTTAAAATATTTTTTAATTACTTTTTTTTTTTTTTTTCCTGAAAAACAAGCATAAAAATAATAATGTTGCCTTTTTGTCTAAAAATACATTGGGGTAGACTCTGGTGGAGCTCAGAAAAAGTACATTTTTCTTTTGGAAATTGGAAAACACCATATAACATACCATAAATCTGAAGCAGGAGCTTCAGATACATTCTTTATATCTTCTAGTAAATTTACAGCTGTCAAAGTAAAATAGTTAGACTGGGGGGAGGGGAGGAGGGCTGGTGTGGGGGGAGTGTGTAGAGGGGGAACAACTATATGCTATTAAGTTTAAAACCATATTTCCTGGCAAAAAAAAAAAAAAAAAAAAAAAAAAAAAAAGCCTTATAAGGTTCATTTTGTAATAGGTGATAACACATGATATGAAAAAAGCTTTACCTCTCAAAGTATTTTTTACATTAATTTAAATAATAATGTCTCATTTTTAAGCAGACTTTTAAAATAAATCCTTGCTGTAGGAAGTTCCTTCAGGCTTTTATGAAATATAAAGGAGAAAAAAATTGGTTAAAAGGGAAAAAAAAATATATTCTCGACTCTACAGTGTGATCATTGTAGTCCAAATCTGTTCACTGTGGAAGGGTCAGACAAAAAGATTTGGTGTTTCTTTTCTTTTTTTTTTTTTTTTGCACTAAACCAGAGATCATAATGAATCTTCTACGAAAACATTCTTGCAAGAAAATGAAGTTTTACAAAAAGAAATAAATAGGAAGGACTGATTTATGATGATGATTTATTGATTTAAAATGAAAAATTAAAGATATTTTCAAAATTATTGATGCATCAGAATATTAAAAAAATCTGCTTTCAGTAACATTTTTACTTCAAAGATCATTATTAAATAAAACAGTTGAAAGAGTGTTACAAAAATTAGTACTAAATTAATTGAATTAAGTGAATTGAACTGATCAGGACTTCTTACTTACTCATTTGAATGCTGGTTTATCAAATTTTCAAGGTTCTGAATGTGTTGTCATATGTGGTAAATTATAATCTCAAATAATTCATATAAATTATTAATCTCAAAATCTCATCAAAATGGTTGAAGAGATGGTCACAAGTTTAGAGAAGAAGGAAAACAAATATTTTTTCTAATTTTGAGATCACAGATCCTATTTGTTGGAATTTCACCATGGCATGAATATTTTCAAAATGTATATGTATTTTTGTTGTTGATAGACACTCTTACTTGCATATGATTATCTTAGTAGTTTCCTGTGTTTTTTTTTGTTTTGTTTTGTTTTGTTTTGTTTTGTTTTAGAATCCTATGTTTATGGTATATCATTGACAACATCCAAGGATTTGGATCCAAGGATAATCAGCTTCAGATGGAAGCCCTTTTAACAAATATCTTTAATTATTCTTAAATTATAGGTTATAGTTTACTATCAACATAATATTTCAAGCCTATTATCCCTTACTGCTAAAAAGTACCCAGTAAAATATAGTGTCAGAAAATATCACTTTTGTTAAAAGCTTAATAGGGGCAAAAGAGCTGTACTCTGCTAAGCCTTTAGTTGCATGCTATCTATTGTCCCTGCCATATGACCTTTTAAAATGACATTTCTTTTTAAATCTCTACATTGCATTAGAAATAAATTTAACTGAACTTTATAAAACTAGTTTCTGAGAATAAAATAAAAAATATTAGATATTATATTATAATTAGAAAATGTAGGAGAAATGGCATACATTGGAGAATGGCAAGAGGAATAGTACGAAATTTTCAGTAACCCTGTTTGATCTACTTTTTCATAGTATTATTATTGTCTGTTGAATTATCAGTTCCAAAACGATTTATCAACTTTGCCAATGTTTCTTGGATTAAACACAGGCAATTAATGTAAGTGGAGCTATCTGAGGCTTGTTTTCATAATGATACATTCATTTACTAATAAATTTTTCCAATTTACTTTTATTCGTCTAAATTAAGACATCCGGTCCAGTGGTCATCTAGCCAACCTAATGGGCCTAACAATTGTATACAGTTTATCTGGGCTTATCTGGGCAAAGAGAATGTGGCATATGCTGCTCAAAAGGAGTTCTCTGTGTGATGAAAGTATGTGCATTAGTTAAATAAGTAAAAGAAGATATTTGTGAATATACAGTCCAAAGATAGCTTCAAATGGTTATGCAAGTGATAGGGGTTCTGACATTCAAGTATTTGGATGAAACTAGGTTACTTTTACTCAAGTACTGTTAACTTGCTTTAGATGCACCACAAAATTAAAGTTAACAAGATAACTTTATAAAATGAAAATAAGAGCATAATACTGTAATCCATGAACATCTGTATGTGCATATTTAAGGTTGATGCCCCTTCTCAGTACCATCTCAATATAAATTTGTGTTGTATCTCTTGCAACCCAACCTTCTGTGAGTATCACATCAGCAAAATGTGATGTATTGGAATATGTACCCAAATTAATTATATTCCCATAAGTTTTGCAGAACACTTCATTTGAACACGGCAGCCAGCATACCACCACCAAAGTGCTCTGTGAAAGGACAGCATGTATCTATGAAAAGATGAACAGAAAATCTTGTTATAGATAGCAAGAAAAAAAATATATATGTGGATATGGATATAGATATGGGTATGGGTATGGGTATGGATATGGATATGGATATGGATATGGATATGGATATGGATATGGATATGGGTATGGATAAGAAGTCAAGCCCTGTTATTTCTGGTGAAGATTACTTGTTAATTTTATTAGTGTGATTTTCCATGTGTATAGAAGAGTCTAAACTATTAATTGGAATATTAACAACCAAGTCTTGGTTAAAAACTAGCCTCCCTGAATGCACTGGTAATTATTGGAACTCTGATCCTTTAATTTGGAAGTAACTGTAAATTACTCTAAAGATTTTTTAACTGAAAAAAAAAAAAGAAAGAAAAAAAAAGATCTGAGAAACTATAAAATAAAATAATTGAAAAAAATAGCTATAAGGATATAGCTATAAGGATAGCTATAATAGCTGCTGTCTTCATGGCAGTTTAATTCATTTTGCTTTATAGATACATCAATCTAAGAGCATTTGCAGGGGCAGTTATTGTATATCAGCTGAGAAACAGTAATAACTTAAGATAGGTCAACTTGTTCCCTTGCTACCATCTGTCCATATGCTAAGACTGAACATTTTAAATGGTAAGAGTTTCAGTTTATTCAATAAAACAGTAAAATGAAAAACATTAGTTGTCTTGTACTAGCCACTATTTTTCATTTGCATCTAGCTTAGCATGCGTGGATCTGAAAAGTTACCTGAAAAAACCTGGACTTGGAAATGATGATCATGTTTGCTCCAAAATTTGCTATGAAGGGCTCCACAGTGGTGGTCTGGAAATAAACCAGGATTGTCTAAAGGTATTATATTTATTATTTTGCTGGGAAGACAAACAGGTCTGCTTTGAAGATTCTCAGGTATGAAGCAGAATATTGATTTTGGTGAGAAACTGAAACTTCAGTTGTGTGTTAAGAGGCATTTTTAGGTTCTCATATTACACGGGAAGCAGGATCACTATTCACTATAGAGAATCTCAGTTCATTTCACTGAAATGACTTATTTTGGTGCATCTTCCTCTGTTGTCTTTACAGCCAATTAAGAGAGATGGACACTTGCAAGTAAGTCATGGTTAAGATGTTGTATGTGAGATGATCAGATGTCTTCAGTGAAATGGAACGGCCTAGATGTCTACAGTGCCCACCCTAAGCTCTCTATTTACAGAATAGTACAGAGTAGACCAGGGCAAGGCAGAATATTAATTTTACTTTTCTAATGTGCTTTTATTACTGGGAAGGTAAAGTGAACATGATCAGCTTAACATAAAATAGTAGGAAAAATTAATTAAAACGGAATATACATACATACTTGCAACAGCAGAAGTAAATAATAGTCTCTAATTGCTGTCTTTCACATAGTTACTTGAACTTACAATTACTACTAGAACAAAGAAGACTTTAGGATAAAAATCTAAATCCATTTGCAGAAAGCTATAATAAAAAGACGGTAGAGGACAAGAATTACACAATACAGATCTTTATAATGAAAATTCTGCAAACTATAAAAATTGCAATAAAAAATGAAAATTCAGAAAGTAAATAATTTTAAAGCTACCTTTGCTATTGAAAGTGACACTTGTAATCCAATACACATTTGTTTACTTAAGGAGAAGGTAATTTTTTATCATTTTTATTTTTTAATATTATTATTTAATTTTCTAACATGACTGAAACATTTACACTTGTATTATTTTTGAAAGTGCTTAAGAGGTGTGTATAAGAATTTCACATGGAGGTATTGTGGATGAACATGTCTGAATTCAGGCAAGATGCATTGAAACGGAAGTCAAGTCTTAGAATGTTGCATAGCTGTTGACAATTTGGCTATTAATTGTGGCTAAAATACATTTGACCCCTAGTAACCAGTAGTGCCTGGTCAAATTCTTGGATTAGTCAAGACCAACTAATTGTAAGTTTAAAATAATGTTTGTAATAATTTTATTTTTTTTAGAACTCAAAGTTTATTTTCCTCTTTTTTTCTTCTGTCAAGCATATACCAAAACCAAGTATGAATAATGTGAATATATATATATGTAAGGAAAAAAAAGAATCAGAAAAGCATCACTGTCAAGCAAATAATGTAATAAAATGTGCATTTCTCTCCTTTTTGGTAGATATACTTGCTTTTCTTTAAACAGAACACATCACAAGCTCTACTCTTGTCTTAATATTTTATAACCTTAAACCTTATAAAAGTTTAACTCTGATATAAAAGTTTAATACTTCAGCAGAAGATAGTTGCTGAATAAGAATGTTCTGAAAGGGGTTCTTTAGCACAAAGAAGAAAGCACTGAAGTCATTTGTAAATATTTCATGTTACAAGAACCAGCTTTAGTGTCACCCTTTGTGTTTTTTTTTTTTGTTTTTGTTTTTGTTTTTTTTTGTTTTAACAAAAGGATCATCAAAAGGTTAGTTATAACCTTTGGAAAATGTTACTTTTTTATTTCCAAGCATAGCATTAAATGTTTGCAGATCTTTATATTTTTAGTATGCACGCTTCTGATGTCAATTAAAAACATCATCACTCAAGGGATAAGTGCAGTTTGAAATAATAATTGGTGAAAGCTTTGCCTTCAGTAAAGTATTTTAAAAGAAAATATGTAAGAGGGAAATGATTGATATGTATTTCAGATTAAAGTTTTTGTAAGCCCTATTTTAATGTGGGAATTAAATAGCATTACTTGAATTAGTTTTCAGGTAATTCTAACTGACTATACCATATTGCTTGGCTGCAATAATCCCACTAAAATTAAACAACGAGAAAACTTCTAAGGAAGTTCATACAAAGAATCATCCCTGGTTCAAAGTGTATTTTAGTCACAGTTGTATGGGGTAGTTTAGTAAGTTTATGTAAAGTTCTGCTAGCCACAAGAAAACTGCTTAAAACCCTGTTTCATGGTACTCTATTAATAAAAGCTTGCTTAACTAGTGTGATTGATGGTATCCAATGTTTTCATTTCCAATCCTCAACTTAGAAATAGCTTCAGGGAATGAAATGAGAGACATTTTGTTTTGATTTGTCTTTGCTTCCTCTTTATGTACCAATTGCTCTGTAGTTTACGGCTGTGTGAAATACAGATCACCTATCCACTGACTATGCACTGAGTTGTTTTAAGAACAAATGAACCAACTTCCCAATCCTCCCTCCCTCCCTCCCTCCCTCCCTCCCTCCCTCCCTCCCTCCCTCCCTCCCTCCCTCCCTCCCTCCCTCCCTCCCTCCTTTCCTTCCTTCCTTCCTTCCTTCCTTCCTTCCTTCCTTCCTTCCTTCCTTCCTTCCTTCCTTCCTTCCTTCCTTCCTTCCTTCCTTCCTTCCCTCCATCCCTTCATCCCTCCATCCTTCTTTCTCTCCTTCCATCCCACCATCCCTCCCTCCTTCCTTCCCTCCCTTTCCTGTCCCTTTCTCTCATTTTTCTTCTCATTCCGCAGCATTATGCTATATTGCTATTGTTGCCTCATGAAAATAATACTTCATAAACTGCAAACATAATAAGATCTCAGTCATGACAAATGACCCAAGTCAGTCTTCCTATTAAGTCCAATTAATGGCTGTAGTATAGTCCAATTAATGGCTGTAGTATATACTGTGCTGTAATGAAGAATAGAAGAGTATACCCTCTGCAGAAAATTATAGTACTAAATTTCCCCCAAGTAAATCAGAGAACCACAAACTGTTTCAGTCTTTAAGAGTATTCATGAAGTCTCTACTGATTTTTTTATTTTATTTATTTTTTTTTTTTGTGAAGGCAACAGTTGCCTAAATTACTGAAACCGTGCAAAGCTTCTGTGCATTGCTTTTTCTTTTATAAAGGTCTGGTTCTAATTTGGTTGCATACACATTTTCATGCAAAATTTCACATTCTGAAGATTTGATTAAGTAAAATTACAAAAAAAATGACTCTTCATTTTACATCTGGAAGGAGTGTATGTATAACTGATTTATTAAAGGAATAAACAACAGAACTAGAGATAAGATGTAAGCCAATGCATCTGCTCTGCATCACCTTTAATCTATAGCATGTAATTCAAGAGATGATTATAAGAAATATTTCTGTTAAATCCAATCAGTGTGGTGGTATGCTATGGTATACAAAGGTCAATTTTCCATTCTTGCAGAACAAAGATGCTGAAAAGCTCTCAGAAAACAAGCAAACAACAACAACAACCCTGTGCCTGTATTTTGTAACTAGGATTAAAAATATATATATTATGAAAGTAAAATCAGCATGGTAAAACAAAGAAGAGGATTAAAATTAAATCATTATAACAGCACCTTTTTGAGAAGTTAAAAGCATTCTGGCAGATTTTTGGCAAACAAATGTAGTATTGAAATATAGTTGGCATAACATCT
Source organism: Aythya marila (assembly GCF_965140915.1). NCBI lineage: Eukaryota > Metazoa > Chordata > Aves > Anseriformes > Anatidae > Aythya > Aythya marila. The sequence continues at coordinate 40,871,854 of NC_139042.1, read as the reverse complement.
TAACAAAATGTTATTTGATTGCAGGTTCTTTCATAATAATAAATTGAAGTTTCCCTTTTTAATATTCTTTGGTATTCTAATGACTTCATTTGGAAAATTAGTCACAATTAATTGAGATTTTTTTCCTCAGGAATAATAGCCAAATAATAGCCAATTTATAGTTTATTACTTTTTATGTGCTTGGAATTTTCTCCTATCTCCTTGACTCTTAAAATTATCAACACTGAATATAATCTAATTTTATTAACAGTGAAATATATTTCTCAGTCATTTAGTGAGGTCTTTCTTACATCTGTATGATTATATTAGACTTAGTAATTTAAATCAAAGATTTTTCATTCTCATTTTTCATTGCTAAATAGCTAACAACAAAACCAGCAACACAGGTTCTTCGGGGATGTTTCTCCCTGTAAAGGACTCTTCAATATAAAAAAACAATTATTCCAGTCCTTTTTCCATCTTTTAGCTAGTTATTAATTCACTAAAGCTCTTCTTCCTTTCTAAGTAGACAGGTTCTTTCAGAGACTTTGATGGAAGAAGTAAAAAAATATTTATCAGAAAACAGAGTATACATTGCTCATAACAATAATATACGTGCTGATTCCTTCAAAATACCGAAGTGAAACTTGTAAGAGCATTACTGCTTCTACAGAAGCTAGTTTGATACTTCAAACTAACATGTAAATACTGCATGTATTCATACATATATTAATGACATTCTTTATTTTATTTTTCTATCAATGTCCCTGAAATTCAAATTATACAATGGTTAGAGATCCTTTTAAAGTTGGTGTCACATGAATAGCTACTGTCTTTCTAATACCACAGCTGATTTAAACAAGAGCTTATAGAGAGCTACAGAACTAAGTTTAGCACTTCTTTATGCATTTTGTAAAAATTCATGGGTGAACATCAAATTGTCCAGACAATTTATTATTTTCTAGTGCATAGAGTTATTTCCAAACCTTTTATTTTAACGATTTTGTTTTGTGACAGCTTATCAGATTTTTTTCCAGTAAAAAGACATCTGGTCAGAGAACATACATGTTCTCTGTGGCTGAACATTGTTACAAATAGAAAATGAAAAAAAATAACTGAGTGAAGCATTAGATTTTCTGTATTTTTAAACCTTGATAAATGCATATCTGTCTGAAGTTTCTTTTCGGGTATGATTCATCCTTTCAGTATACGGTATTACAGTATTTCTGCTATCAATTTCTTGGTTTCTGCTAGTGTTATTGTTTTTACTTTGAATCAGTGTGGCTGGAAAAAAAAAAAAAAAAGGTAACAGACATACAAGCACACAAAACTGGAAGGTTCTTACATTCGTTCTGTCAAGCTTTCTTAAAGGCACCAAAAATATCAATTCATAACAATAATAATAATAAGAATTGGAGGAAAGATTTTTTTTTCTTTTTTTTTGTCTAGCATAATCAGTATGTCTGGCAAAGTGAGAGACATGATGTAAATGAAGACTTGATTTCTTGTAAGTAAATCCAAATATATATACATTTACTTTCTGTCATTGGACATTCATTAGTAATGACTGCTGAAGGCTCAGCAAATACCCTTAATACATGATACTGACAAGGAAAGAGTGTGATATCTCACATATAGATCATTTGATGCTCAGTGAATTTGAAGTTGTGCTATTATTTACAAAATAAAACTTCTTCACGATTTTACATTACTCTACATAATACAACAACTTCTGGAAAGAACAAGAAGGGAGGAAAATGGGAGGTATTTAAATACTATTTAAATGTCCTCAGCACTTGGTTATTCTTCTTACAAAAGATCTACTAAAGTACACTATCTCCTAAGATAAATGCCAATGTTCAGGAGAGACCAAGCTCAGGATATACAATCAGAAATTGTGTGACTATTGCAGTAGGTTGGGTGTCCAAATTCTTTTTGTTTGTTTTAATTATTATTATTTTATCTCCTGACTCATTTGATTAACAGAAAGAAGCCAGCTTTAGTGTCAGAATTCTGATAGATATTACTGCTTAACAACATTGGCTTCTTAGTCTTCTGGAAGCTTCTAATTTCTCTTACAATTCCAGGAAAATAGAATGAGAACCAGATTCTACCTTTTGAAGAGAACAGTTCAGCTACTTTGATTATTAATGTCCATATGTATGTTTGCATAATGTAGTAACTGATAAACAATGATAGAATTATATGAACTTGTGATGTGATGGAGTTGACACTAATGAATTCTGTGACTGAGATTTTGCTCTGTTATTTTTTAGACAAATTGTAAAAAATATTTAATAAAAAGACATCACAATTTCCTTTCAGCTCTTAGTTTGGTAAATCTTAAAGGGATCTCTGGTTTATTTATGAAAGTGTGCCCTTGTTTTTCGCTTTTTTTTTTTTTTTTTTTTTAATTATTACTATTTATGCTCTACTATTTTTAGACTAAAGAATGTGAAGATCTCCATAAACATAATAGACCGAATTAAGTGCATAATTAGACAACTATCTTATCTCAGCTCCCTTTCTGCTCAGTTTCATATCATAGAATCTTAGAATGGCTTGGGTTGGAAGGGATCTCAAAGATGTGATTTTGGAACTACCCCCCTGCCACAGGCAGAGATGTCACCCACTAGGTCAGGTTGCTCATGGCTTCATTTAACCTGGTCTGGAACACCTCCAGGGATGGGGCATCCACATCCTCTCTGGGCAACCTGTTCCAGTGCCTCACAGTCATTATAAGCACCTACTAGGAAATAATCATACTGACTGTCACAGATAGATTTTTACACAACTTTGATTTAGCAACAATTTAGGATTTATTAATATTTTTTATGGTAAATCACAAGATTACATTGTATGATTCTTAACAGTACTTAATCATAAGCCAATTTAACATGATTCAATGGAATTTCCTACAATCAAAACAGTGACTCAGTTGAAGATTCAAAAATGGCAAAGTTCACACAAAACTTACTGCAGGGTATTATTATATAATTGGGTGGGGTAATGTTCAGTCATGCACTTACAAACTCCCCCCCCCCTTTTCTGATGAATTACATACCCTTCACAGAATCACAGAATCACAGAATCTCTAGGTTGGAAGAGACCTCAAGATCATCGAGTCCAACCTCTGACCTAACGCTAACAGTCCCCACTAAACCATATACCTAAGCTCTACATCTAAACGTCTTTTAAAGACTTCCAGGGATGGTGACTCCACCATTTCCCTGGGCAGCCTGTTCCAAGGTCTCTCCTACATCAGCATGTACAATGAATGATCTTTGAACCTTGAGGAATCTACCCTGAGAAGCATCCCAGCTCAGAGGTAGATCAAGGGTCATGGGGAGCTGTGATCCCTGGAGAGCTCAAGGGGCTCCTCACTTAGGACCACTATAGACAAATGACTTTTAGTCACTACCTTTCCATCATAGTTATGATTCAGATAAGGCAATTTTGGTATTTTCCACCAACTGCACCATTCTGATACCTTTTGGAATGTACATCTTCCCAGACTACGATATGATCCAGGTTTGAGAAACCTGTTATGTCTACCATAATACAGTGATGATGGCTTACATGAAGTATGTGTTGTTGCATAGGCAATAACATCAATAAAAATAATTTTGCTTTTCTAGCTACATATATCTAGATCTAGTTGATCTAGTGGAATGTGTCCCTGCTTACTGCAGGGGGGCTAGAACTAGATGATGTCTATGGTCCCTTCCAGCTGAAACCTTTATACGATGATTCTATAATTTTCTGTAACATATATGTGCATCCATATGTATATATATGGTCAGATCATATCTTTTCACTCTATATGTGATTTCAATGAGATTTCAATGGGAAATTTGAAGTGGGTTTAGACTAGATGATCTCCAGAGATCCCTTCCAACCTCAACTGTTCTGTGATTCTGTGGTTCCCTCCACTGAAAGAAAATAGAGACATGGAATGCTAATGAAGAGGAAATTCAACAGCCCCATTTAGTCTTGTGGAGAATAGTTGAAAATACAAGTAAATCCAATAACCAATAACCTGGAAAAGTGAATCAATTATAGTCAAAACTATTTTTGAAAGTTATGCAATGCAATAATACTATAGAATGCTCACTGTAATTGGTAAAAAAGATTGTTACACTTAATGCAAAAAGTCCCATGAGCCTTTTAAAGCTTATATTGAAGACAGTTTATAATGAAAAGAAATAAAACTTGAACTAAGGATTCCTCTCTACCTACAGAGCTTCATTGCTTCAAAATAGTGAGTGAACACTATTACTTCAAAATTTGTTTCATATTTTAAAATATTTGTGTTTTAAAAGTGAGAGATATATCCAGAAAATATTGGCAAATGTCTATTTTATGTAGTAATTGATATCAACATGTGTACTGCACATATGAAAATATTTCTAAATATTTATGTCATTTGTCATATAGCGTTTATGACATTTTGAAACATTCAAGTTTAAATAATAAATTAGAATGTGTGGAAATAACATGCCAATTGTTTTGAATCACATAAAAATATTATTTTATGAATTTAAGGCAGCCAACCACTGCTATTAAAAGCAGAAGCTTGACTTTAATCTGATAAAGGTTATGTTCCATCTACAATACTATTACTTTATTGTATTGTATTGCATTGCATTGCATTGCATTTTCTATTGCTATATTATTTACAATATACTAAGTGGAGCAATCAACCAAAATTGTTAAGAAACCAATCAGACATGGTATATGTTTCTAAGTGTGTGCTTACTCCATAAAAGCGCACTAATAACTTAAGAAAATATTGATGTTTCTATGTATTCTATGCTGGTTTTGTTTGTTTATTTGTTTGTTTGTTTGTTTGTTTGTTTTACATTGCTCTATATTACCTTCTGAAATTTAGTTAAGCTGCATTTTTTTTTCAGATAGTAACATCTTCTTTTTACAACATAAGTCTTACAGCATCATTTAGGTAAATTTTTTTGAGATCGTTTTAGAAACTTTTTTTTTTTTCTAGTACTTGTCTAATAAGATGCTTAGAACTGCTGGACAGTCCTGAAGGAAGCAAATGAGTCTTCATTTCCATAATTTGGTATATGATTGGTTCAGATGAACTGAACCTTTCCTAGTCATAAAATTTCATCTGTAAACTGATCTGAGGATATTGTGGTTCATGGTCTGAAATCAGTGGCTAAGAGCTTATCATAAAATCTCAGAGCCTGTCATAAAATCTCACACTAATAGGGAAAAGATACTACAAGCTTATTTGCTTTTTGTAAAGTGTAATGATACTTTTTTGTTTTGTTTCATGAGGGAGGTGGAGAGCTTAAAGAAATGTGGCAGTTTTATAAATGTGTTATAGTTAATAATTTATTTTCTCATATTTCTTCCATATATATTCTCTTAACATCAGCAGAGAGTTTGGAAAATATTATGGAATATTCCTGTATGAATGTAGTCTGGAGTTACTCATGAAAGATAATGTTTGCCAAATGGTACTTAATCTGTTATTAACTGGGAGCTACTTTTAGGAGCATTATTAACTAATACAGATGGATAAAATTAAGAAGCCTTCTGGCATGTGGTCCCTCTTGCAGATTTTTCTAGAAGCAAAAAAAAAAAAAAAATAGAGTATGCATAGCAATTCTTAAATAATTGTGTGAATTACAATACTCAAGGGGATTGGGGTGAGGGGCAGTTTTAGTACTGAAGGAACAGATTTTCTGCACTGAAAGAGCGAATGAAATTGCTAGTCCTCGTGGGACACAAATAGGAAGATGGGAAGATGAAACAGAAAGGTAACCATGAATAAGACACATAAAAGATGGAGAAATGTAATGCAGTACAAGATCAAACATGTTCCTTGAAACCTTTTTTGTTTTTTGTTTTTATATTGAATATATTTAAGTATCTGAGTTTTAAGACTTGCCTTCTGAAGGTATTTTCTAGATGTCCTATGAAGATGAGGATTAAGAAAAATAGCTGTTATTAGAAACAAAACAGAAAAACAAACAAACAAACAAAAACCACCATTTCTCTTATTGGTAACTAGATAATGTCCTTTAATAGTTGTGTAAGTTCACTGTGTTAGGTAGATGTTAATAGGATTCAACAACAGTTTCTTCTAAATCGTTGACAGAATATATAGGATTTGGAATGAACACCTATAACATTTGTGTACTGCTCTATCAGAGAGTCTGCCACACGTTATGAGCATTGTTAAAACTCTGTGTCTGGTATTTGTTCATCTATGGAAAGTGATCAACATACTAAATGTCATCATAGTCTGAATGTATGATGGAATTGTATGAAAAAATAATTTAAGGTATAGTCTTCTATTATGGGATGTCAGTGCTCTATACCTATTTCTGTTTGAAATGTGTCAATTTGAGATTAGGAAATTCAACAGGAAGTTTGTTTTTACCAACCTTTTTATGTCTATACACAGCAAGTATTCAGTGTGCAATTGTGTAACTTATTCAAACATACAATTCAGATCTGGAAAAAAAAAAAAAGATACAAATTCTTTGTGTAATGTTAATATGCAGTGAATATTTTCATCTGTGCAGAGGAGGTGTCTGAAGATCTGTTTGCACACTACTTGATGATTCATGGTTTTGTGGATAGTCTGCTGAGTTTTGTGGTTGTATATAATGGTAGTTTGTGGATTACTAGTAGAGTAGTGGGTTACTTGGGAAATAAAGTTATTTGGCAATGCCAAATAACTGTTTAGGAGAACAGTGACCGCTGATCTTGAAAACAGTGGTTTGGCTGGTGTAAATCTGGTTTCAAGGACAGATTTATTCCTACCTATTGTTTCTTAGTTTAAAAGCATGTGAACAGCTAATGGCAACTTGAACAATACTAACTTGGAGAAATCTGCACCACACTGTTCTGCACTGCATAAACAAATACACTTTGATTTGTTGAAGTGTATCTAATCTGATTATTTATTTTTCTTAACTTCAAATTGTTTAAAAGAAAGAAAATCATCTTTATAATTATTTCATATAGTAAGTAGATGTTCTCATATTTTGGACAGACTCAGATGCTGTGAATTCCAGTAAGTAAAAACACTTATCTCTCCCACAGAGTATTTTCTTGGTATTTATGTTAACTACATACACCTTTCATGGTCATCACTGAAAATAAATCAGAAATCAGAAAAGTTTTTTCTCTTGCCAGAAGAGCAAGTCTAAAACTTCATTCAGGAAACATCTTGCTGAAAACTTAATGTTTAAGTTCCACCAATTTATGTGAGTGTATTTGTTTTTCTTAATAGGAGTTTACAGCACTGAAATCTTTATTTTAGTTTCTTGTTACCAGTTCACAGGGAAAAAAACAAACAAACAAACAAAAAAAAACCACACACAACAAAAACTAAACATCTACCATTCTTTCTAAACTAGATTCTTACAAAAAAAAAAAAAGTATATATATAAATAAATATATATACAATATATATATTTTATTTTTTGGCCACAGAAATAGAAAGTGATATTTTACTTACCACATCAGAATGCTGAACAAAACAGAACTGGAAAAGCCAGTCTTCTTCATGAAAGCTCTGCAGAAAGGTTAGGTTAAAAAGTGAATAAAATAATTGTTTATTTTTTAATAACTTTTTTTGTTTGATAGCTACTAATATTCAGAGCAGTTTATAAACAGAAATAAGATTTTACCATTGAGAGTACTCATGAGTGTACATCTTGAAGTTATTATTTTGCAAAAGTCTAAGACGTGCTAAAAGTTACCAGTACTTTTCAGTGTTTTCAATAAAATCAGATGTTTTTGTAGGTTTGCGGGTTGTTGTGGGTTATCCTCAGCAGGCAGCTCAGCACCACGCAGCCATTCACTCCCGAGATGGAGAAGGGAATTGGAAGGGTAAAAGTGAGATATCTCATGGGCTGAGATAAGGACGCGTAAAGCAAAAGCTTCACGCTCTAGGGAAATAAATAAATAAATAAATAAATAAATGAAAATTCACTACTTCCCATCAGCAGGCAGGTGTTCAACCACTTCCAGGAAAGCAGGGTTCCAACACAAGTCATGTTTTTTTGGGAGGACAAATACTATCACTCTGCCTTCCTTCTTCCCCCTCCCAGTCCTTCCTCTTTTTTCCCCATCTTTCACTGCTGAGCATGACATCATATGGTATGGGTGTACTGGGTTAACATTGCACGGTTTTGGTAGCAGGGGGCTGCAAGTGTTGTCCTCTGTGAGAAGAATCCAGAAGCTACCCCAGGTTAGATAAAGCCCAGTTTCAGCCAGCTCCAAAAGGACCTACTGCTGGCCAGAGCCAAGCCAATAAGTGGTGTTGTCTGCGCCTCTGTCAGAGCAGATTTAAGAAAGGGAAAAGAAAACAACAACAACAAAACAAACAAACAACAACAAACAAACAAACAAAAATGCAACAGCAGCTAGAAGAAGAAGGAGTGAGAACCAGCTCTGCAGACCCCAAGGTCAGTGCAGCAGGAGGGCAGGCGGTGCTCCAGGCACTGCAGCCTGTGGAGAGGCCCATGGTGGAGCAGGCTGTCCCCCTGGAGCCCATGGGTCCCACATGGAGCAGATCTCCATGCTGCAGCCCATGGAGGAGCCCCTGGTGGAGCAGGTGGATGTGGCTTGGAGGAGGCTGCGGCCCATGGAGAGCCCCCGCAGGAGCAGGCCCCGGGCCAGAGCTGCAGCCCGTGGAGAGGAGCCCATGCAGGAGCAGGGTGTCTGGGGGGAGCTGCCGCCCGTGACCCATGCTGGAGCAGTTTGCTCCTGAATGATGGACCCCGTGGTACAGAGTCATGTTGGAGCATTTCTTGAAGAGCTGATGTCTGTGGGAAGCCCCCGCAGGATCAGTTTGGGAAGGATGGCTTCCTTCCCAAAGGAAGGGAGGGACTCCACGTGTAGCAGGGGTGAAGACCGTCAGACCGTGAAAGAGCAGCAGAGATGAAGCCTCAGGGACTGACCACAGCCCCTATTCCCTGTTTTCTTGCACAGCTTAGGGGGGGTAGGTAGAAGGTGGATGGGGGAAAGGTGTTTTTTGTTTGCTTTCAGTTTCTCACTAGTCTAGCTTATTAGTCATAGGTAATAAATTTAATTAACGTCCCTATATTAAGACTGTTTTGCCCATGACAATAATTGTTGAGTGATCTCCTTGTCCCTATCTCAACGCTTGAGTCCTTCTCATCGTATTTTCTCCCCTTTTCCCTTTGAGGAGGGGGAGTGAAAGAGCTGTTGTGGCTCAAGCTACCCAGCTGAGTAAAACCACAACAATGGGATATATAGGATATCTCATCGGTCCCTTGGGGTCAGCTGCCCTGTCTGTGTCCCCTCCCATCGTCTTGTACACCCCCAGCTTCCATGCTGGCAGGGCAGTGTGAGAAATAGAAAAGTCCCTGATTCTGTGAAAGCACAGCAACAACTAAGACAATAGTGTGTTATCAACATTGTTTTGGTCACAAAAACAAAATATCATCATGCAAATGACTCTGAAGGAAATTAACTCCATCCTACTAGCTACTCCAGCTTAAAAAATACAGAGGCTGAAAGCAGGGTTAGGGTTCCCCAGTCTCCCAAATAGGAAACTGAGAGGACAAGAAACTTCCTTCCTATCTGCCTCACCACTGTGTTCACAATGGAGCAAATTCATGGCTCTAGCCACAGCTAGTCACACTAAGCTTTAGGCATTTAGCTGAGGCATAAAGATGAAGAATACAGGAACTTCCTGTAGTAGTAGAGAGAAAAGGTGAGTATTTCTAGGTCATCTATCTAATTTCAAATCTATTACATGTTAATAATTCAGTATGATGAATCAAATCTTCCCTCACTAGCTCTTTCAGCATTCTTAGTCAAAAGGAAGGAAAATAAAAAGGAGAAAAATAGAGGAATATATGGTAGTGCTATAAAAAGTATAAAATCAGCATTCTTTGTGTAGATCTGGAAAGACTGAGAAATCAGTTCCAGCACTTCTTGCAGGCATTTCCTCTCTTGGTGCAATTCCTTTCAATTGTAGAGAACGATGAGGTCTGCCCTTAGCCTTTCCTCTGTTCCACCTCCAGAGTGACCTATGTCAAGAACATTAAAGTAGATGTAACTGGAATTCCATATCAGATTAACTGTAAATATTAGATTAAGTGTAAATGACATTTAGAAACAGCTTGATTTTTATTATGGAAGAAAATCCAAATAGGTATATATTTTTGCCTTACTAATGTAGGAGCATAAATCTGTTGATTTTCAATGAGACTGTAACTCAGAATTTCAAAAACCATTTAGAAAAATCTGTAAGGTTTTGGAAAGTCAGAAACAATTGTGTCAATAATGAAAAGCTGTTACCAATTATAACATTTTTTCTTAGCATAATACTAGGAAAAAAAAAAAAAAAAGATCCTGTGTGCTCATCAAAGGAAAAGGTATATAAAAGCAAAATTATGTTCTTACACAAGTGTTCCAAAGAGCAACACTCTAAAAAGGCACTGTTTGGTGATGTCATGAAGTATAAACAACAACAACAACAAAAATGTATAAACAGATAGGAAAATAAATAAGTGTTTTAAAATGTTTGAATAAGCTTTTTTAGACTTAAACTTTACAGATTTAATGAATCTAAACTGAATAGCTCAAAGCTGCCACATACTGGATATCTTTGCATAAGGACCATCAATTCATTTCTTAAAATTTCCTGTTCATGGATTGAGGCAAATAAACTCTATCTTCCCTTGTACTAGTTTGTTTGTCTTAAGGATTATTGATCAATGAGTATTGCAGATACCTCTTTACAAAAAAAAAAAAAAAAAATGTCACTAAGCTACTTCTCCTTGAGTATTAAGTAAGAATGGTGTGCTGTTGTACTTAGTCAGCTGTATGATTCATCACAATATGCTTTTGCAGGCAGACATTGATACATCTAAGCCTCTTCTAACATCTCTGCTAGGAGGCTGTAAAAATAGCGTCACTAATATTTCATTCAGCAGAATAAAGTATTTGAAAGTTTACAGCTTTTCTCATAATTCTTGTTGTTTTTTAAGCAAGTCAAAACAGCTTTGTTAGTTTGATATAGAGGTTAAACTTTTAGAGTATGCATTTATTTATCACTCCCACAAATTGATGCATGGGAAATCATAATATTGCCACTTCTTGTTATATGAGACAGCTGATGGTTTGTGGGCCACAATTTGCTAAGTTTATTCAGATAACTATTGAAGGTGACAGTAGTATTACTCCCACATAACAGTTTTGGTGGGACCCTTTTTGCTTCAGCAGAGGTTTATCTTAAGGAATATTCATGAGATGTGAGCAGTTTTGAGAATATTTATCCATTTACTACTCTGTATGAAAGTACTGAGCACGCTGTACTCAGTGTTTTCCTTAGGGAAAGGATGAAATGTGGAATTCCTTTTTTAGGCTCCACCCAAAGCCAAAGCTCTGAGTTTATATTGCATTATTTATAATTTCTGTTGCATAGCTGGATACACCTACTACTAATTCTCCTCAGTTTTGTTCTTGTTTGTTAATTATGTTAAATATATACTTACGAGTAGGTTATAGCAGTTTAAATAGTAAATTCAAAGAATATAAAAACAAACATATTATTCCACTCTTTATTTTGCATTTAATAGTCAAAATAATTCCTACTCCAACTCCTTATTTATATATTTTTAAATATTTCCACAATCTTTTCAGGGTTCATTTTGCCTGACTTCAGAGCCAGTAATGAAGATATTTGAATGTGATATAGCAACTGAAGCACACGTTGTTAGAAGAGAAACATATATGTTAAGTGAGAGCTAGTCATCTCATTGCTAAAGTTCCTATAAATGCCTATATGAATGGTTCTCTAGACTCCTGTAATAGCTTGAATCAGTTCCCCATGCATAAATGTCTTTTGAGAAGCCCTAAGATGGCTAAGGGTTTTTGACATGGGGTTGACCTACATGGGGTTGATCTACAGAAGATCATATTTTTTTGTTGCCATCTGAAAACCAAATAAGATATGTGAGAGCATCTTAGATTGTTTTAGATGCCTGTATGTGGGCAACTGAACTGAAAACTTAGTTTACAGTATAAAGACTGGTATAAAGCAACATCTTTATGTGCAAGGAATAAAAAAGATGCCAACAAGGAGTAATTTTGGACGTAAGACTGTATCTTGTGTTTGCGTAGTGAACAGATTGTTCACACATACACTGTAGAAAAGTGCATTTAACAAACCTGATTGCAACATTATGTTTTACTAATTTCTGTATTTTAAATAGAGATAATGGGGTAATGTAATTGTCCATGATAAAAACAAAACAAACCCAACCCAGCCCAACCCAACCCAACCCAACCCAATCCAAACCCTTCCTTTGTTAACACACACAGCAGCTTCTGTTACTAAAACAAACAAACAAAACCCATTACTAAGAAAAAATAAAAATTAAAAAAAAAAAAAAGAGAGAGAGAGAGAGAAAACAGGATATCAAAGAAAAGACGGCCTGTTCTGCAGTTTGGTTTTTACTACTGTACTGTAATCTGTTTTTGAAAAAAAAAAAAAAAAGTCTATATTCTTATTTATGCTCATACAGCACAAATGTAGCAGTGAAAATTGGTGGATTAGGTATAATGATTCAATAAAGAAAGGCAAGTTACTAGGGATGACTGAGAAGAAAAAAAAAACACAAATAAAATCATGAAAATATTGATTCAAGTAATTCTGATAACATGCTTACTTACAATTTTGCTCAAATTCTGAAATCACATCAGAGAGCAAAGCCATTAATTAATTTTTGCTTTAGGAGAAACAAAATACATTTCTTTAAATGTGTTAAGTTCTCCACCTTAAATTGGATGCTCCATTAACATTCTGAAGTAACCAGTAGTTCAAGTTATGCTAACAGCTAAGGTTAGTGAGAACCATAGACTGTGTGCTGAAGAGGAAAAATAACTAACTTTTTATCTAAAAAGGAGAGAAATGAGACATTACCATATCAAGACTATAAAAATGAAACTTATTTTCAGAGTAATTGAGAATCTATTCAGCTAAAGCTGATATTTTGCTTATAACTAATGTTTATAACATGTTTCTTCTGACAAGGAAACTAGATTTATGCTTTAAAACACACACATTTTGTAATGGAGTAATAGAGAGCTTTTTTGATTTTGCCCTACAATAAATTTAATTTTCATATTGATTAAGGTTATAATATTCATATTAATTTATTTTTGCAGGGTTAACAGTTATATTAAAATAACCAGATCTGTCTATGGAACTTTTGTTAAGTTATAACAAGAAAGCTGATGTTTTAGGCAACCTGTGTGAGTCGTAGAATACAGACGCATAAATACAGTGGTTTGGCCTTTGTGAAAAGTGAATGAAATATTTTTATTTTAATTGAGAAATAGTGTATTGTATGCCACTCATGCTATATATTTGTTTCAGATACCTTGAGGTTATAAAACTAAGGAACAAAATCTTGTTGGGATCTTTTTATGTTCAAGAGACACTGAACTACTGAAGTTTATTTAATGGGAATTTGTTGCTTGAAAGGACTACTGTCTCTTACTACATGTGTTTGAAAGCAGTAAAGAAGTGATGTGGCAATTAAATCCAGATGGCATCATTATATTGATTTAAGTGATGTAGAGCACATACACAGAATTTCACTGAGGTACGTCTGTACTGAATAAATAAACACCAATTTTCTAAGGTTGGAATCAAGAGATAAAACCTATCATCAACAGGTGAAGAATAAATCATGTCTAATCAATCTCTTTGTTGGATTTACTGTCCTGATGAATTACATCCTAGGAAAGATTTTGATAATTAAGCCCAGTTATAAGTGAACTAATGACATATGATGGAGGTATAATCAGCCTCTGGTGAGTGTTCAGCTGCTTAAAAATCACTCCTAGAATGGTTACTAAAGGCTTTTTGGAAGGACATTTAACACAGTCATGTCCTGAAGCCAGTTTCATTCACTACTATAATTGCTTGAATAATAAAATAATAAAACAAACAAACAAATAAATAAATGCATACAACCTGCAGGTGATACCAAGATTAAAGTCTTCCAAAAACGTTTGAAAACCTGACCTCACATTGATCTTAGAGTATCTGGGGACTGGGGGACAGAGGGGAGGGGAAGGTTAGAAATCTAGGTGCTGAAACACAAGGCTTAGATGGAAACACATAAGCAAATTACCCATGAGTATTGCTATAATTAATAATCACAGATTTATATGTCCCATGGCAAATGCGAGGCAATTTGAATTAACTTCTTACTGATTCAAGAAAGGACAAACTATTCCAGATTTGTAATTTCTGTGACTAAGAATAGAAATTTCAACAGATGTGCAGTGCCTTTTTGGGAACAAGTTCAGCTAGAAATATAGTTAAGCACTGATAAACATTACTTCAGATATCTTTACATCTCACTGAAGAGTTGTAACTTCTGAGAATTAGGCAGACATCTTCTGCTAATTGTGTAGGTGCACTGAACTCTAACTGGGCTGATGATTAAATAGGTTTTCCAAGATTTATTCCATTTTAATATTTGCATCATTCCAGTTAGTTTTTCCATTTCTCTTCAATTTCTATTGTGAAATACCAAGGGAAAAGGAGGGTTAAAGCAAAACAAAACAAACAATAACAAAAAAATCATCATCAACAACAACAACAACAAAACAGCTGAAGTCTGTCCTTGATTGGTCAGGTATTTTCCTTTCTGGCTCCAAGCAGGTCATTCCCTATAGCTTTAGATGCACAAGTCCCCTTGGCTTTTGCCCAGGGAACAATCTCAATTTCTGGAATGAATGGTATAGACTGACTTGCCTGTGCTGTGGATGGCTAGCTTCTTCTGGAGCAAACAGCTCAATTCACACTGTAGAAACACTTAATTTCTTATGCTGTAAACCTTAGTATTTACTTACAGGCCCACAGGTTTCAGTGATACCTCTCAGATAAACTTATACCTGGCATTATAATTTTCTTTACTTACATGTTACATATATGTCACCATATTTCTCATCCAGGTCTTTATTTTAACTTATTTTAGGAGTTATTTATTACATTTTCTATTGTTGGCATTTTATGTCTGAAACCCACAATATGCAGCTGTCCTGTCCTGTTACTGTCACTTGTCCTGTCTTTTCTTTTTTTTTGTCCATAAGTTGAATTCAGTTTAAGAGAAAATTATAACATGCACAATAGCCTCAGATTAAACATTTAAGCATTCTAGTGTCTTCTACTTTTAAGTTCTTAACTATAATTTTGTATGTCTTTAATATGAAATGGAATCTGATCAGTTTAAATTCTCTGCTTTCAGTTTCTCCTTAAATCCTACAGAATAATCCAGCCCACCAGTTCTTTTTTTAGGTAGAAGTCATTGGAACATTGCTAACGTCTGGGGAAGGAGTGCGGGGGTGTAATCTAGAAAGTTGTACCAATTTCACACTTACAATATCGGAACTGGTGGTAACTTCCAAGTTTTGCTTTTGGCACTTTGGAAATCTCAGGAGAGTAGGAAGTCACCAAGCAGTACACCAGTCAGAAAGTTGTGACTGCGTCTGTTTCTGTGTTTTCACCTTTGCACCACTTTTGCTAACGAGCATCTGAATAATTAAGGGACAGGCTTTATGGAGGTGGCAGTAGGAATTAGAACAGATTTTTGTTAATACTGAGTGCCAATAGTAAGATGGCACTGAATAGTTGCAGTTGGCTTTTCTGGCTCATCATGCTTCTCAGCTTTACTAAAAGTTGTATATTCTGTTTCCATATCTTTCAAACACTAATAGGAATGGATATTCAAGCAATCCTTTAATAAGCATGTATAATACATAAGTTTCTCCCTTCTGAGTTACAATTAGAAACAGATGTAGCTGGACTGACTGTATCTTTCAGTTTGGGGATTTGGGAAAATCAGAAAGAGGAACAAAAAAGCTAATGTATTTTCGGAAAATCTTCTAAAAAATAGCAAATAGAAGAATTATTTACTCTACACCTTAGTTCCTAGTGCCCTATATCAGATCTATCTTCCTGTAACAGTGAAGATCTGTATCCCCCGTCTCTTGCTTGGCCAAAACCACCCAAATGTTTACCCTGTTCACCAGTATTCCTTTGGGTCACTTGTGAGCAATGCTCCCTGTCACCCCCATGAGGTTTACAGGCACTGAGTACACCAAGAACACAAGTGTCACCTCTGACATCTTGTTTTGAATTTGTCAGAGTATTCAGTGTGCAGTTAAACCAATCTGCCATGTGTTCATAAATGACATCAGTGTACCAATGCTGTATTGCTATTTTGAAGGATATAAAGTCCTCCACCCCTCCCAAGAAACTGGTGTCAAATCTCCTAAGCAACCTGCTATGATTCATTTACTTTATCTGTGCCTTCCATTAGCCTTCATGACCTGCTGCCCAAGGACATTGTGAGTGGTATACTGCAGTGGTACCTCCTTGTGCACAGCAGAAATACACTTGTCCACAGTAATCTCAGGTCGATTTAGAGTCGTTTTGTTTACTGATAGTATCATTATTTACACAAAGAAATAGTCTACATCAATGACAGAACTGGTAAAATAAGTTGTGTCTTACTGTAGCTTGATTTGAGATCAAAATCCTTCTCGTTCTGCTGCATGTCTATTCTCATCTCCACATCCCAAATAGCATTACATGCTAGTGCAGTGAGTTGGTACCGTGAACACCTCACAAAAGCTGATCCACAGATTCCCAACTCACAGCTATCATTATTTTTATTAGCTATCTTCAATTCTGAGAAGTCAGCATCTGTCCTGCAGGCTCACCTTTCTCCCTGTATTACTGTCTCCTGCTCAGGATTGCAACCTGCAACTCAATTTTCCTCTTCAGTAACACAAGATATCTATGTGCACTTGCCACTAACTACATGAAAAGGAGAAAGAGCTCATCTTACTGAGCAGGATCCAGGCATTGGAACCAGAGGGGCTGGGAAAAAGTGGTAGAAAAGTACTTAGTATTGTTACTGACAGGCTAAGGTACTTTCACAGAGAAGTTCAAAAAGGAAAAGTGTATTCTCCCTCAAAATTTGTAGTCCTGAGATCCTCCTTAAAATTCTACAATCTCTCCCAATTTAATTTGCAGTTCAGCACGTAAATAGATGTAGATATGTGTGTATGTACACAGAAGTATGATTCAGACACAGCCTTGCAGTGTAACTGTAAAAAGCATCTTGGCAAAATTTGATATCCACATTTGGATGAAGTCTGTACCACTATGGATTTGTTTTAAAGAAGGGAAAACAAACAAACAAAACAAACAACAACAAGAACCAACAATCTGGAATTAAGCTTTCTTTAGGAGTTCAGAACACTTTGACTATGCAACCAACCTGTTTACCATGAAGTGAAAAAACTTTTGCTCCATTTGGAGAGTAAACTTACTTCTCTCTAAGTCCATAAAACATGTGATGATATAACATATTTATAAAGAGGGAACTGAACTTTTATAGTCAGCTTTTCTTATTTATTGACGTTTTCCAGCTTTATTAACATCAGGGTATGTTTTCTTGCTGTTTAATCTACATCACTGAAATCCTAGCAAGAAGCAATTCTTTAATGAGCATATAGGTTTCTCCTTTTTAAGATACAGTTAGATAGCTAAGTAAACAATCAATCTCTAAATCAACTTCTTTCGCAGTTCAGCATATTTTCTCAGGAATCAGCATGATTTCTGCCATAACTAGTTAATGAACCAGTACTTCAAAGTCATTTTATTTCTCGATATTTTTGTCACTGGTATGTAGGCCATTGCAACTAACGCATAACTGTGACCAAGTGTACCAGAAGGAAAAATAAAATAATAATAATAATAAAAAAAATGCCTATATAGATGTATGTAGCCAGCAATGAACTTTATACAAGCTTAAAATCTTTTTTGAAAAAAAAATAAATCAATTACAGTGGAACAAACCTATATTTTGGTAGTTGTTGCTGTTAGATCTATGGTGAATGTTGGTCACTAGTAGAGAACACAGATTTCAGCTGGAAATTCAGATTAACCTAGCGTAAATGCAGTTTTGTTTTAAAAAACATTATCATTTTATAACTAGATCATATTAATAACAACTGCAGATAGTCATAAGTAATTTATGCTACTGCTTGTCCTCATCAAACTCATTACTTGCAAAGTCTTTCATCCCTCTCCCTAACCAGAAATATGAAAAATTATCCCTAAAGGCCCTCCTCTGATCTACTCCCTTCCCAACCCCCATCACTGAAATTTTCCTATAAAAAAAGTTAATGGAGAGCAAGCTTACACTATAGGTCCAGCCTTGAGCACCCATATCCTCCAGAGTAGTTACTTCCTCATGGTCAAAACTGAATCTAAGGGTATGAAGTTCCTCATGAGATAGCAGCAAAGAACAGGGAAGAAAAATAATCGTTACAGGTTGTATCTTTTATAAAAAAGGGAAATCTTACAACTCAAACAGAAAACAATCAATGGGTTATCTTAAAATTCTCACCTTACTTGATATGTGGGTCTTCACAAAGGATCTTATTGTGAAAGTAGATCTCATGTTTTTGGGATAAGGGAGATAAGGGATTTTGCCCATAAGAAGATGAACAAGGAGCCAAGGGTGACTGCAGCACAGCCGATGTCCTCAGTGATGGCATACAGCCTTACAGGATCTAAGCACAGCAGGCAGAGCCAATGGCTGGTAACTAGAGCTGGTAGAAATACCCAACACGGCAAGCCATGAGCCAGGGCCAGTGTCCTTCCAGGGGATTGGGAGCAAAAGGAGATGAAACTTTTTTGTTTCCCGTTCTGTCTAGCTATGAAATTCTCATAATTAAATGACTACTGGAAAATTTTGAAGTCTTCTAAAATGAGAAATGACTTCAAATATCCAGTTCCAGTATCTTCTCACACATTAGAGATTGTTTTGGTAATTCTGGAAGGTTTTTCTATAATAAATAAGAATATTGGAATAAGAATACTTCTAACTATAAAATGTCTCATAAATTGAATGTAAACAGTGATTTTTTTTTTCTCATTGCACACATGCAAAAACACTCCTTTTTCCAAGACCTAACTTCATTTTACCAATTTATTTATTTATTGCTCCAGTAAAAGTATAACATGTTTAAATTCATTCCTAGTATATGAGTAAAACTTAAAAATATACAGAAATTATATTTTCTGTTCTCTTATCTTTGAAAATAATGTGACTTGCACATTTAATTCCTTATTAAAAAGCTGTTTTAACAGCCACTAACATAAAACCTACTACAAAGAACAAACCCCAAATATTTTTGCAGTATCTTTTAAGACTCAATAGATAATCCTTTTACAATACCTGTCTGGTAATATGAATGTTGCATATGTTTAAATGCAAAGAGATATTTTTAATCTAAGGATAATTAATGGTATTGTAAATGAAAGCAAATGATGTAAAAATATTTTTATATCATTTGCCAAATTTAAAATGAAAAAAAAAATACAGTTTGTGTTTGAATTTCAGGTCTGCTGATTCTTCATGTTGAGATCTTGACTGCAGAATGTCTTACTTCTGCATTAAAAATAAATAAGTAATATAAAAATTTGATTCCTTTCCAACTTATTAGGGGGAAGACTATGTCCTCCTCTATGGAAAGATTGTTTCATTACCTCATGGAAATGGTCTAAAATGGTGTTTGTGGATCCTTCAATTTAGATGTAGTCAAAAATGTTAGAAAATTGCAGTCAGGAAATGCTGGCAAATAAAGGATGTTAAAGATATCCATGAAAAGAATCTGAGCAGGATTAAATATATATATAATCTTGCTCATATATATATATATATATATATACAATATATATATATATTCTCCTAAGAATTAAGAAGAAATGCAGTTTCCTAACAGTAGTAATACATACTGCATATTGAAAAAGTGAAAGTCTTCTGCCTGATGTGGTCCATTTGTATGTTTTTTCATTCAAATGGTTTGTTACCAGGTTTTCATTTTTGAGGATGTTAATCATGAACTTCTAAAAGTAAATATCAAAAAGCACACATAAGGTATATAAAAGTTATCAGCTGAGCAAAGAGCTGCTTGAACAAATCTTTGAGCTAGTATAAAAAAATAATAATAATAAAATCAGAATGCTGGAGATGATCCAGAGGTCTAAGGAAGAGTTTATTTCTTCTAATATTTAAAAAGGATAATACAGTCTAACTATCCTCACATTTAATCCTAACAAAATAATAGAAAAAAAATATGATAAGCACTGTAAGTGAATTAATGCAAAACAAAAGAGTTACTTGGAAGACATGTCTTATCAAATCAATTCATTATCTTTGTTTAAAGCAGGAGATAGTTGCTGTTTTATAACACAGCAATACATTTAGATACCTGCAGGGCTTTATATTAGTATTTCATAAGATTCTAATTAAAAAGTAAATATTTTTTCCAGATAAATGAAGCATGACATACAATTTTTTCATTATTTTTACCTGCTCTAGACTATGCTATCAGCATGCATAAAGATAAAACTGGTCTTAAAGAAAATATATAAATATTTTCTTGATTTAATCTGCAGATAATTCAGAAATTATGGAATCTTACATCTTAATATTTAATATTAATGATATAGTGATACTGATCTGTTGGCATAATTGCCAGTAAAGGGATACTTCAAATAATATCCTTTGAATACAAGCTATTACAATATACCTACTAAGAATATGAAGAGTATACATAAGGTATTCCAGGAAATAGCATCATGGAGTATAAAATCACTTAAAAGGTAGCCTACAATTTTTTAACGCAGAAAGAAGAAAAGGTAAAGTAAGAAAAAATACACAGTGTAAATCTATGTCATTGATAAACCATCACAAGAGCTACATGTCCTGTGTTGGTATCCTTTTTGAGAAAAGTATGAATGAAAAAAAATAATCTGAATTAGAAAATAAAAGAGAGAGAATGGTCTGGTAATTCTGCTTTAGAGGAATTTTACAAACAGGGCAATCTATTTTCTTTACTGTCAGAGAAGGTTAACAAAGGATCTGGTCATTCTCAGGAAAGCATTTTCTGATGGTACTCTACTCTTCAGTTAAGTCAAAATCATTACCTTGAAAAGTTATGTTTAAAAAAGGTACAATTTCTGACTTTCAGGGTTTCAGGACTGAGATTTGAATTGTCTTGTTAATCTTTAATCCTTCCCAAACCCTCCCAAAGCAAAATATGTAAGAATATTGTTCACTTGAAGTATGTAGTCATATGTGGTGACTTTTGCACTAGGCTGCTGAGCATGCCTTTCTCTCACATATGAAGACTGCATACGTCTTCATTATGCTAGGAGTGTTTCTGGCTCGTTTGCTCTTGAGCATGGTAGTAAATAAATATTTAATAGTAGCTTACTGAATCTTTGATGTTCCAAAAATATTTCCTCTGAGGCTATTGACAACATAAGTTCGGACTCATGAACACATTCAAGGATGCATAATCAAGGATGTTGGGCTGAACCACATTAGAAGCTCTTGACAAACAAGCACACCAACTAGAGAAGGTGTGAAAGGTGTGATTAATAAATATTTTGGAAACAATGGTGTTTATTATTATTATTTATTCTTTTATTTTCATAATGTGGCGACAACTCCACAGTTTTTGTGTTTGTTTGTTTGTTTGTTTTTCTCTTTTATGTTTTACCTCTGTGACTCTTGAAAAATATTTTGGTAAGCTTATTTATTCTTATTTGTCTTTAGTTACCTTTGTCAAATACAAGATGTAGATTTATTGTAGAAAGTATTGTTCTAAGCACATCAGGTTGGGAAACGGTTGGACCAGACATCTTGGAAGTCTTTTCCAACCTTATTGATACTATGATTCTATATTACTAATTCACAGCAGATTTAAGTTCAGATTTTGGCTTTACCTCAAGGTTTCAATGTAATTTTGTGGACAAGTCACTGAATGTGAAAGCTTTCACATTGCCTGGCATATAAATGTACTACTATTTACTTGTCTGTGTAAGTTCAACATTTTGATGAACTGCAGTTATTAAAAAATGAAATGAGGGAAAAAAAAAAAAAAACGACACGCAAAACTATGTGAAAGTAATTGTGTAAGAAGCAAAAGTGAACAGATAAATCCTTTTTTTCTTATCAGAGGATTTTATTTGTATAGAGCAATGAATACTGATGTTTAGATACAGCTAGGCATTCTGTTTATGCTACAGCTAATCTGTTAAAACTTACTTTAAAGAGAGGGAGAATTGGAGTCCATGAAATCGTGACATCATGATTTTTGTGAAGTGTTAATTCTGATAAAGGACAATTTCTCACTGTGAAATTACCAGTTTAAATTACATTTTGTCATCATCTACTTGTTTAAATGTGTCATTACTCTTTATAATGTATAAACAAATCAGCAAAATAGAGTAATTTTCAAATATGAAAGAAAATGAAAGTCTGGCACCAATGAAATACACCAGTGATTAAACAGTATAATATAACTGGAGGCTACTCTATCATAATTTTTAAGTGTTGACCTGGTTTTTGGCTGTGTACTCTATGAATTTATCTAATTAATGTTTACCCCAAATAAATGCAAGCAAGGAAAGGAAAAACTGGTGCAATATAAACATATTGGTCATATTGGAGATACAAGCCAGAGAGAACAATTCAAGACCCACCAAAAAACATTAGAAGGATACTGAGAAATTGGAAAAAATAAAAAATAAAATTATATATATATATATATAAAGATATATATATAAAGGAGAAATAAAGCAGTCTGCTTGGAAAGAAAGATATGCTAGCAAAAGTTTATAAATCCTTTTCTTCATATTTTTTTTTTAAATAGGTTTTGGTTTGGGGACTTATTGTCTTGTTTTACAAAACTGTTTTTTGGTGTTTAAAATGGCATGTTTGAACTGATGTGGAACTCTACTGAAACCTCACCACCTTCCAAGGGCAGTGTTTACTCAATCATTTTGAACAAGAGTGCTTCTTAAAAGCATGAATTCAGATACCTTAAGGGATGTACCCAAAGAGATCATGAAGGGAAGAGATGCAGATTTTCAACTGTTAGTTTCCAATGACTGTTCTATACCATCAAATATGCTTTTGATGACATCTTGATACTAAGCCACATCAATTAAAATTTATGCCAAAACATCACTGTCTGTATTGTTTTTCTATATTATCCATTACTGTAGTAAAACAGAACTATAGATTATTTGCATTCTGTTAAGGTATCATAATATTTTTTGGAATAGTTAGGTCTACAGTAAATACTAATACCATATCAGCTATATGGCAGATAGCTTTGAAGAAAAATAATTATAAAAGGTGTCCATGGTTAAAGGGATTAAAATAAATTTAAATATGTGAGGTATATTAAATAATAAATGTGTCTTCCAAATGTTTGTAAAAGGAATTGGATTAATCATTTCAGTCAGACATGTTTGCTATTGACATGATGGTACTGAACAGCTTAAAGAGCTTTAAGAGATTAATTGTGAATACAAACCTGAATCCTTTAGAATATACAGCTCATCAATATACATAAAATGAACATCCAGAACAAACATCTGTTAAAAACAAATAAAACCTTGGGCAAAATAAACCTAGTCAATTGATGGCTAAGGTTTTACTTCTACACAGCTTAAATACTGTGTGTGTAGAGACACAAGCTATTTAAGATCTTTGATCTTGAAGTTAAGTATCCCAAAACCATGTTATTGTTTCTGTTTGTTTGTTTGTTTTCTGCCAACAGTAAGCCTTCTAGGCAAAAAGCCTGAAAAAATTCTAGTCACATAAAGTCACAAGAAATAATTTAAGGGTAAAGTTGATGAAAATACACTATAATAGTAGTTTAATTTAGAAACCTTCAACAATATGATTAAGAGGGAGAATTCATGCTGATTTGAGTCTTTATAAGTGATTTTTGTTTGGAAATGTATAGTGTGGTACGGAAATGTAATTTGAAGTACATTAAAAGAGGCTTTATGCTTTGGTCCATTTATAAATTAGGAGAATTATGAATGGACAGCAGTATAAGATTATTCTACAGAAGAGATGCTGGGGTGTTTCTATTCAGATAGATATAATATCATCTTGTATCAAGCCATTAGCTAAAATTCTTCCTTCTACCTGATCTTTTCTAAATTCACAACTGACACGTACACAGGGATATGTAGAGAGAACTTCCTAGTAGGAATAGGGTGTAATCAAATGAATCAACTTTCCTGTACTATGCAGCTGTATGTACAGAACCCAGGGTTCTGCATTGTGAAGGTTCCACTCCAGTGGGCAGCCGAGCTCCACCACAACCGCTCTCTCACTACCCCCCCTCAAAGAGGAACGGGGAGAAAATACAATGAAAAGGGCTCAAGGGTTGAGATAAGGACAAGGAGATCATGCAGTAATTATTGTGACAGGCAAAACAGACTCTGCATAGGGAGACAGTAAGATTTATTGCTTATTACTAACAAACGAGAGAAGTGAGAAACAAAGGAAAGAAACCAAAAGCACCTTCCCCCCCATCCATCCGCTTCCACCTCCTTCCCCCGAGTGGCGCAAGGGGACGGGGGAATGGGGGTTATGGTCAGTCTACAGCGCTTCTTCTCTGCCGCTCCTTCTCGGTCATTCTCATCCCCTGTGCTGTGGGGTCCCTCCCACGGGATGCAGTCCTTGATGAACTGATCCGGCGTGGGCTTCCCACAGGCAGCAGCTCTTCCAGAACTGCTCCAGATATGGGTCTGTACCACGGGGTCCATCCCTCAGGAGAAAACTGCTCCAACCTGGCTCCCTTACGGGCAGCAGCTCCTGCCAGGTCACCTGCTCCTGCGTGGTCTCCTCTCCACGGGCTACAGGTCCAGCCCAGAATCTGCTCCAGCAGGGGTCTTCCACAGGCGGCAGCCTCCGTTGGTGCAGGGCCATCTGCTCCACCGTGGTCTCCTCCACGGGCTGCAGCGTGGAACCCTGCTCCACCGTGCTACTCCATGGGCTGCAGGGGGACAGCCTGCTTCACCATGGTCCTCACCACACGCCGCAGGGGATTTCTGCTCCGGCGCCTGGAGCACCACTCCCCCTCCTTCTTCACTGACCTTGGCGCCTGCAAGGCTGTTCCTCACTCCTCTCACTCTCCCAGCTGCTGTGTGGCGCAGCGTTTTTTTCCCTGTCTTAAATATGCTCTCACAGAGGCGCAAAACAACGTTGCTTATTGGCTCAGCTCTGGTCAACAGTGGGGCCCTTACCAAACATGGGGCAGCTTCTAGATCCTTCTCACAGAAACCACCCCTATTGCCCCCTTCTACCAAAACCTTGCCACATAAACCCACTGCATGCATACAGAACCTGGATCTCCCAAAGTCTGAGCAAATTCCTCTGGCTCTGAATCTGATTCATTAAGGACTGTTAGTCTTTTTCTAAAGTCAGTTAAGTAGATGAATAACCCCAGAATGAATGTGTCTCCTCATCTCTGTTTTATATTTATACCAGTCTTTTTCAGTCATATGATATAAGAAAATTTGCTCTTGTTCCTTCCTTGTATTGGTATTCCCTGCTGGCTTGATGAGGTGTCCTAACCTTCAGTATCTTAGTTGCTATGAACCAGACAAAGTAGTTTATCGCTTCCCACTCCACCTACAGGAAAATTAGGTGCACTATATTAAATTCATTTCCGAATTTAGGCACCTAGTAAAATCTGTGATTGACCTCTAACTTCAGCTTATATCCTTAGATTTTGGTAACCTGGAAGCAGATTTTACCTCTGATTTTACCTGGTATTATTTCTTCTCAACTATAGCCCTCTTCAAACAATCAAGGGTGAACTGCTAATAAAAAGTTATGATATCTGCTATCTCGATTCTTATATCCTTAGATCCTTATATTCTTAGATCTATAGAATTACAGATAAATCAGCCTGCCTTGTGCGCATTTGGAAATTTTTAAGTAAGAGATAAGTCATTGCTGAAACAGTATTTTGAGGAGAAAAGAGAAAGGGTAGGTTTATGTTTGTTTTGGCTGTTGCCAGGGCATGGCAACAAACAGTTGTTAAGATCATTTCATATACCACATTTCATCTGTGAATTGCTATCCATTTGGACAGCATAATAGAGTTTGATGAGAAGGCTGTATTGGCACTCTCCTTCTGTGTTTTGTAGGTTTAAAGGGTTTAAAACTCTAAACTAGAGAGTACTATTAGAGGTTAGGAATTTATTAACGTGAACTGGAATTGAATTTAGAGGGATGGCTAATCTTAAAATATAACATAAATGTACTCCTCTCATGCATTTGGATCCAAAAGCACAATAACTGATGGTTAAGCTGAAGCATCACTATACCATGATTAATGTGTCAATGGTTATGCATTTATTCAAAATATTGTTAGGACAATAAGCACCTTTCCACAGTAGGCAAGTTTTTATTTTTGTTGTTTGTGTTTGTTTTAATTGGAACAAGCAGGGATTTGTTTGAATTGTTTTATTTTTTTTTTCTTTCTGAAAAACAATACATTGTATTTCAAAGCATATTTATTATTAAACATAATCACCAGCTATTGTATGCATATACACTTTGTTGAGGACTAGAGGTGTTTTGTGCATAATTGTTTTTTTCATGCCAGAACCTTGAAATTGATTAACTAACTCTATCATCCTTGATATGAAGAAATGAATGAATTGATATGAAAAATGAAGTCAAATAATTTTCCAAGGATACGTAGCAAATTAGTTTTAAATGTAGAATGTACTTCACAGTAGTACAAAACTGTGTGTACCCTACCTGGATTAACAACTCTGACACATTTGAATTTTGTTTGTTTGTTTTTCTATTATAGTTATGCAAAAATATTATATATTCTAAAGGGGTGTGAAAGCTCAGGTGTCAGACCATTTTTACTAGGACAGAATAATTAAGTCTTTTAAAGTGAATGAAATGCATTGAGTTTTTGCAAATGTTATTTTCCATAAGTTGTTGCTATTATTGTTCTTTAAATTAGCTCATCAACTTAATGTACTTAAACTGTTAAAAGTTTGCTTGTGGCCTTTCCAGATAGTTTGTAACTCACAATAATCCTCCAGTATGTTTGAACACATGGGCTTCCAAGAATACATAACATGACAGCTCAGACAAATCCCTTCTTTCTTTTGAAACACTTTCAAAGAACTTTCAAAACACAACATACTTGCTGTCAAAAAAAAAAAAACAAAAAACAAAAAACAAAAAAAACCACACCACACTCTACTTCCTCTCACCTCCAGTCATGCTGAAACATGAAGCAGGAGTCAGTTTTCATTATTACAAGGCTTTCCAATGCAGAATAAATATATTGTTCCAAATACAATTAAGGTATATAAATGTTTCATACTAAAATTATTAAATCTGTTAATCAAAATTACTGTTAAAAAATAGTAAGAGGATCCTGTTAAGAGAAATACTAAACAGTTATCTTCTTAAAATCTCTTTTCAAATCCATCACATGCTAATAAGCTTCAGAGCTTTTGCATTTAATACATTTTATGAAAATAATGCTAAAATATAAAGGTCAATTCAGTTGATACATTTTTACTTTATGTATTAAGTTATGATTCAGTGGGGAGTAATAGTAATTTAGCTGTCTGTACTGGTAATCAAACTCAAGCAGCCTCCTATTACCTATGCTGTTTAGTTTTGTGATGTAGATTTGTCCTGGTGTCTGAGCACAGTCTGCGAAATAGCAGAGCCCCACCATGCTTCCTGAGAGGGAAAATCATCATGATTTGGGTCAAGAACATTTTTTTAGCAAAATAATTATCAGCTGTGCCAAGAATGGTTATTTTATTTACTACTACAGATGAAGCTATTGTAGTCTCTTACTCATTTATTTTATAAATGAGATTGTTTACAGGAAAGAGAGTGCTGAGCAAAGCTCCAAACACCAGCTGGTTGGTTGTGGCATTTATTGCTTCATCTTTTACTGACCAGTTGATTTTTGGACATTCCATTTCATATGCTGATGTATCGGTTGCTCCGTTACTAAAATGTAGTTAATAACGACAGCATCATTTTAAGATCAGTGATGCTGAATGTGTAGTATATATTGAGATAATATTTGAATTTAATGGAAAGGTGAGGTTGGTATAAACTCCTTTTGGAAATTCTGAAAAAGCAGGAAGATAAAAAATGGAAGAGTAAATTAGTAAAAAATGGTAACTGGTATTACCTTTTAATTTGTTTTAGTTTCAAGATTAAGAAAATCAAATCAGTCATTTACTTACCTGTTTATGTCCTTCCTAAATATACTGCATATTAAAATGCATTATATGAAATGATATGCATTTTTATATATTTTTTCACTAATAAGTGAGGAAAAATATCTGATTGAGAATAGCTTGACACAAAATACAATGCAGATATTGCTATCTTGAGTTTCTTAGCTGATCATGGCTGAACTGATACAGTGTGTTACTCTTATCTTCTGAGAAATAATGCCCCAATCATACAATCCTTGAGATCAATAACAGCATCTTGGACTGTACCAGGAAGTCAATAGGCAGTTCATAAAGCAGTCAGGTCAGAATGTGCATCCCTGGAAGTTTTTACTTTTCTCTCAAACCATCTTTAAGAATAAATAATTACAGCTATTTAGTCTGGAGATCACAAAGCCATGCTCAAATCTGACAGTTATGGTCTTAATTACTGTGCAAAATGCATGTGAAATAGGTGAACTTGGCAATGAATCACTTGAAACTTCACAGACAATCGCCAACCTTACTGAATTCCTCCTGCATGAGTAACTCAGCAGTACTGTTAGTACTATTAACAGCACTTGACAAAATATTACTTCAGTTCTTCATTTTTAATTGTATGGATACTCTTTCATCTTAAATTTACATTTAACAGAATAATGGTCAACACAAATTGCAATGGAAAAAAAAATCTGATATGTAAAAACATTGGTTAAGTGAATTTTATAAATGTGTCCACATCTCTCTGTGTTTATATGTATGTGTGTGTGCATATATATATACACGCATGCACACGTGCATATAAATATGAGAACACATAAAATATATAATACATGTTATGCACATTATATATCTATAAATTTATATGTGTGAGGTGTGTATATATGTACATATATAAAATTAACATAAATAAATAGATTGGAGTCCACAGGAAATACCAGAAAAGGAAGTATTGGGACTCTCCAGTTGCACCAAGGTCTCATCTCTCTTCATTCAACAATTTGTAAAAATTGTGAAAAACTGAAGTTCTAAGGCTAGGTATCTAACTTTCTTGCAGGAAAATCCAGCCTGTGGCTTCCATCTCTCAAAACACCGCCAAAGGACTATAAGAACAATACTAATGATAAATTGGTGAAATTTTTTATCTATTTCATGTGGAACCTCATTAAATGTAATGTGAAGGAATCTTCACATTAGGCTTAGCCTAATAATTAGTGCATTTGTTCTTGAGGGAGAAACACTATATTTTAGTCCTTTTTCTGCTAATAGCTGTTGACATATTTTTGCAGCAATTTTTTGATGTATCCTACATTAATAGTCTATGGACTGGGGAGCAAAATTTTTTTTTTCCTTCCCATCTCCCGCAAAGGCAGATGGGTTTAAAAAGATGTAGACAATATATTTTATTCTATAGGCTAGTCAATAACTTGATGATTAAAACACATCCCTGGTGTGTATAGTGATATATTTATCTCAACATATAGAGAAAACTATTAAACATATGCAGCCTGAATTTTTCACCACTGAGTTACTAAGTATTAGGTTATATGATGAAAGCTCATCTTCTCAGCCACAAAGGAGCCCAGAGTAACCAAACCTTGGGAAAGGGATGGATCTGGGTGTTCTGGGGAGGAGAAAGTGTGGGATAACAAGTCAAGGGATAAAAAAGACCAGTGAGTTATAAATAATTAACTGGTCTGTACATTTGTCTGGCTATGCCTTACATCTCATAAGCATAAGACTTTGCTGTCCACAGTCTGTCCAACTTTCTTATTACACTGTTTTCTAACTGTTTTCTGTTTGATTTGCACATGTGTATGGAGGTCTGAGTGTAGCAGATGGTGTTGGAGGGTCCTTGTGTCTGTGGTGCTGGCAACTTGGACAAATGTGGGTGTGAGTGAGTGTGTGTCCTCATTAAGTGATGAGGATATAGCCAAACTAGCCAGTGTAGTGAAGTGAAGTGGCCTGGGAGCCAAGGGTATGTGTCTCTCTAAAGATGATTTCCACTAGTAAATTCCTGTTACTTGCTGCCTTACTAAAAGAAACATAACCACTACTGCATTTTTGACCAGCTGCATTTGTAACAACCATTGATGAAAAAGCAACATGGACCAGACTAAGAATGCTGAAAAGGACATGAATTTTTAGACATTGACCACTCAACCAAATTAGGCATTGAGCAAGTAAAAAAATGAACCAACCAACCAAGCAACCAAGAAAACACCAGAACAGCATTTATTTTTAGGACATTAGGTAATTTTTCCACTGCCATAAAGATTTGTCCACTTTGTTTGTCCTCACAGATCATCTTTTACAGTTTTACACTTAACATTACCACTTTGGACTCATTTCTATGAATGCATATATTTTTTATTTATGATAAATATGTGTTTTTCTAACTCATTAATAACAAGACTTTATCGTATTTTTATGACATGCACCAGATGGCAGGATACAATTCTCAATGAATGGTCTCAGTGGAGCAAGTAGTACTATGTCTCTGTAAAATTATTCAGGCATAGTAGCTTGTGGCTTTTCAGCTATGTATTGGAACAAGGTTCTTATGACATGCTTATACAGTGACTATCACAGTAGGCCTCTAGTATTTTGGTCAAAGCATTTAGGTAGTGTAATATAAAAGATTACTAACATTAAAGCTTAGGTTAAAAGATCGATCTTTGTATTTTGCACATGTTTACATATTTAAGTATATTTAAAACATATTTCAAGTTATAAGAAAAATAAAATATAATGAACTTTTCTCATTTTACAAAAAGATAAAAGCTTTTGGCATTCAGATATCATGTATATATTTTTATTTAATAAAACTCCAATTCTTATTTTAAAATAGTTTTTAATATAAATAACTATGAACATACTAAAAATAGTATAAATAACTGAACATTTTACACACGTTAGTTTTAATTTTTACTTTAGATAATATTTCAAAGCCAACGTAGTATGTAAACAATGGTGTCAAAAATAATTTCTCTGTGCATCAGGAGTCTAGAAACCTCATATATGAAAATGTAATGTTTACAGATACACTGAAAATTAACAACGGAGTGAAAAGAAGGTGCTTATTTAATATCAGTGATCGAACTCTGTATTTCAGATATTTGCATTTTTCTTCATCCAAAATTTCACTTTTTTTTAGCCTTTTTTAGTAAGTATTCTTTGTTATGCTAATAATTATCACCTTTTGCAGCAATATTAAAAATAAACTTTTTTTTTTTTTTCTAGATATCAGTAAATATCATAAATACAGTAGTGTATTGATAATAAAATTAGTGTACATTGACAATTTTACACCGCAAATTCGTGAAGCGTTCCATATTTTTTGGAAGGCTCTGCAGGAGGATCTGGATAGGCTGCACCGATGGGCTGAGGTCAACTGCATGAAGTTCAACAAGGCCAAGTGCCGGGTCCTCCACCTGGGGTGCAATAACCCCAAGCAGAGCTGCAGGCTGGGAGATGAGTGGTTGGAGAGCTGCCAGGCAGAGAAGGACCTGGGAGTGATGGTTGATAGTTGGCTGAATATGAGCCAGCAGTGTGCTCAGGTGGCCAAGAAGGCCAACGGCATCCTGGCTTGCATAAGAAACAGTGTGACCAGCAGGGCTAGGGAGGTGATCGTCCCCCTCTACTCAGCTCTGGTGAGGCCGCACCTCGAGTACTGTATTCAGTT
Organism: Aythya marila; assembly: GCF_965140915.1. NCBI lineage: Eukaryota > Metazoa > Chordata > Aves > Anseriformes > Anatidae > Aythya > Aythya marila. The sequence goes on along the minus strand of NC_139042.1, from coordinate 40,840,040 downwards.
TTGGGCCCCTTGCTACAAGAAGGACATGGAGGTGCTTGAGCGGGTGCAGAGAAGGGCGACGAAGCTGGTGAGGGGCCTGGAGAACAAGTCCTACGAGGAGCGGCTGAGGGAGCTGGGCTTGTTCAGCCTGGAGAAAAGGAGGCTCAGGGGTGACCTTATTGCTCTTTACAGATACCTTAAAGGAGGCTGTAGCGAGGTGGGGGTTGGTCTGTTCTCCCATGTGCCTGGTGACAGGACGAGGCGGAATGGGCTTAAGTTGCGCCAGGGGAGTTTTAGGTTGGAAGTTAGGAAGAACTTCTTTACCGAAAGGGTTGTTAGACATTGGAACAGGCTGCCCAGGGAAGTGGTGGAGTCACCATCCCTGGAAGTCTTTAAAAGACGTTTAGATGTAGAGCTTAGGGATATGGTTTAGTGGGGACTGCTAGCGTTAGTTCAGAGGTTGGACTCGATGATCTTGAGGTCTCTTCCAACCTAGAAATTCTGTGATTCTGTGATTCTAATTTTCAGGTTGATCCATTTACTAGGATTACATTGCAACATAGTCAAAGATCATACCCAAATTTATGGGGTGCAGTCTGATTTTCAAAATACTTTTCAACTCAATTACCATTGTCTTACCTTTAATTAGTTGTCTTTTGTGGACAAATAACCTTTCACTGATTTTGATTAGTCAGCATTTTGTTCTGTTAAAGCTAAATTATTCATTCAAGTCTTTTTAAACATTGGGATTTCTCCTAATAGTACCTTTTTGTTTAGAACTTGGCAATTATTTAATCAAGGTTTGCAGTTAAAGAGATAAAGTAGTACACAAGTCTGTTGTCTAATACTCCCCATAAATCAGCCAAAAAATTATGTTTTCCCCTTCCTTCAAATGAAAATAGTTTCACTTTTTTTTTTTTTTTTTTTTTTTTTTAAAGAATTATTATCTTCTTTCAGTCTAAATTTTAGAAATTGTTTTATTACTAGAACCAAAGTATCTTTGAGTATTACAGTTGTATCAACTTGTAACAATATTGAGTTAGGATTTGCAGTTGACCAGGTAATTGAAAACATTTAACCATCGAGGTAAATTTTTGGTATTTGATTTGTAACATAAGAAGAACATGGAATAAATATGGCATTGAGTTTATTGTTTAAATTAAACTTATTCTGCTTTTCAGCAACATTGCTGAAAATTCATGATAATGGATTAAATGATCTCCTGAAGTTTTTTGGCCTGAAATGCTTGTGAAATTATGCACTAAAATAGTTTTTTCTTAATCTCTATTTTTATTCTCTTTCTAAATGAAAACAGAAAAGGCAAAACAAAACAAAAACAACAACAAAAGCACCTTTTAGTCCTTTTTATTTTGTACAGAATGACATTATCTTTGCAATTTTTTTAGTTATATACTAGTGCATAGCCGTACATATATATGACATAATAATATATATCTATTAAATTAAACACATGATTGTAAAGATATCAGAATTTCCTTAAGGAAGATAACCAAATCATATTTGAAAACTAAGGAACATATTAATTATGCATCTTTAAAAAAAAAAAGAAATCTGATACAAAGACAGAATATAACGGCAAGCATGACCATTGGAAGTTATAATTTTTTTACAGGTTAGGTAACCTGTTTGTGTTTGGCAAGCTGAGTAAGTACAAGCTTGGAAGGAGCTGAGATTGGACTGCTTCATCTATTTATTTATTTATTTATTTATCTCCAGTATAACCTTTGAAATAAACTCAGATGATGTCTTGTCAGTCAGTGATGTTATTTTAAGTAGGTAAGGTGCTTAGCTAGAAGGAATAAGCAGTATTTTGCAATATGTTACTGTTAACATGTTATGATTGAGAGATTTCATATCATTGCAGAATAAATGAGTCCCTTTTTCTGACAGTGAGAAAATGATTATGTCACGCACAATGGAAATGATTCAATGAAATATGATTTTTGGAAATCTGTGGCCTGTCAATGTAGCATAATGCATATTTGACAGATGTCTAAACACAACAGCTGAGAAAACCAGAAATTAACATCCATGCACATGTTGACATTTTTAATTGAATATTCCATCATAGCAAAGCTTGGCAGAAAGCAAAATCATTCACAAGTGTAGTTCATTAATAAAAGTCAGTCTCATATATAACTGTACTTAATTTCATGCCATATATTAAGTAACAATTATGATTATCCAACAAAAAAATATTCTTTGCTACTTTATTATGGCCACATATAATCTACAGGAAAGATGTATAGGTTCACTGACATGTTCACTAATAGCTCCTATTTTAGTTTCTGGTCACTAAAATGTGGTGATAATTAATATAAGGTCTGTATAATTTGGAAATATATACATTGTAATCTAACATAAATCAATACGGAAACATGTGCCACCTTAATATTTCATTATCAAGGACTTCGCCAACTAAGGAAAAAACAAATCTAGTTTGGATTTAGCTGATGTAGAGTTAAGATTCTTGAATTTCACTGAAAGTGCCAGTGTTTTGTTAAGAAGCCATGAGAGTAATGAGTAATCAAGTAATTATCTCTAATACGGCTTCTTGTTGGAAAAAAAAATATTGCATGGTGTAAAGTGGTAGACAATTTATCCCCACTTTGGAATAACAAGATTGAATAAAACCTTTTTATTCATTTTACAGCATGCCTAATGAAACCCAAGGCATGCACGTAGGTATTGATATATCTGTTAAGTTTGTGTATGTGTATTTGTTGCTTAGATGTGGAAAAAAAGCAGGCAATAAAACTCTCTAAGCCTTTTCAGATATCTAGGGCTCAGAGACTAAGCTATATATTGCCTAATTGCCACACTGCCTTGAAGAATGTGTACAATTGTTTGATGTTTTCAACTTCTAAAAACTTATTATACAAGTTGGATTTTTAAGTAATAACTAAATGAAATTAATTCTACAGTTAAGGTCTCTGAAACCACACATTGTGTAAATTACTAATCTTAGACAACAATTACACTACTGAAAAATTGTCACATCTGTATGATTCTGAGAGCTAGCCTAGTAATTATGGCATAATGCCTTCTCTTTGTCTTATAGCTGCCAAAAATACGGAAACACTTGGTCATGACTGGAAATGTCTTCTCAGCAAAATAATCTCAACTAAATAAAGATTTATGACAGCAGATAGTGTCTGCACTATTTAAAGAACAACATCTGTTTAAATAAATAAATAATGAACCTACCAAGGCAGTGCACAGTGCTAGGAAGACATCTGTACCACTGATATGAGCTATTTAAACTACTTCATACTTTATACTGGAATAGTTACTTAAAGTGTGAGTTGTGTTTTTTCTGTCTTTGTCATTGTCTTTGTCCCTTTGTCTCTCTTTCTCTCTTCTTCTTGTTTCTTTTTCCTATTTTTTTTCCCCTTCCACCTCCCTCCCTCTCTTCTTTGTCCTCCACCCATCTCTCAATTTCCAGATATGGTGGAGTACTCTGGTGGCAAAAATTGTGCCACACACCAACAAATCCCAAGGACCTGAAACTACCATTTCAGGTTTGCTGAAATCAGATTACCCTACAGCTATTCTGATTTAAATCGAGAAATGAACAGTCTTAGTGATTTTACAGATTACAAGATTGTTCAGAGCTTCCCTACTGTAATGCAGACATTTGAAACATAGCAAAAGCCAGGCATGAAATTATGACTGGTTTTGTTGCTCCTACATATACATTGTGTTGAGTGCAGTTTCATTGTACCATTATGTCTGTGGCTTGAGTAGATTTAAAGTGATTGGAGGAAAATCTTAGTCAAGTTTCAGTATAGCTCTTCAAACACAGATTACCATGCTTGATTTGTTTAGAAAGCAATTTAAATGGAGCTGTGTCTATCTTATAAACCATATAAACCATATGTAGAACAATGGCTTATCATCAGAACTTTGACAACTTAGAAGTAGTAATAGAAAACACAGATGAAGCCAGTATATATGCATACATTCCATTTAAAGGAAAGTAAAATTAAAACAATCAATTTAAATAAATCAAATAAAATCTAAGTACAGCTCTAAATGACTGTATTGTTGCCTTTTTTTTTTTTTTTTTTTTTTTTCATTATTTCTGAGTTTGGTTGTATAAGTCCAGAAAGCACTTGTGAAAATCTTTAAATCTTTCTCTGGAAAGACTGACACATAAAAGACACAGAAGGCAAGGCTTTCATTTTCTGGACCGTGTAAGCACTAATATATTACTTCAGTAGAGCTTCACGTACCTAAGTAAGATTACTTTCTTTTAAGTAGACCTCAAAATGTCATTTTCCATTTAAAGCAGGTAATATGTCTGCATTAATTTTTAGTGTATAAGATAAATTATGTTGCCTTTATACACTTTTTCTTTTAATGCACTCAGCTGTTTGCTGTTATAATGACATTTTATCCAGAGAAAGACAAAGAAATTAATGAAGTACAGTTTTCTTTCTAATTTGTTGATGAAAGTGCAGGCAGTGTTGCAGAAGTAGTTTGTTTAAAAGTACATTTATATTCTTTTTTCTTGTATTAATCTTTACCTTTCTCATAAATATTAGATTGATCAAGGGAAACTAATAGGTCAAAATATTCAAATGTAGTTATTTATTATATCATTATTATAATAGAATATAATTGATATTTTAATGTTTCGTATTGTGCTTAGAAGAACAGTCATGACCAACAACTGTATAAGATGCCATTGTATATTTTCATTTTTATTAAGCTGTATAGCTAAAGAAATAACTAGTTATATGCTGCATTCAGTGATCATGTTTAAATATTTCTCTACAAACATTGACCCTACCACATTAAATGTTTTTAATGAATTAGCCATGATAAAACTATGTAACTGAATACTGAATAATCTGAGTACTGAATAATCTGAGTAATAAAACTGAGTACTGAGTTTGAGAAATTGTTCATAATATTTTATGAACATAATATTTATTCATTGAGAATTTGTTAATAATATCTTCATGTTTTTGATCACTTTACAAGATCTTTGGAAGTTCTTGACAATGTAGTATTTTTAATTCCTTTTTAAAGACTCAAAGTGAACTTTAATTTTTTGTCTTTTAAAGTGTAGTTGAAATAGAATTTTATTTTTATTCAAAAGTGAAAGAAATATATAAAGAAAAATCTGCTGAAACATAGTTCTGAGTTATTATTTGAATAATCCTGTAATTCACAGCTGAGCTAATCTCTATAGGGCTGATTCAGATAATCAGGAAATGGAATGCTCTTCAAATTAGTCTATATCCGCTGCAAGTAGTATTTGAGGGCACAAATTCAGCAAACAAAAGCAAGCATATTTAAAAAAGTCAAGTAGAGTTTAAAAGCCAGCATTTTTAGAGATGCAAATGGTGACTAGGTTAGCCTAGTTTTTAACCTGGTCAAAATAAATCTTATTCTAGTAATCAATTCTTAATTTTGATGTGTTATAGAGTTCACTGAGACTAGTTGAAAGTGCACATTACAATTCTAGAGACTTGGATTAACTATTTTGGAAGTTTTTCACTTTTTCATATTCATAAATATAGAGTGAACATAAAATACAGACAAGTAATCGTTGCTGGCATTCTTAGAGTTGACCTGAGAGTGTAAGGGAATATGTGCTATTTCTCTTATGTCCACAGTCATCAAAGATATGCAGAAGGCATAAATAATTTTTACCTCTATAAATATAACCCATTTTTTGTTTCTTTTGTCTTCAATTTAAATAAAAAGTGGGAAAGAAAAGAAATCAAAAGACCTTTAAAAAAATGCTGTGATATAAGACCCTAGGAAATTAATTGGATACATAAGCAGGAATCTTAGCGTTTTTACAAAATACTACTAAATACCCCTTTTCAGTACATCAGTTATTAAGTAGATTGAATGTAGATACAAGCATAATTCATAAATCTAGAAAAAAATTTTCATCACTGCAGCTCAGCTTCCAAAGGAGACTTTGTTGCTGCAATATTAGATACTGGAATGCTTAAGTATTGTGTGAAAGTCCTAAGCAGCCAATATAAGGCATGTGAAGAAAATAAATGTCTCTCTTTAAATATGGCTTTTATTCGTATGTGTTCCTGAAAGCGCCTTCATCTACTTGGGAGTCACACAAAAGATTGCCTCATGCCTGTAAACATTCATGTCTGTTGTTACACTTTGCACATATCCTATGCAAAAACTCTGATTACCAAGGTCTAACTTCCCTGTGCTATTTGTGGTTAGCTCAATGGTCAGAATGCCCATGCTGTGGACTGGATTCCACTTCTACCTGGTGAAGGGAAGGTATTCCATACTTTGGAGTCAGCAAACTTCCATGCTTTGGAGTCTGTGGAGGAGAAGGAGAGTAAAAGTGTCTCAATTATTTCATCTTTCTACAAAAAAAATAAGCCAAAGTCAGCAGGCTTAACTTTGCTTTCCTAGAATCATAGAATGGCTTAGGTTGGAAGGGACCTTAAAGATCATCTAGTACCACCCCTCTGCCATGGCTAGGGACACCTTCTACTTGACCAGGTTGCTCAAAGCCCCATGCAACCTGGCCTTGAACACCTCCAGAGATGGGGCATCCACAACTTTTTGGGGCAACCTGTTCCAGTGTCTCACCAACCTCTTATTGAAGAATTTCCTCCTAACATCTAATCTAAATATCCCCTCTTTTAGTTTTAAACAATTCCCCCTTTTCCTATCAGTATGTTCCCAAACAAAACATTGCTCTCCATCTTTATTATACATATTGAAAAGCTGCCCTGAAGACTTCTCTTCTCCAGGCTGAACATCCCCAGCTCTCTCAGCCTGTCTTCATAGGAGAGATGTTCCAGCCCTTTGATCATCTTCATGGCCTTCATCTGGATTTGCTCTAACAGGTTCACATCCTTCTTGTGCTGGGGGCCCCAGACCCGGATGCAATAAGAAAATCTGAATTCTGCGTTTCGTGCTTCGTTTTGGGTCAGACTTCAGATAAATATGTAAAAAAATATATATATATACATCACAAACATAACGTGGTACTGAAATGATTAGGAATTAAAAAAATATATATTAAAAAATCATGCTTTTTCTATTGTATAAGGTGGGCACTAATTATGCCACATGCTGCCCTGTAGCTTGATGTAACTATATAGTGGTTTTGATTCCATACCTGCAATTTTGCAGATTAAGGGCAGTATTTAACTTCTATTTGTGTTTGAATTCAGAGGTCTAACACATCACTCTTGCTGCCTGTTTTCAGACTCTGTAGATAATAGTTGCTTTTATAAAGACTGTTAGACCAAAACAATATTAGTGGCTAGGATTTTATGCTAGCATACATGTATGTAAAAGTCATTTGACCTTTTTCATATTGAACATACTATGAAGAACATAGCTTAGATTATGAGCAGGGTTAATAAGAGTGAGTTGTTATAGAATATGTAGTCCTAAATTGTTTGCCAGTTCAGTTCCCAGGGTTGAAGTGATCCTGTAGCGTAGAAGCTGAATCTGTGAAATTTATTTTAGACACGATCCTCTGAATTCTCATTCTTAATTGCTGTTTTCAAAATTAGTAAAAAATGTATTGACAATTCAAAACAAGGTGGCAAAATGGCATACACTTTATGCCTTTTTTTCAGACATATCTTTCCCACTGGTTTGCAGATGCAGGCAGGCATGTCAGGACTGTGAGATCTGTGAGCATCACCCAAAGATGTGACACTCTACTGGTCTGTAACGAATAGCAGGAAGAGATATATGCTGCTAGCTACTGAATAGAGTGCAAGCTCCCTAAAAGCTTGCCTTGCAACAGGATGTTTGAAGGATAATTCATACAGGTTGTTGGTGGGGTGGTTGTGTGTTTTTATGTGTGTGTGAGTTGATTTCCCCCTTCATCAAGTGCAGTACTTAAACAACATTTTGAACTGGGATTTTGCAAGGAGTCATCTATCTGTGGTCTTTAATATGATTTCCATTGCAGTCATAGGGTGTTTTAAGTTCTGACATCCTATCTATGAAGTGGAATACAGTAACTATACAGTAACACAATACAGTAACACACAATATAGTAGTATTGTACAGTACAGTAGTAGCACACTGAAGTTTTATTGGATTATATGCTAAATAAAATAGTAATACAGCACTTGCTTTTTTTTTTTTTTCTCCATTACTCTTTTTTTTGTACTCCATGACCATCATTCACATACGTGATTTCTGTTTTCATAGAGTACCTATATCATAAATCAAATGCTGGAAGAAAATGTCTTGCAATAAAAAACATGTCGGCATCCTTGTTTATCTGCATCTTCATGCACACTCTGAATGATTAACTATGTCATCTAATTTACTTATTTTATTAATATAGATATAGCCATTTGTCATAACAATATAGTTCAGTAGCACCTCTCTTAGGCATAACATAATCCATCCATTCAGAAAATTCAGCACTGCTATAAGGAAGGAAGCAAGAGTAATTTTAAAGGTATCCACTATGTCTGTGGCTAGAATCGTGTCTCTCCTATTCCATAAAATGGAGCATGCCCTCTTCTCTTCCTTTTTTATTTTTTCCTTCCCTCTATTGGTATTCCCACTAGTATCTGGGGCTGCTCGTTACCATCCCTGAAGGTATTCAAAATATGTGTAGATACGGTGCTTAGGGACATGATTTAGTGGGAGTCTTGTCAGTATTAATGGTTAATGGTTAAACTTGATGATCATAAAGGTCTTTTCCAACCTTATTTCTTCTATGATTCTTTTAGGATCTGAATCTGCATTATTCCTACAGCAATTATAGGGCTAACACAGAAGAGTGCTACTATGTCAGTGGTACTGGTGTCAATTTTATTGTTGGAGAATTACACACCATCGGTATCTGCAGCTAAATAATTTAGAGGCAGAGTTGTCTGAAAGGTACAGAAGCTTTCCCTCCACAGGATATTAGAGGAGTCTCCTGAGTGTTTTTTGCTTCAGCAGTTTCTGAATATACAATCTTCAGTTCCTGTATTTGTAAAATTCTCATTTTGAGGGGAAGTATGTGCATAAATGATAGGTAATAATAAAAGCACAAGTTGTTTTATGTGCAGAACTTCTGAATTAAAATATTAATCTGATATTAGTTCCTTGTTATATTTGTCTGAAGCTATGCTCTTTATTTGCTCTTCCTTTGGCAGTACGTTAGTCAATATAAAATTCTACTGCGTAGAATTTCATGTATCTGTATAGCATATTCATTATTTCAATGACAAAATTCTGAAATTCAAGTCAATACAATAGAGTTGCATCTATCATAATATTTTTATAATTTGAAATAATAAAACTTCCATAGAATGTTATTTTGTCGAGCCAGTAAAATTTGGTAAGACCCTGTTATCAAAGACAGTTTGTCACTTTCAGTTATTAGCCTTAGTTATATTCTCTGTATTCACTTACTTGACTTAAAATCACACTTAGCAAAACTCTTAATCTTACTCATGACTAAGTGAATTTGAATTATGAAAAAAAAAAATGCAAAAATAAAATCAATGCAAAATGATTAAGAATTAAACAGAATTTCTGTTTAATTCTGTTTAATTTCTGTTAACAGAAATTCTGTTAAGAATTTCTGAAATGGTTAGCATAAGTTCTTATTTATTAAATGAAGCAAAGTTAGTCTATCCACATGAATTTTCATACAGCTGTATTTTGTCTTCAAACTACTTTTAATCATTCATCAAATTATCATTTCTTAAAAAACAAACAAACACCGCCACCACCACCACCGCCAACAACCATACTTTAAATTTTAATTGGCCTCACAGGAAGTTTATTTTTGTTTGTGAGAAGCAGATTTGGTACCAGGCACATGACCTGAATCTCTTTGTAGAGATGGAAGGACAGTATTGCGGCTGCTCACATTATTTTTTTCCCCCTCCACTAGGAGCATTAAGACTGTGCATAACAATATCCATTCAACTTTATCTTCAGGCTTAAACTCATTCCACTTTTTATGTTATTAAGGGCTAGCACATTTGACATTCACCACCTAGTAAAAGACAGCGTTGGGGGATAAGAGAGTTATTGTAATGTAATAGGAGAACTGTTTTGGTATGTTATGTTTGAGAAGTCTAAGAAATTCAAAAAAGTTCAGTGCAGATCATCATCTGGAATAAGCCATCACAACCACTTGGCTCCAAGAAAAGTGTGGCAATCTATGTTTTGTGCTACCTGGGGTTTGTGTCTTTGCTAGTTCTTCTCAGCTGATAGTACACTGTGGTACAAAATGCAATGCCATAAATTTGTTGAGCTGGTAAGAAAGGAAAAAGAATCACCTCTCATTTCCAGCATTGTAGCTGCTTTTTGGTTTTCTTCCTGCACCTCTTTACTTATTGCTACTTTTAAGCCAAAGGAATGAGTAATCCGCATGAGAACGTAACTTCTGCAAGAAGAAAGGTCAATACATCTCCAACCTGTCATATTTAACTACTCAGGACAGCAGTATTAAGATCTTTTACGACAATCTTTACCCTTTGTCCCACTTTCCAGTTAGCAACTTCCACTGTAATTTCTACAGTTGAGACAAAGTTCTTTCTCATTCAACTTAAACCTATCTTGTCTAGGTCTGCCATGAACAGCTACCTCATGAAATTTTGTTATTTGATAATTTTTGTAATTGAATCTAATTGTTATTGCATTCATTAATGGAGAGGATCAAAGAAGGTGAAAAAAAAAATAGTAATTTAAAAGGAATCCACAAAATTTATAATAATGAAATGAATAAAAATAAACTTCAGAAAATTGTGTTAAGAACAATGTATAAGGAATATAATTTTGGTGTTATATTTTAGAAATGGGAGGCCTTCAACTTATGCAGGGAAGTAGAGTTTAAGTTGAAATTGGAATGTTGAATTTCTGAGTCATAATATTTTTCATTCAATTTTTCGTAGAAATGCGGAATCAAATATGCTAGAAAATATTTAACCAAAGTGTTAAAAAAGTTTTATGATGACAATTCTGTATTCAAAATGAAGACAGTGTTTCCCTATTACATTATCAATTGGGTAATTAAAGTATGCATGCACTATGAATACTTGATGAATACTTGATTCATGTATTAGGGTTTCTTGCTTTATGCATTTGTCTGCCATAAGACCTTTGTAGACCATAAATCAACAAATTAACAGTATTTTTTTTTCCTTTTTCCCTTTTTATTTATTGTATTTATTTATATTACGTATGTAACGGGAAGCAAGAAGTATGGTAAATATAAGGAATTTAATATGGTCAGTGACACAGATTTATTTGTTTATTATTCATACCTGGAGTCAAAATCTTTAATAACTGAAAATGAATGGTTAAAGAGCATAATGATTTTGTTGGGACTGGGAGGGAGGAGGAAAGAATGCATGTCAGAAGATGCAGTAGCCTTACTCCTGGTCTGAAGCTAAACTGATTCCTTGCAGTAGGAATTTTGTCTACTTCTCTGATATTAAAAGGAAAGAGAGGGGAGGAAAGAAAAGCAGCTGGGCCATACTCTGATGAAAGAGGCTCCCTTGAGACTTGAACTAGAAATAGAAATACTAAGAATAACTCAGGGAAAGGTTGTTGAGCTTCTCAGTTGTTCTCCAGTAGGATATGTATTCAAAAATTGAGGTCTCCTGTGACATCTTTCCTGGTTTCTTTCTCTTCTTTTTTTTCTTCCTTTTCTTCCTTTCTTTCAGAATAGTATTTTACTCTAAATAATTATGCAAGAAGCTCTCTCTCCCCCACACAGTAAAGATTCACAGCCTTTTCCAGCTTTGCATGCCCTGTAGAAGAATATTTTGTTCCAGCAAGATTCAACACGACAAAAGACTGTTAGAAATATGAATGTGGAAAACACACCAGTAAATTTCCAAGTGTATCTAAGAGAAGTATATATTCATTTCTCTAATCATGAGGTTTCCAAGACCATCTGGAACAAAATATTCCTTCTACATGGGCATGCAAAGCTGAAAAGGCTGTGAATGCGCTGTTAGCTGTGTGGGGGAGAGAGAGCAATCCAGCAGATAGTCAGCATCTTTTCTCTGTTATTGCATAGAAACATTATTTAGAGTAAGAATAGGTCTGCCTATTCTGAAAGAAAAGGAAGAAAAGGAAGAAAAAAAAGAAGAGAAAGAAAAGGGAAAGGGAAAGGGAAAGGGAAAGGGAAAGGGAAAGGGAAAGGGAAAGGGAAAGGGAAAGGGAAAGGGAAAGGGAAAGGGAAAGGGAAAGGGAAAGGGAAAGGGAAAGGGAAAGGGAGGGAGGGAGGAAGGAAAGAAGGAAGGAAGGAAGGAAGGAAGGAAGGAAGGAAGGAAGGAAGGAAGGAAGGAAGGAAGGAAAAAGAAAGAGAGAAAGAGAGAAAGAGAGAAAGAGAGAAAGAGAGAGAGAGAGAGAGAGAGAGAGAAAGAAAGAAAGAAAGAAAAGAAAGAAAAAGAAGAAAGAAAGAAAGAAAGAAAGAAAGAAAGAAAGAAAGAAAGAAAGAAAGAAAGAAAGAAAGAAAGAAAGAAAAAAGAAAGAGAAAGAAAGAAAGAAAGAAAGAAAGAAAGAAAGAAAGAAAGAAAGAAAGAAAGAAAGAAAGAAAGAAAGAAAGAAAGAAAGAAAGAAAGAAAGGAAGAAAGGAAGAAAGAAAAAGGAAGAAAGGAAGAAAGGAAGAAAGGAAGAAAGGAAGAAAGGAAGAAAGGAAGAAAGGAAGAAAGGAAGAAAGGAAGAAAGGAAGAAAGAAAGAAAGAAAGAAAGAAAGAAAGAAAGAAAGAAAGAAAGAAAGAAAGAAAGAAAGAAAGAAAGAGAACAAATTAACTTAATTGGTGTATTGGGAAAATGTCACAAGATTTTGTGAAGGTTTGGTAGCAAGGGGGGCTGCAGTGCTGGCCCCTGTGGGGGGAGCCCAGCAGCTGTCCCATGTCAGATCACAACCAGTTTCAGCTGGCTCCGAAAGGGATCTGCAGCTGGCCAGTGGATTTGGTTGGGCCTCTGGAAAAGCAAATTTAAGAAAAAGAAAAACTGCAAGAGCAGCTGGGAGGGAAGAATAAAAACATGTACAGGAAACAGCCCTGCAGACCCCAAGTTAAGTGCAGAAGGAGGGCAGGAGGTGCTCCAGGTACGCAGCAGAAGTTTCCCTGCTCCCCTGCCTGTGGAGAGGCCCCTGGTGGAGCAGGCTGTTCTCCTGCAGCCCATGGGTCCCACATGGAGCAGATCTCCATGCTGCAGCCTGTGGAGGAGCCCACAGTGGAGCAGGTGGATGTGGCCTGGAGGAGGCTGCGGCCGATGGAGAGCCCCCGCAGGAGCAGGCCCCGGGCTGGAGCTGCAGCCCGTGGAGAGGAGCCCATGCAGGAGCAGGAGTCTGGGGGTAGCTGCTGCCCATGGGGGACCTGTGCTGGAGCAGTTTGCTCCTGATAGATGGACCCTGTGGTACGGAGCCATGTGGGAGCAGTTCTTGAAGAGCTGCTGCCTGTGGGAAGCCCCCACAGGATCAGTTCTGGGAGGACAGCATCCTGTGGGAGGGACCCCACATGGAGCAGGGGCAGAGAGTGACTGTGAAGGAGCAGCAGAGACGAAGTGTTAGGGGCTGACCGCAGCCCCCATTCCTTGTTCCCCTGTGCCGCTAAGGGGTAAGAGGTGGAAGAGGGTGGATGGGGGAAAGTGTTTCTAGTTTGCTGACAGTTTTCACTTCTCTAGTCTGTTATTAGTAGGCAATAAATTACATTAATCCCCGTATGCTGAATGTGTTTTGCTAGTCGTACTATATGGTGAGTGATCTCCCTGTCCTTAGGCCCATGAGCCTATTTCTACATGTTTTTCTCTCCCTGTTCTTTTGACCAGGGGAGTGAGAGAGTGGCGTATAACTGAGCTACCTGATAACCTGGAAAAATTACAGTCTGAACAAGCTCTTTCTTCTCTAACCCTACTTCTGTTTATTTATTTATTTATTTTTCTCAGCTACTAAAGAAGTAAATATGTTTTTCTTCATAGAAGCATTTTCAGTATAGCATAGTGGTCCCTTCTTAGTGTCCTACTTATTTTTCAGGAGGACTGCTCAGTCAATTTGTCTGAGGTCACATGATAAACTGGCAGCTAGTATTTTGTTTATGGAGGCTTGTAAAACTCATAAGAAGTGCAGATATGCAGAACAACAGTGGAATAATATATATTTTTGCTAGGCATACAGACTGTATGTCCATACACACATGTATAAGTCTGTACATAGTGTCTGTATTTTTTCTTTATGGTGTCCAAAGAATAAGTTTCACTATGAGTAGTAATGCAATTTATGATGTAATAATTTTTGTCGCCCTTTTAGTTTTCTCATCCTGTAGTATCACCCTTTGATCCCCAGATTACACATTATCTATTGAATGACAAATATGTCATCCACACCGGCCTCTCTTTAAAAATATTATTCTTGCTTAGAAAAAGAATCTCAGAAACAGCAATAATGCATCTCTGAGCTGAATTAGTGTAAACGAAAAAGTCCCATTTGATGTTCTGGTAATTTTTTTATCTGCTATTCTACCTGTGTTTTATAAAATAAATTTATAACATTCTGCTGAAACTCCCAGTATAACCCTCAGATGCAAATATAATTGCTGGTAGCATAGTGAAAAGCATGTCTTTTGATCACAAACAGAACTTCAACCTTACCATTGCTTTGCTAAAATGGTTTAAAGGCTTTATAAAACTGTTTCTTTTGCATTTTTGCAAATGATTGGTAATGAAATTCATGACTTTTGACAATCTATCTCAATTTGGTAAATGCAGTTCTGCATTTTATTGATTCCTAAGCATTCAGTAAACAATTTTTAGAGAACAATTTATGAAGTTTTTTGCGTTTTTACTTAAGTTTACAATAACATTTATTATTTCTTTTTATACTTTTGCAGATTTGCAGATGTTGCAGATTTTAAATAGCAAAGCCATAGTTTTTTTGTTTGTTTGTTTGTTTGTTTGGGGGAGGGGTTGGTTTGGTTGTTGTTATTGTTGCTTTATTATTTATTTACCAAATTGTATATACTCATTGACATTGAACTGTGCTGGGATAACTTTGCATGATCAATCCTGCATAAATGAAAAGGGAAAAAAAAAAAAAGTAAAATACAGCAGGATTTTGTATTACAGTAACAATGAAATCATATAACATTTTCTGAGTAAAGAATTCTTTAGTTGAGGCCAGGGTTTCAATAGAAGGCATGAGAAATAAATTCCAATTAAGTGAGCGAAATACCCAAGTGTTCTGTAAAGTACTCTGTATGGTGTTCAAGTTCTATGCTTTTCTGCACCTGAAGAATGAAAACCATTTCTAAATCTAAGCCTCTTTTTTCAAAGAGAAATACAGTTTAAAGTTATATGAATTCTCTTATTTCAAAATTTGTTGTAGTTGTTGTTTTTCCTTTTAATACCTATTCAGAATACAGATTTAACTACTGATGTTTACTATTTCTTTATTCAGACCTTTGCAACTCAAGAGTGGATTTTTACCTGTACCTCTGAAGTCCGTCTTTCCTGGTATTTTCTCTTTAATTCCCTGTCAGCATTATTGTCAGTGAAGGGTTTTCATTTTTGTATTATTTCTGTCCTAGCCTATTTATGTGTGTAAAGTCAATGACCAGTAATCAAGGCTGAGTAGTATGTTATTATTTATGAGTGAACAACAGTACAAGATGCAGGGGAGAGCAGACTAGATACCTACATAATAACAGTAGGGTACTAACTGGTATTGTAGATATGTTGATATCTTCCGATGTTTTATTTCTGCTCCACTTGAATAAATCTAAACTTGGACAAAATGACCAGAGGTCTTAAAGGTGAACTTGGTCAATATTACCAGTCTCTAGGAGACCTTTGGATAGGATGCATTTTCCTTCTTCCTTACAGTGGGATGAAGAGATGTTAAATTGAGGGAAAAATCAGTACACACAATTATACTGGGATTTTACTGCTGTTTTACCTGTTCTTTTAAAGTAACGAGGAGGTAAAAGTTGATTAGAGAACAGCACTCTTGTTCAAATCAAAATGTTTTTTTTTTTTCTCAGAAGAGGAACACTGTGTAGTCAGATGCTGTAGAGTTAAACTTTAATTTCTGTTTTCTCCCTACTAAGATCCAGAAGGCTCTAAGACTGAATTTCCTCATCAACACTTTTGGGTTCTTCTTAAACCATTTCTTTTTTGAGGACAGCATGTCATCCTGAACTCTGAAAATCAGTCTGTATAAAGTTGCTGGGGTAATTTTTTTCCCGTTTTACTTGGTATGCATTCTGGTTTCCAATTTCTTAAGGAAACATTTGAGATTATTGGTCATTTGCAGTGTTGATAATTATTGTGGCCCTTTTAATTTTTTCAACCTGTAGTATCCCTTCAGTATCATGGTCATAAATTTGTAGAAGGTTTGGTTTTCTTATTTCTTTACTGCTAACTGAATTGTTTAAACATAAAAAGTGTCTTAGACTGAACACTTGTTCTGTTTGAAATTTTGTAATGAATGTTTGACACCCCCACGGTAAGTTCAGGTTTTGCACTTACCAATTAAAAAAATTATGGAAAAAGCTTCTCTGGAGTCTTTTATGTTCAATGATTACAAAATAAGCTCTCCATCCATTCTAAGGTATGAAAGTACTAAAAAGTGTTTTGAACAATTCAGACTCTTCAGATGAATTTGTGCTGGGCTTCCTGCAGAATGCAATCAACAAGCGTCTCATTGAATATGTGGTTCAGATTTCCTGCACCTCGACAAAAACAATATAGGCAAACAGGAAATGTTGTTTTTATATCACTAATTGGTCATAAGTACCTCTAAATGCTTTTCATGAACTGGTACAAAATGAGTGGTCTTTGCTCTTTGAAGTTCTTTGGTTCCTACATTAACAAGCTGCCAATTGAATTTAAAGGATTGATATTGCAGACAGCATTTGTAGTGAAAAAGAGCTTCTCAAAAAGGATCAGTAGCAGACTTTTTATCTGGGCTTTCTTAGAAAATAAAAGATTAACTTATTGTCTTCTACTAAGCTTATTATGTGCTAGTTTTTGGGATAGTAATTCAAAATGTCTTCAGAGCTTGTTTTTGAGTAGCCATTTAATGACTTGTTAAGTGGCAGATATACTGATGAATTTGAGGGTAGAAAGTGTTGTTTATAAATGGCAAGCAGGCAAGAGGACAAAATTTGTGCCAAACGCTGTGTAATGATTCAAAGACAAAATGACACATCTCATTTCAGCCCAATCTAACTATACAGAACTAGCATAAAAACAGAAGTTTTTCTGACCTGAAAAGCATAGCATGTTTAGAATAGCCAAGAGGCAGGATTAATACCTTATCTGTTCAACTGTAAGCTGACTTAGACCAAATTCTGATTTAACGAACAGTATGAATCCATTCAGACCTGCTCATTCCTGTTGTTTTCGTTTCTCAGAATTGTTGCTGTTGACATGTCTAAACTCCTTGGAGGAAGAGTAAAAATGTGTCTCTTTAACCCTACCAACCTCATTTATTAGGCACTGATTTATTTCTTGTAAATTACTTGTCATTCTAATTCTTCAGCAATAAAACTGAAGAAGCATGCATACAGCCACAACAAAGCTGAGGGAAAATAATTGAGAGAAAAAGTTGAAATCTCTTCCCACTACCCATACTAATGAGCTCCATCTTTACATTTTTATATATTATATTTTTATATATTTGTTGATCATTTTTATATATTTGTTGATCATCCAAAGGTAAGAAAATAAATTTGGATTTCCATTCAACATGATTGGCAGTCCAGATAGGACAGGAACACATATAAGCAGATTATGTCACTTATGGAAATAATACGTTTATTGTATTCTTTAGGGGGACCTCATAAGAGGTATCTTGCACATATAACAAGGTGAATATAACAGAATTAAGGAAATATTATTTTCTAAATCACCAATTCATAACTGTTTCTGTTGATAAATGATGATTTCTCATGGTCCAATTTAATTCTATTCAAGTGACATTAATGCGGGTAATAATTTTAGAAGGTAACTTACTCTAATACTTGTATATGACACAGATCAGGGGGTGAGATACAGTGGTAACTGAGTTGGTTTTGTGTAAAATTATCTGCAGGCCACCTCCAATTATTCAGGCTTACAACTACTTTAAAGGAAGGTTGTGAAATGTAGCAATTACTGTGACAGAAGGATGAACTAGCCTTTCCTCTTTTCCCATGTGGACCCTCATACAATAACCGTAAGATATTATGCAGAACACCTTTGTACAAAAAATAATTCAAAAATAAATCAATGGTATATGTCAAAAGTAAATACTATTTTTCTAAACCATATTATAGTCCATCAAAAGTCAATAAAAATATTAAAGATTTCTTTTTCTAAATAACTGTATTTCATATCATAATAACAGCTGATTTTTTAATTATCCTTATGCATTTTTCAAATGTTTCCAGCACCAGGGTTGCCGACTGCATTATATAGGTCTATTAATACTGTTCTCTATTAATACTGTTCTCAAAGTTTATGTAATGAAACTGCTATGTTATTACTGGACATTATCCAAATTACTGACACTCTCTCACCACAAGATACATAAAATCCTATGGCTTTCATTTGAAACAATCTTGTTATTTATTTGTAAAAGAAGGGGCTTGTCAGTGTCAGGAATTATTCTGAATTACATAGTTTCCTCAAAGGCTAGTAATTGCTAGCAAATTTTAGTATTTTCAGTAAAGTTCTGAACCAGAATTGCTGAACTGAGTAAATTTGCACTAAGTAAATATGAAATATTTATAAAATGAAAATACATTTCCATTTCTCTCCCATTTCTTTTTTTTTTTCAGTTTTTGGAATTGTAGACATCATTGTCTTTGCTGGCTAAAGTTGCATTAATAAGCCTTTTAGCTAAAAAGTTGGTCTGTATTTTATCATTATGGAAATATTGCCAATTCATCACATATAAAATCATTTGAAGTTTTAATTTTATTTCCCAACTGGTAAAATTTCCATGTTTTTTCCATTATTCCTTTATCTTGTGGATGCATATTAATGATGAAATAGAAAAATAAATAATTCTTTAAAAGAATTTTAAATTATTAAAATTAAATTATTAAAATTATTAAAATTAAAAATTGCTAAAATTATTTAAAGTGCCCAGTCATATTCTGATAATGAAGATGCAGCTGTTGTGTCAACCTTAACATGAATGTACTAAACATCTGTTTGTTGTTTGTATTTGTATTTTTAGTATCTTTATCAAAGAAGAAAGAAATACATAATTTCTGTGTCTGTGCTAAAAAACAAACAAGCAAACAAACAAAAAGCCCTCTTTCACTGTCAAAAGACTTACAACTTGTCACCTACAGTGCAGTAAAAATTTTCCGTCTTGTACTTCTGGTGATGAGAATTGGGAAAGATGCAGTGATTGCTCATATCTTCTAGAAGTTTGCAATGAAGTCTAGACAACACCTAGATGTTTTGGTCACATCTTATCAACACAGAGTTTCTTTTGTGGTTTTCAGACTGTCAGCAGCCAGCCATCCCCTGTCACCTCACTGCGACATGGATTCGAGTAGTTCTGAGGAATTCTACCAGGCTGTTCACCATGCTGAGCAAACCTTCAGAAAGATGGAGAGCTACCTGAAGCAACAGCAGCTCTGTGACGTTATTCTGATTGCTGGGAATCGCAAGATACCTGCACACAGGTAGGATGTAAACACAGGATATTGAAATTATGAGAGTAAAGATTCTGTATCTGCTTATTCCTTAGAACAGGATTTTCTGTCACCCTTTATGTATGCTTCCCTCTTTTTCTTGTACAACACAAAAATAAGTGACTGCAGAAGGTAATATTTGAAGGTTAGGCCTTTCAAGGTATTAGTCTTTTGCACAGATTTCAATAGTTCAAGTAGCCCTCGACTAGCAAACTTTCTATTGTGGGTGTGACAAGCTCCGTGTTCTGATGGTGTTCATCTGTGAGTAGAATGGAAGTTTCTGAAATTAGATGCTGTAGAGATACAGTGAACACTTTTAGCTTGAGATCATGACACACCAATAAGCTTGTCATACATCTTAGACATGTATAGTAAAATAACACTGAACACCAACTTCATAGAAATTGTTTATTTGAATTAACTTTAAAATGCCTTAATTACTTGGAATGATAATTATAAATATAAAAAGAATATATCATCATTTTCAAAATTCTAAAATGGTCTACCCCATTCCTGGATGTGTTCAATACCAGGTTAGATGATGCCCTGGGTAACCTGATGCAGTGGGTGGTGTCCCTGCCTATGGCAGGAGGGTTGGAACTAGATGATCTTTGAGGTCCCTTCCAACCCAAGCCATTCTATGTATCTGGTATTAAAATCGCCAGTATATATGAAACTCTGCTTGATGCTGGATTGTAATTGGAATTTAAAACAGTTATTATTTGCTGTGGTTTTCATTTTGGCTGTAGTCTTTGACTTCATGCAGACAAATGAAAATGGACTCCTAAAATTTAGATTAAAATACACAGCATGCTTTAGAGTTTTAAGAAAAAAAAAAAAAAAGCGAATACTTTTGCAATAAAACTCTCTTGAAGGCTGCAGCCTACAGGTGAACTATTCCTTGCCTGTGCTTTGGTTTCTCAGCTGAGGCAGTAAATCCAGAACAGGACTATGGTTGCCTCTTCAGGAAATCCTAAACACAGCCAAAGTATTTTTGAATTCATACATTAACTTTCTGGTATAGAGGAATACAGTAAGGTCATCTTGTCAACTTGAATATTGCAAAGTTCTTTCTTCCCAAGTGAAGATGGACACAGAAAGTTTTACAGAAAGTTTGCATATTATATATTCCAACTTCCATAATGAGGAAAAAAAGAAGAAGTCGAATATGTAAAGCTGAGAATTCAAAAGTATTGTTCAAATACTAATCAGTAAAAGCAAAGAGGAACCTTCATTAAAGTATTTAAATAGCCCCAGTAATTAAAATGAATGAGAAAATAACACCACTTAACAAGCAATAACAGATTGATCCAGCTGAAGCAGAATCCATGTAGTTTCAGTTTAGTAGCTGTAATAAACATAGAAATCTTTCTTCTCTTCTTTCAGCTCTTTTCATTCTTAAGATTTTGGTTCTGTTCTATAGTGTTAGAGATTCCATTTTTACTGTTTCTTTCTTGGCCTGATATACTCAGATTCCCAGATGCAGCAAAAACCCCAGTAATTTCTACCCACTGAGCTGGTAACTGACTCTGCTCCTGTGTTCCAGGCTTTTTGCCACTATTAAAATGCATCTGACACCTTGTGCACCCCTGGTAGTTGTCAGCTGATGTTACTTTTATCTGAAACACCAGGATTTTTCCCTTATGGGTATATCAAGTACAAAGAGAATAATATTAAATTTCAGTCTTGCTGTCCGTCTACATTTACAGTGTTCCAGAGCTGCAGGATTTGCCTTAAGGTGCTTTCCATCAAGAAAAAAGAAATAGAGGGGTAATGACCTAAGGTCTTCTAATCTGTGTCCAGCTTTACATCCCTATACATTATTGAATGAATGGAATTTTGTAGAAAACATGAGAAATTGGTTGTTCTTCCTTGACAGTTACTTGGTCTGTTTTTGCTTTTCATATTTTCCAACACAGATGTGGTAAAAAAATAAAGCAAATACAGTCCTGAATCTACATTCTTAAACTGGTTGGAAAAAAAACACTTATTAGATACACAGGAATATTATAGGTAGTTTGCCCTGTTAAATATAGATTATTTAAAATACTCAACTATATTTTTACCAGTATATTTTTTTGCCTATTTTATATATTTTGTTAAACTGCATAGTTTGTAGAGAAAGAGACAGAGTAAACTGCAAGTTTTTCTTTTAATTAGTTTAGTTAATTCATCCCAATATTTTTAAGACAGCTGTTCATGTTTGTATTCCTCCCTGTCAGTAGTAAATTTAATTTCACATTTGTCATTTCAATTCTACAGCATATCTAAATCCTTCTGGAGCTGGGCAAATACCTTAATAACAAGAGGATTGACCATGAAATAATAACCAAAATCTGATTTAGATTTTCTAATAAACCTTCAGACAACTTTCTATTTGATTTTCTACTTCTCTTTAGTCTGCAGTCAAAAGACTAGTTATCAAAGAATAGGCCAAACAGCTTTTGAATTATGAAGAATTGAAAACCTTATGTTCTGAATAAACTGGAATGTTGTCCAACAAGTAAAAATGAAGAGAAGGGTGTTCTGAATTTTCTGTTTATTTTATAGTGCTTGCTCTATTTTGTTTTAGACAGGTGTAGCTGAACAAGCACAGAATAAGGCTTTCTACTTATTTTTACGTTGGCTGTTAACAATATCAGAATATAATTTTATTTGGAAGAGAACTATTAGAGTCTGATTCAACATCTTCTGTTCAAAGCAGGCCCAAGTCCAAAGTTAGATTGACCTGTTGAGGGTCATTAAATAGTGGCATCTGTGAAGGTTACTCTTTTGGCATCCTCTTCCAGTTTATGATTGTCCTCATTGTCTTTAGTGATCCAGCATGTAGATTCTATTCAGATTTGCTCCATGATATTTTTGATTCAGGAAAATCAGACTATAGCTACCCACATTTTTCTTCCTGAGGACAGACATGGAAATAATCTTTTTTTCCAGTCTTGAGAAACATCCCACATTTTATCTGTCAAAGAAAAGAGAACATCCTCTCAGTGACATTGCTCTTTCAGCCGCTCCTCTTTGAATACGTGGTCCTATGGACGTGGTCCTATGGACTCATCTAATTCACTTAACTGCTCGCTGAGTACATCTTCCTCTGTCGAGAGTGATATTTCATACCCTATACATCCTGCTACATAAGGACCTGAAAGCAGACTATGTAAACAAACAAAACATTGACAGGTCCTGTCTATTATTTTTTTCCAAGGGTATTCAGAAGTATATCCAGCAGAGTGCCCCCTCTAATTAATGTTTTATGGAAGGTAGGATAGATAATATTTATATTGTATTCCTAAAAACATATAATAAGACTGTTTGCAGAGCAATAGACAACTGGTATTTATGGAGTTTATAAATTCAGTAGAACAGGTTAAGTATAACATTTCCTGCACAAACTTTGTAAAATCTTATCCAAGATAAAATCAACCCTTTTGAACAAAGATCCTCCTAAAATTATTTTATTTGGGGCAAATTAAAGCATATTACAAACCATCATTCTTACTGAATGCTAATAGAAATTAATAAAAACAAAATACTCAAAATTATTGCCTAAAATTATGATTTTCCTCCAATGTAGAAAAAATCAAAGTGGCAGTGTAAAAAACAAGCAGATATTTTTTTAATGTAATCATATAATCTCAATATTTCTATTTCTATAAAAGTTAAAATTCAGTTAAAAAAAATGCCAGGATATTGCATCAAGTAAAGTGAAAGACAAAAAAAAATAGTTATTCTGCTATTAGTTCTTGTGGATCTCTCTATACACCTCCACAGTTTGTAAACTGTATCATTTCTAGTTTAATTCCTCATAGTAATTATTTTTTCCTATCTTCCAATAACTTTCATAGGAAGAATATCAGGCAAGCTCTGGCCATGGCCTGAATGCTGACGAGGTAATTTTTGGCACTGCTATTTACTTCATTTTTGTTCTTTTTTACATTTTTATTCCTCATAAATAAGGGTAGAATGTTACACTACAAGATGGATCATAAAACATTATCGTGGAGCAATAGTTTCCCACTTGGAGGTACCACACCAAACGCTTGGTCTTGTTATAACAGCTTTTCAATGCTTTGGCGACTCAAACAACTTTAAAGTTATTATTACTGAAGCTTTTTGTTGGCTCCCGTATTGTAATGATGAGAAGGGATACTGAGAAAGTAGGAAGACCTCTGTAACAGCCATTTCAGAGGGGTAAAGTAAATGACATTTAAATGACATTTAAATAAAAGAAGTAAAATCCAATTTTATTTCTGCATTGATTTAACATGTAGAAATAATAATAAAATGTAAAAATGTAATATACCCTAAAGAGAGAAAATGCTTAATTAATTTCTCCTTTCTTCTGTTACACTGTCACATTATTAACAGTCTCTCTTCATTTAATAATGTTATTAACATAGAGTTTTCAGTTTCTCCATTCACGCTGGAGATGCATAGTGTATTTTTTTTTCTCATTTTCTGCATTTCATATTTAGATTATAGTTTGTTTAAGACAAGAACTTTGAAGTACTGTAACTTGAAAGTGCCTGAAAGGAACTCGGCCATTGCTGTTACAAAACAAACAAACAAATAAAAACATTCTGACACTTTCTACCTGTATCCAGGTTGAAATCAGCCACTTGCAGTTGCATCTAGATGTCTAGTTCCAGGTGCAACTAGATTGCATCTAGTAAATGTCATCTGAAACACACACACACAAAGGGAGTAGATGTTGTGCAGAATTACAGTGATGCAAAAATGAAAGTCAAAGCAATCAAAAGTAAAATATTTTTTTTAAATAAGCAATAATCTTAATATTAAAATGTAATTTATTAACATTTATAAAATATTAAAATAAAAATGTAGATTTGCCACAAATAATTTGGATGTTTTGAGTGAGTGTAACTCACTCGAATTGCATGGTGTTTCAATACTGTAGTTTCAGTACCATACAGCTGCTGAATAAACTTCAAAAAAATACTGTAAAGAAAACAGCTAAAGTCAAGGTAAATGATTCATAGACCTTTAAGATTTGCATTGGAGAGTTCATTAAAGCCCTCAGCCAGCATTGCCTAAATGTTACAGGCAGCTCTAAATTCAGACTCCAGTTTAAACCATTAGTTAGAATTTGACTGCTTAAAACAATAATCAACGTTAGCAGAAAATAAATGTTTTAAGCTTAGAATCTACCAATTCTTATTCAATTAAAAAGCAGATATAACAGGGAATGAATTGTAATATAAACAGAAAAATCAATGAAAACAAAAAATGAAAAAATATATTAAAATGACTTACATCTTCAACTTGCAATTCTAACTTTCACTGCGCTTGGTTAAATATTGCAATTAAAAAAAAAAAAAAAAAAAAAAAAAAAAGATTTTGAATGGAAATAAACCAAGAAATCAAGTGCCTTTTTTTTTTAATTTTCAGTTATAGATGATCTTATCATGAGAAATCTTGAGTTGTTCAGATGATTTTACTTAATATCAAATAAATGTAGGCATTTTAGCTCTCCCTGATGTTTAAGATAAGGTGCAGGAGGTACTCCTACTGTGGCAGTAAGAGTCTGTATGGCACAGAAGGCTAGGGGGTATATGTCAAATAAATAAATGCTTTAGTATGGCTACTCAAAGCTTTCTGCAAGCATTTGAATTGAAAGTGAAAAACATGTTTGTATTTTTCCACTCAAAATTTATTTTTTTCATCATAAATACTAAAATAAATTAATCTGAACCCTTTATAGGTAGTCATCTCTAATGTAGCATAGCATTTACTTGCTATCATCCTGATAAGTTTAATAAATGTTTTTCAGCAAACGGCAATGTATGTTCTCTATTTTAGTTCTCTAAGGAGAGAGGCCCACTTTTTCAATATATTTTGAGTGCTACTACAGAGAGGTGAAGTTTATGAAAATAATGGCATCATTAAAATTTTGAGACAGAAACTGAGAACTCAAAAAAGAAGATAAGATGTTAAGCTTGGAGGAGAGCTTAAAAAAAAGGCAGAGAAAGAAAGTTGGTATAAAGGCAAGAGTTGAAAGAAACGGAAAGCACAATATCCTAAGACTGTTTTATTGCATTACTCAGTAACAGATGCTCATGAAAACAAATGTAGTTGCTAACATTTTCTTTCTTTTTCTTTCTTTCTTTCTTTCTTTCTTTCTTTCTTTCTTTCTTTCTTAATAATATTTCTTGATACTGAGAATGGCATTAATACTTTCAAAGGTATTTCTTGTATCCACAAGCAACTCTTCTGTTTTTATTTGTATATAAGACATAAAAAATCTTAAATTCATATAACTGTGTACTATTTAAAGATTTTGCACAAGCATAAATTGGCCTTTAATTCTGAAGATTATTTTTGAAAACCTGAAGTTGGTACTTCAGTTAAATTTTGTTTTCAATTTTGCCATGTGTGTAATGTTACTGTAATCAGTGAAGGTCTGTAGTGTAAGTTACCTAGGCACGAGTGTCTGATGGTAACTGAGATGCCCTAAGCCATCTGAGGGAACTGGTGCCGATGACACAGTATGTGGAAAGTCTGTGCAGAGAAGGTTAGAGTCTAAGAGCCATCTCATTCATTTACTTGTGTACCACCAAAAAAGAGGTTGAAGATCACATACAAGGACATGACCAAACTGAACTATATGGAGGAATGAGGAATGAATTTGAATTAATAATGATGCTATGTTGTATTGTCTTTGTACAAAGAAGTTCTAGAATAAAAGGGGAGGATGACAAATAGACCTAAAAAAATTGAAATGTTTAAGCAGTCATTTATTCTAATGACTTCACTAATGACTTCATAGATCTACCTCTGTACTTTCATCAGACCTGAGCTCTGTGTTTCTGACATCTCTTCTGATAGTTCAAAGGAGCTAAAACTGAACTTTTCTTTCTCCTGAAAGCTTTTTACCACTTGTTCTTTTGGAGTTATAGTGAATAAATGTAATAATTAAGCACACCAGTAGAAGATCATAGTGGATTATTTATGATACATTCAAATATATATTCTATGTCTGAAGATGTGTTTTTTCTTCAGGAGAAAAGCACTGAGCTCTGCATTGTATTTGTATCATAACGGATCTTCATCAGCTCCTATTTTCATCACTGTGACATTTTGCCTCTCTTGCCCATTCCCAGATTTTGATAATTTGCTTGGATTCATATTTCTGTCTTCTCTCGCTCTTTTTTTAAATTTCTCTACTGGTTCAAAACAGCACAGAGTTCAAAGTACTGGCTGTAATAACAGACACCTTTAAATTAACACAAGGACACAAACTGACACAGGTAAACTGTATTCGACAACATATTCTGTTATCAAGTCTAGCAGCTGTAGTATGTGTATACTACTTGAAATCTCTGGGAAAAAACAAACAAACAAAAAGAAACAAAAAACAATTACAGACATTGTGTGCTGGGTGAATACATAGTGGAAATGACAATGTCAGATTTGTGTAACAATCCTAAAAACATTGTGTCAACTTAAGAGATGCAATGGTTGAAAAATCATGTTTCAGTTTGTACTGTAGGATCAATAATAAGGATCAATAATAAGGATCAATTTACTGTATTTGCACTTAAATGTCTGAGAGACAGTGAAAGAATTAAAAGAAAAAACAAAATGGAATAGAATGTGTCAAAAGACATGGTCCTGAGGGGAAACAGGGCATCTATCGTATAGATGGTGTAGACTATCAATGTCACTTAAAATTTGTAACTATCTGTTATATAAAATTAAAATGTAATAAAACAGTGTTTGACTACAGACAGAAAGGAACTTTCTTGTTTCAGGTTTAATCTATTCTCTTTAGATTTCCATCTGCCTGTCTATGGGCTTGAGAAAATTTTACTGGTTTCTTCTTGTTTGGTTTTATTATTATTTTTTAGCTGTTCTAGACAAAACTGCCTTTATAATAAGTTAGTTTATAAATATTACTCAGATGGTAAGGAAGAAAAAAGTTATCATATAGTTCTGTCCTTTTATTTCTCAAAAATGAAATAAGCACGTGGTACAGACTGGTTATAACAGGAAGTATGAGACAACTTATTAATTTAACTGTTATATACTATACTCACTGACTGCTTCTTTGCGCAGTAAGTTTACATTTCTATTTTTTTAATGAGCTAATGTGGCACTACTGAATTGCTAGCAAAATTCTTACCCTATGATAATGGTTCTGAGTGGATATTTAACCCAAATTACCTCAAAAATTGTTTTCTGTTTGTTAACTGCACAGGAACAGATTTCACTTACAGAGTGGGGAGAAAATCACAGAAAAACCTACAATATTTACAATATTGCCATGTGGCCTTTTACAGATTTTTTTTATCTGTGTAAAATTTGTATCTTTTCAATTTGGCAGATACAGATATTGAAGTCTATACAGACATATATATGTGTTCTCATATACGAAAATTAAAAAACAAACAAACTGTGATTTTGAACTCAATCTTCTGAAAAATATAAAAAATCACTTTTGAATGTTTGAAAGAACAGTGGAATAATTCACACAAAACATGTTTCTGAGAATTCAGTTTTCAAAGATGCATGAATTCATGATACTATTGAGACTTAGTGCTTTTATGTACTGTTCAGATGACTGATACATAGTTTGATAATTTTGTTCTTACTAATTGAGATCTGTTAGAATCTATTAGAATCTATTAGCCTTTTACAGCCTACAGGTACATAGATTACTCAACTAACGTAATTTTACAAAGTTAGAATTGACAGATCATCCGGTTTTCTAAGTGTTCCATGCTCAGAGTAATCTCATGACTTACAATGGGATAACATATATTAATGGGATAACATATATTAGAGATACCACTCTTTATTTCTTGTTTTAAGAAAGAAGAACTTCCTCTTGACTCTGAAAAAGTAAACAATTCCTTCTTTGAAGGAACAAGCAATGACAGTGTAGAAAACTGAAGTAGCTGACAGTTTGTTGGCAAGCAAGAAGGAAAGAAAATGACTGTGAACAAATCAGAGAGAATGGGCATAATAGATAATGCTTACATAATTTTCACAGACAAGAGAAAATAATACCAGATAGTTCCCTTGGTTTCAGTATTCTTCTACTGAAAGTATATTACAAGATCCGTATCTTGAAACACAGCCATCATACACATTTCAATAACCATTGGTGAACTATGTCTCAAGGACTTTCCAGCCAGAGGTGGTGCTATCCTGAATGTATTTTTATTCCATAGAGATTTATCTTATTCCATAGAGTTTGGTCTTCCAACCCATTTGTAATTGAAATGGGGATAGACAAAGTATGAACTTCCAAAATAAGGAATATGTCCACAGTTTTAACCTACTTGCATTAGATACTGACCTGAACATCCTTGTCTTTACATTGGAGAGACATATATTTGATGGATGGACCATTTGGTGGATAAGCAGTTGGCTGGATGGTTGCACTCAAAGACCTGCTGTCAACAACTCGGTGTCCAGGTGGAGACCAGTGATGATTGGCTTTCTTCAGGGATCAGTATTGGGATCCAGTATTAACACCTTTGATGGTGTCATGGACAATGGGATTGAGTGCACCCTCAGCAAGTTTGCAGACAACTGCAAGCTGAGTGGTGCACTTTACATATTGGGGGAAGGGATGCCATCCAGAGGAACATGGACAGGCTAGAGAGGTGGGCCTGTATGATGAACCTCATGAAGTTCAACAAGACCTGACGAGCAAGGTCCTGCATGTGGATCAGGGCAATCCCAAGCACAAATACAGGCTGGGTGGAGAATGGATTGAGAGCATCCCTGAAGAGAAGGACTCGGTGTGCAGAGAAACTCAACATGAACTGGCAATATGTACTTGCAGCCCAGAAAGCCAGCCATATCCTCAAATGCATCAAAAGAAGAGTGACCAGCAGGTCAAGGGAGACAATTCTCACCCTCTACTCTGCTGTTGTGAGATCCCACCTGGAGCACTGTGTTCAGCTCTGGGGCCCACAGCATAAGAAAGACATAGACCTGTTAGAGCATGTCCAGAGGGCATGTCAGAAGGCCATGAAGATGATTAAAACAGCTGGAGCACCTATCCTATGAAGACAAGCTGTTACGCCTGGAGAAGAGAAGACTCCAGGGAGATCTTCCAGCAGCCTTCCAGCATCTAAGGGAGTCCTGCAAGAAAGCTGGAGAGGGACTCTTCCAGGGAATGTAGCGATATGACAAGGGGGAATGTCTTTAAATTACAAGAGTAGATTTAGATTAGATATTCAGAAGAAATTCTTTACTATGAGGGTGGTGAGGCAGAGGTTGCCCGGAGAAACTGTGGATGCCCCATCCCTGGAAATAAAAAGGCCAGGGGTTGGATGGGACTTTGAGTAACCTGGTCTAGTGGAAGCTGTCCCTGCCCATGGCTGGGAATTGGAACCAGATGATCTTAATGTTCCTTCCAACCCAAACCATTCTATCATTCTATGATAACAACAAAAAAAAGAAAGTACCTGAGTGTTAAAAAAAAAAGAAAGAAGAAAACAAAAAACAGAAAACAAAAAACAAAAAACAAAAAACAAAACAACAACAACAACAAAAAAAACAGAGTAGCAACAAAGTGTATTTACAATCTCTTTTTTTTGTAGGCATCTAGTGTTACGTTAATTACATGAACATGGAATTTTTATGAATTAGAATCTTCTAAAGTTCATGATAACCAAAGTTGAGCGCACAATCAGAAGGAATTACTACCTCAATTAGTCATTTCTCATCATTTGAGACAAAGTAAAGATCCTGTACATGTTCTGAAGCTGCACTACCTGCAGGTAAATCATAGAATCATAGAATATCCTGAGTTGGAAGGGACCTATGAGGATCATCGAGTCCAACTCCTGGCACCACTGAGGTCTACCCAAAAATTCAGACCATATGACTAAGAGCACAGTCCAAACACTTCTTAAAACCTGACAGGCTTGGTGCTGTGACTGGGGAGCCTCCCTGGGGAGCCTGTTCCAGTGCGCGACAACCCTCTCAGTGAAGAGCCTCTTCCTGATATCCAGCCTGAACCTCCCCTGCCTCAGCTTGGCACCATTCCCTTGGGTCCTATCACTGGTCACTAAATCGATCAGCACCTGCTCCTCCACTCCCCCTTGTAGCTGTAGACCATGGTGAGATCTCCCCTCAGGCCAAGTGACCTCAGCTGCTCCTTGAACATCTTCCCCTCTATGCCCTTCACCATCTTTGTAGCCCTTCTCTGGACAGTCTCCAATAGTTTCACATCCTTTTTGTACTGTGGTGCCCAGAGCTGCACACAGTACTCGACGTGAGGCCGCACCAGCACAGAGTAGAGCAGGACAATGACAATCACTTCCCTTGACCAACTAGCAATGCCGTGCTTGATGCACCCCAGGATATGGTTGGCCCTCCTGGCTGCCAGGGCATACTGCTGGCTCATATTCAGCTTGCTATCAACCACAACGCCCAGATCCTTCTCTTCAGGGCTGCTCTCCAGTGTCTCATCAGTCAGTCTGTACATATAGCCAGGATTGCCCTTTCCCAGGTGCAGGACCTGGCACTTGCTCTTGTTAAACTTCATGTGGTTGGTGACTGCCCAGCTCTCCAATCTGTCCAGATCGCTCTGCAAGTGCTTTCCACCTTCAACAGAGTCAACAACTTCTACAAGTTTAGGGTCATCAGCAAATTTGCTCAAAACACCTTCTAGTCCTAGATCCAAATTGTTTATAAAATCATTGAAGAGAACTGGCCCTAACCTAGGGGAACCCCATTAGTGACCATCCGCCAGCCTGATGTGGACCCATTTAACAAAACCCTTTGAGCCCTACCTATCAGCCAATTTTTCACCCATTTTGTGATGCTGTTGTCTAGCTGTATGCTGGACATTTTGTCCAGTTGGATCCTACGGAAAAGTGTGTCAAAAGTTTTACTGAAGTCCAAAAAGATTACAGCTGGTTTCCCTTGATTGACTAGATGGGTGATCTTATCATAAAAGGAAATGAAGGTAGTCAAACCGGACCTACCCCTCGTGAACCCATGTTGGCTGGGACCAGTGACTGCATTGTTCCCCAGGTTCACTTCAGTAACTTCAGGGATGATCTTCTCCATAATTTTACCAAGCACTGATGTGAGACTGACAGGCTTGTAGTTGCAAGGGTCTTCTTTCTTGCTCCTCTTGAAAACTGGTACAACATTTGCCAGTTCCCAGTCTACTGGGACCTCTCCAGATTTCCAAGACCATTGAAAAAGAATTGAGAGAGGTCCCGCAATGATGTCAGCCAGCTCCCTGAGCACCCTAGGATGAATCCCATCCGGACCCATGGACTTGTATGGATTCAGGTGGAGCAGCAAATCCTGCACACATTCAGGTTCGGTTGGGAGTTATCATTCCCACCGTCACGCAGCTCAGGGCAGCTGGGGCTCCGAAGCCCATCGTTGGCTTTGAAGACAGAGGCAAAGAAGGCATTAAATGTCTCTGTTTTGCCGATGTCCTTGTCTGTGAGGTGACCATCCCCACCAAGTAGCGGACCTATGTTTTTTCTTGTCCTCCTTTTTCTATTCACATATTTAAAAATAAAATAAAATAAAATAAAATAAAATAAAATAAAATAAAATAAAATAAAATAAAATAAAATAAAATAAAATAAAATAAAATAAAATAAAATAAAATAAAATAAAATAAAATACAACAAAATAAAATAAAAATTATAGTCTCCCACAGAACTGGACAGCTTCAATTCTAACTGGGCTGTGGCCACACAAATTTTCTCCCTACAAACACAAGCAGCGTCCCTGTATTCCTTCCACATTGCCTGACCCTTCTTCCAGCAGCCATACATTTTCTTTTTGTGTCTAAGCTCCAGAAGAAGATCCCTGGTCAGCTAAGCTGACCTTCTGCCCCACCTGCTTGACTGCCAGTATTTTGGAATTGCTTGATCCTGTGCTTTTAGGAGGCAGTGCTTAAAGACTGACCAGTACTGATGGATGCCAATGCCTTCAAAAGCAGTTTTCCAGATGACCTTGCTAGCCAGTTACCTGAGAAGCCTGAAGTCTGCTCTCCTCATATCCAGAGCTGAAGTTTTGGTGGCAGTTTTCCTCCTGTCACCAAAAATCTTAAACTCAACCACTTCATGGTCACTATGAACAAGATGGCCACCAATTGCCACGTCCCACACCAGACCCTCTCTGTTCTTCAGCAACATATTTAGGAGGGCATTTTTCCTAGTTGGCTCACTTAGCACTTGCACCAAAAAGTTATCATTGAGGTGCTTTAGGAACCTCCTGGATCTGCCCACGTTGACCATGTGGTAATACCAGTTGACATTTGGCAAGTTGAAGTCTCCCATAAGGACAAGGGCAGTGGATCTCGGGGTGTTTCTTAATTCCACAAAGAATAATTCATCAGTGTCACCATCCTAGCCGGGTGGTCTGTAATAGACTCCCACAACAACATCCTCCCTTTCCTCTTGTGGCAGAAACACAAGAGAAAAGGCAGGCCCCAAAGCTTGCACTCCATCCCCTCACAAAGGACAACGTAGGCTGGCAGCCTGGTCCTCTGGCACACACAGCTGACCCCAGCCCCAGCTCCTGGTGCCACACGGGATGTGTGGCACATGACAACAGATGAAACAAACCTCCTTAAGGCTTAGGAGATGAGCATTGCCTTCACTCTCCAGAAGCTCTCACATTCAGTTCTATTTTCCCAATTTCTGCCACGGCTCTTTAACAATTACCTTCTACCATTTCATACAGCATTTCTACTTTTGCAACAAGCCTTTGAAAGATGCCTGGGAAATCACTGGGGGATCAGTGCACCCACTGGGGTCTGGGCACCCATTCACACAAGGGATTCAGCTAGCTCCGTAAGGCTGTCAACGCTTTACTTCCCAAGAAAGGCAGAACCCCAGTGCTCATTATCCCCATCCCCTTCCTGGAACTGTCCTAGGCTGCACAGAACACTGATCTCAGGCTGCCTTCCAGTATTAGATATCATTACAGCAGTGTTTTCATTTTGACTGGTTTGTATAACTATGAACTGATTAAGGAGAAGTTTGTCTGTGGAACCGAATTACCAGAATCTCATAATTAAAGACAAGGAGAGCCAACACTAATCTAACATGTAAACACAGAGTTCCTGATAGATGCCTTTGCTGGGTCTGGCTGGGATGGAGTTAACTTCCCCCACAGCACCCCATTACAGCAGTGCAGCGCGCTGCACTTCCAGCTCAAACAGCCCTGATATTGCATCAGTGCTTTGTCTATCGCTGAGCTGTGCCCCACAGCACCCTGACTCCCTCCAGCTCACCAAGAACAGTAGGTAGGGGGCGGGCAGGGGTGGGGAGGAGACATCACAGGGGCAGCTGACCAAAACTGACCAATGGGATATCCCATATTGTGTGGTGTCACACTCAGCAGTAACAGCTGGGGAAGGGAATGGAGACTCATTATCAAAATGTCTGTCTTCCCCAACAACCTCTACGTGTACTGAGCCCCTGCTTCCAAAGATGTGGCAGGATATCGCTTATTGAAAAGAAGTAGAGAGTAATTGTTTTCTCTCTCTGAATCTGCACAGCTTTGCTTTATTTTACTTTCTTTTCCCTAAATTAAGTTATCCTTACCTCAAAACTGTTAGGCTTTTGCCTTCATCATACTCCCCTCCACACCCCTGAGTATGGGGACTGTGAGTGTGCTGTGGTGTTTTGCTGCCCATAAAATTATGAATCTAATTCAAACTGTTACATTTTACTTTGCTATTTGGATAAGCTAAGAGAACAAAAGCAATCAATTGTCACACTGGCTGATGAATGTTAACTTCAGTAGCTTTTTTCTTGAAATAAATAGTTAACTATATACAGATGGGTAGATATTTTCTCTCTGTTTACTAATTCTCTGTTTGTGATTCTTGTGTTTTCAATGAATGTTTTTATATTTTATGTTTTCAAATTAAGCAAGAAATATGACCATATTTTATGGAAGTGTGTGTTACGCTATTTATAGCTTTGCCAGATTTCTAACTCAAGATTATCTGTGAATATTCACTCCTAATAAAGTAATAATATAATTATAAATGTTATTTAAATGAATGTGTTGGCCTAAGGCAGTAAAATGACAACTATACCTGGTAGTTAACGTTGGTTTGACGTACATATATCAGACCCTCAAAAAAGACATGCAAATTGTGTAAATATTTTGAAATTATTTTCCTTTGGAAATGTTTCTTAACAACAACAACAAAAAGACATTTAGATTTAGAGCTTAGTGATATGGTTTAGTGGAGGACTTGTTAGGTCAGAGGTTGGACTAGGTGATTTCTTCCAACCTAGATGATTATGTGATTCTGTGAAAAAAGTAACATCCTTACATTCTTGCATTGGATTATTATTTTTTTTATTAAATAGCATGTTAAGCTATTAAAGTTCTTACTGAAGGTTGAACGATCTTACTAAGTTACATGCTGTTAGTAAAGTTTATCGAAAAAAAGACTTTTTTAAGGTCAATTAAGAGTACCTCTTCGGTATAGAATCTGTATGTCTATTAAGATGGCTTTGATACAGAGAGGTTATCTTGCTAACAATAGGGATAGGAGAGTTATCATAAAGACTGAGAGCTAATTTCTATGTCTGTTTTATATGCAAATGCTGATGTGCCACTTGGTTCATATCACAGGAAGCAGAATCAAATTAGAATAAATGTCATGTTGTATTTTGCTGCTTACGTGCATTCATAATGTATTGCTCCTGCTACTGTTTAGTTATTTTGAAAGTAAGCGTTTCTAAAAGAACATTAGCCTTGATGATCTGAAATTTCTAATACATAGATCAATGCAAATGACACAAGTTTCCAACTTTTTTTGCAGACTTGTCCTCAGTTCTGTCTCTGACTACTTTGCTGCCATGTTCACAAGTGATGTTTGTGAAGCCAAGCAAGAAGAGATCAAAATGGAAGGCATAGACCCCAATGCACTGTGGGATCTTGTTCAGTTTGCGTATACAGGTATTGCAAAGCATACATGATACTTCCTACAGTCAAAGATGTTGACAGTTTCATTTGCTGCTTGCCAATAAATAGATACATATTTTTATAACCTGTGTCCTTCAGAACACTCATTTACCATTTCTAGAGCTAAGTTCTAATTATTTCTTATCTCCTAACTGTTAAATATCTTAGACTCAGTAAGCACAACGTAAGAGTCTAGGAAACTATGTGTATTTCTTGGTCTAGAAATACTTAAAAAACAGTACTTCATTATATGCGTTATTTGATGTATTTTTTGAAGATTGCTGTCTTAGTCAAGTTTCAGTTTAAAAAATTACATTTTTTTTTTTTAAATTGTCACTTTCATTTGCTGTTATAAACTGGTACTTGGTTGTATAATGTTGTATAAAGTTTCTGAATAAATTATAATTCAGATTTAATAACTCAGAACTTCCCACTGAATAGTTTTTACATTTTAATGCATAATAAATTTGTTTTTATCCTTCCTAAACAAGCTCTTACACACAATGTATCTGAAATGCATTAATAGGAAAGAATACTAAGGTCACAAAATAAAGTAATTAAAAGATAGGAAATACCAACAATAAGATTTGTAGTCTGAATTTGTCTCCCCTTGCATATGAAGACTGAAAGTATTAAACACAAGCTGTTTTCTCTTTCTGTTTCCTAGAAGACATCCGTATATTATTTAAATTAACAATATTTTATTATAATTTTGCTACTGAACATTTGATTTTAACTTCGATTTTAAACGGATGGCTCATAACATACAGTTTTAATCCTTTCTAAATACATTAATATTAATTTAATCTTGAAATGCTCTTTGCTTTGATATATTTAATCAGGATATGTGCTGTTTATTTTATGACATAATAAATGTCCTTTACCCTCTTAATAGGAAACAGGAACTGTAAATAAATATAATTTAAGTTAAAAAATGTTCCTTTTGAGATCCATGTTTTGGAAACTCAGGTTCTACGAATGTCATAAAGTCTTCATTTATGTAGTACTCTACATTTTCATCTGAAAGTGTATTTTGTTTATTTGTGGATTTGCTGTTCATATCGTTCCACAGTCTGGATGTCATCCAGAACATCTCAAGCTAGGGACCCATGAAATGAAGAATGTGTAAGTAGTTGTCATTAGGCATGAGATGGATATAATCATTATTACTCAGTATGAATGTAAAATTAATAGTACAGGAATACTGCTGCAAAATGTAGAATACCTCAGAATAGCAAAATATGCTATAAAATAGCAAAAAAAATAATGCACAGAATAGCAAAAGACATCATAGGTAACAATAAATTATTTTGTATAATAATTCTGTATAATTATGTAAGTGTACAGGTAGAGGAAAGTGAAAGACAGTGTTGTTCCACTAGGAGCAAAACTCTGGAAATATTGAAGTACTGCATGAAGTTCTTTTGCTTCAGCTTACACTGAAAGTTCACACACAAACACACAGTGCAGTTCATATGTACAATGAAAGATAACATCCAGGTATGGATTAAGAAAAGATTAGATAAAGAAAGAAAAGAAAAGAAGAAAGCAAAAAACTATTTAACTTTCAAGTGAATCTATTTCAGCACTTTGTTGGTTATCTTTGAGAACTTTGGAGAACGGATGTGGTAATGGAAAATTAGAAAAGAGCAAATATATTCCACTCTCACCTTGATTTCTTTGCAGAATGTTGTATTTTTATTTTTTTTTTTTCTATGAGCTGGAAAACCTGAAGGTTTCTTATTGTGGTCAGGTAGTTAAGGACCAACCTCCAAAAATGGAAGTAAAGAGAACTTCACAGGAAGTTTAGCTCCAGTGTTTTCTAATTTGCCTCATGTGCATGCATATTTGCATCCATAATGTTCTTTCATTTAAAATGTGACATAAAGTCCAAACTACCTTAAAAATGACAACATTATGTGCCATTGTAATGTTACCTTGAAGAATGAGAAACTTAGGATGGTCACAAAGATCTTTAATTTATTTTCTTATTTTCTAATTTTTTCTTAATTGCGAATTTGCAGTGGTAATGCACCATTATCCTTTAAGCTCTAACCCAGTATGGAGACAAAATAAGACTTCAAAAATATTTTCTCGAGTATACAATTTAAAAGGAAATTTCACAAATAATTGCTGACCAAAAGGAGCGATAAGATTAATTTTGCATGCTAAAAGAGAACACATTTTGTCTGCCGTAGACCTTTCAGGTTTTGTTTACTCTGTCTTGCATTTCTGTTCCATCAGATTGTTTGTTCTGATTTACTTTTTTTTTTTTCTCAGCTTGTGCACTTACATCTTGAAATTCGTGTTAGACTATTTCTTTCTCTATTCCTTTCTATCAGACATCTTATCCAACTCCTTAAATTCCTAGTTACACTTATGCTAGTTAATTAAACAATGCTAGGAAAGATTTGCAGGCCTTGGAACATAATTATCTATCTGTATTGATCCCAACTCAGTTTTAGCAAAATTCAGCTAGCATGCTTTCTAACAAACCTTAAGTATAGCCTGGAAACAAAGGCTTGTCATGGATATGGACATCCTGTGTGGAGGGTGAGAACATTTAACAGTGCTACAGACAATTCAGGGATAACTCACAGCTGATTAGGTCATGATACCAAACATGTTCAAGTTACTGAAATAAACTCAGTCTTTGCTCCTTGGCTAATCGTTCTGTTTTCCAATGTCCTTTGCCTGATCAAAAGCTGTCCCCTTAAACCTTAATTGTTTTTTCCCCTCGCCTTTCCACTATCTCCCATGATTTATCTAGATTCATAAGTTCTTACCTCTTTTCTTCCCTTCCATGTCTTTATTTACCTCTAGTCTAGTACATGCCATTTTTTCCTTCAAGTAGCCACTTTTCTGATATCCAGCAGTGTAGCAGCTAACATAAATAGCCATTCAGCCTTTTAATCTGTGATCTGGAGCATACAGAGTCCAGACAGAATATCTAGAGAATTAAGCTGCCAAATTCTAAACACCTACTGCACAATGTGTGAAATTCTTTTTTAACTAGTCATAGTTTTTGCAAGTTTAGCTCTTTATTCTTTTACTCCAGGAAAAGCAAACCATTTTGACATGTAGGTAATTTTTCATTTTTCCCTTTGTTTCCTTTTTCCTGTAAGTACCTTCTTCCCTCAAAGAATAAATAGATAGATAGATAAACAGATGGATAGATAGAAGTTAATGTGTTAGCAGATCTTCTACAGCAATTTCAATATAAACAGAATACTTTGTTCAGACAAATCAGAAACTTCTGATCTCTTGTATCTCAGAGATATAATCCATTGTTCTGATCTCTTGTATCTTAGAGATATAATCCATTTAAGATTTTTAAGAAATTTTTAAGAAAATTTAAAGAAACACAGAAACATCTAGGTTGGAAAAAACCTTCAAGATCATGAAGTCCAACAATCAGCTTTGAGACCTACTGAATTCCATCACTAAACCAAGTCATTTAGTTCCAAGATCACGTCTCTTGAATACCTGCAGGGATGTGCACTTCACCACTGTTAAATGGAACAGAAATCTGATTTAAAGACTTCAGAAGAACAGATAAGCTTAACAAAATGGTAAAATATTAGTAATGTTGTCTGCTATTACTTCAGTACGCTCATATTTGGCTTGCTTCTTGAAATCTGATATTTTGTGGGCTAATGAATAAGTGTGGAATGGAGTAGAACATTTGAACATTTAGCTCGTTGGAACAGAATAAGAAAGCTTTTCAACAGTTTGTTAGATTTTGACCTTTTAACTAGTATCACACCTATAAGTATGTATATTATAGTTATTTCTATTTGGTGTATATGTAAAGTCTTTCTTTTTATGTAGAAAATGTTAATGGTGTATACTATTTTAATTTCTACAGTTTGTTCAAGGAACTAGACTTAAGTATCGTAAAACATTTAATTTCAAGTATAGTTGCTTCTGTTTGAGAGAAGTTTTTCTCTGGGGACAACTGAACACTAAAATACAGTTAACATGGGCTTTTTTTTGCAAAAACGTGGAAGCTAGAAGTATTACATTGCAAATATTTTTAGATGTAAGTTTAAAAGGGGAAGCATTTTACATTATATTAAGTAACAGATATTATTACTCACAAGTCTCTGAGGTAATGAATTTATGATCTGGCCCAAAACAGAGGCTCTTCTGCACACAGTTACAGAATACATTTAGAAAGGGACAAGAGAAGGAACATTTAATAAGATTTTAAGTAGACAATGTTTTTGTTCAAACAGACTGAAATTTGGTGATAACTGAAGTTATCATCTATTTCAGTCACTTTGAAAAATCAGCACTGAGCACAAATCCTTTCCAGAAGATTGTGTCCTTTCAGAAGCATATGTTTCTGGAAGCATGTTAGATCTATTATATTTAACAGGAGTACTTCACCCAGGAGTTTTAGAATGTGGGATGTTAAATCTGCTTCTGTTGATCAGTAATGAAAAACACCTCAGGAAATTTTGAAAAATTTTTCGTGATTGTGTGTCTCAAAGTTTTCAAATTCAAAACCAAAATAGTTTTGCTAAAACTGTCAGAGAAAATGAACAGATAATATTTACTGCAAAACCAAGGCTATTTTCCTGTATTTTTCCTATTTTCTATGATTAAGTGAAACTGTGATCCAGTACAGAAATTCTTCACACTTCTATATTAAAGATAACATTAGCTTCAATAAGCATTTCTATCACTCTTGGTTGCTTATTTATTAGATTTATATATTTTTAACAAACTGTATTTCAGGTTTTTGTTTTTAAGAATTGTTCAGTCTTCATTCATCCTATAAAAAAATATAGAATGACAAAATACTTTTTAAAATTTGGTTTCATGTTTAATCACCCCCAAAAGTTTTCTTTTACAGTGGGTCCTAAACAACTTCACATTTACATTATTTAGAAAGTATATACAGTGTGCGTTCATAAAATTATATATAGAGATCAAATACATATACATAGATTAAAAACAAACAAAAACAAACAAACAGCAACAACAAGAAAAACACCAAACAAGCCATACGCCACACCTTTTCTGCTAGCCTACAAAATAAAGGAAACATTAATTTTCAGGATATCTCTTTTATGTTGATGAAATTGTATGATGAAATTTTATGCTGAAATTTATGATGAAATTGTATGCCTTTAATTATCAAGAATAATTTCTTGCATATATATAAAAAAAAGGAGTGTATGGAGTATATTCTCTCTTTGCCAATTGTGTGAAGTCAGGATAATATCTAACTTAGAGAGGAAAAAGAATATTTTGAAGTCTAAACAACTTGATGTAGAGCTTGTCATTTATGAGGAACTGGCATATTAAATAAATTTAGTGTTTTACAATCATGTATGAGTAAAGCTTGACAAATTCTTAAGTTAGATACAGTGTTCATTTTATTTTGCTTGCTTTGCTTATGGTTTTGTTGTTTTGCCTTTTAAAATAGGCAGTATTCTTAGCCTTCTTTTTTATCATCTTAAACAGATTCTGTTAAAGATAGGAATTCTGTTGCCTATAATGTTATGAAATTCTATGTACAACTTTATATTGTTCTCTCTCTACCTATAGGTAGAAGACTTATTCTGATACATTTAAAGCTGAGCTGTATTACCTCATGTTTAAGCAAATGGAGTTCTAAACAATTTGAAAGGTATAATTACATTGTGGCAGGCACAGTATTATGTCTATGCAGCCCTGATAAGAACTGCTCTTAAATAAAGAACATAAGACTATATCTAAGTAGTTAACAGGAAAACAAGAAAATTAGACTGCCAAAAATAATGATAGTAAAGTTTCTATGGAGAAGCAACATTACTAAGTATGAAATTTACAATTATTATTTTTTTATTATTATTTTCCCTAAGGATATTTTTGAGCAGTTTAAAAACTTGAATAAAATGTACTTGTGCTTTGCTAGGTTTGACTGGTTCATTCAAAAGAACAAATTATGTTTACTGTGTGTTGTAACAGAACTACAATTTAGGAGGAAAAAAAGCATCCTCATTTCGATATCAGTTAAACGTATCATGTGAGGCAGCTCAGAAATTCTGAAGCCACATTTACATACAATGGATATACAAGAAATATGTTTTATTTTTCAAGCAGCAAGATGACTGACTAAAGAAAATCTAGGACTGAGATCCTAGTGTCCTGACGTACATGGATATGTGTTCTTTGATCTTTTTAGCCTTCAGGAGGAGCAGTAATAGAAGAATATTTCTTTGCCTCACTTTCTTGGGTAAAGATTCTTTCTTGATCTAAAAAACTTTAATTTTTATTATTTTCAATTATGCTTAAATATTTTAAATAGAACAGAAACTAGAGATTGAGCTTCTGGTGCTTTTGAACTTTCAGAGTTTCTTTGAACTTAGTATAGAGCTATGAAGTTGCTATAGATCTCCTCAGATTACATCAGTCTATCTAATTAGTATGCATTCCCAACAGTGGTTAGAAGAATAGACTAGTGCTTTCATACAGTTAATGAAACTGATAAAGCAGAAATCATTTAACTAAAAATAAAATAAAAAAAAATAATTGATTTATTTATGAGTTTCTGATAAATAAATAAAAAATAGTATGTATCATATATGTAAGTGGATTAAAGTCTGTTTGATCCTAGCTTTTAGTTAGATTTTATTTTGGAGTTTTTTTTTTTTAATCAAAGGTTTTTCAGATGACTTCTCTGGCAACGTTATATCTAATAACACATACAGAGCAGACAGCAAGGATATAGCAAGAAACTACCTTTAGGACAAGAACCCTTAGGTGCCCTCAGAACGTAAGACTTAAAATATCCCAGGAAGTTTGATTTTTTTTTTTTAATCAATGAAACTCAGTTCATATATGAATAAAAGGTAGGAATGATACTTGGCATAGTTTTGACACATACCGATTTATAGTCTTCCAAGCTGTTCCTTCATATTGTACAGAGGTTGTCACAGCCACAGTTGATCATTCTTCAATATGCAGTACATGTAGTCAGGAAACAAACGTAAGTACTGAAGTCCATTGTCTAAAAAGAACTGAGAGAAACTAAGTCTTTATATACTTATATGAGCTTTTGGAGATCATTGTTGTCATACCCTACCCTATTTGTTGCACAAGTGCTGTTGAAAATTTATTTAATTACTCTTTTTATTTGTGTTTTCAAGGTACTCTTTATCTTGTGATGTTTTCTTTGTTTATTTAATATGTAGACAGTATATGTTTTTATTTAGATTCTTACTTAAAAACTTAAATAAGTTTTTATTTAAATTAGTAAATTTCCATATATAATGACTTCCTAATAGGTGAACTACTGGTGAAGTAATCAATATTTTGATTATGTACACAGGTACACACTAGTACATTTTAGCAAGTAATCCCAACAATGAAATAAGTAATTTTAACTTTTTTTTTTTTTTTTTTTCTATAGTCAAATGAAAAAATACATCTCCAGGCGTGTTTCAGAGCAGTAGCATATCTGTCTTTATTTTTTATAAAATATTTTTGGAAGATTACATCCAGTTAAAATAATTTAGTATTTAAACTCTTATTTTTATGTGTATTTTACAGGCATGTGTGACTAAATTCAAATTTCTAAAGTGAGCTAAGGCACACAAACAGCAGTTTTATGAGGAGAAAGAGTTTGATACTGATCTCTTAAAAAACTGATGTTTATAAACCAGTGAGCAAGTTTTCTTTAAAAATATGACTGTGACAATTCAGTTATACAACAGACTTTGTTGTTTTGATATATATATATATATATTATTTTATTTTTATTTTATTTTATTTTTTTTTCTCAGACCAAGAGAGGAAAAAGTACCACATCATGGTATGTTTTGACTAATATGCATCTCTGATCTTTAGCGAGACATTTGCAAGATTTCCACTCAGTGGGGAATTTTAATTAGTTAATAGGATTTGATTATCATTCTCCAATGTTGTAATTTTCTACACCTTTGAAATGCAGGCTGAATTTGGCAGTACATTACAATGACCATGTGATCAGTTCAGTTTAGTCAGTTTGCACAAAGATGCAGCAATATTAGGATGAAAATAATAGTACAGCTTGTTAAAAGATAGATGCTGTTTTATTTATCATAATTCTCAAATTCCTGTGACAGATGCATTAACTTTTTTTCTTTTGCAAATAACATATTTTTCCAGCTGCAGAAAAAAATATGAAAGTAGTTTTCTTACACATACTAATTCTTAAAGTTCTTATAAAAATGGTTATTTGAAATGACAAGTTCCCCTAATCTTGAAGCCATGGTTGGTAGTGAGAAGCTAAAATGATAACTGACAATTTATCTGAGTATCATAGTGACATATTTGAATTAAGTAAATACTTCTTTTATTTAGACATCCATTTTCTCTGAGATTATTTCATAAAACTTAAATAAACAAAACCATAAAGACTCCAGTGTGAAGAATGAGGAGTTAAAATAAGTTGAGCTTTTCAGGAGATGAATTTCACCCACAGGGACTAAAAAAGAGAAGCAATATAAATAGAAAAAGATTGAAATTGTCAGGACAGGAAAATGTTTCTGTTAGGAAACAATTTTCTGCTGGGAAAAGTATTTTCATAGTTAAGTCATGTGTTTTAACTTGTCTTCTATTTATTGTGGCAGATATCAAATTGGCCTAAATTCAAGTAATTCATCAGCACCGTCAAGTACGTCAAGTAGAAACTTCTTTGAGTTACGCATACTTCTTAGGTTAATTTGTGTTTAGTTTTGGTTTTGGCTGCTAATGTATAGGATGAATAGTCTTGATAATACAGATAATAGTCAGATCCTAAGTTTTTCCTCAATTCAAATTGCACTTTTTATTTGTGTAGGAGGCTAAGCACTTGTCTTGTAGTATCTATTTTATTTATTTAATAATGAATTTGTATATCTGCAGTG
This sequence comes from Aythya marila, assembly GCF_965140915.1. Lineage (NCBI taxonomy): Eukaryota > Metazoa > Chordata > Aves > Anseriformes > Anatidae > Aythya > Aythya marila. Next base: position 40,795,588 of record NC_139042.1, on the reverse strand, counting down.
AGGCTGCCTTTCCAAATTTTCACTGATGCAAAATGCTAAAGTGTAAGGAAATAAACAGAAAAAGCCTTAGAGAGCTTGTCTTACCTCACTTGCAGCTGATGATACTGGTTTGCAACAAATAGTTAACAGAAAATAAGTGTTAAATGAGGAGGATCCTCTGCAAAAGGAATATACTGCCTGTTGTGTTTCCTCTTCTGGAAACAAACTCACATTTACAAAAAGTGTAAGTGATCATACAATGTAGAATATATCTTTTAAGATACTGGTCCAAACCAAAAATTTAACATTCACTTTAGAAAACAGCTGAAGACTAGCACATATTCTGCTATGAGGAAGCTACTTTTTATTGCAGACTTCATTGGCTGCTCTTCATGGATGAATGTAAGAGATAATTACTGCACATTATATCATTTCCAGGAGTTGACAGTAATAAGGAATGTGAAAATCAGAAGTGGACCCAAAGAGTGTTGAAAAGGGACTAAAGCATTTCCAGACTCTTTATTACCTGTTCCCTATTAGTTCCAATCATTCTAATACTGTGTGTTTGGGAGCAGATGGACTGAATTCATATCACCAAGTATAAATATCGACAGTGGCAGAGCAAGTCAAATGAAGGTGCTTCTTTTATGGTTAATTACAAGAAATAACCAATCCTTGGGAGTGATCCATCACCTTCTAAAGTGGACTACTGAAACAGAGTAGATGTGCTGTATCTTCATATTTCTCTCTGTTGATTATAAAGGGAAATCTAAAATGTTTAGCTCAGATTGCTACCTGGTAGATACCTAAGACTTGGTAAGATTAAATAAGAAATGTCAAAAAGGTTTGTTATAGTGGTATGAAGCATAGCACAGTTTTCATAAGCTCTTTCTATTTGTCATTGGAATGTGATCCTGTTGAAAAAAAGCAGTTCACTTTCATAACCATTATTCAAACAATTCAACTACTTTTCAAAAGCTGAATAACTATTATCTTCATACTATCTACAGTTTTATTTACAAAATGGAGACCTAATAAACAAGCTGCCTTACCAGGACTGAGTATAGGGGTTAGCTTATGGAAAACAATTATAATTTATTAAAAATATTTAAAAATGATTCATAATAAAGTATAATAAATATATTAGCGTTATGAAAATAAATAATTATAAGTCATATTAAGAAACTCTTCAAAACTGCAATACAACTGATTAAGTCACATGAAATGGAAAGGTTAGAAGATAAACACTCGACTAAAAGGAATTAGCTCTAGCCTTTGTTTCTGATTACTTGACATTTCCTATGACTTCATTTGTGTACCCTGACTCACAGAGTATCTTAATGTTGTTGAAGGGTCTTTGCATGAATGGATCAATGTGCAGATTAATTACCTACACAAGAGAGAAAAATAGATTACTGTGCACATGAAATAAAATTATATTGCCATATGTTATGTATCTGGATTGAAATTTCTTGCTCATGCACAGAGCAAGTGAGCAGCACCTACTGAGTGGTAAAACTGTATTCCTGTTGATACCTAATGGTCACTGTCTGCGGGAAGTTGATTCCCGTGACTCACACACTGACCATGTTAGTCTGCAATGTGTTCAAAGATGCAGTGATTCCCTATACACAAAATTATTTGGAAAAGTTTAGCTTAAAGAGTAGGAGAAAGAAAGAGATTTAGCAAAGACAATAAAAATATCAGGGAATTTTTATATATTCTCTCTGCTACAACTTTGTTAGTGAAATAATAAATCGTACATATCCATTATAAGGATGCATCCTAAAGATAACCATTTTAATTTCTGCATAAACAATGCACATAAAATTTGTCACAAATAGAACTATAATTTAGAGTAGCAATTAAAATCCATTAACATTTTTGATTGTTTTTTAGCCTTTTTTCATACTAATTAATGTAACACAAAATGAGATTTTTAAGCTTTAGTTAATTTGTTTTGCTCATGCTGAAATAGTTGTGCAAGCCCCTTATTTCATAAGTGTGAGAGGGAAGTAAATTGAGGAAACAGTAACATTAAAAGTAACCCCCTTGAATAGCATATTAAACAGTTTTGATTAGATACTTGGATCATCTAACTGTCAATATAAAACTGTCTGAGGAGGTCACATTATATATACTAAGACTCTTAAGTGCCTTTTTTTTTGCCCTTTTTTTTTTTTCTTCCTTCTTTTTCTTTCTAAACTTAATGTGCTAGACCCAGGGGACTGTTCCTGTATGGAAACTATCTGTTTCCTCTAATGCTATATTTAGTGATAAAAGCTGTGAACTGTTTTTTTATAGCTGGTGACAATTCTTTCAATCTTTCTGGCAATCCTCAACAGTTATCCAGACTAGTTTTGTCTGGTCAGAGACTTCTTTGAGATTGTTGTTGAGAAATAAGTAGTGTGTAAGAAAAAGAGATTTAAAACTCTGTTTGTTTGTTTGATAGCTGTTTTGCACATTTTTTTTCCTGCTTTTTAGTACTGGGATGATCAGTTTTAACCTGGAAAAAAAAAATATATATATATATTTTAGCTTCTATACAAAGTAGAACTACAGTTTATGTAGTGAGTAGGGTGTTGGGCCAGTGGTTACCTGTAATCATGGAGCAAATTTGGGACTATCATTGATAAATACATGGGTCAACCAAGCATCAGCTTCATACTGTGCCTTCTGACTATATTGTGCAAATATGGGGGGGACAGAAGTGGTATGAACAGTCAGATAACATTAACAGAAACTCACATGGATATACAAGATGTATAAGAATAAGCAGAGGAAAACTGAAGTTATGCTGTGTACTTGATCTGCTGCTCTAATCTTTACAAAAGGGAGGTATTATAACCAGAAAGGATAACTTCATAGTTTCCATCTTGTATTAAAAGCTACAGGTTTAGCTTTAAAGGAGGCAAAAAGGTCAAATCTTCAGTATTATTGTATTTCTGGTTTGGTATTGCAATATAAAACGGCTTTTCTTTTCTATGGCAATCTGTTGTGAAGTTGAGGATTTTGGAACTGCTCAATGCCATGTGATAGAACTATTAAGACATGTAGATTTCTGTTTATATGACAACAAACACAAAAAGTGCATGGGGAAAAGAGGTAGTTTATCAAACAGTTGAACTATAATACTTTGAACAGAAAGATCAATATACACTTAATCCTCTTATAGTGTGAAGAGATTTTTCCAAGCACAGTGTTAGTTAAAGTGTTAGTTTCTTACAATTTATATTAGACTTACACATTTTCATATCATGTTCTATTTTCCTGTTCTCCAAGCTATTCCTGAGTTGTCTAATTTATTGTCTCAAGTTATTCACGTAAGAGACCATACAAAGATTTAATTTAAAAATGACAGCCTTGTGGGACATGATGACAAGAATGATACTTATTCTTCAATAAAGGGATGTTTTTTAAAATGTATATTATTTTATTTCACGTTTTGTTTATTAAATAGTTTATCAGTCTGTAAGGTAGAGATGATATGAAGTGACAAAATTAAATATAATGTAAAAATAAATGAAAGATAAATATTATGCATCCTTGTATGCTCTTCTAGCTAATGTAAAAGTCTTTTAGAAGAATGGTATGCTTTGAGAGATATGAAATATATTATTTAGGTAAAATTACCCCCCAAATCATGTTACAAATAAGTACCAAAAGTTTGAAATGTTTAAGTATTGTTTTGAAGATACTTATATTTTTAATTATACTTTTTTAGCCAGTTACTGAGTTTTTTGCAAAGATGAGAGTTTTAGTCTGTACCACTGAAGATAATGCAAGTTTAATCATCAATTTCAAAATAAATAAATAAATCACAGCCAAGTCGTTATATAGATACTTAGATTTTAATCTCATTATAGACACAAAAACAATGTTCTCAAGATGCTTCTTCTTTCAATATGTTCCCATCTCTATTTGTATCGATCTTATATAGCTGAATTAATGTTTACACACTGTAATGTTCGTGTAATTGAAGTGTCCAGTCATAGACATTAATCCTCTGCTTACTTTTTCTGCAGAACTATTTATATTAAGCTAGAATTATTTACAAAAGATGCTGCATGTTTTGTTTGTTTGTTTCTTTTTAATGCCAAGCTTACATTATTCAATTTTTTTAGGCTGCCTGGAGCTGAAAGAGGACACTATTGAAAATCTTCTGGCAGCTGCCTGCCTCCTCCAACTCCCTCAAGTGGTAGAGGTTTGCTGCCATTTTCTAATGAAGCTTTTGCACCCATCCAACTGTTTGGGAATACGAGCATTTGCTGATGCACAAGGATGCACAGAGCTAATGAAGGTGGCTCACAACTACACAATGGTAAGGCAGTTTTAGAAAGCTCGAATTATGATCATATGAATCCTCTATATATTTTCTAAGTAAAATTATCTTACTAATTTTGAACTTGGAATCCTTCTGTACTTTATATTACAAGTGGCTGTTTTGAAACCATAGGAATGGTAATTCCTCTGAACTTCCTTGAAGGTATGAGAATTCACTTTCTGTAATGTCCTGCTGAGTGAGAACAGTATATGCCTTAATTAAATGCATATTCAAATACAGTTGATAGCAGCAAAGCTATGTATAAGTCCTTAGAATACTTTTTATTTATTTATTTATTTATTAATCACCATTTTGCTTTAGGGAAGCTTTGTAATTTTTTGTACGTCAGTACAATATCAAGAGAAGTTTTTGTTTGTTTGTTTGTTTTTTCCCTGAAACATTATCCCACCTTTCATTCATCACTGAAGTAGATTAAGACATAATGGACAATGAAATGAATGAGCAGAAGTTAAATGATGGATGTTGTCCTGACAGCATTTTATTTTTTTTCCAATGGCACCTAAGAGAACTGTATGACATAAATATTAGAAATTAACCAGAATCAACGGAGCAAAAATACGGTACTTATTCAGAAGCTAAATCATATCTGTAGCCATTTAATTCTGCATAGTTTGACAAAATTAAAAACATTTGGCTCATGAAATTAAGCTTACATAAAGAGTAGATTACTTATCATTTCTGAGAAATAATGGTCCCTTAAGGTCTAGTTAGAAATTGTTACTGAAGTAATACAGAAGGTTTCAGTAAATCTTCTTGGCTTGTCCAGCAGTTACATCATTATTTTATTTATTCTTTTGAGTAACTAATACCATATTGTAGTTCATTGGTTTAACTGTGTTTTTCTTACCACTACAGCTGAGATATTTATATCCATCTAACACACATGGAGCTTGGTCTGTGTCTGGTTTTAATTTTATCTGTCTTCAGACATATAAAGCTAGTCTTCTGAGCCAAAGCTAGAGTGTTTGATGTTCTTCTGTTCATGGAGAGAAATAAGTTGTCAGAGCAGAATTCATCTGAGCTATTTTAGAGTGAGATTGTGTTAAAAAGTAAGCAGGTATGGGTCTGTAAGAATAAATTAAACCTTTTTATCATTTTTTCTTTCAGTAGATATAGTGTATTATTTTTATGTGTTTGTTTTGGAACATAGGCAATATAATGAGAAATTATATAAACAACAAACTAACAGGAATAAAATTAATTTCCAAAAGATCTTATGATTCTTTAAAACACCTTATTGAAATATTTTTGGGGTGAATTAAATTACTTATTGTAGTACCTTTGAAGACTTGTGACTGAAACAGCTGGTGGATCACAAAGATCTATGCCTATATATAAGATACAAGGTATATTATATAGTAAGTTACAGGTTCCAATGCTTGGATATAAAATCTGAATTATGTGCAATGGGAAAATTGTCAACAAATGATAGTAGATCAAAAAGGAAGTCAGTTGTATTTAATATGCAAACTCTGATGTAGTTAGAATTAATCTTGCAAGCATGCATGATAGTTACACATTTATATTTTCAGGAAAGACAAATAATCACATCTATTCAATTATAGTATTAAAAAAATAAATAATAATAAAAAAACCTGTATGTTATTCAACTCCGGACCTGGTGAAAAGATAATCATAAAAGTCTAATTCATAGGGCATGATATTTTCATGGGAACAGTGTTATTGAATTTAGGTATGAGGCAGCTCACATCTACTTGATTTACTCGTTTCTGTCAAATGTTGTGGATGAGCAATTCAGAATGGGGCTAGTGCCTTACCTATCTCTCTTGACTACAGCACTAGAGACCAGGTTGAATCTACGTAAGAGAAGAGGGATTACTTCTTTCCCACATATATAACCAAGAAAAATTGCCAGAGTACAGGCTAGATATCCTGGGAGAGGTGGGTGGAAGAACAGTGAGCAAGAGACTTTGTAACATGAAGAAAGGGTAGGAAAGTGCTGATCAGAGCAAAGAAGCTGATGCATATTCTCTGAAGTGACAAAAAGCATTATTTTTCCTGCAGGCTCCAAGGAAACAGTATGAACTGTAATGAGAATGAACTTATCTATGGCAAATATGGCAAGGGCAGGGTTGTTAAAAAACTATTTCTCCTTCTGTCTTAAGCAGCCAATTTGAGGAGAAGCCTTTCTTAAAAAAGGATAATGAAATTCTTGTTTTTAAAAAAGCTCTCATGATTTAATGAGGATTTAAAGACCCTTTCTTTTCAGGGTGCTTTCTTTAAGAGTTGCAAGTGATGTATCTCAAATGTTGGCTGTGTGACAACTCCTTATCTTCCATGGTATCATTGCAAAAGCTCGTATGTTTTGAATAGGAAATAATGGCAGTCCCTTAGCTCTGACATACTGTGTAGTAGTTTGCATGTAGAAATTTATTTTTCTGTGAGAGCTATATAAAATAAATAGTTTAAGTATGAAGGCAGAATAATGGATTAATAAATGCAGCATTCAAATTTTGGGTCTTTCTGCTTTGTAAGGATATTTTTATTCCCCTTCCCCCCCAAAATGTGAACCATGAAAACCGGTGAAGTGAATTTTACTTAACTAATTGTCTAAAATATTTACTTACATTTTTCACATAAATAGTGGAAGTGTCAGAAAATTAGTCTCTCTGATAAATGAAAAGCACCTATAGGAAGAAAATTTTTGAGAAACAAACAAACAAACAAAAAACCAAACAAATAACTTTGACAGCATTTGAGGGAACTCTAAAGGAATTTAAAAAGTGAAATAATATAATGATTTCTTCCTACATTTTTTTCAGTCTTTCAAAATACTGGGTTTCTTTTCTAGATGTTCAGCACCAAAGTATTTTAAAAATACATATGTTCAATTGATAAGAATTTATAGCTGACTGTCTGAGTAGCTAGTTCTATAATGCTAAAACAAGCTTTTTTTTTTTTTTTTTTCAAGAGTACAAATAACAAGACTAAGAGGAGTAGATATGCATGCCCCCAAAGTAGAGAAAAAATGAAGATAATGACTGAGATTATGTACTTTTTGTCTTGTTCTTTAAATTTACAAAAAATATCTACTCTACATTAAGCACATTAAATTCTTTTTGACCCCTTATATCTATTAAATATTATAGCCAATAATTGTCAAATAATATATATATGTATTGTACTAACCATACTGTTATCACAGAATCACAGAATTGTCTAGGTTGGAAGAGACCTCAAGATCATCAAGTCCAACCTCTGACCTAACACTAACAAGTCCTCTACTAAACCATATCACTAAGTTCAACATCTAAACATTTTTTAAAGACCTCCAGGGATGCTGACTCCACCACTTCCCTGGACAGCCCATTCCAATGCCTCACAACCCTCTCGGTAAAGTTTTTCCTAATATCAAACCTAAAACACCCCTGGTGCAACTTTAGCCCATTCCCCCTCGTCCTGTCACCAGGCACATGGGACAACCCCCCACCTCGCTACAGCCTCCTTTAATGTACTTATAAAGAGCGATAAGGTCGCCCCTGCTATAAGAGAAATACAGTTAGAACTGACTACAAATATTAGTTCTGTGCCATGAAGTTTTCTGAGATAAAGACTCAAATAGCAATAATTTTACACTGACTGTGAAAGTGGGGAACAAGACAAAGTTTTTCAAGTTGGCTTTCAGAAAACAATTTTTAGACATAATATATGCTATAGAATGAGCAATGATTTTGAGGTATACTTCAAGTGAATCATTTCAGCATTGATTCAAAATCAGCATTTTGGGGATATCCGAGACATGAACAGTTTAATGTTAGAGTGGTGGTTTCTTCCAAGGAGTTAATGCTATATCAGCAGATACCAGAAATCAAATGTGGTATGAGCTGTGAGAGTAATTGCAGTTGCAATATTTAATTTCTTCATAGATTCAGTGCTGCAATGATTAAAAATGTTTCTTACCTCCTTGGAAGTTTTCAAAGGGAAAATATATATATATATGTCTATTTGAAAATGTCAGTTCTTGCAAGAGAAAATGAACAGACAGAAATGCTGAAAAGAAGAAAGAATTTAGAAAGAGGATAAAAAAATCTCCCCTTTCTCCAACTTTGGTTGTTTTTAAATTGGTAAAATTAGGGAAGCTAGACAGTTTGGAAAAGTAACTCTGAAAAGTGAATCTTAACACACAAGTTAGCACTTAAAAGTGAAAAACTGCTTAACACATTACTTCTCTTTTTTTTTTTTTTTAATTTATTTTATTTTTTGTTTTCTTCTAAAAAACTGGCAAACCAGGCGTCTTTGGTAAATCTTGTCAGGAACAGGAAAGAAATCTTAAAGGAAATTACTGAAGGAGAACATTTTCTGAAAATACAAAATACTTCTTTCAAGTTATATTTTTGTTTTCGCAAAAGTTTTCTTTCCTATATCTTCCAAATGAAAAGTTTTACTTCCCTACTGCCCCAAATTAATTCTGAGCTAATTAAATTTTAGCAGTATTTTTTAACATTATCTGTCATATTTAATTTGTCCAATTCTGAAAAATATATGGCCCGTGTAACACAAGGCACAAGATTCTAATGATTGTAAAATGTTCATGATGGTCCAATTCATTTCCTTGGCTTATTTTTGTTGCTTCTGAGTTATGCCATTGAAGTTTCAGAGACAAAAGCAACAGATTATATTTTGGGCATTGGAACGGGTTGCCCAGGGAGGTGGTGGAGTCCCTGGGGGTGTTCAAGGAAAGGTTGGACGTGGTGCTTAGGGACATGATTTAGTGGGTGACATTGGTGGTAGGGGGATGGTTGGACCAGATTGTCTTGGAGGTCTTTTCCAACCTTAATGTTTCTATGATTCTGTGTTACACTGATCAGAGGCTTGAGCCTGAGCTGGAAAAGGTTGTGTGGAACATGTGGAACAAGGTAGATTAGGCTGCAATTTGCATGGTCCTGCATTTTTGCCTCCTAACCTAACCTATAGAAGTGTCCTAAAAGAAAGCTGGAGAGGGATGCTGTCAGGGAGTGTAGCGATGGAACAAGGAATAATGGCTTTGAACAAATGGAGAGGAGATTGAAATTGGATATGATGTGAGGAAGAAATTCTTCACTCAGCACAAAGCGCATATGGGAATTAGGGTTGAAGATGTCCCTTGCTTCTGTTCTTTTCCGTAAAGAATAGAATGAAATTACCTAAAAAACAGTGTTAACAAAACCAGAGCACAGGGTGGGAGGTGCAGGGCAGTCCCTGTGGCTGAGGGGCAGCCTTTCTTCCTGGCAAGCCAAATGGCCCGGGGGAGCCAGCCCCAGAAAAGGAGCCCTCAGCCCCCCAACCCTCCTCCTTCTTTCACGTGAGGGCATCTTCCAGGTTGCTCCCACCACAGCTGCCTTTGGCCACACGTGGGACACTCCATCACAGAGGCTTGCTGAGGTCACAGTGGCCACCACTGCCCCGCCTTTGCTCCGGACCCTATAAAACAGGACCCCTGCAGCTGGCCCACCATTCGCTCAGTGACTAGGTCCTCTGATGGCCAGCGCACACAGCAGGAAGGAGACTAGAAGCAGCAAGGCGAGAAGCAGCCCTGCTTGGTGTGCAAGGACAGCAATGCAGTCCAAAGAAGCACCAAGAAGGAATGCAGCTAACAAGGAGACAGGTCTATGAAACAGGTACAGGTCTATGAAACCTGATGACGTGAATCCTATTGCTGGTCGCTAAAGAGAATAGGTCGGCGCCTACCTCTCCACTCCCCATCACGAGGAAGCTGTAGATCACGATGAGATCTCCCCTCAGCCTCCTCTTTTCCAGGCTGAACAGTCCAAGTGACCTCAGCCGCTCCTCATACGTCTTTGCCTTTAGGCCCTTCACCAGGGCTAAAAGGCACTTGGCTTTCCTAGTAGCCAAGGAAAGGTTGGATGAGGTGCGTAGGGACATTGTTTAGTGTGTGACATTGGTAGTAGGGTGATGGTTTGACCAGATGATCTCAAAAGTCTTTTCCAACCTTAATGTTTCTGTGATTCTGTGATTCAAGTTAAATTTAATCTTAGAATAATCTTGCTTCTTATTTTCACTTTGGTGAAATTAAATATTAACCGATTCCTAAAATAAGGCATTTGCTATAGCACTTAGTTACTCATTTAAGGTTCCTGAACCTTAGGATAACTCCCTGTTACTATTTCATTCTCAACCAACATTTTATGGCTTTCATCCACCACTAAATTTGATTAGAAAGTCATTCTTCATCACAGTTGTCTTTACAACAGTATTTTAATGAAAATGAATAAAATGAATAAATGAGTATATGAAAATGATCAGCTTCATTTAATCTCCATAAATGCTTTAATGATTTTTCAAAATAAATTTTCCTTGCCTAATATCAGACTTGATATTTAATAAGTTCTAAATTACACTGTTTTGTTTATATATATGTGTGTGTGTGTGTATATATATATATATATACACACACACACACATATATATATACACAGCTTGCTTTGTGCTTTCACATAACACTTCGTGAGGGCAAGATAGAGCCAGGAAAATCTCTTCATATTGAAGAAGAAAGAGCTGCTAAAGCTCCCTACCACTAGAGTATTCTGTAGATTTCAGGAGATAAGTCATTTCTATTACATGTTTTTTGTCACATTAGATACAAAATCAGATCCCCTCAACAATGAAATCTGGGGAATCCATGACTAAAAGTTTTTATTTGCATAGTTGACACAGTATTTTCAGACTTAATTCAAATCTAACAAACATTTTTTTTTCCAAATGCAAAGAGCCAATGCTGAGATGGAGAAAGCTCTCAATAGAAGTAAAATTCATTAAGTGTATAGTTATATATTCCTTTTCATGAGTGTAATAGTTCTGTAATATCTCTGATATTTACTGAGATATTCAGTCTTCAGTATCGAGTATCAAATTGTCCTTTTGAAAAGTGAGTTATAAGTGAAGAAAAAATGTGTGCATGGAGATGGGAGGCAGGGAGGGGACAAAGGAAGAGAAGTAGTAAGAGAAAACCAGAGAACCTTTGAAAAATCCTTAGAAAATACACTTGCCAAATACCAAGTCATGTGGGGGAGGAGAGGAAGGTAGATTTCATAAAAAGTTAGTGTACAATGAAATTTGGAGACTTCTATCTTTGCATTATATCTGTTTTATTTATAAGTAAACCTTGTATAGCAATATTTTAAGGTAAAGCATTTGAAGTAAGAACTTAAAAATAAGTGGAAAAAAATGTGTGGTCTCATTGGTATCAGATTTACTGTGGGCTGTTTTATTTTCGAGGTGTGAAATTGCCCTACCATTTTTAAATGAATCTGCTAAATGGCAGCACAAATATCCGTGTCTCTCTTGATTTAAGACTTCTGTACTTAATGACAATCTGTGTTTTTTTTTTTGTTGTTTTTTTTTTTTTTGTTGTTGTTTTTTTTTCACTAGCGCGTCACTTTCGATAAGTTTTCAATCTGCAAAGCCATATGTCTTATAACTTTCGTTTCCTAATTTGTTGTTGGAGTTACATGATGGTAGAGTGACCTGCATGTGTGATGCCTTTTTAAAGAAACAAAAGAGTAAAATGGAAATGAGCTAAACCAACTACAGTCTTCTAACTGTTTCAATGACAGTTCTTTATACTTCTAGTTTCCAGGGTTTTCATATGAAGGGAAGATAATCTCTAAAGTTAGCAATTTATCAGCTTGTCAAATTGGTCAAAAATTAGAACTGTAGTATGTCTTACCTGTCTTGTTATAAAACAGAATAATGTCTAATTTAATAGTGTGATCGCAACTTGATTGGGATGCATTTTTTTTTAGAAAATATGTCTTTTTATAGCGTGTTTTACTTTGAACCACTTTATACTTACTGTTGAAAGTTTGTGGTAGACCACATTAGTTTAATAAAGGCTGTGATGTACCAGTAGTGTTTCTCAGAACAGCTACTTTTCTGCATTAAAAGAGGAAAAGGTTATAATAGACCGTGCCAGTTTAATAAACTGTGGTCCTTCTTATAACAACTACTTTTCTATGTCAGTAAATACTGAGAGATGAAAAGTATGTCATATTACTCCATAATAGATAATTACAGTTTGGTCTTACAGCATAGGAAATTCTTTAAAAAATTATTCGTATTTGGTGAAGTTTTGAATTCAGCTGTAGCTTGCTCTATCTCCCACAGTGAAGAGCATGGTTCTGCTTGTGTTGTGACATATAGATAATACTTAGAAATTTTGATTTTGACGGTCCAAGTTATGCTACCAGTTTCTACATCTCAAAATCATGCCATTTGACTGAAGTCTGAAGTTTCAAATGGAAAATGTTGAAGTTTTGAATGGAAAAGTTGTAACTTTACAGGTATAACTTTTCAATCTGACATTGCTTTACTTGTCAGGAAAAGTTATTTAAATTCCAGTGATCATTTTGCATCTTGAAACTTCAATTTGAATAGTGAGATGATACTTTTTTCCATGTTTTTATTTTGCTATATTCCAAGATGAATCACTAAACATAAACTTGGAAAATCTTCAAATTACTCTGAGGCTCTGAGTAGGAGGACAACCAAAAGTAAAAATTCCATGAGTAGAAGAATGTATTTAAATAAAGTGATTGATGTGTCTGTAACCCTGTCAGAATGTTAAAATTAAAAAGCACCCTAACATATGTTACAGTTTCAAGCCTGGGAGATGCGGAGTGTTTACAAGTGCCTGTGAATGAATTAGATGCAGGAGGTGTTTAGTCTCTCTTAGCTACAGTTCTGTGCTTCACACCACAAGGGTCATTAGTATCAGCACAGCAAAACATTATTCAAACTTAATTATAAGCATGTAAGTAATCAGTGACATATACTTACTTTATAAAGACCCTTAGTTAACTGAGATTTCTGATTATATTGCAGACAGAGCAACAATTTCATTTATGTAAAGTGTCTGCCATATGCAAATTCTTTAAATGATCTTTTATGGGAAAGAATTTCAATGATTGTATTATTAATTGTTTAGCTGCCCGGCCGGCAGCTAAACACCACACAGCCGTTGGCTCACCCTCCTCCCTCCCACTCTGGGACTGGGGAGAGAAATGGGAAAGTGAAGCCTGTGAGTTGAGATAAAGACAGTTTATTAGGACAGAACATGAAATAATAATATGTACAAAACAAGTGATGCACAATACAATTGCCCACCACCCGCTGACTGCTGACCAGCCTATCCCGAGCAGCCATCCCTGTATATTGTTTAGCATGATGTCAGATGGGACTGGTATGTAAAGCCTTTCCTATCCATTTCCACTTACAGCAGCTCATCTCGAAGCATATTGAAATGTTGTAACAATACTCCATATTCAAAATAAGATGTAATAAATGTAATTTTGGATATTGATACATGGTAATGACAATCATTAATGAGTTATGGTTGTACTTTTAGTGGTGTATTTCAGTTTTAATATGCTTATACCTGTTATCAGGTAACAAGTGAGGCGAGCAAACTGTCTACTACTGTGATTTAATTATTTCTTTAACATATACTTTTTAACGTAATTTATACACAGGGTCATTGATTGACTTTCTACTATTTAAGAAATACCAGTTAGACACTGACCAAATAACTTTGTTGTCTTTGTGTCATAGTTTGTTTTGACAACTTTGACGACACTGGTGAGATACAGATAGACAGTAAGAGGAGTGGAAAACTGGACTGCCAAGCTCAGATAGCTGTGATCTGTATAAAATCCATCTGGCAACCAGTGATGTTCCTCAGGGATCACTTCTGGGTCCAATACAGTTTATCATCTTCATTAATGACCTAGATGATAGCATAGAGTGCTCCTTCAGCAAGTTTGCAGATGCCACCAAAATACGGTGTGGAGAGCATATGTTTGGGCTGCTGTTTAGAAGGACCTGGACAGCCTGGAGAAATGGGGCTGATAGGAACCTCCTGAAGTTCAGCAAAGGGAAGTGCAAAGTCCTGCAACCTGGAGAAAAAGAACCCTGCACCAGTGCAGTTTGGGGAGCAGCTGTTTAGGATGCTGCTCTGCAGAAAAGGATCTGGGGGTCCATGTCGACAACAAAGTTAATGTGAGCCAGGAATATACAATGTCAGCAAGGAATGACAAGAGTGTCCTGGAATATATTAGGAGAGCAAGTTGAAGGAGGTGATCTTTCTCCTCTGTAGGGAACCTGTGAGACCACATAGGAAGTGCTGTGTATGGTTTTGAGTTCTTGTATTGACAAGAAGGACATTGATACACTTGAGTGAATCCAGCAAAGATCACCGAGCTGGTTGGGTCTGGAGCATACAGCATGCCACTAAAGACTGAGGGAGATGGGCCCATTCAACCTAGGTAAGAGAGAGCTAAGGGAGACCTTACTGTTCTATACATCCACCTAGTTGGAGGATATAGAGAAGATAGTGCTCAACTTTGTTGGAGGTGCAGCATTACAGGATGGGAGACAGAAGTTGGAATATAGAAAATTCTGATTAGATACTATGTTTGTTGTTATGATTTTTATTATTATTTAATCATGCAGGTATTTAAATACCAGAAGAGCAACAACCAATGGAGTTTGTGCAACCCATCCTGTATGTTAAAGACTTGACTTCAGATGTCTCTGGGTAATCTGACCTAGTTAGACAAATGGAGAGTTTGCCTAGATGACCTTCAGAGGTTGTTTCCCACCTAAACTATTCTTTGAGTGTATTAAATATAGTACTTGTACACTTCCAGTGGTCTTAGATGTGCGTTGTCTATCCAGGAATGACATGGAACAGAAATTCAGATATTTTAAATCAAATATTATTTTATTTTACTTAGCACTGTGCAGCAGATGGGATTATCAGAGCTAACATTTAACTGACTTTTATTAGAAACAACCTATTGGTAAAATGCTAGCAACAAGTTAGCAGTAACAGTGAAATTTTAAGCATTCTACGATTTTGTGTTTCTTATGCTGTCAGGCAGACATTTCCAAAATATGTTGTTGTACATAATGTCCTACTTGCACTGCAAACAGCAAATGTAAATCTGCAAGATGAACTGTGCAGGCTGTGTTCAAACTTTAAGGCATCTTATCTGTAAGGTTTGTTTTGCTTTGGTTTTAAGGATAGTGTTCACAGAAAACTAGTGGGACTCCAGACAGCCACATAAATTTTATTTAATTTGTTTTATTTTTTAAAGTATTTATTTTATTTGATTGCCTCTTTAAAAGCCCTAATCAAACATTTGTCCAGCCACCTAGGAGGATATTGTGGTAGAGTACAATGTGGAGGGAATTGTGGAAAAGATTCTGTCACACACTGGGAGGTAACATTGTTACTCACACTGCTGAATATGTCTTTGTCTAATAATGCAATATATCATGCTCTTAACAGAGCAAAAATAGGAATAAATTTGATGAAAATACATTAAGAAAAAAAACTTTAAAATAGAACATTTCTATCCATAGCAAGTTTATTTTACTTTGTTTTCTTCATTTATTTTACTTTAATTTTATATTTTATTTGTTATTTCATTTTACTTTTTTGTTCCTTTATTTTATTTAGAAGGAACGTTTATTGCTTACTCAATTGGAAATATTGCATATAGTGTGGTGTTAATAAGGTTGTAGTATACGTTACATGCTGTTTCAAAAGGTATATAGTGCTGTAACAACTGTTGTTTTTTTTAAGATTTCAGAATGAAGTTTAAATTACGTACATGTCCTAAATGATCTTGCGACATGCTGGGTAAATAAAGTCAGTGTTATCTAATTGAAATATAGAATGACTCTATATACTTATGACTAAAATAGACACGTTAATCTACTAAACATATTTTTCAAAGGGAGAGAGGAGTGGAATCAGAGTTTGGAAAGTTGTAATTGTTTATTTTCATGCTTTTAACCTTGTGGATTCTAATCACAAGTTTGGAATATTCTATATGAAGAAGATAATGTATTGCAAAAGGTTATACACACTATATACATCTCAATACAAAACTTTTTATTTCCACACCACTGACAACAGAATTGAGAAGATGTGCTAAAACTTTGCTGAATGTAACTGATCACTGCGTCTCTGCTACTGTTTTTAAATTATAATTCTAATTCTTTTCTTACAAATGCCAGGACATTCCTGAAAAAAAAATAAATATTGTGCGTCTTGTACATTTTGAAATATAAGCATGGAAAGTGTATTTTTTAAGGTTTACAGTTTCCTCAATCTTATCACTGTAAGCCATCTAGCAACAAGCAAAATTGAAAAAGACTGAAACATAATGCAAACACGGAGTCCCCAAATCCTTCTGATTATCTTACTTTCAACCCAAACATAAAATTTGATCTTTTATGTTATAGTACCTTTCTTTTTTTTCCTAATTCATGACAATGAACTATTATTGTGACTCTTGCTTACAACTTCTTTTTTCCTTCTCCTTTCTCTCCTTCAAAAATAATTTCTAGTTCACAGATCACTTTTCAGCTTTCTGGTATTTTTAAGATTCTTGTTTGAATGTAATAATTGGCACTTAGCACAGTGTGCTGCTTTTTTTAAGTTCTCCTTAATACAGCTGTGACATGGCACATTGCAGTACCACTCCATCAAGACACAGTAGGAGAAGAGGAAAGTAAGAGCATTTCAAGAACTAGCATATGGACAACAAGATAATTAACAGGAAATAGAGAAGACAACTGCTGGTAGTAAAATGCTGTGAAATCTACAGGATAATAGTTAAGTAAGTAGTCTGTACTGTATTAATCACAATCTGATGACTTCTTTATCATCAGTAACTGCCTGATGATATCATCTTATGCCTAAATGTCACGTGAAAAGGTTTGTATGGCAGAATTCTGCACTGTTCATTCTAGCTTCTGAATTCTAGACCTGAATCTTCAGCAGCAACAGTGGTATCCCATCATGTTAATACTTAGTACACTTCAGAATGTGTTGTGGTTTGAACTTATGGGTTAAGATAAAGACAGTTTACAAGGTAAAGAAAAAGCCATGCAAGTGAAGTAAAACAAGGAATTAATTCACTCCTTCTCATCAGCAGGCAGGCATTCAGTCACTTCTAGGAAAGCACATAACAGTTTTTTAGGAAGACAGATGCCATAACCCCTTCTTCCTTCTTTATCTCAGATTTCATTGCTGAGCATGATGCGATATGGTATGGGATATCCCTTTGACCAGTTTGGGTCAGCTGTTCTGGCTGTGCCCTCCCATCTTCTTGTGCACTCAGCCTCCTTGCTTGCTGGACAGCATAAGAAGCAAAAAAGTCGTTGGCTCTATGCAGACACCGCTCTGCAGCATTTTATTGGTTTTATCAGTGTGTTATCACCACCGTTTTCATCAAAAATCCAAAATGCAGCACATATGAGTCTCTACAAAGAAAACGAACTCCATCCTAGCTAAAATCCTGACAGTGCTACCAGAAATAGAATTTCATGTTCAGGGTGCTGTGATATCTCTCTTCTTTCTTCAGCGGGTTTGATGATGGTTTGACTGTCAGGTCAGCAGATCTACATCTCCATCTGCCAAGTCAAGAATATTTCAATTTATAAATCCTGCCTCATCTCACTGAACTGTAGGCATAAATAAATTGCTGTTCATAGAGGGTAGCTCAGGGCAAGCAGACTCTTAACCTAAAAAGCATTGGTGGTTTCCTAAAATCAGTAAGTGTGGTAGTTGTAGTTCTGTGTGTGCTGACACAGATTCAGACTAACAAAGCACTCCAAAGAGAGTGAATCAGTGAATCTGGGGGGATTTTCTTGGCATACATTAAAAAAAAAAAAAAAAAAAAAAAGAAGAAGACGAGAATCATGACAGATAAATTCTGTAGCTGTGAGTTCTAAGCCTTTAAATCTGTAAACTAGTGTAAAATCAGATACCTTACATTTGTGTGTCTTTGGTAAGACTTGAGGGTATGTCTCTGCATTGGGGATAAACATTGTGTTTGTTTTCACAAAGGCTATCCAAAAGTGGCTAAGTACAAAAACAAACAACAACAACAATATAACAAAGCTCTAGAATGCACAACTTGTATGCATAGTATAAAATCAGAACTTGAGACCCAAATTCTCTGAAAACATTGCATTGACATTGCAGTTCAGGGTCACCAAGAAAGCATGAGAACAAACTACAGTTGCATTGTCTATGTATTATTCCCAATATTTTAGGATTTAGCAGAAGTCTTCTAGGGTAGAAAAAAGACCCACTAGAGCTTTCTGTGGGCATCTTGGACAACAAGGAAGACTGTTTGGACTAATTGGATTGTTAGCCTAATTGAAGTACACAGGTAGTGAGAGGGGACAAGGAAAGGGTAATAGAAGTGACACAGGGAGCGCTGACACATAAAAGAGAGGAAGGGGAGATACAGGAGTGGCATTAAATAGAACAGTCAGTTTTAGGGATTAAGCTGTGACTGAGAAAGTGAAGAGTCTGAGAGCAGTAGAAATCCCAGTCTCTAGAAACTCAGTGACCAAGACTCTTGACTCTAGTCATTGCTCTGTTTTCTGGAATAGACAGTGACTAGCATTCATAAAATGGCCCATACTAAGAGCTAAGTTATAACGTTATTTTCACTAAGCATTGATATAAAACATTTAACATTTACAAGATTATCCGTTAAGCACAGGAAGGTGTACTGTTGTCAGTCAGGATAAGACTGTGATATGTCTTTCAAAAGCATAAAGACATCCTGAGTTACTGAGATGCTGCTCCTCATTTTAAAGGGTAAGATGTATGCAATGGTTAGTTTTTGGCTAATAATAGTGAAGAGTGTTGGAGTATTCATTCTGTTCTTTTTTTGTCAGTAACATTTTCAGTATAATGCAGGACATACCACTCCTTTCTGTGTTGGCTAGGTTGGGAAGAACTTGAAGTCATACAAAAATAAATACAATAACATCTCAAAAAATTAAACCTCAGGGTGTGTGTGGGGGGAGTGTGTAACAGGATGGACGAAACAACAATATTATCTGCAAGTATTTCTTTCTAACTGGAGCCAGGGAAACAGAAATGTGCATGTTCTTATTTTCTCATCCTATATTTTAAAAATGTTCATAGTTAATAGACAGGATTTGGATATATCCGTCTCATGGGCATGTTACTCCAGCCAAAGCCTTGGAATTAATGTGAATTCTAGTTCATTAAATGTTTTATTTTATTCACACTTAGAACATTTCTTATGGTACTGCAGTCTTTCAGAATTTGAACTGTTGTCACAGGAGCATCCTGACCTTGCCTTGATCAGGAGTGAATGAATGAGTATAATGAGCTATGGCTGACAATGCAATGCAAACAACGTCAGTGTGATAAGGCTTGATACAGGATATGGGGCAGCAAGCTAGAGAACAAATCGTGAAATTGCTGCAAAGGTGGTTCATGGTGTCATCATGGACTGATTTGATTGGTGGCCTGTGTGACACTTTCCCAGTAAAAGAGATTGGGGCCAGAAGGGAGGGGGAGGAGGATATTGTTGAGCAGGCATTCTGCAGGGAATGGGAGCAAGTGTTGCGTTCCTTCCAGGCTCACATTTAGGGCCAGTCTCAGACTGTAACTGCGTGTGGGTGTGTATGTGTGGGAGTGTGAAGTATTTTCTAACATGGCTTATCTAGAGCTCTGGTGTGAAGTATTTCCTAACACAGCTTATGAACTGTGGTTAAATGAACTCTGGTTCATTTATTAAATTGAACTTTGCAGAAGCATGGTGTCTGGTGCTCTTTCTCCCTTTCCCTCCTCTCAACAACTGTTCACCATGCATTTTTTCCTACAACAGAGAAATACCACAGTGTCTTATTTTGACTGGAAATGTTCATTGAAATTCCATACCATAAATAAATAATTATATATATGTATTTAATGATAACATAGCGTGGTTTAAAACTGTTACATTTTTAGAACTCATTTAGGCTTAAAGTTGTTAAAAGACTTTGTAATCGATACCTTCAACAAAGGCATCATAGATTGTATTAAAAGTAATTGACTGTTTTAAAAGTAATTGTAAATAATCTGAACCATGTACCTTTATTAAAAAGCAACAACAACAACAACAAAAAACACAGAAAGATGCAATTCCATATTTAATAAAAAGCTTATCAACGCACTGGAACAGCTTTCATCATGCAACCTTTTCAGAAAAAGAAACATTGAATATATACAAAAATGGTAAGATCAACATGTGATCTTTATATGATCAACGTGTAAAATACATGTGAAGTGTTATATCTGTATCTAATGAACTGCATAATTTCATTTTTTGCTTCTCCATCTCTTTCACAACATAATGAATTTCTTCCACTTTTCCTCACTTTTTCTCTGCCTCTCTCCTTTCCTTCTCTTTCCTTCCTTCTTTCCCTTAAATCTTCCCTTCCAACTTGCCTGCCTTCTTTCTTCCCCTCCTTTTTGGTTTGTCCTCTTTTAATATTTTTTCGTACGTCCTGTGTAGATGTACATCCTCTTTATCATTTTCAAGTAGTAACACAATTGTGTTACACAGAGAACATATAACTGAAGCTTAAAAATAAAGCTGGACAGGCAGAAAATGCAGAAAAAATAGTAAGGATTTCTGGAAATGACTATGTTAGCTCTCCTGTTCATTTATGGTGTTCATTCCTTCCTTCCTCTCCCTTTCTTCTTCTTATAGTATATTTCTTTTGCCTCCATCAATTTCTCAGGGATTATATGAATTCAGTGGTGTTTTTCAAATATTTAGTACAGATGATGGTTTATTTACAGTTTCTTCTGGGCAAGTATTGATCCTCATCATTGTTTGTAATTTGTACACTTAAAATAATATTATAAACAGTTGTATCTCCTGCATTGCCTTTTATAGTTGAACCCTACTACCTTACAGCCTCAACAGTAAGTTTAGCCTTAAGAGTTTAAATACTAAAAATCTCAATGAGTTCAGGCACATACAAGTTGGTATTTTTAATATTTTTAAATATCAACTTAGTGAAGATGAAAACAACATATAAATAATTAAAATTACTTGACCAAATCCCATGAAATGATAAAGAATCCATTTTTTTCTTCTACTGATCGCACACACTTTAACATATATGTGTTTTTATGAAAATTGTCTAATTCTACTAAGACCACATTCACTAAAAAGTCTGTTAATTTCTAAATGTATGTTGAAACTGGTTAGTCTCATCATTTAAAATGTTTCTCAAATATGACCTATGCTATAATGCAATGAAAGCAGTAGTTATTTATGTTTTCAAGGGTTTACATTTTCCAGGGAATGGCCATATGCTATCAGTTAAGGAAAGCTGGCAGTCCCCTAGGTAGAGAAGCTGTTTTTCAGCTTTTAATTATAGCCAGTCCTCAATCCATTGTCTGCAGTTTCTTTGTCTTTCTTCATGATCAGGCTTATCAGTTTATGATCCCTTTTATATGTGTCCCCACACTGTTGTGATAACCACTGGATTTGCACCCTAGCAGCAAAAATGATGTTTTCTATCACATAAGATGTGTGACTGTACAATATTCTGCCCAGGGAGACAGAAAAGATAATTAAAAAAAAAAAAAAAAAAAAGGAAAAAAAGAAGGAAAGAAGAAAAAAAGTCAAGAAAAAAAAAAGTCTTTATTTGAGTGATTCATTTGAATCATTTCTAATGCTTCAGAATTGTATATTCATTTCCAAAAGCCCATTTAACTGCTTCTGAATTACTTCAGAAATTAAAACATGCTTTAAAAGCAGTATCAGAGTAGAGTCATTAAAAGAAGTATCTGTTACTTCTTGAAAGGAAATAGCCTTTCTTGATTCTGAGATAATTATTACATCAACTGCTAAAAACTAACTAGAATAGAAAAAAAAACAACACACACACACACCAAAACACACAAAAAACCACTACCAAACAAAAACCGTATAATTTAAACACACACAATCTCATTAAAGTCATTAGAGCTATGCAGTTATATACCAGCTGACAATCCAGCACTTCTAAAACCAGTCTGTTAAAACTGTTTTAAACTTTTTTGTCTATCATATAATCCTTCACAACTCTTCAGATCTATTATCTTCATTTGCAGCCCCTGGAATTATTTGTTCAAAATTATGCTATATTAACACCATACTTAGCATTAACCTATTTAGGTAGCATTTTGCAGTATTTAACATAATGTTATAACGTGAGTGTCATCTGTAAGGGAGACATTGCCGAAAGCAAGGTGTAAAGAATTACCTGGATATTTCATGGTGCTTTTCTGTGGGATTAAAATGTTTGGGAAATCTGCCACAGCATTGATGGTACTAAAATCAGAACTCATGATGATATTCCATTCCTTTGAAGCATCTGTTAAAAAAGACTCACAGTTGACTCTTACGATTAAATAATTTACTTCAGTAATAACTCAAAATACTAATTCCAGCAAAGATCAGGATCAGGATTACTTAGCTGCATTTCATTCTCCATTTTACCAGTATTTTGGAACAATGAAAATATCATAGAATCATAGAATATCCTGAGTTGGAAGCGACCCACAAGGATCATCAAGTCCAACACCTGGTACCACACAGGTCTACCCAAAAATTCAGACCATGTGACTAAGAGCATAGTCCAAACACTTCTTAAACTCCAACAGGCTTGGTGCCGTGACTACATCCCTGGGGAGCCTGTTCCAGTGCGCTACCACCCTCTCAGTGAAAAACCTCTTCCTGATATCCAGCCTTTACATCTCCTGTCACAACTTGACACCGTTCCCTCAGATCCTGTCACTGGTCACTAAAGAGAATAGATCGACACCTGCCCTTCCACTCCCCCTTCTGAGGAAGTTGTAGACTGCAATGAGGTCTCCCCTCAGCCTAAACTTTTCCAGGCTGAAGACGGCTAGTAACCACAGCCTCTCCTCATGCATCTTCCCTTCTAGGCCCTTAGTCATCTTTGTAGCCCTCCTCTGTACACTCTTCAGAAGTTTCACGTCCTTTTTGTACTGTGGTGCCCAGAACTGCACACAGTACTCAAAGTGAGGCCGTACCAATCTATAGTTACTAAACTCTCATTTTTTTGAGATAACCTTGACTAAAAGTTTTAGTGTGCAATAAGAACTGTAAGTTTAGTTTCATATGTAAACCCTAATTTCAAAGGTTTGTGTTTGTTGTCAGTATTTCTATTTTATTCATAGAACTCCCTCTGGTGGATTATTAATGATATGAACATACTTGGTTTATTGTGTAACAGCAACAACAACAAAATAAAACTTTAGGGTCTAATTTTATGACTTTACTAAAACATTTCAGTTAGCATTTTTTATGTTCTTTAACTTGACAGTGGTTATATATTATTTATCTTGATAATGATTCTCAAAGTACATCTACAAAGTACATCAACATGTATAATGTTGATATCCCCTACCATACAAAGGAGAGTTTATTAAAACAGCAACAACAAAACAACACAGTGCTACTGAACAGTCTAACTCCAGTAACCTGAAAGTAACTGAAATACTGTCTATGTTTAATGTCTGATGAAGGCTGGCCTCAGGTTGATGTCAGAGTCATTCATTCTAGTTAAGGATAACAAAGGTTATGCTCAACTTATGCTTATGCCTACCCTTACCCTGAATTGTTATTTATCAATATCGTTTTCCCATCGTACAAGTTTGGTTTATGTTCTTCTCTGATTTGACAGGTTCCTGTCCATGACAATTCTTGTCCAGGATATTATTAAGTGATTCTAAGGTCAATAGAAACCTAAACTCCTAAATTCCACCTAATTATTGTATGGTATTATTTTATTGGTTTTGATTCTAGTCAATGTCGTCATTATTTAGATACGTGTGTATATACCTGTATACATATCTGCATGTGTAGAACATGTCCTAAGTACATACAAAATGTGAGATGTGGATTTACCAAAGTAAGATCATGTCAGACATATCCAACATTTCTTTAATAAAATAAAAAGACTGAGATTTCTTAGGGGGGAAGAAAAAAGAGATTGAACAAACTTAATATTTCAGTAAAATATGATGTGTGTTGTCTGGACTTCTTAGCTGCAGAAAATAATACAGGAACAGATAAAGAACTCCATTTTGCCCCTGTATGGTGCTGTAGCAAACAAGCCAAAAAAAAAAAAAGGTGTGTGTGTGGGGGGAACGGACATGCTATCTGTGGTTATGCCAGTGGATTTCGAAAATTTTTGTGCAGTTCTCATGACACTATTTTTCCATTTATAAACAGTGCTTGATATTTGTAGAGGATGAAGAAGAGATTGCAAGAAAAGAGAAAATGGCGTGCAAATGAATGTCTTAGAGTGCTTGGCCTATTTCAGCATATTAAAAATAAGAGAAGACAATATACTTGATTACAGTGTATCTCTACAGGGGGAAACTACTGTGAACTGAAGAGCTCTTTAATCTAGTTGAGAAACCTTAGTAAGAGCCAATTCATTTTAAACCAATTGGAAATAAGGTTCATTTTTCCATCAGGAAGGGTGCTTAAACACTGGAGTAGACTGGAATAGCTGTAGAGGAAAGTGGTGAATTCTCCATTGTTAGATATTGTCATCTCAAGACTGAATGCATTTGAATAAAATCTAGGCAAAGCAGAAATTATACTCATTACCAGGGTAATTGGTGAGCTGTGTGTGCAGAATATATTTGATATACAAGAAATTAGATTAATGATCTAACCTGTGTTCTTGGCTTTAATTCTAAATATCAGTGACATGATAATCTATTTGTTTCCTTACTACTGCTTGATAGGTATATATATTCCATATAAAAGACTCAATGGAAAAGAAAGTTGCCTGTTTGTTTGTCCCAAGCACTGAACGCTGAGTAATGTGGAACTGAATGAGAGGAAGGCCAAATTTTCCTTAACAGGCAGCTCAGTAAAGGAAACATGTTGGAGTTCAGGACATCATTAGAGCAATTTTGGTAAACAAGGAATCCACAGTACGAGAGAGGATAGAAGATTTCTTAGCTCAATAGAAAGCATGTAGTCCCCTGAAACTTAGGGGTAATGGATAAAAGATTTTTTTTTTTTTTCCTCACAGGATATATGTAGAATTTGTTGTAGCACAGGAGTATGCTGCAGTTCAGTCAACAAGAGGATAGTTATTTTTGGTGTGTTTACTAAGGGAAAGATGTAAGGAATTTAATTCATTGTTCAGTTAATTCTGTAGTCTTTCTTAGTATCTAACCAATCTTTTGAGTCCCTGATGGTCCAGATTGCAGTACCATGAAAATATGAGATTCCTACATATCTTACATGTATGTGGCCTTATGTAGCAATTCATTATATGAAACGCAAACTTCTGTATAGACGAATGTAAATTCATATAAATCTACGGTAAGATACTAGCTCTCCAAAGAATAAAAGATTGATTTAAAGCATCAGTATTTCTGCAACTGGAGAAAAGATGTTTATACATTAAAACACTCTATATTTAAATTCAGCTGACTATTAATTTACCTGAGATGTAATGGTTTTAGTTGCTGCTTTTATAGTGATAATAATCATAATAACATTTTCATTTTCACTAATAAATGAACTGGAAGGTTCATTTACAGGTAAAATAAAAAGTATATTTATAAAAGTAGTGCTGTTGGTTTGGTCTAAAAATTGCAAAGCCTGAAACCCCTTTTTTTCTTGCATACTTACTAATCTCTCTTTCCATCCACAAATACAGAAACATGTAAACTATGCAACATATGCAGCATCATTTAAACAGAGCTTCCATCCTGCTGCAGAATTCAGATGACAAAGCTAGCTTATTATTAAATTGATAGAAACAATTATGATTCTTTTTTGTGAGTGTCTTTTATTGATGGCTTTAGAATAGTGTATCCAGAACTGAAAGCTACCATAGACAATGATACAATATGAAATCCATCACATTTAGTGTGACTTCTGATATGTTTAAATAAAAACATAATAAATCCATACAGCATGCAATTTTCATTTAATTGCAAACATAATTGTCAGTAATTAATGGTGTTCTCCTAGTAAAATATTAGGCATCTGATGAATTAATATTTACCAGTGCAAACTTCATATACACCCTTTAAAATTCAGAGTATACATGTAGTGAAAGTTAGCTTGCATGACTCAGTTACAGTGATAGTAACTGCCTAGTCTAACCTTGCTGTCCAGTGTTTGTCATGCTCTTTTCTATTTTTTTCCTTTTTCTTTACCTGCAAAAAAAAAATCAATAAAAATAATTTACCTGCTTGTAAGAACAAATATAGGGAATTGATTTTTGCTGTTTTGTTGTTGTTGTTGTTGTTGTTGTTGTTTTGTTTTGTTTGTTTGTCTGTTTTAAAAGGCACTTACATGTGATGTTTAAAATTCCTGTATTACAAAATCAAGTATGCCAGTATCGAAGCTGCATGGCCAACCTGAATTTGGAATCCCTGCACAGGTGCATTATGATTCAATCTTTAATTATGGAATAATACGTCATATTTTCTATGGAGTAGGAAGTAGAAGTAGTTTTTATTTTTGTTTGTTTGTTTGTTTTGTGTGTTTTTTTTTTTCCCTATATACAAGATAAATAGAGGCAGTTTTGGGTAGCAAATCCAATTCTTAATGTGCAATTTGTAGGTATGTAGTGGTTATGGAAACTGATTACTGCCTTTATTTAAATATGCTACTTTTTATCATATTTCTGTGTAAAGATAAGTAATTTAAGGTATAGTTTTCTTACAAAAGTTTACTAAAATAATATTTTTTGCTTTATAATTATCTAGACTTGAATGAGAAGTCATTACATAGGATTACATTGAAGTCATTAACATCTTAAATAGAAGTTAAGCAGAAGTCATTACATCTAAAAACTTGTATTGTGGTATACTTGAATTGTTAGTGTTGTAAGCAATGTTTAAGCAATTGGAGAAAAAAAAAAAAAGATTTTTTGGAAACTAATAGCCATCTTTTTTACCTTTAATTCTCAATGTTTCTTTTTCTGATCTATTCAATGGAGGTAATAAGCTCCAATGCATGTTCTGAAGACAAAATTTGGTGACTCATACATGTCTGAATGCTATACTGCACTGCAGAAAAATCATTTAGAGAAATGATTAACTTTGTTTCTAATACTTGATTAGATTGGAGTAAATGTTGCTTGGAGAACTATGTTTCACAAGATTATTAAAAATGCGAAATGCTATTAAAAATACTAAGGTTGTTTTAATATTAGGTTGCTGTTGTTTGAAATACTACATTGTATTAAAATTTTACATTGTTCTTTATTGATCTTTATCCATATAGAACACTGAATCCAATTAATTTTTCTTTTTGTTGTTGTTTTTTTTTTTTTTTTTATAGTATAGAATGTAATAATACATAGTCATAGTAGCACAAAATGAGCATGCATGTCAAATTAAGAAAACCTTGGGTTATGCAATTAATTTAACTACTTAAGCAAAATGTAATGCTGTTTAATTTATTTTGCATTATTTACGCATTTAAGGAAAATCTTCAAATGCCAAGCCACATGCAGTATATTCAGAGTTTTCCTAGTTTTCTTCAGATGTCTTGGGTGTAGTCCTAGAGTTTGTTAGATGTGCTTGTGAAAGTGCATCAGAACTATCAGTCTCCGAGATCCTCAGTGATCTCTTAAAGATTATATAAACGGTGGATTCTAGATTCCCATTGATGGGAAAGTGTGAGCACTAGTTGTTCCTTTTGAGTATACTGCCAGCTAGAATATTCTAGTAAACGCTCTCAGGAAAAACTCCAGATTAGCAGCAGTATATCAGACACAAATCTGTATTTAGCAGGTTTCAGGCATATCTTTACTGTTTAGGTTGCTTCATACATGTAGAAATTCTAAACATAAAATTACAGGCTTCTGGATTGTGCTCCATGACACAGATATGCAAGAAGTTACCCAAATGCCTAAGCTGTTCTCAGTGCTTTCAGTGTTCAGTGGAGGTAATTCTTTAAAACAAGGACATTACATTCTAGTGGTACATAGAGTTCTGCATAAACAGACAGTTACTGTATTTTCATTTGTTACTCAAGCAGTGATTATTTGCTAGTGTGATTTAATATTTATTCAGCACATGTATTTTTTTTTCTGAGGGAGCCGGTTATAATTTCACTTATTCTTTTCTTTTATAATAGAGAAGCTCTTGTGGATTGATTTAGGAAAACTGAGTTGTAAAATCTGTCACGTGTAATACATCCTAGGTTGTCAACAGCTGTTTGTGAAGACCATACAATGATTTGGCTTAGAACAAAAAAAAAAAAGTGTCTTTTTAATTGTCATTATATATCTCTGTATAGTATATTCTAATTAAATACAAGAATTAGCCAATACCTTGAATGCAGAAAAAATGAAACATGTACAACTCTGTATGTTTCTTTTCTTATTAGCAGGTCTTCTTTCCTCAGTATGACAATGCTATATACTTTATAATTATGTAAATTTTGTCTAACTGGCATGTAAATTTTGTCTAACTGGCTTCTAGCATGCTGGGATCAGAGATGCCTAGAATGAGAAACCTTTAAGAAGGAGGATTATGAGTTTATTTAACTAATAAATGCAAGAGACTTGTACTCCTTTTGAAGTGAGAAAAGTTTTTTGTCTTTTTTCTTTCAGTTAGTTAATTAAGTTTACGTAGTTTTGCAAAGATAATCATGAAAATGTTAATGAAAGTCAAGTTATCTTTCTGAACCTTCTCTGTGCAGTGTTTCCTTTCCAAACACCCTGTGGTGTTTTATTTTCTTACATCCTGCTGTAGATTACTGTTGTCTTCCTTGCTTACAATGAGTTGTCTAGACAAGGCTGCTTGGGAAATTAGTCTATTATAAAATAGAGCCTATTAAAAAAGTCTACTGTAAATACATATAAACAATCAAAAGGTTTTTCATCTATTTTAATTAACACGGTTCTTCGTAAAAGCAAGTTTCATGGGTAAACTTCTGGGGTAAGTACTGAACTGGTGCACATGTATTTATGTACAAAAATACATTTTTGGGGGGAAATGAAATTATTTTTACTCTTTCTGGAAGGGAACAGGAAGGCATGGCCATGTTCCAAAATGATCCTGGAACTCTTTAGATTAGTAAAGACTCTTTACCATTTGTGAAATTAAGGTATATCTGACCCTCTATGTATCACATCCTTTTGCAACTAAGAAGTTAAGGTACCTGATTGCAATTTATATTTTTTAGTTAACATTATTTTTTTATGAAACAAATGGTAGTAATGTAAATTAGTAGAATATATTTGTTTAGCTCTGCAGTTTCTCAGAAACAAATTGTACTAGTGGTAGTAATCACAAACTCACACAGAATCACAGAATTTCTAGGTTGGAAGAGAGCAACAAGATCATCAAGTCCAACATCTGACCTAACACTAACAAGTCCTCCACTAAACCATATCGCTAAGTTCAACATCTAAACATCTTTTAAAGACCTCCAGGGATGGTGACTCCACCACTTCCCTGGGCAGCCCATTCCAATGCCTCACAACACTCTCAGTAAAGTTCTTCCTAATATCCAACCTAAAACACCCCTGGCACCACTTTAGCCCATTCCCCCTCATCCTGTCACCAGGCACGTGGGAGAATAGACCAACCCCCACCTCGCTACTGCCTCCTTTAATGTACTTATAAAGAGCGATAAGGTCACCCCTGAGCCTCCTTTTCTCCAGGCTGAACAAACACAACTCCCTCAGCCGCTCCTCATAAGACTTGTTCTTATGCATGTTAATGCATGAGTGTAGCCTAGTGCAATATCTTCAGTAGGTCTAGACCTGTCATATTTTTTTTATCATTGTGAGAGCAATGTTTGTGCTTGACAGTAATATAATTGTTCAGAAGGTGCTGTCCATTCCTATCATTAATAAAAGAAATATAGCACCCTTCAACCCCTTTAAGCAGATTTATGGCAGTGTAGTTGCTGCTTGCAGTAGAGTTACAAAAAGGCATAGTAAAGCCTTATGATGCCATCACAGTCAGATGGGTAAGGAAATTAGTTCTCCCAAAAACACTCACAAAGGTTAAAGAGAATTACTAGAATCAATTGTGTTTCATAAAAGATTTTAATAGAGGTAGTATAGCCCTAGAAGAGTATATCCTCTTCTTTTTCATCCTACCCAGAGTTAGACTAAAAAGCCTACGAGTTAAACAACAGAGTCAATAGGACATATTCAATTGTTTACATAACTGCATTTAATATTTAATATAAGTAACCTCAAATTCATGTAACATATATTTTAATTAGATGATCTGTACAGAAAACATTGTTGCTTTCCAAGTTACATGTGACATTCCTAAAAGATGGCCTTGGAGTAGTTGCTGATACGGATCTTATTCTAAGTCCACTACTCAAGTCTGAAATACTACAGATAACAGAAAACATGTTGACTTATCAGGAATATATTAATTTATTTTTACCCAGCAGCACTTCAGAATTTCCTTAAAGGAGGTGAGGAAATGAAAAAAAAAAAAAAAAAAAAAAAAAAAAAAGGAAATGAAATTATAAAGGTGTTCTTTTCAGTTATAAAATTATTTGTATTAATGCTTTAGATTAGGGTGGCTCTCAGCTCACCCTAATGACCCAGAGTTGATTTGTCATCATAGAATTGCCACGCACAGTTTTTTTAGCTTTGCTCATTTGAAGGTAAGAGAAGAGTGTTAAATTTTATTTAAGACTCCATTCCAACAATTTTATTTATTTATTTACTTGCATATTAATACTGAGGGTTAATTTCTATTTTATGTGGACATGAACTGCTCTGTTTGAAATAAGCGTGTAAGGGAAGAATTTACCTCTATATTGCCATTGGCATAATCAGCTTATTTGGCTCATATCCATTTTGCAGCTGTGCAGGTCAGAAATTTTGTTCTCTGTTTTACAGTACTAACAAAATTTTGGAGGGTTTAGCTCCAAAGACTTCTACTGAAAATGTTATTAACCTTAAAAAAAAATAAAAATGTTTCCTTGTTTCCTTTTGCTGTGAAGATTGAAGATGTTGGGAAACAAAGCAAAACAGAACAAAAATACAAACACTCAGAAAAATCACAAGAAAAATGTTCTTGCACTAGTTATTGCTGCTTTATTTAAAAGTTTCAATTTCAAGTTTTGTTTTAAAGGTATTTGATTATATGTGGATAGCAGAAAAGTCAAAAGAAAGTATAGTGATGTTGTTCATGTTACTGAAATAAAAAAGGGACAACAAGACAAAAAATACTGTAATGGGTATGGTAAAAAATAATAATTGCAATGTCTTAATTTTGCAATGGATTAATCCCTTTCTACATGCACATACATACATTTATACATCTGCAGACTATCTGAATGACATGTATCTTTAGTCAACATTATAAATTTAGTCTCACCACTGAAGCAATCCAGAATTTTTCTTCTGATGAAATTTTGTGCTGCATCCGTAACATGTCTAACCATACGCTTAGTAGTATTAGTCGTCAGGTTTAAAGAAATAATTATTTCCCTCTACTTAAGACTCATGATGCTGTAACTGGAATGAATTTTCCAGCTGATGGCATTTTAGTTCAATAGGAAACCGAACCACCTACCAAGCTGAAGCAGGAAGCATATAATATATAAAGAGAGCCTGAGGGAACTGGGTTTAAGAGGGACTCAATCGCTATTTTCAGCTAGCTTTAAAAGCTTGTAGAAAAGATAAAAATCATTCTCACAATTGTGCACAATGAGAGGATGTTGGGCAACAGTTCCAAGTGGCAGAAATGCAACTTCCATTGAAAAATGGTTATTCACAGTGCTGGTAGTACTCGTCATAGCAGGTTTCTTGAAGAAACTGTGGAGTCTCTACACTTGGAAATGTTCAAAGCAAGATTAAACAAGGCCCTGAGCATCCTGACCTATGTTTGAAATGAGCCATGATTTGAGGAGGGTTGGACTACATAGCTTCCAGAGGTTCCTTTCTACCTAAATTATTTTGTTTCTGTTTTGTAAGTCAATCTGATGCATTAATTCTAAGCTCATTACATTTCATCACTGTTGAATCAAGGGAAAATATATTTTTCACAAACCAATTAGCTTTAATTCTTTGTGACATTCTGTGATTTTCAATTTTCAGTAGAATTTATTCCATCAGTAATATTTTTTTTATTGTAAATGTTGTTTCTCATGAGATTAGAGCTATGATCCAGAACGCAGTGAGATGCCTTCAGTGTCAGTATATATGTGTACGTATATACATATAGGCATACATGGGTGTGTATACACATATATGCATAATGACATGCATATATATATTCATGGTCTTACTGTCTAATATGATTCAATCAATAATATCCATAAGTGTTAAATTATTTTCGTGTCATTGTAATTAAAATAATTTCAAGGAAATACAGTAATTATTGTAAGTTATGAAGAAATAGTAGCTGCTAAACAGCTGACTGCAAACTAAGCACATTCTACTGGTAAATTTATATTTAGAGAAATAAGAAAGGGAACTTGGATTTTTATTTTATTGTTTTATTTTATTTTAATGCTATTTTATCTAATGGTTAAAAAGCCAAAACTCTCAACATTGGGATGTAGCTGAGAATTTTACTGCATTACCATAGTGCAGTTCTAAAATGGTCAAACTGTGGAGTTAGTAAGTAGCATAGCACACAAAAATTAACATGTCCATTTAGAAGGTAACAACTTGTACATATATTCCATATTGTACATATATTCCATATTGTACATATCTCCACATAAAAAAGTCAAAACTGAGGAACGCAACAGCTGTTATGAAACATTTACTTCTTTTCTGAACTGGATCTATGACAAGACAGTGACCAAAACCAATCAATTTTATTTCACTTTTTTCTTAGCTTTTCATAAATGCTAAGCACAAGGAGCATTTTGATTTTAAAGACCAGTCATATATTAACATGTGGAATAAGCACTATAACACTAAACACCTCTGCTAGTTCCCTGAGGATTGATATTTTAGAGACATTCGACCTTTTTATTTAAACCAGTATTATACAGCTGTAAAACCTACTCAAAGTTCATGCAGATGGTTGTTATTATAGACAGAATTTCAGAGGTATTTGTGAAATTCCTAGGAATCATTAGAACTTTATATTAATTAGGATTTAATTACATTTTTTGAAAGATATGAACTGAAAAGTAATTCTTAAGTATACCTGGTTGCTTTTCTACTTGCAGTAGAAAATCTTAACAATTTATTGTCATGACTTTCTCATAAATGTCTGTTACCACAGAAATGATTTTGCAAGCATGTTTTTGCAAGCATGTTTTTGTTTTGTTTGACTTGTGTTTTGCTTATTACAAATTTCAAACATATCAACATAGATGAATGAATTATGTGGATTGCTGGATGAAAGTCCACTTTTCATAGCTAAATTACATTTGAATAACATCTGTTAACATCTTAGTTCTCAAAGTCTATTATACCCATCAGGATCTGCTGAGCTGTATTGCAGATGAATTATTTGTTCTACAATTGATAAAAACCTCTTCCTTTTTAGATGTGATTTGACTTATCTGGAACACAGTATGGAGATGCATTGCCTAATTCAGTACCCCATAAAGATTTCTTTGTAAAGCACCTGCTGGAAAAAGAAATTATACGAAAATATGGCTACTTTGATTCTGTTTTATTTATATGTCACTGTACAATGCTGAATTATATCAATCCTGTTAGTTTTTTTGTAAGCTAACATCAAAATTGTCCCTGGTAGGAGAAAAATGTAAGCTTATTAATGTGACAGTAGTGAGATGGCAAAGCAAAAGAAGGAAAAGTCCCACAAGACAGAAACCAATTACCTCAAGGTCTGTAACAGATAATTTAGTTAAACCGTAATAAAGGAAAACAGGCAGAAAATTCATTAAAAACATGGAAAAGACTGAAAGAAATTTTATTATGGAAAAACTATATATTTCACAAGTCTATGGAAATATACAAACAGTTTTTCTATTCTGTATTTGCCTTTCTGAAAGTCCACAAACAAAAGATGAGAATGAAGGTACAGATGTTGCTGTGTAAGAAGTTACCAGTGAGGACTATGCGGAATGTATGTTGGGAATTACTCAATTAAACATTTTCATAAATCTTATGGGAAAAGAGTAAACTATAAAATAAAAATGGCTTTATAAACAGTATAAAGTTACCAAGTGTAGTAAAAAAACACAAACCAACTCTAAGGCATTGCAAAAAGATCTTGTCGTGCTAAGCATATAATGCTAAATAAATATAACTTAAAATTATTGCAGGTGAAGGAACAATCTGCATACTCTGCATATTTTAATGAGGAAGTATTGCGTAGCTGTCTCTTGTCAGGTATGGAAAAAAAAAAAAACAAAACAACACAAACAGTTTTTGTTCATTAAGATCAGCTGTTTGCTCTAAGAATGCTAGCTGATCTGTTAGGCTGGTTAAAATAAGTGGAGTGCTAGGAAGTGCTTAGAGTTGAGGAGAAAATAGGAAACATCAAATTCTACTGTTAGACTCCAAGGTTTGTTTGCACCTTTAATTAGAGCTTGATGCACCTTGATTAGAGCTTGTGGCTCTAATCATCTAATTTCACAAATAATATATTAAAATTAGAAAGCTCTAATAAAAAAACATCAATGATTATCTTATCTAAGTAGACGTATGTGCATATGTGTACATATATACTCTGTTATCCAGGTCACGTACATGTATATATCCTGCTGCTTAGGTTTTTTTTTTCATGTGAAGGAGCATATGAGGTGTTCTCTTTCCTTGGATCATGTGGAGTAAATTCATCCTGGAATGGCATTGCAAGGTTGTTGCCAGGGCACTGTTTAGATTTAGCTAAGGATAATATTAGCATAGTAATTGAAGATGTGGGAAAGTCCCCTATCTCCATATAAACAGAGTTTTGTTTTGTTTTGTTGTTGGTTTTGCTTTTGGCAATGATGTAGATATGACTGCTGGAGAGGCTGTAATTAGATACATGAGGCATAAATGTGAGGGAAAATGGGATATTATTTCCCTCAGTTCAAGAATTAACCTTCATCAAGAACACTTGAGCAATGGATTTAAAATCAAACAAAAGGAAAGACTTTTACAAATGTGTTTAATTGTGTAATTGACTGCAAGGGATTCTATGGAGACAAAACCTAAACAGATTCAAAGTGCTGCTAAATAAATGGAAGTAACTGTCCACAAAGGTCTTCTAAAAATCAACCTTGCACGGCAAATCCCTAATATCATAAATTTCCAAAATATGTGATGCATAGAGAGCATTTAACAATTAGCCTTTAAAGGTCCTTCCAGTTGCTGATAATATATATATATATGTTATGTATATACATATATATATATTATGTATATATATATATTATATATATATATATACACACACATATATATGGTCACTGGTCATAAATAGACCATTATTTGCTGTAAATCCATACAGCTCTTTTTGTGCTTCATGAAAGCTTAAACAATAAGCAATTTCTGGATACCTAAATTATTTCCAAGAGTGCATCAGCTATCAGTAGGCTTATCAGAATAAAAATACATTTTTAAATGTAATTAGTAACTTCTAAAACACAAGGGGATCAGGAAATCTACTCCTAAAAATTTAGCAGATCTCCACATTTTTATTTTCTTTATTGTAAAAAATGTTTATAACTCCCTCCTGTTTTAAAGTCCACTGTGTTAGCATAATTTCATGTGTAAATCTCTTCAAGTAGTGTTCTGTTTATTTCCATATGAAATACTCTGTTTATTTCTGTTGATAAATATATATATATAAGGAGTAAATGTACAAATTTTAGATGACTGATAATTAGCCCAGAAATCTTTTTTTTTAATTATTACTTTACAAGGAAGATTTAATTATGTAAGGGAACAATGGCTTTGTAGCAACATAGCTTGGGATGCTGAGTTTGAGGGCAGTTCGCTTGGGTAATTAAATTGCTTTAAAAATTACAGATGTAATGTGGTGGATTTTAAAAAGAATTGAATGACTAGACACAGCTATAAAGTTCCTTTTTCTTCCTTTCCCTTCCCAATAAAGAACCGACACTAAGAAGTTATGGTACATTATAGCATGAGATTATTTGATGGCAACCTGCAGAGTCCTGGACAGTGTGAAACATAATGTCTTTTACTTCCAAATCAGTCATTTCATAACAACCAATAAAACAAGAGTATCTGTCACTTCCATCAATGTAATATGCAGGGTGGCAAATGTTTTAGAGTTTCACTTCAGTCTGAAATTTGTCCTTTGGGATTCACACAATAGGGTAATATATTTTCAGCATTCATTTAACAGTTTTTTAGGTGTTCTATCAAAAACAGTAACCTAATGTGACAAATTTTCAGGAGCCTTGTGTCTTGACAAACTAATCAAGATGTAATACTGTGGTTATTTTACATTGTAATATATACCATTGTTTTGTTGGAAAAGATACGGAAATCACCACTGTTGGTGATCACAGGTCTTTGTATGAATTTTTCTATATTCTGAAATACTGTGGAGTGGTGAATGTTTCCATTTTCTCCAGACTAGTTTATGGAGTGGAAATCTTTGGAAGCCAACTTTAAACAGAAAGGTGTTTCTCCATCAGAATTTTTTGTGCTCTAGTGTTCTTCTGATTTGGAATATAGCCTCTTCTTTCATAGTAAATAAAACTCTCACAAATGTTGTGTTAGTTTTTTTAACTAGATTAGATTAGCAGTAAATTAGCATCTGACAATGGAAGAGGAAAAGTGTTTGTGAGATTGATTCAGGCAAATGACTCAGGCATTTCTTGAACTTTTATTTTTCCTATGATGGGCTGCTTGTTCTCAAGAATGCTTTTGGAAGGCATATACTTTTCTTCAATATGAAGTTTTTATATTAAGTGATCAGAAATACTAAAGTTTTCACCATGTCTCTGCTGTGATTTTTTTTTTTTTTTTTTTTAATATTAGTTTTCACCTAAAATTACTATGGAGTCTGAAATATTGTAAAGTACAATTTTTAACACTTTAACCCAAACAAAACTTAAGTGAAGGATTCTCCAGCAATAGGATATATCACATCTGATATAGAACACATATGCTTTGAGATAGCTAATGACAGAGAAAAACACTGTTGTTGCAAATCTTTACACTGTGGAAAGCAGAGTAATTAAAGACTCAAGAGGTTATTTAGAGGTGTTTTTTTGTTTGTTTGTTTTTTTGTTTATTTGTTTTTTAAGTTTTGATGCTAATGGGCACATTAATCACAGTTCATAATAAGAACTGGTATGTATTAGTGGAAGACTGTTCAAATGCAAAATTAGACATGCATTTTAATGCTGAGCATGTTTACTTCTGAAAGCTACTGCAAAAGTGGCAAATTATCCATCTCCAGATGTCTTTGAGATTATGTCTTTATAGGAAACACTCTTCAGTGAATCAGATGTTATTAGGTTCAACAGAAGTGTGTGTAACTGGGTTAAAACAAAACTGAGAGGGAAACTAACACTATTCCGTGCACTCTCAGGAAACCCTTTTGCATGCTAAACTATTATAATGGCTATAATAGACCTGTTCCCTGCCTGCCCCACTGGAAATAAGTTCTAAAGCTTCATCCTTTAACAGCAAGGAATATGTATATGTATATATATTTATATATATATATTATTTTTTTTTCTGAATGCTAGCTTTCTTTTAATCAGATTGGATTTATACAAGTTTCTTGTTGTCCTTCATTTTCCTTTTCACAGAATCACACAGAATCACAGAATTTCTAGGTTGGAAGAGACGTCAAGATCATCAAGTCCAACCTCTGACCTAACACTAACAAGTCTTCCACTAAACCATATCACTAAGTTCAACATCTAAACATTTTTTAAAGACCTCCAGGGATGGTGACTCCACCACTTCCCTGGGCAGCCCATTCCAATGCCACACAACCCACTCGGTAAAGAAGTTCTTCCTAATATCCAACCCTAAAACACCCCGGCGCAACTTTAGCCCATTCCCCCTCGTCCTGTCACCAGGCGTGTGGGAGAATAGACCAACCCCCATCTCGCTACAGCCTCCTTTAAGGTACCTGTAGAGAGCAATAAGGTCGCCCCTGAGCCTCCTTTTCTCCAGGCTGAACAAACCCAGCTCCCTCAGCCACTCCTTGTAAGACTTGTTCTCCAGACCCCTCACCAGCTTGGTTGCCCTCCTCTGGACTCGCTCAAGCACCTCCATGTCCTTCTTGTAGCGAGGGGCCCAAAACTGAACACAGTACTTGAGGTGTGGCCTCATCAGAGCCAAGGCCTTTTCTATGCATGTGGTCAGAGTAAACAAGACAAAGGCTCCATTAAGGCTCCACTAAGGCAAAATAAATAAATAAATAAATAAGCAAACAAACAAACAAATAAATAAATAAAATACAGGGGTGGGGGAGAGGGGCGCTTCACATAAATATTGAAAGTTTGCACTCATGCTTTTATGCATCCAAACCTGGGCTGTGATGTGGTTCAAAGGCCAGATTACACAGATGGACCCTCACCACTGTAATTGAATATCAACATTCTCCCTAGTTGTGCAGTAGTAAAGAATTACCTGCAGGCTTTATTAATCCACAGGTTTTAGCCTCTAGCATATACCATACTCATGCACAGCAAGTTATATTCAACATTGAGACACACTTGGTAACCTTTGCTGAGCAACCCAAAGCACAACAGGGCTGATTTTGTGGCTTTTGTCTTCTCTAACCCTAATGTTGTCTTTACTCCACTTACCTAAGATGCTATAAACTGCAATTCCAAATCTTGGCCACAGTCACGAGTGTGTTACAAGGGCTGGTTTGATCAATATGGGCTAATAGGTGGTGTACTTCCTACAGAATCCTGAGTTTTATTCTGTCCATGCGTTCTAGCAATGCCCAGAGGCGGTGGGGAGCGTTGACAGGGCTTTTAGTGGAAGACATCCTCTTCTCCTAAAATCATCATCTTACCCAGTTATTAATTATCCTGCACTGCGTGAAGTTGCAAATGATGGTCCTCATGTCCTCCTATCCTACAAAATGGTTTTGTTCCTTCACCAACAGGGGTAGCAGTTACGGAGTGGTATTTCTCCAGTGATTGTTCCAGTGGTTGCTTGAGCATCTTTCATATAAAGAGTACCCAGAAGATTCAGGGCTTATGGGATACAAGACCTTCCAGAACAGTTTTGGAAGACTATCCATGGAACCAAGATATACAGTTATCCTCATCCATTTAGCAAGCTGTATCTGTTTCATGTGCAGGCTTAGTCTTTTTGGGTTTTCTTAGATATGAAAAAGAATGCATGAGGCATGTGTGAGCCAAGATCCTTCAGCAAAGCAGGAAACAAACTAACTATTCTGACCAAATTAAGGAAGCATGCAAGATTAGGGCACTTTAGCTTGAAAATTTTAGCCAGTTTGAACTGGCATATCAGCAAATGTTCATTAGCAACAGATAGTGAACTACATTTTAACTGTGAAATCCCAGTATGCCACATAATATTGACCTGAATTAGACTATATAATCTGGCTAATTCTGCAGTCATATCCTAAAAACTTAAAACTTTGGAAAGATATTTAATTTGAAAGTTGCAAGTAAAGAAAGGAACTACTGACATTGTGGTAGTCCAACTCTGTCATCTAGAAGTCTCTATTTAGATTTCAGTGAGATAATACAGTAGTCACCATCTTTTCTATCCTCACTTGTTATCTGTTCTCGCCAAAAAGCAGCAGCTGCTGCTCTCTGTTCCCACTGACACAGTTCAGAGGAGCATACAGCCACAAAATCTCTTCCCACTAGCTGCTATCCTTTTAACACCCCAGTCTTTATATCCCTTTAGTAATAACAACATCTGCCTGGCATCTGGTACCAGAAGAAATATGATTACACAGGGCAGGTGGAACTCTCTCTTAGATGAGATACATCATTTGGCTAGCAAACCAGACCGTAAACATACTAAAAAGTACTAGTCTTTTGTCTAATCAGAGTTCAGCAAATTGAAAGGTCCATTCACCTTTGGAAAGAAGATACATGATAGGACAGTCTTAACAAAAGCTAGTAGTTTTGGTAATGCTGAAAATAGGGAATATAGTCTTATATGATATACAACTGGTACAGAAAATTGGGCATACAGAGGAATTGGACTGAATTCAATGCACAGCAGCAGTAATTCCAGCCTGAAATAGTGTGGGGCTTGACCAAAATCAAAATTTCTTTCAGTATTTTAGCACTTCAGCAAGTATAATATATAATTTAATATGGAAATAAGATGTGCTATTTATTCATTTACTTTATATGTTCTAATGAAGACTTAGTTTAAAACAAAAAGCAATACGATTTAAAACGTTCATTGACACTAGCTACTTAGTACTTAAATTAAAAAATAGTGTATGGATGCCTGTTTTCAGAATTATTTCAAGGATTTCTCATTTTCATATTGAAAAGGTCACTGTATCAAAAGCAATCAAGCATAAAACTTCTTAAATAATACCCCTTAATCCAAACCCAAAAGTACTGCTAAGCATTTTACTGCTACAGCAGCTCTGATGTTGTAACAGATTCTAACTAGCTCTCTCTGAACATGACATACTTTGATGGTCAAGGTGTGAAATTAATTCATTTTTTTAATATGTAGAAGAAATAATTTTCAGGTTCTTTCTTACAACTGCATACGTGCTGATTAGTGAATTCAATGACATAAACATCAGTAAGAACTTACTTTTGCAAGATAATTTGATTCCACGTGAAATAATGATCATTACAAGACTTGATTAAAAAAAAATTCAAATTAATTTGTGTTGATAACATTATTATAAGGACATAGGTAATAGAATTCATTTTTATTAAATTCTGTGTGGTAATAGTTAAATTTCGTTAGTTCATTTGTGTTCCTATGATGCATAATCTGTTAGACTCAGATACTCACATGCTTATTTATCTACCTTCAAATATAGATATATTTTGTTTACATTATTTCACTCATATAACACTTTATGGTCATTTAATTCTAATCCTCTGTGCTGCTGTAAAGGTTTAAAAGTGAAACAGCTTTATTGTGTGGGGCTATAGCCCCACAGCAATGGTTATTTCATGCTCATTTTGAAAAAGTGGAAGGTCAACCATATGAGACACAGCTTTCTCTGTGACTTCAGAGATTCTCATACTTTCTACTGCTTTTCTAATTTAAAAGCAAAAATACAATACTTAATTAAAACATTATAATTCTTGCTTAAGGGAAAGGCTAAGTGAATGACCCATGCAGGAGAGGCATTAGACATATCTCAGTTATCTTACGAGACTTATGAGAAAAGACATGAAGACCAGATCTACAAAGTCCCTTAAGTTCCAGAGTCAAAAATTACAGGTCAAAAACTGTAACTCATACACCTGAAAACTCATAAACCTCTGTCACATAACCCTGAACCCTATTAAATGCTGAGTACCTTTTCTTGAGTTAAGGTTTCTGATCTTCCATGGACTTAAGCATTCCTAAAAGCACTTCACTACATCAGGACTGAGTAGGTTAATGACTATCTTGGACCTGGAGTATTAAAAAAGCTATTCCATCTACTCTGAAAATCTTAACCAGTAGATTGCAGACATCTGTTTTATCCTGCTCCCTGAAGTGCAAAAAATGAAGGCAAATTTTATTTTAAAAGAGAAGCAGATTTTTTTTTTTCTGTAATGAAAACTTATAATAAGCTATTTCTGTTGTGATAAAACAGCAGCCCATTGAAATACACTTTGCTGCTCCAAATGAATCTCAGGAAATTAAAATGTGGTCTATAGGTGTTATAAATTCAATCATCAATTTAGGAAATGCTAAATACTTGAAGGAGAGAGCTCTGAAGATCAAGAAACTGGATTTTAGTGTTGTTTTATATATGTAAAACATATATGAATATAACATATAAATGTGTGTGTATGTATACATATACAAAGTAGTTACAGTTCTGTAAAGATTTAAAAAATATCTATTTCTACAATACTCAGATCTGACTCAAAGGAAACTACTCTAAGTTCAAATGTTCAGAAGATTTGGGCTTACCAAACTCATATGTTTTGTCTGGAAACTGCTGGATATTCCTTTCAGTTAATAGTAGGTCTGTACAGAGGCTAGAATAAGCTATCCTTAAGTATATATCCAAATGAAAACACAATTTAAAATGATAAAAAAATCAATCATAATAATATTAAAATTATTATTATTAATTCAGAGCCACTGCTTTGAGTGTTCTTCAAAATTAAGTTCATAAAATGTATTCTACCATCATAATGCTTCTCAATAATGTTAGGTCTTTGAATTAATATGCTATTGCAAAGTTTGATACTGGTTCCTATTAACAAGTCAAGTTATATATTCTTCATAATGGGATTTAATGTCTCTTTAACCAACCTTAATTAAAATTTGGCTTATAAATCATTTTATTGAAAAGTGCAATGAAATTTTCTAAGTTTTATGACTTTTTAATTAAAATGAATTAAGCCAACTTTTAGTTAACTGTCTGCAAACTATTTCCTTTACATTTCTAAGCTGTTTTACAGCATTCTAGACACACAATTTAAACATGCTTTATTAGAAGTCAACGGATTAAAACCTCAGTCCATAACAATATATTTTTAGCTACCTCTTGACATTTACTCAAGCAATTTAAAAATAACTGAGTCCTGCATTTGGGGCACAACAGCCCCATGCAAGGCTACAGGATGGCTGGAAAGTTGCCTGGCGGAAAGGGACCTGGGGTTAACGGTCATTAGTCAGCTGAATATAAGCTGGCAGTGTGCTGAGGTGGTCAAGC
Organism: Aythya marila; assembly: GCF_965140915.1. Classification (NCBI taxonomy): domain Eukaryota; kingdom Metazoa; phylum Chordata; class Aves; order Anseriformes; family Anatidae; genus Aythya; species Aythya marila. The sequence goes on along the minus strand of NC_139042.1, from coordinate 40,752,659 downwards.
AGGACAACAGCATCCTGACTTGTATCTGAAATAGCATCACCAGTGGGACCAGGGAAGTGATTGTCCATCTGTATTTCACAGAATCACAGAATTTCACAGAATTTCTAGGTTGGAAGAGACGTCAAGATCATCAAGTCCAACCTCTGATCTAACACTAACAAGTCCTCCACTAAACCATATCACTAAGTTGAACATCTAAAGGTCTTTTAAAGACCTCCAGGGACGGTGACTCCACCACTTCCCTGGGCAGCCTGTTCCAATGTCTAACAACCCTTTCGGTAAAGAAGTTCTTCCTAACATCCAACCTAAAACTCCTAAAACTCCTAAATTTGTCGCTGGTGAGGCCACACCTCAAATACTGTGTTCAGTCTTGGGTCCCTCACTACAAGAAGGACATTGAGGTTGGTGGAGTGTGTCGAAAGAAGGGCAATGAAGCTACTGAAGGGTCTAGAGAACAAATCTGTAGAGGAGCTTCTGAGGGAGTTGGGGTTGTTTATACTGGCAAAAGGAAGGCTCAGGAGGCCTTACTGATCTCCAGAAATACTTTAAAGGAGGCTATATTGGGATGGGGGTCATTCACTTCTCCTAAGCACCAATCAATAAGGCAGGCCTTAAGCTGCACCACGGGAGGTTTAGGTTGTATTTTAGGAAATTTTCTCAATTGGAAGGGTTCATAGCAATGGAATAGGCTGTCCAGGGAAATGGTTGAGTCACCATCCCTGAAGGTCTTTTAAAAATGTGTACATGTACAGCTTAGTGACATAGTTTAATGGTTGATTTGGCAGTGATAGGTTAAAGGTTTGACTTGATGATCTTAGAGGTCTTTTCCAACCTAAATTATGATTCTGTGATTCTATGATCTTGTAGTATGTAATTATCAGTTATATGAAAATAACAGCGCAGTTAAGAAAGATTATGAACATATATATAAGTATATTTATATGTATATATATACATTTGATTACCTCCTGTGTTGGCATCCCTTTTTGTTTGTGTATATAAAAAAAAGCTGTACATTATTAAAAGTTTTACATGGAAGTGTTCACATTCATAATAATAAGCATCACTTTCAGCTTTACTTGATTTATTTTATTTGCATGTATAAGTTGGCATGTAATTGCCTCACACAATTAAATGAATTTCAGTCTGTCATGATTTTGTTACATCTATGTCTTTATTATTTATCTACCTATTCATCTGTATCATCTATTCATCTATCTGCTAGCTTATACAAAAAAAAAATAATACACAGATAGTGTTAAATAGATTCTTTTAAACAGTGATTCTTTTAAACAGTGACTTTCAAAATATATGATGCTGGCGAATTAAAATCATGATTTGCCTGTATTAGATGGGAATAAAAGGACAAAATGTGACTTACTAGGGTCAGAGTAAGATACCCCCCAGAACTGCGTTTCTGTTGTGTCCTGTTATTGTAGGGTAGGTAGTTCAGACAGCACTTCACCTAGGATGCAGTCATCTAAATTAAGTACTTTTGTTTAGTTTAATGTTTTTGTTATTCCTATATGTGTAATAAATTTCAGTACTGTGAGATTTTAAATGTTGTATACATTTTGTTAGCTGAACAGTAAAAATCTATTTAAGCAAATTCATGAAGTAATGCTAAATTCATGATCTTGATCTTTCTTGTAGCCTTATTTTTCTAGACAACCATTATCTGGCTATTGATAATACAGCTGTATCTGACTGACAGGTTATTTGAGAAATGTATCAGGTAGTGAAAAATATGGGGAAATGCGTGCATATGCATGTAAGGATTTAAAATACATTGACTGCTCAATTACAACTAAATTTATAAAAATTTTAAACAGCATGCAGCTCCGCACTAGCTGTTCTGGCTAACCAAATGCTGACATTTTTTAATTACAATATTACCATATTGCCTTCCTTTTGCTTTTGGAATACATTGATATATGAGTTACAAATATAGCTGTTTAACTACAGTCATCTTTGTTTTTTTCTTATAAGCTATAAGAAAGCTGGGTATGACAGATACTGACTAATCCTATGGATTTATTAGCTTTAACAACTGCTTTTATATTTTTCCAGTATTACTGAATCTGAAATACTTTCCTCTTCTCAGGAGAATATAATGGAAGTTATAAGAAACCAAGAATTTTTACTTCTACCAGCTGAAGAACTCCATAAACTTCTTGCTAGCGATGATGTGAATGTTCCTGATGAAGAGACCATTTTCCATGCCTTAATGATGTGGGTGAAGTATGATATGCAGAGGCGATGCAGTGACCTAAGTATGCTGCTTGCTTATGTAAGATTACCACTGCTTCCACCTCAGGTAATTTTGTTTTATTTTGTTTTATTTATACTATAATCACAGTTGTGAAAACTCTCACCAGTTTATAATCTGAAAATGCTGAACACTCTGGATATTTAAGAGCAATACTTTTAAGAATTAGACAAAAAGAATGGCAGCCCTTCATTCAGAGTAGCTTCAACAAATCTGAAGGTTAGGCAAACAAACACTGAATATATGCAGAGCTGTGAACTTGGAGAGGAGTAACCACTTGCATTATAACATGCCAAAAAGGTATGTAGAATGGTAATTTTTCAAAAACAAAACAAAATAAAAGCAAAACAAACAAAAAGACTAAAATAATTACAACAGCAGCAACAAAATGAAACAACTACAAGAACAATAACAACAAACAACAACTTAGGCTTATGACAGATTCCAGCCTGAATATGAACTCACTGTGCAAATGAAGAAAACTTCATATTGGGCTACATCAGGAAAAACTTTTTCAGCAAGTTGCGTGAAGTTATTATTGCGATAGTACCTGGTGTTGGTAAGGCTGCACCTGGAATACCATTTCCAGTTTTGAACTCCACAGTTCAAGAGGTATAGACAGAAGCTGGAGAAGGTCCAGTGATGGGCTACCAAGATGGTATATGAGCTAGGAGCCTGAGGGAACAAACTTCTTCAGTTTGGTGAAGAGGAGCCTAAGTGATGCCCTAGTAGCAACTTAAAACTTCTTTAAAGGTAGTTCAGATGCTGATGGAACCAAATTCTTCTCGGGGACACTGCAGAATTTAAGAAGAGATAAAGGCCTGCAAGTTGTAGTATGCAGCAAGTCAGTCAGTTTGGACAACTTGAAAGTTTTGGACAACTTCAGTTTGGACAACTGGTCACTAGTGGTGTCTGCCAGGGCTCAGTATCAGGACAGTTCTCTTCAATATCTCTATTAATGATCTGGATGAGGGGATCAAGTGCACCCTCAGTAATTTTGCAGATTTGGGCACAAGTGCTTTAGGGTAGGAAGGCTCTGCAGAGGGATCTAGATAGGCTGAACCGATGTGCCGAGGTCAGCTGTAGGAGGTTCAGTGAGGCTAAGTGCCAGGTCCTGCCCTTGAGGCACTACAACCCCATGCAATGCTACAGGATGGCTGGAAAGAGTGGTTGGAAAGCTGGCTGGTGAAACAGAGCTGGACATACTGGTCGATAGCTGGCTGAAAATGAGACGGCAGTGTGCTCAGGTGGCCATGGAGGCCAACAGCATCCTGGCTTGTATCCGAAACAGTATCGCCAGTGGGACCAGGGAAGTGATTGTCCATCTGTATTTGTCTCTGGTGAGGCCACACCTCAAATACTGTGTTCAGTCTTGGGCCCCTCACTGCAAGAAGGACATTGAGGTCGGTGGAGTGTGTCGAAAGAAGGGCAATGAAGCTACTGAAGGGTCTAGAGAACAAATCTGTAGAGGAGCTTCTGAGAGAGCTGGGGTTGTTTAGACTGGCGAAAAAAAGGCTCAGGAGACCTTATTGCTCTCAACTACCTCAAAGGAGGTGTTGTAGCAGGGTGTGGTTCAGTCTCTTCTCTGAGGCAACAATGACAGGACAAGAAGAAATGTCCTCGAATTGTTCCAGGGGAGGTTTAGGTTGGATATTAGAAAAAGAATTCTTCTCTGAAAGGGTTGTGAAGAACTGGAACCAGCTGCCTAGGGAAGCAGTTGAGTCACCATCCCTGGAGGTATACAAAACAACTGCAGATGTAGTGCTTAGGGGTATGGTTTAATGGTGGATTTGGGAGTGCTAGGTTAGAGGTTGGACTTGATGATCTTAGAGGACTTTTCTAACCTAATTGATTTTATGATTCTTAAATACATTTTCTCAGAGGTGCCACTATTTTCACTGCTAGGCTCAGCCATGCCCTGCTGGTGGGGCCTTTGCAGCCATCTGGAACTGGCTGTGTCTGACATGGGGAAGGCCCTGGCTCCTCCTCACAGCATGTCATCGTACAAGCCTGCCTGCTGCAAAAAGCTCATCACACACACCCAATACAGCTAGATAGGATTAAATGAGGTTAAATGACTGCTCGTGTTTCTGAGGAAGGTCACAAAACAGATAATTAGCCAGCCATGAGTAAAGTTAGAAACAGCTGCCAGTTCAGTCTTATTTGTTAAAGGTGACATTTAGATTGTTCCATAATTGTACTAGCAATAATAGCAGATCATATCAATGTCTACAGGAGTTATTACTACATAGGAAGCAAGAGACAATGTTCTTACATATCTAAATCTCTTCAGGTTCATTTGGGCATAGTTACTGTTCCTTGGAGATCAAATCCTGAGCTGAGGGTCTGATGAATTAATAAAGAATTCACTGATACAACAAAAATATTGTTGAGCTTTTTCATCCTTGTCTATGAGTCTGCAAAATTTATTTCCTTCTGACCATGCAATAAAAATGACAAAAAGAATATGAGGCAAACATTTTTTGTTTGTTGTGAATCTTTGTTGCTATTCTGAATATTAACCTCTCAAAGCCCCATCCAACTTGGCCTTGAACACTTCCAGGGATGGGGCGTCCACAGCATCTCTGGGCAACCTGTTTCATTGCCTCACCATCTTCTGAGCAAAGACTTTCCTCCTTATATCTAATCTAACTCTACCCTCTTTTAGTTCAAAGCCATTACCCCTTGTCTATGACTATACTCCCTGACAAGGAGACCCTCCCCACCTGTAGGCCCCCTTTAGGTGTTGGAAGGGTGCTATAAGATCTTCCCAGAGCTTTCTCCTCTCCAGGCTGAACAACCCCAACTCCCTCAGCCTTAGTTGGTCATCCTCGTGGCCCTACTCTGGACTTGTTCTAATACTTCCATGTCCTTTTTGTGCTGGGGTCCCCAGAGCTAAACACAGTACACCAGGTACTTCTACTGCCTATCATAGATATGCATCACAAATAAAAACATGTAGTAGTATCACACATCACTGATACACAACTATAAACTTCTAATACAGTTGTGTTAACCTCAAACTGAATTACATTCTGGATTTTTCAGAAAAAAATCCCATAAAACTTTTTAATTCAGATTCAATTCCAGTTTTTTGAGATAGTGTTCCTTTTTGAACAGTCAGGAGGCAGGTGACCAGTCAACGGGATATACGAAAAAAATAACAGTTTCAAAGCTGTTTAAGGAATTTCAAATTTCAAAAGTAATTTTAGGTTGGTGTAAGTTGGTTTCTTTGGTTTTCTGTTTAATCTAAAAATTAACTTTTATGCATGACTATTGTATAAATATTTGCAGTAATGCTGAAAAAGTGTTAGTAATTATTTCCAGATTAAAGTTAAGATATAACAAAGTTTTAACAGAAAGTTATTGAGAACTGGAGGTGAAAATTTATTTTTTATTACCAAGAGGTGAAATTTTCCCTATTATGGTTTATACTTAAGTAAAAATCCAATAAAACATTCTGTCATTTTGATTCCACTGAAAATTAACTAAAAAGCTTTCTGAGAGAAGCAGGGTCAAAATTAAAATCTAATCACTAGACCTTGAGGAAACAGATTTGGGTTCCTTACTTTTAAATGCACTAAAAAAGATGAAGTCATAGAATGAAAAGATTATTAACAGATTTGAAAGATTGACGGAAAATGAAGGATTAAATTTATAGCCTGTGTTTTATGATGCCTCCTTTCACTCTCAAGGTTCTTTAATTACACCGGCAATGTGGTCAGACTTGAGTAATAGGATATCAAAATATATAATTCAGAATTCAGACAGCTCACCTCATCTTTTTCTGACCTTTTCCCAAAATAGAATAGTTTATTCTGTGCTTGTGTCTTCCATTCCATGACTGAATCTGCATCTGGAAGTATCCTCTAGCAATTCAGCAGCATGTTTGAGCCTCTGCCTAGCCCTGTATGTTCCACTAGTGCTAGTATAACCCCATTTACTGAGGTAAAAAAAATAAATTGTTTTTGCTGAATGTCTGAATACAGTGTAATATAGCTGTTAGTGTCAAGAGTACAGCATGAGCCAAGAATGTGTGCAGCTTCTTTTGGGTAAAACATTCTTTTTACTACATTTCTTAAGAGCATGAGGAATTGCTGATGATTGATGGATTGCTGAAGAAATTTACAAGCAAGAGTTCAGAGTTAACACATGATAGTAGGTGCCTAGAATAGCATGATTAGTAAGAATGAGGACGTTAAGCATATGTTTTAATGGATCTCAGCAGAGGCATGCATGATAAAGAGTACAAATATTTACTCACAGAAATGGCTAAGTTAAAGATAACTTGTACTTCACCAGTATATTGTGTTTATAATGGATGTTTTTGCAATGGCTTGTAATAGTAGATCATCAATTAACAATAAATGCTAAAAAGCAGCATAGAATAAAACATAAATATTATTGCCTTTATGCCTGCAACACTGCTAATAATACCCCTTTTACAGGCTTGCTAGTCACATCAGTAGGATAATGTATAATCTTTGAGTATTAAGTACACTGTGGCTCAGATCCAGTGAAACTAATACAGGCATCTAAATTAGATTTCTTGCCCAGGGACAGAAACAATCCTGTCTTAAGGTGAAATATTTAAATATCCTATTAAATCACTAGGGAGAAAGTGAACTGATCTACCTTCTGTGGATCTGTGGTTCTGTCCTTATTTCTACAGAGATGCTGTAGATAAACCTGTAGAAAATGCTGCACCACTAAATCCTCTCAGAATGTACACATTACAACCAATTGTATGATTTTAAAAGTGTGTGCTAATTTCCATATTACACTCCAGTAAATCCTAGGTTGGCTAATTGACGTTGTGAGACAAACTTGCAAGTTCCTTGCACAGGAAGGAATTTGTCAAAGAGGTATTTTTGTCTCCAACTAAAAAACAGTTAACCAGACAGTCATCAGTATGTTGAGATTCATCTGGTTCTAAGGTTTTCAGCCCTCTGGGGCTAAATGAAGAAATTCCTGAAGCCTTTGCAGGGGGACAGCCTGCTCCACCAGTGGCCTCTCCACAGGCCACAGAGGAAGTTCTTATCTGGCACCTGGAGCACCTCCTGCCTTCCTTCTGCACTGACCTTGGGGTCTGCAGGGCTGGTTGTCACTTGTATCTCCCAGCTTCTGTTGTGCTGCAGGTTTTACCCCTTTCTTAAATCTGCTCTCACAGAGGTAACAACATCACTTTGGCTTGGCTCTGTCCAGCGGCGGGTCCCTTTGGAGACGGCTTCAGCTGGCCCTTATCTGATATGCAGCAGCTTCTGGATTCTTTCCACAGAAGCCATCCCTGCATCCCCCCCACTACCACAGCTTTACCACATAAGCATTACCCAATACAATGTAGTAATTGAATTATTCATTTTGGGCATTTGTGACGTTTATCCTTGAAATATACTATATTGAAAAGGTATTTAAGTTATAGACAGTTCCATTTATGCAAAGTTTTCTTTTTTTTTTTTTTTTTTTTTTTCTTCTATTTTTAAGGCCTACAAATCATATTTGAAACAGAAAAAGATTATTTAGGGAAAAAGTGATTCTTTTGTATGCCATTTCTTTGTACTTTACTCTTTTCTAGGAGATATATCAAAATGACACCAATTTTGGTGTACTACAGTTAACTTTAGTAAATATGTAACTACAATTAAAAACAACAACAACAAAAAAGTATTTTGCAAATGTAGGCTATTAGCTGTTACTGACCAAATAACATTTGCATTCTACTTCTTGGTATCTGTCATGCTTTTATCAAATCTTTTACTTCATTTATCGCTTCGAGAAAATAAAAAAATAATTTGATTCAGAAGAGCTTGAACAGAAAATAACTACTTGTGAACTAAAGGAGACATAGAATTAGAATAATTTACCACAGTCCAACCTTTTTGCTGCAGCTAGTTTCCTTATGTTTTTCCTCTTTTTTATGTGATTTGTTTGGTTGTTTGTTTGCTTTCCTTAGGAACACAGTGCGCCCTCTATAACTTTTCTTATTTCTTATGGAGCACTTCAACAGAATTACAAAATATGCAGGAATACCAAAATTATGATAGTACATTTTTATTTTTTTTCCTCAAAGATTAGAGAAGAAAAAACATAACATTCTCTAGGACAGATTCATTTTCCCTAACTGTAGGCATCTGGAAATTAAATATCTTACAACTGAGATTTTATTTACTTTATTTAGTTAGTTTAAGAATAGATTTATCTTGAGATAAACATTTTTGCTTCTTTCCATATATTATGGAGAAAGCCTAGCATGATGAAATCAAATGTAGATTCTGCCATCTATATAATTAAGTATAGATAAATCTTTCATCTTAGATTTTGTGCTCCATATTTTAATGGTCAAAAGACATTATCAGAGACAGAAATATAATCATTTATAGTAAATGAATAAATAGATAGATAGATAGATAGATGGATAGATAGATGGATAGATAGATAGTGGTTACAGTTTTCCTAAAATGAATAGCATTTGATTCACCAGCACATCAGGGTGATAAATAAATTGTCCAAATTGGTGCCAGTTTTACCCAGTAGCACTATTTAGTCTGACACAAGTCAGCATATGTGCCAAAAAGTGTAGGCATATTTAGGAATTAAGTTAAAAGTAAGGTTTGAACAGTGTGGTAAAAGATAACAAGGGACCACTTATACAAATTATGTGAAGATTTCAATAAATGGGCTCGTTAAATCATAAGCTTTGGGGAAGTGTTAATGCTGTGAAAGTAGTTTCAACACCACATTTTAATTACTTATCACAGATGCTACCAATGAATATTCCAATCCCATTACTCATTCAGTTCATTCAAGAGAGTGGGAGAAAATAATCAGTTTCTTCACTTTTATATCATATGCAAAGCCTCAGAGAATGTGTGTGCGATTGTTTGTTTATCTAATATATTCATTTTTGTAACCTAATGATAGTTTAAGGAAAACAAACTTCAGTTATTCTTCTTGGGTGTTGTACCCTGATGAGGGTGGGGGAGAGGGATGCAGGATTACAATTAAAGGGTAGAATGTCCCAGAAGATTTCTTCTGAATAAGATGATTTATTTTATGTTGTTTTTTAACGTGTGGGTAAGGGGTTGAAATGATAAGTGAATTAAACACTGAACACATTTACAGTGAGTTGGTCACCAAATATACCAGTTTAGTAGATGTCAGAGTTCAGTTGTTAAACATAAAACAGAGATTTCCCTCCAGAATTCCAGTCCAAGACCATTCATTATTATTGTTATGTGACTAATCTCTTTACAATGTATTATCATAGCTTAGTTACATAGACCACAGACTTACAGACAAACTAGTGGAAGTGTGTTGTGTCTAAGTAATAAATCTTAATCATAGAATCATAGAATCATAGGACGGTTTGTGTTGCAAGGGACGTTAAAGATCATCTAGTTATAGAATGGTTAGTCTCATTCTATATGGTTAGTTATAGAATGGTCAGTTTCAAGAGTGAGTTGGTCTAGACTTTCTTAAAGATCCTCAAGTCTGCGACACCACTGAGGAGGAAAATTTCCCTTCTTTGAAAACACATAAATCTGAGGGATTAATTACGTAATTAATGTAGTGTCTATAAAGATAAAAATTGTGTATTTTTCCAAAAACATGTTACTTATTCTCTCTTGCTGAAAACTGTTCTTTTCTATAGGTGTCAAACAGGAAATTCAGTTACTGTTATAAGAGCAAAAATTAAAGTGAAATTGAAAGAAACAAGCTGTATTTTAATTCCATTCCAATGGATCTATTAAGGATACTTAATTCCGCAGTATCCTTATGCTATTCATTTCATGATTCTATTTCATTTTTACCTTGGACAAAGTAAGAAAAAGTTTTTTCAAACTACCCCATAGTAATGGAGAATTCTTGGTTCTGAGATGCATTCTTTTATTTTTTTCTTAAGCATACTATCATAAAAAAGCAAACAAACAAGCAAACAAAAAGCTACGCAGTAAGGACATTTAGGATCAGCAGAGATGATCAGAAAATGTAGATTTTCAATTGAATTAGAAGAAGTAAGAAAACTAGGCTATATTTTCTGTAGGAAAACAGACAAAACCAAGTCAACATAAACAAAAGACAAAGGAAAAACAAACAAAAAACACACTTAGAGATTCTTTAATTCTGATGATTTCAATGTGAAAGCCAAATTATTTTGAAAGTTTTTTGGTTTTTTTTTTTCATGGATGTTCTTTCAGTCTTGGAAAAGTAACATTTTTTTTTTTTTTTTTTGTAACATATAGGGTTATAAGCAGTATTTTCATGGTTGTGTGACCTGTGACAGTGATGGTAAAAAAACAAATTTAAAAAAATCTGTCACTGAAATCTGTCACTCGTATCTTTTTGAGCCCCAAAAAGGGTGTTTGAATTTACACTTTTGTTTTTGGGTAAATGTTAAATAATTAAATTTAATTTCATTATAATGCCTAAGCACTAATGCCTAGTGCTAGTGTTGAGTTTTTTCTCTGTTCATATATTAATTTTTGGAATTTTCAGTACAATTTTCCTACTATACTTTATGACAGTAAATAGCTAAAGTGATTTAGGATAAAACAATATAATAAGATTTGGAAATCATCTGGAATGTGTTAATCTAAATTAAATATTTTTGCACCAGAAAAAAAATTAATTTGAATAATACAAGAAAGAAAAAAGCAAAATCTTTCATTAAGCTGTTTCATCTCCCAACCTTAGTGGACTTTTTACTAAAACATAAAATCAAGCTTCTGTCTCTTCTAAAGCAGAAAATGAGTCTACATGTATATGGTTTGTAATAATAAAAAGTCACACATTATCTGAAACCCTGACTATTTTTACTGATTTGAACCTTCTAACTTAGATTAGCATTTAAATTATCTACCATCAATTGTATTTAAGTTTTTAACAATGGCTGATGGCTATTCAATAACTGTAGACTAAACCAAAGATCTTGTTCATATCATCCATCATTTTAATCCCAAGGAAGACATAGATGTATCCATTAAGGTAGAATCCTGAATTAACTGAAGCATGACCAAATGCATTCACAGAGAGATAGATCCATTAAGTATGCTGTTATTATTCATTCAGTATACTTTTGTTTCTATCTATAAGCTCAAATTTAGCTGCAAATAATTACATTTGACATCAGGCTGTTCTTGGAAAAAGAAATAGCAAAACTACAATCATTGCAGATTTGTCCTGAAAAACACGCTATTTCCAAAATCAAAAATGTAAATAAAAACTGCTGAAAAAAGTTGCCAGTTGCAGAACCAGTGTTCAAATCAGTCAAGGAAGTGTGCATAAATTTTAGGAAAATGGAGCATTTCATCAAACTCTTTATGATGAAACAAACAAATGAAAGTAATTAATTCACTGCTTTGTTTACCTAATAGGTTCAGAAGTTTCTAAAGAAGAATAAGGAGCTTAAAAATTATTAAACAATTAGTCTTTATAACAAGGGGTTTTGTATTCAACAGAGGCAGCTAAGAGATGTTTCATTTTGTAAAAAAGATAGTAACACTTTATGTGGGAGTTGTTGTTGTTTTTTTTTCATGTTTTCAGTGTAGCATGAATAGTCTAACTAATATTTCTTAAAATAGTTATACACATTTTTAATCAGGATTTTAATTGTAATTATGATGATTTTAAATGTAATTAATTTTTATTAAGTTGAAATCCACAGTTATGATGGAATTTGCAGGCATTTCTATCAGTTGCCTAGAAAATACAGCATAAAACAGTTTATTCCTTTCAACACATTAGGGAACTAAACTAATTCCATCCATATACCAGTACACTGACATAAGAATAATGACTTCTTTTTCTACCGGGTTTAGACAGATAAAAAAGTTTCTATTAGGGGTATTGTCCAAAGATGCATGTTTCCTATCAGCTAGAGCAGGATATATGTAGTAAGATTTTGAAGATGGACTAACAGTTTTTTTAAGGAAATAAAATATTTGTTTATACTGTCCAGGAATTGATACAAACCATTTGTTTGTTCTTAATCTGTACAAAGAAAAATAGTGACCTTACCCTTCAGCAGCCTGTTCTTTCCTGGTAGCCGTATTACTATGATTACTGCAATAACCAGCTATAACAAATCTGTACATGGAAGAAAACACATAAAAGGATGATGGTGGCTAATCAAATCCCTCTCTAGAAGACCATTCAATATGCACACTCTGTGTCATTCTTGCTTCAGATTTTTGTTTCATATGGTAATGTGTTTCTCTGATTCAAGGTTGTCAAGTGACTTCAGATACATTTTGGATCAAGAAAAAGACTCAGGGGCTTTGTTAAACAAAATGTGCCACAAAAATCTGCATTTCATTTACTCACGGTTCATTTAAAGGATTTTAAGCTTTTTGTTCTTCTATTATGATTATTAATACTATTAGGATAAGGCAAATCCTGTGTTCTGCATGACATTGGCTTATAGATTTCTGAGGGCACAGGACTCTATGTGTTTTACAGGGAAAATGAATTTAGATGCTGGGAGAATTTTTAAAGCATAGGAAATTGCTTTCTACCTACTGTAAAATTTGGGTATTGAATTTAATTCTGTTCAGGGCATAGTATGATATGTCATTAAGGACTATTCAAGGCACTAAATCAGAATAAATATGCAAAGAAAACATAAAACATTTTGAATAATTCTGTTCCCTTTTGACAGCAACTATTACTTGAAATTAGAAGACAAAATCTTTTCAAGTGGTAAAAGAGTTTGTTAGGATACAATCTGATTTGAGTGAGTGAGACAGAGAGAAGGAAACTCCAAATGGAGATAAGTACTTTGCTTTGGCCAGATTTTGAAATAAATTATCAAAGCAAAATGATCCATTCAGACCTACTGGAACTAATGGACAATGGATAGTGTAATATTCAGATACTTTTATATTGTTCATACTCATTACCTGAAAAAAAGAATTTAAAAACAAGAAAATTTAATGAAGATCAAAGTATTATCCCCATAATTAGTCAATGGCCTGTTAAGTCATCTCACGTAAGAATGGTTGAACTGTGTTGTCTATTTTAAGATTATTTTCTGGACTCTATACATTATTCTTCTAATGATTGGTGTTACCCGGGCTCCATCTCAATTTTTAAGCAATAAGTTGAAAAACTTGCTTTGTGTCAGTCCTGATTCTTTGTGGCTTCCAGTTTCCTACAGTGTTAACAGAAATCTCCTTTTCCTTGAGGAACAAGATCCTTAGAAATCTAGTCCAGAATAATTCTTTGGAAAGCCAAAAACAATTGTTTTTACAGCACTGTGGTTACTTCACAGTTCTGTGTTTGCATCTCTTAATAAAAAGCTTCTGTTATTACTATTTACATAAATATGGGTTCCTCTAAAGTTTAGTTTTATAATATCAAAATTTACAGTAATATACATAAAATTCAAAGGAAGAAATCAAATCAGTAATACTCTCAAGTGGATCATACTTTTTACTCAGCTGGGCAGTTGAGCTCCACCACAACCACTCTCTAACTCCCCCACCCCAAAGGAAAAGGGGGAGAAAATACAATGGAAAAGGCTCAAGGGTTGAGATAAGGTCAATTAAATCACTCAACAATTATCATCATGAGCAAAACAGATTCACTGCAGGGAGATGAATAAAATTTATTACCTATTAATAACAAGTGAGAGAAGTGAGAAACTAAAGGGAAATTAAAAACACCTTCCCCCAGTCCGCCCTCTTCTAAATACTCCCCCCAAGTGGTGCAGGGGAATGGGGGCTGCGGTCAGTTCCTAACGCTTCGTCTCCGCTGCTCCTTCACGGCCACGGGATGCCATCCTTCCCGAACTGATCCTGCGGGGGCTGCCCACAGGCACTTCAAGAACTACTCCAATATGGGTCTGTACCATAGGGTCCATCTGTCAGGAATAGAGTGCACCTGCGGGGGCTCTCCATCGGCTGCAGCCTCCTCTAGGCCACATCCACCTGCTCCACCAGGGGCTCCTCCATGGGCTGCAGTGTGGAGATCTGCTCCCTGTGGGACCATGAGCTGCAGGGGGACAGCCTGCTCCACCAGGGGCCTCTCCACAGGCCGCAGGGGAATTGCTGCTGTGGGCCTGGAGCATCTCCTGCCCTCCTTCTTCACTGACCTTGGTGTCTGCAGGGCTGGTTCTCATTCTCACTATTCCAGCTGCTGTTGTCCAGCATTTTTTCCCCCTTTCTTAAATCTGCACTCAGAGGCACAAACAACGTCATTTATTGGCTCAGCTCTGGGCTGCGGTAGGTCCCTTTGGAGTCAGCTGAAATTGACCCTTATCTAACATGGGGCAGTTTCTTTACTCTTCTCACAGCCCCTGCATCTCCCGCTACTAAAATGTTGCCATGTAAACCCAATACTAGGGGAGTTCTCTCAGGGTACTGCAAAAGTAAAGCTGCTCCCAAGTTGTGAAAGGTGAATATCTCAGTACTAAGGGTGCAGTCTCACAGTGTGCCTGCTGTCAGTCCCACTATCAGTCACTGTACCAGTACCAACCTCCTGCTTCTGTGCTCGTTAGATTTGACTTTCCTTTCGGCAGTACTTGACTACTTTTCACTCCAGATCTCAAATTGAATTTGCTTCCCTGAGATGAAGCATGCCAACTCTCTGCAGCATTGTGTTGAAGGTAATTTACAAGTACAACTGAGAAAGGATTTATTTTTTTTTTTTATCTCTGTTTTTTAAAGTGGTAAAAATGAGAAACACAGTGACACAAAGTTACTAAAAATTCTCAGAATATTGGTAGTCTGAGAAATTCAAGCAGCTCCAAAAACAGTGTAGTAGTTTAACTCTGCTGAAGTAGCACCCACATGGTTCAGCAACTGCTCTGTGAAATTCTATGTGTTACTAAACCCAGAAATCTTCATCTGATGTTAGATGCAATTCTCTTTTAATTAAGAATGTCATAGCTATGAAATAGTAAGCTGAACATAATTGGGTTTCCAGGGAAACATCCTTTTTAATTGAATTTCCTGGTCACATGTATCCTGATTAAATGTATTAAATGTATTGAATATTTTGATGCAATAAGGAAAGATAACTATGGACTAGAAAAATATTTAAACAGAATATTGAAACAGACAAGATAAAAGAGCTGGGTTTATGTTCCATTTGTTTTTTCTAAACACTAGCTGTAATTTCAACCTTTTTTTTTTTTTTTTTTTGTGTAAACTCACAGAGTTTAGCCCTTAGATTACTCAGAAATCCAGTGTTTATCACAAATTAGCCAATATGATAGAATAAGTACACAGGAGGGGAGGAATTAATATTTTTCACAAAATTATTTTTCTCATACCTGCACTGTTGGGAAAAGTGCATGAGATAACACATTTTACCCCATCATAACATAACAAGGAGATCTTTATTATTTATTTCTTTTGAACAAAAAATATTTTTATGGTTTGGCCATTGAATAAAAATTTATTTATTTATTTATGAGGGAAAAAATGCAGGTTTCTGTCTGCTTTTTGACGTTTTCAATAGAAATGGTTTCTCCTTTCCAAGATGTATTTCTAATCACAAAGAAAGAGATTCAGTCTTTATTTGTTGCTGGTGCATGAAATCTCCAAATTTTGGGACAGGACAGTTCATTGATTATCACTCCTGTATTTAAAATGTGGCAATTCATTTGCAAGATCTTATAAATACTTGTTTTGAGATTCTAAGCACAGATTTTAACACCAGTATATAGAAACAGCTGTGTGACAGGAAGTCAACAAATATGATTACTAGACTTTCATCCTTGCTAATAAAATAGGCTTGTCATAAAAAAACTTGTCAATTGCATTAGTTCCATTAAGCATTAGAAAGTATAGGCTACTATACATTATCTCAAATTTATGCAGAGGAAACTGATAATTTGATTTCTTACCTTTGTTGTGCCTGTATGATGATAAATTAATTGTTGACAGAGTACACTGTTTGGTTCAGTAGCCCTAAATGATAAAGTATTTTGCAAGAGAAAGCTTCATCCTGTTCAAAACTCTGAACATTATTTGTCTTTGGATCTTTGATTTTTCATCTACTGAGTAGTGTGCTGAGGACTTCAAAGGTGAAAGAATCACAAAAAATGATATATCAAGAATCTTAATATTATGAAATGTAAATTAATGTTATGAAATACAGCTACCAGCAGTGTTTATTAGCACACTTTAATATTCTTAGTAATATGAACTGCATTTGATTTCTCACCTTGATTTAGTGTATGCAATAACTAAAACATGGATGTGTTATCAACATTATTTTCATCCTAAATCCAAAATACAGCACCATACTAGCTATTATGAAGAAAATTAAAATAATAAAAGTATATATATATTACATATATATTACATATATTACATATAATTATATAATTTATATAATAATAGCTTAAATACCTTCTTGAGAGTTGTATTTTTCTCTACACAGGGGGGAAAGTAAATTAACTTAAAAATGAAACAGTTTGTAATTATAGACTCAGTTTTCTTGTAGCTTAGCTTAGATGTAAGAAACTGCAAGAAATAATAGAAAATTCAGTGATTATTCTGCTATTCTGGTACTGACTGTAGCTCAAAAATATCAAATGTAAAAACATATAGCAAAACTGTATTTTATGTAGTTCTATTACTGTCAATATGAAAATACCAAGTCTGAGGGAAGAGAATAAAATGTTGATATTTAAATTCGTGAGGTTAGATGTGAAGGTAGTATATATTGGACTATATGTTTAAAAATATATCAGACTGGTATCCATTTAGATGCACTTTGTGAAAAAATTTTAAAGGAAGCCATTTTGACTGAAAATAGCAGACTTTAGGAGTTGGCCATTCATTAAAGATAATAAAGTTTAAGAATGTTTTCAAGTGTAATTTGTTTCATGTGCAAACAAATTTGCAAACATTTGCAAATATTTGCAAACATTTATATCAAGCTCTTAACCTCAGCCATGTACAGTGACACCTTTTAAAAATACTACCATCAAGGAACACAATAGTCTGCTGTTTTTTTGCATGTATCTATTTCTCTTCTGCCTGAGTTTCATATTATTTTAATAAGAAACTTGACAACTGAGCACCTCTAGCCACTTGTATTATACATGTAAGTATACGTTGTTTTAAGCTGACTGTAGTATTAGTGTCTTATTTAGTGAACTTATTCCCCCCCCACCCCCCCAAAAATCAAAAAGATGCTTTTTATTGTTAGTTATCTGAAATCTAGACACAGATAAGTGGTTCTGAGGAGTAAACCTTCAATATAGATGACTTGATAACTTCTGTATGGATATGTGGCAGCCCACATACTGAATTTCTGTGATCATATGAATATGGTCTTGGAGTACATAGATCAGTAGAAACTAATTGGTTTGAAAGATACGTATATTTTAGGGAGATACCAGAATGGGAGCTTATGACAAATTTAAAGGAGGTTTAATTTCAAATCTATACAGTAACATTTCTCTAAGACTGTATTCATATTAGCCAACTTTTTTTTTTTTTTTTTTTTTTTTTTTCAGTTGGTTGTTTACAGTTCTGCTGCTTCTGCTTCAAAGATGTTTTAGTATTGTTTTAGTATTTTCTCAATACAATAATCACACACGTTTATAAAAATGAATATGATAGATACTGTTGTTTTATTTGAAAATGCTAGCAAATACAATTTATATATTTATATAAAAGTAAATGTATGTCTTCTATGCCTCATTTTCTATTTAAGATGAGAAAAGAGTTTGTTCCACCAGACAAAGAAGGTTGATATGACAATTTAAAACATAAAAATAAAAAATCTGCCAAATTGAGAGAAAGCATATAAGCCCTTTATTATTCCTTGGGAGGTGAAATTAAAGGCCTCATCCTTTCGTTTTCTGTTACGTGAAGCCAGATTTGGAACACTGGCAGAAATTTATTCAGAGATCATTAAAGATACTTGACATCCCCAAATATATATTAATAGATACATTTTCAGCCCCTTTGTCTTACCTGTCTTCTCTTAGGATGATCAGAGGGCTGGAGCATTTCTCTTATGATGAAAGACTGAGAGAACTGTGCCTGTTTAGCATGGAGAAGAGAAGACTGAGAGGATCTATTCAACATATACAAATATCTTAAGGGATGGTGTGAAGAAGGAGCCAGACTCTTTTCAGTGGTGGCTAGTGAAAGACTAAGAGGCAATACACAGAAACTGAATCACGGGAAGTTCCAGCTGAATATCAGGAAAAACGTTTCTACTGTGAGGTTGACAGAGTGCTGCAACAGGTTGCCAAGAGAGGCTGTCGAGTCTCCTTCTCGGGAGTTACTCAAAGCTTACCTGGACACAATCCTGTGCAATGTGTTTTAGGTGACCCTACTCGAGCAGGGAGGTTAGACTAGATGATCTCCAGAGGTCCCTTCCAACTTCAACCGCTTTGTGACTCTGACTTAGAGAGTATGGTAGGGCTCAATTATGCATTTGCTCATCCGTTAGAAGAATTAGGGGGCTATGAATGGAGCTCTGAATGACAGAAATGAATTAAACATATTGAATGAAAACAAATGAAGCCAAAGGAGTCAGGTTCAAAGCAAGGAAAGGGAAGTAAACCTTCATATTCATCAAGACGCAGGATGAATTTGTTGTCAAAACATTGGTGATGCAAGAAATTTACATGAGTTCAAAGAAGGATTGAACTGATTTATGGAAGATAAGGTCCTAGAGAATTATAAAATGCGTAGAAAAGACATTCATCTCAGAAGGTCCTTGTTCTGAAAGTTGAATACTAGGGGAATATTAAGGAGAATTATTCTGTATATGAAACTAGTCTTATGGCTTTCTCACTGGCTTATGGCTGCAGTTGGAGACAAAATACTAGGCTAGATTACTCTTCTTATTTTTGTATTTTAGTAACCAGGTCTACTGTCTGTTAGGTCATCAGCCATGTAAAATAAGAGTTCTGGAGCACCAGCTGAGATACTGAAGATTGTAATACCTTTGTTTGGAACTCAGTTAGTTCAGTTCATGACTGATACCTAAAATCAGAAGCAACAGTCTGCTATTTACATGTACCAACTAGTAATATTTTGGATGTCACAGAACATGCTATCTGAAAAAGACTGAGAGATTGATGAAGGACACTTACACATTCATCAGCAGTTGGAGTTCAGTTGACAGTTAGTTAACAGTCCTTAAAATGAATCTAGCTGCCTTTATCTAGTTAACTGCATTGCAGTTTGTGTATGTTTGTATGTATGTGTCTTCAAGGGTGATGTTTCTTTGTAGACACTGAGGACTAAATTCTTCAGCATCATTGCCATCTCCTGCATCTCCAGAAGCAACTGTGTCTCCAAGACAGATATCGTATAAGATCTAGAGATCTTCCAGACTGTACAGGTGTGTTGCCATATGCAATTAAAACCTGTTCTAATATATGATGTTGTATAGTCAACAGCATATAGGGATCAGCATCTAAAGGTAATACTCAGTTGCCTAGATGCCAATGAGAGTCTGATCCACTTCTGGTACCTTAGGGAAGCTGAGACATCTGCATGGGCCTGGCAGGTATGACACAAAATCTGTATAAGAGCTGAAGTTTACCACACTGGCATCAAATCCCAGAACTGTTCAGGCAGGAATAGGCTTCAGGAGTTCTCTAGTCCAAACTCCTGCTTAGAGTCAGCTATGAGTCTAGGCCAGGTTGCTTACCTCAATGGGATCTTGAAAATTTCAAGGGTGATTGTTCTGGTTTCATCTGGAATAGAGTTAATTTTCTTCAGAGTGGCTGGTATGTGCTATGTTTTTGATTTAGGAGAATAACACACTGATAGTACACTGATATTTTAGTTGTCGCAGAGTAATGCTTACACTCTTCCAAAGACTTTTCAGTTTCTTACACTGTCCGGTGAGGAGGCTGGGGATGCACAAGGAGCTGGGAGGGGGCAGAGCCAGGACAGCTAACCAAACTGGCCAAAGGGGTATTCCATACCTCATGGTGTCATGTGAGGCAATAAAACTGGGAGAGGGTAGGACCACTGCTCTGGGACTGGCTGGGCATCGATTGGTAGATAGTGAGTAATTTCATTGTTCATCACTTCTTTTTATGTTTATATGTATATAGTTATTATTATTTTCCCTTCCAGTTCTCTCCCCCATCTCACTTGGGGCGGGAGGTGGGGGGTGGCTGGCAGGTAGGGAGTGATCAAATGGCTGTGCAGTGTTTAGCTGCCTGAAGGGAGAAACTGCAACAGTGATGCAAAGCATTTCAAATGCTACTAGGTATGTCCATACAGGCAAGTAAATTCAACATTTAACATTTACAATTTCTTGGAAATATAGTAGAATGTTCTTTCAGCTGTATTCAGTAACTACGCTACTAATAGCTAGTAACTATAGTAACTATAGTAATTATACTACTAATAGCTTTTACACCAATTACAAAGATGTTCACGTGATCTGGATTATTAATCCTTATTTTTTCCAATAATGCAGCAAATCAATAAATGAAAAACTTACACTAGCATTGTGTTTGTTTGATTGTGATTTTTATTTTATTTTATTTTATTAGAGATAAGGGATGTTCCTGGAAAGTAAAATACATAAAATACTGTATAATGGTGTTATATGACTGCACGTTCAGGATGCTTACAAAGAGATGCCTCCTGGATCCTATCAAATCCAGAAATGTTGGAAACCATTAAAATAAGTAAGGCTGTAGCCTACAAAAGAATACTTAATTTTCTTCAGTGGCTTCAGTAAGAGACAGATTGTAGTCTTGAGGGATGGTGAAATAATCTAAAAGTTGCTTGGAGTCTTTTCAAAATCAATTAAATATTTACTTTCCTGGCCCTCTTCCTGCAAAAAGGATCCTGCAAAAGGCCTGTATTCCACACTGAAGTCATAAATTTATGACATCAGTTTTGTGGTATCTTATTGAATAGTATTGCTTTCCTAGGAATATGACAACATTTTTTATTGATAATCTTGTCATTCACAGATACTGGCTGACCTAGAAAACCATGCACTTTTTAAGGATGACCTAGAATGCCAGAAGCTTATTCTGGAAGCCATGAAATACCATCTTTTACCAGAGAGAAGAACTCTCATGCAAAGTCCAAGAACTAAACCTAGAAAATCTACAGTTGGCACACTTTATGCTGTTGGAGGAATGGATAACAACAAAGGTATTAAAGGATATCCATTTATAAACATATTTTGTATTTTCTTCATTAGAAAATAATGAATATTGAATAGGGATGAATATGTAAGTCAATCAAGAATTGCTGCCAAGACCCAAGTCTATCCAGAAAAGCTGCCAAGACTTTTGGTCCAAATAAACTCCAATGATATTCTAAGAAAAATGTAATGCTGTTAGAGAACAGAAACTGAGATTTGAGTTCATTCTTTGTTCAAAATTATTAAGATTTCCAGGAAGAATTTATACAAAGTATCTCTATTGAGATTAAATTACTTTGTTTTAGCTTTCTAGAAATTCTGTTTCATTTATAAGTCAAATGTGCAGGCACCTTTTCTAATCAATAAAAAAAGCAGTTTTATGTACAGTGTATTCCATCATTAAATAGTTGTCTGAAGTCTTTTGGATGAGTCATGCTCTTCTGATGCCAAAAAAATATTTCTTTAGAAAAAAAAATCCAGACAACTAGCTTTAGTAGATTATAACTTTCTCAACAGCTAAAGGAGGGTGGAATTATCCCATTTTACTGGTTTAAAAGGTAGGAAGCAATAGAAATATTATCAAGGTATTTTGTCTTTATTTATTGTGAATTGGAATTATGATGATGTGCTTTTATATCTGGCAAAGAAATCCAATTCACTGATTTATTAAATAAAATATTTGTAATAAAAAATCTATATATAAACATATATAAACAAGCCTATGTATTTGTAAAGGTTCTCATTATTAGCTTTCCTTGAAATTTACTAACAATTCCACAGTATCTTACATTTGTTGTCAATATTCAGACTGAATAATATGACTTCAGAAGCATAAATTCTAATCTAAAATAGTGTTCTCAAAAAATGGGAAAGATGTACGACGTCTCTGCTTGTGTGTAAAAGAAATGTTGGGAGAATAGAAAAATGTTGAGAAAAGAACTAATACTTCCATATATACATACTATATCCACAGATTATTTTTGACCTTTAAACATTTATAAATGTTTGTGCAGCTATGCATGCCTTTGTTAGGCATGCCTTTAGATCAAAAAATGCCTGAAATACAATTTTCCTCTTATTTAGGACAAATGGCTGTGAACACCTTAAGTATTCAGGTACTGTCAGGTACTGGGAATGACCATAAACCCAGTTTAGGTGCAGCTGTATTTCTTTCCGGTTACAGTACAGATCTGTTTCTGATTCATATAGCAAATCAAATATGAAGATATTTAGGAAGACAGCAAAAGTTTAGCATCCATTACAGAATCACAATCTGTTTTGCAGATTCAGATCAAGCAAGTGACCTGAAGTGGTTTATTTCTGTAGCTGGAGGTGAGAACACAGCACAACAGACGTTCAGACCTCTGTTATGAACTCTGACTTAAAACAGAAGTACTAGGTCTTATATTCATTTACAAAAAAAAAAAAAAGGTTTGAGAAGGGGCCTGATATAGAAGAGCTGCGTCTGCACAGAAGACTTTTAGAGTGGGTGTAATGTGTTTCTGATAGCTCTGCAGCCATGCGGCATCGACTTATATCTGTTCACCTCATTCCTCTCTCGCATGTGATGCTGCCATGTCCATAACTAAATTTTAGGCCCCATGAGCCTTGATTCCCACATCTGTTCAGAAAATCAGAGCACTGGTTGCATATTTTGAAGAATTACTGGGAGTTCATAAAGCACCCCTCTTTATGTCATGATACGAAACTAATGCTGTATTATCTGTCCTCACTGTTTTTTTTTTGTTTGTTTTTTTTCTCTACAACTTTTTCCATTGAAATGCTGACTTGGATTACTATTATTCACAATGATTTATTTTTAATGCTTGCTGGTGTTTGCTACTAAATACAAAACTGTTACATATAAGATGGAGATGAGCTAAGCAAATTAGCAATTTAGTAGCTAGTGTATAAAGCAGTGGGTAAGTGTTGGTATTGTGAAAGTATTTGAAGTTTATATGGCCCATTACGTAAAAAGTAGCATACCATGCTAAAGTAAGTTTGTTTTGAAATCTCTTCTATAATTATTCTCCTTTCCATATAAAAAAGAAGTGATAATTAAACTCCAGCAGACGGTGACTGGAATTGTGCTTGATGTGAAAAGTTAATGCAGCATAGTACTAACTGGATAGAATTAAATGGAGCAAGGTTAGAGAATTTCATAATTTTAAATCCTTAAACTCCCCAAACCTCATTTCAATCTCTGTTTCTACCCACTGTTGTTTACTTTTTCATTTAATTTAAAAGACATATATATATATATAAGAAACTAAGAATAAGATTGTCTCTATGTGGTTACATTAATAGAATGAGATGAATAAGATATAAGCTTCTGACAATATTCCCCTCACCTTACCCATTCATATAGTCATACTAACTCCTGTAATTTGAATTAGCAGAATTTAATCATCTAGTAGTAGACAAAAGCTGTCTACTATATAAAGGAGGATGATAGACTGAAATAAATGAGTAAATTCATGAAGTGATGATTAACAATTTCTGAGAATGGAAAACCACTGACTTTTTACATCAGTCTAGCAATCCCAAATGCAGAACAAAAGCTGTGTAGTAAAACACAATCTTTACAATCTGTGTTGGCTAGTACAATGGAAAATTAAGATGGGGAGAATACACTTCCACAGCAAGAGATCAGTATAAACAATTGGACAGTGTTGTATTGAAGAGAAGAGAAGAAGAAAAGAAGAAAATACTTCAGCTAGAATGTCTTCCATTATACTGGTCATTAACAGAGAGGACAAAGGTGATTTACTGAAACACTGATATTAAATGTGTATCTTTCTTTGATCTTGTGATTAGATACAAAATCTATTAGGAAAATTGCTCTGAGGGTAATAGGTGAAGTGCAACATTAGTCTATATCAAACCATATAGAGGTCCTTTAATTATTATTATTATTATTATTATTATTATTATTTTTAAAGATCTTTGCTTTCACTACAGCAATAACAAAAATGCAAAGTTTTGATTTCTAGTTACTGCTGCTTAAAATTCCATGTTGCATATTTTGTCTTTTCTGTAATAGCTTTCAATAATTTGTAATAATACTTTTTCTTTACAAATGTGTTTCTGCAAATGTTGTTTATTACATATTATCATATATAATATGATAATTATCATAATTACACAGGAATGTAATTTAACATTGTTCTATGAAGTTATTCTTTTTGTTTATCTTCTAAGTTTTTCTGTTGTTTTTGTTGTTGTTTTTAATTGTTATCAAGTTTTTGTCAAGACTCCTCACAACACACTTGCTTGCACCTTATTTATTTTAATTTTAATTTTAATTTTAATTTTTTCATTCACATAGAAGCACACATTAAATACAGAAACAAATACAGAAAGAAATATTGATGTTCTCAATTCTTTAGGAGCCTACTGGAAATACTGTAAATTAAGACAGAAATAGAGAAAGCATTGCATCTTTCCTCTTAGTTCATTCTTGTTGGTTTCTAAAATTTGTGCTTGAGATGCCTATAACTTGAAAATGTATCTTCTTCATGTTCAGATTAGTGCAAATTCATTTTAAAAAAGAAAAAGAGAGAGAGAAAGTAAAATCCATCAAAATTGTTTCATAGCATTTTGCAAGTTTTGGAAATGATTAGAAACCGCTTTGTCATCACATACAAAAATAATTCAACAGTATTTATTAAGCATTCATTTGATATATATAACCATCTTGAGAAAGCATCTTATATTCATCTTAGTTGCATTTTATTCACAATATTCAGTGTAAAGTAACTGAGCTTGATTTTCAGAATATGCCTGTAGGTATTTGTATAATACACAAACAGCAAAATTTACTTAAGAACGCATAGTATTATATTTAAAAAATGGAAAAGAAAAAAAGTCCAATGAGTTCAAAACTAAATTACAGAATATTTCTCTTTGGTATATTTTTAGAAAAGTTTTGTGCAAAGTCACATGTTTGTTAAGTACTAGATGTATGTATTTATACACTGGCTGGTCTGGCTTGACAGTCTGAGTCTGTTCCTTATCACTACAGTCTGTCCTATCTTCTTACTAAATCCTTTCCTAATATTCTATCTACATAATCTTGCTGCCTACCCCAAGTGTCAGCACTGCAAGGGCTCAGTGCCAGCTCCTGATGAGACCTCTCTTTTTGAGTGAAATCTGTCTGGGTGCCCTGCCCTGCGGTGGCAACTGCTGCAGCCAGTGGGGTCTCAGCATCAGCTCCTGGAACAGGTAGGGGTCTTCAGCCTCCAGCCCCAGAGGTGGGAGCACTATGTGTCCCCAAAACTTTAGCAATTTCACAGTAATATTAGTCATATCTCTCTAGTTTGAAGGATTCTACAAGTGTAAAGATCTAGATTAATTCTAGCTACTAGAGTTTGAAGTAGGCTCTCAAGGTAAAGACACATTTTTATGAGACTGACTGACAGAAGATATGGACGACACTGCAAGGCCTTCACAGAAAACATTGATAAGTTTGAGTGTTTTGTTGTTGTTGTTGTTGTTGTATTTTGCGTTGCAGCTTAATTGTATTAATACATTAAGCTTTTTTGAAAGGTGTTCAGCAATAGTGAAGCAGAATATATTTGTAGAGGAATGGTAAATTAATTGCTCCCATGATTGAGGAACATAAATTTGCTGTTATTACTCATGAAATAGGTAGATGTTCATAAAAGATAAAGTGAAAAGTAAGAAATGACCCGTCCCTTTTGCAGTTCATAAAATCATAGAATTATAGAATGGTTTGGGTTGGAAGGAACCCTAAAGATCATCTGGTTCCAACCCGCCCCTCCATGGGCAGGACACCTTCCACTAGACCAGGTTGCTCAAGGCCCCATCCAACCCAGCCTTGAACACCTCCAGGGATGGGCCATCCACAGCTTCTCTGGGCAATGCTCTTTTAGTTTAAAGCCGTTAATCCTTATCCTATCCCTCCACTTCCTGACAAAGAGTCCCTCCCCAGCTTTCCTGTAGAACCCCTTTAGGTACTGGAAGGTCTCCCTGGAGCCTTCTGTTCTTCAGGCTGAACAACCCCAACTCCCTCAGCCGTCTTCACAGGAGATGTGCTCCAGCCCCTTGATCATCTTTGTGGCCCTCCTCTGGACTTGTTCTAATACTTCCCTGTCCATCTTATGCTGGACTATTCCAATTCTACTAAGTTTATCGATAAGATTTTATATGTGGCCTTTCTGATCCTCCAAATAAATATCTTATGCATTTAGTGCTAGTTTGTTTTCACCCAAATGTTTTCTATGAGGACATTTGTTTCATTAAATTGAAGGATCATGTAGTCATAGCCCTGAAGGACCTCAGGAGGGTGATATGGCAAAATAATGATGCCTATGACATTCCAAGCAGCTGTCTACCTAAATCAATTTTAAAGTATTTCCAATGATAACTTCAGCTAGTCCAAAACATAACTATTTGTATTGGCATAAAAAATATCTTACAACAGCTAAGCTGTGCCTTTCAGCCCTTTCTTGCTGCAGTGGAAGTATGATTTAATCCACCTCCTTCCATCAGGCTTTTAATTGCTTTCCCATCAGGCCTTTCTTGCAGTTAATAGAGCCCCAAAAAATCACAGAATGTTAGGGATTGGAAGGGACCTTGAAAGATCGTGTAGTCCAATCCCCCTGCCAGAGCAGGAAAAAGCCACAGAACCCACTCTAGGGCTTTTGCAGTAGTGATTTAACCTGAAAGATTACTTCACACATCTTGCAGAACATACCTGTTTAACATGGTTTAATATTTACCTATCCCTCTTGAGAAATTGAAGTTAATCCTGTAATTCCTGTAGTTCTCAAAAATAACTTTGAAGACCTCAGAGTTCCTCTGCCTTTGCTTTTAACACCAAATGAAAGTGTTTTCTAGGACTAGTCCATCTGAAAATGGCTAATTTATCTAAGTAATTCACATCCAATTATTTCCTTATTTTAAACAGAGGTCCATTCACCAATTATGAGTGAACTATTTTTTGTATTACTTTTCAGGAGGTAGTGTTTTCATAGAGATGTCCCTGTATGTTTTGCCCTGTCAAAGTCTAGATTCATCTAGCGTTTTTTGATATTGAATAAATTTGCTTTTGATGATAATTTTAATTAAACTGATTATTCAGAAAGGAACAGCTGTGATAAAAAAAATATTACATATTCAATAACTAGAGGCTGCAATTCTGTAAATATTTTCCATAGAGCTTCCACTATTGACCAATAAGTGTCACTCAGGAATTATTATAGTAGATCACAGTTTTCTTTCATGCTGTACGAAATTTTTAAATAGTGGTAGTCTGACTTATAGAAAGAGAGAGTTTATTTCTTGAAATTGTATTGTTACTGAGAAAAGGCATCTTTTGACTGTATTGTCTTGAGTTTCATGTCATGACCATTTTCTACAGAGCAGATACAATAAGACCTGAGAATTTGCTGTCTGCAGTTTCCTTGGTGTGTTTTTGATGGTACTAGCTTTTTTCAGGTAGGTGTATCGGCCTCTAAGATGGAAAGTATTACAAGTTGAAAAATTTTAAATTTTTTTTGATGTTAAGAAAATTAATATGCCACTTTATAATTAAAATCAGTAAGGGTGAAAATAGATCAGTAACATTAAAGCACAGTATTCTAATTAAAAATAAATACATTATTGATCTAATGCACACCAAAAAAAAAAAAAAAAGAAAACAACTTATTCTCTTGAACTGATTAACAGCATTAAATCAAGCAAGATTTCATGAAAATCATTTAGAATGTCTTAAGAGGAATTTTGTTAAAGCACTGTGGAATTTTGTATCCGCAGATACAGAAATCTGTAGGAGATAACCATATATGTCAATGTTCTGTAGGAATGTCCTGCAATATGCAGATTGCATCACTAACAGAGTGCCAAGAAAGGCTTTGGTGGTTAACTTTACTGTCATTTTTTTCCTTATATTGATGCCAGAAAAAATAATTTATCTGCAATAAATATGAAGCTTTTGACATCTAAAAATATCTATTAAAAAGTATATTCTGAAAGAATAAGAATCTTACATTTCTTAACTATAGCTTTCATAGTCATGGTAGGGGACCCAGGACCACCAAATTTAAGATTACCATTCCCTGTTTTAAAATGACAGAAAAACAAAAAAAAAAAAAACACTGAAATATTAATTACCCTTCTGAAGCAGTACTTCAGATATTGTATTATTTTGCTCTTCAGAGATACTCCTATTTTATTTATTGAGATATATTTGTGGAAATGCATTGATTATGGAAGAATACACTTAGATATATTGTTAGCATTATTCAACCTCAAAAATCCAAACCATACTCCCACACAGTAACTCTCGTGATTGTTCAGAATGAAGATCTGAATTTACATTTAAAATAAATAAATAAATACAATCAGCTATTAGGTCTTGGACAGACACACAGGCTGAAGGCTTATCTTGCTTAGCATAAAATGCAGCATATCTTTGTACTAAAAGATTGATATTTTTACCTCATTATAGCACTGTCTTCACTAGTAAGGTATAACATGCAAAATATAATCAGAAATTTCATTTTGTCCTTTGGTACTTTCATGCCAATTCAGTAGCTGCTGTTCTGTGTACAGCACTTACAGAAGCAGATATGCATGTAGGAAATCAAGTATTTTTACAGCATATAGGTTTTCAAATTTTCATTGTGGCTTTTGTTAGATAGCCGTATTTGTTTTGTGAGAAGGAGACTTTAGCATAGTAGCCAGTATTCTAAGTAACTACAACATTTAAAACATATCTGGGACCTCCAGAATCATTTTCTTTTCCATGTAGTGCGTATTTTGTGTATTGTATGTCTAGTGTTTGTTTCAGAGGAGATTTGGGTTAGTTGCAATATTTCACTAATTAGATCTTATTTAAATATTTCAGTTTGTGCTACAAAAAGTGTACATTACTGGAGATAAATCTCCATTCTTCAATTTCTGATGTAACTGTATATTTTTCTAATTATTTCTTAGAAGCTTATTGGTTTGATTTTGTGTTCTGTTTGTTATTTTAATGGCCTTTTTTCTCTCATTCTGTTATGACAAATGATGAATGAAGTGTATTTACTTGACTATTCTCTTTCATTTTTTTCACTTAAATTATTTTTCTCCATTTGAATGCTAATATTATTATTTTTAAAATACCACTGAATTATATTACTTTAAAAAATACATATATCTCCTGATGATAGTATATTGTATTGTAAGAACAACTTTGAGGCATATGAAAAAGAAAGATTGGTATAACCAGCTGTTCAATGGACAGTTTTCTCTCTCAGTTTATTTTAGGAACCTTAGTTTATCTGTTGCGTATATTCATATTTTCAGTCATTTTAATATATTCCATTAGCTTATTACTGGATATATGTCTGATAAACTGCCATAGGAATATGGGGTTTAGTTTGATTCACCCAATACCTTGAAACTGAAATAAACTGTTTGAATTCCTAAAAAAAATATATGTGTGTTACATTTAGATGGCAACACAACATTCTGGAGAGAGGAATCATAATTCATTAAGTAATATGATAGCATAATTGTAGAGTGAAGGTGGGGCTTTGTTAATTATTTCACCAGAGGATTATGAACTACATAGGCTAATGACTGATGAGTTAATTAAATGTATAAATCAAACTAAAATTCCCTTCTCATAGAGTTCATGTAAGTATTAACATTACTATTTGCTTCTTTTCACTTCTGTGAATTTCAATGTGTTCCAGAACATTCAGCCTCATAGGCCATTTAACGCTAGAGTACTTTGATTTACATGTGCATTTCTAAATAGAAAAAATCCAGATTGTAAAACCTTCTGCTAGTTTTTTTGGTAGTTATTTTACATCACTTAATTTCTGGCATTTTCTCGGTGTAGTTAACATCTGAAATTGCTAATTCAGCTACAATTTATAATAGAGAGAAGAACCAGAAAAGATCTATTCTTAAGCTCGAAGAACTTCAAATACAAGGAAAGAGTCAAAGTTACCACAGAGAAGTTAACTTTCATCCTTTGATGAAAATGGAAGGTTAGCCAATAGGATGATTGATGTCATAAATAGGGCTTTAAACTAGGAAGGAGTGGGGTGGGAAGTGAAAGAGTGATGCACAGGGCTGCTGAACAAAGGGAGCGGGGTGATGTGGGATCATTATAATAATGACATATATATATTTACTCTAAAAACATAAAAAATACTTTGTACAAGTTATATATATATGGAGTGCTTTAAAACATTCTCTTATGGTATCACTAAAGAGAACAGTAGTGACTGTTCTGTTTCCTGTATATTTTTTTTCCTTACCAATAGCTTCTTGATATCTGCTTCAGTAACCTTTTTAGGTCACATTCTTTCCACTTGAGTAACCATATTTTCAGTTCAAAATGTATTGTTGCAGGTCGCTAGATCAAGTCATCATTTTCCACCTACTCATAGCAGCTTCTCTAAATCTTGAGCAAAATTGTCAGAGTATGCATCAGCAACAGCTTTAATAATAGCAAAATCAGCAGAAAGTCTTACAAGGAAAAAAATAATCTTGTGATGATAAATATAAAAATCCTAACTTTCTTTAAAGTTCTAAATACTGATATTCTATCTATGAGAAAGGAAAAAAGGAATCTTTCTTGTGAAAATGTCTGCACTGAATGCAAAGGATGGTGTTGGCTTTTTTGTTTGTTTTGTTCTGGGGTTGGGTGGTTGGCAACTTCTGTATCAACTTCTGAAGAAATATCCAATTTATATATGCCAACATTTGTGCATTTATACATAACTGAAATGATACCTCAAAAGATTTCACCAAAACTACATCCTGCTTTTAGAAGTTTTCAGATGGTAACTAAAATGAAAAATAGAATTCTGGGTTGTGCAATGGTGTACTGATTTGTAGATGAATGTAAATTTTTGAGATGTAGTAAATTATTCTTACCATCCTTGGATGGGAGAAGCACATACATAAACGAATTGTCAGCAGCAGCTGGATAATCATACAAAACCATCCTGATCCACTACAGTACTTTCATTTCTAGAGTTTTCTTTCTTTGGAGATCTCTTATTATTTCATACAACTTCATTAATTGGGATTTAGAACACCCATGAAAATATGTGCAATATACACAGAGCTAATTTTATCCACTAACCAGCTGGACTACATGTAGAATTAAAAAAAATAAAAAATAAAAAATGTTGAAATGTATCCAGAACATAAAGAAAAATCTTTAACTTATTTGAAATAATTTGTGCTGCCACAATCACAGTATAGCCACAATATTTTTTAACATTCATATAGAAGTTGTTAAATGAGTTCTGTTTCACCTCTGTCTTTTTCATATACTGTCTTCAGTATTACTCACCGAAATAACTCAGGCTTTCTTAGAAATCTGTCCATCTGAAAAATAGGGGTTTGTGCATGTGTCTGTGCTTGTGCAAGAGGAATTGTCTGACTATGTTCATCACAAGATCCTTGATGTTCTGTGCATTTGTTTTTCTTTATTGAAAAGCTTCATATCTTATGACAATGTAATAAATCGTGTCTGTCCAAGTGAAGTAAGCTATAGAAAAATACAGATTTTATGTAATCTCTTGTATTCTTTTAATATAAAAATTATTTTAATTTGAGCCTTTGATTATTTTACTTGTAGCGCGGTATCCCAGATGCTGTGTTTTATAGAAAAATATGCCTTTCCCTGCATAATCAGCACATACACTGCAACCACAAATTATTATTTTTTTCTATATTTAGTGTATTTACATCTTCACATTGAACCTGTATCTCCCATTTCCCCCCAAAAAATATACCATAGTATCATCACAACTGCTTTCTTTGATCCTCCCATAGGAGATTGTATTTTCCAGTTTTCTGAAACATTTAGTCAGAATTTCTTCATTTTAGCTAAAGTAAAAAAAGAAAAAAAAAAAAAAAGTAGTTGTTGACAATCTTTTAAGATTGGAAGATTGGTAAGACTTCTTAATACAGCTTATGTTGATTAGGGTAGACAGTGTTAGCCAACATTTCTCAATTCTTTGAGTTTGCAAAATTTGGAATTTGTTTCAATTAGGTGTTGGTTCTGCATTAATAATGGCAGACAAAAGACTTTATGATCTCAGCTGGGTAGTTATGCTACTAATTTCTGCTCAACACTCTTAGAAACATCTACTACCTGAAACATCTGCCTGAAACATCTTAGAAACATCTAAAGAAACATTTACCTGAATGACTGTCATTCCACTGTGCCACACCAAGGTGATTTAAAATCAGTTGTTTGGTTCTAAATATTGATCTCACCGTAGAAATGGTGAGTGTGAGTGGGAAGAATGTTCCTTCTATCTTTCTGCTAAATGCATCTGTCCAGGAGATACACCATAGTTCCTCCATATGTGGTGGCAAAGAGTGACTCAAGGATGCAATACCACACCACAAAACTAGCCTAATGGCCCTGCAGTGTTATTATTGTTTATGTATGCACTTGTTCAGACTTAATGAAATAATGTGTCACAGACAACTAGATCAGGTTTGGGGTGCTTAAAGTTTTGTTTAGGATCTTGAGCTTGGAAAGCCTATTAAGATCCTTTTATAAGTTACTGCAAGATGAAAAGATTAAAACATGCTACATTTCCATCCATTCTGCCAAAAAGGAGTGGACCATCAAGTGAAATATACACTCAGATATTTATTCCATTTTTGTTTTACCAATCCCAGTAGAACTTAATAAAGCTCAAATATGAGTGAAATATAATTCAGGACCAAGCAGTGAGCTGGGAGCCGTGTTATTTGGCAGTATAGATGCATCCTCTCAATTTATTTTTTCTCAGCTTCTTGCTGAAATCTGACTGGCTGTAAAGACCACAGCAAAGCAATAGTCTTAATAGCCCAAGTCTTAAATACATGTCAGGCACAGAACTTTAAATAAGTCTTTGCTGTTGTAAAAAGTAATCATTCATTGCTTTTCACAGTGTTCCAAAGTACCTTAATCTTTATCATCTTACATTTTTTATATGAAAATATTATCTCTTTTTATTTGTAGGGAAACCCAAGCACAGAGAGGAAAAACAGAATTCCTCAAATGGATGTAGGTATCAAAATGTTAAGAGTTAAAATACTCTTAAAATACATTAACAGCCACAGTAAGTGGCTACTTCATAGAATGGATTTCTAGGTGAAGTGTTTTGCCTCTATTTACAGGACATAGGAGAGTAGTATCTATGAATGGGAACTGTGAACATAAGTATATGTATCAAGATGCTGTCTAGAGCTAGTCAAAAAGGACATTGAAATGTGTTACCTTCTTGTATGATCTAATATCTTTCATCTCAAATACATGTTTCTCACTTATGTATTATTATCCCTCATCTTTTGTTGCTCAATTAAATCTTTGACGCTATCTCTCTGCATACTTGTCTCCCCTGATATCTACTTTCCCTTCTAATGTGCTGTGAAAAATTACAAATAATGTATGTATGAGTTCCATATCCCCCTCCACCCCCCCAAGTCTGGGGCAAAAAACAAAAATGACAAAAAAAAGACAAAATGGCAGAGCATGTAAAGGAACAGATGGGTAGAAAGGTGAGATAGCCATGTAGAACATAGCAAGGTTTCTAATGTGAGGTTTGAATTGGTCTCTTCTCCCAGGGACCAAGTGATATGACAAGAAGAAATTGCCTCAAGATGTGCCAGGGAAGATAGGTTAGATATTAGGAAAAATATTACTGAAAGGGTTGTGTGGCCTAGGGAAGTCACCATCCCTGGATGTCATCAAGAACTCTGTAGATGTAGAACTTAGTGACAAGGTGTAATGGTGGACTTGGCAAGGTTAAAAGTTGGACTAAGTAATCTTAGAGGTCTTTTCCAATCTTTTCCAATCAAGCTGTTTTCTAGAGAACAGTTGCTCTCATCCAGAGCTGACACTGACATTTCTTAGAAAGAACAGTTGTAGAATCTTTTGGCAGCACTGAACAGGTCTCCAAGGACTACCATGGGAATTTATATAAGTGTCTGCATTTGCAGATACTTGCATTTTCATCTTTGAAAGTGCGTTCCTCCCCACCAATGATAGGATGAAATGAATCTATCCTAGTTATCAAACACAGCCAATAAATTGAACAAAGCAAGAAACTTCATCCCTTCAGAGAATACTCCATAATATACTGTATCCAGTGTGGAATGTCACCATCCTATTTTTATTGTGTAAAATAGTCTTCTACCTATTTCTTTGTGTCTTTACTCCTGCTTTGATTCTACTATCACTTTCTTCCAGTCATCTCACCTTCATCTTACTGCGTTTTTATCTTTTTCCATTCCTTTACCAATTAATTTATGTCCACCTAGTTAAATCTAGAAAATAAACATATGATTGCAGAATAAAGAAAAAAAATGCTGTTATGACATACTTTTATATACCTTACTACTTTTGTCTGTCTGGTTTTCATCTTGTACTATATAGTGTTTTTTTGTTTGTTTGTTTTTTTTTTTCCAATTGATTTTTACAGAGCCTAGCACAGTGGGACATATCTGTGAGTAGTTCTTTGTATATTATCACAGTAACAATGATTAATACCATAGTTTTTTTCTGTCCCTGAAATCTACTGTTTAAATCCTGCATTTATTTTTTTTTTATTTACTTAAAAGTAATAAATGTATGACTGTTCACAGTCACACATAATGCACTACCACATCGTTATTAACACAATGAAGTCCTATCAGAGTAAATTCAACTATAAGCTCTTCATTGAGTATTTTGGTTCCCTGCAGCTTCAACACAGTTTAGAATTTCTCTTTTCTCTTAAAAATAGTGTTGAATTTACTTATTCATGTTTCTTCTCCTCTCTGCCGATTTTTTTCCCTCTATTCCTGACAGTTTTCCGTGGCATCTAAAAAAATCGTAACTTCCTGAGGTTGAGGAACAGAGGCTTGATCTAACACCATGAGACCTCCAACAGAACTATCACCTTTATGTGATATTTATATGCGATATATCACATATTTATCACCTTTATGTGATATCTATATGTGATATATCACCTTTATGTGATATATCACCTAAATTATGCCTAGATTATTTAGCTATAGCATGAATAGACCCATATGAAAACACACACACACTTATACATATATATATATATGTATATATTTGTTGTGGTTTAACATAGCAGATAGCTAAGCACCACACAACTCACCCCTTACCCCACCCCCCACAAAAGCCTAGAGGAGAGAGTTGAATGAAAAAATGGTTAAAAAAAAAATCTAGTTTGAGATAAAGACAGTTTAATAGTACAGAAAATAAAGGAAAAATAATAATAATAATGACAAAAGAATGCAGAAAAAAAGTGACGCACGATGTGTTTGCTCACCAGCTCACCACCTACTAACAGATGCCAAGCCAGACGCTGATTTGTGGCAGTTCCCTCCCTAGCCCTGGCCAACTCTCCCTGGTTTTATTGTTGAGCATCAAACCGTATGGTATGGGACATCTCTTTGGCCAGTTTGGATCAGCTGTCCTGATTCTGTCCCCTCCCAGCTCCTCCTTCACCCCCAGCCTCCTCACTGGCAGGGCAGTGTGAGAAGCTAAAAAATCCTTGTCTCCACAGTACAACACCACTCTACAACACCTAAAATCTCTAAAACATTGGTGTGTTTTCAACATTGTTCTCATCCTAAATCCAAAACAGCACTATACCAGCTACTAAGAGGAAAATTATTCAAGCCAAAACCAGGACAATGTTGCTCTGAAAAGCCTAAAAAGAAAAAATATATACCATTAGTTAGACAATTACAGACCATTTATGAGGATTAGACAACTTAAACTCTATTTTGTCTCTGTTTCTGTAATGTTTCCAGTTTCCTTCTTTCTTTCTGATATCTCATATTATATCATAAGTATCATATGATACACATCATATCATAAGGGACTTCATGATATCTCATATCATAAGGGACTCATATCACAAGGGACTGTTTCTCGTATCATAAGGGACTTTCTCATTTCTTCTTTGCCAGTCATATAAATAGTTGATCAGT
Source organism: Aythya marila (assembly GCF_965140915.1). Lineage (NCBI taxonomy): Eukaryota > Metazoa > Chordata > Aves > Anseriformes > Anatidae > Aythya > Aythya marila. The sequence continues at coordinate 40,716,304 of NC_139042.1, read as the reverse complement.
TTGTAGAGAGCAAGCATTGTAATTGATACGACAACAGAGGCAAGAACATAATTTAGGCTTTTTTTTTAAAATGGCAACATATTTAAAGATAAATGATGGACTAAAATTACATCAACTTTCTACTGACAAGTAGAGAGATGGAACTTGAATGAAAAATTGAAGTACATATAAAGGTTAAGTTTAATGTGACTCATAATTTACTCTTAATTACTTACTGATTACTTCCTGTAAAGATAGATATTCATCATAATCACTTTGACCTGCATAATCACATAAAACATATAATACTTCTGACACCCTAAAGTTCATGGGTTTCCATTATTCAGAATAAATATGGGGAAATGTCTCTCACATTAAAAAGATGCAATATCTCTTATTTTTCTTGAGTCATTACATTGATTTTACTGACGTAAGTATACTTGCAATCTGTGGTTACTGCTCCATTACTCTTTTAAAAGAAAAATAGTGGTTTATGAACATACACTAATTTATTAACCAAAGTTGTTTTTGTTGTTGTTGTTTTGTTTGTTTGTTTTGTGTGTTTGTGTGGTTTTGTTTGTTTGTTTAAGAAAAAGTTATGCTTTCATCCATGCTGACAAAGACTTTGACTTGACATTCTATCATATTCATAAGCTTGTTTTTCACTATTAGTATACCTTCATACCTTCATCCTTTGTGCAATGAGGTTTTGTCACAGTGATCTGCTCTATTATGACAATCAGTTAGGTGGATTGATGAATCACTCCTTTTCTGTCTATTCATCTTGTTTTGATACCTCTAGTCACTCTAGTTTCTCAGGCAGTACACACCAACACGCACTACTAGTTTGGGAAGAAAAAAACGTCGAAGAAAGAAATTGCCTTTATGACATTCTCTTTTAGAAACTCTTATGTTCCCTATTATTATATTATTTAATATAGCTATCTCTAAAGCAGAGGTGTAGACAAATAGTCCTCTATATTTTCTCTATCTTATATACATATGCAAGAACATATACGTGTATATATTTAAAATATATGTATCTGTCTATAAAATATACATAAACATAGGTATGTGTTGATAATTAACTTGAACTCATTCTTCCATTCAAGTTCAAGTTCTCACCTGCCCGCATAAGAAACCTCACCTGATATGAAACAGTAGCAATGCTAGTCACTAATGCTAACTGAAGGATTGGAATGGATTGAAACCTCTTGTTTCTGACATTGCATTTCACCTCACATTTCCTTTCCTGCTCTCAGGCTTTACCATGACAAATGTCCTGTGTTCTACTACAGTGGAGTACACACTGCAGTTCACAAAGTAGTTCTTATTTCTTTGAAACCTTTTCCTGAGAGTAATACAAGAGTACTGCGGAACCTTGCTGGATACAAGAGGCCTGTCTTTACAGCAACTGATGGATGCTGTGGCCATGGTCCAATGCAGCTAATATTAGAGTCTTAGCTAGAAAAATTCATGGCTTAATTCCAGTCTGTAACCTAGATTCCTTTCCTTTAGAAAGAAAGTTTTGTTGAGAAGGCTAAGGGTAAGGAAGAACCTGGTATTCATCTAATTCTTATCCAAGTAGGGGACTGGACCATGAAGAGAAGTGGAAGATATATCAATGTGGATGTGACCAGAGAAACTCTGAGTTTCTAGTGACTCTGGCATCAGGAAAATGACTCTGGCATCAGGAAAAGCATCAGCATCAGGAAAATGATCTGCAGGACAAAGAGTTCAGGATTATGCAGAGAATTTACAGGCTGGGAGAGGAATGGTTGGAGAGCTGCTAGGCAGAGAAGGACCTGGGAGTGATGGTGGATAGTCGGCTGAATATGAGCCAGCAGTGTGCTCAGGTGGCCAAGAAGGCCAACAGCATCCTGGCTTGTATCAGGAACAGTGTGACCAGCAGGGCTAGGGAGGTGATCGTACCCCTGTACTCAGCTCTGGTGAGGCTGCACCTCGAGTACACCTCGAGTACTGTGTTCAGTTTTGGGCCCCTTGCTACAAGAAGGACATGGAGGTGCTTGATCGGGTGCAGAGAAGGGCGACGAAGCTGGTGAGGGGCCTGGAGAACAAGTCCTACGAGGAGCGGCTGAGGGAGCTGGGCTTGTTCAGCCTGGAGAAGAGGAGGCTCAGGGGCGACCTTATTGCTCTCTACAGATACCTTAAAGGAGGCTGTAGTGAGGTGGGGGTTGGCCTGTTCTCCCACGTGCCTGGTGACAGGACGAGGGGGAATGGGCTTAAGTTGAGCCAGGGGAGTTTTAGGTTAGATGTTAGGAAGAACTTCTTCACTGAAAGGGTTGTGAGGCATTGGAATGGGCTGCCCAGGGAAGTGGTGGAGTCAGCATCCCTGGAAGTCTTCAAAAGACGTTTAGATGTAGAGCTTAGGGATATGGTTTAGTGGGGACTGCTAGCGTTAGTTCAGAAGTTGGACTCGATGATCTTGAGGTCTCTGCCAACCTAGAAAATCTGTGATTCTGTGATTCTGTAATTAATGATGAATATTCCTAGCAGTTGGCCAAAGCTAACATTAACATAGTATGAGAACAAGATGAAGACGATAAATGTCTTTTTCTAAAGCCTCCACAGCAATGAGGCAAAGTACTGTGTATTAGGATTTTCAGAAGGTCTCTGAGGCACATGCCTCTGCAAAATCTCTGGTGACTGTCATGGTGCATTAAAGCAAATCCTACAGCTTTTCTCACCAAAGCAGCCTAATATGTAACCTAATTTGGAGTTGAATCTGGCAATGAGCTCCTGGAGCCTTTATGCATCTTAAAGTATCCTCTGCAGTCAGGCTTGGGTTTGTCTCTTCTCATCTCTGTGAAGAAAATCCTTTTTATTTGATGAATCTATGATTTTGTCAGAAATAATAGCCTAGTTTTCTTCCTGGGTAATGGTAGAAGAAGATTATTTATTTTTTGACCAACCAGTTCCAGTACTTTTCAGTTTGTATTGGAATGAAGAACAGTCTAAACATTATAAAAAGAAGTAGACTCAAAATATAAACAGTATAATTCTTATTGGGTCTGTCTAGGATAAAGTTAAGGAATGGATGTAAGGCTGAAAGAGAAAATTAAATTCATATATTCAGTTCCACTATGTTGCAGGATTAGTGTGTTTCTGTTATCTCCAAGTAAATGCATCTGAAAATCTCTGTTGATGTTATCTTTCAGTGGTTTCACCACCTTTCTCTTGAAGGATGTTTCCAGGCTAAACATTACTTGTATTACAGTGTATTTTTAAACCAAATGTAGTCTCATGACTTCAATTCTGAGTGGCTTAGTTCTTATTAAAACTATTTTGCTTGTGTCTTTATACCCTATTAAATTTGAGAAAGCACATTCAAAACACTAATAATACCTGATAAATGGGGTAATTTTTTTTCTCTTTGTTTTTAAGTTAAAAAGAGGAGGCTTTGTAATTCTGTTGGGAACGAAAGAGTCAACAAGGAATTGTTAAGGTTTTAGTTCATGGCTCTGTATATTGTGCACGGATAGCTAAGTAATAATAAATAACATAATAATAAATAATAATAAAAATGTAATAATAAATATTAAATAACCAATAATAAATAACAATAAACTCAAATAAATATATGACATAATGGAGGATGAAGGGGATGGCAATAGTCTTCTACTCACTCTATTTAATTTCACAGTCTTAGATAAAGCTGTATCATATGAAATATACTTCAGCCAAAGGAAAAAAAAAATAAAAAATAAAGCATGCTTTTCTGACTATCATCAAAATACCTATAATATCTTAACTGATTCAATCATCTCCTATTCATCCATGATCTGATTTCATACCAGGACTATCTAAATTTGAAGGTATTTCTATTCTTGTCTGGATTGCAGTCTGGAATGTTACCAATACTTGAGAACATTTTAAAGGATCAGTACCTGTTCCACTTTGGAGCAGTTGTTGTCTGGTCAAAAAGACTGAATCAGTGGAGCACATGAGTTACATCACTAGCACACATACTTCAATTTGATTTCATCTAAATAGAACCCAGTTATTCAGGAACGTCCTGTGACAGGAGCCAATGTGTGGTAAGTGTGCAAGACTGGGAAATCAACATCAAAAATGCACTCCAGAACCAAAAGTAAAATCAAAACCAAAAATAGATCCCGATAGTTGTTGGTGTTTTTGTTATTGTTGTTGTTGTTGTTTTGTTTTCTTTTCTTTTTCCCTAGATAAGGTGGTTGCCTTACTGGATAAACTGATTTCAGACATCTAGCAAATTTGCGGTATAGAATTTAATAGTGCATTATGCCAAACTCAGATTTAACCAATATTAGGAAATATATAGTTTCTCATAATTCAAAGACTGTATTTGTTGTATTAGTACTAATTTCTTAAATCAGAATAACAAAACTTCTAAATTGAATTCTGTATCATTGAAGTAGACGGTATTAGAGAAGTCATTTGCTTTTAACATTAATAGATTTGGTGCATAAAAAATTTCAAGTATTATAATGTAACTTTATTAATATCCATCACTATAATACGCCCTGCAGCACCACCAAACAACTGTATCAAATAATCTGTATTTTTATTTTTTCAAACCTCAAAATTAATACAATTACACAGATCAGTTTTAATTTAGGGATGAAAGGATAAATAAACATGTATCTGTTAATCAAATGTAAAATTTGGTTCATAGATTGTATGGCTTCATAAAACTAGCAGGAGATCTAATATATCCAGTTGAATTGTATATTATTGCTACTCTGCTACACTTAAATACAAATTGAATTTAAATTATATCTTTTTTAGTTCAATTAAAAAAAGCATTGCTTTCATTATGGTTGTTTCTACTTGGATCATTGCTCTACTGCTCCAAAGAATTAATGAATCATAAAAGAATTATTTCCAATGGAATTCTACTTTTTATTATAATCTAAATAGTTAGTTGGTAAAGCTCAATACCATAGCATAAATATGTTGATTCTTTCTGTTGGGGTATTTAAGCTTTGGAAACAAAACATTGTTATATTTATGTAGAAATAAAACACTAGTAACAGTTCACATGAATTATCAAATATCTATCATATCTTTAAATATTTGTGGGTATGCTTTACAATAATGTTTCGTAAACTCAGATTACAAATAATGGGATACAATGCCCATTCACTTTCTGTGATTTTGTTAAGTTATTATGCTTCCTTTATCTCTCTGGTTTTGTTAATAAATGTAATTTTGTAACTCATATTTGCATGTTTCATGCAAGTTACTTTTAAAAACTGAGGCTTCATGATTACCTAAGTTATTATGTATATGATGTTCTCTATAACTTTTGAGTTTATCTGTGAAAATACATCAAATGTGTAAGTATAGAAGGAAATATTTTTGCTACATATAGAAACATTCTTTAAATGTCTTGCTTGAGATTTTCAATACAACATTCTGTACATCCAGCAGAAACATGTCTGCAAAATACTCAACAGATGAGTACCTAAAATAAAAAACACAACACCACAACACCAAACCCAAACTGAAACAACTCCTCACCTTTGATGAAAATTCCACATAATTTCACAGGCATTTTTTTGCTCTTGTTGAAAAATTGGGATGAATTGTAGCAAGATTAGTTATCTCAGACAGTTATACCACTGAACTGTAAGAAAAACAACACAAACAAACAAACAAACAAAAAACACACAAAAAAACCCATAAAGCTAGGGGAAACTTATTCAGGCTTATAATACATTGATTCTGTATGGTTTTTGTACAGTTTGTTTTTCCACTTTCATGCTGATAATAATAACCATAGCAATCCTGGGACTACACTTTCTAAAGTAATGTAAAATACTTATCAAATGTTGTAAGTAATCAGATAATTGCATTAAAGTTTTTACTTTAACATTTTAGAAAAAAAAAAAAAAAGTAGCCAATTTTATATACATTGTCCTATTATTTTGTCTTATCAGGTGCTACAACTATTGAAAAATATGATCTCAGAACAAATATATGGATCCAGGCTGGAGTGATGAATGGCAGGAGGCTTCAGTTTGGTGTTGCTGTCATTGATGACAAGCTGTTTGTCATTGGAGGCCGGGATGGTTTAAAGACGTTAAACACTGTCGAATGTTACAATCCAAAGACAAAGGCTTGGACTGTGTTACCACCAATGTCAACACATAGGCATGGTTTAGGTAAGGAAAAAAAGTTTGAAAAATATAACACATTTTTCAGATACATATTTTAGAGTGCAGAATTTATTTTTTTTAAGCTATGGTAGCGCTCAACACTTTCAACAGTAGCAATCAGTAAGGACTTACATTGTTCTTCTTTGATCACTAAAAATATAAAGAAGGCTAAGACACTTTTTTACTATTTACCAAAGCATGAATACTTAGGAAAAAAAAAAAAAAAAAAAAAAAAAAGGAAAAAAAAGAAGAAGAAGAAAAAAAAGATGGACAGGGAAAGAAGCCCGAAATTTACACAGATCAGATTGGTGAGAATATTCAGGCTTGCTTTCAAAAATGTTGGTAAAGATATCTTTTTTTACCAAACAATCAAGTTGTTATAGACTTTCATTTAAAGTATTATATTTAAAGTATTATGTGTTTTTATTTATCCACTCTGATAGAAAATATACTGAAGAATATATACACTATGTCAGTGACAGACTTTACAAAGTATTTGTAGCAATAGTTCCATCATGACCACATGAGCACATTTTCCCATAGCCAGTTTCAGTCAGGCTTTTTAAAGGATCATCCATACCATTCTCAGCATTAATCAGCCTGTGTTGTATTCCTGTTCTCCTGTCTTTCTTTACTACTTACTCTACTAGCCACAAACCAAAAATTGCCTGATAGAAGTGATCTGAAGTGATCAGAAGGGTAAATCTGATATCTGAACTCTCCTTTCCATATGGTTTCTTCATTTTCAGAATCTAAAATGAAGATAAACTCTTTTCTTGTCCTTATATGTCTACAACTGTTTATTTTAGCCATCTCTATTTATTTTCAATGCAGGAAAAAAAAAAAAAAAGGACATTTCTAAAATATAATTTATGATATCTACTTTGAATATCTTTCTTGCAATGAAATGGGTCACACATTAGAATAAAATTTGCCTATACATATGCATACTTTTAACATTTTTGTTATATTGACCTGACTTTAACTTCTTAATAGTAAAAAATTGTTCAATTTTATTTTCCAAGGATATTCAATGATATGAGATTTAAATTAATATAATTTCAAGTTTCTGAAAGACAATAGAATTACACCACACACTACTAATGTTGAGTTAAAATTAATTCAATACATACACCTTTTATTTTACCTTTTGTTATATATTAGAACTGTTGCAAATGAAAATCTACATATCCCATAATACTTAACATGGTATGCTATGAAATATAATACATATTAACTACCTGAAGTCAAGAGTCCCTGTTTTTCGCAAAATAATGTTATAATATTACTGGTAGCAGTGGAAGCTGCCTCAACCATGACTTTATTGTTGATTAACTTCTAGTTCGGCATTCATTTTATTGTTTGTTTGTTTTTGACACTTCTGGGCAATGTGTTAGCTATGTCGAAATCTTTAGTATTGTATCTATTTTCCTACTGAGAAATTGCTGGAATCTACCAAAAACTAGAAAATAAGATCAGTGTCGACCAGTTAGTAACGTCATTACCATTTGTTGTTATTAGCCATCCTACATCTCAACTACAACTTCATGTTGTTGTTCTTGTTTTCAACATTATTATCGTAATTGTTGTTATCATCATTATCATTATTTGCCAGATTGTATATTTGCTTTAGATGATGATGGAATGGAATTTGAAGATACTCAAAGAAATATGCCTTTTTTTTTTTTTTTTTTTTTTGTCTGCTCTCACTTTTGAAAATAAGCAAAAGAAATCTGTACTGTTGCCTTGATATAAAATGTGCTCTTTCTTTCATGCATATCATATTCCTATGGTACAAAGAAAAAAAAAAGCAAACAAACATAATAACTTTTTAATTCAATTACATAAGTCATTTTTTGGCGTTTGAAAGATATATTTTTATTCTTTATGTGATGCGATTTTTTCTCATAAAGAAAGGAATTTAAAATCTATAGAATAAACGAATCAGAATGTAATATATAAGTTACAGAAAGCTGAGTTGCCCATTATGTGTTTTGCTAAAATAATCTGGTTTGATAGAATTGCTCCACAGTCCAGAAAATCAGAATTGGGAAAGGCATATTAGGTTATCACGTCCATTCCACTGAGTTACAATTAGCAGCGAGTGCTGTAGTGTACTCTATCACTGTTGCACAAAATCAAGTTGCATTTTTTTCCTGCCATTTGACACATATCATAATATGCATTTATATAGTGGCTGGCATAATGCAGTTTTGCTGCATGGTGCACAAATCTTAGAATAAAAAGTAATGAAGGTAATCTATGTCAAATGGCATCATAATACTAAATAGCTCTGTGGTTTGAAATTGTTTCCTATGCCAAATTTAATTACAACATTGCAGAAATACATATAATGTCTTTTATAGAGTGTTCCAGAATTTCACAGAATCTATTACTTTCAGTGCTATTACCAAAGAGTGGTAAAAATGCAGTGACTTGAGCTATTACATACAAAAGCATTAAGAAAGCAGGAAAAACTTGATAGAGAAATACTTTTCTCAGTGCCAAGACAAGTTGGAGCCATGATCCAAAAGCTATTGTAAGCAGTTCAAAAAATTTATCATTCAAGATTGACACTTCTATGGGTGCTCTTGGTCAATAGATTTAGAATATACTTTTATATTTTAAGCAAAGCTGTTCAGGAATGTTGAGTTTTTGACAAAAAAAGTTGTTATGTTTTCCACAGGAGAAAAAAGAAGTACTTGAGGTACTTGAGGTTAAGGGGAAACAATTTGTTTGTGTTTGTGTGTGTGTGTGTATGAACTTTTGAATTTTTATATTGAAGAAATTGGGGCTTTTTGTAAAAAATAAAAATGTGAAATGATGAAATACATAAAAATTGGGACTGGTGATGATGAAAATGGTTAAATCCAAAATTTTCCAAAATTGTTTGGAAAGCAATATAGATATGCTCTTTATTTAAAATTGTACAGGAACTATATTATTTCCTGACAAGCTCTGCTAATAGAATTTGTGTTTGTTTGTTTGATTTAATTTATTTATTTATCCAGGAATCCCATAAAGTTGTTATTTTAGTTAAAGACCTTTTTAATGAGATGAATCTACAATAAGAAATCCTTTTTCATTTGTTTTTGAAAACATACATTATGTTATATACATGTATTTTTGATGCTAGAGCTGCCTAAATTAGATTTTATATACAAGATTAGAAGCAGACTAGATTAGAAGCAGACCTCCCCTCCCCCCCCCCCTCTTCTCTTCTCCTTTTAAAATCTGTAATTTCTAAAAATATATATATATAGTCTAAAATTTCTGCAGATTTTAAAAGGTGCCTTTAGTACAAATATCAGAAAAAAAAAAGCAATATATAAATCGCCTTGAAACAGGTGAAGGACAAGCTGAATGTAACAAGGAAGTTGGTACTACAGGGTTATAATGAATTGTTGAGTGGAATAGAAATTATGCAGATTAAAGATGCAGTTCATGACGTGAACACAGAGAATAATCACCTTACTTCATTTTATGGGAAATAAACTTTGTTAGACATTTAGACAGTGTACAAGCTGTCTTGAGTTTTACCTTTTTCATAAAACATTTAGCTGTAAATTATTGTTATTCAGTGCTGGAAATCTAAAGATGAATGACATCAGTCTTTAGACCTAAACAGAAGGATAACTTTCAAGTCAGTCAGAGTTTAACTCATGTCTTCCATTAAAAACAAACAAACAAAACAAACAAACAAAGAAACTTCTACTGTGGCAATGAAATTGTTTTAGATAGTGCTGAAGCCCCAGTAAATACATGTTTTTCTATATAGCTATAATTTATCAAAAAGACATTCAAGGCAATGGAGAAAGCATTAAAGCAGATTAACTAAAAGTTTGATACAGCTTTAACAGTTACATGGTAACTATAAAATAAACAGTAAAAATGTAGAGAATAAAGGGATCCTTTTTCTTTCTCCACTGGTTTGCAAGATTGCATCTTTTTATGTACCACCATTTCTGAGCTACTGAGGAGGAAAACTGGGAAAATCACATCTTTCATTAAAAGATAAATGAAAATATATGTGCTAGTAAAATAAAAAGGGTTTTCTAGCAAAATAATTCCAGTTTTTCAGTATGTTGAGTGTCTGTGGAGCAAACTGCTATGAGGAGACAACAAAACAGGAGGTCAATAGACACATGCATGAGAATCTGAGATTTCATTATAGATAAGTAGGCAGATATGAACCTCTGGTGTCCTAATGGACAGAAGGCCAAAAAGAGAAAGTCAAGAAGAAACCAATGTCAGTAACAAGCAGAGAATTATATTATCATTAAAGTCAAGAGAGCAATCTTATAGTAGCTCATAGCCTGTTGGTATGACAAAACTGAAATTATTTGCAAATAATTAATTTGCAAAGAAAGTGCTGTAACCACTCTCACTATTAACAAATAAAAGAATTCTTAAAAGATACAATCATGGTTTGCAGCCCCAAAGTAGAACACTGTATAAAGGAAACTTCCAGATCTTATTTTGATAAAGCATACTGATAACTGTCAATTGCTCATTTCATAGGCATCTGTTTGTTGTTGTTGTTGTTGTTGTTGTTTTCAAGCAGTCAAACCCAATAATCAACTTGAAAATAATACAGGCCTTCATACAACCCTACATGTATACTACTGATTGAGTTCTACTCTATTAGGTGATGACATTCCATATTTCCAGATATATGACACTCAATTGTTGGATATTTAGATACTCTGAACAAATGACCATGTGTCATGGTTCCACTTGAGTGGGCAGCCGAGCTCCACCACAGCCGCTCTCTCACTCCCCTCCTCAAAGACGAACGGGGAGAAAATAAGATGAAAAGGGCTCTAAGGTTGAGATAAGGACAAGCAGATCACGCAGTAATTATTGTAATGGGCAAAACAAACTCGGCATAGGGAGATAGTAAGATTTATTGCTTATTACTAAAAAGCTAGAGAAGTGAGAAACAAAGGAAAGAACCTTCTCCCCCCATCCACCCTCTTCCACGTCCTTCCCCCAAGCGGTGCAGGGGAACAGAGGAATGGGGGTTACGGTCAGTCTACAGCGCTTCTTCTCTGCTGCTCCTTCTCAATCACTCTCGTCCCCTGTGCTGTGGGGTCCCTCCCATGGGATGCAGTCCTTGATGAACTCATTGGGTGTGGGCTTCCCACAGGCAGCAGCTCTTCCAGAACTGCTCCAGATATAGGTCTGTACCATGGGGTCCATCCCTCAGGAGAAAACTGCTCCAACATGGGTCTCCCACAGGCAGCAGCTCCTGCCAGGTCACCTGCTCCTGCGTGGTCTCCTCTCCATGGGCTACAGGTCTGGCCTGGAATCTGCTCCGGCAGGGGTCTTCCACAGTTGGCAGCCTCCGTTGGTGCAGGGCCACCTGCTCCACCGTGGTCTCCTCCACGGGCTGCAGCGTGGAACCCTGCTCCACCGTGGTACTCCATGGGCTGCAGGGGGACATCCTGCTTCACCATGGTCCTCACCACACGCTGCAGGGGACTTCTGCTCCGGCGCCTGGAGCACCTCTCCCCCTCCTTTTTCACTGACCTTGGCGCCTGCAAGGCTGTTCCTCACTCCCTTCACTCTCCCAGCTGCTATGTGGCGCAGCGTTTTTTTCCCTGTCTTAAATATGCTCTCACAGAGGTGCAATACAACATCGCTTATTGGCTCAGCTCTGGTCAACAGTGGGGCCCTTCCCAAACATGGGGCAGCTTCTAGATCCTTCTCACAGAAAACACCCCTATGGCCCCCTGCTACCAAAACCTTGCCATGTAAACCCACTACACCATGATGTCTGTTCAAATCAAGATTAAATTGTCAGAACTGTGTGTTTGATACATGCCAAATCTGCAGTACATTCTGATTGTGAAGGGTGCCTGAAGTGCTTTTGGACTTTTACAAATTGTCATTCATGAACACCTAATACTTTAGTCATGAAGAACACATTTGTTTATAACATATGTGCTTCAAGAGTATAAATTTCCACTGCCTTGTTCATTTGTGTAACAAGAATAAACAGTTTCCGAAGATTATTCACTAGGATTAATTATAAACAGTATGACTGGAATGAAAAACGGAACTGCTCAAGTAGAAACACTCATGTGATGCACACCAAAAGAGTTCTTTGAGTCAGGATCTTGTTGGAAAGATCTTGCTTTTTTGCACTGGTAAATTTCTTCAGCTATATCTGCATCTCACAAGGCACTACTATGATGGATATGTGTAATCTTGCTCAATGTGTGGTATGTTCAAATTGTGCATTGCCACAGATAGGAAAATAAAATAAAAATCTTGAATCCTCAAAAACTATAACCTTCTAAGCATTAAGCAGAGTGGAATAGTTTTTCAAGAGGCTGTCTAACTACAATACAGCAATGGTCTGACACAGCTATATTGCTTGACATTCAAGAAGCAGCTGGTTAGAGGTTAATTTGAGAATTTTTCTTTTATTCAGTGTTGAATAGAACTATGTACCTCTATGTCATTAAATTATTGTTATTTTTGAATGTTGAAATATCAAGAGAAATATCTAATTCTAGCTTTCACTCTTTGTTGACAGAAGATTTGAGCCTTTAAAGCATTTTCTCTGCAATGTTGATTTGCATGTATATTAGATTTTTGCTTTGGATTTTTTCTTTTAATCATCAGGAGCATTACAGGGATATATTTTTTTTGAATTATAATGTACCTTGTCATTGTACTTTGCACCTTAGTAAGTAGCATATCATGACCCAATTCACTAAAGAGCTACAAATCATAATGGCAACACTTATAATAATTTCTGAGTCAGGTTCTCAGGATAATAGTGTGGCAGGGTTGAGAATCTCTTATCTCATCTACAAAACCAAATGTAAATAAAGAGGTTGCAGGCAGATCTTTACCTCTATAAATTTGCATTATATTAACATGTCAGTTTAATATTGTCTGGCCCTAGAGGGCAAGGGTATTTTCATAACTCTTTTAATCAGCCTTAATACCAGCCTCTGAATAAAGATAGGGAGAGGTATTTTCTACAACATGTCATTGAATATTCACTGAGGAAGGTAGGTCAGGTCTAATTCTTCAATTTATCACATCCTAAATTCTCAGTTTTGCCTATGGCTGTCCTATATGCAGTATCCCAAGAACTATAATGGTGTTTCACACCCAGTTAAAATTATGGTTGTGAAAATTAAATTTCAGGTTTAATTAACTGATGCATAATTTAAAACAAGATAGACTTTACTGTCGTTATTTTTCTTTATTTGAGAGCACTTGTATGGAAGAAAAGTGGTTTACAATTTAAAAAGGGCAAAAATAGAATCAGACAAAGCAGCAAGATTAGCCAGAATGATTACAGAATTGTCTATTTCTGTGGATGTGTGTGAGAAAGGAGATAGGTAGAAATTTACAGCTACCTGGAAAATGAATAAAGTCAGATCTTAAAGAGGTGAAGTAAAGTGTGGGTATTACTTGATCAAGTTTCATTCTTGGATTACAAGTCACTAATTTATTTCTCTCATTACTTTCAATTTCATGATAAAACAAAGTCTGTCCTCTTCTTAAAAGGTAATTTCCTCATTAAAAAAAAAAAAAAAAAAAAAAAAAAGTTGTTGGATACAAGTTTATCCTTCGAAGTTAAAATTCTGTCTATGCAAAAATACAAATGCAGAGAACACAGTACAGTTTACATGTAAAATTTAAAATTTCACAGGGTTTAAATGCATTAGGTCTATCATGAAGATGCAGAAAGGCAAAGCTAGAAATAAGATAGGCTGTGCTCCTTTATTTTATAACACCACAGAAAAGCAATCTAAAAATCCCATTCCAATCTTCAAGTATAAATAATTGAACCTGTGCAGATCTCAGCACCTAGTTAAGCATAATAGGTATTTTGTTACATAGGTTTGTGAAGGTAATTGAAGGGAAAGTGCATGCCATTGCACACTGGATTATATTCATTTTTACATCTCATTTAGCTGAAAAATAACACTGTTTCCTTTCATAAAGCCCTGAGTCTAAATAATTAGCAGAATTATTTTCCAGGTGAAATATATATGTGTGTATATATATATATATATATATATATATATATATATATATATATATTCTTCCCCTGCAGAGTAAGATGTTATTGAAACTAATTATCCTTCTTTCTTGGGAGGTGAATAGAATAAAACAGTTCAGTTGGAAGGAACCTTCAAAGATCATCTAATCTGACTACCTGACCACTTCAGGGCTAACCATAAGTTAAAGTGAGCGCATTATCCGATTGCCACTTGAACACTGACAGTGACGGGACATCAACAGCCTCCCTAGGAAGCCTGTTCCAGTGTTTAATCATCCTCAGAGTAAAGAAATGTCCTTAATCTGAAGGTCTGAGGTCCAATCTGAACCTCCCCTGGTGCAGATGTGTTCCGTTCTCTTGTGTCCTGTCATTGGTGAAAGGGAAAAGAGATCAGCGCCTCCTTGTTCATTTCCCCTCCTTAAGCAAGTTGTAGAGAGCAATGAGGTTGCCTCTCAACCTTCTTTCCTCCAGACTAGACAACTCAAATATTCTCAGCTCCTCCTAATAGGAAATGCCTTCCAGACTTTTTACTAGCTTTGTTGCCCTTTGTTGCCTTTGTTTGATGCTTAACATCCTTTCTATACGGTGGAGCCCAGAACTGTATGCAATATTCAAGGTGAGACCACACCAACAGTAAATATAGAGGAAGAATCACCTCTTTTGACTGGCAGGCTATGCAGTGTTTAATGCATCCCAAAATGCATTTTGCCCTCTTGGCTGCAGGAGCACACTGCTGACTCATTGTTGAGCCTATTGTCAAACAGCACCCCCAGATCCCTTTCTGCAGAGTTGCTCTCTGTCCACTCTTCTTCCAGTTTGTACATATGTCCGGCATTATTCTCTCCCAGAAGCAGAAACTACCATTTTCCTTTGCTGAGCTTCATGTCTTTGCTGATTGCCCAGTGCTCCAATATATGAGATCCATCTGTAAGGCCCCTCCCTTGTACCATCAGGGAGTCAACAGTACCTCCAAGTTGATTACCCGTAAACTTGCTGAGTATGCATTCCAATCATTGATAAAACTGTTGAACAGAACTGGCCTCAAGACTGAACCCCGGAAAAAAGAACCATAGTGACTAGCCAGATGTAGCCCCCTGAGCTCCGCTATCAAGCCAGTTCATCACCCAGCACAGCGTGAAACTTTATTTCACAGTTGGACTATTTATCCAGAAGGATGCCATGAGGGACAATATCAAAGCCCTTATTAAAATCCAGAAAGATTATATCTGCTTCCTTCCCTTCATCCACCAAGCAGTTGACCTTAGCATAGGAGGAGATCAAGTTACTATGGCAGGATTTTTCCTTCATGAACCTATGTTAACTATGCCTGATAATAGCTTTGTTCTTTAAATACCTTTCAGTATCACCCAGGACAATCTTCTCCATAACTTTTCTTGACACTGAGGTTAGACTAACAGGTCTGCAGTTTTCTGCATATTCTCTCATGTCTTCTCTTATGCCCTTTTTGTGGTTGGGTTTAACACTGCCTAGCTTCCAGTCAGCAGGGACTTCCAAACCTTCTGGTAAATTGTTTAGAGAGATCCAGATATAACATCCACTCTAATTCCTTCAGCACTCTGGGGTGAATCTCAACAGGTCCCATGGACTTACAAATGTTGGGCTGATACAACTGTTCCCTTAAAATGTTGGTGACCACACTAATAGAAAGTCACTTCTCCCCAAGCCATGGTCCTTGAGCTCTAAGGTCCAGGCAGCCCAAGATCTGTCTTTAGTATTAAAAAAAAAAAAAAAAAAAAAAAAAAAGGAGAGAGGAAAAAGAAAAAAAAAATCATTAAATGTCACTGCCTTTTCCTCATCCTTACTTAGATCATCATCCCTTTCAGTTATCAGTCTGATGATTTCCTTTGACCTCCTTTTGCTGTTGACTTTTTTTTAAAGAAGCTTTTTTTATTGTTTGACACCACAATGGCCTATGTCAACTCAAGTTGAGATTTGGATTTTCTTGTGTATTTCCTGAGAGTGCAAACTCTGTACTCTCCATGTGAAGCCAGACCTCGCTTCCAGAGGTCATGTACTTTCTTTTTCTGCTGTAGTTCCATGTGGAGTTCCTTGTTCAGTCAGGCAGGTCTGCTGTCCTGCTTGCTTGACTTGTGGCACAAAGGAATTGTCTGCTCATGGGTTTTAAAAAATGATTCTTCAAAAGCAAACGGCTCTCATGGACACCTAAACCCTCAAGAACTGATTCCCAGGGGATGCTGCTAATTAGCTCCATGAGGAGCTTGAAGCTTTCCCTCTTAAAGTCCAGGGAGTGGCAATTCTGCTGACCTTTTTTGCTCCTTACACCAGAGATTTTAAGCTCAACTATTTCATGATCACTTCAACCAAGACAGCAGCCCACTGTCACGTCTGTCACAAGACCTTCCCTACTGTCAAACAACAGATCTAGTAGAGCATCTTTTCTAGTTGATTCAGTCAGTATTTTTGTCAGGAAGTTATCTTCAGCATGCTTTAGGAATTTTCAGGACTTGTGTTTCTCCCCATTACTGGGAGGACTGAGAAAAATGTTGTCTATGCTCCTGAGACCTTTAGCTGTCTCCCCAGGGCCCTGAAATCTTTTTGATAGACTTCAGGCTTCCTGTAAGTATGTTTTTGGTACCCACTTGAAAAAGGAGGAGTGGGTAATAGTCTGACAGCTGTATTATGCTCAACAACTTCCTGGTAACATCCCTGACCCAAGCCCCATGGAGGCAGCAAACTTCTCTGTGAAGAGGATCTGGTCTATAGATAGGAGCCTTTGTTCTCTTCGCAAGGAAGTCACCTATGACTACAACTCACTGCCACTTCTACATGATGTTGGTACTGGTGCTGCACTTGCTGCGAGACCTTGGCTGATCTAAATTTGAAGGGAGGATTTGCACAGATAGCTTTTTTTTTTTTTTGTCTGCCACACTTAGAGACTTATACCTATTTAGTAACAGAAGCTCTGTGGGTAGACAGGGACTTCTCTTATGGCTCCATGTACACTTCTGCTCCTCAGTGTCCCAAGAGTTCCAGCCTTTATCCTGATGCAGATCAGATACCAGGCCTGCCACAGCAGTGGCCATGCTACCTTGGCATGGGTATAGCAGAGAGGGCAGAGCATGGCTCTCTTGATCTATATTACCTTTTCGGACTCCCAGCTGCTTTTCAGTCTCCCTGTCTCTTCCTGAGGCTTGGCCACGAGGCAGAGCATCTACAGGGCCACCAGGCAGGGCATCTACATGCACACATCTTGCACAGGTGTGTGCTTACACTCTCCATCCTGAGTAAACCCCAGGCCCACTCCACCTGAGCAGGTAGTCGCATGAACTACCTGGAGTAGTGGCATTAGCCCTTCCTGGTGCTGGAGGCACTGAAGCAGACAGCATGGCTTTCTGCCAAGTGGTCACAATGTCTGTGCCTCCTTGCTGCCACACAGCCGATAGAATATTGTTTAACGTGTTGCTGTGGGCTAGGGAGGCTTCCAGGGCTGCAGGCCTCACCTGCTGGTGAAGAGAGCAGGCAGGTAAGGCAGGCTGCCTACAAACCATGACAGAGCGCACTGCCCTTCTCACGAGCCATTCCACTGCCATGCAAATACCCCTGTCCATGCTCTTTGGCACTCCCTAGGAGTGGGTCATACACTTCTTCCTTCTGTTTTGAACTGGCTTTGTTGTCAACTGATTCCACCCAACTCTCATGGAGCCTTCGCATGAGATGTGTCCCCTGCTGGCCAGTTCCTCCACACACAGCAAACACAGTATAGTGCCTCCACACTTACAGTACACGGCAGACAACAGATGCAAAAGCTTGTGAAGAAACTTCCACAAAAGTCATAAATACTACTGAGGCACTGTGCCATGAGGCACAGTCCCCAGAAGCTGTTGGAGCACTACCCTAGTCCATCAGAAGACTCAATTTAGTCTGAACTTCCAAAAGTGGATGAAACTTTACAGGCCTGGAGCTGCAGGGGTGCCTGGGGCCTCTGGCTCAAACCGGGGACAGAGAAGATAGGTTATTCACTGGTGGATGTGAGTAAATTCTTAACAAGTTTGCAGATGCCACAGAGCTATGAGAACTATGAGAAGTGATTGGTTGATACACCAAATGGTTGTTTAGCCATCAGAGACCTCAACAGGATGGACAAATGGGCTGATAGAATTTTAATGAAGTACAACAAAAAGAAATACTGTCCTGCACTTGGGGAAGAATAATTCCATGCATCAGTACAGGATGGGGGGTGACTGGCTGGAAAGTAATTTTGCAGAGAAGACCCTGGGGGCCTGATAGGCAATGAGTTGCATGAGTTACCAGCAATGTGTGCTTACAACAAGGAATGTCAACAGTATCCTGTGATGCTTTGGGAAGAGTGTAGTCAATAGAATAAGGGAGACGATCTTCTCCTGCTACTTACCACTGGTGAGACACACCTGGCATACTGTGACCAGTTCTAGTCTCCCCAGTACAAGAGAGATTTGGACATACTGGAGTGAAGCCATTGAAAGGCCACTAAAATATTAAGAAGCTGGAGCATCCCACATGCAAGGAGAGTCTGAGGGAGCTCAGGCTGCTTAGCCTGGAGAAGGCTCATGGGGTTCTTATCAATGTACAAAAATACTTGATGGAAGGGACTAAAGAAAATGAAGACAGGGTGTCCTCAGTGGTATTGAGTGAAATACAATGTGAAATACAGGAAAAATAATCTAAATATAAGGTGTTTTGTTTGTTTTACTGCAAGGCACTGGCACAGGCTTCCCTGAGAGGCTGTATGAGTATTTTTTGGAGATATTCAAAAGTCTTCTGGATGTGGTCTTGGGCAACTGGCTCTAGGTGACCATGCTTTGAGCAGCATGGTCCAGGCAATCTCCAGATATGCCTGCCAACTTTGACCACTCTGTAACAGATATACTTCAAGTGGATCTGGGAATTTGAAACTGTCATAGGACAATGGGAACAGGATTCCAGCCCATCAAATATCTTGTTTCTCAGGCTTCAGTCAGTTTTCTTATAAGCCTGATGCCTGATCATATGACAATACAACACAGAATAGAACACTGCCAAATGATTATATTTTTGTCAGTTTTAACACCATATTTAAATAACTACAGCAGTTGTTTGATGAAGACAATTGCTAAACATATTTTATAAATCCTTAGGGCTTGTAGCACAGGCTTATCATCCATGCTTAAATAACTATTCCATTACTAAGAAAACTGTTGAATCTACATTCAGCTGCTGCTGATGCAATGAACCAATTCCTTTTTATTTAATGAATGTCATCAACCATATCAGGATTTCCATTTCTGCATTACTTCATTTCACTCTTATGGTTTTATTTAAGCAGTTCCATACTAAGATTAAAAAGACTCATCTCATTTAACAATCTTTGAGATGTATTTATTTATAATTTTCATTTTTCTATAGTTACAATAAAGCATGGAACAAATAAAAAGCATATGTCTTACTAAATCTGTGAAGCTGACTTTGCACAATTTGAGGGGCCTCATCGCCTACTTACAATATTTGAAATCAAAACCATTTCATCAGTTTAAAAGAAGATTGGAAGTTTTTTTGTTTGTTTGTTTTTATTATTATTACATTTTTTCAGTATTACAGTTTAATTCTCCCAGAATGAATTTTGTATCTTACAAAGCAATGCACCATTCTCCAAAAATGGATGGATAGATCCTTTAGCTGATATGGATGACAGAAAGATGAGAGAAGGGAGTCGAAGTCTCTTCCAACCTAGAAATTCTGTGATTCTGATTCTGTGAAATAAAAGGAGTGGAAAGGATGATGGTGGCAACAGAAGAAGCAGGGAGATTTAGGGAGAAAACACACAGAGTTCTTTCAGTGACCTTTAATGTTCTTTTCATTTTTCAGAACACTATTTTTAAGATTAGATTGGTATGATTTTAATATTCCTGTATGATTTTTGCATTGAAAAGTAATCTGAAATTGTGAAAGTGCCTGATAATGAGTAAGCTGCTGCTGCATGTAGGAGAAAAGGAAATTTGCCTACTTAGTTACTTAGTTACTTAGTCCAGGCTTTCAAAATGTAACTTCTTAATCTTATTTTTTCTTCTTCTTCTTTTTTTTTCTTTTTCTTTTTTTTCTTTTTTTTTTTTTTTTTTCTTTTTTCTTATTTATTTATTTATTTATTTTCTTATTTATTTATTTATTATTTCCTTTAACCAGAAAACTGAACATATTACAGTCAATATTTCTCCTGTTTTCTACCACTATCGTGGCAGGCAGGAGAGTGTATGTTATAGCTGGTCTCTTTCTGGATATTACTCCACTTAATAGAAATCAGAAAAACAGAATTAGCGTCATCAACTTCAGTTTCAGAAAGTGTGTCAGGGAGACACTTGCGCTCTAAGGACAGAGCTCTGAGTAAATACTGGTTGAGTAAAATAATAGGTTTTCATAGCATAGCTTAGAAAAAATACAAAATTATTTATTTTTTAGTTATAGATTTCCATGTCTTCACTTTTCAATATGTGTTATTAATATTAATAATTGTAATAATTGAAAAACAAACAAACAAACAAAAAGAGAAAGCAAAAGAACTGTATAGTATGAGTACCTAGAAAGGGAATAATAATAAGAATATTAATAATACTAAATCCAACTGCATTTCTTTTAAAAAACAAAAACAAAACTGGTTGGTGGCAATTTGTCTGCTTGTATATGCAATGAGTTCTGCTTGTTATTTTTGGCTGCCTTTTCAGTCACACAGACATGGGTGTCTCAAATATATAAGAAGAGATTTTTTTCCATTTCAAAAGCTGTATATGCAATATTGTGATTTTTTATTAAGAATATTTAATAGTGAAGAGGAAATGAAAGCTTTTAGTTGGCACTGCATCAGAAAAGCAACAGCCTGACAACTTTATTTGATTTGATTAAAATAATTTGAAAGTTTTTCCAAAAAAATATTTTTATTGTGTTTGAAGCCATGTATTTTATAGATGCCTCATAAAGGAAGTTATTAGTTGTTTAAAGGAATGAAGGCATAAATTAAGCAATTACAACTTTTCTCTCAACTCTAATTTTATAAGTTCTAGGTATTTATCACAGTATCTAGGTATTTAGGTATTTATCTAGGTATCCTATCCCATTAATAACCAAAATTTGTACATTGTTACATTCAGCACATTCTGCAACAGTTTAGAAAGCTATATTTTGAGAGTAATTATTGAGAATGCATGACCAAAAGCATAATTAAAAAAATATATATATTAAAAAGGCTGGTGGAAATTTTGATCAGAACATTACCTGAAAGGAAGTTATGGGGAGTTGGAGGTTGTAGTCTTCTCACAGATGACTAGTGATAGGACAATAGGGAATTGCACTCCTCAAATTGCAGTACAGGAGGTTCAACTTGGAAATTAGAAGAATTTTTTTCTCAGAAAGAGTGGCTAGGCATTGGAATGGTTTGCCTAGGGAGGTGGTGGAGTCACCATCCCTAGGGGTGTTTAAGGAAAGGTTGGATGTGGTATTTGGGGACATGGTTTAGTGGATAATATTGGTGGTAGGGGGACAGTTGGACCAGATGATCTTAGAGGTCTTTTCCAACCGCAGTGATTCTATTCTTGTATGACCTTGGCAACTCCCAGAATGTTGTACAGTCTCAAGTGTACATAATTTACCAGTATTGCAAGGTGGGCATTTTTTATTTTCTTTGACTAATTTTCTTTGACTCAGACATGTGGGATGTATGTACAATTTTATTCTTCGAAAGCATTGGAATTGCCGCTGCGAGTCACTAAGTTTGCCTGTATTATCAATTAACTTAATTAGTTGGGCAGGAAGATGGGTATCTAGGTTCCAAAATCAGGAAAGGGCTGCACTGAAGATGTGGTCTCCTCTCTTTCAGGGTGGCTGTAAAGCTCTGGGATAAATCTCCACAGATTCTTCTGCAAGGACTATTCTTATTATGGGTCATGTTAATACAAAATGGAAAAGAGAAAAAGTGAGAGGAATGATAGGACACGGATAACTATGGTAACTAAGTGCCAGATGGCTCCCTGAATGTTTTTAATTTCATACAATACAGAGCTATGCAAGTAAGAAAAAGGAAGAATGCTCATCACAGACTAATAAGTGAGGGTCTCCACTGTAATGTGAATCCAGCAAAATAATCAAACTTCATATTATTCTATTATTTTGATACTTTGTCTAGTTGTGCCTTTTTTACTGTTATTATTATTATTATTATTATTATTATGGTCCAAAGAGCTGTGCAGGGATTGCCAAAAATCAACAGAAAACTGTTGGAAAGAGGTATGGATGATCAAGAAACTAAGAACAAGTAGCCAAACAGTTTATTGTTATTTGTCAGTGTTATTTGACAGACAATATCACCAAAAGGTATCTGGTATATTTGAATAATAATGAGTACTCAGTAGGTGATGTTGGGTGTGCCCCCAACACCAAAATGTCTCTGATATGTAATCTGTGTTAAGCAATAGACAAAGAATGGATGGAATATAAAAAGAATTATTTATCAGCCCACTGGAGTTGGAAAGAGGGTGCATGCATGAAGGGTAAAAGAGAAACAGTAGATTTGCTATTAAACAACATGAAAGAAAAACTATTATGCAGTTAGATGCATTGCAGAGATCTAGCTGTTTTTCCCATGGAGATGACTGTCCTGCAAACTATCTCACTCACTAGAACATGAATTTATGTTCTATATCTATATTGCTTTCATCAGTAGGCCTCCTGCAATTGTCAGTTTGACAGGTTTGTCTAGACCAGCCTTCAGAAGTTTATCATTATTCCCCATAACATAGAATCACCACAGAATCATAGAATCATTCAGGTTGGAAAAGACCTCTAAGATCATCTAGCCCAACAGCCAATGAGAGTGCGATATTCGTGCCCAAATTTAGCAAGTTTATACTGGATAATATATCTTATGGCTTGAACCTACTGCTGTAGATCACAGTAGACTGTGAGTCTGTCAGTAGATTTTCTGCAAAAGGACCACTGAATTTCACCCAGTCATTTCACTTTCTCAAAGACTTTGAACATGTCTTTCTAAATCCTATCAGTGTAGATATGAAAAGTTCAAGCAACACAGAAACTATCACATTGTTGTGTTCACAATTCCAAAAATCCTATATCCTCACTGGTTAAAATATGGAATATTATCCTAAGCCTGAATTTAACAGGTAACTATTTCCAGTCATTAGATCTCTTGTAGCAGAAATCATAAAATCTCTTTATATGGGTACTTATACACTATGATGGGAAATAATATGTTGATAAAGCCTACGTCTCTCATTGATTTTTCAGCAGGTTTTCCAGATTTCTAATGTTTCTTGTGTAATTCTTTCTGCCTCTCCATGTGGTTTACATTCTTTGCAAACACATCTACATCCATTAATTTTCATGGGTGTATTAGAGTTAGTTGGTACCAGCTGTGACTACAGGTTTCTCAATCTGTACCATTTTGCAATTTTGCTTCTCAAATATCTTCAGATATCAAAACAAAATTTTAAAAGGACACAAATCATTTTAAACAAGCATGATAATACTTTATGGAACTAATGGAATGCAGCACCATGTTGTTTTTTTGTTTTTGTTTTTGTTTTTTAATATATTTGCTTATTAGCTTTAAACATCAGTATATTTTATTTAAGTAATGCAAAATAATTATTTGCCCTCACATGTAATACAAACAAAACAGAATGAAATTTGATCTTGCAGAATCTGTCTAATATTTTAAAACACAAGGAGCCATAATGGCTCATTTGTTATGGAGCAAATGTAAGGATACGACTGCATTTGATATTCTGTAAAGAAGGAACCTTAAATATGAAAACTCACAGCAAGTTTGTACATGCTATAAGACAGCAACAGAGAAGATTACTTTTAGAAAGAATGGAAGGAATAATTTATCTACAGTTTTGACAGTAATTTTTCCTATTACAGAAGCAATGCAAACTGGCAAAAACGGACAATTTGTTATTGCACCACGTAATTTTTTTAAGCAAATTAAACTTTCTGATTTCTTCGTCTGTGTAGCAGTAACTATATATATATATATTTGGCAGAGGAGCAGGACATATATCTCACACCAAATCAGCATTTTTATTTTGTTATAACATAAAATTGCAACACTGCCCTCTGTCAGTGTAAGATTAGCTTACATGGAAATGTACATGATAGCAAAATGTGTAGATGTTATTCAACAAGATCAGAGAAGTTAAGAGAATACTCTAATGAGCTTTGAAAAACAGTTGAATTGGTAACACAATAGCAGGTGGTAAATGCAAAGTAATAGACATTGGGAAAAAATCTGAAGGAATTGTGCATCTTACAGGGTTTTATGTGCATAAACCCAGTAAAGTTCTAATCATGGAGAAGTCAGTGAAGACTATTTTCCATATAATGCTTGCTGTGGTGGTTTTACTCTGCTGGGCAGCTAAACACCACAACTGCTCTCTCACTCCCCCTCCTCAGATGAGGAGGGGGAGAAGTAAAGCAAAGAACAACTCATGGGTTGAGATAAGGATAATTTAATTAAAGGGAAATAATTATAATAATTAAATAAAGATTATTATGAACTAAACAATTTAACTAAAGGGAAATAAAAAGGGAAAGGGAAAAGGGAGGGGGAAAAGACAAAAAAAAAAAAAAAAAGGAGGAAAACAAACAAATAAAACAAATGAAGGGTATGTGGAAGTTCAGAGGAAAGAAATTACTCTCTACTTCCCACAAATGAGCTATGATTGACCACGTCCTTGAAGCAGGGCCTCAACGCATGTAGCTGGTGTTCGGGAGGAGGACCAACGTTTTCACAATGAGAGCCCACCCCTCCCCTCTTCTTCCTGTTTCCACCTTTCATTGCTGAGTGTGACATCATATGGTATGGAATATCCCTTTGTTTGGTTTAGGTCAGCTGCCCTGGTGATGTTTCTCTTCTCACTTTTTTGCCCACCCCCTAGAAGGGTTAGAGAGAGGCCCGATGCTGTGCCAACACTGCTCAGCAGTAGACACAACACTGGAGTGATAACACTGCTGTTCCAGCTACAAGTGCAGAGCACAGCACTGTATGGGCTTCTGCAGGGAAAGTTAACATTCCAGCTAGACCCAGTACAGCATCGTTATAATAAACTGTAGCAAATATTTTTTTGGATGATTTAATCTTTGTTGTTCATCATCTGGGAATGTTTATGACTTTTAGGGAAAACTGAGCACCCAGCCTGTGTTTATGAAAAGAAACTTCTGCCTGACTAACCTTATCTTCTATGACAAGATGACCTACTTAGTAGATGAGGGGAAAGCTGTAGATATTGCTTATCTTGATTTTATTAAAATGTTTGACACCATCTACAACAATATTCTTCTGAATAAACAGGCTGCTCATGTCTTGGAAAGGTATATGGTTCACTAGATGAAGAACAGGCTGGATGGCTGGACTCAAAGAGTCATGGTGAATGAAATTAAATCCAGTTGGCAACCAGTCACCAGTAGCGTCCCCCACGGGTCAGTCTTAGTGCCAAGTTTGTTCAACATTTTTTTCAGTGATTTGGATGAGTGGATCAAGTGCAACCATAGTAAGTTTACAGATGATACTGAGTTAGCTGGGACTAACTCAGGCTAGGAAGGCTAGGAAGGCTTTGCAAAGAGATCTGGATAGCCTTGATGGATGTGCCTGTGTCCAATTGCATGACATTCAACAAGGGTAAGTGCTGGGTCCTGCACTTGGGTAAGAATAACCCCATCCAGCAGTATAGGCTTGGTGAAGAGAGGCTGGAAAGTTCCTCATTAGAAAAAGACCTGGGGGAGCTGGTCAACAGCTAACTGATCATGAGCCAGCAGCGTGCCCAGGTGGACAAGAAGGCTAATGGCATTCTGATTGGTATCAGAAGTAGTGTGGCCAGCAGAACCAGGGAAATCATTGTCCCCTTCTAGGTGGCAATGGTAAGACCACACTTTGAGCAGTGTGTTCAGTTTTGGGCCCCTCACTACAAGAAGGATATTGAGCTGCTTGAGTGTGTGCAGAGGTGAGCAATGAAGCTGAAGGGAATAGAAAACAGATGTTACGAGGCTGAGGGAACTGAGGTTGTTTAGTCTGGAGAAGAGGAGGCTGAAGGAAGACTTCATCACTCTCTACAACTACCTGAGAGGAGGTTGCAGTGATGAGGGTGTTGGTCTCTTTTACAGAATCACAGAGTCACAGAATCACAGAATTTCTAGGTTGGAAGAGACCTCAAGATCATCGAGTCCAACCTCTGACCTAACGCTAGCAGTCCCCACTAAACCATATCCCTAAGCTCTACATCTAAACGTCTTTTGAAGACTTCCAGGGATGGTGACTCCACCACTTCCCTGGGCAGCCTGTTCCAATGCCTCACAACCCTTTCAGTGAAGAAGTTCTTCCTAACATCTAACCTAAAACTCCCCTGGCTCAACTTTAGCCCATTCCCCCTCGTCCTGTCACCAGGCATGTGGGAGAACAGGCCAACCCCCACCTCACTACAGCCTCCTTTAAGGTATCTGTAGAGAGCAATAAGGTCGCCCCTGAGCCTCCTCTTCTCCAGGCTGAACAAGCCCAGCTCCCTCAGCCGCTCCTCGTAGGACTTGTTCTCCAGGCCCCTCACCAGCTTCGTCGCCCTTCTCTGCACCCGCTCAAGCACCTCCATGTCCTTCTTGTAGCAAGGGGCCCAAAACTGAACACAGTACTCGAGGTGCGGCCTCACCAGAGCTGAGTACAGGGGGACGATCACCTCCCTAGCCCTGCTGGTCACACTGTTCCTGATACAAGCCAGGATGCCGTTGGCCTTCTTGGCCACTTGAGCACACTGCTGGCTCATATTTTCTCAGGTGACAAGCGATTGGATGTAAGGAAATGTTGTCAAGTTGCATCAGGGGAGGTTTAGATTGGACATTGAGAAGAATTTCTTCACAGAGAGAGTTGCCATGCATTGGAACAGGTTGCCCAGGGAAGTGGTGGAGTCCCCACCCCAGAGGTATTCAAGTGACTTGTAGATGTGGCACTAAGGGACAAAGTTTAGTGTTGTTACTCAGTAGGTCAGGTTAATGGTTGGGCTTGATGATCTTGAAGGTCTTATCCAACATAGATAATTCAATGATTAGGGTAAGAAGAAAAAAATCAACAACTGCAGAATATCTTCTCCTGTTTTTCTGTACAATCACAAATATATCTTACATGATTGCTGCTGCTTGCTTTCTGAGATGAGATATTGAGCTATATACATCATAAATAAAATTAAATATATGTTTTAATATTCTGGTAAAATTATAGATGAAATGTTGAACTAAAATATTTTTTCAAGAAGACCGCTCGGACCATATGAAATTGGAGAATGAGATCACTGAAGATTCTACAGAAAAAGACTTGATTCACACTTTATAAATAGTAATGTTTCAGTAATAGCTAGTAGGTTTTTTTTAATACTTGTCTATTTTAAAAAGAAACTACAGGAATAAGTTACTGTGAACATCAGGATGACAGTTATTCAAGCTCATTAATAAATATACTTTTAAACTGTGTTATATAAATAATATATATACAGATGTACAAATTAACCTTTGAATTAATGTCTGTTCTGAAGTAGAAAAAAACAGTTCTACTTAAAAAAAGGAAGCTTTACTTATTTTTTTTTAACTTTTTTTTTTTAAAAAACATATTCTTTTTTCCACAATATGTTAATATGTTTTCCATTCTCTGAAACTTTAATAATCTACTGTTTTCTCACTTTATAAGGAGTTCAAATTATGTGAAATGGAGCAAAATAAAAAAATATAAATAAATAAATAAAATAGATAAATAAATAAAAACACACTGGCTTATGAGTAGAATGGAATTTAGCCTAAGATTTCCAGAATAATACTTATTTGGGACTGGGGATTCACAGAATGCTGAATATCCCTGGGGGGGTTCCTAAGCTCACTGTATTGTAACAAATGCTGCTTAGCTCTGTCATATTTACCAGAGCCTTCTAAGCTTAACTGAAGATACCATGAGAATTCATCAGTTGCTTTGAACTGTTGATTTTAAACAGCTCTAGTTAAAAATTTGTCTCTTTGTTATTTATTTTTTCCTACTTCAGCTTTCATACTTTGCTTTTTTTCTCCTTTCTTCACTAGATAAAATAACCCTTATATATCCAACATTATTGTCCTGTGAAGTTTCCCATTCTCTGTAGTTGTCATTTATTTTCCTAAGGAAAGTTTTCATAAGGAAAAATGATGAAGCAGTTTACATTGTCAAACAAGTTACAGAAATCTAAGACTTTCACATCATTGACTGTTTATTCTATGAAGCAAATGATCTTCTCAAAGAATGAAATTGTTTGTTTGAGAAGACCTTCATAAAGCCCTGTTGATTGGCATTCATTTTATTCTTATTTGTTAATTCTTAATTAATAAAAATTGAAATTGGTGTTTCCATTTTTACTTTGAATATGCAAGTTTATGCATAGCTGCTATGGAAAACATTTTTTGATTATTATTATTGCTAGAAAAAGAATACTTTTACCTTCTCTCACTCTCTCCTTCATTTTAGGAGTTACAGTTCTTGAAGGGCCTATTTATGCAGTAGGAGGCCATGATGGTTGGAGCTATTTGAATACAGTTGAGAGGTGGGACCCTCAAAGTCAGCAGTGGACATTTGTGGCAAGTATGTCAATTGCCAGAAGCACTGTTGGAGTAGCAGCGTTAAATGGCAAGTGAGTAGGGTATTCTTATAAAGTTGAAACATTTTTTAGAAGGATAAATAACTGACACACAGTTGTAAAAAACTTTTAGCATATTGTAATAGAGGGTGTCTTTTAAAATAAATGTAGACACAGTTGTCCACACTTTCATATCTTGTGGATCTTACATTCATTTTAAATGTCAATTATGTATAATTTTCTATATTCCTTTTGCTTTTCTATTTTCCCTTTGTTTAATATTTATATCAAATATATAAGAAAATAGACATGAAATTTCAGTGTGTATGGTCAGTATAAACTAATTCAGAAAAAATTGTCAGATGACTCATCTGACTTGTATACGTTGTATATGTCAGTTCTAGTTAAACAATTGAGTTTAATAACCATCTAAAATAGTGACAAGATACATTGTTTATGCACTTTACACCTTGCTTCAACCAAACATTGGCCCATGAGAACTGCTTTGTCTAAATGCAACTACATTCACACAGAAAGTAAGCAGAAATTTGATTTTTGTCAAACCAGTCAGACTGCATTAAACCAGAAATTCTAAATGTGTTCAGAATCTAAGTTTCTCTGCTATAACTTTCACTTTTTTTTTTTTTTTTTTTTTTTAACGCGGTACTTATTAAAACTCATTTTACAGTTACACTATTGTGTATTACTAGTTGCTTATCACTTTCAAAAAATTTGCTTTTAGCTATGTGGCTAAAAAGACATGATGTGAACTGTAAAATTTAGAAGTGGTATAGGAAGGTTTTGTAGACATCTACAATGGAGCCAATCATCCTCATCAGCTTGCCTTATGGTTAAATGAAGATATACATACTTTTAAGATATCACTTTTCTTACATATATCAGACATTTATGCTAGGTCAGCATGACGCTGTAAGTGCACATTTTACTCCACCAACTAGAAGGGAAACCTGAGGACTTTCTCAGATTCTGACTTCCATATTGTTCATACCTTAAGTGAGGAAAATAAATCCTACCATAGGCAATTGAACATAAATGAAGGGTAGTGAGTAAAGGACCACTTAACTGATCAGCTTCCATGAAATACTTAGTCTGTAAATCACTTACAGAAACCATCTGGTAAATATTTTGTAAAGAGACAATGAATCAGAAAGAATCATGATTAATTTTGTGCATTTGCCTCACCTTCAACAATTTATTTTAGAATTAGACAAAAAATTGTAATAGTGCCAAAAGAGTTTCAGAAAAATTTTACTCTTTGCTGAGTTTAATTTTATTTTTTTTTAAGGAAAAAAATATATATTTTTTGTTTGCATTTTTATTTTTATACTGGCCAGAATTATACGTTTGCTTAGTGGGTTTCACAAGAAAGTATGTGTCTGTATGTGCATTTTAACAGTGCTTGAGAATACTGGAAGAAACAGAGTAATGCAGATTTCTCAAATATTATTTTCTTCAGACTTTATTGATACTAAATGGCAAGGAACAACAACAACAAAACAAAACAGCTGCAGATGTGGGATAGAATGAGAAAATAAATATTGAAGACACGAAAAAATAGTTAATAAAAGTTAGAATTAATATATATATATATAATGACATATTAAAGCTATTGGGTTTCATGGTATTGCACATCGCATAGCTATTGCATAATTCAACAACCTACTACGTTTTTCCTGTCCCATCTCTTCCGGTTGAAAATTGTTCAGTTTACATACAATTGGACAAAATCTCAATAGTCCTTGTGCATATCCCACCTACTGTACAGGTCTGAGATTCTGAGATAGGTAGGCTGAACAGCTTTCTGGGATTGTCAGATTCTTTGCATTGATTGTAAGAGACAGTGAATATAAAAGTCAAACAAGACGCTTATTAATTTAATAGCCCACAAACAACTATGTTAACAGACTTTACTTAATTATTTAGTTAATGGTGTCACATGCTCAGATGATCTACTGCACATCCATGAAATTAGGATTTAGTTTCATGTTGTGAAATCACCTGTAAGCCACTGAAACTTAATTGTCATTGGTTTCTTTTACTAAGCTGCAAGGGCATTGAAATGTTCCAGAGTAGATCAAACGGTCAAAGCCACTTTAATAACTCTTACTCTAAAGGAATACAGCTTCAATAATGTATGATCCATGCAACAAACTAGCAGAGACAAGATCTCTGATAAATGAGAAGGGACAACTGGTAACAATGGACATGGAGAAGACTGAGGTACTCAACAACTTCTTTGCCTCAGTCTTCACTGGCAGTCAGGCTTCCTGTCTCTTATTTCCCTGAAACTGTATATGAGGGTAGCAAAGTCTCTCCCACTCTAAGCAAAGAGCTGTCAGAACTCCTGACACAACTTAACAACTACAAGTCTATGGGGCCTGATGACATATATCCCAGGGTCCTAAGAGAACTGGCTGATGAAATCATTAAGTCACTCTTCATCCTATTTGAAAAGTGCTGGCAGTCAGGCGAAGTCCCTGGTGACTGGGAAAAGGGAAACATCACTCCCATTTTTGAAAAGGGTAGAAAGGAGGACCTTGGGAACTTCAGACCAGTGAGCCTCACCTCTGTTCCTGGGAAGATCATAGAACACACCCTTATGGAAGCAGTGTTAAGGCACATTCAAGACAAGCATGTGATCTAAGACACTTAGCGTGGCTTCATCAAGGGCAACTTGTGTCTGTCCAATCTGGTGGCCTTCTATGATAGAGTGACTGCATCAGTTGACAAAGGAAGATTGTCCGATGTCATTTACCCAGACTTCTGTAAGGCTGTCATATTCCTACCATGACATCGCATAGTCATAATTATGTGCTTGCAGCCCAGAAGGTCATCTGTATCCTGGGCTACATCAAAAGAGCCATGGCCAGCAGGTTGAGGAAGTCATTTTCCCCCTCTTGTGAGGCCTCACTTGGAGTATTGCATCCAGGTCAGGGACCCCGAGAACAAGAAGTCTGTTGGTCTGATAGAATGGGTCTAGAGGAGGCCCCATAAATTGACCAGAGGGCTGGAAAACTTCTTCTATGAAGAAAGGCTGAAAAAGCTTGGAAATTTTCAGCATGGAGAAGAGAAGGCAGCTCTAGGGAGACCTCATTGTGACCTTGCACTGGACCTGTAAAAGAGATGTAGAGTGACTTCTTATATGGGCAGATAGTGACAGGACAAGGGGAAATAGTTTTAAATTGGAAGAAGGATTTAGCTTAGGTGTTAGGAAAAAATTCTGCACTCAGAGGGTGGTGAGGCACTGGAAAAGTTTGCCTCAAGAAGCTGTGGATGCCCAACACCTGTTCAAGACCAGGTTAGATGAGGCCCTGAGCCAACTGATCTAGTGGGTGGCACCCCGTCAGGGGTTTTGGAACTGGGTGATCTTAAAGTTCCCTTCCAACCCAAGAGATTCTATGACTCTGATTCTTAGTTAATAAATGATCACTTGAATGTGTGTGTGACATGTAGAACATTTTCAAATGAAAAAAGAATATTACCTGTGTTCTTTTTAACTGCACCTTTCACAGCAAAAGGACCATCCCTTTACTTTTATTCAGACTGATTTTAAATGGTAGAACATCAGAGCAGTACACTAAGTGTCAAATTAATGAACTTGCACACACAGGGAAGCAGAGCATTCACATGGGGCCACCGAGGAACTAAGGAGAAGGGAGTTCTGACCTTTACTGATCATCACATCTGCAATGATATGTTTCAGTGACCTTTATATTTCTACCTGTTGCTGTTATTTATATCAGGTATCACAAACTATTATTGATCTATGATAGGTGACAAAAAAGTTATCATTAAATCTTAACTTTTAAAAATAGTACTATTTTAAGTGCCTTTTCAAAGCAGCTTTTACTTTTCTTTTACTTGAGATTTTTTTTTTCTTCTCCTGAGGAACAGTGAAAGAGCACTGAGAAATGCTGCAGGACATTATTTCCCATTTATACATATCTGTCTTGTTCTTTTAACAGAGGAACAGCAATGCATTATTATTATTATCACTATTAATTATTTCTATTGCTATTATTTCTATTTATTTTTTGTTTGTTTATTTCTGTTTTTGTAATTCTTTACAGATTCCATCAAAGTTTAGGCATTGTACAACAAGGAAAGGAGAAAGGGGATGCTAGGAACTGGAAGTTACTTATGCAAAGCTATGGTATGTTAGCCTTAGTTAACAGTCACATAGCCACCCGTCTCCTTGGCAAGCCAGATGGGCAAAAATAGGTTGAGAAAGCTTTCAGGTAAAGATAAAGACAGGGAGATCACTTACCAATCGTCATCATAGGCAAACCATACTTACCTCAGAGAAAATGTATTTTATTTATTGCCAATAAAAATATATTTGGGTAGTGAGGAACAAAGACAATTTTGGAGCAACATCTCTCCTCCCCCTTTTCCCATGTTCAACTTCATTCCTTCATTCCTGATTCCTCTAACCCCACCCCCAGGCAGCATAGTGAATGGGGGGATGCATATTGTCAGTCCATAACATTTCTTCTCTGCAACTTTTCCCTTTTCAAACATTTCCTGTGTTCCATCATGGGCTCTCTCAGTCCTTCTGATAATATTCAGCTGCTCCAGTGCAGGCTTTCTCCACAGGTCACAGTTGCTTCAGAAAATGTCCATCTGCTTCACCGTGGGGTCCTCCAGAGCATGGATATTGTCTCCAGTGCCGTGGAGCACCTCCTTGTTCTTTTACTTCTGTGTTGCCTCTGCTGTTTTTCTTGTGCTCCTTTTTGTCTCCTTGCTCTGCCCGTGTAACATTATTTTTTTTCTTCCCTTCTTAAATACATTTTCCCCAAGGCACCACCATCTTACCTGTATTCATGCCCTGCTAAGGCTGTTGGAGCCCTCTGGAATCAGTTCTGTCTGGCATGGGTCATTTTTCACCAAGGCCACCCATGATGCATCCCCACCCCTGCTGCTAACACCTTGACACCTGTACTCAGTACAATTGGAATTACTATTTTTGGCTATCTCTGTGTTGAGTTAGGAGGCTGGACTTCCTATCCAATGTTCTCTAAGTGGAGTTTGGAAGCCAGCAAGGAAACCATTTAAACTAGGCAAAGGTAAAAGTTGAAGGATGGGGATGGGATTCAGGAACCCAATTAGCAGGTCTGACCTGGGCAAATGATCAGCAGTAGCCAGGGCTGACTTTTTGATAGTGTATTTGAAAAAGGCTAGGTGGAATATTTAAAAAAATACTGGAGCATTTGGGAGGTTTGTGCTAAAGCTCCACCTGTAGTTCTTATTTCATAATTTTGGTACCAAAAGAAGTAAACAAATGGTCAAATATTATTGAGTTACTGACTAATAATTAATAAGCTGTAGAAATAATTCAAAAGAATGACTTTTTAAAGTAGGAACAAATTAATGTCTTTAACATTAGAGTTGTTTGAAAAGTGTCATCTTTATTAATTCTTTTTCTTTCTTTTTTCCTATTTAGCTTTGTCATTGATGTTTAAATGTATTCCCTTTTAATGTTTGTTTGAGAGGTAGTACGACGTAAAAATATGAATTTGTGTTTGTGTCCTTTATGAGATAATTTATAATCAATCACCAAATGTCAGATTTTGTATACAAAATCTTGATTGTACAGATAGAATGTTAAATGACTTCCACAAAATAGAAATTCTGTTTAACCATTCATAGAAATAGAGTATACTAAATATTTTTTAAAGACTGCATATATGTATACAGTTACTGTTTTGTCCCTTCACACACACGCAAATTCACTTTTTGGATTTTCAGATAAATCACTATTTTTTGTTTGTTTGTTTGTTTGTTTTTTGAGAGTGATGACATCTAGATTAGTTTAAAAACAATGTTATAATTTATATTCATTCAGTTATGTTCATTCAGTTCCACCTGTTTTACAATAATTTGATTAGTTTAGTAATGTATGGATTATTTTATTTATTACAAGCTGGATTATTTTCTTAGCAGTGTTTTTCCTTTTTAATTTGAATGGGAAACACAGAGAGCTGGCCAATACAGGTATCGGGCTACGTACAGGGGAATATTTTGTTTTCAGGTTCTTTAATGAAAGAAAGCTGAAATTAATCTTTTGTTATTTAGATCAATATTGAGCCTATTCTAAGTAGCAGCTGCTTTTGTTTAATATGTCCCTTACGACTATTGTGCATTATTGCAAAGTGAATATCAGAAAGGTTAGCTTGCTGAACCTTCATTTTCAAGAAAATAGCAAAATCCAAACCAAATTAGCATGTGCACATGAAAGGTTCTCAAAAATTGTCTTGTACTTAGTCACTCACATGGATATATTTGTTGTGTAATGACCTCAGAGAGTCATGGGTTAATAATTCCACAAAGACCTTAATAGCAGTTCAGTGTCTGGCACAAGAGAATTAGCAATGTATTACATCCATATAACCACCTAAAAAACTTCACTGAGTGGCTGATTACAGCCTCCTCCAAGAGTTCTGCTCCTTTGCCTTTCATGCATCATATAGTAAACTATCTGTGGCATTTTCTCTTAGCAGAATCATTAAGGCTTATTAGTAATTCAGTGCCCTGCTCTGATCTTTTGTACTTTGGTGCACAAATTCATATTTCCTATGTGGGAATCCCATACAGCTCAGTGAATGTGCAGTTCAATTCATTTCATTATATTCATCCTACTTTTTCAATAAATATTTAACTTGGTGTTTTACCTCCAGCCTGTAAAGTAGGAAATCTCTGCACAGGCCTGCTTCTTTTCATGAGGCTAGGCTAGCCCTAACAAGGGGTAGAGGGGATAAAAGTTAAGTAAACATATGTGACTCAGGACAATGAAAATTGTGAAAGTTTACAGTATTTTTTTTCTAGACTCCAAGACAGAGTCATTTGCAACTGAGATACTTTTTAAAACCTAACAGATTGTTAGAAAACATGGCAGATGCTAAAGCCATTGCAAGGTGGGAATTTACCGAAGCTGTTTTCTCCTGATATACTATGATCAGGAACCCAGCTGCTTAGGCCACATTAGTATTTTGCAGATCACCCAACATCCAGATCACTAGTGAAGATGTTAAATAGGACTGGACCCTTTACTGATGTCTGGGATATTCTTCTTATTACTGGCCTCCAACTAAACTTTGCACTACTGACCACTAGCCTCAGGGTCCAGCCGTCCAGCCAGTTTTTGATCCATCTCGCTGTCTGCTCATCTAGCCCATACTTCAACAACGTCTTTATGAGGATCTTAGGCAGGACACTGTCAAAAGCCTTACTGAGGTCCAGGAAGAAAATACCTACTGCTCCCTGCTCATCCATCAGGCTCATGATTTCATTATAAAAGCTTATAAGGTTGGTCAGGCATGAGTTCCCCTTGGTGAATCCATGCTAACCACTCCTGATGATTTTTTTCATGTGCCTGGAAATGGTTTCTAGGTTTAGTTGTTCCATCACCTTCCTAGGGATTGAGGTGAGGCTGATCATTGTGTAGTTCCCCAGATCTTCCTTCTCACCCTTCTTGAGGACAGGATTGCCATTTTCTTTCCTCCAGTCTTCAGACACTTTTCCCAGTTGCTACAATTGAGCAAAGATTATTGAGAGTGGCCTTTCAATCACATCTGCCAGCTCCCTCAGCACTAGTGGCTGCATTCCATCAGAGCTACCAGCCAGAAGCAGGCCAGCACTGTGGGGGGACAATAAAAAGGGCTTTTTAAAATACGTTATCAGCATGAAGAGGACCAGAGACAACATTAATCTGTTACTTGATGAGGAAGGTCACCTCACAAATAGAGACAAAGCAGAGACATTTAATGCCTTCTTCACCTCTGTCTTTAACACTGATGGTGGACACTGTGACACACAGAGCATTGAGCTGGAGGACCTGGACTGCAGGAACAATAAACTCCCAGCAAAGCCTAAACTTGTACAGGATTTGCTGCTCCAACTGGGTGCATAGAAATCTATGGGGCCTGATGGGATTCATCCCAGGGTATACTGAAAGAGCTGGCTTATATCATCGTGAGATCTCTTTCAGTTATTTTTCAATGGTCTCAGGAATCTGGAGAGGTCCCAGTCCTCTGGAAGCTGGCAAATGTTCCAGTTTTCAAGAAGGCCAAGGAAGAATACCCTTGTAATAACAGGCCTTTCAGTTTCACTTCAGTGCCTGTTAAAATTATGGAAAAGATTATTCTGGGAGTTATTGAAAAACACTTGAAAGGTAATGCAGTCATTGGTCACAGCAAACACAGGTTCACAAGGGGGAAGTCCTGTTTAACAAACTTAATTCCCTTTTATGACAAGGTTACCCATCTAGCTGACCAAGGGAAGCCAGCTGATATAATCATTCTGGATTTCAGGAAAAGTTTTGACACCGTTTCTCACAGTATCCTTATGAACAAAATATCCAGCATTCAGCCAGACAAATGCTTAATACAGTGAGTGAATTATTGGCTGATGGGTCAGGCTTAAGAGGTAAATGGGGTTAGATCAGGCTCGTGGCTAGTCTCTAGTGGGGTTCCCCAGGCTTTGATTTTATGGTCCGTTCTCTTAATGTTTTCATAAATGACCCGGAAGCAGAACTTAAATGTATACTGAGTAAGTTTGTGTATGACACTAAATTAGGAGAAGCTGTTGGCTCCCTGGAGGGCAGAGAGACCTTGCAGGCAGATTTTGACAGGCTAGAGGGCTGGGCAATCACTGGCCACATGAAATTCTCCCCAGGGAATTGGTCATGCCTCCAAATCTAATGATGTTCAAGCGTTTGGACAACACTCTCAGAAACATGATTTGATTTTGGCATGATCCTGTGTGGATCCAAAAGTTGGACTCAGTTCTTATAGGTCTGCTCCAACACAGGATATTCTATGATTCTGTGATTCTGTCTGGCTTCTCTTCAACATGGAGGGCAGTGAACCTATTTTGTAGTTGCAAGCCTTCATGTGAACCTTCTTGTCATTGCTAGAGGTCAACACTTTCCACCCTTCCCCTTCTCCAGATGCCATACTTATCTCAATGGTGGGAATGGACACTTTTCACCAGCAGTCAGGATCAGAGGCTCTGCAAGTCTGTAGCAGATAAGAGCCTGTCTATGCCCCATTCATATTCTTTGATACAGCACAACATATTTACCTGTTCTCATAAACTTTTTACTTGATGGCACAGCTCTTGTAAGATGGCACACCTCCTGCAGAGTGGTGGTCCATCTCTCCTGACCTCAGAGAGGGGCCCCAGGCATTCTCTACAGCCAGGAACCTGGAGGGCTGCATCTTCTGTCTGAAGTTCTGCCTGTGTCAAAGCCTCCAACCTAGCAGGGATAGCAGTTCCAACACCTTCTGGTCTATGGCATGTCGCCACCGTATTCAAGAATGTACCAAAGACATCCTTAATTCTAATACCTGATAGGAGAAGTCAGTCTGCTCGCACTGCCTAGCTGAAGTTTTCTTAATGTAACATATGTACCAATCTAGACAGAGGGCGGCAGTGTGAAATATAAAGATTCACAGCCAGTTTTTAAGTTGTGCAGCTTTCACACTTGCAAGTGCAGACTTTTGAGAAGCATTCATCCATCAGTGTCTTATCATGGTAAAAACAGCAAAATATATTAGTTTCCCACATTGTGTATTATTCTGAAAGTTGTTTTTAATTATCTTCAATGGGAGATGAAGTATGTCTCAAAGATTACTTAATGCCTTTTTGTTGAAACCCAAAGAAGGCCTTGTTCAGTGCAGCCAGAAAAGTCTAAAGATACTCCCCTGACTAAATGTAGAAATTTACTGGAATTTTACTGAACCATGAAAATTATCAGTGCATTGCATTTATATGACTGTCATATATGGATGTTACATTCACACACTTTCTTATTTCCACATTTATATACATCAGAAAGGACATAAACATATCTTACTGAAATTGAAGAAAGCTCAACATCTAATTTGATACTCACCTAAGTATCTTTATGGACCACAGCCCTTAAAGCTGCTATCAAATATCTACTATATTTAGTAGAACAAAATCCCGTGCCATCTTCATTGTTAACTATTTTTTTTTCTAATTTGAAAGTTGATCAACTTCTTAATAACTGGTATTGGGATAAAATTAAATTTCTTTTGAATTGGTAGGTCAGGTTCAGATGAGTCTTTCATTATGGATTGAATTTAGTGAATGGAAAAGGATTTGTTCATTGTGAATCACAGAATCACAGAATCACAGAATTTCTAGGTTGGAAGAGACCTCAAGATCATCGAGTCCAACTTCTGACCTAACTCTAACAAGTCCTCCACTAAACCATATCACTAAGCTCTACATCTAAATGTCTTTTAAAGACCTCCAGGGATGCTGACTCCACCACTTCCCTGGGCAGCCTGTTCCAATGCCTCACAACCCTCTCAGTAAAGAAGTTCTTCCTAATATCCAACCTAAAACTCCCCTGGCGCAACTTTAGCCCATTCCCCCTTGTCCTGTCACCAGGCACGTGGGAGAATAAGCTCTACATCTAAATGTCTTTTAAAGACCTCCAGGGATGCTGACTCCACCACTTCCCTGGGCAGCCTGTTCCAATGCCTCACAACCCTCTCAGTAAAGAAGTTCTTCCTAATATCCAACCTAAAACTCCCCTGGCGCAACTTTAGCCCATTCCCCCTTGTCCTGTCACCAGGCACGTGGGAGAATAGACCAACCCCCACCTCACTACAGCCTCCTTTAAGGTACCTGTAGAGAGCAATAAGGTCACCCCTGAGCCTCCTTTTCTCCAGGCTGAACAATCCCAGCTCCCTCAGCTGCTCCTCGTAGGTCTTGTTCTCCAGACCCCTCACCAGCTTCGTAGCCCTTCTCTGGACTTGAAGTCTGGACTGTGAAAGTCACAGACTAAATGATCTAAGACTTTTTTCAGGTCATACGTATAATTGCAATGCACTGATAATTTTCATACTTCGGTAAAGACTGAGGAACTGGCGCAATTTTATTAAATAAATATTAATATGCTGTAATTGTGATTGTTAGAGCTGAAGTAACACTTCAAAATTTCATACCAAGCTAACAAGATAAGAAAATGTCTGCAAATGTTATTTCCTGTCAGTGTTTTTTTGTTGTTTGTTTGTTTGTCATTTTGTTTCTCATGTTTGTTTGTGTGTGTGTTTTTTAGACTTTTTGTTTGTAAGTTTCTTTGCTCTTATAAGTTATTGATGATTCAGTTATCTACAAATCCATTTGAACTAAGAAGAGTACTGTACTTGGTATACATAATTGCAGTCATGTAAAGAGAAAATGTTTCATACTTCATGTTTTCTGACTAGAATATTCTCACTGACTACAAACATTTACTTTTACAGAATCACAGAGTCACAGAATTTTCTAGGTTGGAAGAGACCTCAAGGTCATCAAGTCCAATCTCTGACCTAACGCTAACAGTCCCCACTAAACCATTTCCCTAAGCTCTACATCTAAATGTCTTTTACAGACCTCCAGGGATGGTGACTCCACCACTTCCCTGGGCAGCCTGTTCCAGTGCCTCACAACCCTTTCAGTGAAGAAGTTCTTCCTAACATCTAACCTAAAACTCCCCTGGCTCAACTTAAGCCCATTCCCCCTCGTCCTGTCACCAGGCACGTGGGAGAACAGGCCAACCCCCACCTCACTACAGCCTCCTTTAAGGTACCTGTAGAGAGCGATAAGGTCACCCCTGAGCCTCCTCTTCTCCAGGCTGAACAAGCCCAGCTCCCTCAGCCGCTCCTCGTAGCACTTGTTCTCCAGGCCCCTCACCAGCTTTGTCACCCTTCTCTGCACCCGCTCAAGCACCTCGATGTCCTTCTTGTAGCAAGGGGCCCAAAACTGAACACAGTACTCGAGGTGCGGCCTCACCAGAGCTGAGTACAGGGGGACGATCACCTCCCTAGCCCTGCTGGTCACACTGTTCCTGATACAAGCCAGGATGCCGTTGGCCTTCTTGGCCACCTGAGCACACTGCTGGCTCATATTCAGCCGACTATCCACCATCACTCCCAGGTCCTTCTCTGCCTGGCAGCTCTCCAACCATTCCTCTCCCAGCCTGTAGCTCTGCTTGGGGTTTTTAAATAAATATTTATAAATTATTTGAATATTTTACCTGATACTGTAATACAGCAGTGCTTTTCCTTATCAAAAAATCATGCTTCTCACATCTGTTCCCATAACCAATCTTACATTGTCCACCCTCTAAGAATTAAAACAAAATATGACTTAGGATGATATTAATTTTAAAGATATTAAGTATTTTACAAATACAAGTAGTTTTACAAAACCCCTTTGCAATGAGGAAGAAGACAAATACATTTCAGACTAATACAACTTTTCAGCCTTAGAATATTTTTGTAGAAACGTTTTAAATCTTATGTCTCTTCCTACTATTTTTTACTCTGAATGTATTTTGACCTATAAGTGAATATCTATTTTAATTTAATCCCTGTAGATATTATTTCAGTTTCCTTTATGACAGCTTTGAAACTGCTGATATTTCATGTTTGCCATTTATTAACACCTGCATTTGATCAAACTCTTTTCTCTATATTATTGATTATAATTATTAATTAATATTACTATTATACTGCCTCCCTCTATAGGGAAAAAGGAACACTTGTTGAAAATATTCTTCCTTAGCTGCAGAAGCTAAAAAAAGAAATGCAGATATTTTGTAATATTTTAGTCAGGAAATTGTGCAATAAATCAATGAAGATACAGAAAAATTGAACGGTATTTTGGCCTAAAAAGATTGAACTGAAAGAGCAGATGAATATTGTAATCATTAACTCCATCTAGCACATTCTGTGAAAGCAAAAACATTTTCTTATTTAATGACAGTTTTGCTGTATTTATTTATTTTTAATAAATAAGACAGCAAATAAGGGGCCTTAACCTCATACTATACTAAATTATTAATTTACAGACTACTTTTCCTTGACTCTTTTATAGTCTAATGCAGCCAAGAATGGTGGATTTTGCATTCAGTCACTGGTCTTGCAAAGAAAATATAGCCCATATTATAACTTTGATTAAAATAAAATTTATTTGAAACAGGTTATTCCTTTTAGCAAAGTATACTTTGTAGTGTAGGAAGCAAATCTTTGCTGTATGATAATATCCATGCAAAGGTATTTTTCTCATAGTCTTTTCTAATACCAGTAGTTCATATTTCTGTAATTGCTGGCCCTTATTATATGACTTATCTTCGTTTTATTTTACTTATTTTTTTATCAAACTATATGTATTCTTAACTTATCCCACTACTGCAAACCCAAACACATAAAATACTGTTACCAAATACATAAAATACCATTCCAAATTTACAGACAGAAATAAGTCTTCATTACTGCTTTCCATTCAGAAAATTGTTATTTTCAACTTTTGACAATGTACTATTGTTCAGTGGCATAACCAAGGCTGTGAGAGAAGACCTAACCAAAAGGTCTAACCAAAGCCAAGAGAGCTTTCTTCTACACAGTTTTCTTCCTAGGTCAGGTGTGGATTGATCGAGAAAAACAGTAGTCCAGCACTGATAAAAATTACTACCTTCCCCTTGCATCCACTAGGCAGATACCCTTTGTGACAAGTAATTTTTGGTTGCTCTTTCGGGCATACTGAAAGGGCAGAAGAGGTCGAAAGGGGGCTTAAGCAAAAGACTGGTCTTTGATATTCTCAGTAAAAGAATTTTGAAAGGCAAAACCTTGAAAGGCAAAAAGAAATGCAGCAAAAGCATGATTCAACTGTTTTCACAAGCCATACTATCTTACATCAAAGACACTTGGTTCTTTTGAGGCTGGCTTGTCAAACGGAATTTAAAAATGGTTTTACTGATTAGTTACCAAAGTTTTGTAATGATCGCACTAGGATAAATGGTTTTGATCCAACTAGTCGTGATTTATCCTATCCCGTTTCAAAACCTTACTTGCATT
Source organism: Aythya marila (assembly GCF_965140915.1). Classification (NCBI taxonomy): domain Eukaryota; kingdom Metazoa; phylum Chordata; class Aves; order Anseriformes; family Anatidae; genus Aythya; species Aythya marila. Next base: position 40,673,604 of record NC_139042.1, on the reverse strand, counting down.
TTCTAGCCATTTTTATGCATACATATATATGTGTGTGTTTATGATTAAGAATCTGTGTCCATCATAGTACAAAAGAAGTGACCAAATCCTGGAAAAACAAATTACTAATATATAAATTATTATTATTTCAAGCTCAGAGAAGACTGAATTTGTTCTAAATTCATATCTACCCCCAGTCTAAATAAGCTGAAATTTAGAGCATTGGAGAACAGAGACCTGTTTGTAAGGCAAAACTTTAATTGTGATCAGTGGACATAAAAATACTAAGTATTGAATGCTCATTTTCACTTGTTGATTTTCCCCTATAAACAGTGATAACTATAAAATAAATTCAAACAATTTTAATGAAATGCATCTCTGTGGATGGACTTATAGTTCAGTAAAAAGAATATTGCCACCTCAAAAATGAATGAAGATAAGTTTACTATGTGATTGTGACTATGCTTATATCTTAAGCTTCCTTTTTAATCATGCAGTGCTGAAAATAAAAGTCTTAAACTATTGTAGGTACGCAAAAACTATTAGAAGTTACGGTATCTACAAGAAGTCTACAGATGCCAATAATGAAACAAAAAAATGAGCTCTGTGTTGGTTGCAAAGTTAGACCTTTTGTGGTAGTATCCCAGTACTAGAGTATAGTTAAAGAGTATAGTAAAGGAACAGACAGAAGTAATATGCAGTAATAGAGTACAAGTAAAAGAAGCAATACACAAGTAATACACAGAATTTAGGTAAAGTAAGATACTAAGATAACATTTTGAATTTCCAGTGTGAAATTGTTATAAAAAAAAAAAGAAAAAAGAAAAAAGAAAAAAAGAATTTTCATAGAATATCACGAGTTGGAAGGGACCCATAAGAATCATCACGTCCAACTCCTGTGTTGCCAAAGGACCACTCAAAAATTCAGACCACGTGTCTGAGGGTGTTGTCCAAATGCTTCTTGAACTCCAGCAGGCTTCGTGCTGTGACCACTTCCCTGGGGAACCTGTTCCATTGTCCAACCACCCTCGCAGTGAACAACATTTTCCAGATGTCCAGCCTGAAACACCTCTGTCACAACTTCAAGACATTTCTTTATTTGTTAAATTCATACTCAATGGATTGTCTTTCTTCTCTGAATTCTGAACATATTTGCATATGAAAATGAAAGTCTACTTACAAGGATTTTCAACAAATCACCAAAATCAGATGTGGTACCAGGTAAATGAAGAAACACAATACAATACAATACAGCTAAGAGGCTGTAGCCATTGCAATTGTAGGGATGATATCTAATCTCATTAAGAAAAGTAAAGCTTTCAGACTTTTTTAAGAAAATGCATTAAAATTTCCCTGCAGAATTTTTTACTCTAAACTTTTAACAAGAAGGATAAGGATAAAAATAAAAAATAAAAATTAAAAAATTTTAAAAAGATTCACTCTAAGTCATCTAACAAAACAGGACCCTGAGCACTAAAAAAAAAAAAAAAAAAAAAAAAAAAGACTTCTAAATGTCTTTGAATAGAAGTATCCTAAAAGCTTAGTGCAGTATCCTGAATAATATCCAGAATTGTTTGCAAAACTGTTCTGCAGTCATTTTGGGTTAAAGGGAGTGATGATGGCGTAAGGATTTTAGCAGAAGAATGGAAAAAATTCCTGATTGAGGTGTTCAGGCTCAGGCACAACCAGAATTTTAAAACAATTATTCAATTTTCAGCTTTTATTTGTCTGAACTAGAACTTTGTGAAATAAAACTTTATTATTATTTATATAAATCTTATGAGCTATTTCTTGCTTGGGTATAAATACAATCAAAACCTAAAATGATTGTCACAAATAATTTTAGTCTGTATCCACAGACACTTTAACTTCTTCTCTCTTATAGTGGAGCCATGGCTTCTCCTGGCAACTTTTGGCACAAGTATGTCTGTCAGGCAGTACCAAAATATTACATGACTTCAGTGACATATTTAGTGATAGTATTGTCCTTTTTTTTTTCATCAGCATCCATGCCAGGGAAACAGAATGGTGAATCCACATTTAAGTAGCTCTGAATTCATGGACCGTTTAGGACAGTAAAAGCTTCCAAATGAATAATTGCTTCACACAGGCTGCTTTTGCGTCCTAAATTGCTCAATGGCCGAACTTTAAAATAGCCTGAGTGTCTATTAGTTAATCTTCAGGCAGTGTAGAAAAGGCAACAGACTGCAAAAAGATTCATATAAGAAATGAATGCAGCATGGAATTATTCAGAAAGAGCAATCAGAACTGCTTTCTCCTGCGAACCATTACGAAAGGAGGAAGGAAAAAAGTTTCTTGCCTGTAGGTAGTTGCTAAACACAAAAGAATTGTGTTTTGTTTGTTTGTTTGCTTGCTTGTTTTTTCACCACATTTTTACTATTTCAAATTTAAAATATTTTCAGAAGTTTTCCAGGACTTCCCTACAGAACTCAATCCTCATAATATATTCTGATGAAGAAAAGCAACATACACTGCCTGTGGGTGTCATAGAATCATAGAATATCCTGAGTTGGAAGGGACGCATAAAGATTGTCGAGTCCAACTTCTGGCACCACACAGGTCTACCCAAAAATTCAGACCATATGACTGTCCAAACACTTTTGATTGTATTAAACTCTGACAAGCTTGGTGCCATAACTACATCCCTGGGGAGCCTGCTCCAGTGCGCGACAACCCTCTTAGTGAAGAACCTCTTCTGATATCCAGCCTGAACCTCCCCTGTCGCAGCTTGACACCATTCCTTCAGGTCCTATCACTGGTCACTAAAAAGAATAGATTGGCACCTGCCCCTCCACTCCCCCTCACGAGGAAGCTGTAGACTGAGATGAAGTCTCGTTACCTTACTTGCTGAGTAGCCATGCTAACGGTAGTGTAGGCAAGACTTGTCATTTTATCCAAGATCTTTGAAAACATGAAGACAAGTTAGTACTTTTTAAAAATCCATATTTAAAACATAATGAGATATTCTTTTCTTTTCTGCACTGCCTATTTGATCTTTCCTATATTACAAGTGTAAAATTCATTCCAGACATGAGACTCCCATTGAGAGTAGTTCTGTGGAACAGGATGAATACTAGATCAAAGACCGAATACATTATTTTCTTCTGGCTTGTAATTTAGCATAGAAAGCTTCAGTGTGACTTTTTTTTTTTTTTTTTTTTTTTTTTCTAGGAATGTAGAACTAAAAGGTTTTGATTCCATTTAGTATTAAAGAATTATGCAAGATAAAATATTAAAATGCAGACAGCAGTTGTCAGACTCCCACAACTTTGATGCATGATAAAAACACAGAGAAACAATCATAAATGGATTACAACTTTCTTGTTTGTCTAGATTACCAATTAAAAGTTAGCACTTGCACTTCCACCTCACAGACGATAAGCAGTTAAGTAGCAACCATGTTTACATGATTTATAAATCTATTGAGACAAATCTGTGTGTCACTGTCACTTTTGGCATTATCTACTGCAACCAAAGAATGAAGATACCCATTTCCAGAGAGATAATATATTCATTGCCATTGAACTGGGCAAAGTAGGAAATTCTACTTTCATGAAGTAGAATGTGGATTTGGTAAAAAATATTAAAATCCTCTGTATGCTTATCATATGAAATTCATATATTTTTGAGAAACTATATTTTGTTTTTCTCCCATTTGCTAAAGTCAGATTAGAACAAAACAAAATGAAGCCAAACGAAATGAAATAAAATGAAACCAAACCAAACCAAACCAAACCAAACCAAACCAAACCAAAGCAAACCAAACGACCAAACAAAAATATACTCCTTGTCTTTATTACTACAGTTCTGAGATGTTGTTTTATTGACACTTCGTTGTGTGGATTTTCTTAGGTTATATTCAGTTGGAGGTCGGGATGGAAGTTCATGTTTGAGTTCAATGGAATACTATGACCCTCACACAAATAAATGGAATATGTGTGCTCCAATGTGTAAGAGAAGAGGAGGTGTAGGAGTGGCTACATGTGATGGATTTCTTTATGCAGTTGGAGGTCACGATGCTCCTGCTTCTAACCACTGCTCCCGGCTGCTGGACTATGTAGAAAGGTATCCACTATATGAATTTTATGAAGATAATGCCTGGAAGCATCATTTTCTTACTTAAATGATGGTAAAGTTCAGCAGATGTGGTATTTTTTTTTTGGTTTGTTTTGTTGTTGCTTTTGTTTTTGTTTATTTGTTTATTTGTTTTCCCCCAGCAAATACTAACTTCCTCTTTACTGGAAAAATTCCACAGAGGTCTGTAGAAGATAATCACTTTGTAGATGATTTTTTAATTTTATTTTTTTTAACAGTACTATTAGATATTACATTGGACACACAATTTCGCTCTTTTCATGTCTCCTTTAAGAAATCTTTGTTTCTAAGGCAAAATATTACACATTGCAGAATTATAAACTAAACTTTACAGAAATAAAATTTCAGGCCTGAAATAATTTTCCAACATGGATTTTTGTAACTCTAATGTAGCAATAACATTTTATTTTATTTTATTTCAATAAAAATTGAACTGCTGAAGTGATGGATGACAGTACATGACAGTATTACTTTTAACACTAGTACTACGTCCCTTAAATGTTGATACAAGCCTTACATGCTGTATTTACAGTACCATGAAGTTCACAAGTGGATATTCCACAAATTCAAGTATATGTGTTAGGGCAGTAGGGCACTGTTGGCATGCCTATAACATTAATTTTGAAGGTACTCCTCAAATGTTTCATGAAGGGATCACTTTTTTCTATTTCAACTTTTGCATGCTTTAAAGTAGAGTAATGAAAAATACTTTCAAATACATGCAGGTTGCAAATTTTAAAGCATATATATTTGAGCACTTGGTTGATCTAAACACAGAAGTCAAGATAGGCATTGGCACTGACAGACACTTGTGTAAGGAAAAATACCCAGAATTTTAATAGAGTAAATTTATATTAATTTTAGAATCATAGAACCATAGAAGATCCTGAGTTGGAAGGGACCCACAAGGGACCCACAAGGATCATCAAGTCTAACTCCTAATGACTGCTAGTGACAATACTTATAAATATGAAATCTTTCCAGCTCTTTCCGATTGTTGGTACTTACAAGGAAAGTTATCTATCAATCTATCTACCTATCATCTATCTATTTATCTATTTATTTATTTAATTGATTTTTTGTGTCTCTGAGAAGAAAATCCTTCTGATGTTGAAGATAAAACCCATCCCATTACATTTGTCTTCCTCAGAGATCATGATAGCAACCAATTAAATACAAGTGCTTAGCTATTTTATATTCTGATACCTGAATGACATTATACAGTGTCCTTTGCTGAGGTTTTATTGTACTGATAGCAAAAAAATATGGGTAATCTATTTCATGGGCTGTTAGCTTCCAGAGTAAAAGTTAGGACTCACAGATCAGAACTTGTAAGGCTAATAGTTTGCATAGAGTACCTATTAGAGTGAATTACGTGAAGTACTGCACTATAACATGAACAAAGTCTTATGACCCTCCCAATGACTGACAGACATATAAGGTGGCATGGATGTAATTTGATATGTCTATTTTTACATTCAAAAATCATCATCTTCCAAAAATAAAAACTCCTTAACAAACCAAAGACCAATTGTTAATGAGATCTACTATATTATTTCATATATCCGTGAAAGTTCTACTTGCTGTAAATATTTAGGGCATCAATCTTTTTAACTATGTCTCTTCTTCAGGAACAAGACTTTTCGTGAGACAGTTTGCCAGGAAGTGCATTATTCAAATTTTTTTCTTTTTTCTTTTCTGAAAGACTGTTAAGCAGACATAATAAATGTATTTTTAATATATTTTTGAGATTACTTTGGGATTACTTAGTGAGAGAAGATATGTGTTTTCTGAATACTACTGTTAAATCTTGCTCAACAGTAATTTAGATTCCCAATTTGAACACTTAAGTTTTGTTCAGTTCTGTTAAGTTTTGTTCAGTTCTGAGGATTTCCTGTGGCTTTGAGTACTTAAAAGTAAAACAATAGGTATATTTTACTGTGTTTCACATGTTGGGAAAGTAAATGTTGTGTTATTTTTTAAAGGTATAATCAATAATCTCTATTTAAGATTTATACAGTTTTGGAGATATTTTGGCAGTGAAGCAACACTGAGAAAATAATGTTACTTGCTCTAAATGTGACAGCTATTGAAAAGTTAAAGTGATCTATAGCTTTTCCCCTTCCCACTTTGATTTCAAATTATATATTTTTTCCATATTCAGGAACTTTATTGTAAACCTTTGCACCATAGGACATACCTAGTTATTATACAGATGAAATGTACAGTTGTTTTTAACAGAAGAGAGTATATAAGAAAATTCAGTCATTTTCCTGTAAATTAAAAAAATCACATTCTTTTGAAATTCTATCTTGTTAATAGAATTAAGTTTTAAGTTTTATATTTAGCTCTTGGTTACTTATTTATTTAAAAGGAAAACAAATTGGACAAAAATGTCAATTATATTTAGATGTCTTGCTTTTACAGTTCCTCACCTTGGCCCTCGTAATTTAAAAGCAGTGTATCAAATAGTACATTAAAATTTATTGCCTTTAGGGAGGTGCATATACAATACACACCGGAAAAGAAGGTTGAGAAACTCTTTCAGCTAGAGGCATACAATGATTTTGCTGAAAAAGTCACACAGTCTGAAAAAAAAAATCCATTCAAAATTAACAGTATTTTCTCTTGTTACATACGCACATCTGTTATGTATGCATCTTGTTACATATACAAGTATTCAAACATTGTTTTAAAGTATTTTCCTCTCAGGTTTTAAAAGACATTTATCTCATATTTAAGTCAAAACTTCTTAGAGAAAGATAGCAAAATGAAAGAATATGAATAAATAACATAAAGAAAAGGAATAAAAAGAAGCAAAGTGAAAAACACCATTAATTTAATGATATTTTAGACATAAGAAGTTGACCACAACATTTTACCATCTTATTTTCTGAGAAGATCCAATAAAGCCAGAAAGATTAACAGCCAATAGCTGAGCTGAGTCTTTTCCCTAAAGTGTTTTTAACTATAAAGAACAGTTTAATGAGATTAAAGTAAAGGCAATTAATTCTTGTCCTATTGGAAGGTTATGCTTATGAAGCAAATGAGGTCACAAAAAAAGCACTAAACATCACTGCTGCAATATTTATGTCAAAAAATGTTCATAAATTTCCAAATCTCTAACAAGACCTCTAACAGTATTCATACAGGTTGCTTATGAAAATATGAATGCCTGAAATAGTTACAGATGCTGCTAAATTCAACCTTGTAAAGTAAAATCCCTTTTTTTTTTTTTTTTTTTTTTTCATTTGGTAGAGCATCTATATATAAAAGTTAGAGATTAATAACTTCTGATTAAGAAAGTATAGTCTACAAGAAAATATACTGAAAGAACTGGGCACCCCCAAAACATGAACTTATACCTAATACTGCCTCTTAAAGTACTACAAGAAAAAAATTTGGTACATAATTTCATTAGTCAGTAGTCTGAACACTTGTAAATAATATCCTTAGCCATTACAGAATTCCTTTATAATTATTTTAGATTGTCATATCCAAAGTGTCAACTACTTTACGCCTAAGAAAATGACTCAAGTGTGTTAAAGACATTTTATCCTTAAACTGTTTATTTTTGCCACTGTGTGTAAAGTGATTCTACTACATAGTATAGCTGCTTATATCACATCATGCTGTGATATAATTTGGTATTTTGGTAATATCAGGCATCTTACAATGAGGTATCTAATTTAACTTAATACTCCAGGCATCCTTAGTGATTCATTTCTGTTTTACAGTAGATGTTTAAAATATTTACAATGATATGGCCTCTGGAACTAACTAATTTTACATTGCTAATAAACATCTAAATTAAGGCTATTATCTAACAGCCTAGGCTAACTATTTAATTTTTGAATAGCTATCATTATGTAAGAGGAATTCTGCCCTCAGTTTTAAAAATTCTATGATGATTAATGTCTCGAAAACTGTACTACTTTGTTCACTTGAACTGGGAGGAAAATCTAACTATAATGCACTTTAAAATATCCCCTGAATTTCTGGGGAGGTTTTCTGGCTATGAACAGATGGCATAGTAACATTTTAGAAAATAAAATATAGTAGAATATAATTTTATCAGGAATATTTTAATGTACTACAAAAATATTCTTATTTATTTGAAATATATACATAAATATATGCATACATTCAGATAATTTTCTTATATGCTTGTCATCTATTTTATGACACCTTAAGCCATAAAAAGCTTAATTGTGTTTGTTTGTTTGCTTGTTTTTCCAGGCTGGTTAACTAAATCAAAGTTTATAATCAATGTTAAATTACTTGAATTGGGAACAAAATATATCTTCATCTTTTCTTTCTGATTTTCTTTCTGCTATTTTACATTGGATGTCATGGATTATGTATTTATAATTTATTTATTCAGAAAAGGGCTTTATTTCATGCAAAGATCAGCATGAGTGGACACTAACCATTCAATTTCTTTTCTGTTTCATTAGATATGATCCAAAAACTGATACATGGACAATGGTGGCTCCACTGAGTATGCCTCGAGATGCTGTTGGAGTCTGTCTACTTGGTGACAAATTATATGCAGTAGGTGGATATGATGGTCAAACATACCTGAACACTATGGAAGCCTACGACCCTCAAACTAACGAATGGATGCAGGTAATTGTAAAGTCTGTATTTTCAATTCTGTAACACATTTTCATATGTTGAGAGAAACATTGCTTTTATGAAAACAACAACAAAGAAATGGTATCTGAGATTGCCATGGCTGTAAAATTAGTCCTAGCATTTGATCATTTGATTTAATTTGAGTTTCCCAATGCAGATAGAAAACAAAAACAAACAAACAAAAACAACAACAACAAAAAACCACATAGAATTAAGGAACTAGTAGAAGACAGAATAAACAGTCGTTAGAAATATCATCTTTTATCTTCCAGACAAAAATCTTGTTCTCATCAATTTCTGTTCAAATTATTTCTGTGCAGTTCTTCATATAGAAGAAATGTTCTAAAAATTGTCAACACAGAGTTTTAATTGGTAACCAGCATATTCTGAAGATTTTTCATATGAAACAGTTTGTTTATTTTAAGTATGGAGCCAAGTTTTCATTTCATTCTTTAATTCCATTTCCTTATTTTCGATGGATATTTTGAAATAAGCTATATGGAAGCACCTAATGGTGAACTGTAAAAGAATAGAAGTATTGTTATAGTGCAAGAAGGTGGGGATTGGTGATTTGATTATAGAGGAAATGTATGTACTTAATTATCATAGAATCATACAATCGTAGAATCGTAGAATCATTAAGGTTGGAAGAGACCTCTTCAGATCATCTGGTCCAACCATCACCTTATACCAATAGTTATCTCATAGTACTTGAAAAGATTTAGAGTCATAGCAAATCTTTCAGAAGAAACAAAGGATGATTTCAGTGTTTTCTTTTATTAATTCTGTTTTAAGACTTTCTGGAAATGTAATTCATTTCACCAGTGTGGATGCTTACATATGAAATAGTGACCCAAAGTTCCTTTTAAAGGTAGTGAAAAAAATTACATACTTTGAAAATATATCATCCTAAAATAAGTATTTTAAACAGGCCAGATATCTCCAAAATGCCTGCTTCTTTTTATGACTGCAAAGGGATTCTTCTGTTCTAAGCTTAAATTTAGATATGAAAGGTATAAAAATAAATGCAAAAGCCCATCACCTTTTTATCTATTGTTATTTGAATGGCAAAAGAGCATTTTTATGGTATTGTTTAGGATAACGTTTGAAAAATTAATTTTCCAAATACCACCATTCCACATAAAGACATAAGCTGGACACTTGAACAGATACTTAAGCAACATGTAACACCTCTGCTTTAGAGTAGTAATACTTACAGGGTACTATTATTATTAAATAGCATAGATGCTGCGTCTACTGTGTTAGCTTCAACAAGTAAAGAGGTCCAGCCTCCTACAGCTATGAGCTACTTCTGATGTCTTGAAATAGTGTCTGAAGCTGACAAACTTATCTTAAAGGAAACTTGACTCTGTTTAGAAATACTGGAACCATACAGTTTTGTTATTGTTAGCTTTGGCCTTGACTCAGGGACTAAAATGGAGATGTCAACCACAGTCTACAGAACTTGGAAACCCCTGGCATATCAACAAGTTCAGAAAGTTAATGAATGCTCTAAAATCACTTCCTTTATTTATTTATTTGTTTTCCTGTTCTTACATTTTCAAATGAAAAATGTAACATATGATTAAGTAATTTTAAAAGTACAGCACTAGGATATTGTGGGTTGTATTTAATCCCATTAGTCTGGAACATTTTAGACTAATGTTAACTCTTGCATGACATCCCTATTCAGTTAATTCTATTTATTTGTTCATTTATTTATTTTCTGCAGATGGCTTCCCTAAATATTGGAAGAGCTGGTGCCTGTGTTGTAGTCATCAAGCAACCATGACTTTGTGAGCACTGCTTAGGATTTTACTAACTGTGAAATGATTATTTTTCTATCAGACAACAAGAATGATAACGTCATGAGAACAAGGATTTACACATTGAATACTCTGTTGGTCACAGACATGAAGAAGTTTGAAAGTGAGGAAGATTAAGGATTTATGCCCTATAAAATCGCAAATGCTATTTATATTCTGAGAAGAAGAAAAAAAAATCAGACTGTCTTAGGTGTAAATACGTAAGCGTGCAGTAGTAAGTTCTGTACTGTTCTCACAAATGTGTCTTGGAGAACTGGATAATCAATAGAATCAAGGGACAGCTCTAGAGAAGAAGCAGGAGAAAATACGTGGACAGTTTTCATGGCTGAAACAGTTTTAACAGCAGAAACATCAAAGTACATCTAATCACTTTTAAACTGTGTTTTTGAAAGAGAAAAGTAGATAATATAACATTTCATGTCTTTTCTTCAAGTGGGTTATGGCCTTCTCATCTACATCGTTACGTAAGAATTAGTTCTTACTGAAGATAAAAAAAGTCTAGATATTCAACATTTGTTCATAATGATTAAGCTGTTGCTCTATGGTAGGAAGAAAAAAAGAAAAAAAGAAAAATACTCCAAGATGACTTTTTTTTCTTTTTTTATAAGTTCAGATTGTACCTCTCATAAGTGAGTCTACTGAACGGGAAGCCAGAGTGTTTAATCTGATTACACACAAATCAAGTCTTTGGCTGTCACAGAGCTTAATCGAAAAAGTGGGGGTCAAAAGGGCAGTTTCCTAACTTTTAATTACTTTTATATTCATTTTAAGCATGTGGGCTCTAATCTTATTGTTTAATGCATCTTCTGCATGTTAGAAACTCATGAAGGAATGGAAAACTGCTACTGTTCCTACATTGCCTCATGTAACATGTCAGGCATGACCAGAAGAGATTATACAGCCTCTTCTAGTTTAAAATGACAGCTCCTCATCACATTTCAAAAGAGATAAAAAATACAACATTTTATTTCTTTCTGACACTCATACACAATGCTGCCTGATGAAAGTGGTTAATTTATCACTTTTCACTTTCCACTGAGAATAACTACAAGTAGGGAATTGAGAATATATGCAAATGGAATAAGGCAAAATTATACCATCCAATCTAATAAACTTCATAGAGTAAATATACTAATGTCATCTGTGCTTCCCTTTATGGTTGATCATTTCTGGCAGCAATGATTCTTTGAGCTTTTGCCTTGACAGTAGGTTTAACATTGGCATTTTCTATCTGCTCAGCTGAATCAGTTTAAATGAAATTATGCTATTCTGGGAGGCACGAAATCTGGGAATAGGACTACCAAGTACTCCTCTTCTTTAAAGCCTTGCTCATACATTAGAAAACATTTCGTAGTCAAAATGTGCAAATCTCACTGTCCTCTATCTGTCTATCAATTTTGGGAAGGAACTGCTGTTACAATTAAATGAGTTTTCCTAGTGGAAAACTTTGAAGCCAGTTGAGATGGAAAAATATATACAGACTCCTACTTTGGACATTTGATTTGAAGATATATCTGTCCTTTTAACAGCATTAACTTGCATAGAGATCTTTGTTTCCTGACACAAACTGAACATCAGTTCTGAAGCCTAAGTAATTCATTTAAAATCTTTTTATATAGTTCTCTGTACTAATTAGAAATCAGATGTAAATTCTTGAATGTTGTTTTTCCACAACCTGTTGGCTTTTGAATTGCAAATTTAGTGTTCTTCAGACAAACATGTCAATTTTCTCCCCATTGTAACACCTTGTTTAATAACGTTACCTCTTTACAAATTTTGCTTCACATAAACATAACCTTCTGAGACCAAACCAAGAAGCTTCTAGAATTATAATTGCAATTAAATGTAGACATTAACATGCCGTTCTCCTACACAGATACCTAATTAACTTAAAAATTTAATTTTAATCCTATTCCCACAACTTTCTTTTGATTACATTATATTCATACACAATACGAATATGCTTGCTCTACACATATACTGACCTTCAAAAAAGAATTCTAATAGTTGCAATTTGATAGATATTTTTTCTCTTCTTTGATCATTTTCATGCTGTTTACACTCTTTTTTCTCCCAATTTTCATATGCCCATTTTCAATTTTCCTTTACTCTTTTTCTGAAATGTAACATTATTCTCATGTGAAATTTGTTAGATTAGTCCACTTCTATTATCTGAAATAATGCTGAAATGATAAAAATAATAATTTATTATTTAAATCTAGCTAGAATAAGATCAAAATTTGACTTTCAGGTTCTTTTTATAGGCCCTTATGTAGTCGACTTTCTCCTAAAGAGAATTTAGGGAGAAGTGGTTTTGGTTGTTGTTTGTTTGGTGTTTGTTTGTTTGTTTGTTCATTTTTGTTGTTTGTTCATTTGTTAATTTTTTTCTTGCCATTGTGTTTACTCTGCTCTTATTAAAACAACAATATTTTTACCTATAACTCCCAAGGGAATGGACTTAAATCAAAACAGTATAAAACCTTAATCTTGGATTATGTGACCAACAAGATACCTTTTTTATGTACACATTAAAATCAGTTGTGATACACTGTCTTTTGCTAAATGGTATTACATATGCAGGAAAAGCATATGTAATGTCTTTTCAAATGCTGGATTTTCTCATCTAGCTTGGTACTTTGCTCTCAGATGAACCCTTTGATTTCAGTGTGAAAAATACAACAAAATCAGATCTCCAACAGAAATTAATTGCAGTAGAAATTCCTCAAAATGCTTCAAAATGCTTCTTGGAAACTTTATGGTTTAATGTTCTAAAGTATATTCTAAAATGTTATTATTTTCTCTTGCTTTCCAATTTTATTCATTGTAGCATGCTTTAATTTCTAGAAAGTCAGCTGGTTTTATCATGCTGTCTTCATTTTGCGTTAGCTTGTTTTTATACACAGGGATTATATCCATTTTTTTCATACTGTTCATACTGCCCAATCTCAAATATGAACATCTTTATATTAATCAAACATACGTTAAAATAAGGTCCTGACTGGCTGCTGAGTTTTACATTTCTCTGTTCTTCGTGTCTAAAAATCCTTTTCCTTTATTTTATTTTTTTTTTAATTATTTATTAGATATTTATTATTTTCCTCCTTACTACTACTGGCTTTGAGATAGAAGGAAGGTCAAAGACCTGAAATACTTTCTAGCTTTGGATGAGTCTGTTTTTAAATGAAGAGATAGAAAACAATATTGAGAGAAGGTGTGTCAGAGGATTTATATTTAAAAGACAGCTACAAAAGATGATACTGTAAGCTTTGAAATGTTTGCAGAAACAATACTTATATATATACATCTCCTCTCTCTTTATATATATACACATATATGTGGGTTTCACAAAAGAGGGAATAAGCTGTGGTCATGTCATTAATGTTAATTAATATATTATTTAAATCATTGAAGAAATTTTATTTTTGAATGGTTTTGATTGGCTGTTAAGCTAAACAAAATCAAGGAAAAATACAATAATGTTATCCCTGTTATCAATTAGTCTTCCTGATTTACTTAGTCTCAAAATTATAGATAGTTGAATTCCAATAATATAATTTTTCTAGAAAGTCTAGAATATAATTTTCTAGATTTTTTCTAGAAAATCATCAAGCGAAATAGGTAAGTCTATTTTCATGACTTCGAGAACACTATTTTTTTTTGTTTGTTTGTTTCTATCAATATAGCAGTGCTAAAGAAATATTTTGCAGAAGAAAAACTAATATTGTGATCCTCTATTGCTTATAGAACTATATTACCTTGCAGTTTTGGACTTTTCCTTTAAGTTTTTATTTTTGACAATGGTGGATGCTAGATGTAAAAACAGAAAGAAAAAGAAAAAAAAATACTTGAAATAATTTAGCAGTCATAACTTTGAGGACCTCTCATTACGGGGTATTTGAGGATCAATTTTCTTGCAGATTTGGGCATTGGAATCAAAGTGACAAGCAAAGCAATAAAAATGTATGCAGGGAGCAATATTTTGAACTTATTTTTAATCATAAATATGTGATTCATATTTGTTTCTACATTCTTATGATCAAAAGACTAATATAATTTAAAAGCAAAAGTAAACAACAAATAAAACAACAGCAGTGTTTTTCATTCAAGATAGACATATAAACATATATGAAGTCTGTCAAATAATTAAAGCACTTCAAGGAGGTTTTAAGGGTGTTACCCATCTCATAATGTTACTTTGATAAGCTAGTATTAATTGACATAAGGGAACCATTATGACACAGTCCAAAAAAGTTATTTTCTTGAGCATCATTCTATTCTACAGAGAACTGACATTAAATGGTCATTACTAGCAGTGTTCATGTTAAAATGCATCTAGAAATTGCTATATTATATTCATTATTTAGATTGTTCTATATATTTAGAAGGTCCAAACAAATATGTATATATAGACAAGTCCAAATGTCTTCAGTAAAAATAACTCACAAATGAGTTTAAACTTACTCAAGTTTAATGGCTCAGAACTTGATGTCCATGAACTAGAGGCACTGTGCACTCTGATTACCATGAAGTACAGGTTTTCCATAACAGAATTCACACCTATTAGGGTGCTCACGATGGACTGAGCATAATAAAACATACTCTGTTATCTGAGATTTTGCATGAAGTATTTCATTGTGAATAAATAGAGAAGACATTTCTGTAAAGGCTTAAAAAAAAAGCTCTTGTAACTATTATCAAATGGCAGTAATAACATTACATGAGTAATTCTGTAATATAGTAAGAAATTTAGACATTTGACTCTGCATATATGGGATTTCATGACACCTGAACTATTTACCTATATCAAATTCACATCTTGTAAGATGTTTTTATTGTTGTTGTTTAATTTTTAATTATTTTTATTTATTTATTTTTGTGTGTGTGTGTTCAAAATCCACCTGCACTTTGGCTGTATGTACAATAAATAACTGTTCCTACTTTCTTACTCTTATCCCTTCCCCACCCCTCATTTATTTTGTGTTGCAGAGGCTTTCTACTATTAAGAGCATTTTCCCACAGAATTGTTTCTGATGAAAGCAGCAAGTATAACAGTACAGCATACGGGTAATCAATTCTTCACCACTCTATATGCAAAGAAGTGGATGTACATGACATAACAAAGAACAGCTTATTTTTCTTTTCCAAAGTAAAACTTCTTCGATATATCTTCAATTTTCTAAAAATCTATATATTTAAATGCAAATGTGAGTTTTATAAAAATGTAAACACTTTTATTAGAGAGCTTCCAAATATTGAGAAATGACTTCAACTTTAAAACTTTAAAATGCTGCATTTTTAGTCATGCATAATTCATGCTCCCAGTGCTAGCATCCACATTTCTTACAGGTGTTCATGTTTGTGAATGTGTCTCATTGTCTCCAGATTTCTTCCAATCCAAAGTGCATCTCCAGTTGAGTTAATAAAATATCAAATGCACTATTTACAACTCACCTTTGAAACTTTTTTATGGCATGCACAAATCAGAAATCAAGAACATGGACTGCTCACAGAGCAGTTTTCCAACCTTGCAAGAAGTTTGATTCAAAGTTATATTTTCTACCACATATAGCGTCCGGTGTTATAAGGGTGATATTTATCAAAACATCAGAACATAAAATACTGTGAGAAGGATAATGCAGTAGAATATCAGTATCTAAGAAATGTGAAAAGAGTATTGGGGAAATAGATTTTTTGTTACTTGCAGGAAGACATTCCCTGGAAATGTAATGTTATTTCCAACAGAAGCAATTTGATTTTAGGTAAATAACTTTGCAACCACTCTAATGGCTCATAAATTAAAATACTATTTGAAAGGAGTCATTTCTTATATTTCTTTTCGTAAAATAGGGACTTGCAGGAGACCTTTTCTCCATTAACACTAGTGACAGGACCTGCGGGAATGGGGTTAAGCTGAGGCAGGGGAAATTTAGGCTGGACGTCAGGAGGGGGTTCTTCACAGAGAGGGTGGTTGCACACTGGAACAGGCTCCCCAGGGAAGTGGTCACTGCACCGAGCCTGTCTGAATTTAAGAAGAGATTGGACTGTGCACTTAGTCACATGGTCTGAACTTTTGGATAGACCTGTGCGGTGTCAAGAGTTGGACTTGATGATCCTTAAGGGTCCCTTCCAACTCAGGATATTCTATGATTCTATGATTCTACATTCACCATAAGATAAGAAAAAATGTTATTTATCCCAAAGTAATACTTAAAATCTCACTATTGAAGACAACAACTCAACTATATCTTAGAGCTCAGCAACTAGTTATATACTTTAAATTCTGAGAATATTAAATTTTTGGATATCTACTGTACCAAGTAGATATACATATACTAAGTAATATGGACTCAGTGACAACCCAGAAGATAATCCCAATATTTAAAAGTAACTTCAAAAATATTTCTGTTTAAAAATAGATATCCATGCAATATATCTGTTCTAACTTAAATCAGAATGCATAAAATATTCAGCAGAATAATTATTCTTCAGCCTTATTGTAAATCCAGTATAAAGCTTCTCATATTGACATAACCTTACATTTCATTGCAAATTCCCTCATTATATTTCTGCTTCATAGTTCGTGGGGATTAGTGGCAGTTAGGGGCAGAGAGACTGCTCAAAATCCTTAAATCAGCAAAACCTTTATTTCCATATGTGCTGGACTGCAACTCCTTGAAACTGAACCATAAGAAAAATTACTAGCAAAGGTAAGAAATACAGTGGTTGGAAAAAATGTAGCTTGTAAACACTGGCTATTCACAGCTTCCCCTTGGGGGGCTATGGAGCTGCCAAATCCTTGTCAAACACATTAAGGATTTGAAAAGCAGTTAAAGCTTTTCAACTAGGTATAAACAACTTCTACTTCTGTCACTCCATATTTTCCCAGGTTTTTCCTTGATCATTACATGATGCTTCAAAACAAAGCAATCTGTTTCTGTAGAAGTCTAGTAGTCTAGTACTCTTTAGAATTGTGTCTATAAACCAGGATCATATTCAATCTTTTTGGATGGCTTGTATTTAAAGTCCATACTACCCTTAGTGAAGTATTTCTAATATAGAAGCTGTCCCCTATAAAAATCAGTGGAGAGCTTTTGAAGGCTCCCATACGGAGATCTTGTTCAGATAATAAGATATTTAAATTAAGTAGATGAGCATGTAGTTTTGTTATTCCCGTATAGGAACATCCACACAATGCTAGCAGGTATGACACAGCTGAAGTTTTGAAGTAGCAACTGAAGTTCAAATGGGAAGCCCTAAAAAATCCTAGATAACATTAGGTGCTTATGTATAGGTAACTCACATGAATTCATGATTCCTTATACATATTCACCCAGTGCCAGTAGCTGGCACTGTAAACCACCTAACATTTGTAAACCACCTGCATAAGAAAGGCTGAATGTATTACTTTAGTTGCTTAAGACTGAAACCGTGACTTTCAGGTGAGTGTCACATATAATGAACATAAATATGAGAGTACAATTAATATTCATTAATACTGGTATGATGTGGATAAATATGGAAGATGCTAACTTGAAGACATTCCTTTTACCATAAAAACGATTTTATTCAGAAAAACAAAACAAAACAAAATAAAAATCTTCAGTCAGAAATTTGTTCTATAATCAAGTCATGAGTAAATCTCCTTTACTCTGCAGAGGTATTTAAAAAAATAATCTACAGTAGTTGCTACTGCCTAATGAAGACTTAGGTTATTCTTGGCTAAGGTGTTTCTGGGTGCATTTCTGTAGAGCATACGTAGCAAACACAGCATACGTAGACACAGTGGAAACAGTAGATGAAAGGATGGGGGAGGCATTTTTTTTCTTCTTTCACATCTGTATATTTTCCAGGATATTGACAAATTGAAAATGGTCAATTATCCTATAAGAAAGGAAAAAGAGAAAAAAGACTTTTAATAACAGGCTGAATGAATAAATATCCAGATATTTACTTTATTAATAGAGCATTCCCAAAGATAAATATCTACTGTGTAAATGACCAGATCATAATTAAACATTCTAAGTTTTTTTTCTTACAACTAGAGGAGAGGGAAAAAAAAAAGTATTTCTCAGACATGATACATCTCATTCTAAAGGTGAAATAAATCACACTCTAAAAGCGTGTTTCTCTCCACTGACTGCAAAAGGATCCTAAGATGCCTAGTTCAGATGCAGCTATTCACACAGTAGATATCTACATTTTGTAAGACAAATGTTCAAGTTGGGAGAGATGAATCTCTAGAAGTTGCTAAATACTTAGAAGGAACTGGCCATACAAACATTTATTTAAAATAACTGCGACAGGAGTTCCATTTAGAACATAACTGCAAAAGTCAACTATGTATAAACAAAAACATTTTCCATGCTCTGAAGTCAAACAATGTTGTGATTTTCAGAGTGGATAATTTTGAGCTGCCATATGAGATGCAAAAGAAGTAAAATATATCTGCTAACCTACAAGGAAAATAAAATTCAGTAAATTGTATCTGCAGCTCCTGGCTTCCTAAGATTAGATACCTGGCTAGATTTTGGGGCTAGGGCAGTGATTTAATATAGTAAACAAAAAAATGTGTCCATATGATTAAACTTCAGAAGCATTTAGGTACACAAATTAAGATTACATAGAAACATAAGATGTGCTAAAATTGCTGTAACCAATGAAAATTAGTTATTTCAGGACCTTGTATGGTAGCAGAAGAGAAAACCAAACACATCTCACTGGATGGTTCAGCTCATCTAAATACATTCATACAGATACATACTCTCCTGAGATGTATAGTTTTTTATTTTGTTTTAAAAGGGTGCCAATGCAACGAAGCATGATTTGGGCACCTAGTTTAGTAGAAATCCCAGCAATGAAGCAAGAACAAAACTACTAAATAATGTGAAACTGTAAACATGCTTGACTTTCTTATGAGACTATCCATGTTATCATTTCTTTTGTGAATGGCTTACACTATAACATATATTCCTTACCAACACGTTTATAGAAATAGTTCAATAAATATATGTTTTGTAATTATAGACAACTTTTGAAATAACATCTATTATGCAGCTACTGTAGGTAAATTTTCTTTTTTTTTTTTTTTAGTCATATTCACAATCTTTCTTTGTGCAATTCTGAAGAAAATAGCATTAATTGTTGATTTCACTGTAAATAACAAGTGCTAAACGCTTCTGAAAATCACAGGCCATTTCTTTTGCTCTTTTTATTCATTTTTTCCCACATATTTTATTTAATGTATTTATGCAGCTGAAAATTTTTGTTTTTCATATAATGTGCAGAACCTGGCATAAAAATACTTGGCAAGATTCTCCTGGAATAAGCTTGCATAACACAATTTTTAAAAAAAATTGTCTAGAGAAGGAGACAGGTATCTAGGAGACAGGTTTAGTTGACATTAGGAAACTAAATTAGAGTCATAATTTATAAAGAAAATGAACACAAGATCAATGGATCTTACTTGCTTGACTTACTTGAATCTTTCCCTTCCCTCCTAGAACCAACCAACCAAAACAAAGAGACAAACAAAAACAAACCACAATAAATAGATACTATTTGGCAATGTCCTTTTTAATTCCAGTATATGTTCATTAATTTAACTGTAAAATATAATTAATTGTAAAATTAGAATTAGTCAGGGGAAGAGTGTTAACCAGCATAAAAATGGCACAACAGTAAATATTATGGACACAATGGAGAACTTCATAGACAGAATCAAATCAAATCAAATCAAATCAAATAATAAAATAAAATAAGTACTAAGTTGTCTAGAACTGTCAAATTATCATACAGTATCAGAATATTTATGATAATGGATGACTTATTCTTAAACTAAAAAGCTTCTCCATACAACATCCAAACCAACAGAGCTTGTATCGGATTATGGCTGCTTAGAAGAAACTAAGCAAGTGGACTATAGTAGGCTTAATGTGGTTAGCAATATGTTATAAAAATGAACTTTCCAGTGCTGTCATCTGAGAGTTAAATTGCTTGCAGATGTATTACAGGGCTTTTGCATTGAATTGATCCATTTAGAATTCTGAAATTTTAGTTGAAAACAAAACTGTTATTTAAGAAATAGCTTAGGATGTTGAGATATGTGTGTTTAGTATGGTAAGGAAAACTACAGAGCAAAATAAGCGTGCAGTGGATTGGAATGTATGAGAATAAATATATTATAAAAATGTATAAATATGGCTGTAAATACATTAAATTAAGCTGTGCTAAATTTTGCAATATATGCAGAGCACTTTACTTAATGTTATGCTTTTACCATGGTTCTATTATATCTTGGACATATGTGTATAGAATGCAAGTGAAGACATAGAGCACAATGTTAAATTCTGAAACCTAGATTTGTTTGACACAACCTGTTTTTAATGAATTTGAATCCTGGAAGTGTCATTGTGCAAAAATAAATATGCTTGTTTTTATGTGTTGCAGAGATGATTCTATTAAGTGGATATGGCCACAAAAGTAAGTCTTATATGTTTTAAACTTGCCTATACATTTTTTCCCATGTGTAAATGCAGTGGACAAGACTCTGATAATCATTAATAGTTAAATCATTTACCCTTTTTTTAAAGTTGGTCTATCAAGGCCACAATGGAATGACACATAATATAATCAAAACTTCAGTCAGTTCTCTTTTGTTTTTCATCTCTTCTGACAATGAAAAACTCCTCCTTTCCCCTCAAAAAAACAAACAAACAAACAAAAAAAAAAACAAAACACAAACCAAACCAATCAACCAACCAAAAAACCACACCAAACTGAATCAAACCAAACAAAACCAAACCAAAAACAAAACAAAACAAAACAAACTAACTAACAGACAAACAAAACAACAAAACACTCTACATGTACAACTATGTGTTCCAGGACTTCATTATAGCAGGAGACATACGCAAGTAAGTTGTTTGTTTCTGCTTGGAAAAATGATCAATAAGAAAATAAATTCTTGGTCGTAAAGAAAATATGCAGGCAAAATACAAGCTGGCTTGTATCACATGGTTGGAATGTTTACCTGGTGTATAAAGCAAATTATATTGTGGCATGTAGAAGGCGAACTTCATATTTCTTGAGCCCATTTATACACTTCAGATTTGTTCTGACTTCATCCCACACTGAGACTCAGTTGAACTCTTTTCTGTATGGGTAGACAATTCAGATGGATGGACATTTCAGGCTGATCAAGATTCAACCCCTCTGTTTTCCTACAGTTTAATCTAGGAGAACTTGAAATCCTGTACTTGAAATCCCCACCTGGGAAATGTGGATCATAATATATACTTACCCTATACAGGATTTATGAGAAGATATACTAAAATATGTTGATGAAGATATATGAAGGATACATGACAGATAGGTTAGAAGTTCTGCCAAAGTCAAATTAGAATAGAGACTCTTGAAGCATAAAGAATGCATATATTGGAATTTGAATTAAGTGATTTCAAACTCCTTGGAGAGACAAATAGTCTAGACATGACTGCATCAATAAACACAAATTTTGAATAACTAACATGAGTATTTCTAAGGTGGACAGTTTAACTGCAAAACCTTTGCTTAGAACATACTTCCTTTTAACATTTACCTTAATCTATTTCTTATAAGGCTGAAGTGTCAAAATTTCTTTTTATAAAATATGTTAGAAAATAAGCAAGAACTTCTCTTTGTGTTCAGATGAGTTTAGTCTTTCATACAAGATAAACTTTGCCATAGAGACTACTTCTGTCATGGTCTCACATTGCTCTTGAATAGCATACAATCAAATAATGGCTAATTAAAAAGATGCTGTCTATGGTGGCCATAAACTACATTCTATGTAAATTCTTGTAAAATTGGAACTGCAAATAAATTACACAGTCAAACATGGCTGGCATATAACATAACTTTCCAAAGGTAATATCATGGTTTTTTGAGCCCTTTTGACTGTATTTCAGTGATCAGAATTAAGGTTATATATTAAGGGTCTACAAATCAAAATCATGCTGTTATAGGAGAAGTTTTATTTGTTAACAGAGGTAGTTAGTTTTTTATATTTTTTTGGTCAAATTTTTATTTTGAATGCTTAAATGAAAATCTAGAATTTGAAAGTTAATTTTTGATCTCTTATTGCTTACTGTTGTGTTTTTCTTCCTTTTCTTTATCTGTGTTTCTTCTGAGGAGTCTCATTTATGGTTTCCTGTCTTATGTATGTGATCATTTTCTTTCTCTCATGATCTTCTTCTTCCTCCTAGTAAGTTATACGGGTTATAATTTCCTCCCCTTTCCAGTTTTCTTCCATTGTCACTTTTTCTCTAGCTTCCAGGAACCCAAATTTCCTTACCACTTATATGGTGTGTTGGAAAG
This sequence comes from Aythya marila, assembly GCF_965140915.1. NCBI lineage: Eukaryota > Metazoa > Chordata > Aves > Anseriformes > Anatidae > Aythya > Aythya marila. Next base: position 40,650,691 of record NC_139042.1, on the reverse strand, counting down.
TCTTCTTCACACCACAGTTACCTGGAGCTCATAGTTTTCTTTTTCCTTGCAGTATTCTTCATTTAACCTCCTCTTGCTTGAATACATATATTCCATATTTCATCAAGAAGTCCTGGTTATGTTGTATTGGAAATATTATATCTATTTATGGATGAAAAGAGTTTCAATGTGTCCTAGTATAAGTATTAGAAATTTTTTTTAGCATCATCAAGGCTTTTTTTTTTTTTTTTCTTTCAAGAAAGATAACCCATACTGAACATGTATAATTTATGTTACCAAGATTTTATATTTGTAAAGAGCAAATGTTTATTACTGTATCTGTGCATTTCCTTTTCATCATCCATGTTCAATGAAGTATTATTTCATGTTGGATCTGTTGCAAGGGGAAGGATAGGAGGATTCAGAGCCTAGTTAAAAATCTAGATTAAAATCATAGTTTAGCACAGTTAAAATCAGAATGACACAGACTATGACCACTCACTGCAAAGGCAACAGAGGGCAAAACAGTAAACAATGGAAAAAAAAAAAAAAAAAAGAATATTTAAAGTATCACACGTGTCAGGAAAAAAAAAAGTACAACTAGAGTGGTTAAGAATAATTTGCAGTCAGAAACTAAAATAAAATATTGAAGTAGGAGAAGACTAAAGGTCTGGAACTGCCTTCTAGTGAGAATACTTAGATGATAACTGAATAATACATAGTTTGAAAATATGGTTGTATTTAAGGGGGAATCTAAACCTCTACAATGAATTTACAGGACATGTCTTCCTGCAGTGGCAAGTAATTGATTTCACGACACAGAATTATTTTCTAGCTCCATATACCTGGAGTTTTCTTGAACTCTACAAGTAGCTAAGGAGTGTTGATCATTTGTATAAAATAGTACCTATGGTCTCATATTAATGTTTGTTAGATGACAACTCAACTTTATGGATACATAAACTCCAAAGAATATATACATGATTCCTCCTTAAGGACTCCTTACTCCTGAGCCCATTTCTTACTACACCTTGGCCAGGCCCTCAATTGTCCTGGGAGAATTCTTATCACCTTGCATCTTTGAAAAGTAAATGATCAGAATGGGAGGTCCCTAAAGCTTATGTTATTTACATACTGTGAAATTAAATCTTAAATTAACAAGATATCAGCTTTTCTAGTAATGTTTAAAAAAATATCCATTGTCCTCTTCTTTTTTCACAGGAACCTATTAATTCTGCATGAAAAAGAAAGAAAAAAAGGAAGGAAGGAAGGAAGGAAGGAAGGAAGGAAGGAAGGAAGGAAGGAAGGAAGGAAGGAAGGAAGGAAGGAAGGAAGGAAGGAAGGAAAGGCAGTATTTTGATCCACAAATTTTTGTGGCCTAATAACAGAAATAAATGATATATTGTGAATTCATGATACTCTTTTTGTAACCTCAGTTTTAAATTTTACATTTACTACATCCATCAACATTTCAGTTTGTGCACAAACTATGATTAGGGGATTATACACAACACAACCTCCACATTGCTGCAAATGTATCATTAGACAGCAAAGTATGAAAGCTTCATTGGGCCAGAGTACAAGCATAAGTGTGAGAATTAAGATGATTTTCTAATCTATTAATCTGGGCATTCATCATGAGAAATTTCTGTTTTGGCTCTGCATAAGATGTTTTATAGATTACATCATGCATTTTATGGTCCATTTATATTAAAATATTATTAGGTGATGCAAACATCAATGAAATTAAGTTCTGAACCCACAACTTCTCATTTTCAGCATTTTCTCTCAGATAATTTAGGTCATTCTCACTTGCACTTGTACTGATTGTTTCTGTACATTGAAATAATGATTTATATTTCAGATCCTGGGCAGTTGCAGGTGAATTAGCTTATATGTAGATCTAACATGTCAGATATATTCTTGCTTTAACTTTTCCATGAGATTTCTCAGTAAAAAACAAAACAGAGAAACAAAATCCCACAGTTCTGCACTTGATCAGAGGAAGTTCATGTATACCTAATACATATTCTGTAAATATACTTTTAACAATACAGATATCCAGGAAAAAAATATACATTCCTCACTATAGATAAAGATTTTAAAGTTAAAATAGTATTAAGTTGCCTGGCAATTTCATAAGTAGTTGAGCAAAGTGAAAATATCAGTTAAGCAAAAGAAACCATGTTCTGAGTGTAAATAAATTTCCAAGAATGCCACACTTTCATTAAAACTATGAAGGTAAGAAAGTATTTTGCTCTGAGTAAAATACTCAAGGTTTTAGGCACCCAGGAAAGTGGTAAAACTCTGAAGCAAAGAAAGATTGCTTGAACTAAAAACCTAGGTAGCAAGTTTAAAAAAAAATGCTATGAAAACAGAAGTTATTCATTTCCTTGTATCAAAAGCTGTGATGTCACTCCTATAATGGAGGCCTGTGACCCTCACTAAGTCAGTGGGCTAAATGGCTGTGGGAGTTATTTTTGATATGGTGCTATATTCTGTACAGCATAACTACCTACATTCCTCATGCATGGAGGTGTTACTAGTATTGTTTTCAGAACATACCCACTATGGTGGATTTCTTCTAATTTCTTTGCCTTTTTTACTTATTATTTTGCAAGTGAAAGACCTTCATTGTGCAGTCAAGCACAAGACATAGGCTGTCTGACCACAAGCAAAATAGTGTTCCAGAGCCTGACAGGTTTCTTAATCTGATGTCTGGCACATTGCACCAAAAAATACATTTGCAGGATAAATTATAAATGTAGTCAAAGTTCAAGCTCCATCAAACTGCTTTTGAAGGGTTTGAGGAATCCTATGGTTATAGAGAAACAGAATAGTGACTGCTAAAAAGTCAGAATTGATCAGTATGAAGGCAGGTAGGTGTCTAGACCTTTACTAAGAAGTAGCCCAGGCTTTACTTCTTAGTAAACAAGCACTTTACAATATTGAACAAGCACTTTACAATTGAACAAGCACTTCACAATAAACATCAGAGGATATCTGTTACTGATAGAATATCTGTGTTATTGATAAAATACAGTGATGACTTAATTGCCTTTACAATGGCTCCAGTGTATAAGGTGAAAAGGAGGGCTTCCTATTGTGTTGGAAAGAAAAATATAGGTTGGATTAGAGAACACAGTTGGAAACATACAAACACAGGTCTTCCTGCAAATACATTTTTTAAAATGTATACAAGTCTCAAATTTTATCTTTGACTATTGACTGCTAGCAGCAGCTTCAGAAAAGAACAAGGTGTAGTAAGAAAAAACAAATGATCTTTCCTTGTCCTCTCAACTTCTTTTGATTTTATGACACTTATTATTTTACATTATTCACTATCTTTCATTGAAGCTATCTTTTTCCAAGTTAGAGAGAGCTATTTTCATTGCAGAGAAGCCATTTTGCAACTCCAGGTATCTTTGTCAGATTTTTAACTATTTTTTTTTTTTTTTCTTCTAAGGATGTTTAATAATATGTTAGAAATCATAGCTCTTGAGTTGTCCTCAGTATCCAACATTTAACTATGTCCTGGAGGTACACAGTGGCAACAGAATTTCAACTATTTTCTCCCTTATTTTATTTTTAAGCTATAGCATACTTACCTCTTGATTGTGGCTGCACACTGTGATGCTCCTTCTACAGAGATATTTATAAAGAATACAATTTCCTAAGAACACCTAATATATACACTTTTATTCTTATGTGTAATCAAAGCCATTTTTTTTTGCACAAGCATTTTATATATTGAACTTAATTTTATCTATCTGTAGTGGGTTTACGTGGCAAGGTTTTGGTAGCAGGGAGCCATAGGGGTGGTTTCTGTGAGAAAGATCTAGAAGCTGCCCCATGTTTGGGAAGGGCCCCATTGTTTTCCAGATCCGAGCCAATAAGCGATGTTGTTTTGCGCCTCTGTGAGAGCATATTTAAGACAGGGAAAAAACACTGTGCCACACAGCAGCCGGGAGAGTCAAGGGAGTGAGAGAACAGCCTTGCACCAAGGTCAGTGTAGAAGGAGGGGGAGAGGTGCTCCAGGCGCCGGAGCAGAAGTCCCCTGCGGCCTGTGGTGAGGACCATGGTGAAGCAGGATGTCCCCCTACATCCCATGGAGTACCACGGTGCAGCAGGGTTCCACGCTGCAGCCCGTGGAGGAGACCACGGTGGAGCAGGTGGCCCTGCACCAATGGAGGCTGCCGCCTGTGGAAGACCCCTGCCGGAGCAGATTCCGGGCCGGACCTGTAGCCCGTGGAGAGGAGCCCACGCAGGAGCAGGTGACCCGGCAGGAGCTGCTGCCCGTAGGGGAGCCAGGTTGGAGCAGTTTTCTCCTGAGGGATGGACCCCGTGGTACGGACCCATATCTGGAGCAGTTCTGAAAGAGCTGCTGCCTGTGGGAAGCCCACGCCGGATCAGTTCATCAAGGACTGCATCCCGTGGGTGGGACCCCACAGCACAGGGGACGAGAGTGACCGAGAAGGAGCGGCAGAGAAGAAGTGCTGTAGACTGACCATAACCCCCATTCCCCGTTCCCCTGCGCCGCTCGGGGGGAGGAGGTGGAAGAGGGTGGATGGGGGGGAAGGTGCTTTTGTTTTTTTTTTTCCTTTGTTTTCTCACTTCTCTCGCTTGTTAGTTGTAGGCAATAAATCTTACTATCTCCTTATGCCGAGTCTGTTTTGCCCGTTACAATAATTATTGCGTGATTTTCTCGTCCTTATCTCAATCCTTGAGCCCTTTTCACATATTTTCTCCCCATTCCTCTTTGAGGAGGGGGAGTGAGAGAGCGGCTGTGGTGGAGCTCGGCTGCCCACTCGAGCGGAACCACGACACTATCACAGGCTTTAATTTTACCATCCAATATATATATTTTTTTCAGTTGCAAACAGCATTGTCCTTCATCCATTTTCTAGTTCTCTGACAGGGTTTTATTTTTATCCCATGAGAGTTTAGTTTCTTTAATTTTTATAACTACCTCAAAAGATTTTGGAAATCTAGATACACTTTATCAAAGACATCTTTCAGAGATTTCTAATTGATTTGCCTAGTATGACTTCCTTTAACAGAAATCATATTGGTTCTTCCTCATTTTCCTTTAATCTAATAATTTAATTCTTTAGTACAATTTCTACCAATCTCAATTATTTAAAATAAGACATTCTGATTTACAGATACTCACATATTCGAAAAGCTTTTATTAACCGCTTTATTTTCTACACATCGTTCCCCATAGTCAATTAAAGCACTAAACTGGAAGTCAGACAGTATTTCAGCAATTTTGTATCTGGCATCCTTTAACCTGCTGGGGTATAACCACTTACTTATGGAAATTGGAGTAGTTTATTCTAGTGATTTATACTTAGTCAGTTTTAGTAGCACTTGTCTTTAATGATGGTTCCTTTCCAGTAAAGGAAGAATTCAATGTGGAAAATTTGTAGAACTCCTTCACAGCAAACGTAACACACTGAAATAATTCACTATTCTCCTTTTTTCCCCCTCTGTATTTTCTTTTAATCTGTCCACTCAACAAATATTTTTAAGCATTTTTAGTGCATTCTACCTGATTCTGAGATGTTTAAGTTTGTTTTCATTAGTAGTTTTTAATTTTCAGCAAATACTTTCTCAAAATCTCTTTTGGCCAATTTTATTACAGGGTTATATTTAATTATCTCTTTCTCTCCCTCTCTCTCTTCCCCTCCCTCTCTCTTTCTCTCTCTTTCTCTGTTTGTTCCACTATATACTTTACCATTTGAAGATTTATTTTACTTCACATACATCTTTTATTCTTTTGTTTAGAGTTTTTGAGGTGTTTTTGATGGATGGCATACATCTCATTTGAGACTTTAGTATGGTAGTTCTAATAATACGATTTCACGTGCTAATATTTTATCATTTTGGTTACTCCAATTTTCTTTGTTCTATTTTCTCTTGCTTTTTTTTTTTTTTTTTTTTTCCTTTCATATTTCAGGCATTTATTTTTTTCTTCAGAGGATGGCGTGCATATGTGTCTGTTTCTCAGTGATAACATTTTAAGAGGTCATTTGAAAGTTTGAGTGCTTTTCTCATTCTGCCACAAAGTGTTGATAGATGATTTGTATATTCATTTCTTGAGATTTACGCATTTTAACATGATGTTAACAGTGAAGTCATAATGGAGTGTTTGTGTCCATATTAATCATAGAATCATAGAATCATTTAGGTTGGAAAAAACTTCTAAGATCATCCAGTCCAATAATTAACCTAGCACTGCCAAGTCTAGGTTACTAAACCATGTCACTAATCACGGTATTTACACGCCTTTTAAATACCTCTTATTAATGCTTTTCCTTTTCTTTTGAATTGAGTAAAATTCTCCTATATCACTGAGAAGATATTTGTTGGTTCATGTTGGCATGATACACTTCAAAAAATGTTGTATATTTCAATTAAATCATATTTTACACTTGGACTTTATTTTCAAAAATACTATATGTGGTAAAACATGTATAAATTGAACTGCAATTACATTAATCTAGCAATAGCTACTGCCATTTCAAAGAAAACAAAAAAAGTATTTTCAGTGGTGGGTCAAATGCATGTTGATTTGAAAAGACAGAACATTGTGATGGTCACAATGTCTTCATAAACTAGTACATATGAAAGAAGAGGGTATTGCACTTCATTTAAGCAGAAATTATAAAAAATGTGCCAACAATGTAAGGTGAAAAGGCAGAAATCTTTTGAACCCCAACACAAGAGAAATAATATGACATAGTTACAAAAATCTTTTCTGTCAAAGTCAATAATAACTGTTGAAAAGGTTTACAATGCATGAAATACATGATAAATGGAATTTTTATCTCATTTCAGTCAATTAATTTGAATCAATAAAATTAAAAGATAACTTGAGTAAGACAAGCTCACTACTTATCCAGTAAATCAATATGAGCTTGATGATAACTTTGATCAGAATCCTTTTAATAATTATGCTTCTCTAAAAAAATGTAAGTCCATAAAGATGAGTTTTTATTTTCAGAACTTCATGTCCAGTTTCTTAAAATGAATAGCAAACTATCAGATACAGATACATTTGGTACTAACAGAATAAATAAATAGATAAATTAAAAAAAAAAAAAAAAAAAAAAAAAGGAGTCAAATGGCTCATGTTCTTGTCCTGGGCTGATTAAACTGAAGTTAGAACAGTTACTAGACACTTTTTCACACACTATAAAAAAACTCAGAAAACCAAAAGTCTTTCCACATGATTTTTCTTAAGATTATCGGAGTCTCCCTGAAATGTATCATATATATGTATATATATATATGATAGTATATAGAGAAAACTTTAAAGGAGTTTGTGGTGGCTTTACCTTGCTAGGCAGCTGAACTTCACCACAATCGCTCTCTCACTCCCTCTCCTCAGAAGAGGAGGGGAAGAAGAAAAGAAACAACTCATGGGTTGAGCTAAAGATGATTTAATTAAAGTAAAAAATAATTAGTAAGGAAAAATTATTATTAATTTAAAAAATACCTAAAGGAAGGAAGGAAGGAAGGAAGGAAGGAAGGAAGGAAGGAAGGAAGGAAGGAAGGAAGGAAGGAAGGAAGGAAGGAAGGATTTTGATTCACAAACAAGTGATGCTTGACCTCATCTTTGAACTACTTGACCACTACCTTGAGTAGTTCAGGAGGACAAATGTTTTCACAACGAGAACCCACTCCCTCCCCTCATCTTCTTTTTTCCACCTTTTATTGCTGAATGTGACATCATATGGTATGGAATATCCCTTTGGTTGGTTTAGATCAGCTGCCCTGGTGATGTTCCTTTCTCATTTTTTGCCCACCCCCAGACTGCTGGTTCTGGGGGGGTTAGAGAGAGTCCTGATGCTGTGCCAGCACTGCTCAGTAGTAGACACCACACTGGTGTGATACCAGTGCTGTTCTAGCTACAAGTGCAGAGCACAGCACTGTATGGGCTGCTGCAGGGAAAGTTAACATTCTAGCCAGACCCAGTACAGAGTTAAAATGGGCCAACAGGAAATGTGGTTCTTTTACGTAGTTATGCATTAAACAATATATACATGTATATATAGATATTATTTTTTTTAACACTTTTTTTGTGGAACTAAAAATAGCAAAATATTAAGAAAAATTTTGACATTACATGTTGGTTATTCAGTCATGGCTTATATATAAAAGAGTTTTGAGGATTTAATATAATAAAGCATTTCAAAATATAAATGAAAAATGGTGTTGCTATGTTTGCTACAAATTATGGTGTCTTCTGACATTCCATATTCCACAATAACTCTCTCTTGTTTCCTTGTTCCTTTCTCTAGTGCTTCATGTTAATTCACATCATATGCCTTATTTTATTTTCTTAATGTTAAGGCATGGAGGGAAACTGTGTTCTTCAGTGCAAACTTCTGTTTTAGGCTGAGAAGGGAGATAAAAGAATCTTTCATAGATTGTGGTTTGTTTCTTCAGGTGAATTAATTTAGATAATTAGGAAGAGATTAATAATATCAGAATTTCTTACTCTTTACTGTCCATTAAGGGAGCTTAATTAAATATCTCAGACACACAGAGCTGTGTAGCAGAAAACTAAACTTAGGTGAGATGAATACTGCATGAAATGTTGACTTTTATTTTATTTAAAACAATTTAGTGGCTATCTTTAATAATTAAATCTATTACATTTGATGGCAAATCTCTTCACTCAGAACAGCTTCTGATTTCAGAATCATTTACAGTAATAAAACCTGACAGCCATAAAATCAGTCACCAGAAATTTATATAAAGTATGATAACGAGAATTGGAAACTTCTGTGCAATGATCTGTAAACTCATGGTTTTGTAATTATATAACTTGTACCCAATATTTCTTTGTCCTTAATATTATTTCCTTTTCCAAGCAACTAATGGTTCAGCTGCTTCATTTGGAGGGCAAGTACTCTGAAGGAAAAGAATTGTCATAGCAACAAAGTTTACTACTTGACAATGGAGTTTTTAAAATAGTAGACATATACCTTAAAAATAAAACTAAAACATATTATCATACTTTTCCATAATAGTGCTCTTGGGGTTATCATGTTGTATTTTTTCGTTAGGGAAGGGGTCAAAACTTTTTTTCATGCTCTAAGAGAGACAGAAGAAGGTAGACTGTTTTATGGAAAAACTCTGCATTGGTAGAGACAGTCATGCCAGGAACAGAAATTAATCCCATAGGGAGAAAAAAGGAAATGATGACGATTAGGACTTGCAAGGGAAAAGTCACACATATATTCTGAAGAAGCTGGTTATTATTATTTCACTCACTGAGAGACTATTTGGAAACTAACTCAAAATTCGTCACTCTTTGGAGTGTAATTTAGACTATGTTTACCATAGATTAAATTTTCACTTGGAGAATTAAGCTGACAACCAGCAGGGCAGAATTTAAAGTATGGTTACCTATCCATAATACTGAAATGAGAAAGGTGTTGTGTGAAGCTGTCTGAAAAGAAGACACATAACTTCTATACTGCTCCTGTGATAGTGTCAAGTGTTATTCCCACTGCTGTAATACCATGGAGACTCACAAGACCAGATCCCTGAATAACACGTGCCTCTCCTTAATATGCCTTAGTTGGACCTTGAAGTATTGATCAGATGATCGCTGAAAATGTCAGAACTGGTGTTACTTCAGACACTAGTCTAGAATAATTTGTGGTTTGCTGAAACCCAGTCTAACTGCAGGATGTTAGGATGAAAATAGAGAAACAATTTGTTTGCTGATATAAGTCCCACCTTTACTGTATATATCTACAAAATATTTAAATGACACTTTTATAGATGAATGTCTGTTTTATACAGACTGTTCTTTTAACTACTTTTTATACAAATGTATAAATAAGAAGCTGGATGATACTTATTGCAAGCTGACGGCTGAAGCTGGAATAGCTGCAGAGATAGTCCCAAAGTTGTCGTGCATGACTCCTTGTGTCAGCCCTGAGGGATACCATGCATTAATATATGTCACATGATGACTATGTCCATAAAACTGCCCCAGTTAGTTTGTTATGTCTCCTAATAGGTATCTGTACAAGACCTAGCTCAAGAAGTCAAATATTTAAAAACAGATGCACTGTGACTTTTTCTTACAATTTCTGTAAATGTCTATGCAAATTCCATTAAGATAGAGTCAATGCTTATATAAGAATTAATTCTATATAAAATCCTGTTTTATTGAGTTCATTCCCAGAAACTATTGGACACAATTCTTTGGAAGATATTCTGAAGCCTTGCTTAACTGGGAAAAATTATCGGTTCCAATTCTATGATACAAGGCTTCACCTAAAGATAGAATTTTTCTTCTTAACCTTATGTTTGGTAAATAAACTGGCAGATTAACACCTACTATGGAAAACACATATTTACAGTTCTTTCAAGACTTTAAACTATTTAACTAAAATATCGTATTCAAAAGGTACACAATAAGTGAAACTATTTTTACATGCCAAATCCAATCTTCTGGATTCATATAAAGAACATAGTCCAATTAATCTGGCAACTGGCTTGCAACTCTTGTCCTCCTTCTGCACTGACCTTGGGGTCTGCAGGGCTGGTTCTCACTCCTCACTCTCCCAGCTGCTGTAGTCAGCAGTTGAGACAAAGACAAAATAATAAGACAGAAAGGAAAATGAAATAGTAATAATGGTAATAGTAGTGATAACAATATGTACAAAGCAAGTGATGCACACAATGCAATTCCTCACCATCCACCGACTGATGCCCAGCCTGTCCCTGAGCACCAGCCCTACATCCCACTCCCACACCCCCCAGATAGCCACATCTATATTAATTGTTCAGCATGATACCATATGGTATGGAATATCCCTTTGGCCAGTCCTGGTTCTGTCCCCTCCCAGCTCCTCAGGCATTCTGGCAGGGCAGCATGGGAAACTGAAAAGTTCTTGGCTCTGTGCAAGCACTGCTCTGCAGCAAATAAAACATCAGTGTGTTATCAGCATTGTGCTCATCCTAAATCCAAAACACAGCACAGCACCATACCAGCTACTAGACGGAAAATAAACTGTATCCTAGCCAAAATCATGATAACTTCCCATCTGCATGCCACTTCCAGGAAAGTAGGGCTCCATCACACTTAACAGTTTCTTGGGAAGGAAAAAAACATTAATTCAAACATTCACACCTCCTCATTTTTTACCCCAGCTCTTATTAATGACCATGATGTCATATGGTATGAAATACCCCTTTGGTCAGTCAGGGTCAGCTGTCCTGGCTGTGTCCCTTCCCATTTTCTTATGCACCCCCAGCCTCCTCATTGGCAGGGCAGCATGAGAAGTAGGAAAGTCCTTGACCCTGTGCAAGTGTTATTTGGCAGCAACAGAAAGCACTACTGAGTTATCAACATTATTTTATTCAAAAATCCAAAACACAGCATCACAACAGCCTCTGCAAAAAAAAACTAACTCTATACCAGAAAAAAAAAAAAAAAAAAAAAAAAAAACAACAACAAACACGACAGGATTCCAAAAGTGAACTTCAAAGTGGAAAACGACAATCAAAAATCAATTTCTGAAGAGATCAATCACCCCCACGAATGGGTCCAGAAGAAAAAACAAAGTAACAGATAGAGTCTTGCTTCAAAGTTGATTTGCATCACAGTGTGTGGAGCATTGCAGAGTTTAGGAATCAATGTCATAGTATCACAGAGTTAACCTGATGTTCCAGCAAAGTTTCAGCCTGTTTAAGGAGGGAAAAGAAACAAAACATACAATAGAGAGAAAGGAATATGCAGCATGGGATGTTTTTTCAGAGAGCAAACCTCCAACTTGGGTAAAATCAAGCCCTTTTTGTACCATCGAGAGATGAGAGAGCATGAGAGACACCACCACTTATGTAACCAATGGGTGCTGTCAACTTTGGCCTTCTTCCTGAGACCACCAATAGTTGTGGTGGTCTTGCCACCAACAAGTAGACATTTATTGTTTTCCTTTATTTTCTTCAAACTGGAATTTTATTTCTTACATTGATTCCTACTTTCTCAGGTGATAAGTCTTTCCTCAATTTCTTGTTTTATTTTTATCAGTGGTATTTTCAGGATGCATCTGATATGAATTATTCAGCCACACTTCAAGGATCCTACATGTAGGTTCCTAGGCTAAGTTCCTAGGCTGAAGGCCAAGTTATCAGGCCTGGTTTCCAAACTGCTTTTCCAGACTGGCAGACGCATTCTTCTCTCTCTGTTTAGAAAAGTTCATGTCAGAACTTTTCTCATTCCAGCAAGGTTATCTCTATATCTACTCCCATCAGATAATTACACTGAAGAGGGTCTACATGTCATGCAAAAGTTATACTGAAAACAAGTTAAGCAAATACTAGTTTCTCAACATGGATATTTGATCTTTGTTTATGACAATGTTTATTTTACATATTTCCTTCTCACTTCTATATGTATTACATTTAGTAAGTGCTTAGAAAGAATTGCACTCCATAAGGGAACAGATCATGAATAGATCATATTTTCAAAGTCAGAACTATTGAAACCAGTGCAACTACAGTAGGACTCCTTGCACCTCTGTCCTCATATCCCTTCATTTGCTTCCATATACATTTTCTTCATTCTAATACCTTTGTCCTTCAGACCTTCTCTCTGTAAAGGAGCTCATTTTCCTTTAATAAGGGGTAAAAATTGAATATTGTCCCTGTGACTTCCTGATCATCTTGGGCATAGCCCTACATATAAATGTGGATTTTATGCTGCTGCAGTTCACTGAACATCTGAAAAGAAAAGATAAATGTTCCCTGTGCAGACTACTGTGGTGACTTTGACATTACTGGACATATATTTCCCCAACAGTGACATTCACTGAGGAGACAAAAGAAGGATTAAACATTATAATTGTACTTTGACAAGAACATATGACTTCTTCGATGGATTAATACTCCTGCAGAGGATTTTACTACTATGTCTGACAATACTTTGTCGTGAATGTTTCTTTTGGATACCTTTTTTCTTTAGCAGTAAAATGATAAACAGAGTGGTCTGAATAGATATTTATCTCTAATCAAAATTAAAATATACTGTAAGTTCATGAAAGTTTATCCAGACTATTCCACTACCCAACAGAATTTGGTCATCTCAGCTGACCTTACAGCAGGTCCAACTTTCTTACATTTGACCCTCAGTGACATCTTCTGACTATAATCTGAAACTTTAACTTTTTTCCTGCTATACAAATATGAATCACAGAAATCTATGACATGGTATATTTAGATGACTGGCTGTCCTGGTTTTAGAGTAGATGGTATGGTGATGTGTTTTGGATTTAGGATGAGTAAAATGCTGGTAACACGCTGATGGTTGCAGAGCAGTGCTTGCACAGAGCCAAGGACTTTTCAGCTTCTCACACTGCCCTGGCAGCAAGGAGGTTGAGGGTGCCTGAGGAGCTGGGAGGGGACAGAACCAGGACAGCTGACCCCAACTGGCCTAAGAAATATTCTATACCATATAGTGCAATTAATAAGGGGTGGCTGGGTGGGGCAGGGATGGCAGGGACAGGACACCACTGCTAAGAGATGAGATTTCTATATTTACTATACAAGTAGATCTCAGGGATGAGACCCTGTTATTGCTAGATTACCATAATTACTACAAAATCTTTTAAAGAATCTTTAAAATTTTAACAAGGTTAATTTGGTTAAATTTTTCTAAATTAATTACATTTCTGAAATTATCACTCTTCTTTCATTAAAGTTATTCAAGCTCCTATAAAATTTAAAAAAATAAATAAAAAAAATCAGCATTCCAGACTGTGGATCTATTAGTATTAGAATTTCTCAACAGATAGTGCATCAAAGCATTCACTCAGGGTAGCTGGAAAAGAAATCTGAGATCACAGAGGAATACACCCCCGCCTATGCCTCAGGTCTGTTTCAAGGAGTTACTTTAAGAGTCACAAAGTAAAAGAAAAAAAAAATCATTTCAGCTGTACAGCTTCAAAGTTTCTCTAACATAAAATAGACCTTCACAAAACCTGAAGTCCCAGAAGGCAGAAAATGCCTATTTAAAAGGGAAATTATAACTCTGCCATGACAAATGCAACTAGAAATCAGTCTTTTTTTTTTTTTTTTTTTTTTTTTTTTTTTTAAGTGCAAATATTATAGCAGTGGTTCTCCCTATCATTATTTATTTTCTTAATATTTGTATATAGATTGATGCTATATTGAAAATAAATAATTTTATTGAAAATAAGTAATTTCAAAATCCAAGTAAATAGTAGATATATATGCATAATTACCACTTCAATTCTTAGGAGCTAATTATGTTATCATGTGATTATAAGCATAGTCAATACACTCAGTTATCTAGTAAACCTATAAACACATTATTTTTCTGGAGTATTGCTGCAGTTTAAGATCCAAGAAAATTTCTAGCAAGTTCAAAATCTTAAAACTTAAACTTAAAACATTGAAAAAAAATGCCACATCATACAATATACTATAGAATACTCATATTTAAAGATCTTCTTTTTTCAGTCCATGAGACTGAAGAAAATGGGAAAGCCAGCAGGTCGGTAAGCCTTTTTTTGAAGTAAAAAATAAATGAATTTGAAAATAATATACCTATGTTTTATCCATACTACCAAGGGGGGAACTGAATGGAAAAGAAGTTAGATATTTTCTTAAGATAATCTGAAGACATCAGTACTGTGAACCTCTAAGACTGTGAAGCCCTTCCTAGCACCTGGAGTCCAAAAACTCACTTCCAGCTCACACAGTGAAGGAGATCTGTGTGGTTATTATTTGCCCTGATTTTCATTGCTGGGAAATGGGCAGAAAGAAAGATTGGGATTGCCCTGACCCAGATGCAGGACCTTGCACTTGGTCTTGTTGAACTTCACTAGGCTTGCACAGGCCCACCTCTGAAGCCTGTCCACGTCCTTCTGATCACTCACTAATCACTCACTGCTGTAACAGAAGTGAATGAAATCTACAGTACTATTATGTTTGCTACTAAATGATTACAGATGTTCAGAGAAAAATAATATCATGTTTGTCTCAAGTTTTGTATCCAAAGTGAGAGGCATAGAACCTTTCTGCACTTTATTTTCCACTTTGTAAAATGAGAACAAGGGTGTTTTGAGGGCATGCATGAGTATTAAGATATACATGTATTATTAGATTCTAACCATATGACAATGAAGGCCACAGGGGAAAAAAAAAAAGTTAAAAAAGCAAACAATTGGAGTTTAGTTTTAGAACAATTTCTAAAGATAAGCAAAGATATAGTTTTAATGCAAACGCAGAAGAATACTAAAACAGTGAATTAAAGTTTCAAAGGCTTTCACAGTTCACATTCATTTTGGCATTTTGTGTATATTTAGCACTTGACTCTACAAAGTCACTTCATGTTGACTGAATGCTTTTCTAAAACCTTGTATACAATCTGAAGCAAACCTACTTCATTATGTTACTTCTGGTGTTTTGTAACCATTTCTAAACAATTTGGAAAATGTGTCTTATTACTTGCTTTGATATTAGACTGAATTTTCTTCTTCTTCACCAGTTATTTCTTTAGCTTGGGATTGGAATGTGATTTATTATTTTTTTTTGAACTTTTGTTTGTTTTTCCTGAAGCATATACCATGTTTGTATCTCACAATAATTATTGGCTAATCTTTGCATCTCCAGTAAATCAGAAATGAACATAAGTAGGCTATCACATGAAAATAAGTATTTTTTTCCTCAAATCCTTCAGATTTTATAAAATAACTGCGAAGAAAAAGACTGATACTTTCTTTATATGAAATCTTCCTAGCTTTGGAAACCTAGCGTTTAAATCCACAAATCTATTTTTGCCATTTCTAAAACATGTCTATGTGGCTCATAGGAACAGGATCTTATCTTCATTTAAAACTGGATTTCTTTCTTTTTCCAAGTAATAGTAGTAAGAAATTTTATTATTACTGAATGCAGAGGATACAGATCACAAAGTATACATATTTCTTTTTTAGATATAAATATACAAACACACATATATCAATCATATACAAATAGTTAACAAAGTATATGGCCCTAATTTTTCTACAAATGGTCAGCAAATTTTATAGCCCCAGTTCTTTTCCTTAATTGTTTATGTGGAAACAGTATTTCAATGAAAGCTGGTGGTAGATGCAGAAAGGAAATCTGAGGACACAAGAGACTTGCTATTAAAGTGTGGTATAAAAAATTATGCTATTTTATTTTATAACTCTGTGCTGTGACTTGCAAACTTGTGGACTATCAGGACTTTATCAGCTACTTACAAAAGGCATATGAAAGATTATTAATAAAGACAAGTCTACCACTTGTCTAAGAAAAGTCTAAGGTAGGCTTAAATAGTGTATATAAGGTTTGAATTTCCACTTATTTTTTCTATTCATATTTACTTTGGTGTCTTAAAAAAATCAGACCCCTATTATATCTCACCATGCTCTGTTTAGCTGAATGCACACTTATATATGAATGTTTTTGCATTTCTGAAAGCAACTGGAATGTCAGCTTCACAGGGCTTTTTTGTACATTTAAGAAAAAAAGCATTTAGACTAAAAAAAGGAGATATAATTTAGGCAAAAGATATCATAAAATGCCATTACTAGTTGTTATTATTAATATATTGGGAAAGCCATAGAAATTTACAATGTAGGACAATATATAAGAAGAAATTAGAAATTAATTCACACAGACAATTAATCATGAAATACTACTCAGCATAGAATGGAAAAGCTACACAGAAATAACTTCTGAGAAACAATAGGAAATATTTAGGGGGGGGGATAAAACATATTTCTGTGATGTAACATTAAAGAATTTCAAACAGCTGCATAACCACAAATGGATTTGTGTTGCTTTTAAGATGCAGACAAATAAGACAAAACATTGTTTCCAGTTTCTAATACATTGTGAACTGATGTATTTATTTTAATATATTTGTTCATATAATATATCAAATATTTCTGTAATGATGCATGATTCTCTAATCACAGAGATTATAATCTAAGTAGCTACATATTTTTATATATATACTGATGTGTCAATTTCGTTATGTGAAGAAAAGCCCCAGATAAGACATGCCTTCAGGGACTCCTTTTTTCTTCAAATCATTTTCCCTTTCTTTGTTCTTTTAGAAAATCGAATGTCCTCTCACAAATCACCACCTTGCAAAAAAAAAATCCCTCCAAAACAAAACCAAAAAACCCTTTTTGTTCAATGTTACAGGTCTTCAGGATCATCAGTTAATTAAAACTTCATTCCTAGCTCTATTTGCATTGGAAATCAAGCTGAAAATATAACCAGGGTAAGCCATCGAAAAGATATCTTGCAATTCATAAAAAGGAGAGGATTTACTATCCATTTTAAATATTTAGCATAAAGTTTGGCGCAAACAAAGTTAAACTCTATGCGGATAAAAGTAAACTGTCATTCTTTTCTCCTGTTCTGTACAAGAGACTGACTTTAAACTGTATGAAGACACTATACAATTGATAATGATAATTAATACTGAAGATTAAGATCTTTTTGCTGCTATTTAAGTAGAATTATTTGAGTCTAAATTTCTGATTAAAAAGATAATTATTTCTATTTTGGAAATGACTAATTTTCTTTGAAGCTCACTCTCATTATTTCTCCCAAGAATGTTGTGTACAATTGTGTCATATCATCTAGGTGAAAAGAATCAATTCAGTGGGAATCACTACAGAAGCTGACAGTTACACAAGAGAAAACAACAGAGGCTTATTTGAAAAAGTTATCAAATCCAAACAGCAGACAATATAAGCTGCAAAAAGAGTGGAGATGTGTTCATAAGCTTGCCTCAGGCAAACCATATGTTCAGTTCATATTTACTCCTTATTTGGCACAGAAAGGAACTATAAAAGCTAGAAAAAAAATAATAAAATAAAATCTTTGGTTGTATTTCATGCCTATGGGAAAACTATAGCTAAAGTAATATGATCTCTACTATTTCTGATGTGAAGAATGAACTGTGGAAAGCATCAAGTCCATTCAAACGTCATGAAATAACATTTTATAATACAGTAGTTTGAAGATACAGCACAATCAAAAATACTTGTACCCTTGTGGTACAAGTAAGACTTAGCTACTCCTTTTTTTTATTATTATTATTATTTAGCTGGCTTTAATATGCTTCAGATACTACTGGGCAGGGGGCAAAACAATTTGTTATTAACAATGTGTCTTCAGAATTGCTCTCATTGATTCTTGGGAGGAGTTAGTACCAGCTAACCATTAGAAGCTATCTACTATATTGATTGAAATAAAGAAGAGATACAGAAAAAAAGGAACATCAAAAAAAAAAATCTTATTTTACAAATCTACTCAAAAGTAAGTCACAAAATAACAAACGTGTGATTTGAAATATGTAATAAATAGACATGAACCATCTGTGGAGTCAACCTTGTTATGATTTTCCATACTTTTTTTTGCAGTGCAGGCAGACAGAGAAGATGCTCAAGTGCACAATTGGTATTTAACCTCTTCTACTGTCCATTTTGCCAGTGAGACAACGGGTTATAACAAGCAGCACATGGAATGGAAAGGGGATATGGCAGGTGAAGATAACATTTTTAGATGTAGCTGTTGAATTGAAGCTTGCCCTGTGACAGAAGACTTTGAAAGAGTGAAACACAACAAAAAGCATATTACAAAGACAAGGACTCCTACAGACCTAGACCCTCTAATAACCTTGTATGCAAGTCAGACTGTGGCTGCCCAGCTCAGAGTATATGCCCAGAGTTCACTGGCAGGAGCAATGCTGACAGAAGAATATATGATAACCAAGTCTGAATAGTAGATAGGGCAGCAAAATGGAGTTCTGGTGAGATACCTGTATCTATAGTGAGATCCCTTCAATAGCTGGTGGGTCTGGCTACATTTATGGGCCTGTCTGATTTACAGGATGACTATAAGATGGTAATAGGATTTATAGGATGGATAAGAATTAGTAGAAATGGGAATCATTTGAAGAACATTTCTGAGATTAAATGCTTCTTCATGTATTTGAACATGGTCTGTCTCTAATGTTGGTAAATGAACTGTCTCTTTGCTTCACCAGAAGTATGAACTGATGCCACATGTTTGGTGGCACAGACATAAGAGAGGGCTAATTCTCCCAAGGCTGAGGTGTCTGAACTGTTAGAGAGAGCAGAGTAGTATATAGGGGTCTGAGGGGTGGATACTGGAGGGGCTAGAGGTACAAGCCAGCCACTGGCAGGACCCATGTTCATGCATGTAGGTGACTAGTAGGCTTTGACCAGAGAGCAAGTAAGAGCAGTGTCAGGTCATATCTGTTCAAGTTTACATTAGTGTGGTTTTTTTTTTTTTTTTTTTTTTTTTTTTTTTTTTTTTGTGTAGATGTCTGTAAAGGCACTGCTCTTTGCTAATCAACTGGCAGTTGATTGTGTCTGTGGGAAGTGTGTATTTGTGTGTGTGCATATGTGTGATAGCACAACAGGAAGAACACTTTCCTCTGATCATGCAGTCTGTTGCATTCAGTCAGACCATAAGGATTTACACAAGCATTGCAGTCTGCATAACTAGGACAATGAGTCTGTCCTGGTTTTGGCTAGGACAGAGTTAATTTTCCTCATAGTAGCTGGCATAGTGCTGTGTTCTGGATTTAGGTTGAGAATAATGCTGATAACACACTGATGTTTTAATTGCAGTGATTGCACAGAGACACGGACTTTTCAGCTTCTTACATTGCCCTGCCAGTGAGGAGGCTGGTGGTGCATCAGGTGCTGGAAGGAGACAGAAGCAGGGCAGCTGATCACAACTGGCCAGAGGGATATTCCATTCCTTTTGTTATCTTGCTGAACAATTTAGAAGGGGTGGCTGGCCACGGTGGAGGGTGGGGGGACTGCTGCTTAGGCATGGGCTGAGTGATGAGCGGGTGGTGAGCAGGTCAGCAGGTGGTGAGCAATGGCATTGTGCATCACTTGCTTTGTACACATTATTATTATTATTACTATTATTATATCATTATTATTGCCCTTCCTTTTCTGTACTGTTAAACTGTCTTTATCTCAGCCCACTTTTTTTTTTTTTTTTTTTTTCCTAGTTCTCTTCCCCAGTCCTACTGGGGGTAGGCACTGCATGAATGGGTTAAATCACAATGGAGTCATAAGCTAATTTCAACATCAGCAGCTACTGCAATCCACAGAGACAAGCAGAGCAGTTAGGTAGTATGTCAATACCTGGAAAGTATTTTAATAGGGCAAAAGAGCTATAAATTGAAGATAAAAATATTGGAATTAGTAATGTATTTCCAGCAACACATACAGACCCTTACAGCTCCAACAGTGGCACTACAAATTAAATCTTATGACAAAGCGCTTTCATGGGATTAATACACAATGCAGTAAATAAAAATAGTACCATTTTCATTGGGCATTCATTTTTCATTTATACTAATCAGATATAGAAGTACATTATGTAGAAATACAATCTGGAAAACCAATTTCGCTGTGAAAACAGTGTGTTCAAATGCTATTGTGGCTTTTATATATTCTGTGCTTTAATAGGATACTATGTCAAGATTTTCTACAATTATTCTTTGGGTTTTCAAGTGTGGAAGTTATTTTAGTCTGGGCTCACTAGTGATGAATCCTAAGCCAAACATATTAAATATTTTGCTTTTGTTCCTGAGGAAGGTAATATTAGTCTCATTTACTAGATGAATTTGGAAACTAAGTGTATTACTAACAGTTGTTCCTGTCAAGCATGATTAATTCTCTCAAAGAAATAACTAGCTATTACCATTTCTGTAGAGATGTCACATACAGAATGCACTCAGTTCTTTTTAATTCAGTGTTCTCATCTCATTCTATTCAGTATTCACTATATTTCAAGTATCTCAAATGAAGAAAATAGAATATTTTAGCAGAGAAAACCCACCTGTGGTAAAATGTGTTTGAGAGTACCTTGGCATTCCAATATTACTTCTATATAGCACAGAAGAGCTGACAGTACTGGTGGCACCTAGATTTATTTTATTTTATTTTATTTTATTTTATTTTATTTTATTTTATTTTATTTTATTTTATTTTATTTTATTTTATTTTATTTTATTTTATTTTATTTTTTATGTAGTTATAGTTATCAGGTAAAACAGCAGATCAAGATGAAGTATATATGGTTCAACATCAAATATATACATGCAAATTTTTATTAGTTATTGTAAAAGATATTTTGATGCCTTAAAACATAATAGATTTAAACCAAAGAACATTATTAGGAATTAATATAATATTAAATTGTATGTCAGAAAATTTAAATAAAAAAAAATCTTTACTAAAATCAGATACTCCAAAACTGTGCTGATGAATCTAATCTCTTAATTAGACAAGTCCTGTCAATACTCTGTAAATACACTTATTTTCTTACTAACATCAGCTACTTGATATCAAGACTCCGACACAGAAAATATTTTTGCTTTTTAGATTGCATGCTTCCTTGTTTCTAACCAGTGTTACTGAAAACAGTAATTGCTGTTTTGGAATGACAGGGGTCATCAGATCAGGCTTGCTCAGCAAATAAAAAATATTGCATTTCAGTTTCATTCAGATATATTTCCTTTGTTCTTTGAGAAGAGACATTTCAACCCTGGAACAATTTGAGGATTTTGGATACATATCTTGTTACACCATAAAATACAACTAGTTGGCTGCAGTTCAGATGCCAGCTATTTCACAGTTTATTTTTTAATGACATAAGTTTAGGTACTAAATTTCCAAAGCAATCCAAAGGTAATTAGAGGTAGTATTAATAGAGTTAAAAACAAACAAACAAAAAAGTCAGGGGGTACTTTTGTATGTACCCTATGTACTTCACTGTAAAAAAAAATAATAAAATAAATAAACACAATTACAATGTACTATTCTCAGTAAGGAACAGAATGCTGAGGTAAGAAAATTTAACCTCGAAAGAAAATAGATCAGTCCAGTCTTTTGTGTGTTTGTGTGTGTGTTTGTTATTTTAGCAATATATCTAGAATATATCTAAAAGACTTTAAAATTCAAAATTTAAACCCAATTTTTCTTCTGCTGCTGGAAAAAAAATAAAAAAAAATACAATGAAAAAAAAGGCCCCATGAAAAATGTAGTGAAAAATATTTAGAAATGGAAGCACTTTTGTATTTGTCTTCCTTTTGGCAACATACTTTCCACCATTCTAAGTAGGTGGGTTTCAGTTTGAATTGGATTGAATACTTCGGTTCTCCAAAGACAGATAATGCATTTGTTTTGCAGATGTTTCTAGACAGTGCATGGAAGCTGTGATGGACAGAAAGAAAGCCCTGAAAACATCATTGCAAACTGAAGCATTATTGATAAGGTCAGTGTCATGGGCAGCTCAAAGGTAAAGTCCTCTGAGAATAACAAACATAGTGTTCTCAGGTAATGAATACAGAAGTTATGAATAAGTTATGAAAACATAAGTTACATAAGTTATGAAAAATTGAAAGAATTGAGTTAAAGAAAGAGATCTGAAAGTTATAGTCTCAGTAAGCTGACAATCATATCTATGCTTAGTTGGAACCAGCTTAGTTCGGTTTCTACATGGTTGTTCTCAAAAGGAAAAATATTTAAATCACATACTTCCTACACAAAGGGTTAAATGCTTCCTGGAATTTAGTGGACCCCTGCTGTCTCCATTGTTTAAAATCAGTTAATATTTTCACTGCTGCAGTCTGCACTTATATTTGATGATGATGAATCCATTGTATTTTGTACAACCTGATTGTAATCCTATAGATTCTGATTTTTTTTTTGTCTTTTTTGTCTATTCTATTCATGACAAAAAAATAAATATGCATATTTAACTTGTAAAGCCGTTGCAGTCTAAGATTTTACATCAGTGATTCTAAACTGCTGAATGAGCAATATTTCAAAAGGGCCTGGTCTAAGTGTGCTTGATGCAGGCAGAAAAATACTCAATTTACATAAACTAAATCCATTTTGGTTTGTTTGTTTGTTTGTAGGATCAATGTCACCAATACAACAGATAAACTGCAATAACAGACACTTAAAAATGTCAACACTCACACAAAATCCTTTTTAATACCCTTCTATAACTATTCTCCAAACTTATAATGCCTCCCCACACACATATATTCTTCATGCCCAACCTGAAGAATTACCTGTCACCAGCCCGCTGCTCCCCTGGGAGCATGGGGAGTTCCCCTCCATGTACAACCTACTTGTAGGAGATGCAGTTGCTCTGGCTCTGAGTGTACACCTTCTGCTCCCAAACCCCTGGTGATCCACACGCTGCTGAGAAAGCACTTGATGGGCTCATGCTCATACATCTAAGGCATGGTCCCTGCACTGTCATCCTGCATATTGCAGCCCACAGTACAACCCCACTGCCAGAAACGCAGTTGCTCATGACAACCCAGGAAAGCTGCTTTGTCCCGCCTGGGCAGGGCTTGGGATTCTGCAGGGTGCTTTCAGCAAATGTCAAGCCATGTGTGACTGACACTGCTTCCTCCACAAGGTCTCTTCTCTCTTAGAATCACAGAATCACAGAACAGTTGAGGTTGGATAGGACCTCTGAAAATCATCTAGGCCAACCTCCCTGCCAAGCAGGTTCACCCAGCACAAGTTACACAGGATGGCATCCAGATGGGTTTTGAACATTTCCAAAGAAAGACACTTCACAGCCTCTCTGGGTGACCTGTTCCAGTGCTCTGTCACCCTCAGTAAAGAAATGTTTCCTTATATTCAGCTGGAACTTCCCATGTTTCAGTTTGTGCCCATTACCTCTTATCCTGTCGCTGGGCACCACTGAAGAGTCCAGCCCCATCCTCTTGACACCCTCTCTTCAGATATTTGTACACATTGATAAGATCCCCTCTCAGTCTTTTCTCCAAGCTAAACAGGCCCAGCTCTTTCAGCCACTCCTTGTATTAGAGCTGCTCCAGTCACTTATTCATCTTCATAGCCCTCTGCTGAATTTGTTCCAGGAGCTCTATGTACCTCTTGTACTGGGGAGCCCAGAACTTCACACAACATTCCAGGTGAGGCCTCACCAGGACTGAGTTGAGGGGGAGAACCACCTCCCTTGACCTGCCGGCAACACTATTCTAAATGCAGTCCATGATACCATTGGCCTTCTTGGCCACAAGGGCACATTGCTGCCTCATGGTCAGCCTGCTGTCTACCAGGACTCCTAGGTCCTTCTCTTCAGGGCTGCTTTCCAGCAGGTCAGCTCCCAACCTGTACTGGTATATGGGGTTGTTCTGCACCAGGTGCAAGACCCTACATTTGCCTTTGTTGAACTTCACGAGGCTCCTTGCCACACAATGCTCCAGCCTGTCCAGGTCCCTCTGAATGGCAGCACAGCCTTCTGGTGTATCAGTCACTCCTCCCTTATGTCACTTGCAAACTTGCTGAGGGAGCACTCTATTTCATCACCCAGGTTGTTGATGAATAAATTGATGAATAACATCACTGTACATATCACAGTACAGACCCCTGGAGGAAATTGCTAGCTGCAGGCCTCCAACTAGACTGATCACAACCCTCTGAACTCTGCCATCCAGCCTGTTCTCAGTCCACCTTACTGACCACTCATCTATCCCACACTTCCTGAGCTTGCCTATGAGGATGTTATGGGAGACAGTGTTGAAAGCCTTGCTGAAGTCAAGGTAGATGACATCTACTGCTCTCCCCTCATCCACCCAGCTAGTCATTCCACAACAGAAATCTATCAGGTTGGTCAAGTGCAATTTCCCCTTGGTGAACCCATGCTGATTACTCCTGACTGACTGGACTTGACTTTTTTGAAGACTGGAGTGACCTGAGCTTTCTTCCAGTCCTCAGGTACCTCTCCTGTTCTCCATGACCTTTCAAAGATGATGGAGAGTGGGCTAGCAATAACATCTGCCAGCTCCCTCAGCACTTGTTCAGGCATCCCATCTGGGCCCATGGATTTGTGGGTGTCAAGTTTGGCTAAGAGACCTCTGATCTTATCCTCTTTGACTAATGGAAAGTCCTCCTTTACCCAGACTTCCTCTCTTGTTTCTAGGTTCAGAGATTCCTGAGGGCTGCTCTTGGCAGTAAAGACTGAAGAAAAGAAGGCATTCAGTAGTTCTGCCTTCTTTGTATCCTTTGTCACAAGTGCACCCACT
The DNA here is from genome assembly GCF_965140915.1 of Aythya marila. Taxonomy (NCBI): domain Eukaryota; kingdom Metazoa; phylum Chordata; class Aves; order Anseriformes; family Anatidae; genus Aythya; species Aythya marila. The sequence continues at coordinate 40,625,547 of NC_139042.1, read as the reverse complement.
TCATTAAGCAGTGACTCACATTTTCCTTAGTCTTCCTTCTGCAATTGATATGTTTGAAAAAAACCCTTCTTGTTGTCCTTGACACACCTTGCCAAAGGGACCTTGACCTTCCTTGTCACATCCCTGCAGCCTCTGACAATGTCCCTATATTCTTCCCAAGTGCTCTGTCCCCTTTTCCACATTCCTTTTCAAGATGCCTCCTTCTTTCTTTGAAAAGTCTCTTTGTAATTCCCTGGTTATTGTTTAATCCTGTGGATGGGTCACCTTCCCCTGTTACATGATCATGTTTGGTCTGACTCCTTCTAGACAGTTTAGGATGCTCCATTCACACACACCCCCTTTTTTTTTTTGCCCCCATTTCTCCCTTAAGACCAGTTACTACAGTAATACCAATGAAAATATATTAAAGCTTAATTATTCATCTTTGTTTAACAGTCACTTAACATTTTGGAAACTGTCTTCCATAAGATCATTAGACCATGTATAGGCGTGTTTTGAAATAATATTCTGAGAAACAATAGTTTAATATTTCTCTTTTTTTTTTTTTTTTTGGAGGGAAATATTTATTTTAGAATACAATCAAACTATGGTTTGTATGTTCTCATTTTAACTGTAGTTTCAATAGGTATAGAAAAAACATTTTTAGTAAAGAGAATAACAGTAGTTAAGCTTCATAAAGATCTTTATTTATATCTGAAAAACATGTCAAGAAATTTTATATTTTTATATTTCTACATGCAGAAATAAACCTGCACCAAATTTTGACCACAGATGAAATGTTGCTTCAATTTATCTCCACATGTAATTCCCACATATAATTACCCAACATGTATGCTTTTTGGATATGCTTTTTTACCATAAAACCATTCTCTCTTTCTTCCCCCCCCTTTTTGTTATTTCTCAGCATAAAATAAATAAATAAATGAATGAATGGTAACAGCTGTAATGAGACATGTTTGGAAAACAAACGAACTGTTGTGTTTTAACTCCAGTAGGTAGTTCAGCCTCATACTTCTGAGTACCCTTGCTTCACCCCAGAAAGATGGGGAAGAGAATCAAAAGGGTAAAAGAAAGAAAACTCATAGGTTGAGATACAAACAGTTCAGTAGGTAAAGTAGAAGCTGCACACACTGGCAAAGAAAAGCAAGGAAATTATTAACTGCTTCCCATTGGCAGGCTGATCCTTAGCCACTTCCAGGAAAGCAGAAGCAGGTGACCTGTGCTTTCCAGGAAAGCATAGGTGATGGTTTCTTGGGAAGGCATATGCCATGACCCCGATCATGGCATTGATGGCATCACTACTCCTCCTTCTTTCCCTCATTTTTTATCCCCCAGTCTTTATGTGGAATGAAATATTGAATTTCATTCAATATTTATATGGAATATTCAATATTTATATGGAATATATTCAATATTTATATGGAATATCCCTTTGGCCAGTTTGGTTCAGCTGTCCTGGTTCTGTACCCTGCCAGCCCCTTGTGCATCACCAGCCTACACTCTGGCAGGGCAGCACAAGAAGCTAAAAAGTCCTTGACTCAGTGTAAGCACTGCTCTGCAACAACTAAAAATGTTGGTATGCTATCCCCACTATTTTCATCACAAATCCAAAGCATAGCACAGTATGAAGAAAATTAACACTATCCCAGCTAAAACCAGGACACAAACATAAAAACAAACAAAAGATGTTAAAGTGCCATGAAAGAAATAACATAAATATTACAATCTATTGGGGGATTTTATGTGTAGACACAATTACATAAAAGTAATTTACAATACTGAAAGCATAAACTCTGTAAGAATATCTCTCATCCATTTAAATATCTGAATGTCATTTTGATAACTCTTAGATTTACTTTTGTCTCAAAATCAACTCAGCTTCTAAAACTGTTAGCCATTTAAATAGGCTTTGGTTTAGGTCATTACTTCAGCTTGCAGCTATTCCCTTCACTTCTTCATTTCATGTCTCAGTTCAATCAGAAGTCTTTCGTCCCTTCTAGGACTCTCTTACCCTGATCAAAAGATTTTATGGTGTGAAAGAAATCTTAAAAAGATATTTTAGGGAACTCCAAGAGGTTTTCGTTCTGTTACAAGACTAATTCTGAAGTATATATTCAAAGCATTCAATGTGTGACAACGTGTTGGATAATAGGTCTTTCTAGAGTTCTTTTCAGTGCTGGGAAGGGATATGTACATATCTTACTGTAGTATTTGACAGTATAAAATTAACTTCTTCATAAGCCTCTGAGCCACCAAAATAAGAGGGGAGGTGTTGTGATTTCTTGTCTTACAAACCTATTCCAAGAGAGAAGTGAGAAACAAAGGAAAGAAACCAAAAATGCCTTCAGACCATCCTCCCTCTTCCACCTCCTCCCCTCAAGCAGTGCACAGGGATGGGGGAATGGGAGTTGTGTTCAGTTTGTAGCACTTCGTCTCTGCCGCTCCTTCTCGGTCACCCTCTGCCCCTGCTTCAACGTGGGCTCCCTCCCACAGGATGTCGTCCTTCCCAAAATGATCCTGTGTGGGCTTCCCACAGGCAGCAGCTCTTCAAGAACAGCTCCAGATACGGGTCTGTACCACGAGGTCCATCCATCAGGAGCACACTGATCCAACCTGGGTCCCCCACAGGCAGCAGCTCCTTGCAAGTCACCTGCTTCTGCATGGGCTCCTCTCCACAGGCTACAGGTCTGGCCTAGAATCTGTTCCTGTGGAGGTCCTCCACAGGCCGCATCCTCCATCAGTACAGGTCCATCTGCTCCACCATGGTCTCCTCCAAGGGCTGCAGTGCGTTACCCTGCTCCACTGTGGTACTCCATGGTGTACAACACTCCTTTCTCTCTCCCAATTGCTGTTGCACAGCAGTTTTTTTTTTTTTTCTTTTTTTTCTCCTTTCTTAAATCTGTTCTCACAGAGGTGCAAATAACATCGCTTATTATCTCAGCTCTGGTCAGCAGCAGGGCCCTTATCTAACATGGGTCAGCTTCTGGATTCTTCTCATAGAAGCTACCCTTATGGCCCCCCTGCTACCAAAACCTTGCCATGTAAACCCACTACAGGAATAAATCTTTCCTATCACACAGAGTTTCACATGATTTGTATTACAGATTGGAACATTCATACCATTTAATTTTAATCATCTAATTGTAGTATTCTAAAGTTACCTTTTGTTGGTAATTATTTTTATTATATTAACTACATAGGGAATTAAGAGCTAATTTCAAAATTTCAGTCACACCTCAGTTGCATGTTTGAAGTAATCAAGAGCAGACTGTGAATAACTCCCTCAGTTACCTGTTTCTGCTGCCATTTAAGATATGAGCTATCACAAGATGACATTTGCTGCTCTCCTTGGTGCAACTTTAAGAACAACATAAGTGCTCAAACACTGAGGAATTATTGACCTTCTCTTTCAAGCTGGTGCTTTCAGGAAGACTTTTTAAAGTCTTGGGTCTCTGGGATAATATCAAATTATGATATTTTACTAGTACCGTGGGGAAGATAAAGTATACAGAAAACTAATAAAATTTAGGTATGGATTGTGCTCTTAAATGACTAATCCAAAATAGATGATGATTTTTTTTAATTGAAGAAAAATACACTTTCTTCCATACTTTCTTCCATGTGTGTGACATTGAACAAACCTTTGCATATTGCCCCACATATTGTCCTTGTATATTAACTGGACTATAGTCATAGAATCATAGAATATTCCGTGTTGGAAAGGACCCATAAGGATCATCAAGTCCAACTCCTGCCTCCACACGGGTCTACCCAAAAATTCAGACCATATGACTAAGAGCACAGTTCAAACAGTTCTTAAACTACAACAAGCTTGGTGCAGTGACTACGTCCCTGGGGAGTCTATTCCAGTGCACAACCCTCTCGGTGAAGAACCTCTTCCTCCTCCAAGTTAAGTGTCATCAGCAAATTTGCTCAAAACACCTTCTAGTCCTACATCCAAATAATTTATAAAAACATTGAAGAGGACTGGCCCTAAAATGGAGCCTTAGAGAACCCCACTAGACTGTCCGCCAGCCTGATGCAGACCCATTTACCACAACCTTCTGAGCCCTACCCATCAACCAATTGATCACCCATCATGTGATGTTTTTGTTTAGCTGTATGCTGGAGATTTTGTCCAGTAGGAACATTGTTACGTATTTACTGGACTAACCTTGACCTATCCTTGCATATTAACTGGACTATAGTAATCAACATCTTCCAAACAAGCAAACAAAAAAGCAAACATAAACCTCATATAAACCTCTTCTTTTAGGCACAAATCTGCTTTGTTAATACATTAATCAGAGATGGGGAACATTTCCGGAAATAAAATTTGGTCACTATATTTGACTACATTGTCAGTATACTTGAGGGAGGTCTGGCAATGGAACAGGCTTCCTAGGGAAGTGGTCTCAGCACCAAGATTGATGAAATTCAAGAAGACACTCTTAGAAAAATGTCCTGCCATGTGGAGGCACGATCCTTGCGTGTCCTTTCCAGCTCAGGACATTCTATGATTTTAAGGGAAAAGGGAAAATGAAAGGGGAAGGAAAAAATAAATTAAAAGAAAAAGGAAAAGGAAAAGGAAAAGGAAAAGGAAAAGGAAAAGGAAAAGGAAAAGGAAAAGGAAAAGGAAAAGGAAAAGGAAAAGGAAAAGGAAAAGGAAAAGGAAAAGAAGAAGAAGAAGAAAGAGAAAGAGAAAGAGAAAGAGAAAGAGAAAGAGAAAAAGAAAAAGAAAAAGAAAAAGAAAAAGAAAAAGAAAAAGAAAAAGAAAAAGAAAAAGAAAGAGAAAAAGAAAAAAGAAAGAAAAAGAAAAAGAAAAAGAAAAAGAAAAAAAAAGAAAAAGAAAAAGAAAAAGAAAAAGAAAAAGAAAAAGAAAACAGAAAAAGAAAAAGAAAAAGAAAAAGAAAAAAAAAGAAGAAGAAAAAGAAAAAGAAATGCGATTTTTGGACTGGAGTAATAAACACTCCCCTTGACAGTTCCTGGACTGAGCTCAGGAGCTATTACGGGTCAGGATATTCCTCCAGATTCAGTTTATATATTGCCAAATTGTTTCTGAGGTGAAGACGATTTAATAGTATAGATATCAGAAGTTGATGTCAGTGCAAGAATACAGTTCTGGGCACATTTCAGTTATTGACAGCTGAAGTACTAATTTTGGTAGACTAAATCACCCTCTGGAGATCTTCAAACATCTCTCTTTCTCATAACCTCACTATAGACGTATGCACATGTATATAAGGAATGTTGCTGAAGGATACCCTGAAAACCATGTAGGAAGTTGCACAGTAATCAATAGCTTGTAAGTAGAAAAAAGATGAAGATACCATTTTACATTGGAAAATCAAAGCTGCAGAAGTCAGAAATCATAGAAAGGTTAGTAGTAATCTCCTATAGTTACAGACTTAGAACTATCAGAAATGGATAATCTACATCTGGAAAAGCCAATGGAGATTGAAGCTTGTATTACTGTCATGCAGTGGCTATTCAGAGTGAATTAGGAACACTCGGAATCATTGCAAAATTTGTGTAGACCTCGCTGGTGTATTATGTGTGTGGTTTATGTGGCAAGGAATGGTAGGAGGAAGCTTCAGGGGTGGCTTTAATGAGGAGAGTCCAGAAGCTACCCCATGTTAGATAAGAGCCAATCCTAGTTCTTTTTCCACTGGTCAGAGCTGAGATGGTGAGCGACATTGGTTGTGCCTCTGAGAGAACAGATGAAAGAAAGGGAAAAAACCTGCTGTGCAACAGAAGCTGGGAGAGAGGAGTGAGAGTCCGCCCTACAGACCCCAAGGTCAGTGCAGAAAGAGGACAGGAGGTGCTCCAGGCCCGCAGCAGCAGTTTCCCTGCGGCCTGTGGAGAGGCCCCTGGTGGAGCAGACTGTCCCCCGGCATCCCATGGGTCCCACATGGAGCAGATTTCCACGCTGCAGCCCATGGAGGAGCCCCCAGTGGAGCAGGTGGATGTGGCCTGGAGGAGGCTGTGGCCATGGAGAGCCCTCACAGGAGCAGGCCCCGTGCTGGAGCTGCAGCCCATGGAGAGGAGCCCACGCAGGAGCAGGAAGCCTGGGGGGAGCTGCTGCCCATGGGGGACCTGTTCTGGAGCATCCTGATGGATGGATGCTGTGGTACAGACCCATATCTGGAGCAGTTCTTGAAGAGCTGCTGCCTGTAGGAAGCCCCTGCAGGATCATTTTCGGAAGGACGGCATCCCATGGGAGGGACCCCATGTTGAAGCAGGGGCAGAGAGTGATGACCATGAAGGAGCGGTGGAAACGAAGCGTTAGGGACTGACCACAGCCCCCATTCCCGGTTCCCCTGTGCCACTCAGGGGGGAAACATAGAAGAGGGTGAAACATGACATAAATATATATAGAGAGAAGTAAACAGGAGGGCTAATTCTTCCATTAAGTGCCACAAAGGACACCTGGACTTGCTTCTCTGAGAATCTCTGAAAAGTCTCTGAAAATCAGCATTTCTGTAAGCAATGAAAGAGGAAGTTGAGAGAGGTACTTTTCTGTAACTTTGCAGCAATCTTTGCATTATTAAACACTCTGTCAAAGACACAATAATATCCAAATTCGTTCACAAAGATCCAATTTTTGTGTAGTGGTTAATGTGTAATTTGCATTAATCTAAACTACAACAAAAAATAAATACAAGTTATTACTGAATAATAATGATATGTTTCATACATGGACATACCTTTTAACCAGTACAGTTATTCACTTCTTTCATATTTATGTTTTTTTTTTAATTAAATAACACATGACAAATAATAAAATGGTCTTTTTTTTTTTTTTTTTTTCATTTTTTGGTCTTTTCTTGATCTCATTTATTCCCACTCATTGGAGAAAAAAAATGTATATATACATTCATTTTAAAAAAATATTGATACTTTAAAAAATGCTGAAAAATAACATCAAGATTATTGCTTATAACTATAGCATATTGTGCTTGAACTTTGACATTTGTACAGAAAGACTATTTTGCATACAGCTCACTTAAAGATGCTGTTTGTGGCTGATTTATAAGATTTTGTCTTAAAGAATTAAACTAGGCCAGTGCTACTTATCAAATATCTAATCAAATACAAATATTCTAATTGCTTTTTTGAGTGGATGGAATGATTGCTCACAATAAGATGGCAATTATAATCAAATGCAAGTCTTAACCAAACATGGGAAAGGTCTTGGTAGTTAAGCATCAATTCAAATAGAAATAATAATATATTAAGTACATTATACTTCATGAATGCTTGATTCTCTACCTTAAGAAGACAATAGAAAATTCAAATACACCTAGAGTGTATTTAGGGGATATTAACTTCGAAATTTTTCAACATTCAAGATGACAAATTACTTGTGTAAAGAAGGGACCCCTTTCATATAAATGTATATACATCCTCCCTCCCCCCCCCCCACCCCCCCCAAAATAAAAAAATAGTTCTGTCTCACAATGGGAAAAAAGAATTACTAACTGCTCCACTGTTCCTGCTTAAATATGCCTTGAATTTCCAGATTTTTACTAGATACCTAACCTTTAAACAGTAACAAAATATTTTTATTAAAGATTATGCAAGAAACTCCCAAAGAATAAGAAAATAACAAAATAAGCTAATAAGAAAAACAGAAGCTTACTGGAAGACTAAACAAAAAGCTCTGAGTGACACTGCATGGCGATCTTTCTCTGAAGAATGGTGGCTCAGGTTAAGTTCTTGAGAACTCTTCAGCCTTCTACATTATAACTCAGGTTATATTAAAACATCATTTTCTGTATCTTAATCTACTTCATTTTCTGTATCTTATGTATGTCCAGAATAAAAGGCCAGATTTTTTTTTCCATTAGCAGCCTATAGCAAGATCATCTGACCTACAACCAAAACTGAACTTGTGAATGGGGCATTAATTACATGGTTGCATATTACATGTTATGTTCCCTTTCTGTGAATGCTGTCTCTACCTTTTGTGGAAAAGACCTGTTCTAACCCTCATTGCAGGGTGGGAAGGAAATGAAATGGAAAATAGAAAATTCTGTTTTTCCAGAGAAATGAATAACAAGAAATGAGGATACTGAAGAGTACTGTAATGCAAATAGCTTGTGCTGAAGCTATTATACATGTACCATTTCTTCCTGTTGTATTGAAAAACTGTGAAGAGGACCTGATACTCTGCTTCCTTTAGCTGTTTCAATTGAGCCTCCTGCTGGGAGTTCTAGTAACAGAATCTTAAGCCCATTGGGTACAATAAGACCTTGAACAAAATACTGGTCACCTATGAAGGAGCATCAGAGAATTTCCAGTCATGGAAAAATGCAAATATGGAGTGAATAGGGAAAAAATTAATATAGCAATAAGTCTCCAAGATCTTACAAGGCATTCCTCCTTGCCATGCTGACCCTAAAAGCACTAGTGTATTAGACTTGAAGAATGCAACATAAGGAAAAGATCACATACCTATTAAGTATAAGTTAGATATGTTAAGTACATACCTGTTTTCATTTTTCTCCCTGGTGAAGACAAATTATGGTATTACTAGAAAACTACCTTTGTATTTCCACTCAGGGTGCCAAAGATACTTCCTCATAAAGAATGTATTCTGGGAAGGAATTCTTCTATGTACAAACATATTTGGTAATTAGATTAGTAGGGACAGAAGATGAAATTGGTAAGTGAAAATCCTCTGCAAAATACTGAGAAAATAATAGGCTAACTATATGTAGTGTGAAGAGAATGCAAGGCCAAAAGAAGCCAATAGGAATCAGAGACATGATGTGAGCCAAGTTTGAGTAAAATAAAACAACAAGAGACAAACTGAGGAAATGAGAGAACTCATCTATACATAATTATTTCTTCAATGAGACAAAAATAGATGAACTGTTTTGAGTTCCACCACTTCCTCTTTAATTTCAAAAACATCAGTGGACTAATTTAGCAGAAAGCAAAACAAATTAATATAACTTTCTTCTTATAAACGAGGATGCACTATTTGTATATTCCCTTTTAATTAAATGCAATTCAATTTGAAGAAGGAAAACAAATATTTTGAAAACGCAATCAGACAGAATTCATCAAACCAGTTTTGATAACATTAGATGAACGATATGTTGAAAGAAAATAAATAAATAATAAGTCCTAGAAAGATGGGAAAATGATTGGTACTTCCTTTCTGAAACATATATGTCATCTTTCATAGCAATGACTTCACTCTGAATAGGTATGCCATATTTTGACCCTTCCATTATTTAACATATCTCCTTTTTCCAGACAGTAGTATATTTTCTCAGCCAAAGCTAAGCAAATATTTCATCATTTTTGTGTGATAATGCTCTGAACACAAAGTACTTTGGATGACGAAGTCCTAAAACTCAAGATGGTACTTTGTTTTCATGCAGAGTTCACTGGAAAACCACTTACAATTTTAACTAACTACATGAGTACGTGACAGAAGAATGAATGATATACAACACAGAACCAAAGCTTAAACACATGACTGTCAGAAGCTGCAGTCATGGTCTTTTAAAACACAAAAGGAAAGGGGAGCAGAGCTGTCTCCTTTATTCCATTTATCATTGAGATGCTTTTCTAATTTATCAACATTTTGTTAAGGGTAGCTATTTGTACATACATTTCTATATGTGTTTCCCCCATAACTCTGAATGCATCATACCTTCAGAATCTTTAAGAAGGTTACAGTGCATACAGACTGCACTTTAAATACCTTTAGATAGACAAAGGAATTGGTTGGTAGGATTTTTATATTCAAAAATGTCTTAAATTGCTGTTGTCTTCATGGTTGGAAGAATTCCCTATAGCATGTATTTTACTGAAGAGTTTTTTATTATCATTTTGTGAATAGTTTTAGCTTTCTTTATATAACTTGCAGGGGTCTATCTTTTCCAGGTGATTTGACACAGTTCCCCTTTTTTTTTTTTTTTTTTTTTTTTTTTAAATAAATTCAGTCACATTCAGTCCACTCACATCTTGTAGGTTTTTATTACCCTTTTTTTGAAGACGTTTGAAATATAATGACAAGCAATGTGTCAAAAATCCAGACATATCTTTAGTACATTACAATCTATGTAGAATTTAATTAAATATAAACATAGGACATATTTTGTCTACTTTAATTTGGATGAATTATGACTATAATAAACGAAACAAAACGAAAATGCTGTGTGCCATTACCATTTTAATTACTTCTCCCAGGAGAAAACCAGCACTTTAGTAAGCTGTTTTCACTATGACTTCTCACAAGTGTTTGAACTGGAGCATTTAAGGTGACCCTAACTGTCTCTAAAACTCAAGACTCAAAGAAAATAGGTAATAAGTAAACACGAAGTCTAATTCTCCCATTAAATGCCATAAAAGATACCTAGCTCTTTTATCTGACTACATAGGCAGATTAAATAATTTTCAACAGACTAAAGGTCCAAAATTAAGTCAGTAATACTGAATTCCATCGTGTTTTTTCCTAGGAATTTCATGAATTTTCTAATTATTTTGTTTGGTGTTTGTGTTACAATTAAAATGTATTATGAAATTGCACCTGTCAAATAAGTATGACAAAATATAATTTTGAGGGACCAGAGAAGAATCTTGCTTGCAGTTTGTTTAAAATCTGAAATAACAGAAGTTAATAATCTCTCCCAGATTCTGTAAACAAATCTGAAAATGTGACATCTCTTTAATACAGTTTTTTTAGATCATATTCATAGTTCATAGATAAACAAGCAATGGGTTGAATCCTCAAATAAAACATGACCCTGCAAATCAGATCAAAACTCTGACTGACAGTCAAGATTTAATACTCAGCTGAGAATAATAATGTTTATGATATCTTCATGTGAACTGTCTGTGTTGTAATTTAACAATGTATTTGAAAAAAAAAAAAAAAAAAAACCTGCCCTGCAATATAAATTTCAGTCATCTGGTGAGGTACAATAGTCTAAATAGTCTAATTAAAAATTAATTCTTTTCCAAATAAAATGTCTTTATGGTGACACTTTCACCCCTTTTCAGGTTGAGTATAGTATTTCAGAGAGGATGAGGATAAATTTATAGGATATAAATAAAAGTTCTTAAAAAATCTTAATATTCCTAACAAAATAAAACAAAAGAAAATCAAAAGATAACATTTTTTTACTTTTAAAAATTCTTACAGCTATTTGTAATAGATGCTTGATCTTCTTACTTAAATAATCTATAAGGCTTACAACAGAAGCATTAAAAAGTTGACTTTTCATCCTTCCTCTTAACATGTAGCTAAAAGTATTAGAACACTATCATATCTGAAGGTATAAACTGAAATAATGAAGTTACTGGTTTATCCTGGTTTCAGTTAGGATAGACTAATTTTTCCTCCTAGTAGCTTTTATGGTGGGTGTCATGGTTTAACCCGGCCAGCAGCTAAACACCACACAGCTGTTCGCTCACCCTCCTCCCTCCCTCTCTGAGAGGGGGAGAGAAATGGAAAGTGAAGCCCGTGAGCTGAGATAAAGACAGTTTAATAAGACAGGAAAATAATAATAATAATAATAATAATAATAATAATAATACAATGATGATAATAGAACTACTACTAATAATGTGTACAAACAAGTGATGCACAATGCAATTGCTCACCACCCGCTGACCGATCCCCAGCCTAACCCCGAGCAGTCTGGTGCCCCTCCCCTGGCTAGCCACCCCTATATATTGTTTAGCATGACATCAGATGGTATGGAATACCCCTTTGGCTAGTTTGGGTCACCTGTCATGGGTCTGTCCTCTCCCAGCTCTTACTGCACCCCCAGCCTGCCTGTTGGCAGGACAGAGCAAGAAGCTGAGATGTCCTTGGCTTGGTATAAGCACTGCTCTGCAACAATTAAAACATCGGGGTGTTATCAGCACTCTTCTCATCCTAAGCCAAAACATAGCATTCTACCAGCTACTAGGAAGAAAATTAACTCTGTTCTAACTGAAACCAGGACAGTGGGATTTTAATTTTGGATGAGAATAATATTGATAACACACTGATGTTTTATTTTTTGCTGAGCAGTGCTTATACCAAGTGAAGAACTTTTCAGCCTTTCCTACTTGCTGCTAGCAAAGAGGTCTGAGGGTGCACAGGAAGCTGAGATGACAGCTGATCCAAGCTGCCCAAAGGGATATTCCATGATACTATATGATATCATGCTGAACAATAACAATGGAGGGAGTTAGCTATTTTTTGTTGTTTGTTTTGTTTGTTTGTTTGTTTGTTTGTTTTTCTGGAGAAAAAACATCTGTGTTTAACAGTCCTATAACAGTCCTGCATATATGCATCCCAGCTTCTTCATAGATTCAGTGACAAAGTAGTTCTTTTCTATATACTTAATTATTCTTTTTCCTAGTGACACACAAAGAGGAATAAAGGTGAGTTTTTAAAGTAAAATTTAAAAAATAAAATTAAAAAATCAATGGTTACTTCCATAAAAGTCATGCAGGCAAACAGAAAATTAGAATACTTTGTGAGAGTGACTGTACATCAGATGGCAGAAATCAATAGTTTCTGTAAAGAAAGTATCCTTAGGGATAGAAAGCTTCAAGGTATGAATATAACACTGTCTTCAGTGTCAGGCATCTGCAGAGCTGATAATACAGCTTCTAATCCCTTCCCAAGAGTGGGTAAAAAAAATACACTCTTTCCAAAGTTTTAATGATCCAGGGTGAATATATTACACTATCTTTCCTGCTGAGCTGCTTGAGCCCTTCATTACGTGAGGGACATGTTAAAAGACCAATCAAATAATTCAGAAAACCATGAAGCTTAACCAGCAATATTGGAATTATGTTTACCCTTCCTTCTGAGTCCCTTAACAGCTGCTGACATCTCAAATACTTAGCTCAGATGGTAGCTTCATTTCTTCAGCAGCAAAGGTTATACTGCTGTGGAGGAAGAAAAGGGTTTTATGTACTTCTTTAAAAAATCAGTTTTATGCATTAAGATCACCTTAGAGCACAGAAAAAAAAATATTAAAAATTAAACATAGGGTTTCCTAGTTTCTGGGAATTGTTGCCATTCCCTAGTAGTGTCCTGACTCCATAAATCATTTTCCTTTTCCCATGTTCCAGGTACCATGTAGTGGAAAACTGAATTTTCAGAGTAATAGTTTGCTCTGGCTGACAATATCATACTCTGCTGAAATTGTTTATGAAAGGGCACTAAGTGGAAATGTCTTTAGATACATCTTAACCACCAAACAATTTTGTGGTGATTGTCTTTCAGATTCTTGTCAACTTACATATACTGTGCACATTAGTTTGCTTCTGGAGTCTTTTATTGGAGTGAGCTAACTAACTTTCAATAAAGCGAATCCCAAGAAGGTGACTTTGAGAGCATGTTTCACAATAAAAATAATTCTCTAAAAGCAGTTAAAAACAAGTTCAAGTTTCCACTCTACAGTACTAGCTGCAAATTACTAGAAATAAAGGAAAAACAGTCATTAAGAAAAGAAACAGACAGCAAGACATTAAACACATGCTTTTCTTCTCAGGCAATAGTGTTATACAGAAAGAAAAGAAAGAAGAATTGAAGAAAGGGGAAAAGGGGAGGAAGTGTCATATGTAGGCAGATGAAGAAAGAAAGAAAGAAGGACAAGAAAGTCAAAGAAAAACAGATGGACAGAAATACAGAAGAACAGATGGAGAGGAAGGAAGGTAGGAAGGTAAGACAGGAGGGAAAAAAAGGAGAGACGGAGAAAATTTGATACATTTTTGCAGACATTTTTAGCTGAAGAGATTTAAAGGCCTTAGGGTCCCAGACTTGCCATGAGGGCTTCCAGGGGGCTCAGAACCAAGTGCTCTGTAGTCTGGTGATCTGATCTTCGAGATTAAACCTGAGAAATATGTCTGGAAACCATTCTGCTCTGTCAAACTTTGAGGGTAGGGTGTGCTCTGTGGGTTCCTTGCATTTATCAGTACAGAAGCGGCTATATTACACTGCACAGAGAAAATTATTAGCAACCAAAAACATTTCAAGAGAGTATTTAAAGAAATTAATTCAAGACTTGCCTCAATGGTTTATAGATTTCAGCTTTTTTAAAGTAGTGAAGACAGAGACGATCTTTGAGGGGAATAGGTAATCAGCCCTTCAGATGTATTTATTTCAGCTTGGGAAGACAGAGGAAATCTTCTGTCACCGAGTTTTAAGGAAGCTATAGTCTGAAAAGTCTATTAGATATACAGAGACATTGTCTGTTCAATCTGAGTCTTTCATCATGCCTAAATCAAAAACATTGAAGAAGTTCCTTACATTTCTGAGAGGCTCCCTGTTGATATGAGAATCCCAAGGAGCTGCAGGTGTCAAACAGCATGGTTAAGAGCTCCACAGCATTTTAACTTTCAAGTTTGTTTGTTTTTTGTTTTTTGTTTTTTTCTTCCATCAGTGTGAATCGTTTCATACTATTCATTTCTTACTTGTGCTTAGGGAAAAAAGAATATTTATCACATTGGAAGTAAATATATGCCTGAAGCTATATTATATATATTTATATAATATATATAATACACACATTATATGTATGATATAATGATATATATATGATACATATATATATATGTATATGTGTATACGTATACGTATATATATATACATATACACGTATATATATATACGTATATATATATACGTATATATGTATATATATACGTATATGTATATATACGTATACGTATATATACATATATACGTATATACGTATACGTATATATGTATACATATACGTATATACATATACATATATATATATGTATCATATATATACCATTTAAAAAACAAGAAAGATCTTGGGGTTACACCATAAAGATTAATTGAATTATCTTTAGTGTCATCACGCGGCACTTACAGGGCAACCAGGTGACCAGGCCCAGTCAGCATGGGTTTATGAAAGGCAGGTCCTGCTTGATGAACCTGATCTGCTTCTATGACAAAGTGACGCGCTTGGTGGATGAGGGAAAGACTGTGGATGTGGTCTACCTTGACTTCAGCAAGGCTTTTGACACTGTTTCCCACAGCATTCTCCTCAAGAAACTGGCTGCTCGTGGCTTGGACTGGCATATGCTTCGCTGGGTTAGAAACTGCTGGATAGCCGGGCCCAAAGAGTTGTGAATGGAGTCAAATCCAGTTGGAGGCCGCTCACTAGTGGTGTTCCCCAGGGCTTGTTACTGGGGCCGGTCCTCTTTAATATCTTTATCGATGATCTGGATGAGGGGATCGAGTGTATCCTCAGTAAATTCGCAGATGACACCAAGTTAGATGCGTGTGTCAATCTGCTCGAGGGTAGGAAGGCTCTGCAGGAGGATCTGGATAGGCTGGACCAATGGGCTGAGTTCAGCTGTATGAAGTTCAACAAGGCCAAGTGCCGGGTCCTCCACCTGGGGTGCAATAACCCCAAGCAGAACTACAGGCTAGGAAATGAGTGGCTGGAAAGCTGCCTGGTGGAGAAGGACCTGGGAGTATTGGTGGATAGTCAGCTGAATATGAGCCAGCAGTGTGCTCAGGTGTTCAAGAAGGCTAACAGCATCCTGGCTTGTATAAGAAGCAGTGTGGCCAGCAGGGCTAGGGAAGTGATCATCCCCCTGTACTCAGCTCTGGTGAGGCCGCACCTCGAGCACTGTGTTCAGTTTTGGGCCCCTCGCTACAAGAAGGACATTGAGGTGCTCGAAATAGTTTAGAGGAGAGCGACGAAGCTTGTGAGGGGTCTGGAGAACAAGTCCTATGAGGAGTGGCTGAGGGAGCTGGGTTTGTTCAGCCTGGAGAAAAGGAGGCTTAGGGGCGACCTTATCGCTCTTTATAAATACATTTATGTTACATCTCTGCCCAGAGAAGTGGTGGAGTCACCATCCCTGGAGGTCTTTAAAAGACGTTTAGATGTTGAGCTTAGTGATATGGTTTAGTGGAGGACTTGTTAGTGTTAGGTCAGAGGTTGGACTCCATGATCTTGAGGTCTTTTCCAACATAGACAATTCTGTGTTTCTGTGATTCTGAGATTTCAGATGTATTTCACACTACCCTTTTCAATGTAGTTTGTCTAAACTCACTGCTAAGGTTTGTTTGAGGTATGATTTTTCATCTAGACAGGAAACCAGACTATGTTAAAACACTGCTAACACTGCATTTTCACTTTGTGTTTCTGAGGTACCACTTCCTCTCTTTTCAAAATACATTTGATAATATTGCTAGCACTTTAATTGACTAAGTGACTGCAAGGCATGCTGAATGTTTGTCATCCTTTTAGGCAAAACCTTCAGAAGTTTTCCTGGTCTACACCTCCCGCCGTGGAAGATAATGATATGACTTTGCCAAATAAGGGTGATAATGATGAAACTTAACTTTTTGAAATTCCTTATGTCTGATTATTTAAGGAAATGGAGGAGAAAATCCCTATGGCTATTTAAAATTTTAATATTATATTGTCAGAAGAACTACTGACATAATTAAAACAATAAATGATGTCTAAGTTTAGAATGTAAAAGTTTGCTAAAATTCACATTTTTAAAAAACAAATTGTAATGTCATAGTATAATATAGCAATTTCTGTTCAGTTTTTCATAATACAATGCTGAAATTAGAATGAAATTTTTGTTTTCTGGCATCCTGAGTATTAATCTCTAAAATATATATTTTTTCAAGTAGAAAATATTAAACCCACCAATTAGTCTCAGGATAGTTTGAAACAATATTACTGTATAGTAAACCCTAAAGACTGGAATAGTACAGGAAAAAGTGGAAAAAAATAATAGTCTACTTAAATTAACTGAAACTATGCATGATTTCATAATGTTTAAAGGAAACTGATAGCACTTCCAAAGATTTCTCATTATTTGAACATTTATAAAAAAAAAACATAGCACAACAGTCTGGATGTGTCTATACCATCAGACAACTTGATTCTACAGCCCTCATCTTCTGATCAGCTGCAGTGTAAACTTCTTTTCTCCAAAGCTGTTCTTTGAACTAAAGCAAAAAATTACCTTTAAGACATAACACAGTTACAGTTCTCAGGAAAGTTCACTTCACATGAACTCCCCATATACATCACATAGATGTTAGCCCTGAATCACTCTCTTTACCATACAGATTAGGAAGTCATATACCCTTGAGAACCACTATATGCTCTCAAATGTCACCTTA
The DNA here is from genome assembly GCF_965140915.1 of Aythya marila. Classification (NCBI taxonomy): domain Eukaryota; kingdom Metazoa; phylum Chordata; class Aves; order Anseriformes; family Anatidae; genus Aythya; species Aythya marila. The sequence goes on along the minus strand of NC_139042.1, from coordinate 40,608,392 downwards.
GAACACGGAATATTATTCCAAAAATGTAATTGTTATATAATCTTCATATTTTCCAGGTACTCTGATCTGAAAAAGTCCTACACAAAACTTAGTTGTGCAGAAAGAGAGAATTCTTAAGTCTCAATAAAACCTGAGATAATGTCAAGATGCAGCTATTCTCAGGCATGGAAGCTCACATTACACACAGATTCATCTGATTAGATGATATTTCAAGACAAAATGCATTCTCTCTCTTTTACATTACATAAATTATATAAATCTCTAAAATGCCAATTGAAATACATGTTTATAATACCCCTGTTTCTGTTTGAAGTGAATGAGAGTTTTGGGGTATATGCTTTCAAGACAAAAACTCCTGTCATGTTTTGTATCCTTTACCCTAAGACTTTGCTTTCTGATTTCTTTGGAACTTAATGTCACTGGTGAGAGAGAAAAGCAGTGTATCAGCAAATTATATATATATATGTAGCTGAGCACCAGCACAACTGCTCACTCATTTCCTCCTTAAAGGGAAAGGGGGAAAAAAATACAAAAGTGTTCAAGGGTTGAGATAAAGACAGGGAGATCAATCAACTGCTATCATCACAAACAAAACAGATTCAGCAAGAACTATTTTTTTTTTTTTAATTTTTTATTTTTATTTTGCCTGATTACTAAAAAGCTAAAGTAATTAGAAACTGAAAGCAAACTAAAACCACCTTCCCCCTCATCGACCCTCTAACACCTCCTCCCCCCGCGTGGTGCATAGGGGAACAGGGAATGGGGGCTGCAGTCAGTTCCTAATGCTTTGTGTCTGCCACTTCTTCATGGTCACTCTTTGCCCCTACTCCACGTGGGGTCCCTCCCACGGGATGCTGTCCTTCCTGAACTGAGCATTGCAGGGGCTTCCTAGAGGCAGCAGCTTGTCAAGAACTGCTCCAGCATGGGTTCCCCATGGGTGGCAGCTCCCTGCAGGCCCCCTGCTCCTCTCCTGAGTGGGCTGCACGGGCTGCAGCTCTGGCCCGGGGCCTGCACCATGGGGGGCTCTCCATGGGCCACAGTGTAGAGATCTGCTCTGCTCTAGGACTGTTGTGGTTTAACCTGGCCAGCAGCTGTTTGCTCATCCTCCCTCCTCCATCTCTGGAGTGGGGGGGAGAATCAGAAAAAAATGAAGATTGTGGGTTGAGATAAAAACAGTTTATTAGGATGGAAAGGAAAGGAAAATAAAAATAATAATGATAATAGTACTACTACTAATAATGTGTACAAAACAAGTGATGCACAATGCAATTGCTCACCACCTGCTGACCAATGCCCAGCCTATCCCTGAGCATCTAACCCCCCCTCCCCGGCCAGCCACCAGAGATAATCTGACATTTGCGAAGTGCAACATTGCTCACTGCAATGTGGATGAGTCCTAAAAGGACATAAAAATGACAGCATAATCTGAGAGACTTCAGAAACGGATCAGTTATGTGCAAGTAAAAAATATACACACCATATGATCACTGGAATTTCAGTGATCATATTCAGATTTGCAACCTGAGTAGTTACCTCCCTTTGGTATCCCGTAAGTTAACAATCTATATGTATACTGAGTTGTCTTCTACCACAGTATGCTGCATTCTCAAACTATCCATCAACAGATATATAATTTTCTATATCAGAAATGATTCAGCACTTTTCAGCTCATCATCGTTACCAAAATGATTTATAGAAAAATACTTAAAATAAGATGAAGACATTAAATCTATGTCTTCAAACAGATTGGATTCCCTTTAGAGTTTAAGTATTTAGCAGTTCTAGTATTTGACCTAAAATTTAACCTGCTCATCTGTAGACCCTAAGTATATAGTGGTCTTTCTGCTAGAATTAATGTTGAAGTATGCCTTTAAATTACAATGTTGAACACTGATCCATACAGAATTCCTGGAAGTGAATGTACCTGAAACCTCTGAGAGTAGCCCAGACAACAGGTTTTCTCTTGTGTGGAGGACTGTAAAATGCTAGATAAATTAATTTTCATTGTCAATCAGAACAAACCTCCCAGACAGAGATTTCATATGAATATTAGATATTATTCTTACTTCTGTTCTACTTACAGTCTTTTCTGCAGATCAGTGCCCCTAATGAACTACATCCAGTGGAATTTCAGAGTGATGAAAAATTATATTCATACTAATAAACTACAAAGTGTCAGGGAAAAGATTTGACAAAGGACCTAAAGCCATCTATACTAATTATCTCCAGCACTGTGAGGCTTCAGATCAGTTTAAGGGACTATGCAGGACTGGCACTACTACCAAGAGGTAATAGGAGAAAAGTCTAAGTGTGGATAAGAGAGTTTAAATGTATAGGTTTGAGACACCCAGTGCGACTTGCCTTCAACCTGGAGAATAAGCCATGGAACATTTTATTTATTGAATTGATGTGTCTTGGGATTCTAGGTATCTAAGAAAGTGTAGGTCATCTTAATATGCAGTCACATTATAAAACCAAGGATGGTTCAGCAAGGTCAGCGAAGTTCAGTGAAAAAGGAGGAGGAGGGTGTGCTCTGGACACTTGGAACAGAAGTTCTCCTTCAGCCCATCGAGGGGTCCGTAGTGGAGCAGGCTGTCCCTCTGCAGCACATGGGTCCTACATGGAGCAGATCGCCATGCTGCAGCCCCTGGTGGAGCAGGTGGATGTGGCCTGGAGGAGGCTGTGGCCCATGGAGAGCCCCCGGTGGAGCAGGCCCCTGACTGGAGCTGCAGCCCATGGAGAGGAGCCCATGCAGGAGCAGGGAGTCTGCGGGGAAAGCTTCAGCCTGTGGAAGATCCATGCTGGAGCAGTTTGCTCCTGAATGATGGACCCCATGGTACAGACCCATATTTTGGAACAGTTGTTGAAGAGCTGCTGCCTGTGGGAAGCCCCCACAGAATCACTTCGGGAAGGATGGCATCCCATGGGAGGGACCCCATGTGGCGCAGGGGCAGAGAGTGACCAGGAAGGAAAAGCAGAAATGAAGTATTATAGGCTGACTCAAACACCCATTCCCATGCACTACTCTAGAGGAGGAAGTAGAAGAGGGTGGATGAAGGGGAAGGTGTTTTTAGTTTGCTTTTAGTTCTCACTGCTCTAGTCTGTTATTATTAGGCAATAAATTACATTAATTTCCCTTATGCTGAATCTGTTTTGCCAATGACAGTAATTGGTGGATTATTTCCCTGTCCTTGTCTCATCCCATGAGCTTTTTTCCATTGTATTTTCTCCCCTTGTCCTTTTAAGGAGCTGGAGTGAGAGAACAACACTGTGGTGCTTAGCTACCTACTGGTATGAAACCACCACAGCAGCAGGGTCCAAGTGAGTCCCAGTTTGGTCCTTTGCATAAGGAAGAAGTAAGGTGAAGAACTTTTTCTCAAGTTGAACATTTTATGATTTCTATTATCTTCAGAGGTAAGTCATGTTCAGATTTGTTGAATGATGATGTGGGACATATATGGCCCTATGGTACTGTAAGGTTGGGATACATCTGCTTTAACATAGGTCAACGTTAGGGATTGGATGTAGCTTCAGATTTCAGAAACTTAAATGTCATTGTCTACTTACAGAATTCTACTTTTAAGTTTAAATTAATGCCCCCTGGACCTCTTCACTGTTGATTAGTGGCTCATTCAGTTGCCCACACTCTGGTATTTAGTGCTATTTGAGATACCTTTGGGTATGCTGCCTGGTCTTCAATTGCCACTTGAGAAGAATACGAATTAAAAAAAAACTCCTATAAGTCCTGCATTACAGGTGGTTATGGATATCTCAGATACCCTAGGGCATCTTAAATGTCAATACACCTCTATATGAAGACAGGCAGAATGAATATTAAAGTTTTCATTGACCATACTCAGAGATGTAGTCTTACATCTGACAGCTAATTTATGAGCTGAATCCCACCCTAGCTGCCTAACACAGAAAACGTAAAGTCATTTTATACTAAATGGAACAAAAACCTCTGGAGGGCAGTTAATCTCATTCTAAGGCATCATAGAAAAAATAATCATCTGGAGTTTCTATTTCTTGATTTTAAAGGTTATTAGATCAAACTTAGTTATGCAAGTTTGAGACATCTAAAGCTAGGGTATATAAATCTATCTTCCGCACAGAGGTAAGTTTCCCTCTGTATGAACTGTATCAGTTAATTCCACTTTCCTGCTTATTCTTACTCCCCTCTTTGTAGCCTCACTTTGTTGCCTGAAAAGACTTGTGGAGCAAATTCTCTTCAGACACCCTTTGGGGATAATGAAGGAGAAAATAATTTGGAACAATTAGCATGGATTTACCAACAAAAAATCTGACCAACCTGATTGCTTTTTATGACAAAGCAACTGGATTTGTGGATGAGAAGGGAGGAATAGATGCCATTGGAAAAGAAAGGCTTTTAACAGTTTCAAACAGTGTTTTGGTATTTAGGATGTTACAGTCTGGATGGATTGACAAACGGATGTATAAAAACTTGTCTGAAAAATTATACTGAAAGGGTAACAGCAATGGGTTGTATCCCTCCTGGAGGCCAGTAACTACAAGAATACAGCAGAGGTCCTGATATGGTCCTGGTCCAGTGACCTGGAAGAGATGCTTGATGGCAGGGCAGCCACTCAGGACAGACAGAAGGTGGGAACAGATCAATGAACTTCATGAAACTCAACAAGAACATAAGCAAATTAGTGCCCCTGGGAAGGTACAGGTTGGGGAAAGACTGTCTGGGGAGCAACTCTGTGGAAGAGGCACTGGGGACCAATGCAAAAGAACATTAGCCAGCTGTGTGACCTGGCAGCAGATGGCTAACAATAACTGGATCTGTATTAAGAGGAGCACAAGCCGTAGATGAAAGGAATTATTCCTCCTTACTCAGCACTCATTCAACCTGATATTGTAACTAGTTCAGGGTTCCACACTACAAGGAAGACATTGATAAAACAATGATAAACTGGAGAAAATTCTGCAGAATGGGACCAGGATGGTCAGCATTGGAGCACTTGCTCTGTAAGGAGAAGCTGTGAGAGTGGGGCTTGTTCACCTGGAGAAGAGACCGCTGTGGAGTTACCTAACAGTAGTACCTGGTGCCTACAAGTAGCCACTTGCTACTATCTAGCAAGACTTTTGATAGCTGTGTATGGCAAGAAGGTCATCTACTTAAATATGAGAGGTTCATGCTTGTTATAAGGAGAATCTTTTTCCCCATGAGGACAGCCAGGCAGTGGAACAAGTTGCCCAAAGAGACTGTGCAGTACCGTCTTTGAAGATTTCTGGATCTGACTGGATAAAGCTCTGAGCAGCCTGGTCTGATCTGGTCTCAAAATGGACTGATTTTTATAGTCTAAGGAGTTCAACAATATTCCTTAGATCCTCAAGTAGATTAGATGAATCACTTACCCAAATGATTCCTTCCGCTCAGTAACTCTAAAGAAAGCCCAGAATAACTGGTTTAAATGCCTAATATGCACTAAAAAAAAAAGTTAGGAGAGAATAATTCCTGTCCAGAATGATCTAATTTTCAGAGAGGTTGTGGATGCCCCATCTCTGGAGACATTCAAGGCCAGACTGGATGGGGCTCTGGGCAGCCTGCTCTAGTGGTTGACAACTCTGCCCAGAGCAGGGGGGTTAAAACTAGGTGATCTTTAAGGTCCTTTTCAACACAGGACTATGATCCTATGATTCTATGAAATTACCTATAAAATCGAAGGGCTAAAAAAAACGGACTAAGTGTTTGGCTGGAGTAAGTAAAAACTGATCTATTGCTCTCCATATATTGAAAGTTCAGTTTCTGAAGGACTGTCCTTTTGATGTTTTACTCAAGACTGAATCTTTCATCAAATTAATATTAGTAGTCTGATAATAAAGACTTTGTAAGAGAACAAAAAGATTTTTGTCATGAAAGTTTTGCTTATATGACTTAGAATTATTCCCAATTATATAAATAGTTAATGTATGTTTTGCAGTTTAGTAAAGTGTATAAAAGGACAAACAAAAAGAAAGGTCTTGCTTCTGTAATTCTCATTTTACTTTAGTTACATGTATGATCGTCAAACAGCATAATTAGCAGTGGCTGCTACCGACTACATGGATGATGCAGCATTGTAAATTCTTGTTTGCTGAGTGTCTCAGAATGAATAGACTGAAAAAAAAAAGAAAGCAAAACCACCAACAACAAAAATCATTTCCAGTGATGTCCAAACACATAAATGAAAGAATGTGATTCCATGAGTAAACTCCTGACAAAAATGATTGGCATCTTCATGGTGAAAAAAACACTCACTGAAAGGAAGATTCCATCGTAGAAAAGAGGAATAACATAATTTAAGTAAGAGAATCACATAATTTAACTAGGGGAAAAGATGTATTATGACATATGGTTAATAATTATGGTGATTCATAATTGCTCCTTGTCATGTTTTTATTGTAGCATCTTCCTGTAATCGTGTATATCATTTCCTATTCTATATCAAAACCATATCATTTTTCCACATACTGTCTCAAGAGTCACTATAATAATTCAACCCAAACCTTCATTCCCTCTCATTACACAGATCCATCTAATTGTACAGTTTTTGAAATAGTGGATTCCCACCTTTCAACAGGGTGCTTATTTCAAAATTGTATCAACACAAAAGTTTAGTAGAAACCCAAGCTGAATTCTTTGTTAGCTCCAAATAAAGAGCTAAAAATAATAGTGCAAAATCTGTCCAAAAAATTACAGGCAGCTCCAAGATTTTGTCCCGTAGCTGTTCTCACTGTGTACTTCTAATGTATGCCCTATCTACTGTCCTGAAGTATTTAAAGCGTAGGAAGCAAACAGGTTGAAATCATCCCTTCTAGAGATGCTTAACTAGAAAGATCCTTTAGCAATATTTCAAATTTTGTTTCAGAAAAGCTGTGAAGTGTGAAGAGGACTATTTGGAAGCATTTGAGTAATATTGAGTAATATTGAGTCATATTATGAATGGAAATTTGGAAAGCAAAAATATTAATTTAAAAGAATCTTAAAAAACAGTAATAATAAAAGTGTCAGCCCTCAAAAATATAAAAAGATTTAAATTTGGTTCACTTATATCCTTTTTTTTTTTCTGTTTTATTTTTGGAAAAAAAACAACCTTGTCAGCTGTGCTCAATAACTTAAGTAAGAATTCATGAGGATGGAAGATAAAGAGAGGGATCTCACCACAATTGCATATCTCTCTAGTTCTTCCCCATTTCAATCCATTAAGTTTTTGAACTACACAAACTTCATTATACAAATGTTAGTGAAGGTTAAAATCTGCATGAAGTAGATTGGGGAATACTTAGCATGAAATATTAGCACATCTGGCACCAATTAATATCCTTCATTTAGATGTGTAAGTCAGGGATCTTCTGTTACTCTTTTGATAAAGATTTGGTGGAAAATAGGAGAAAAGTATTGTATAGATTTATTATTTATTATTTACAGTATTGTATAGATTTAATTCTATAGATTGTATAAAATGATTGTATAAAGGAGAAAAGTGAATGTATAATGAGTTGTAGTTATTAATTCCAGAAGTATTGGGCATTTAAAAAAGTCTATCAAAGGCTATATCTGTGTGTTTCTGCTGTTAGATCTGTGAGATCCTTCAATCTTCATGTAATTTCTAATGTGGACCTAGTGAGTTTGTTTGGGAATAAAATAGAAAAATAAATAAAGGAAGAAATAAAATCCCAACATAATGCTAGGAGGGAGGACATACAGTAGGAAATGAGAACTGAAAGTGTTTCAAAATCTGGGGGAGAGTGAAAGATTATACTATAGTTGGCTTAACCCAAGAAAATATTGCCTTCTTTTGGATAATTGCAGGATCAAATGGAAGTTGGAATTGCTGCTTTATAGCATATTGCTGTTATCCAAAGAATTATCTCCTAGAGAAAGAGTTTGAGTAGAAAGCAAGATTACGTTGATAGAAGTGAAACACTGCACAAAGCTATTTTTCTCCATGTATAGAATAGTTATGATACTGTTTTATGATGGAGTCTGACTGTGTTCTGCCTACAAGGTTTGTTTGAATGATATCAATAAATGGATGAATGGGAGTTTTGTCACTATTCAGTAAAGGATTTTTGGCCTCAAGCTGCACCATGACCATGGCACTTAAAATGTCAGCTTTATATTTTTTATATTTCTAATATATATTTCTAAATATATTTCTATTTTCCTATCTGTAAAATAGGGATAATGGAACTGACCTTGTTTGGTGCCTGCTTTGAGACATCTTGATAAAAGTATGCACTTATGTTAGAGACTTACTTACCAGAATTATATATTTAAAAAAAAAAATATATCTTTTTATCTTTTAATATATATATTATATGTATTTTATATATATATTTCATACTTTCAATATAAACATCATAAGTATATTGACTATTTTCCCGTTATGTGCTTCAGTATTGTGTCATGTTCTGACATTCACATTCAAAGAACATACCTATTACTAAACTGATTGATAGCAGCTCACCCCTTAAAAATATAAGGCAGTTCTGTGGACTGAAAAAGACTTCCTATAGAAAAATGCTTGTTGATAGAGGATTCATTCACACTCAAGAAACTGAATGTATTACAAAAAATAGTCACCGGTTTTGGGTCAGATTCTTAGGTGACAACAACAGAATTAAATGAAATTGAGTTTGATCCATTATATGTAACATAGACTTAGGAAAATCTGAAAATATTTATTATTTCCCATGAATTTAGAAGTCCTGTCTGTATAAAGTTTTCTATTTCAGTGCTGCATTGTGAACACAAGGATTTAAGGCTCAGTGAGGCATCAGCAAAAATAAGACAAGAGTCTTTTCACTGCTGACCAATGACTAGAAGGAATAAAAGAACATTTACAAAAAATTATCTGTAATTTCTAGTGGAAAGAACAAAGCGTGACTGCTGCAAGAACATTTTTACTTGCTATAAGTAGCAGTTTGAGAACATTAAGTGAATTTCTGAATTTCTTTTTTACATTAAAGAGAACTATATTTTGAAATAGAGAGCTAAATAAGCTGTTGCCTAGAATTTGTGTTTATATTCTTTTTTTTTTTTTTTTTTTTTTTTCTAACTAAATCAATAGTCTAATATTTTTAACGTCCTGAATATCCAGCATTTCTACTGCCATCAGCCTATAGACATATACAGGTGTAATTTTCTTTAGGTTTGGTGGTGTATTTTTTGTTTGTTTCATTGGTTCGAGTTTTTTTCTGGTACTGTAATAGCATTTTCAGGCTTTTTGTGCCAACCATTTTATAATGAACAACGAAAGCCCAGGTATTCAGAAGTAATAGTCAATCTGGCGATATCAGTGGAAGCACATTTTTAGTGATATAATACTGATGATGATCGTCAGAGTTCTTATTACAAGATGTTCTCTGATAGGTAGGTGAACATTTCAAAACAGAAAAATGTTCTTATGTAAAACTATGGAGTTCAAACCACTAGATTTAGGGAACAGGAGTCAATGAGCAACATTACCACTTCCTCGTTTCCACGAGTCTCCTAGGACATCTACTGCATAGGAACTTAGAGACTGTTACAACTCCAGAGAAAGCCCTTACAAAGTCCATGAAAAAAGTGTTACTGTCTTGACCTGTGCTCTACTCCTGTATTTGCATATACTTATGCAAACGTCTCCTTAAATTTCTTATAGGACTAATGCTTACTAAGCCTCCTACACACTCCAGTCATTGTATAAGTAAAAACCCGAGGCCTCAGTTTTCCTACTTTCCTAACATTCCTTTTCCAATCTTTCATCAAAATATCATATCACCTAAGGAAAGAGTAACCCACTTCAGCAGTCAGAAAGTTTCGCTTTACACTAAATGACTTCAAAATGACCAAATCATGCACCAATAATAAGTGCCTCATAATCTTCCTACAGAATGCAGACACATTTTGTTTTCCTTATGTTATAGAAAAGAGAAAAAAAAAGAGTTAACGTTATAGTGTCCTAGAATCCTTCAGATTACAATAAAATATAACAGGGTAAGCCCATTCTCATTGATTTAGCAATCATATCTTTCATAATGAATGAATTAAATAGTAAGGTTTTGTTTAGATTGCCTTTTTTATTGGGTCTCATTCATTTCACAGAAGTGCTAAGAAATGCACATACTTATTTTTAATGACTGGGTAAACATACCTAGGTACAAGGTATCATTGAAAAGAAAAATATTCCTGGGTCTTAGACTGTACTTAACAGTTTAGGTGTGTTTGCAAATATAAAATTCTGTAATGTGTGTATGTATGTATGTATGCATTTATTTATTTATTGGCAGAAAATAAATATACTGTAGGTGAGATCATATTTAAATTAAATTATTAAGAGGAAAATAAAAGCCTTGTTATGTGTTAAAACTCTCTTGGAAACTGTAAAGGCAAACTTGACTGAAGTAAAAAATAGGCAGATTTTGAAGAGGGATTTCAAACATAAACTGTTATATCTCCAGGGTAAAACAAAGAAGCAGATTATGAATTGTTTATGCAGGTAAGCAGAGACAGTAAAATGGCTGTAACACTAATCATATGGGATTTCAGTTATCCTGATGCTGAAAACAATAGGAACTAGAAAACAAAGCAAAGCAAAACAACAAATAAACAAACAACATAAACAGAAAATGTGAACATCCAAGACTGCTTCTTTTGACTGCTGAAAAATCAACAAACTGGCTTTAGCTGGAATCCTGAGAAGCAGAATAACATGATAGATGAGATAAAATTGTTGTCATCTTATGCTGCACCAGTGGGGATCCATCCCTGCGGGGAAGAAGGTTCTGTTTTTGTAAGGGCACCATTCTAATACCTCTAATTTTTGCCTAAGGCATGCAAACAGAAGCTGTTAGACTGACTCAATACCTCCCTGGAGTACAGCACACTCCCTTCTCAGCCAATATAAAACATTTTCACTGCTACACTGAACAGTTTTTTTGTCTCTGTGGAGAAAATCTGTAGGGGGCATCACCATAATTGTTCACAGCCTCTATGGAGATTGCTTGGTGTCCTCAGGGATCACTATAATATGACCGTATGTCCCTTCTATGAATCACACAAATTAAATCATTATTATAAAAATAATATGTAAAATGCATTTTTCAAGTATTTCTTCAAAGAATAATTAAAGTTTATCTTACATCTGAGTTAAGCTTTATTTATGACAGCCTCCTTCAGTCTTTAGGTCATACAAGACATTGATAAATATTATGGGTAAAATAAGGGTATTCATGTAAGAATGACAAAAATCAATACTTCTGTAAAAGAAATAAAAATCAACCCAAAAGTAATAAGATGGTATACACACCACTGTCTTCAAAGCCATGGTAAATAATGCATATTATCTTCTCTGTACACATTCATTTGTACACGATGTATTGCAAGATATATTGATTCAGCCGTTCTATGATTTTCAGAACAAAATGTCTTTGTTCACTTAAATACCCATACAGTCATTTTCATTTAAATCTTATTCAAACTTTTTTTTTTTTTTTTAATAAACATTTCTTGTTACATTTGGTGAAAATGTTTAAGGTAAGTAGTAACTTTTTTTTTTTTTTTTTTTTTTAAATAATATTTCCATGTATATGCTCATAAACTCTACAAACAAGATGCATCCTGAAACTACTTTCTGACTGAAGTCAAACTTCAGTTCCTTCTAACTGAAGTCATAGTTAAAAACCACTGGACTCATGTAGCCTATTTGATACTATGTCAAGAAATACCATAGAAACAGAGCTGTCAGCTGTATAATGAAATAGAATCAAATATCTATGTTTCAAAAGCTAAACTGTCACTGAGAAGGGTTTCATTGATACTGATTTTTTATGTGGAGATACCTCATACAAAGAACTACAGAAAATCACTGAAGCATTTTAGTCCAGATTTCAACTGCCTTACAGAAGAGAAATATCTGACTGTGATAGGCAGGAGGCTTATTTGGATATTTTTATAAACTAGCTTTTTTTTTAGTTTTGTTTTTAATAAACTGGGTTTAAAGGGTTCGATTTTCTGCCTTATGTTTTTCAATTAGAGCAAATAAACAAAAAAAAATTATTTTTAATGTTACTGATCAGGCTTAAAAGGCAAGGGACACTGATATCTTTGCTTCTGAAAAATAGCATGTAAATATACATTATTTCTTCATGAACACTTAAAAAAGTCTTATTGAGTCTTATCTTACTGAGTCTCAGTCTTATCTACCTAAAGGCAGATACAGAAGTCTTGATTAGGACTGGTGTCCCTTGCAATAAACAAACACGATGCCATATACAGTTCCTATACTGAAAAAAAACAGACTTTATTATCATGAAAAGTAGCCATTAAAAGCATTGCTAGCTTTAAGGTTAACAAGTGGTCTACATACTATGAACTAGACTCATACAACATTTTGGTGCAGTTAGTGCTTGGAATAGAATATTAAGGCCTACTTCATCAGATTAGTTACCCTCCTTTTTAGCAATTTGAAGATATTTAAATCATTTCTTGCTTTAGATGTAACACTAGAAAACCATACTTCTCAAATAATTTGAACTGAAAAACAAGCAAAAGCTTAAGTATCAAAATTTCCATGAACATGAAATAGTCATTAATCTAGCAAAATAACCCTGATTGTGACTTCATATCATTGTAGAAGTGACAGGTAAATTAGACTATATGAGTACAACTCCTTTGTCTATAGATAAGTGGTCAGTGCCAATTAGTAAAACGTCTGGTACTTGGCCAGGCCTACATGACTCTTCCAAAGGGCACAAATACACACAGGTCTTCTGTATGTCCTGTATTGCATTTACCAGTCCTACAGTAATTTGGTGTGGCTAAAATGGTTGCTCAAACAGAGTCACTTTATGCTAACTTTGGTTGAAGAGGATCAGGTGAGGGAATACTTAAGCAACTGGACATTCATAAGTCCATAGGCTCTGATGGGATGCTGAGGGAGCTGGCAGATGTGACTGTGAGGTAACTTTTGATAATCTTCGTTCAGTCACAGCAACTGGGAAAAGTGCTTGAAGACTGAAGGAAAGCAAATGTCATGCTAGTCTTCAAAAAGGTCAGGAAGCAGGACCCAGCATACAACATGCTGGTAAGTCTCACCTCAATCCCTGGGAAAGTGATGGAACAGCTAAACCTAGAAACCATTTCCAGGCACATGAAGAAGAAGATCATTAGGAGTACTCAGTATGGATTCACCAAGTCATGCCTGACCAACCTGTTTAGTTTCTATAATGAAATCATGAGCCTGATGGACGAGCAGGGAGCAGTAGGTATTGTCTTCCTGGACTTTTGTGAGGCATTTGATGCTGTCCCCTGTTAAGATCGTTACAGAGAAGATGTTGAAGTATGGGCTGGATGAGCAGATGGTGGGGTAGATTAAAAACTGGCTGAATGGATGAACCCTGAGGGTAGTGGTCAGTGGTGCAAAGTTTGTTGGAGGCCAGTAACAAGAGGAGTACTCCAGGTGTCAATACTGGGTCCAGTCCTGTTTAACATCTTCATTAGTGATATGGACAATGGGGTAGAGCACACCCTCAGTTAAGTTCGCAAAATGACCCAAAACTGGTATGAGCGCCTGATTCACTGGAGGACTACACAGCTATCCAGGGACCTTGACAGACTGTAGAAATGGGCTGATAGGAATCTCATGAAGTTCAACAAGGAGAAGTGCCAAGTCCTACACCTGGAGAGGAACTCAGGAACTCCAGAGGAACCTCAGGCACTAGTACACACTGGGGCCTCCCAGCTGACAAGCAGCTCTGCAGAAAAGGACATAGGAGTCCTGGTGGCAGAAAACAATCTAGGAATCATGGTGGACACCAAGTTAAACATGAGACAGCCATGTGCCCCTGCCAATAAGAAGGTTAACAGTATTCTTGGCTGCATTAGCGAAAGTAGCACGTCAATGGAGGTGATCCTTGCCTTCTACTCAGTGTTGGTGAGGCCACACCTGGAGTACTGCATCCAGTTCTGGAGCCCTGAGTACATGAGAGAGACCTAGATATACTGGAAAGAGTCCAATGGAAGGCAACAAAATGATTAAGGATTTGGAGCGCCTCTCCTATGATGAGAGGCTGAGAAAGTTGGGACTGTTCAGCCCGGAGGAGAGAAGGCTTAGAAGGGATCTTACCAATGTTTAGAAATACCTGAATTTAAAGTGCAAAGAAGATGAAGACAGGTGTTTTCGGTGGTGCCCTGTGTCAGGACCATTGGCAAAGGGCACAGAATGAAACACAGGACAGTTGTTCCATATGAACAGGAAACACTTTTACTGTGCACTGGAACAGTGTGCACAGAGAGGTAATGTAATCTCCCTCCTTTGAGATCTTCAAAATCCATTTGGACATAGTCCTGGGCAACCTTCTCTAGGTGACCCAGCTTGAGCAGGGTGGTTGGATCAGATGACCTCCAGAGGACCAACCTTAACCATGTTGTGTAATTCCGTGTGTGAAACAAATTGTATGCTAGGGATCCAGGTTGAATAAAACTCCATATACAGACACTTAAATTGAGGCACTAACAATGCTAGTGAAGTCTATTATGCTAATTCTTTGGTCAGCAGATTGGAGCCTGATGACATTTTAAGTGCCTTAAGGTATCCTGCTTCTATGATAGCTGGAATATTACTGAAATGAAACCAGAGGGGACAACTGGAGGTCATTTGGCCCATAACCTGTTTGACCAACTTTGAAACTCAATACTAACTTTGGAGTTTGATGAGGTTTCTCATGGTCTGGTTGAGTTCTGAATATCTCTGAAGACAGAGATTCCACATACTTTTGGGCAACCCTACATCTGATTATCTTTTTTTTTCTCTGTAATATCAAATAAGAATTTTCCTCATTGCATCTTATATCCTGTACCTGCATCCTATGTCTTTCCATATCTTAGAACAGTTTGGCTGCTTCTACGGTACAACTTACCAGCTATTTGGAGTCAGCAGTAAAAATACCCCTTAGGATTCTTTCATTAAGACTGAGGAACTCTAGACCTCTTTGCCTTTCCTCTTCTCTCACATTTGAGAATCTGAATTGCATGAGTTTCTACAGTACCTATCTTTTCTGTCTTACATTTTCTGCTTTCTCAGACGAAAACTCAGAGCAGTTATAATTAGTTAGTAGCTAAATATAATGCTAGATATAGAACAATTCAGAATCAAAATCCACTTTTAAAATCTGTTATTTAAAAAGGATAATGATTTTCTTGCACTTATTTGCACTTTTTTTTGGCAATGCCATCAATGATATGCAACTTTGCACTTCTATATCATGTAACAAATATCAGATTTGAATCAGAAACAACTTCAGCTCAATTTACATGATTCTGCAAGCATGCACTGACATCTGGTGGATGTTTAACTTAACAGTCAGAGAAAATATCACTACATATTTATGTCCTGTTCATTCAAAGAAAGTACTTACAGTGGCTTTCTTAGCTTTAGTTCTGACCCCTCCTTCCAAGAACACCTATGGGAAAAAATAAAACCTGAGTAAATATTTCATTGACAATGTTTCTATACCAACTGATTTCTGACCAAAGTCTAACCAGTCTAATTTCCATATTAGAAGATGACAGGCGGGATATAACAGCAGTGTTCTTTCTATGAACAGAAGAGACATTAGATGGCTGGGTAGTTCGAAAGTTTTGTGGTATCTAAACGCAATGAAAAAAAGAAACAAAAAATATGTTCTGAATATTTGATGGAAAGAAAACAAAACAACAACTGATAGAGGAAGGATGGTTACAAAATTGGAGGATGAACATTTTTATTTCAATATGTATGTCTTGACTGGATTTGATTTCTGGTGGTGTTTTGTCTTTCAGGATTTTAATTACTAACACCGTGTTCATGGAAAACTTTTCTTTTACCAATGTAATAGAAAAGATTCTTAGTAACTTTTAGTAGCTTTTTTTTTTTTTTTTTTTTTCCTGACTTTTCATTTCATTTTCAAACACATAAATATCTTAAACAGGGCTACCAACAATCTGTATGTTTATTTCTGCATTTTTATTTGTTGTTTTATATGCTCAGATTATAAATGGAAATACTTAGAAGATGTAGGTCCTCTGCTGAACAGAGCTAGCAAGATAGCTGCAAATGACACAGAAAAAGCTGAGGTATTCAGTGTCTTCTATGCTTCTGTCTTCAGTTATAAAGTCTCTCCCCCAGTATCCATCCAAGCAACAAATGTAAGCATTTAAATGTAAACATTTAGAAAAGTAGTAAGAAATGACAAAACAGAATAACTACGAGGATGAAAAAAAAATAGTGAATGAGTAATTGTTTATTTGACAGTGTCCAACAAAGTCCTTGTTGACAAGATAGTAAAATAGGAATGGAGTGATGGACTGTAATATGAGTGGAGAACTGGATGAACTTACCAAGCTTAAACCAAACTCAAAGGGAGGTTAACAATTTAAATTTGAACTGACAGCTGGTCAAGATTGGAGTTTATTAGGAATTGATACTGATTCAATACATCTGCATGCAAGACTGAGTGGCAACAAGACTGAATGAAATTGAGATTTAACAAGTGTATGGATATTATTAAACTGAGAAGAATGGAAGACAGGCCAGAAGGAAGAACCACTATGAGAAAGATCTCAACAGACTGTTAGATTGAGTCAACAAGGGCTGCATGAGTTTTGAAAAATATAAATGTGATGTCCTTCACCTAGGACAGAGTAATACCAAACAGCAGTATGAGCTGCCGTTTAATTAGTTGAGGTGCTGCTCTTCCAAAAAAGACCTTAAGGTACTGGTGGAGAGCAAAGAGAACATGAGTCAACAGCGCACCCTTGTGTGTCTTTGGCTGGATCAATACACATATATTGTAAGGGCATAAGACAGCTCCACTGAGTTATAGATTCAGGATATGTCAACAGATCCCAGACCAATAGGTTCAGGGATAAACAAGTCATCTCTGTATAGTAATATAGAAATGAACACATATCAGTAGTACATTTATCTAGGCTGAAGTGACAGCAAATCCAGTAATTCACCAATACTAGGCCAAACATAATATCTGGACAAGCAGACAGTAAGTTTTATCATAACAATCTTATATGCATATTTTTTTTTTATTTTTTTTTTTTGGGTAGTTCTATCTACAGAGATATAAGTGATCTACTTATTTTAAGATTTTCATGTAGCTGGTGATTTTACTCAGGTAAGCAGCCGAATTCCACCACAACCACTCTCTCACTCCCCTTCCTCAAAGGAAAAGGGAGAGAAAATACAATGGAAAAGGCTCAAGAGTTGAGATAAGGACAAGAAAATCTCTCAAAAATTATTGTGACGGGCAAAACAGACTCAGCATAGAGATTAATAAAATTTATTGCTTACGGCTATCAAGCTAGAGCAGTGAGAAACAAAGGAAAAAAAATAAAACCACTTTCCCCCCATCCACCCTTTTCTACCTCCTTCCCCCGAGCTACATAGGGGAACAGGGAATGGGGGCTGTGGTCAGTTCCTAATACTTCGTTTCCACCGCTCCTTCATGGTCACCCTCTGCCCCTCCTCCACATGGGGTCCCTCCCACCAGATGCCGTCCTTCCCAAAATGATCCTGCAGGGGCCCACAGGCAACTCTTCAAGAACTGCTCCAGATATGGGTCTGTACCACAGGGTCCATCTGTCAGGAGCAAACTGCTCCAGCATGAGTCCCCCACGGGCATCAGCTCCCCATAGGCTTCCGCTCCTGTGTGGGCTCCTCTCCATGGGCTGCAGCTCCAGCCCAGGGCCTGCTCCTGTGGGGGTTCTCAGCCTCCTCCAGGCCACATCCACCTGCTCCACAAGGGGCTCATCCATGGGTTGCAGCATGGAGATCTGCTCCATATGGGACCCATGGGCTGCAGGGGGACAGCCTGCTCCACCAGGGGCCTCTCCACAGGCCGCAGGGGAACTGCTGCTGCGGGTCTGGAGCACCTCTTGCCCTCCTTCTTCACTGACCTTGGTGTCTGCAGGGCTGGTTCTCAATCCTTGCTTTTCCAGCTTCTGTTGCACAGCAGGTTTTTTTTTTTGTTTGTTTGTTTGTTTGTTTGTTTTTCCTTCCTTTCTTCTGTCTGCTCTAAGAGCAGTACAAATAGCATCATGTATTGGCTCGGCTCTGGCCAGTGTTAGGTCCCTTTGGAGCTGGCTGAAACTGGCCCTTATGTAACATGAGACAGCTTCTTCACTGTTCTCACAGAGGTCGTCTGTGCAGTCCTGCACTACCAAAACCTTGCCACATAAACACACTACAGTAATTTAGAAACACTTTAATATATTTGATCAATGGGAGATCTATTTATTTATTTATTTTCATAAGTGATATTAATATTTTATGTATATATTTCGTTCTTATTTGGACCCACCACAATCCTCCCCAGGATTGTGCACTGCATGGCTGGAATTGCTACTGTGACCAGCAGGATTTTTCTCCTGGTCTTTCCCACATAACAGGGAAGTTGTGTCACACTTGCACTGTCACAGATGCATATATCTTCAGCTACATTGTTTTGGTATTTTTGATGGTGAGACAATGGAACAGGTCTCCCAGAAGAGCTGTGGATGCCTCATACCTGGAAATGTTCAAGGCCAGGCTGGATGGGGCTTTGAGCAACCTGGTCTAGTGGGAGGTGTCCCTGCCCGTAGCATGGGGGCTAGAACTGCATGATCTTTAAGGCCCCTTCCAATCTAAACCATTCTACAATTCTATGACTCTATGATATCTGAGGCAATGTAGTCTCTGCACTGATAATTTGGCCTTAAACTATGACAGGCTTGCACAAAAAAGTTTCAGATGCTAAAAAGCCAGAGATACTATTTTTGGCATCTGTTATTCATTGTTTCTAATTATATATTTTTCTACATATATATATATATTCAACTAGCATAGAAAATAGATCTTTAATTATACACTGAAATATCTTGTATGCCATAAATTTGAAAACTCTGCATTATATTTTAATAAAATTAAACTTATAAACTAATTCAGAAGTTTGAACCATCCAATTGTGCATTTAACATTTTATTCTTCTTTATCATTCTTGATAAAACTAATTTATTTTAAATAAAATAAAAAGTAAAGAAGTATAAATAAATAATGATAACTAATTTGCCATCTATCAAGACCACTTTGTAAGAAGCTAATTATAGTTCTAATTAGATTATGCTGAAAATGCAGTATAGAAATGAAGGTCAGATTTGAACAGAGATAAAAGTCTCTCTAATATTGTTGAGATTGTAAATGTTGCTTGCAAGCATGTTAAGAAGTCATTATTTATGTTCCTAGTTGTACACTGATAATTTCAGAAATATTACAATTAACAGTAAAACCATGGATGTGTTGGCTCATAAATTCAGTAATCAAAGATACCTTGATCAGTGATCAAAAATTAGAGAAATAACATTTCATTTTAGATTTAGTTTGGAAAGTAAGGAGAAAACTATAGACTACAAAATAACAAAATAACTTACAAAATAACTTACAATATCTTACAAAATAACTTTGAGTATAAGTACAAGATCGTTTGCTTTAAATTATTCCTTGAGTGTATAATTTCATTACTGAAAGATCCAGAGCAGGTTTCTGTCTCTGTGAAGAAACTCAAGACACTTTTTAAAGACTCTTCTTCAAGACTGGCTATGGCCTGTGCTTCTATTACAGCTTCTGATCCTCTGAGAAGACTTGGAAGATCATACAACATTGTCCATATGTTTCCAGTGTGTCATGTGGACAGCTTCAGTATTTCTTGCCATGGGTACTCCTCTTAAGAGAAACAAAGGTAGATTGTTTCAGCATTCAAAGTATCTGATTTGATCTGATCAGATTATCAACAAATTTCCTCATCATTATGGAGAAGTAATAGATATTGCTGAACATAATCTCATCCTAAAATGAAAAAAAAAAAAAAAGGCCAAATGAATCCTATGCTAAAGGAGGATGACTGCTGACCACCCTGACTTAACATCTCAGCATGTTTCACATTAGTGCACCTTTGTCACTAATAGATACATCTTCTCAATACCATCTTCTCCAGCCTTTTTGACTTGTGTATGTCCAGTTTATTTAAATATTCCCCAGTTTAATCCACCTCCATCAAAGGTCAGTCTTCTCTGGACTTCATATTTTTCATGGAATAAGCATAGTTTAAAATAAATAGCTGTAAGAAACCTTTGTCCTGTGTAGAATTAAATATTAATGTTTTAAGCCAGTAGACATATACCTCAGAAACTACTCTTTTAAATAAGTCTGTTGACTACTTGTCATTATTTATTGTCAAATCACAACTTACTTTGAGAATAAAGGCACTCATTTTTAAGTTGTTTATTTGGCTTAGTTTCATTAGTTTGCTTATTTCATTTAGTTGTATCTATATTGGGAAACTTAACAGTAGTTAGGTTTGCCTTTTCTCTCCAGCTTTGATCCAGAAATTATTTTAAGAGAAGTGTGATGAAATGTATTTTCAAAATAATTTTATAAAGTTTTAGTGGCTAGAAAAAAAAAAATGTATCAAAAATTCCTTCAATTCCCTTGCTATGAAAACTGACCTCAGTTTTTAAATCTATTCTTTACGTGATCACTTCATACACTGCCTCTGTGTTACTAACCTAAAAAGAGACAGTCAATGCTCTCAGGAGTGGAATGCAGTTGTCGCTACATTTGAGCTTTTAGATCATTTTCTGGTACAATTTTGACCTAGGCCAACTAGCAAGCTGTCAAGTAATTCCTGGATATGTTTTAGGAAGTTGAGTATTCCAGCTACTGTTTGTAAATGTCAGTTGGCAGTTTGCATGAAGCCACTCTCTTTCTGTGGCTAAAAGCAGTTATTAAAAAATATGGGTTATTCTATTTGACTCCATGCCCAGGAAGGTTTCTAAGTTCTGTTTAATTTATTAATATTGGCATAGTTTTATGTTCTGAGATAGGAGATCTGCATTTACCATGTTCTTCTAGTGGTATCTGGACTGCAGACTGTTGTACCTTGAAAAGAGCTTGCTTGATTTGAAATAGATTTTGGTTTCTAGTGTCAGTTGCTGCCTTTTTTTTTTTTTTTTTTTTTAATCTATTCTATCTATTTGGGAACTTATTAGAACAAACAAAAAAAAAAACATACAAACAATATAAAATTATGTTTGTACGTGATTTTTGGCAAGGTGTGCCAATCTAACTAATTTCTTCAAATACTTTTAATAGGACCTGTTCTTATACAGCATCTTCCTCTGATGACCTCAAAGAATTGCTAAAACAATAAATGAGTCAGTGAAACCTTTTAACATGTCAGTGAGCTTGAGAACATTAAGAGCTGGATTTATCATTTATTATTTGTGCAACTACACAGCTCTGTGAAGCAGAGGAGCTGTGTCAGACAAAAACCTGTAGCCTGACTGAGTAGATTTTATCACCATTTGATCAGAGCAATTTAATAAAGTATTATTAATCTGCTTGCCAGACATTGGTGAGCATAAGTCCCATTAGTAGTAGACTCCAGGTTGCTATTTTTTCCCTTTTAAAGTTTTCATTATTCAAATGTCCAAGTTCTATATTAAGGAAGAGGTATCTAATCCTTTATAGCAATTGTAGTTCCTTTATGGCACCAGTTCCCAAATCTGCTTTGCCCTGTATCTAATGATCAGGCTTTACTATGTAAAATGGTGTATCAATACACAAAAGAAGAAGAAACAGTTATTCCTTTGTCATTTTCCTTCAGCATTTTTAAAGAGTTTTCCAGCACTGTATGACCACAGATCAGGACCCCTGCCCATATGTTATATGATTCTGTGATTTATTCTGATTATCTTTGTTTTTGCAGAATGGTGTCCTGACTAAATTGGGTTCTTGCCATCTGTTTCAAGCTGGTTATTATTTTAAGCCTTTCTATTATATTAAAAAAAAAAATACATTCTCTAAAGTTTTCATACCTTGATTTTTTTGATGATTTATTCACATTTATGGTTATATTATAATAATCTGCTGCATGGCTACACAGACTTAGGTTATTGCTATTCCTATTACATTACATTGCAACATTGCAGTATAAAAATCTTTTTGAAAAGGTCCTATAAATATCTGAACTAGTTGCAATGCAGAAACAGTTATGTCCACAAGAGAGAGCTCTTGTAAAAACATAACGCTGCTTGAGAAATAAATGCATATTGCACTATAATAATGAAAAATATTTTCGGTAATTAGTATTTACGTTAATTATGATATTTCAGGATAATAAAAAGTGATGTAAAATGATCACAGTGTTCTCAATTCCATTTATAGTTACCTTAATATTTGTTTTTAATTAAAGCCAAGAACTAATAAATAACATATGTAGTTCAGTTACATTCTTTTTGGAATAATAACAATGTTTTGTTTCAGTTTCTCTACTATTTCATACCTCACTATTCACTTACATAGTGCAATGAGCCTTAGAGATATGTCATGTTAATACAAA
This sequence comes from Aythya marila, assembly GCF_965140915.1. Classification (NCBI taxonomy): domain Eukaryota; kingdom Metazoa; phylum Chordata; class Aves; order Anseriformes; family Anatidae; genus Aythya; species Aythya marila. The sequence goes on along the minus strand of NC_139042.1, from coordinate 40,585,973 downwards.
CATGAACACCCAGCTCCAATAATGTTTGCTTCATAGAAATAAAGGTTTATACTAGGCAAACTCTTCCTCAAGTCTTTTTGGATTAAATTACAAATTTTATATGCTTAAAGATAACGAGATAAGTTTACATTTTTATGACCTTTGGAGGACCTGTCTCTCCCTAATATTGTGGCACAGCATTCCACATTATAAATGCAGAATAGAGCATGATACATACAATTATGCAAACCAATACAATACTGTAATGTAGCAGTAATTGTGTCTTAGTGACGGATAACATATCTTGTCCAAAAATAGACAGAACTTTGTAGAGGGAACATAGGATCATAGGGGAGATAAATCTTCCTTCTCATTTTGAGCGACATAGATTTGTTGAAGATCAAAGCAGATACGATGCTGTCCTAGTTTGTCAGTGAATGAACCAGTACAAATGAGTATCTGTCTCTGTCAATCTTACCATCATAAAGCTCACTGAAGTCCAAAGGGGTGAAGCCACTTCTGGTAACTTTTTTTTTTTTTTTATTTCACCAGAGAATCATTTCCCTGACTAGAGGACTTGTCCAATGGCTATGTTTAGCCCTCTGAAGTCCCATTTTTTCCAGAAAGCAGAAAACTGCATCAACTGGAGAATATGGTCTTTTATATTTATATCCTTTTCTCACCACTTCTGATAACATAGTTCATTCTACTGTCATTAAAATCAATAGCAAAGCTCTGTTTATTTTAGTCACTTTAGAATCTGGCCATTAATATGTTAATTTCTAATCTTCATTTCCAAATTCTGCCATCTGTGTGTGTGTGTATTTTTAATTTATTTATTTATTCTGTTTTGAATTAAAAACATGTTTCACAGGCATATTTTCAGTTACTAATGTTAATACTTTCCTTATGTATGATTCTCTTCAATTGAACTTTCCAGATGGTATCCATGATCGAAGTATCTTTTCTTTAGATTCCTCATTTTAAAGTTGCTACCGCATGATAAATATTGAATTAGAACAGCAACCTTTCTCAGGTACCAAAATAGCTCACCCTTCTGATCTCATTATTTTCCTCCATTCTTCCTCTAAATCTAATAGCTTTCTGTCCTTCAATTGCAGGGCTTAAAATATCTATGACTCATTAATTGTAAAAAAGTTGTCTTTTTATTCATTAGTAGTAGAGCTTTTCATTGAATGTCCCAGCAGTGGCCCAAGACAATTTAGATAAAAACCATTATTTCTTCTGTCTAGACAGGAATTAATTTGTAGTTTTGCCCTTTTGCATGGAAATGATGGAGAATTGTTGTCATTTGATGTAATACAGAAAAGACTTTTGCACCTTTAATCTGAAGATCAGATATTGTCAGCATTCCCGTTATGACCGAGGAGGACACAATTCAACCGAGCACTTAAACAGATGTCTTCCCTTAATGATGTAATTTCACAGTAATTAGGAATGTATTTAAAGTTACACTTGTGTTCAATACGTTGACTTCCAAGAGCTTTATTATCTGAATGGAAAGCCTTTACTTATATTTTTCTTTCTTTTAAACAAATCATCACCAGACTTCACTTTTCCTAATAGAAACTTCACACTAAATACAGATCACTAAATTCTAGAAATAAAACCCTTCACTCCATATTTAATAGTTTTTTTTTTTTTTTTTTTTTTTTTTTTCACAATAGCAGAATCACAGAACCAGAGAAAGTTATGTTTTTTGACATTCAGTGATCATTGAAATCAATGAAGCAGACATTTAATTACAAACATTTGTAGAACATCCGCTGCATATTCTAAAAACAAAACAAACTGCACGATATATTGACATCAAACTTTCAGTTTCTAGAGGTTACACGAGGTATTCTCCCTCTAAATACATGTCTAGACAGCTTAAAAACTGTCCCTATTAAAAATCACTGAGAATATGCTGCTGGCACTACAAGTAAAAGAGACTAGACACCCAATGTACCTAATTATATTACATAATTATTTGCCATGGTATGTTTTTACTGTAGCTGTAGCTACAGTATTAGCTGTCTTAGTATGTATGCCCATACATACTTGATATGATATTTTGCCCATATATGGACTGTTCTTAACCTCCACTAAGCTATATTAGAGGTTTTCTTCCCCTTCCCAGAAATTCTTTAAATTCTTTATGGTACTTTTTATACACAATTATTAAAAAAAAAAATTAAAAAAAAATAAAAAAGAGTTTTTTTTTTAAAAAAAAAAAAAAGTTCTTTTCCTTTAGGCTTCAATTAAGGAGACATTCATTCTTCAGAAATACAATTACATATTTACTTCAATTCTCTAAAATGATAAAATGAGTATAAGCCTTCTATATATCATATACCAGGCCTTTAAAAATCTTCAAAGCTAATCAGACTAATCCATGGCAACTTCTAAAATTTGTGCAGATAATGACCAGTTACAGGATGTCTAGTTTATTTTTCCAGTCACTTATTTTGTGCCTAGCTTCATAGTACTTTTTCATCACCAGCACTTTTTACAGAGCACTGATAAGGTAGGCAGCATATGTACATACCACCAAAAAAAGCAGTTTTCGAATACTGTTTCCTCCCTGTTATTCCCATTTTGTTCTTTCTGTACAGTTAATAAATTAAAGATATTCTTAGCATATTTGGGCATGTTAACTAATAAAAACAAAGCAAAACAAACAAAAAGAAAAAAAAAAACAATACAGAAAAACAAAACTGATTCTGTCAGTGTAATTTTAGTTAAAAACAAAAAGAAATTTTGAACACCCAGCTAGGTTTCCTCACAATATGATTGTGCAATACCTCATAGGATAATGTGAACTCTCACCGTCTTTGCTCCAAATTATGTGGCCACAATTAGTGTTGTACTGAGCCAAAGCAAGTAAGGTTTCCTGAGAGACTATCTGTATCAGTTTAAGCTTTCCATAGATAATGTTGACTACAACCATTTTATTGCTGCTCACATCAGAGTATCAGTCAGACAAGCTCCTTCCTACCTACAAAATACATGTGTAAACATACATGTTGTAATGCTAAATAACATCAGTGCATTTCAACTTCACCAATTCCTAGTCAGTTTCTGGCATTTTGATCCTTAGTAGGTGTTGGGCTCTTTTCAGATGTTTATCTTTTCAGGTTCTGTAGTTCTGCAGTAGGTATTGTAAGACAGCAGTGGTGCATTCAATGATTACTGTAATCATGATTGAAATTACTTCTGGGGAACATCGTGGACGTACCATTACCAATACAGATGAAGAATGCTCCAGTGCTTAGATCTTCTTGGATGCATCACTCATTCTTAGGACTACTACAACTGACACAGACTACGTCATTGGTAAACGTGCTACATGAGCGTATGGTCCAAAAACTGTAAGAGGTGATGTCAAATCAAGTACTGGTCCTTCCCATTTGGCAATGTAGCAGTTGGTTACATACATGGACTAAAAGAGAAGCGTGGACTAAAAGAGAAGCCAAATTATGCACCAAGATGTTAGGAATCATAATCCTCTGAATCCTGTTTAGTAATGAGAAGAATCCTAGACATTAAATGCACTGTAAATAACAAGAGCATTTACAATAAGTATACTTAGGGAAATGTGAAGCAATGAGTTCTTTGCCTCTAATTATCCTGGGTGAAGGGTCATTGAGAAATTCCAGTCCTTCTACAGTAAGAAATGCTTTTGTAAAAATCATTAGAAATTTGTTCATCAGGAGCGTGTATCTACTGATTCTGTACTTAAATATATCTTCTGTCCTGGTGTTTTCTACTCATATTATTCATATGTCTCTCAGCTTTTATTTTGCTAGACTAAAATAGCCATATAATTTTACTGTCATATAGGAAAATAAATTCTCCATTCTACTTCACTTCTTCCAGTTCAAATTTATGCTTCCTCAGCATGAGTGGCCACAACTGACTGTAACTGTACATACACTAACATTGAATTGTGCAAAAATGTTGCTAAGACTTCCATGATTTATTTTATTTATTTATTTATTGCATATATTTATTTATTTAATTTTTAACCTGGAGTTCTAGAACTTCATTGAGAAAACTGGAGTACATTGGCAGCTTGTTGTCATCATGACTTTTTTGTAATCTGTCACGGAGTTTAGAAAATAAATGTCTAGTTTAATTCAAATTGTATCACAATTTCTGTTGTATCAATTTTCAATGTTATTACTTTCTTCCAGAGTCATGATTTGGTCTCTTTAATATTGGTAAGACTCTTCAATATTGTGTTTTGCATGGATTTCATGATCTATACCTGACAACACAGCCAATTATCAAAATATTTCTATATTATCAAAATATTGCAAGACTGAAATCTCTCTTTCATTTCAGTAGTCTTCACTTAATACTTACCAAAATGTCTCTTTATCCAATTCTTTCATTTCAAGTTGGATAATTTCCAACTTTTTGGAAATTTTTGAATAATTTCAAACTTGTTTGTTTGTTTTGTAAATATTAGCATATTCACTGCTTAGATCTCAAATATTTTTTTATTAACCTCATCTCAGAAATTATCCTATTAGGAAAGATATTTAAGGAGTCTAATGTCTAATCTAACTGATAAATTCACTGGATTTTATATCATTGTCCATTTTCTTTTGTATCTGATAAGGTTAATATTTTTGATACAAATTTTGACAAAAAGTCTTCAGGATTCATAGAAAAAAGTAACAGAATTTTACTTGTCTCGTTTTTTTTTTTTTTTTTTTTTTTTTTTTTTTTTTTTTTCCTATTTCCTCACAATTTCCTCACAATTTTGCTGGAGTCTATTAATATTTAATTTAATATGTTAGTTCTTTTAGTAGTCTGGATATAGATTCTTCAGACATCCAATATAGTCATTGAAAGCAGACCAAAGTTTACTCATATATTATATATGATATTCTAACACCCTTTGCTCACTGCCTTTAGATTGCTTTTCCATTGGTGCTACATGTGTCATCATCCTTATTGAAAACAGAACATGTATTTTGTATATACGCAACAGTTAGATCAACTTCTGATCTGCATCTTTCCCTCCCTAGATACTCTAGTCTACTTCTCTTTATATGTTTGTGGAGACTATATGTTTGTACATCCACTTTATTTTCTTTTGCTCTTCCTTTTTATTTATTGTATTGTATTGTATTGTATTGTATTGTATTGTATTATTTTTTAACTTTTGAGTTATAGGAGTCCTGATCATAGAATCACAGAATGGAACAATTGGAAGGTGGTAGGTTGGAAGGGACTTCTCAAGATCATCTTGTCCAACCTCCCCTGCTCAGCCTTACCGCACTTACCACCATTTCCCTATGACCATATCCAGATGGATTTTGAATAGCTCCAAGGAGGAAGAAACCATAAACTCTGTGGACAGCCTGTGTGTTGTGTTTTAATGCCAGCAGGCAGCAAAGTACCACACAGCCGTTCATTCACTCTGTAGGAAGGATAGGGGAGAGAATTGGAAAGGTAAAACTGTGAGAACTCATGGATTGAAATGACGATAGTTTACTGGGTAAAGCAGAAGCTGCACATACAAGCAAACCAAAACAAGGAATTTTTTCACTACTTCCCACTGGCAAGGAGATGTTCAGTCACTTCCAGGAAAGCAGGGCTCATCACACATAATGGTTTCTTGGGAAAACAGGTGCTACCACCCCATCTTTACCGCAGCTTTCACTGCTGAGCGTGATGGCATATGGTGTGGAACATGCCTTTGGCCAGCTTGGGTCAGCTATCCTGGACCTGTCCCCTCCCAAATGCTTGTGCACCCCCTGACTCCTCACTGACAGGGCAATATGAGAAGCTGAAAATTCTCTGTGTAAGCACTGCTCTGCAACAACTATAAACATTAGTGTGTCATCACCACTATTTTCATCAAAAATCCAAAACACATCATCATGTGAGCCTCTACAAAGAAAGTTAACTCTGTCCCAAACAAAACCATGGCACTGCAGCAGTGCTCAGTCACCTGCACAGTAAAGAAGTGCTTCAGAGGAAACCTCTTGTGTTTCAGTTTGCACCCATTGCCTCTTTTCTAGTCCCTGGGCACTGCTGAAAAGAGCCCAGCTCTGTCCTCTTTCTTCCTCCTTTCAGGTCTTCAAAAACTGATACGGTTCCCACCCTGTGCCTTCTCTTCTCTAGGCTGAGAAGTCCCAGGTCTCTCAACCTTTCCTCATATGACACTCCAGTCCCTTCATCAGCTTCATGGCCTTTCACTGGGGCAACGTAGCTCCATGTCTTTCTTGTACTGCGAACCTCATAAATGAAGACAGTACTCCGGTTGCTTTAGATGATCTCTGCCTTTTATCTCTTCACTGCAGATTGTCTACTTCATCTTAATTTCTTGTTTCAGTTGTTTATTCCTCCAAGTAATCCTGTAGACAGTAAAATCTGTACAGATACAGTAATATCTATAAACACTGGTGAACATACTAACAAAATAAACCTAAGTTAAATGCATCTTGAAACCCTGAACAGTGTACTACAAGAAGGCCCTAGGTGTTAATCTTTTTCCTACTGTGTTGGCTCAGAATGGACATAATTTCTCACTGAATAAACCCTAATGATGCAGACTGGATGCAGACTGAGTAGTAAACTGTGTGCAGGAAGGATGTATATTTTAAATAAAATTATGTTCTATAAACTATTTAGCACCCATGACTCTCCATGACTTTTCTCAATGGTTGAATATTATCTCTTTCTTTCATTTAAATCAATGAGTTTAAAATGACCTAAAGCCCAGAAAGATCTGTTCCTGTGGGTTAACTTTTTTCTATAATTGTAAATGAATGATTATTTCATTTAGGATATAACTAGGTGTCAGAAATGTTTTATATGTCTCAAGCTTTGATATTTTCACAACTTTCATTAGGAAAAAAAAAATGTCTCTAGACATATTCTAATTTGGACAGTTTCCTGGATTTTTCAGGTTCTGTTTCCCAGTACTTGGTTTAATGCCACTATTCTCAGTCTAATCGCCATGAACCAGCTTATTAAAAACTCTAGGATACACATCATTAACCTGCTATATATAAATATAATTATTCAGTGTTTGTAAGATGGCTCGTGATTATTCTCTTGGACAGCACATTGGGGAATGGACTAGATATCTTGAGAGCTAAAAGTATGAATTTTCCAATCTCACTAGTGAAGACAAAAAGAGACAACAGACCATAACCTCCATGGGTCAAATATTGAGGAAAAATGAATATGTGCTGAATACTGAATTAAAATGCAGCACATCATGGAAATGACTTTTAAACAAGTAGTACATGATCTAGAGACATTATCTGGAGATAATCTCTAATCACTATGATCTAGAATGATCTACCACCTAAAATTTACTCCAGACTACATTATTAGTCATATTTCACCGTGGAAGATTTTGTTCCCTCTTAGAAGCTTCATAAACACTACACCTTTGTAAACAGTTTTAGGAATATCATAAATTTTGCTCCAATCTTCTACTCTGATAAACATGATGGTGCATGTTATTGGTTATCCTGTTCTGTCTTGTTCCATCCTCAGACATTTAATTTTATAGCTAGAGAGGCTGCATCTCTTGTAAAGATGTGTTATATATATTATTTAACAATCTAGCTGTCATTGTGCAGAATTGTACTTTTAAAATTTTCTGTTCTTGCACAAAAAAATTAAGAGAAAGTCTTTCCTGTATAATTATAATAATTATAATAATAATTATAATTATAATAATTCCTGTATATATTGTTCAATCAGATACCCCCAAACAATATGAACTGACTGGAACTAAACATTTTTGTGTGTGTGTGTGTGTGTGTGTTTTTCTTGACAGTTTTGTTTTTATTTTAGCCAGCTTTCTTTACTCAAAGGTGATCTGAATATTATGCTTCAGGTAAAAATAGCCAGCAAGTGGAAAAATCTACACCAGTCTATTATGCAACCTCCTTACAATTCTGCTTAAAAGTATACCTTTAATTCATGTCTATGTCTACAAACTCCTGGCTACATTGGGTTAAAACATATGCAGTATCTGCAGCTGTAGGAGAGAAACAGAAAATTTCTGACTCAGAGCATTTCTGAAACTGTAAAATTATGACAGTCAAGATATGTGCTTTCCCCAGCAAAAAGACTTAATACATTAAATTTATACATTAATAGACTTCATTCTATTGATTTTCAATATTTGACAAATAAGCATCAAAAACTTATTTTATCAACCTCCTGCACCTCCTCTTGATTCTATATATTATTTCATATTATATTCAATACTACAAATCAATGAGATAAGAAGGTTTGAATGAAATATCCACTTAGCTGAAAAAATTCCCGGAAGCATGTCACAATGTAATATTTTAAAGTTTAGAAAAAAAATGTCCACCAAATTAAAATAAAACCATATTTTCTTAAATTTGTCTCAAGATGGCACAAAATTTCTTAAAAGATTCCTTTGTTGGAGTTGAACATAGAGGTAAACAAATTTCTACCATGTACCTTGAACTTTCCCTAACCCCTGACAATAAGAGAGGGACACATTCATAGAAGCATATAATTTTTAATCAGAAAAACATGTGCCTATATATGTTGTTATTATTATTACTATTACTATTATTATTATTATTATTATTGTTATTACAGACTCTTCTAGTAATTTTTTATCTCTTTTAGAAGATTGTTACTCTTATTAAATTCACTGCTTCAAGGCAAACACTTGATAGTGGTTAAGTCCATCCAAAGTGGGTATTTTGCTTAGTTGCTCTCATGTTGGAACCAACAGGGCATATTGATGCTAAGTAGCATGAGGCTAAAACTCACTTATATACATAGATATGGCTTTTAGGTAGGGACAATGAGACCTAGGATTTCATCCCTACAACCTCAGCTCCTGCAACATCTTATTGTACTTTTCCTGTAAGCTTCTTCCAAGGTACCTTCAAGCCCTCAGCATTGTACTTTAATTTTCTTTGTAGTGTTTACTCCTTCATTAAAGTCCATGAATTTGCATTCATCTGTCTGATCTTCACTATGATTCTGCTACTAGTACTACTCTTTCTGGAACTTAATGACCCTCTCACTTTCTGAAAGCCTGCTGGACAGTGAGATAATCTCTGAGCTTCTAAGACTCCTATAAAATGCATAACATTTTGGTTGATATTTGAAATTCTGTCTACTATTACTGTCACTATTTTTCTGACAACACAATCCTCACATCTGGTGGTTTGTGTGCTACAGAAATGTTCCTCATCTGGAAGTGTTCTCTGAGGAGGTACTTGGTAATAAAAATGAATACAAAGAGATCTGTTTGAACATGCATAAATATAATCTTCAGATTAACACTTCACATTTACTTCCAATCTCAGCATTTGATTCTGATCCTCCTGTGCTATATACCCATAGCATATCTCTCTGTTTTATGTGCCTGCAGTGTCTACAGCTAGCATCCTCTCATGCACAGGTCATACAATATGTAACCAAAAAAGAACCCACCTCTAAGTTAAAAGTGTCTATGCACATAGCTCCAAAAGTTGGTTATCACATGCTTATGAGTCACTTGCATGTGTATTAAAAGTTGAGATAGATCATCATGAAAGAAGCTGAGGGAGACATTGAGTTCACCTCCCTGAAAAGGGAAATTGAAGTACCATTACTCTGCAGTTGCTTTCCCTGTAACTGCTTGTCTATGTAAATGTGACAACGTGAATATTTTGCCTAGGTTGTTCATTTTCAGGTTTGGATTTTCCAAATTTAAAAAAGTATCTGTCACAAAGATTACATTTTTGTTAGTTATCCCACTCTTAAACTTTTAACCATATTTGCAGAATAATACAGAAAATGGTAATAGGAATAAAAAGACAAGGCACAAAGGATAAAAGTATAATATGAAAAAGATTACATTAAATGATTTACATTTACAAGAATTTTTAAGACTGAACAGCTTACATACACCTTATAAGTGCATTCATAGACTTTTAGTTGTATTACTATCTTTTTTTTTTTTTCTTTGAATTTAAGACTTGCAATTTAGTCTGATCCTGTTCAGTTAGATAGGTGCTAAGTGCAAATGAAAATGATCTTCAAAAAAAAATTTTTTTTCCCTAACCTTGAGCAGAACTGTAGTATAATAGTGGTAAAAACCTCTTTCCTCTAAAGATATTTCTCTGTAATTCACTGTAAAGCTTCTATGTTCAGTGTTCCTGAGACTCTTCTGCCTAGCTTTTCTAAAGAAACACTGTAGAATGAAAAGAAACCTTGATGTAAGGTTAGAAATAGAAGGTACTTAATACTCATCAGTGAGAGATTGATGTCTAGTAGAGTAAGATGCAGAATCACAAAATGAATGAAGTTGGAAGGGACCTCTGAAGGTCAGTCTTGTCCAACTCCCTGCTCAAAGCACAATCAGTTTGAGCAGGTTGCCCAAGACAGTGTCCAGTCAGGTTTTCAACTTCTCCAATGATGAAGACTACACAACTTCATCGGAAAACCTATTTCAATATTTTACCACCTTCATAATAAAAAAGTTATTTTGTTCTTTTTATGTTTAACTGCAATTTCCCATGTTTTAATATTTGCCCACTACCTCTTTTCTGTTTACAAAATAACACTGAGAACAATCTGCTTCCAAGTTTACTCCTGTACCCCTTAAATCAGGCATTTAAAAACACAGAGATCCCCTTGAGCCTTTTCTTCTCCAGGGTGAAGAGTCCCAGTTCTTTCAACCTTTTGTCATAGGAGAGATGTTTCAGCCTCTTTATAATCTTAGTAGGCCTTTACTGGACTTCCTCATGCAAGTCTGTATTTCTCTTACATTGGGATGCCCAGAGCTGGATTTAGGAGTGTAGTTGTGGCCTCACCACTGCTGAGTAGAGTGCAAGGATCACTCCCTTGACCTTCTAGCACCAACCTTTCTAATGCAGCCTGGGATACTTTTAGCCTTCTATGCTACAAAGGCACATTGCTGGTTCCTGTTCAACTTACTGTCCTTTGGTACCCCAGGTCCTTTTTCCAGGTGGTCATCCATGAGCATTTACTAGCTCATGAGGAATGCACATCCTCCCCAGGATGTGTATTTCACTTTATTAAATTCCTGTCTGCATAGCTCTCTAGCCTGTCCCTCTGAATGGCATTCAGACACACCCATTGGGTGTGTCAGCCGCTCCTACCAGCTTTGTGTCATCTGCAAACTTGCTAATGGTGCATGCCATTCCATTGTCTGAGTAATTAACAAAGGTGTTAAACAGTATTGGCCCCAATATCAATCTTTGGCACATGCAGCTGATGACTAGTCTTCAAATAAATGTCATTCTTCTGATTACAACCCAAGACCATGGCTTCACACAATTGTCAGTGTATGGCTGTTTATATACATTTAGCCAAAGGTTTATCATCAATTCTAATGCCGCAGTTTTTCACAAGAAATATGTCTAATTTAAACTACTTTAAAACACTGTTAATCATACTTGAAGTATCTAATTGCACACAATAACTCTGTAATGTTTTTAATGTAATATATTTATGGAATAACTAATCTAATTTTATAAGTAAATTTAATCATATTAATACTATAAAGACAAATTAAAGCTCCATATCTCTTCATTATATAAATATCCAAACTCACAATGGAAATAACCCTTAATCTAATTGCAACTAAATGCAACATTTTCCAAACAGAAAATTACTATCACCAGCACATAATCTTGCCAAGTTATTATCTTAGTCTCTAGTTCTGAATAAAAGTATCATAAAATTCAAGTTGTACAAGTTTTAATGTGTATCCCTTAGTTTTGAGTTTTTTAGCTGAGAGAGAGAGCCATACACACAGATTTGTGAGGCAGCAAAGTAGGTACAGGAATGCACTGGGCACAATGGGTAGGTTTGGGCTGCAGGGTTTCCTGGCCTGGGGAAGCCCTGACATGCACTGAGCCAGTCCCAGCCAGGTCTGGCAGGCTCTGACACCACTGTAAATGCACCATCTCACACCAAAACTTCAGCCAGGCACAGGACCTACCAATGTCCTGGTTTACACCTGTGTAGGACAACACAAAAGTTACTAGAGGCATGAGAAAATGGAGCAGAAAACACCTCTGGAGAAATGGAGGAAACACATGGAAGAAGATAGGGACAGAGCTGGAGTAACACTACTGAAAAGAGATACACCAGAGGTATGTCTGAAATGCTACAGCCCGCAGGAAATGCACGTCAGAACAGAGACACTACCAAGGGACTGCAAAATGTGGGCAACTCATGCACAGGAAAATGATAAAGTAAGGACCATCAGAAAAAAAAAAAAAAAAAAAAAAAAGCATTGCTCACTGACCTCCACCCTCCCACATATCCACATAGCAGGAAAGATTCAGGAGGGAGCAGTGCAATGTGATGTAAGAACACCACACATTGTGATGTGGAAGATAAAGAGGAGTTTGATTCGAGTTGAATCTGGGAAGGAAAGGTGTTTCCCTGCTAGTTTAATGGTTTATGTTTTCTTTTTTCCCCAATACCTGAGGATTATTATTTATTTATTTATTTTTAATTTTCCATAATTCAAATTTGGAATTAATTAGCAATATATCAAATCAAGCAAAATTCCCCATGGGGGACTGTTTTGCCCACAATAGATACTACACCATAAATGAAGTGCCTGACCTACGATGAATGCTGCAGAAGAGGAGACAAATCTGGAAACAGCTACAAGACTGTTGTTGAAAAGATGCTTAAATTACTATAAAGATAAACTGCTCATTCAGTATCAGGAAAAAAATCAGTTTGGATGAAGTCCTGAATTTTCTTCACCAGAGAGGCAAGATCAGTCAGAGTTTGAAACAGAAGTGGTCCATCAAGTGTCAGTCATTCAAGACATGGGGAACATGAGGCTGTAGAAAATGACACTATAGAACTCCGTGGGTTGCTGATCTCATAATGTATGACTAGTCCAGAACCAGACAGATTAACTAAGCAGGGAAACTAAGCAAATATGAGACAGAGTTGTTTTCTTTACTCTATTTTAATGTAAATTTTCCTAATGTTTCCTGTTACCTAAGATAAATGGAAATCTGGCCTTGCTTTCAGTGAGTGACCAAAGGACCTCCAGAGAACACATCCAATCTAAAACATTCTCTCATTATAAGTTATTCTTTTTTTTTTTTTTTGAGCTGACATCATATTCAACAACAACAGTATTATATGATCTTTACATAATCAGTCACATCACTTAGCCCCAGAAAATGTTTGTGATGAACTGTGGTCCACATTTCATCTCTTTTTAGCCCTCTCTTAGTGACCATAAAAAAAGATCTGTGTGGTAGATGTCTGTCAATAATGCTTACAACGTATAAAATATCTGAATCCAAAGGAAAGATCCAAAATCTGTAAATTAAAGGCAAGTTGCATCAGGGTCCTTAACAGGAAACCATCCATACAAGAATAATACTTTTCATGCTTCTCCAGAACAGTATGCCTTCCAAGTAGTATCAGTTTTCTCAGGCTAGATGTACGCTAGCACAACACTATGCTTAAGTTTCCAAAGCATTTCTGGCCTTTAAGGCAGCCACACTGAGAATTTAATATAGAGTAAAACAAAACAAACATCAATTTGTTTGTCTCACGTGCTAGATACACATCCTCACAGCCTGCAATATCACTTCTCTAGAATTTTGGAAATGATAAGAAAACATTATTACTTAGTTCTGTGATTCTGCACCACTATGGTTGTTTCACATTGGTAGGTGGCTAAGCACCACCATGCCACTTTCTCACTGCCTCTCCCCAAAAGAGGAAAGGCAGAAAATATGATGAACAAAAAAGCTCATGGGTTGAGATAAGGACAGGGACATCACTCACCAGTTACCATTATGGGCAAAACAGACTCAGAATAAGGGAGTTGAATGTAATTCATTGCTTACTGATAACAGACTAGAGCAGTGAGAACTAAAAGCAGTCTAAATCCACCTTCCCCCCATTCACCTTTGTCTACCTCCTTCCGCCGGGCAGTTTAGGGGAATGAGGAATGGGGGCTTGTGGTCAGTCCATAACACTTCATCATCTGTTGCTCCTTCACGGTCACTCTCTGACCCTGCTGCAGCATATGTTTGCTCCTACAGAATGCTCTCCTTCCCAAACTGATTGTACATGGGCTTCCCACAGACTGCAGTTTTCAAGAACTGCAACTATATGGGTTCGTACCACAGAGTGCAGTCCTGCAGGAATGGATTGCTCCAGCAGGGGTCCATCACAGGTGGCAGTTCCCCCCAGATCCCCTGCTCCTGCATGGGCTCCTCTCCATGGGCTGCAGCTCCAGCCTGGGGCCTGCTCCTGCAGGGGCTTCCCATGGGCTGCAGCCTCTCTCAGGTCAGATTCATCTGCGTTGCATCCTCCATATGCTGCTGTGTGAAGATCTGCTCTGCTGTGGTACCCATAGGTTGCAGAAGAACTTCTGCTCCAGTACCTTGAGTACCTTTAATCCTCCTTCTTCACTGACCTTGGTGTCTTTGGATTTTTTTTTTTTTTCTACATTTTATTACTCCTCTTTCTCAGCTACTGTTGTGCAGCATATTTTTCATTTTCTTAAATATGAGCTTAGGGAAATGGTTTAGTGGGGACTGTTAGCGTTAGGCCAGAGGTTGGACTCGATGACCTTGAGGTCTCTTCCAACCTAGAAAATTCTGTGATTCTGTGATTTCACAGAGGTGCAACCAACATTGATCACTGGCTTATCTTTGGCCAGCACTAGGTCCATTTTGGAGGCAGCTGTAACTGGCTCTTATCAAACCTGGGACAACTTCTGGACTCTTCTCACAAAGACTACCCCTGCAGCCCCCTTGCTACCAAAACCTTGTCATGTAAACCTAATACACCTACATACGTGGCTTTGAATTCCAGCCGTGCTCCATGTCCGACTGTTCAGACACAACCAGGTAGAAGCACAGAAATGCTATTGGAAGAAAACACTCAGGTATGTCGCAGCCATAGCCTTTCACTGTTGCATCCATTATTGTGTTAATACTTAGCTTTTCCAGTATTTTTTTCCCAGTAAATTTCCAGTATTTTCCAGTAAATAAATGTAGTAAATGTAAAGTACATAAATGCAGGGTGAAACATAATGAAGCACGATTCACCCTTTCTGGCATTTTAACAACATTGTTCTTTATTATGTTTCCATGTTTAACAAAATTTTGTTTGTATCCAAAGGTTCTTCCAAAATTCATAAAATTATTGACCATTTTTTATATTTTAAAATATCTCGTGAATCAATTATTATAGGAGAGTTATTTCAAATAAACTGTGACTCTTAAGCAGCTGAAAATAAAGGGATTTTGTTCAGTATGCAATGTAACTTCCAAAAAATCCAAGAAAAAATGATAATAAAACCAATCTATACTTACTGGTCATGGCTGTTACTTACTCTACTTTAAAATTAAAGTTTGATATATCTTATGCTTTTTATAGTAGCCAGTATTATCTCAGTACTTATCAATAAAAAAATATTCATGTTTCCACGTGACTGATATTAATTCAGTTACCAGTATTGTTCAAACTTGGGTTGGAATCTCAGAAAGCTAATTATGATTTGCTTTTTGAGCTAATGAACCCGTAAGAAAAAAACAGTCCATGTTTACAACCTTTAAAGTTTCCAGGGACAAATCAGAAAAATAAATATTTGATAAAAGACAAATGACTGGTGGGTAGAAAATGCATTTTTTATACTCTTATTTTTTCCTTCTACTGAAATTGCTTCTTCTTTCTCTCCCTCCACATTTTCTTGCTATCTCTTTCTCTCTTGCCCCTCCCCTTCCCCCTAATCTTTCTTCTCTCATATTGGGTAGCTATATAAATGCAGAAAGTGAAGGATAGAAGGATGGCTGGAATGAAGGAAGGAAGAAGCAGAGAGGAAAACTAAGAAAGTTTTCATCAATGCATGAAACAGACTGTTGTCACTTTTATTGATGTAAACACATAGTCTGTAAATTGTTCTCTTAAAATAGTTGAGGAACAGCTGTATTAAAACAGTCTAGTCACAAACAGTTCTGTTAAAACATGGCTAGGACAACATGTCGCTATTGTTCCTGGTTATTGTTTGAGATATCCTAACTACTTTCAGGATCTGACATAAAACTCTGTATGTTTTCCTCTATCTACTGCAGCTGAAAAGGCCAATTTGAAATTTTGTCACAAATCTCAAATGTTATGTTTTAAAAGAGAAAAACTGCCATGAATGAAGCAATAAACTGTTAGAAAGTATTCAGGAATACTCTGTTAAAGGCTGAAATAATTGATATCCATAAAAAAAAAAGTGGGTGAAAGATGAGTAACATTTTTTATTATTTTCAAAAAAAAAAAAAAAACAAAAAACAAAGCATAATAGCTGATTGGAGATTCAAGTACGAATTTACAAACTGTGGAATTTACAGTCACTAAATATTTCACATTTTTTATGGTTTACAGCTGTGTTTGAATAAATCTATCTAATTATATTGAAAGCTGCATTATAATCACAGGCTAATCCCATTTGCCTGCCCAGAATGTGATAACAACAAGCTCCACTGGGTTATTAAGATTTACAAATGTAGCGGATTTTGCATTTATACTAAAATCCTTTCATTTTTTCCCTTAAATGTGATTGGCTTTCTGCTTCAGAAGAATCATGTTTATGACCTTAAACTGAAAGTAAGAAAGACAAATAAGTCAATTCTTGACACTTTCCCACAAAGACCAGACCATCTGGACACTTTGTATTTGTAACAGGTGCTTCTGGGACTTGGAGCCTAATTCTGGCCCAGACTCTGTTCTGTATGGGTGACTCCATAACTGTGTGCAACTGCGCATTGCATTAATTGAAGGGACTCAAAAAGGCCAAGTACAGCAATTAGTCAGTTGGTCATGCAGAAAAGAGACTAGTGGCTTAGTGCCACTAAATGCTGAATGCACAGATGTACAGCACCATCAACTTTTGCTCTCTGCGGTACTCTGCTAATCTCTGGCAGGTAGAGCAAAGATCTGTCTTAGTCTAAGTTTTATGTCTCCTGGAAGCAACAACATAAATTTTATATCCACTTGGGAAAGAAAATCATGCATTTGAATGACCTAAAAAAGAAGCCACATCAGCATAAAATTGTCAGAACAGTAAAAGTGCCAGATGGGCCAAATATGCTAGTAAAGCTTTTAGGTTCCAGTCTGAGTTTTTAGGTTTATCTAACAGCAACTGGCATATGCAGTAGAAGCTATGAAATGTATATGATTTTGATTTCAGATGCTTTTTTGAATGTTGCTGTTTTTAATTCTGTATATAAGCTGAAAGCAAGCTTTTCATAGGCCTACTTATTCTGAGGTAATGGTCAGAGATTGATCAGAATTGTTAGCTAATGTTACCTGGTAAGAATATGTCTGCTGTGCTTCTTATTTCTAATGAGTACAGCTAAATTTCTGGAGGGGAAGAGGATGGTATTAAAAAAGAATGTAATTGAAACATTTTTTTTTTTTTAGTTTAGATTTTTTTTTCTAGTTTACAGCAGGTACTAGATCTTTTTTATGCACATTTCGTGGATGATATGCTTTTGTGCTATGCATCAATTCGCAGTGGGTTTCCTGGTTTCCTTAAAAAACCCTGGATAGATGCATTTCACTGAAATGAAAAATTTCTAGATTAAACCTTCATTTTGAAAAAAAAAATATATATTTTTTCTTGCTTGCTGCAGAAAAAAAAATGTTTTTGAATAATTTTTAAATGGAAATAAAAGTTTTCTTAGCCCATTGATTTCACGATTAAATTTGGTGATACCTATATTGTCCCTGTAAAATTAGCATCTGTGCAGTACTCACATTCCCTTCACACATAATGGTCACTGAAGGAATTAGTATGAGTTAGTATATGGAAGCCTTCCATTCTACATTTTCTGGAAAAAAAAAATAAAAAACTAACTCTTTTTATACCTGTATAGTGTGTAGTGATTTAAACAAAACTACCAAATCTCATTTTCTCATTTTAAGCTCACAGAACTTGAAAGTTCCTTGTCCACTTTTTTTTTTTTTTTTTTTTTTTTAATATCCTGAGCACATTGTATATGGTTAAGAAAACATATCAGTTGCCTTGATCTGATAACAAATATTGGAAACATGTTTACACTTTAGTTGCAATACAGTATTCCTCTGCCTTCCCCCCCCCAATTCATAATGGGTGGATAAGTTACTGTTATAACTTAAGATGTGCATGAATCGTCAGTAATTCACCCTCTTTCTCAAACAGAGCAAAATGATTGCATGGAATTCAATTCCCACTTTCCATGTACATTTGCTAAATTTACTTGCATGCTTGTAATTTCAAATACAAATAAACAAATTATAGAATATCCCAAGTTAGAAGGGACCCATAAGTCCAATCATCAAGTCCAACTCATAGCTCCACACAATCCTAGCCTTGTTTTTATAATGTAAAGACCATATATTTTATCAGTTAAGTTTATGTGATTTAAGAATAATTCCAAATGCAGTAATCCCAAGTTTGTGCTGAGGTAGCTAGGAGTAAAAGCTCACCTTCAGAAGTAACATAAAGAATTATTTCAGTGATAACTATTGATACCAGTTACAGGAGCCAGTCAGCCAGATGGACGATAATGTTTTATATGAACATAATAAATGAAGAAACATGAGCAAATATTGATAAATACTGGGGAATCCTAACCATAGGAATACTTACTCTTACCTTCAGATGATCACAACTTTTGTGATCCCTAGTGGCATTCATTGTTGTGTCACTGATGTTATGAGTTCTGAAATGACACAGCTGATAGATCTACCATGAGATGCCAGGTGGTGGACAGATTCAAGAATAACATAACAGTAAGTACCGTATGATTTCCTTCATTTATCATATTTTTCTTGCTGGATACTCTGCAGATATATACATTCTCTGAACCTCTGGGGATTTCTTCATTATATATATATACATATATGAATATAGTGTGTATATATACAGTAAGTCATATATAAATTATATTATTGAATGGTATATTAGCTAATTGTTTAATGTTTCCTTGCAAACAGGCATATATTCAACACATCCCAGATATTAATGTTGTCCTTCGGGTAGAAATTAAATTCCTAACAATCCTTCTTAAAACATATCTGTCTCATGGACCTAGATAGTTGTAATAGAAAAAGCATTAACAATAAATTCAAGTGTAATTAAAGTGACTGTTCTAGAAAAAATGAAAAATAATAATAAAAAAAAGATAACTAAAGATATGTACAGTCTGGATTCCTCCGTGAATGCTCTAGGTCCATGAGACAGATATGTTTTAAGACTCTAACAGGAAATATCCTTTCTTTTCTCTTCATTATACTCAGCCTCTTTAAATTTAATTTATTATGTATTTATTTATTTTGTATGTATTTATTATGTATGTATTTATTATGTATATTTCCATTTAATAATATTGAAAAATACACAATACTTGCCAAATAACAGGATTGTTTTTACCATTACTTCTATTTTACATTTTGTGCTTTATTTATTTATCTACAAGCTTTTCTGATAAGGGGTTGATGGACACTTAACTTCTGTTCTCAGTCCCATGACTATTGAATATAAAAGGTGCAATCACACACTTGGACCACAGCACAGTCCTTGAATGGTGCAGTAAAGTAACAAAATGTTTGACTCAAAAGAAGAAGAGTCTTTAAGCAAGAACAGCAGTTTATCTCTACTGCCGCCATCTACCACCTCCTCTCAAATGGCACAATTCAACCAAACACTGCGGAAGGAGAATCAGACCCTTCGAGAAGAGAATCAAACCCTTCAGCAAGAAAACAGAGCTTTTCGCTTGGAGAACAAAGTCTGTTATCAGCAGAATCAAATTATACAAAGACAGAATAAAGCCCTCTGGGAACAGAATAAAATTCTTCAGAAAAAGCGCGTAGATTCTTCAGAAGAAACAAAGCACCTTGAGAAACAGCAAAAGGCCCTCCTACAGCAAAGTACAGCCCTCAGAGAAGAGATTAAGGCTCTCAAAGGACAAGAAATAGCTTTTGCAATGCAGGAAAAAGCTCTTCAGAAAGAGATTTTAGCTTTATGGGAGGAAAACAAGGCCTTCAATAAGCATATTAAGGCTCTTCAAAAGGACAACAAAGCTATTCAGGAAGAGGAGAAGGCTCTCTGTGAGGAAAAAAATGCCCTAAGTGATCAGAAATTTGCTCTCCAAGAGGAGAACAGGGCACTTCAAGATGAGATGAAGGCCCTACAGAGTCAGGGAAAAGCTCTCAAAGAGGAGCACAAAGTCCTCCATGAATGAAATAAGATCCTTCAAGGGGAGGAATAAAGCAATATAAGAAAAGTATCAGACACATGGGGAGATTTAGCAGGAGAAATAAGCAGTTTACAAAGAAAGATAGTAATATCTATTGTTAGCAAGATACTATGTCCTAGTCTCCATAATAGAACATCAGCAGCAACTAATGGATAAAAACAGGCACGAAATAGTCTGTTAAGCTTAATGCCAAAGCCTTGGAAGTTTGAAAGTGATGATACATGGGTGTTGACAACTTTGCTCTCTAAATTCTAATAAATTACTTCTGGCAATACATAATGCATATCTACAGATATCTGTTCTATTGGGATATTGAACACCACAGAAAATAAGTTTCTGATTACAGTGTAGCCTTGAACACTTGCACATGCATTTGGATCACATTCCAGTACATGAAAAAAAAAACACAACCAAACAACAACAACAAAAACACAAACAATAACTACCAATCTAAAACCTGTAATATCATATCATAAAAACACCATCCCTGTAGTGTGCAAAGGTATTGTGTCAGAAGCTTGGAACTAAAACTAGCACATTAAGACTACCTAGTGTTCATAGAAAACCAGGGTCAAGACCTCATTCTGTGGATGTTGCCAGTCTACTGTAGCTGGGTCTAGGATTAAGCAGTCTGATACAAGCAAACAGGAGGCATATACATCCAACACATCCCTGATATTACAGTGTTGTCCTATGTATAGAAATTAAACTCCTAAGAATACTTTTTAACCTGTGGAGGGAGGGGGAGGGCTGGCCTCTTTGAGAAGAAGACAGAATTTGTCCCAGGAGCTCAAAAAAAGGACTTGCTGATGGCCAAGAAGAGCCCATGACTGACCTTGGTTGCACCTCTGTGAAAGCACATAAACAAACAAACAAACAAAAAAAGCTGCACAACAGCAGCTGGGAAAGAGGAGTGAGAAAATGTAGAGATAAGCAAATCTGAAGACACCAAGGTCAGTGAAGAAAGAAAGGGAGGAGGTGCTCCAGGTATCAGAGCAGAATTTCACCTGCTGTGTAGGACCATGGGGGAGCAGGTGGATGTGGCCTGAAGGATGCTGCAGCCCATGGGAAGCCCCTGCAGGAGCAGGCCCCAGGCTGGAGCTGCAGCCCATGGAGAGGAGCCCATGCAGGAGCAGGGGATCTGGGGGGAACTGCCACCTGTGATGGACCCCTGCTGGAGCAATCCATTCCTGCAGGACTGCACTCTGTGGTACGAACCCATATAGTTGCAGTTCTTGAAAACTGCAGTCTGTGGGAAGCCCATGTACAATCAGTTTGGGAAGGAGAGCATTCTGTAGGAGCAAACATATGCTGCAGCAGGGTCAGAGAGTGACCGTGAAGGAGCAACAGATGATGAAGTGTTATGGACTGACCACAAGCCCCCATTCCTCATTCCCCTAAACTGCCCGGCGGAAGGAGGTAGACAAAGGTGAATGGGGGGAAGGTGGATTTAGACTGCTTTTAGTTCTCACTGCTCTAGTCTGTTATCAGTAAGCAATGAATTACATTCAACTCCCTTATTCTGAGTCTGTTTTGCCCATAATGGTAACTAGTGAGTGATGTCCCTGTCCTTATCTCAACCCATGAGCTTTTTTGTTCATGTGTCCCCATATACAAGGGGTCCCGAGGAGGGCCACGAAGGTGATCAGAGAGCTGAAACACCTCTCCTACAAAGACAGGCTGGGAAAGTTGGGGATATTTAGCCTACAGAAGTATCTGAAGACCTTATGGTGGCCTTCCCGTACCTAAGAGGGGCAGAAAAGATGGGGAGGGACCCTTTATTAAGGAGCATAATGGTAGGACAAAGGGCAATGGTTTCAAGCTAAAAATGTGTAGATTTAGATTAGTTATAAAGAAGAAATTCTTCACTATGAGACACTGTTAGTGAGACACTGGGACAGGTTGCCCAGAGAAGATGTAGATACTTCATCTTTGGAAGTGTTCAAGATCCGGTTTGATGAGACCTTGAACAACCTGATCTAATGCAAGGTATCCCTGCCTTTGGCAGGGAACTTGGAACTAGCTGATCTGTAAGTCTTTCAGCCGTAAGAATTCAAGCCTAAATAGGTTTGCTCAGCTGTACTTCTGTGCTCAGAATCTCACCCTAACTGTGCTAAATGTTTTCCTCTACTTGTTAAAATCAATATCAGACTCCCTGCTGAAATCAGCATTTCACTAAACACTTTTTCAGTGTACATTCAGTCATGGGAACAAGAAAATACAGGGTTGGCTTTATACAGAAGATCAAATGTTTATGCTGTATACAGACAGTATATAAATATTTAAGCAAGTTTTACTTGACACATTTGTGAATAAAAGTTTTCTACAAAAATATTTCAAAGAAGTTTCAGAATGTGATGAGACAAGGAAAACTGCTGGAAGGCAATTCAATGTCATTTCTAGAAACTTTAATGAATGATGAAACTGATTGAATTTTTAAAGGTTATTACATGTTTTGAACATTTATGTTCTATGCAGGATTCATGTTATAAGATAAAACTCATATCCCTAATACCAATACAGTTAGGTTTAAATCAAATCTGTACTATTTACTGTATTGCTTTTGTGCCTATATTGCAGTTTTCCAGGGCTTTTTATTGCTCACATCTAGGAGAGAACACAAGGATCAACATTAATGTTTTAAAAAACAAAACAAACTGAACAAACCAAAAGACTATGAAAGAAAACCAAAAACTCTGAAAGAAACCAAAAGGCATATGCAAGGAGACACATATATAATTAATTTGCCTGCAACTGCTCTCATAATTCATATATTTATTTTTCACATATCAAACTGTCAAAGTAAGGAAAGTTTAGCTCCAAAACTGGCCCTTTTAGTTCATCAATACTTCAATTAAAATTATATATAAAAAAAGTTATGAATTGTCCAATAAAGTAGGCTGGTTTATATTAAAAACAGTAACAATTTGTGAGCTGTCAGTACTGAACACTGGTAAAACTTTGCCAGTTTTTAGTACCACTGCTTTTATATTTTTTTATTATTTTTTTTCCATTTTGAAAGTACTTCATGACATTGAAATCATTGAACTGGACCTTCTCTGCTCAAGTTTCCTACCTCAAATAATGAAACAAAAACATATTTTAAAAATGCATTCCTCCTTAAGATAAGGAGCTCTTCCTCTATTACTCATTTTTGAAAATAAAAGAAAAAGAAATAAAGAGAAAAAAAGAAAAAAACACCTAGTTCCTATAGTACTCTTTATTATAAAGGACGCACCTTTTACATATCTTTTTACTTTACTGATCTTTTCCATATCTGTGACTACAAACTTAGAGAAGTCAATGAGTTGTATGTGTAAGTCATTTAATATATAACCTGCAACCTTTATTTTCCTGAGTCCTTTATTTACTTTTTTTTTTTTTTTCCTACAGTTTCTTTTTGTTGTTGAAGAAATAACAACTATTAGCAAGTGTTGTGTTCTAGAGAACCTCTTTAGTATGCCCTCATGTGTAAAGGGTTGTGGGCATCTAGTAAATTATCTACACCCACATAAACAACACACCTTCCATGCAATAAATGAATACATAAATAAATAAATAAAGTGAAATAAAAATCTGAGGTCTAAATGCTGGAGGTCATTTTTGAAAAAAATTTAAAGTGATTATTAACAACATAGATACATTCTTAAATCTGCAGTTTGTACTGTAGATTATTATTTGAAGTGTGAGGATATTATTAAAACAACTTAGTTTTCATAACTGCTGACATTACAGCAGTTCTGTAACAGTTTGTTACAAGTTTAGATCAAGTACCTGTGTTTCTGTTTGGAGGCTTGATACCACAGTAATTTCTGGCTGGTTGGAGATGTAGTTGATCTTTAGGAGGAAGTACAGTGTTACAATCGCAAAGGTAAAGAATATTAAAAACTCTGCTTCTGCCGCTGTTCCTGTGTAAGAACTGGCAGCAGGCAGTTCTCTCTGCCACTTTGGTGCTCAAGCATATTCATAGGGATACTGACAAAGATACTGCCAGAACCTCAGTGTATCTAACAGGAGAGAAAAAATGAATCCTGTAACTGGAATTTACTTATTATGCACCTTTGTATTTATTTTACCATACTGGAAAACACATCTGAAAATGTGCCTGTCTACTCACTTAGTCCACTCCTTGGTGGACTCAGTATGTTTGTGGCTCTTCTAGTGAAGAATCAGACGGCATCTCACACACCACCTGAGGGTCCCATCCTCTTGCACACTGCTGTGTGCACAGAAGCTGAAGAAACTGGTGTTTACAGCTATATTGGGTTTACATGGCACAGTTTTGGAAGCAGCAGGTAGCTGCAGGGTTGGCCTCTGTGAGGAGAGGCCGGGGCTGCCCCATGCTGGACACAGCTGGTTCCAGCTGGCTCCAATGGCCCCACCATAGGGCATGGCTGGGCAAAGCAGCCGAAATGGTGGTGTCTTGGGGAAGGTGCATTCAGGAAAGACTAAAAAGTATTGTGCACAAATTGTAAAATAGAGGAATGAGGAAAAAAAAAAGTGAGAAAAACAACTGCAGACATCAAGGTCAGTGAACCACCAGATAAACACGCTCAGCCTGTGGACAGCCCCACACTGCAGCAAGTGGGTATGCCCTGAAGGAACCTACAGCATGTGGATGGCTCAAGCAGGAGCAGGCTCCTGGCAGCAACTGCAGCCTGTGTGGGACCCACGCTGGATCAGTTCTTGAGGGACAGACCCCACATTGGAACAGGGGAAGCATGTGAGGAGTAAAGAGCAGCTGAGACAATATGACCATAACCCTATTCCCCATGTCCTTTTACTGCTTGGGATGGAGAGAGGGGGGTGAGTCAGGAATGAAGGAGTGATGTTGAACCTGGGAAGAAATGGAGGTGGGAGGGAAGTGTTTTTAGATGTGTCCTTGTTTCTCACTATCCTGCTCTATTTTTAATAGGCAATAAATTAAAATGAATTTTCCCAAGTTGAACCTGTTTTTCTTGTGATAGCTATTGGTAAGTGATCTCCCTGTCATCTTATCCCATGAACTTTTCCATCTTGTTTTTCCCCTTGTGCTGTTGAGGAGGGGGAGTGAGAGATTGGTTGGGTGGGGTCAGCCTGCCAAAGTTTCTGTGTCCTTCTACTGAGGTCTGTAAAAACATCTGTAAACTTGTCTCAGAGGTCTTCTAACACATGGAAACATAGTCTTCCAGATGTAGCTACTTTCAGTTTTAATGGGTTGAACACATGGTGCAAGTGTAGATCTTGTAAGTAGTCCTTCCCTTGGCTGCTCTACGTTCTGAAGAACCCAGGTATCAGATGACTGGCTGTGTCTCCTGGTCACATTATTTAAAGAGACAGGTTTTAAAGCATGGCTTCAGACACATTTATCACTATTTTGCCCATTGCAAACTTGCTTACTTTAAACTGGTTACATAGTGACAGGGTTGGATATTAGGAGGCTCCATAGGGCAGACAGTCTTCTGCATGTTTGCAAGGGCTTCCAAGTTTTTGTCAAGGACAACAAAGTTGTGCTGTCAGCTCACAGCAGAAGGACTTGATTACACCCAACAGTTTGCTGGTCTTCCCTCTAATGTTATGAGATCTTATCAACCTGTGCCAGAGCCCAGAAGCTCCAGTCAACCAAATCAAAGCATGGACAATGCAATGACAGTAGAAAGAACTCCCACAAAGTCATTTCAGTTGTTGATGTCAAAAAAAAAAAAAAAGGTAATTTGTGTGTCAGTTCAGGTGGGCTCTCCTCTCCCAGTAGACGGGCTATAGGCTTAGGATTATTCCAGCTTTCACTCCTCTCCCTGGTACCCTATTTATGGCACAGGGTTCTTTCTGGATCTCCATAAGAAAGGCCTGACAACAAATAACTGAATAAAATATCTGATCTATTAAAAGTGGCTAAAAAGAGGAATGTAGATAGAATGTAGGTAGTAAACTTCAGGTCTCTTCACATGCTGGGAACCCTACATTCATGCAGCATCAGAGAGATTGCAAATGGATTTAACCATTACTTGCTGAGCACATCTAATCCAGGGAGATAAGTTCTTTCTTTTTGTTGTTTTGAGCTATTACAAGATTTTCTTACAGGAAAACTACTTTATTTATCATGTCTATTGTCAAATATAAAGGGTATTCAAAAGATAAATTCTTGTTGCAGTCTTAGACTCAGATTGTGTAATCACCAATACTGTGAGGGAGCTGCCTGCAGTCTTCTTTCCTACAGTGAGCTGGCTGAGTTCATCCAGTGACATCCAGGGATGTGCGCTACACACCATAGGTTTGAAGACCATGTGCAGCACAACAACAGACCTGGAACTATGGAGTTAACTGTTACATGGATCACTAACTCCTCAAAATGCAATTGCCTTCTGGTCAGTATCACTACACAGGGTATCTTGTATAGTTTAGGAAGGCCATGGAGTTTAAGACTGTCATCATAAGCTGTTATACTGGTTTGCCTTGGTGCTAGTTTAGATTGCTAACATGAGTGCAGTCTACACTGTTTCCCTAGATCTTGGCTTATTGAGGACGGGTGTTTCAGATAGGCCTTGTGTTTTATTTTGTTTTCAAGCTAATCAAGTTAAACTTTGTGTATTGTGATAATGGATAGCAAAATTTCACCTTGTATTTTACAGGGATCCAAAGTGAATAACCTAGGTTTGTAATTTCAACTACGTGTCTAAGTCTGTTTGTGAATAGGAGTCTTTGATAAGCAAAAATTGAGTTGTTAGAGGGAATAGTATAATGTCCAGTGAATAATTGTTTTCTTTATTCTTTTAGATGGAAGTCCTGCTATTATATTCTTTATGATAAACTAAATGGGGGTGGTGTGACTGGTCCTGGCTTTAGGGTACAGCAAATAATGCACCTTCCATTTTTACTTCTTTTTCTATATAGAAGTTCAGGAAGGATTGTAATACTATTAACTCATCTAAGATAGCTGGAAAACATCTTGGCAAACATCTCCGATTTTCTCTTTTTTGGTTTTATTTTTTGCTTTTTTTTTTTTTTTTTTTTGTTATTCTAAATTTTTCAGACAAATTCAATCTTCAAAGGCATTACTCTAACTCTCCTGGGATATCTGGTTTTTGAAAAAGGAAGTATCAAGTTGATGACATTAATAGCTGGGACAGAATAGACTGCATCTGATTATCAAGATTGAATGATAGCATTATCTAGATGACATAAAACGCCTGGATCCAAAAATAGTTCTATTACTAGTACAAAGTGTTATACATTTTGTTGATATGTTATTATATTTTTTTGGTAAGAATATTCATCATAGGGGTGACACAACATATAACTAATTTTTTGTTTTGGGCTCCTGTATTTCTTTATTATATATAAGCTGCTAAACATAGTTCTGAACATGGAAAATAGTTTATCTAGTAAGAAATTCATTACCTCCTCTACTAAAGGAAACACATAGCAATGTATCTAGAGTCTTGCTGAAATCTTGAACCATTTGTTCAGAAATACTTAACTCAGAAAGCAGAGGAATAACAATTGCAACAGAACTGCTGTTTTTACACAATTCATTAGGTCTGTTTCTTTTTTCTTCTGAGTGGCTTGTCTCTCTGTTTAATAACTTATGTGATATCACCCCTAAATTACAGCGCAGTGCAATAACTCATGCTAGCATCAGTACACTGCCTTTCTGAAAGGTCACCTTATAGGCTTTGGAGTTGTGTCACTCATGGAGTCCAAACTGCTTTGTAAAGATGGGTCTTCTTCCTATGAGGGCCTTGCAGATGGGAAACAAACACCCTGTCTGGCCATGCATTACGGTATTTGATCTTAGTGCCATACTGCTGAACACTTAGTTTCTGGCCCCAGTTCTGCAAGCAGAGTCAACACATAGAGCCATCTTCACATAATCACTATTTGCACAGATAGAAAATCTAATCTTGAGAGAGGCTTTGGGGAATAACTGAAACTAACATCTGTTTCCTCTGTGATTATTACTAAAGTGGAGTACGGTGAGTAATTCTAGCACCTAAACAAGGTGCCATTTTAAATCCCATAGGCTAACATACATCACTGATAGCTGTGACCCACAGACAGCCCAATTCTCTTGCAGGTCATGTGTTGCACCTGTAATCCCCATGGATATATTGAATACATTTTAGTAACTTAAACAGTGCAATGTGGCTACATGACAGAAGCCAAATTATTGCTTGATTTACCATACGAAATAATCTTGAGAAGCAGATGTGGAATTAATGTAGTGAGGTTTAAAAATCTATGGGAAGAAGAGCATCCAAGCAGTGACAGGTAATATTCTAAAGTTTCACAGGCTCCTTTTTGTTCAGAAAAGTCTGCTGAAGTTTGAATATGTTAACAAATGTTATCTCAACTCCATAAGGCAGAAGAGCAGGAAATCTCAGTGGCAGTCTCCTTTAAAATGGCTTAACATATCAGACTTATCCTGACTGCTGCCAGCGTGGTTTATTTATTTATTTATTTATTTACTGAAAACACTCTGCTGACAGTCTCACTTTCCTCTTCCTGCTCTTATCAGAAGCAAAAACAATGAATGCCCTTATCTCCTTTTATTCTTCCCCAGATGGCCAGAAGCTGTCTTTTATGAATTGTTTCCTTTACAGGTTTTCTCCCCTTTAGTTTTTGATATTTTTTTTTTCTTATATATATATATTTCTTACATATATATATTATTTCTACATTGTTTAACCCATTGAACCTTTCAGTGATGGTCTTTGTCAGCTATCATTCATTTTAGCAGGTAAAATTTGTCTCATGTAATGCAGTCATTGTGTCAGTTGTCTCCTCCTTGAACCTATAAAAACATGATGTAAACACAAGATTTTTTATTATCACACCGAACAAAGAAGCACTGTTTATATTGATACTGCAATAGAAAAGGCACATAATAGCAAAATATTAGTAGGTCTCAGTACTCTGAACTATGCAGTTGTAAATGAATCAACACAGAATAATGGGCATCTGCTTTCCTCTTCAAACCATTATTGTACTTACCTCCAACAGCCCAGTGTTTCGTAGCTTCTTAAGACTGAAGATGTATTAAACCACAGTGCACATCTAATAACAAGAGTATTTTTTTTTTCTATTTAAATTTTTTGAAATTCTGCAATACCACAAAAAATACAATCACAGAATCACAGCATAGTTTAGATTGGAAAGGACCTTTGGAGGTCATCTAGTCTCACCTTTCTGCTCCAGTAGAGACATGCAGGTTGCCCAGGATGATGACCACACAGCTTTTGAATATCTCCAGGAAGGGCATCTCCACAACTTCTCTGGGTAACCTGTTCCATTGCTCAGTTACCCACACAATAAAGTGTTTCCTGATGTTCAAATTAAACCTCTAGTATTTGAGTTTGTGTCTGTTGCCTCTTGTCCTGTCTCCGGGCACCACTGAAAATAGCTTGTACACTCTCATATCTGCATTGACCCTTCAGGTATTCCTGTACCTCCAGATTCCTGTAAGATCCTCCAGAACTCAAATAAGGGCCAGTTTGTCATTGGGTGATGGTTTAAAAGGAATTAGATATGCAACATATCCCCCAAAATCTGTTAGGCCATCAGGATATAGCTTGATTTAATTTGTAGTCTGTACTGGGCATGGATTCTGGGATGAGAGTGCCTTAACACCCAAACACAGCCCACGTGGCTGTAGTGATCAAGATTGAACTGCATAATTGATAATTAAATAAAAGATTTATTTTTTTTTTAATTGAATTTGAAAGAACATAGGTGTAGTAGAATACCTCAAGTTATAAATATACTTTCAAGTTATGAAATTTAACTTCTGATGCTTTAATGCTTTCATAGAAAAATAATATTTCGCAAATTTTTTTCTTCCTTTTCATATTTGCTGTATACTAGCACAAGGATATAATATAGTATAACTCTGCAAATGCATTATTGCTTAGGCCTGCACAACAAAATCATTGTGTTCAAGTGATATTTATTCAACTGCAATTTTTTCTTAACTGTACAAAGTACAGTAATTACAAAGTACATAAATAGCATACATTATTATAGTGTTTTTTTTTGTTTGTTTTGTTTTTGTTTTTGTTTTTTTTTTAATCATCTTCCAAACCATGCTGACATTTAAACCAGGCATCAAATCATTTTGCAGAAGTATGAATACTTGTTAATATAATTTTCATGCAATATAAGAAATTTAAAGATACATTAACTACAGATCACATCATGTGTTAATTCTTGTTATTTCTGAGTGAGTGAACAAGATATACTTTTAGTCAGGATTTTTGACTTTTTTTTTTTTTTTTTTTAATTGTTCTTGTTTTAAATCCTCAAGATACTCTTTTGGAGAAGAAAGAAAAATGAAGGAGTAAAATTGTATGAAAGCTAGAATCTTTTAAAAATATCTAACTTTGAGAAGTCTTCTGTTTACAAGTCTGAACAAACGGAAACTTTTACACAAAACATTATGTTCTTATTTTGCTTTCATAACTTGCAACCAAAATATTTTTCTACTTCTTTGCATAAGTAGACTAAAAATTGAGTGGATCACAATTGTAGACTTTAATGTAACTATCCAATCTCTCAAAGTCTAGCTTAACACATGCTAAGGAAGTTTTATGCCTGGGATTCCACAGAGATATCAGTGTCTCTGGATATCAGAACAGCTTATACACAAACAATTAATGCAACATTATTTATGAAGCGATTCTATGACAAGTAAGTTAAATATTAATAATTAGTATTCTTAAGAAAAGTTTCTATGTGAAATGAAAAATGCAGAGATCAGATGATGTTTTGATTTCTTTTTTAGCTTTTTTTTTTTGTTGTTGGAATTTGTACTTGTTGCTTCTTGCATAATACAGCTGCAATTATGTACATGAGAATGTAATACAAAGTCATTGAGTTAGAAGGGAATTATGTAATCTTATCCAACAGAAATAAAAATTTAGACCATAAGTAGGTTTGAAGTCCGTATTTTTTTCTGGGACTTATATACACAAGAAACTCACAGAAATGTGGTAAAGTCCTGGATTAACAGAAGACTAAGACTTAATACAGTGAAGGCTGGCAGGCAGGTACAAGATACATCAGAACACCTTGTATGGCACTAAATGCTGAACAAAGTAATACTAAATACTTAACAGGGATTTTCTGATGATACTAAATGGAATCACCTCTGGTGACAAAATAAAATTTCTATTTAAGAACAACTCTGAAGAGCTAAATCTGTGCACATATTGTGATCAAGTGAAGAAATGTCAGGTTGGGATTCATCTGAACAAGAGTAAGTGCCTAGTGGTATGTGAAAAGACCATGCCATCCAATATGGACTCAATAATCTTTTCCATCTTAAATTTTGGTAAAGGATAATTCAAAGAAAATGTTACATTTATATCAAAGATGTTTTTAAAATTGTATATGTATATTTGAAACTTTTAATAAAAAATGGATCAATGACATGATGGTAACAGGCTTTACAGTGCATTTATTAAATCTCATAGAATGCTTTGACAATATTTAATCAATACCTCAAAGTTATAACATTTGAAGCAGTATTAATTGTGAGGTAACATTGAAGGGGGGGGGGGAGGGAGGCAATTTCATTTGTTCCTGTCATCCCACATCTTAATAACCTCACTATTTAATAACTTATTTTGACCTACTTGGAAGTAGATATAAAAATCAAAATACCAGAACTATTATGTTCATTCAGAGCATGTATCTTTGGCTTCAAAAAGGTGTAAGGAAATAGAAAATGGATTCTGAAGGTCAAATTATTCCACAGAATAGCTCCATTGATGCCAGTGGAATTCTTATGAGTATGTGTATACTTTTCTCTCATAAGTAATATGAGCAAAAGAGAAGCAGTTTCACAGTTTGTAAATTAGCTTCATCTCATCTCTCCCATCTATTTTGTCCCAAATTAATTCACCCTGTCTTCCTTTGCTGCAAATAGCAAGAAATGAAAAACAACCCAAACTATCATTGCATTTTCTGAAATACATTTGTCAGTGGCAATTTTGAATGGAACATTTCCTACCTTGTTAGTTGATTAATTTGTTAATGTTTAAACAAGAACTCAAGAGATGAAACCAAAGCACTCCTTTGTTTTTCACATTGCACAACCAGGAATAGACTCAGTCATAATCTGAGAAGGCTGAATAGACATAAAACCTCATCTGTATTACAGGGCACTAGCATGTATGCTGTTAAGAGCTATGGGTGAAAGAAAGAGAGGTAAAGAACCCTCAGTGATTTTTTTCCCTGCACTACCTTCAAATAGATTAAGTGATCTACATCTCTATCTATAAAAAACAAACAAACAAACAAATCTCTGTTAAATTGAAAGATTTAAGTACTGGAATTTGAAGCATTCTCTGGTATTGGTAAATGGAAAACTTGGGGGAGAGACAATTTCCATTTAAGAGCAAATCTGTAGAGCTAAATCTAGTCTACAAGCTCTGCAAATGTTCACACATTATGATTAAGCATGGGACATGGCTAAATAGAAATAAGTTAGTGCATTCCTCTTGCTAAGCTTTATATATTTGTTTCAGTACCTGACACAAAATGACACTTGCTGAAGCAGCTTTCCTCAGCTTGCTTGGTGCTTTTGGACTAAAACTATTTATTGTCTAGAATACCCCTTACTACTCCATTGATGATGCCTATATTTTTTTCCAAATGACATGATATGAGATGTTTAGTATTTTCTGTTATTCGTGTGGCTTTGCATATGTATTCTGATAAAAGGAAAATATGAGTTTGGACAAAAAAATACAGAGTTTCTGTACAGAAATATTCTGTTATCTCTGGACCAGTTATGAATATCTGTATAAATATACTAATTTCTGTTAGAAGATTACTGGTGGAAACAAATAGACATAAAAGGTACTAAACCATTCCCCAGTAGACTTTACTTTCTTAACTGGAATGCAAATTGCTGTTATATTAGAACAGAAAAAAAAATAATCCATAAAATCAAACCCATAGTAACAAATAAAACCTGAAACAATAATTTTCTCAAAGAAGAAAAACAATGCTGTAAGAAGTGAGATATAATTTCAAAATAAATCTATGAAACACAATGCAAGACAAAGCCAAACTGTAAATGCAATTATTTTATATGCAAATTGTAAATGCAATAGAACTAGTTTCAAAGGTTCATTGGCTATTGGCTTGTAGTACTGCACACCCAAATACCCTGTATCTAATTGTCACTTGGACTAATAGTTGAAATTGCTTGTAAGGTAGTATATCCATGTATTTGCATTTATGTAATTGCACATTAATGTTGCTGAAAATCCATGCTTTAAATGGGCTATAGTATAGCCATTAGACAGTACTTCATCAAAAGGACAAAGCAGTCAGCTTGCTTTCTTTTAAGGAAGACTAAAGACAACCCAGAAGAAAATAAACTAATACGAAGTAGTGTATAAAAATATAAAAATTGAGACATTGTGTATAGACAGCATAGTCTTGGAAGTGGACAGAAAGGAAAATTTTTCATTAATGGAGTTCTTTTGTTTGTTTGTTTGTTTGTTTGTTTGTTTTAAGTAAGGAGGATGAGTAAGGAAGAGGTATGGTGAATTTATCCTAAAGCTGTGATTGACCTTAAAGATTACACAACAAATATTTATTTGAAACATACTTGTATGTAACTTTTTGGATTATTATTATTTATTTTTTTTATAACATAAAATATTCCCTTTTATTTTGTTATTTCCCAGTAAACTATCAATAACTAATAATGCATGCTCCATTGAGACATGGCAAGAGTTCAGCATGTGATCTAAGTGCCATTTCAGGGAGCTATACCAAGATAAAATACTTAAGACAAAGAATTTATTGTTACTAATGATATGGATGGGCTGCTGCTCTCTGCTATGTGTGACTAGAATCTCTCAGCAATCATCTTAGCCAGCATGAACAGTCATAAGATCCCTGAATCAGCCCTCATAATTTTTCATTGCTTGCATTTCCCACATTTATTTATTTTACGCCAACAGTTTTCCCAATATCAGACCCATATTTCATGACAGCAGTGACAACATTCTAAAGCAAAAGAATATCTTCTCTGGAAGAGGCCTATTTTGGTGCAGAGCACCAAAAAGTGTATCCTAGTCAGATGTCCTGTGGTCACTGCTCTGTATCTCCTACTGCACTGTTCTCCTAGAGCAGAGAGATATTAAACTGAATCTATCAATTATATCATAGGAATCAGTATTGATATAGGTAGGGTTCTAAAGATATAATCTGTGATTTAGAAGTCAACATTAGAGTATTAAAATAAAAAGAAAATTGCATTGAAAGGACTATTTGTATAATAAGATGACAAAGAAAGAATAAAATAAGTTGCCTTTTTTTTTTTTTTTAATGATTGGGGAAAATGTTTTAGAATTTTAGAAAACATTTTAAAAAGAATTTTAATTGAAAACAAAAATTTAACACTTATCTTCATATAAACAAAATCAAGATCTCACATGAACAATCTTACAGATTGTTCATGAAAGGATCTTATTCACATATTCTCCACAAATCTTGGGAAATGGACAGAATAGCTCCTGTACCTCATCATTTAATGGCAACAAATGTAGTATGTGCAGTGATATGCACATACTACAGATGTATATGTAGTGGTTATAGTGATAACCAGAAGCTATGGTAAGGAATCAGAAACCTGAAATTTAGTCTATGCTAATTACTGAGACATAGCCAGTTAGTGAAAGAAGTAAAGAACTAATTCTGAAAGTGGCTAACTTTGTGTGTGTAGTTGAATACTACCTTAGACATTGGCTGGTTACCACAGGAATGTCTTTGAACCACATAGATTCCTGCATTTGAGAATGTATTTTATGTGTTTATGACTTGCAGCTGAAACACACTTACATGTAATATTCCTGGAATTTAAATTTTGGGATTTAGTTGAGTTAGTTTTTGATTAATGTGTTCCTATATGATGGTGCTAAAAACGTTGAAATAGAGGTAAACATTCCATCCCTGAAGGCAGTTTGTATGAAAAAACTCATGTTTGGTTATAGTTTTACTGGTTCTTGGACTTCCTGTATTTAGAAGACAAGATATTTTCTGTAATCCCCTTTAAGTCAGTTTAACAAAAGCAGCAGGCACACTTTCTACTATATTATCCAATTAAAGACAATAAAAAAAAAAGTGATTGAATAACATAGAGTTTACATAAAATAAATACAGTGAAGAGAGAGACTGCGAGTAAAAGAATGCTGATATCATGCTTAGTATCTTTTCTGCTTGATGTCTACTTTTCTGGCTGCAAAGAGAGAGAACAAAAACCTTTTAAGATTTTTTTGGGTTTGGGAATTGGATGTTCTGAAGGCAGGGCATTTATTTTTCCCCCACATATGTTTCAGCTATAATTTCTGCAGAAGTTTTTTAGGCCTTCTTGTTTTAGATTCTCATTTTTTTTGTTTGATTGTTTTTCTGTTTGCTTATTGTAGGGGAATAATTATAATAGTAAATTGCATTTCAGATATCAGAATTTAAACTCATTTAATTTCATGTCAGACATTTTAAAGCAGGTGGTTTTCATTGTCAATACTAAACACACCAATTATGATTATTTTTAGATTCAGTATAAGTGAATTGCAGATTTTCTGTGAAACCTATCCAATGAAATACTATTCATAGACTGGGAAAGAGATTAATTTTTTAAATTCCCTTTTAAAAGTAAATAAAATATTGAGTCCTTTTTTACAGCACCAGGGAAATATAGCCACATGGATTTTTTTCTTTTTTTTTTACTCAGTTTAAGATGCATCCTGATGGAAATTCTTATCTTTCTGGTGAAGAATATGTCATTTTTGTCTGAATTTCAGAAGCCATAACGAGATTTGTGTTGAATGAAAAAAAAAATTTATAAAAATTTATAAAAAAAAAATTATAAAAAAATGTTTTATAATTAAACATTACTCACAGTAATGTTTATACTCTCCTTAGTAGTGACACTGAAGAATAAAACATATTTCTAAGCTGATTTTACTGGATTTTAATGCTTATTAAATGAATGTACTGATAGATAGAGGTGCTATGCAGTCTTTATATGCTCTGTTGAGGAAGCATTGTTACTAGACAAGTCATACAATAGAAAGAGTAGATACCACATTCTGTTGCAAGGTGTGATGATGGCAACATGTGGTTTGTAAGCTGATGACAACAGTAATGCATTATTATATTTAAGCTAATTACATTGTTGTGAATTTTCTTGTGTACAAATATAAGGAAGGAGATAAAATTATTATTCTCAGCCCTCTTTGCTAAAATTGTCAATTATACCTCAGTTCTATATTTCCATTATAGTAAAGCCAGGAACTTTGCAGGTGATACCATGTGACTGTGCATTCTTCCTCCCCCTACCTTCTCAGCTTTATTTCATGTAACTTAAATACTTAAATGATAACCACTACTGTCAGTCATGATGGATGCCATCAGGTCATGATTGAGACATCCAGTTTACAATAGATTCGAGGGAGATAGATAATGACTCAAGCCAGATTTGGAAGAAACTAACATATTTGCATTTGGTGTGCAAATATGACTATGAATCCATCATCTTGCCCCATAAATAGTGAGCAGCCCAAGAACCCTTTGAGATTTCTTGTACAACAGCAGGCCATGTGACAGGATCTCTCCTTGAGTAGGAACACCTCTTGAGGTTACATCTATTCTTTGAACTTTTATATTTACTCCTACACCAACTTTGCTTATTATATTTTAGAAGGCAAAAGAAACAACATATTAAATGCTTGGCAATAGTCACTGCAACATAGTATGGAAGATAGACAATACATGCTTGTAAATGTAATAGTGTCATCATCACAACATATTTATCAAGGAATTTGAAAAGAAAATCCATATAATTATTACCGGCTATTGTCAGAGTTCACAGAATAGTAGCAGTATAACTTGCAATGAATATAGAATACTTATCTCTTTTGGAATGTCAGTTCTAATAAACTACATGAAATTAATAATGTGATAGTTAAGGTAAAGTATTCACGTAATTTAACAATTGGCACAGTTGTTAACACAGACAAGATAGGCACAGTTTAAAGAACTGTCTTTAGACACAGCCCCCTCTAAAGTTGGGATGAACACTCATTTTATTTATAACACAATAATTATTTTGTCTTCAATTACTGTTTTCTGTGTATATATTAAAGAAACGAAGACAAACTGTTCTTATAAAGATTGGTATATATTAGTTCTGTCTCTTTTCAGATATCAAAGATGAGACTCATTTCCCATGACAGCTACTGCTTCAGGAGGACACAAACCTCCTTTATTTTTGTTGCCTTGCCAGCCAGGAGATTCCCAAAGCAACATCCCAGCTGAGGCATGCAGGCAGGGATGCATATACTGCTAACCTCGGTCCATGCTAGATCACCTGCTATTTATTTACACCTGCTTATCAAGTGACTGTGTGTGCTATGGTCCTCACTGTGCTTTTTGATAATTTCCATACCAGTGCTGTGAGCTCAAGTGAGTCCAATAGGGCATCTCCGCACACATTACCTATACACAGATGTGTTACTTGTCAAACATATAGAGGATAAACAGCAGTAGGTACAATTATGTTTTCTGACTTTACTGTTCTTCAGTCTTTATGCATTCCCTGCTGCATGGTCACTTAAGCTTATTTACAATCTTCCTTGCCAGTCTTCCAGTCTCATTCTGTCCTCTTTGCCAACGTTCTGTTTTTAATCCATTCCTCCTAAATCAGATGGATGTATTAGGTTTATGTGGCAAGGTTTGGTATTGGTGAGACTGCAGGCATGGACTCTATGAGCAGAGCCCAGCAGCTGCCCGATGTCAGATCAGAGCCAGCTCCACTTGGATCCAAAGGGGACCCACCACTAGCCACAGCTGAGCCACTGGGTGACGTTGGTTGTATCTCTGTGAGAGCGGATTTAAGAAAGGGAAAAATGTTGTGCAACAGCATCTGGGAGAGAGGACTGAGAAAATGTAGAGAGAAACAGCCCTGCAAACACAAAGGTCAGTGAAGAATAAGGGGGAGGAGGTACTGTTGGTACCTCCTCTTGGTGGTACTTGTCCAGTGCTGGAGCAGAAGTTCCCCTTGCAGCCCATTGGGTACCCTGGTGGAGATTTCCACACTGTGGCCCAAAAAGAAACATATACTGTGGCAGGTGGATCTGGCCAGAAGGAGACTGCAACCCATGGAGAGACCTGTCGTGGTTCCGCTCGAGTGGGCAGCCGAGCTCCACCACAGCCGCTCTCTCACTTCCCCTCCTCAAAGAGGAATGGGGAGAAAATATGTGAAAAGGGCTCAAGGATTGAGATAAGGATGAGAAAATCACGCAATAATTATTGTAACGGGCAAAACAGACTCGGCATAAGGAGATAGTAAGATTTATTGCCTACAACTAACAAGCGAGAGAAGTGAGAAAACAAAGGAAAAAAAAACAAAAGCACCTTCCCCCCATCCACCCTATTCCACCTCCTCCCCCCGAGCGGCGCAGGGGAAACGGGGAAATAGGGGTTATGGTCAGTCTACAGCACTTCTTCTCTGCCGCTCCTTCTCGGTCACTCTCGTCCCCTGTGCTGTGGGGTCCCACCCACGGGATGCAGTCCTTGATGAACTGATCCGGCGTGGGCTTCCCACAGGCAGCAGCTCTTTCAGAACTGCTCCAGATATGGGTCCGTACCACGGGGTCCATCCCTCAGGAGAAAACTGCTCCAACCTGGGTCCCCTACGGGCAGCAGCTCCTGCCAGATCACCTGCTCCTGCGTGGGCTCCTCTCCACGGGCTACAGGTCCGGCCCGGAATCTGCTCCGGCAGGGGTCTTCCACAGGCAGCAGCCTCCGTCGGTGCAGGGCCATCTGCTCCACCGTGGTCTCCTCCACGGGCTGCAGCGTGGAACCCTGCTCCACCGTGGCACTCCATGGGCTGCAGGGGGACATCCTGCTTCACCATGGTCCTCACCACAGGCCGCAGGGGACTTCTGTTCCGGTGCCTGGAGCACCTCTCCCCCTCCTTCTACACTGACCTTGGCACCTGCAAGGCTGTTCTTTCACTCCCGGCTGCTGTCTGGCGCAGCGTTTTTTTCCCTGTCTTAAATATGCTCTCACAGAGGCGCAAACAACATCGCTTATTGGCTCAGATCTGGAAAACAATGGGGCCCTTCCCAAACATGGGGCAGCTTCTAGATCTTTCTCACAGAAACCACCCCTATAGCCCCCTGCTACCAAAACCTTGCCATGTAAACCCACTACAAGACCCCACAAGAGCAGACTCTGGGATGGAACTGAAGCCCATGGAGAAGAGATCATGTTGGAGCAGGTGATCTGGAGGGAGGGACCTGTGAGGAGCCACCTGTGGAACTTTCCATTCCTCATGGATGGACCCAATAATACAGACCCATATGGGAACAGTTCCTGAAGAGCTGCTGCCTGTGGGAAGCCCATGCAGGACCAGTTTGGGAAGGATGACATGGGAGGGGCCCTGTGCTGGAGTAGGGGACGAGAGTGAGGGTGAAGAGATGAAGTGTTGTGGACTGTTCATACCTTCTTCGCCATTCCCCTGCACCACCTGGGGGAAGGAGGTAGAAGAGGGTGGGTGGGAGGAAGGTGTTTGTAGATTACTTTTTGTGTTCACTGCTCTAGTCTGTTATTAGGGGGCAATAAATTACATTAATCTCATTAATCTCTCCATTCTGAGTATGTTTTACCCGTAATGGTAACACTGCTGAGGGATCTGCCTCTCCTTATCTCAACCTATGAGCTTGCTTTTTTTTTATAATTATTATTTTTATTTTTATTAATTAATTATTTTTTTAATTTCATCATATTTTCTACCCTTTTTCTTTTGAGGAGGGGTAGTGAGAAAGTGAGAGAGAGGCATGGTTGTAGAGATGAGCTACCTACCAGTGTTAAACCACCACAGTGGAGCAAAAGAGATGTCACCTCACTTTGGTGTAATCAGGTATCATGTTACATTATGAAAGAGTTACATAGTGAAAGGAAAAATATGCCCATACAAGCACACTTGTATTATTCCTCTTTCATCACAATATCCCACACTCAAACACAGATCACAACATCTCACATGTGGCAAGGTCAGATATGTAATCCCATGTTTGGAAAGAAAGAACTTTAAAGCTCTGTTGACAGTTGTCCTATCAGGCCATTTTATTTTGACTTAATTTCTTTAAATTTGGAGGCTCCCAGGAATGTGATTTTTTTTGAGGGAGGCTATTGTATTTAATATTTTATTTGTTGGTGGTGGTTTGTTTTTTTAGATCAATCCTATACTATTTTTCTTCTCCCTGTCCCATACACTCTCCTATCCATTTTGTTCTGTTTCTACTCACAGTGACATATACTGCATCATCTGCTAGTATGAAAATTGGAACAAATAGCCTCTGATGGCAGAGTCACAGCATAAATGAAAGTTTTTTGTAATCTTTTAGACTATTCTTCACATTTTACATTTCTGTCATGACAGCTTCATTTAAACCTTATGCAGTCTTTGGGGAAAATGGAAATAGGTTATCTTTACTTTTTTAAATGATGTGACAGGACTAAAATCAAGGAAATGCATTCCCTGGCTGCAAAACCATTTTTTTCAAGAAAACTTTTTATTACAGCAATATCAGCTATATGTAAAAGTTTGAGATGTCACTTCAATTAGATAAATGAAAAATTAAATATAAGACATTCTCTAGCTGTCAGTATTTACTTGAAATTCAAGCTGTCTGTGCAACTTGACTGAACATTCAACTTTCTGTTACAAAGTATACAGAACGGTTACAGGATTTTTTAATCCCACCTGTGAATAAAGATATGTCAATAATAGCATTATAGGAATGGGAATAATAGAAGACATAAGATAAATTAATCCTCACACACTTTCCATATTAATGAATTTCATGGTGTATGTTGGAATATATAATCTGCCATGCTCAAGCTATATACAAAGAACACAATTTCCTCCTAGCAGGTTTCCAAAGGGGAAAAAATGGTGTAGGTTGGTTTTATTCAATTTAACTTTCGTAGTGCTCTTGGAAATTGGTGTGAATTCAATGTGAAATTTGCTGACAAATTAAAATGTGGAATTTAAATAAGTTTGAGGCTATTCAATATGAGATATTGCATCTCCGGTATTTCATTAGTAAGTAGAAATACAGTAATATCTCGTAAGGGAGGACAGTGAATATCTTTTGTGTTATGAATCTGATGTCTGCCTACTTGGTAGAATTTCAGCTTGATTAATAGACAAAGTTTGTTCTAATTTGTTTACATGCAATAAAATTTAAGGGTAAATATATTTACAGAAAAGCAGCAACACTCATCAGAAAATGACATATTTATATACTATACTGACTAGAAATGCTCTTTGTTTCCCTCTAATATTAAAGAGGGATTCTCACTCCAATCCCATGCTGCTGTGACAATATACTTTGTGACAGTTTACTCTCTGAAATTATGAATGAGTGGAAGGAAATAAAATTTTATATTTTAAAGGAAAAAATCCCTATTCTAACATAAATAATAATAAATCCTGATTAGGTGCTGTTATAAGAAAGAAAAACTATTAATGTTTTTTGAACTCTAGTAATCCATTCAGTCCTCACTCCAGATCTAAGTTCTCCAAAGCTGTCAATGAAATACTATTTAAAATCTGCACATCTGCAATGAAGTCAATTGATTTATTCCAGATTGCTGTAAGAAGTACAGAGCTCTGGCAAAAGTCTACTTTGGCCCTGAAATGATATAAAATTGAAGCAGAAACAAGCAATTGTAAAATAAAACATCTCTGTTCTAATTCAAATATCTTATCTGTCTCTACCTTGTCAAAGTGGGACAAGAAGGTGTGCTATGAGAACATATGAGACTACAGGCATGAGAAAACTCTTTCAAATAAGATAATGTATAGATTCTGGTTGCAAACTGTAATGGTATTTGTCACAGCATTCTTGGAGACATTTGACTAGAAACTCATTATGTTGCTGTGCTGAAATTCAGTGTTCTGGGATAGGAAAAAGAATTCATTGAATTCAAGCAGGCTTTCTAGGTCTGCACTCAGATTAGAGGTCAGTCTGTAATTTTATAAAGTGTTTCCAATTCATTGGAATTTATCATTGGTCATATTTATACTGCTAAGTAAAAACATCCACAAAATAATCTCGACAACAACTATATAAGCATATATATATACTCATATATATGAGCATCCATGCCACTCAATGATTGTTTTACTCTTTGGCTTTAATTTGGACAGTGCTAGCCATTCATTTTCTACAAAAAGTTTGCCCTATGGGAGCTCCCCAACATTCATCTCTGTGGATCTTCCTCCATGTCCAGGATCTTTTTTTCTAGGTTTGATTCTCTCACACTAAATAGCCTATATGTAGAAACACCTGTCTCATCCTTCTAATCGGTGGTCTCTTTATTAATTGGAGATGTCTGTCTATGCCATTTCTGCAATCTAGGTGCTATCAAAATTTACCACCAGGTAAATCTGGTTGCATCTAGCAAG
Organism: Aythya marila; assembly: GCF_965140915.1. Classification (NCBI taxonomy): domain Eukaryota; kingdom Metazoa; phylum Chordata; class Aves; order Anseriformes; family Anatidae; genus Aythya; species Aythya marila. The sequence goes on along the minus strand of NC_139042.1, from coordinate 40,543,244 downwards.
TGGCAGGCTTGTGCTTGAGAGTTCAAAAATTCAGTTTTCAACATTCATCAACACCCACAATTACCTGCTCCCTGTCGTTATTCATAATTTATTTCTCATTTACCATCTTGTCTCACTACAGGCTAATCAATAGCCATTATTATCTACAATTTTGACTCAACACCCCAAAAACAGAAAAACCAGAATAATTCAGAAATCAAATGGATTTTATATTGTAAAGATAGTTTTATATAACTGTACATTATAACAAGTACATTATATAAATAAATGCAGAGCTCAGATTGTCACAAGCTTGATGTTTCATATAGTTTACAGTGTATATAGGCAATCTGAAGTTGTTATAAAATGATGAATCCACATAAAAACTATTTTCTGATACTTTTTTTTAAGGTTAATTTTATTCTTTTACTTTAATACAACATACAGTGAAATCCATAAAAGACCATTTAATCAGTCTACAAACCACAACAGTTTTCCTGAGAAACAACAGCTAACCTTCAGTATTCTTGTATCTCACAACAAGAATGTCATCTCTGGAGGAGACAAGGAGGTTTGAGAAGTGATGCATTCCACAGCTGTTATAGTTGTACCTTTTACTCTCTGTTAGTAAGCATATCTCTCTATTCCAAGTAAGCTTGAATCCCACTTCAGTGAGGTGTTTTTATTTTTGGCACACTAGGATCTCAAAATCACATTGTGTTCAGTCTACAGGTTCTAAAATAACATAGTGCTTCTCAATCACAGAATCATAGAATCATAGAAGCATAGAATGATTTGGATTGGAAGGGACCTTAAACATCATTTAATTCCAACCCCTCTGCCAGGGGCAGGAACATCTCTCACTAGACCAGGTTGCTCAAAGCCCCATTCAGGCTGGCCTGAAACACTTCCAGGGGGGCCAGCCATAACTTCTCTGGACAAACTGTTCCACCTTCTGAGTAAAGAATTTCTTCCATATATATCTAATCAAAATCTACCCTCTTTCAGCTTAAAGACATTACTCCTTGTCCTATCACTACATTCCCTTACAAAGTGTCCCTCCCCAGCTTTCCGGTAAGTGTCCCTTTAAGGTGCTGGAAGACATCTATAACATCTCCCTGGAGCCAGCCAGCCAGCCAGCCAGCCAGCCAGCCAGCCAGCCTTCTCCAGATTGAACAACCCCAACACCATCAGCTTCTCTTCCCAGGAGAACTTCTTCAGCCCCTTGATTGTCTTTGTGGCCCTCCTCTGGACTCACTATAGTACATCCATGTCATTCTTGTGCTGGGGTCCCCAGAACTGAACACAATACTCTATGTGAAGTCTGAAAAAGCAGAGTAGAGGAGGAGATTCACCTCCCTCAACCTGCTGGCCATGCTTCTTTGATGCACCCCAGGATACAGTTGACATTCTGGGCTGCAAGTGCACATTGCTGGCTCATGTTAAGCTTCTCATCACCAAAGACCCCCAGGTCCTTCTCATCAGGGCTGCTTTCAATCCATTCTCTGCCCAGCCTGTATTTGTGCTTTCATTTCTTTATGATCTGATTCTAACCCAGTTTATCATATTATTTTCCTGTTTAAAAATAAAATAATTAAAAAAGTAATTCACATCATGGAAAAATTATAATAATAATTCAAAAAATTCCCTGTTCTCAGAAAAATCCATTACTAACAGGGATTGGAAAATAAAAATCACAACAGGATGTTTACTCTTCAAGAGTTTAGAAATCAGTGTTAATAGCAGAAAATGATTTTCAAAGTAGGTTAGTTTCTAGGTAAAAGTGACACCTTTTCACTCATCTGTACAAAAGGAACTTTTTTTTTTTTTTTTTTTTTTATCCACCTGTCACTGAATTCAGACATTTATTGTTTCTGAGGAGAATAATCGGTACCTACAGCTGTTGTAATTATGCACGCTTTTGATCTTGTGCTGCCAGCTAGCCTTTTTTATTATCTTTTTTTTTTTTTTTTTTTTCCAACATTAAACTCTGCCTGTGGTAAATAAAACTCCAAAAGAGTTTTCCTAATACATGTACTCTTTTCTCCTTAAACTGTCTTCTCCAGCACCCGTAGTTGTAATTGCCATTCTTACTCTTCCCTCATGCTATCCCAGTAACTATCACATTCTGAAAATATTTCTTAGAATCTTTCTCTAAGCAGGTATTGATTCCACCTCCTTATATTTTATTTAGGATTTTTCTTATTTGAAGTCCTGAGAACTATCACAAGGACAGATGTGAAGAAAAAAAAAAAAAGAGAGAGAGAAAAAAAAAAGCCTGTTTTGCTGTGTTTTGGTGTTATTTTCAATGCAGATATTTGGAAGTTTTTTTTTTTTTTTTTTTTTTTTTTTTTTGTTTAATAGATTTATATATACATAATATCCTCCACACCATTTTAACAGAAAATAGGAATTCTGAAGAGTTAATGTAGGAGTACCACGGATGTTCAGATGTAATCTTTAGGATACTTATCTGCTATGTAATGAAAGGTAAACTAAAAAGTTTGTCTTAATATTTTAGTTTTGCCAAAATTACATACATTAATAGGTAGACCATAGAAGTTATGCTACTAATAGCTATGTAGTTCCCTTGTTGTCACATCAAGTGTCAAGATCTTCAGTGAAAAGCTCTGAAATTCTGCTTACAAATGTTAGTTTGTTTTTTTTCTTCCAAATAAATTCAGTTGCATACTTCTATGCAAACTGAAAATTTTCATTCCAGATGACTTATGCTTAGCAAAGCTACATAAAGCTACACATAAAATCACTCCTTGAATGGGGCAGCTCATTAACAATGGAACCCGAAGCGGAGCTCATTCCCAGAAGGAATGAGGAATTCTTTGTAAGGAATATAAGCTTGACTAGGAATCAGTCACTTTATCTAATAAAAAAAAGTGACTAATAAATATGAAAAATATTTATTATGTATTAATAAATAATAAAATTATTATATAAAATTATTATTTATTAATATTTATTAATAAAGTGACTAATAAATATGAAAACAAAAGCCATTGTTTCCCTCTTATTTTTGGAATGCAGTGAAGTCTAACACTGGCTCCCCCATTTTGAGGACTGAGGGGGAGGGTTGAGAGGGGATGTGTTATGGTTTAACCCATCCTGCAGCTAAGCACCACACAGCCGTTTGCTCACCCTCCCTCCTCCCTCTCTGCTATGAGGGGAGAGAAATGAAAACCTGTGGGTCAAGATAATGACAGTTTATTGGGATGGGAAAGAAAGGATAATAATAATAATAATAATAATAATAATAATAATAATAATAATAATAATAATAATAATAATAATAATAATAATAATACATAATGTATACAAACAAGCGATGCACAATGCAATTGCTCACCACCTGCTGACCACCAGCCTAACCCAGAGCAGTCCAGCCCTCTTCCCCCTGGCTAGCCACTCCTATATATTGTTTAGCATGACATCAGATGTTATGGAATACCCCTTTGGCCAGTTTGCGTCAGCTGTTCTGGGTCTGTCCTCTCCCAGCTCCTGCTGCACCCTCAGCCTGCCTGCTGGCAGGACAAGGCGAGAAGCTGAGACGTCCTTGGCTTGGTGTAAGCACTGCTCTGCAACGCTTAAAACATCAGTGTGTTATCAACATTATTCTCATCCTAAATCCCAAACACAGCACCGTACCAGCTACTAGGAGGAAAATTAACTCCACCCTAGCTGAAACCAGGACAGGATGTTATTGTACAACCTGATTCCTAAACAAATTGACAAAAGATATGAATCTTGGAAAATTACTAACCCAAAGGTTACGGACTCGCAAGATTTTTTTTTGCTCTCCAGAGACTGCAGCTAGCTGCACCCTTGGTCTACCCCTGAGAGTATGTGCATCTCAGGGTTGACTCTTTGTCTGCAAGCTCATCTGCAGACAAAGGCCGAACAGGGCCGAACAGGGTGAATAATTCACTCTAAGAGGTATTTTGAAAGCATGCAACTGGATATAGAGACTCTTTCCAGGACCCTGCAGTAAGTCTTGTGTGACCTTGGCATTTACAAATCTTTAACTAAGTCCCTGTTTCCTTTGTAGCAAATTTCTTTAAATCATTTCGTTAATTGAAAATCAGATAACCTAACTTTGTTATCTACAATAAAGAGATAGAATAAATCCTTAACTGCTGCTGCATTAGAGACATTAGAATTGTGAAAATCTAATTCCATTAAAGAAACCAAAATATTTTATTTTCTTTAATTGCTTTAGATGAAAACAACTTCTATTGCAAATAACTTATATTGGAAAGGCTTACTATTCTTGGTTGCATTCATTACAAATAATTTATTATGAAATAGAAAAAATACTGCAAAAGACTTCATATTTTATGAAATGCACAAAATATTAGGAAAATTTATGATTGCTATTAGCATCTTTGATAATTTGTCCACTTTCTTCTAGTCTGACCTTGATTAATTTTATGGCTTTGAACACAAAAATAGGCTAGCCAACGTTTATATTTCTGGGTTTTATTAAGGTGTTCGATACCCTATGTTGTATTATTTGTGTGCATTTCAGATTTTCTACTTATATTTCTTTTTTGATCTATCTAGCTAATGGGAAATTGTGTGCATATATTTCTATAACAGAAGATATACTCTCCACAGTCAAGTTCTTGAAGTTTTCTAATGTATTTTTTGAATTAACAAGGTCAGAAACAATTATTATAGTAGGCCAAGCTGTTCTTAGGTTTTGGTTGTTGAGTTTTAGGTTTAAAATTATTGATTACAGAATTATTGATTACAGTTTTTAATTGAGTTGTGGGAAGTTGCATCATTGAATAGCAACAGATTAGTTAAAATTGTTTGAGAAATCTGTATTTTGTTGAACACTTTAATGTACTTTATTAAGACTGAATACATTTAAAACTACAGCATGAGTGCAGAATAGCTTTTGACCTATGAAGTGCACACAAGTTTAATCTTATAAGGTGGTGACACCTATGGAAAAAATGTATCTGACATGCAGTCTTGCTCCTAAGATATTTCCAGCTGTGACTGAAGAACATGCTGTACTTATGAGCAAATGTAAAAGTCAAAACAGGTGGCAATAATCTTGTATCTATGGTGAAATATTGCTCTACTATATTGAGCATCTGCTAGATTGCAAATTTAGCTTTATTTATTTATTTATTTTTTTCTCTTTGTTTTAGCTAGAAAACTGTAAGACTATTAAGTGTATGAAAAGTTAGACCTAAAACCCAATAAATCTTCTGGGATGGCTAAGGCTTGGAATCTGAGGAGCAATCTTAAAAGTTTAGCATTTATTTGTTCTCTTTGCTATAAGTAGATACACTTTTTCTTGTAATTACTCATGCTTCATGGAATTCTCATCATAAAGGAATTGCAAAGAGAATACGACACCTAAGTGTGAATAATGCTTCACACCTGCAGAGCCTGTCAGAGGTAAGTTTCTAGCACTGTTACTGGGCTGCAAAGGACTAAAGTTTGTTCACTGACACACATTGTTGCCTTATGCAAGTGTCTACAGCAGCCCAGCCAATACTGTGCTGCCAAGATGAACAGCTGGGGGCACCGCCCTCTCTCTGCACTAACTCAGGTGGCAGAACAGCCCAGTCACCCAGAGCTTCCCTCCAAGTAGTCAGTTAATGTTGTTTCTTAGTTTATGTGACTCTTTACATCCTCCAGCCATGCAGAGCTGAGTTGCACACTGAGGCAATACCTGCCATGTCTATGTAGATAACACAGTGCAGTGTGGGAGCTTCAGCATCAGGTATGCTGCTCCAAATAATGCATTCAAGACCATGCAGTCATTTTTGTATTAGGTTGTTTTCCATGTTACACAGCCTATGAATAAATTTCCTTCCATATTTATCTGTTCCATTTTCTGGATGATGTAATGTAGAGAGGTAGGAGGTGATACAGTAAAATCCAGATCTGTGCTAGAAATCAGTGGCATATTATCACTCACAGACCATATCCACAGAGGCATTTAACTCCTAACAGAGATGGAAATGTAAGAATTACTGTTAAAATTGCTGGAACATCAAACAACTTGCAAAAGATCAGGGCCCTGAATATCTTGTGTTGATTCGAACCAAAATTTCTCCTGAACCTAACTCCAAACCTAATCCTAATTTAACCTATAACCCTAATTTGAATTCTAACCCTAACCCCAACCCTAAACCCAATTCTTAGCAGCTTCCATACCCACTCCCCTAATCCTAAACACTAGGCCTAACCATAACCCTAAACACCAATCCTAACACTAAACCCTAACCTTAAAGGTAACTCTTAACACTAAAACAAACCTGTAACACTAATCCTTGCCCCCTAACCCTAATGACCTTAACAAAAGCTCAAACACTAATCCTAAAGCCTAAAGCTAACCCTAAACCTAAACTGATCCTAATCCCTAGTCCCTTACTCTAATCCTAGTGCTAACCTTAACATTAAACTACCCATAACTCTTTTACCCTACATACCACATCCCAAATCCTAAACCCTAACCCTAAAATTAATCATAATACTTAACCCTAAAACAACTTCCCAAACCTAACCTCATATCTAAACCCTAATTCCTACCCCTAATCCTGATGACCCAAACCTTAATCCAAACCCTAATGCTAAAGCCTATAGGTAAATCTAACCCTATCCCTAAATGAAATCCTAACCCAAGTCCAGTTTTGAACTTTCTAAACCATAGCCTTAACCCTAACCCTAAACTAATCTATACTGCACTCTAATCTCTAAACCTATACCTATCCCTAACCCACATTTTAAACTCGACACAAATCCTAACACTAAACTTAATCTCCAATATTAACTCTAACCCTAAACCTTACCTAACTCTATCTCTAAATTTAACCTTAGCCCAAACCTAATATTAAATTATCCTATGACTCTAACCCAGATACTTAAACTAACCTAAATGTAAACCCTTACCTCTAACCATGAATCCTAATCCTAATTCTAACCCTTCCCCCTAACCCTATACCAATTTGGGTATCTAACCTTAACTATAAACCAAACTGAAATCCTAAACAGAAAACTGAAACATATCTTTAAACCTAATCCTAACCTAACCCATAACTCTAAATCTAAACCTTACCCATACCCTAATCATAATGCAATCCCTAACCCTAACTAAATATAGTCCATAACCCATAACCCTAAATTTAACCCAATTTCTAACTCTAACAGCCACTGCTAACCCTAAATATAACAATTCCTAGGGAAGTGGTCATGGCACAAAGCCTGCCAGAGTTAAAGAAGTGTTTGGACAATGCTCTTAGAAATAAGGTTTGCTTTTTGGCTAATTCTCTGTACAGACAGGTGTTGCACTCAATGATTCTTGTGGGTCCCTTCCGACTCAGGATATTCTACGATCTGTTCCCTCTATGTGAAAATAAGAATGAGCATGAAGATCTGGTTCTGTGATCTGGGATTTAAGTGCTTTCTTTTACCATGCCTTAAAATTATTAATGTAAATTGTGCTTGGTTTGAATTGCTTATTTTCAAGAAAAAAAAAAAAATGAAAAAAAAAAAGGAAAAAATGAAACTATTGAATTTACTGTCATTCTTTGTGCTGACCAGTAATCTTTGACCGATGTGTCCCTCCCCACCCCCAAATCCACTTGAATAGCTCAGTCCTCAAAACAGAAAATATCCCAAAAAATTCAGTTACCACAATGTAACAAATTAGTACTGGTTTTCAGTTTTATGAGTGATTTTGAATCTTAATTCATCAAAGGAAGATCAAGATTCTACTACTCTGCTCTAATATTTGGGTTTAAAGAAGCTTCTCATAGCTTAGAAATGTTCCAGAGGCTTAAAGATGGAGTAGTCAGTCTGGAAATGTTGCACGCCAGTTTTTGGTTGTGGTTTGCTTGATTTCTAATTTCTTTCATATCCTTGCATTGGAAAAAGACAAATCTACTGTAGTTTTTTACACAATGTATCTAAAATTTTTGTCATTTTTCTATAGAATTAACTTCTGTTTAGATATGTGTTTTTTTTAGATATGTTCTGTTTAGATATGTGTTTTCTTTAAAGCAAGAAAAACCATTAGACAAAATCAACAAAGAGCTAATGCTTAAGTACTGAAACATTCGTAACAGCAATTTGTGGATTGTTGTTACGTACCTAAGAGGTTCATAAACTCCAAACAAGTTGTTATCATTTATAATTTTCTGTGTGATATGATCATTTGAAAAGAAGATAATTACTTCTACAAGCTATTTGCTTACTAATCCTGAACAAGGTTTTCAGAACTCACCTGTTGGCTCTCTGATTCATAAAAAGATTGCCCATTTTTTAACATCTTTAGACATATTGACTAACATGGCTCAGAGATTTGTCATTTTGCTAATTTTTTTTTACACATAATTCTGTATTTTATCCTGTTATAACTGGCATAAAGTTTTAAATCTATTAATGAGTTTTAAATTACTTTAAACATCATAGCTATAAATCTATGGGATGTCATACTGTGATGTGTAAATGCTGAAATCTAGTGGCTATATTCCTTTTTCTTCTTGTTTCATGCTCTATTATGCTGTTGATTGGACAACATATGGATAGCTGCTAAAAAAAGGGACTTGCTGTGTAAAGTTACCTACCTTGCTGTTGGATTTCTAAATTATTTTATTCTCTCTCTCTTTTTTTTTTTTCTTTACATAAATTTATTTCATTCACAAACATTTTTCCGTGAGGTTAGGAGACAATAGAAATCAATAAAGCAATCTGCCTAATCTCTTGCAGTGTTCTGAAAACCTTTTGGCTTTCTCAAAACCCTGCAACTTCCAGATGTACACAGAACAGTATCTTCATATTATAGCTGACTGCATGATTCTGTATAGTAATATTCCCATGTTTAATACTTTGGTTGACTTTTAGAAGAATTTCCAAAACTATTCTTCCAAATACAGAACTTCATACTAAAACAAACAAAAAGAAAAAATGCAAGAATATGCATTAAATATGGGAGAACAGATATTCTATAGACAAAACAATCACTGAACAAATACTTCTTATGTGAGAAACAAAGTAAAACAATAAGCACTAAAACACAGTCAAAGGTGCAGTTTACAGCAACAAAGTAAAAAAAACCAAAGATTCATAATAAATTAAAAAAATGTAATATTTGACCTTGTAAAAATGAACCCTTAATCCTGTTATTGCCTATTCAGATAACTTTGAAGGAGACATTCCTAATTGCAAGTTCTTCCTCTCCGTGTCCTCAGAGCATGTGGAATTCTATTTCTTTAAATATTACTTTTTTTCTTGTGGTATGCACTGTGAAGGGGGATTCAGATCAGTTTGGGTTTGAATTAGTGAGGTGATAAAGCCATTTCTGTTAAGCAAAAAGAAAGATGACTACTGTATACTTTGGAATTTTAAATATATATATATAAAATTTAACAACAACAACAACAAGTGTTTCTAATATACTTGAGTAGGACTGCATGTGAGTTACAATGATGCTTGGTAACCAGAAATGTTTAGCACCTGAATGAATAAAGCAGGCAAACCATACAGTGTAAAAATGCCTGGCTTATGTGTAGCATTTTTATTATATCTTAAAACAGTTTAAAACAGTCCCATAAAGGTCCATAGGCTTTATGGAAAATGGAAAAGAGAAAAAGAGTTGCAAAGCAATTAATGGATTTTCCTAAGGACTTTGTGCAATCAGCAAGGTTTTTTTTTGCATTATTACTTTATTAAATGGAAAATGCTGGGTTCATTTCATTTTAGCTTAACCAGCTGAAAGTTAAATTCTATTCTTAGATTCTGTAATCAATAGAGGAGTGGCATCTTCAGTCATGCTATCTATATTAGATACATCTCATGACTGTTTATTTTCAATCCATTGACTAAATGAAGAACAAACCTTAGCCAGAATGCCTTAATGACAGGTTTTAAAATGTATTTGTATCCAATACTTGTGTGCATGTCTCTGCATTGCAGTGAGCAAACAATTACAATATTTGCTGTATTCAAAATAACTCCAGAACAAACTTTAGAGACATCTTCATCGGTGTCAGTGGTAACTGGAAATAGAAGAATAAATTTAAAATAACAGTCAAAATGATCTTCAGATCTTTATTCAGTTTTCATCAGAAATTAATCAGAGATATCAGAGTGTAATGCCTCTGACAAATTAAAATGGAGAACAGGTAACGACATGAGGAGAAGACAGAAGTACATAACAACTTCTTTGTATCGGTCTTTACTAGTGGTCAGGCTTCCCATAGGATCGTCCGAGGGCTCCTCGTAGAAGGTGATGATCCTGATACCCAGTCCGGAATTTTCTTCTTCTTGCATCCCTCCGGGGGTAACTGTGCCTGCTGCTTCCCTAAAGTGCCTGTACACCAATGCGCAGAGCATGGGAAATAAACAGAATGAGCTCAAGATCTGTGTTCGGTCGCAGGGCCACGATCTCGTTGCGATCACTGAGACGTGGAGGGACAGCTTGCACCACTGGAACACTGTCATGGAGGGTTATGCCCTTTTTAGGAAAGGCAGGCTGGGGAACCCCATAAAGGTGGGGTTGCCCTTTATGAGAGGGAGCAATTAGAGTATACCCAGCTCCAGCTGGGGGAGGGTCAAGGACAAGTGGAGAGCTTGTGGATAAGAATTAAGGGGTGGGCTGGTATGGGTGACTGTTGTGGGTGTATACTACAGGTCACCAGATCAGGAGGAGGAGGTCAATAAGGCCTTCTACTGGCCTTATTAGCTGGTAGTAGCCTCACAATCACGGGCACTGGTTCTCATGAGGGACTTCAATTTTCTGGACATCTGTTGGGTAAGCAACTCGGCCAGGCATGTACAGTCCAAATGGCTCCTACAGTTTTTTGAAGACATTTTTCTGATGCAGGTGGTGGAGGAGCCGACGAGGAGGAGCGTGTTCCTGGACCTTGTCCTCACCAACAGGGATGGGCTTGTTAGGGATGTGAAGGTTTGGTGCAGCTTGGGATGCAGTGATCATGAGATGGTGGAGTTCAAGATGGAACTTGGTGGAAGAAGTAAGGCTAAAAGCAGGATTGCAACCCTGGACTTTTGGAGAGCCAATTTCGACCTCTTCCGGGACCTGCTTTGGAGCATCTCATGGGCTAGGTTGCTAGAAGGCAAGGGTGCATGTGAGAGCTGGGCTACATTTAAACAGCACTTCTTCCAAGCTCAGGATCGGTGCATCCCTAAGAGTAAGAAATTGGGGAAGGGGGGCAGGAAACCTGCGTAGATGAGCAAGGAGCTCATCTATAAGATCAAAGGGAAGAAGAAGGTTTATGAGATGTGGAAAAAGGGCCTGTCCTCTTGGGAGGAGTATAGAAGTGTTGTCAGGGCCTACAGGAATGTGACAAGGAAGGCTAAAGCCCACCTAGAGATGAGGCTTGCAAAAGAAATAAAAGATAATAAAAAGATATATATATATTTTTTTAGTATGTATACAGTAAAAGGAAGACTAGGGATAATGTGGGTTCCTTGCTGAACAAGGGGGGTGTCCTGGTAACAGGAGACACTGAGAAGGCGGAGATACCGAATGCTTTCTTTGCTTCAGTCTTTGCTTCAAGGACTCCTCCCCGGGACTCCTCAACCCTGGAGGGAGGAGAAAGAGTCTGGGAAGTGGAGATCTCCCCGTTTGTTGACAAGGGTGTGGTTCAGGAGCGTCTGAGTGGGCTAAACGCACACAAATCCATGGGTCCTGATGGGATGCATTCACGTGTGCTAAGGGAGTTGGCAGAGGTGATTGCCGAACCGCTCCCTATCATCTTTGAAAGATCCTGGAGAACAGGAGAGGTGCCTGAAGATTGGAGGATAGCCAATGTCACTCTGGTCTTCAAGAAGGGCAGGAAGGAGGATCTGGGAAACTACAGGCCAGTCAGTCTCACCTCTATCCCTGGAAAGGTGTTGGAGCAGTTTGTTCTGCATGCCATCTCCAAGCAATTGGAAGAGAGGAAGGGTATGAGGAGTAGTCAGCATGGATTCATCAAGGGGATTAATGACATAGATGATTGAGTGCACCCTCGGCAAGTCTGCAGATGACACCAAACTGAGTGGTGTTGTTGGTATCAAAGAGGGTCTATTTAAAGGGACCTGTACAGGCTGGGGAAGTGGGCCCATGTGAGCTGCATGAAGTCCAAGCGCAAGGTGCTGCACCTGAGCCAGGAAAATCCCAGACATGAGTACAGACTAGAAGAATAACTCATTGAGAGCAACCATGCAGAGAAGGACTTGGGTGTTCTGATGGATGAAAGCTTGACATGAGCCAGCAATGTACACTTGCAGCCCAGAAGGTGAACTGCATCCTGGGCTGCATCAAAAGAGGTGTGACTAGCAAGGGAAGTGATTGTACCCTCCTACTCTGATTGTACCCCCCTACTCTGCCCTCATGAGGCCCCACCTGGTGTACTGCATCCAGGTTTGGGGCCCCCAGCACAAGAAAGATGTGGACATTTCCACAAGTCCAGCGGAGGGCTACAATGATGATTAGAGGGCTGGAGCACCTCTCCTATGAAGAAAGGCTGAGAGCTGGGCCTGTTCAGCCTACAGAAGAGAAGTCTCTTGGGTGACCTCATTGTGACCTTTCAATACTTAAAGGAGTCTTATAAAAAAGACAGAGAAGGACTTTTTACTTGGGTAGATAATAACAAGACAAAGGGGATTGGTCTTAAACTAAAAGAAGATAGATTTAGACTAGACATTAGGAGGAAATTCTTCACTGTAAGGGTAGTGAGGCTCTGGAACAGGTTGCCCAAAGAGATTGTAGATGCCCCATCCCTGGATGTGTTCAAGGCAAGGCTGGATGAGGCCCTGGGCTGCCTGATCTAGTGGGTGGTATCCCTACCTATGGCAGGGGTGTTGGAGTTAGATGATCCTTTCACCCTGTACCATTCTATAATTTTATTATTTTATGATTCTATGAAATATTGACTTAGACTTTAAATAATAAAGATCAACATTTAACCTTTTGTACAGTGTCAGCTTCTGTTTTGCCAGTTATAAGCTCAAATTAGCATAGATTTTGTAACTTGAAGTTTTCTATATGGAAGAAATTCAAACCTTTCTGGCTTATGCTTTGGATGATAGTTTCCTATTCCTTCATCTTCAAAATCTAGGACCAATACATCCTTGTTCTTTGCATATGAGTACTTTATCACAAAGATCAATATATAAACAAATGCACGTTCCTCACCATTTCTAAGTAGAACAGCAGAGGTCCATGGATCAGTATAATCAATATTAATCAATTATTGGTACTTCTGGGGAACTTCTTAGGGGAGACACTTAGTTTAGCCTAGATTCTTGCCAGATTTCTGCATTTGCTATTTGTTACATCATAATTTTAAGAGAAATGCAACAGTTACTCAAACTAATATATATATTTTAAACTTTTTGTTTTTAACAATTTTCATTTGTGAAATTGTATTTGAAATAGCTTTTGGGGTGGGTGATCCAATCAGAATCTGCTTGAATACAATGAAACTGTGTATATCTATCCTGAAAAAATAAAAGTCCAAATGCAAAATGGAAACCATTTATAGCTGACTTGAAGAAAACAAATATTCAAAGTAAAGAAAAAATAAAAATAACTAAAAATAATTAAACTCACTATTTAATAGATTTGGGAGTTATTTGTTTTTATGAGTTATTCAATTCAGTTCAACTGGTTTCCTGTGTTAGTTAGTTTTTATTTATTTTTCTTTTTCTTATCATTCTTCAAATAATATTGTTGTGGTTGTTCTTTTTATTTTGTGTGTTTGTTTGTGTGTGTGTGTCCTTTGTAAGCTAATAATGAATTCTGGGATGTATTGTTTAAAAAAAATCATTGTTCTTTAGAATCCAGACCTTGTAATTCAAATTGTATGACTGGACTCTCAAAACATGTAAATTAAACTTCTGCCATAATGATTAAATTGCCCTCACCATTGTTTTATTTTCTTCCTACTGTCAGATTAAGGAAGCTAGGTAGCAAAAATAATCTTCATTTAACTATCTTGAATTTCTTCAAGATTAATTTTTCTTGTGCATAACATAGAATATACTGCAAAGCTACATTTTAATAGAAGAAACCTAAACAGAAACCTAGAAGAAACCTAAAAAGGTAAATGCTGCATTTCTTGTGTTTCTCAATTCCCCTTTCAAATAAGCCTAGTGCATACTGGATGCATTGTACTATACATATATACATGTATACACTATACAATATACACAAATATAAAATGGGAGACTGTTTCTAAAACACCCTATATGATCTGTAGAATTGAAAGCGTGAATACACAATGCAACACAATACACAACACAGAGATTGCACTGGATGATTAATAACACTTAAGCTTTCAGGCACAGAATTGCCATTAACCTGTGACTTTGGCTCAGAGGAACAGTGTGCTCATTCTTTGTGTTGAAGAGGTCTCAGGGAAGTGAAGCACCTCTGTTGTCAAACCTTCTTCTCTAGCAGCCCCAGACACCGAAAGCAAAGCCTATTTTGGGCTTTAGCCACATGACAGCCAAACTGCATACTGCTTATCTTCCATTATTCAGGTAACACTCTCCTGAGGAATTCAGGAGTCAGAAGGGGAAGATGTGTTTGTGTGTTTATGCATGTGTGCATGCGCATTGCAGTGCATGTATATGTGGAAGCTTGCATCTCAGTCGAACTTAAGGGAACTTGTCTGGTACAAATGGATACATATGTCTTTTGACTGAAAATGTGTTTTTTTGTTTGTTTGTTTGCTTTTTTTTTTTTTTTTTTTTTTTTCTCAATGACTGCTGCAGGATCCTTGAAACGAATGGAGTGAATCATTCTGTAAAAAATTTGCAATACTTTACAAAACACTGTACTGGTAAGCATTATAAATGTGGGAGCTATGACTAGCACACTCACAAATGGCTATTCATTAAAGTGCTGATAAAAGGCTATTCATTAAAGTGCAAACCATGTTAATTTTATAAACAATGTAAAATATCACTGTTCCAGCCCTTTCCTAGGATATGTTTCAGTATCTGCTGTCCTGTTGGTTTTGTTTAGGACATGCTTGACCACAATACATTTTTTGTTATGTGCTTGTTCCCCAACCCCAGAGGTCAGTGCTGCCTTCATCCGGAGGTGCGTGCTCTTGAACAATCCCTGTGGACATTTGGTCATGCCAAAGGAGGTGACTACAGATGTCAACTGTCCTTCAATCTTGAGTCATTGTGAGATGTTAACTGAGTAAACTTGTGGTGTCTCAAGCATTTGGAATTTCATATGGCAAGAAAGTATTTTTTTTTTTTACTAAAAAGGAGGAAGAATATTAGCTTTTTTTTTTTTTTTTGCTTTTTTTTTTTTTTTTTTCATCATCTCAGCATTTCAATATCTTTTTATGTGTAGATCCACCTCAGAAAGAAATGGATAGCACATCAGAAAAAAAATTATGACACCACAAAATGTGCTGGTGAGTCCTGACCTTACCACTTTTAAAATGATACTGTGGTATTGACTGAAAAATCAGAGAGCTATAAAACTAGATGACAAATATATATATATTTTCTCATCAAATTTTTATTTCTCACCTTCAGTGGTTTTATTCTTGCTATAATGTAAAATTAGAAAATATTATGCAAATCAGACCTAATAGGATTTTTTTTTTTCCAAGTTTAAGTTTAAGTGTGTTTAAGAGAAATAATATAAAATCTGAAATATTTTATATTTTTTTTATGGGTTTCTTTTGAAAAGGCTGCTTCCAGCAAAACTGAAGGCTGCATGTACAAACAGAAAATCTAAACAGTAAATAGTACTGGCAAAATAATATCTAGCATATGATTGCTCTACTCTGGCAGTTACTCCTCTGTACAATTTTATTTATTTTTTTTTATCCTAAAGTCCATCCTAACTGAATATTAGTGAATAAATGCTTTTTTCACGGTTTCACCTTGAAATCTCATTTTCTTCTTTTAAATGCCTAACATTTACATTGTTCTAATTAATCTGAAAAATAATTTTAGTTAACTTTAAAAAGAGCAATCAAAAGCTAACGTCTATTTTGTTTAATTTCATTTCTACATACTGTGTAATTTTAATCTGTAAATCAAAACAATACATTTGTACAGGGAGATTTTTATCAACCATATCAGGCCCCAAGTAATTGTCTCTTTGACATCTTGCCGTAAAATTATACAACAAAGGATCAGATGTTATGAATTCACTAACAGAACACTCTTCTTTATAATTTATTGCCTACCAGATACTAGAAACTATTTTGGAAGAAATTTTGGAAGGACAATCAATTATGGAAGACATCATCTGACAGTCTGCATACTGTATTAGACAAAATATTATTTCCGGACCTGAAGTCAATTCTTTTTCAGAAACCACAAATTTGGATCAGAAGTTTCCAAAGCTCTACATAAATCTCTGCTATACATAGGTGCCTATCTATGCATATACTTTGGTTTGCATATACTTTCAGTTTATTATTATTGTAGGTCACAGAAAATAAAATCATTTACTTTTGACTTAAATATTGGGGAAAGTGTATTCTAATTTGAAAAAGGTGGCTACTTACACATAAGAAATTAGAATTGCTGTAACTGTGATAATCTAAATATATAGAATTGCTGTATCCATAATAATTGCAGGATGTAAAGAAATAAAGCTTTTAAATGTGAATTATAACTTTTATTTTTCAAGTATATAGTGGGAGAAATAATCTTGCATACCTGAAATCTTGTCTACTCATCCAAAATAATAAGGTGGATATTGAAATATTTATATCTTGGAAGATTAAAAAAATAATAATAATGATAATGAAGAAGAAGAAGAAGGGGAAGGAGAAGAAGAAGGAAAAGATGTGTATGACATTGTGTGCTCAGGTAATAGTGAAACTCCACTCTGTAGAGTCAACTCTGTATTTGTTGAGTAATAATGGACCATTCCCTGAAAACAGTTTTCTTTCTTCTGTAACAAAATGAAGGATATCCACCAGTAGTAGGATTGTCCTAGATGAGTTCAGAAAGCATATGGACAGAATAATCAAATAGCAGTAAAGATTAGTGTCACAATCATGGTCATTCATGACAATTATATACTTATTTTATGCTTTTGGAGTGATTTGAAACTAGAATGGTATAAAAACCATTTGAAAGCAGAGTAAAAATGTTGAAATCAATATTTTCATGTTTCAAATTTTAAGTTTTACAGTTTGATGTTACAACAGCTTATACTGATTTTGAAGAAAGCATGCTTAGATCAAGGGTATTTCCAAGATGAAGGTGATAGTGATGGTGATTAGCAACTACTTACCGAGGAAGAGGGACTAACACTAATAGATGTGCCTGCAATCCTATATTCTTATGATTTGTAGGACATTTAGAAAAGATACACTTATATACACACAAGCATAATAAAATATATACATATGACTGTATAAATACATAAACTTATATGTAATTATAAAAATATATCTTCCTTAAGTCCAAACTTCTGGAATTATTTAGTTATAGAAGCATCTCTGCTGTCATGAAAAGGAGTACATTTTCTAGTGCTTAGGCTAGAAGAAATAAACCTTTGTAAACCCTGAAGGCTGAAAACCATTACACAAACAAAAAGAATTGAAAATGTATTTTTAAAATGTATGCTGTTGACAATACTGATCCCTGTAACCATATAACCCACATGTCCATCAGGGTTTTTCCACAGAATCCCATTAAAAAGATTCCCCTCTTGGGAGAAAAAAAAAAAAAAAAAAGAACTTTTAAAGCCTTAGGACAGCATAAACTCTACCTTGCAATAGATTCTTGGGGCATATTCCTGTTCTATCTTCAACGCACAAAATGTATTGCTAGCACTCAAGAAGTAATAAACCTACCTGAAGCATGCAGAAAGAACAAGTGGATTTTTTAGTATGCACCAAATTTATGCCGAAAAGTGTGGCCATGCAGTTTTTATAACTAAAAGTTAAATTGTTTAACTTCTTGGACCAACAGTTTTAGTGAATAATATATTCCATGATCTGTCACTGAACTACATGCAGTGTAAACTGTGTACTCTATGAACTCTATACTCTATGCAGTATAAAAACACATTTAATCTCTGAGGAAATGACTTTTAAAATAAATAAATAAATATGTTTATACACAGAATTATTGTATGTATGTATATATAAATATGTGATACCACACGTGGTTTTAATTTGTTTTATTTTGTTTTCCTATAGCTTTGACCTCCCTAACAGGTTTACTTCTACAAGTATTGTTTTACAGATGCTTACCCTACAGTTTATTTTTCAGAAAATTGTTTATTCTTCCATCTCATGTTGTCGTACGTAATGTGGACAACCATTAACTAAACATTTGAGTCATTAAAAAAGCAATATTTGGTGTTACATAAGTTTCAGGAAAAAATCATTTTTCTGTTGAATATAGAAACTGTTAGGAAAGTGCATTGCTGCAATATGCGCCATGCTTTACTTTTGTCAGTTCAACATTTAAGCTGTTCAGAAAAGTGAGGTGGCTTTTGGTGAACAGCAGAGAGGTACTTTGAAGATAGATAGCTGCTTGATCTCAGCCTCAGGAAACATTTATTTATGTAATAAGCAGAAAAGGGAATAGTGGTTTAGGGATTCTTCAACATAAAATTGTAACAAGAAATCCAAACTGAGAATTTATTTTAAATAGCATTTTTGTGATTAATGCACATGCCAGACTAGTGTTCAGCCTAGCAGTAGCTTCTTAGCTATGTCTGCCTAGCAGTAGTAAATTCTAGTGAAAATCCAACCACATCTATTTTTAGTCAGATCAGAAGATAGTGTTGTGGATAGTCAATATCAAGAGCCAAAGGCAGATGAGACTCTCATCCTGAGATTCTCATCAGGATGTTGATGAGAATTATCTGACATGAGGAAAAAAGGTACATCACTCTTTTATCAGACGTAGGTGAAATCAGAAAATTTCCAAGTCTTTCTGAGACAACAGAAGTGATGCAGCAGGAAATTTAGGCTGAATGGAAAACAGGCAGAAGAAGCAGTGGTACAGTACCATAGCCAGGGCTAACCTGGCAATCTGACCACTCTCAGCATGTCCTGTGCTGGCAGGAACAATAACTGAGCCGGCATCTGATAGCCCAGCAGGTCACTGAGGGGAATCAGTACTGTAGCAGATGTGTGTTAGGAGAGACTTGGCAGGCTATGTGAGATTCAAAAACTGGCAGGAAAGTTCACTGAACAGAGCCAAGACTTTGCCTGGGAAACTGGTGATAGGATAAAAAAAGAAAGACTGCATAGTCAGATTTGAACTGCTTTGTTTTGTTTTACTCTGTGTGACCATATAATAAACTAATAGTGAGAAAGAATTTTCCAGTATATACCACAGATTCTGTTTGTCTTAATTTTGGAAATAAAGAGTATGTTTTATATATATATATATATATATATATATATATATATATATGTATATGTATATATAAAAGGGATGGTAGATTTTTTTTTTAAATTATTTTTATTTATTTATTTATTTATTTATTTATTTTTACAAGTAAGGATTTCTTACTGTTAGGGGGAAAAAAGTTATTTCATAGATATTTAGCGTTTGTGATGCTAGAAATAAGGACAACCTTTGTGAAGGAGAAACATCACTATATGAACCATCTGCAATTCTTCCACCTTTTGGTTTACATAAATACCTGTTATCATAATATCACTTTCTATTACATTTGTGTTTTTCTTTTCTCTGGAATTTTAAAATATCTGCATATCAGATATTTACTATTGTATTGACTCAACTTTGATTTACTAGGAACTTATGAAACTATCATAGTCATTACATTTGAGAAAGATATAAGAATATGCAGAATGGGTGCAGACAAGAACTGTTTTATGAAAGTTTTATTAACCACCTTGAACAATAGATTTATTTATTATAAAGAGTTGGAGGAAACTCAATCTTAAAATAATTTAGAGTTTGAAACTCTGTTAGATATGTTTCTACTTTTGTTGGCCATGTGTCAACCACTTACTCCTTTTCTAAGTCTATTTGATATAGTTACTGCTTTTTTTCTCTCTCCTAAATAGAACCAATTTCACCTTCCCCCTCCTGTTAAACAGGTTATTATAAAAACAGATCTCTATATGATATAATTTTTGATGATATAGCATGTTCAAATACTGAATTTATATATATAACTTTTTTATAATATTAAATATTTTTATGTTATAGTTCAGTGCAGTAATTTCCTGTATAAATAGATCTTGTGTCCTTGTATGTTTTACATAGCTGTTTGCATTTCATTAGAAGAGTTTTACTTTGTTTTCTCATTGTATTGTACTAGGCAATAAAATTTCAGGAGGCTTATTAGAGTGTAAAAAAAAGACATTGATGAGGCAAAAGTTTAATTTAAAAACACTGAAAAAAATTTCTTTCAGTGCTCTTAATTTAAAAACACTGAAATGAATGGGAAAAAAAAAATAAGAAGTTTAACCTCATCGATATACCCAGTAGTAAAATATTTTTATGGAAATAATGAGTTGAGAAAACTGAATTGTTCTATAAAGATGGTTGTTTGAATCAACCTTTCCATTTGCAAAGTTAGGCTCATGCCAGGATATGCAAATTCAAATTTAGTTTAAAGTTGCTAGTCATTTTTTACAGTTATATATCCTCACTAGAGTTACGTAATTTGGGCTTTCATTTTGCAAAATGAATCTTAAAGATGTACATTCACTTACAGATATCTTAACTGTGTCCTATACAAATCCTTTTAAATCTAATAATAAGTAGAAAATCATGAAAAATTAATTGTTTTTGAAAAGAACTTGGACTTACACTGAAGATACATTTTTTTTCCTGTTTTATGCTTATATTTTTAAGGTTTTGCTGTTGAAATGAAATGTCTGTTATTATTGACACTAAATTGTTTAATAAGTCTGACGTTCAGACTCATTTAGAACTGTATCTTTACAGATATATGTTTATATATACATACAGATATGTATGTATATAAATGAATAGATTTTGTTGTTGTTGTTTTTAAGTTTAAATTCTTAAGCTCATTGAAAAAGTTCAGTTTTGTTGCTTTGAAAATCTTCTTTACTTCATGTTAAGTATCCAATATACTGAAGGAAGTGTTTGATTGGCTTAGTATTTGAAAATCACAATAATTATAATATAAAGCTTTCCTTTTCCTTCAGAATCACAGTATTTGCCTTTCTATGCCTAAAGCTATTATTTATGACTAAATGCTACATGTTCTGTAAGTTACTTAAACAATTTTCTAAAGAGACAGTTTTCAGTTTATAGCAGGGAATTTATTTTTTAACATTTGATCTGTTTCTCTGACAAAAAGGTCTGTTCTCATTCGTGTAAGGTCTACAGGTTACTATAGTACTTATTTTACAGCAATCATGTAAACTGAAAACAGCTTAGGGAAATCAGGAAAAAATATGAAAAATATACACAGATAATATTTTATGTTGATCTGACTGCAAAGTGTGCAAACACAAGAGGTCTTTAGCCAAAATTTTACCATTTAGCATGGACTACTTATACTATAAATCTGCACCCACATTTGTATACTCCTGAAAAATTAAGTGAAACTAGCTGCACATATATGACTATATAAGCACATATATGAGCACTAAGTGCTCTTTCCGTTTGTCAATCAAGTTCTTTATCTGTTTGTCAAAAATTCTCAACTGAAACCATTACCTTTCAAACTGGAAAAAATAGTTGTGATTATATAGCTACCTATGAGATATAGAAACTTAGGGAATAGATGGGTCCACCTATATGATGCTGTCAGAAGTATTTGGAGGGAGAATAGATTGGATGGAGAACTGCAAAATAGAGTCATGTTGGCTCTTTTAAAGACAGGATTATATGACTCACACAGTAACACTGCAACATTTTATTTTATTTTTATTTTTTAATTGAAAAGGTGAAGTAAAAAAAATTAAGGAGCTACCTGCTTCTTATATACCTGACTGGTCAAGGAATCCCAGATAAAGACTTTATGAGAATAATACGGCATTTCCTAAACATAATAATAACTTTGAAAAAATACTTTTATTTATTTATGTTATATCCAACAGGTTGTTCTATTTGTGGCTAGGGGACCAGATCTATTCTCTGAGGTAGTAGGAATCTAGAAAAAATACTCCATTATCCCTTTGTTTTATCAAATTCAAATTGTTAGAGTCATGTCTGGTAAACTGCTCTGGTTCCTTCTTTTTGAGTCAACCTGGATTTTACATTTTTAAATAAATCAAATATCATGAAAAAAATATTTATACATCCTCTTGGCCAAGATCAGCATCAGAAGCTGTATATATGCCATGTCAAAATATCTGCATAAACGAACTCTGCTAGAGGTAATTTAGCAATGTGTAACTTCTTACTGGTACTCTACACCATACTTCCTCATGTTCCAGATCTGAGAGGCTTTCCTGGCTTGCCACATTGATCCAGAAACACACAAACACATCACACACCACAAGTACCAGAGTTAATAGGAACTTTTAACACATAGAGAATCAAGGAAGCTTCAAGCTAGGGTATGCTTGAGCAAGCTATGACAATGATAGCTCACATAGCTGCTCTGAATTTTGGACATTTTGTGTCTTTTCTCCATGTGCCTCAAGAACATTCCACAGTATCCACATTATTCCTATTTTTTTTTCATTGTTGTTTTTGATTTTGTTGTTGTTTGTTTGTTTATGGGAGGAGAAGGGAGAAGAGTGATATGTGTACTTAGATAAGGAAAAGTTGCTCTGTAGTTATAAAAACTAATGGGTGAAGTGCACATTTCTAGCCAACACACAGCATTCATCAGTTTGTGATTTAGGTATGCACTTGCAGATTTAGCTCATGCACCATCACATGGCTAAAGCAGTTGGAATTTAGCAGGGAAAAAAATTAAATACAAGAGCTGAAGATGAGGCTGTGCTCTCAGTGATGATCAATGTGAGACCAAGACCAGGTACATCTGAGGTTCCTCACAGTTTCTGTAATTTTTGGTACAGATGACAGATTTTGTAGCATCCTAGAAACAAAAAGAAAAATAACAATTATGTCAGAGACTACGTTTGCTACTGGTTCTAAAATTTCATTGCTGCTTTGTTGAGGATACTGTATAGGGGCTGGTTGAAAATCAAGAATTTACCATAATGGTATGTACATGCAGACATAGTACAGAAACTAAGAAGCTCACATATGTAAAAGTTTTGGGAGGAAAGCCCAAACATAATATTCCAAAATAAAAAGTAAAAAATTCTCTGCTCAAACATTGATTTAAGTGTATATAATGTGTATATAAAATATATATTATACACGTACACCATAATGTATAACATGGAAAAAATCTTTTCTCAATGTACATAGAGTATTGTAGAATAATGTAGATATATGCCTAATGGCTTAATGTCCATATAAATAAATCTGTGCAAATATCAATTTTCAATATAGTTGGAAATATATATCAAAGGCTGTGTATCGAGAAATATGGACATACACACTGGCTGGATCTAGCTGAGGACACATGGAATTAGATACAATTCCTGCTTTTAGCTGTGCCCTTCAGACAGTTCCAGCTTCATACTGAGGAGACAGACAGGTAGCACTTGCCACACTTCACAGTCTCATTTACATAAAAAGCCCAGATGCATGGTCAGATAGGCCAAAGTGATATATTCTCTGAACAGTTTTGAGGGTAAGACTATGGCAACTTAGGCAATTAACATAATATTTTCAAAGACAGTTCTGGGCAGGTGATCTCCACCACAACTGCTCTGTTGACATGCACCTCAGGGTTCTGAGGGAAATGGCTGATGTAGCTGCCAAGACTCTTTCTATCATATTTGAAAAGTTGTGGCAGTCAGGCAAAGTCCCTGGTGACTGGAAAAAGGGAAACATCACTCCCATTTTTAAAAAGGATATAAAGGAAGATCCAGGGAACTACAGAACAGTGAGCTTCACCTCTGTGCCTGGGAAGATCACAGAACAGACCCTTCTGGCAGCAATGCCAGTGCACATGCAAGAGATAAGAGCAAGTGCCGGGTCCTGCACCTGGGACGGGGAAACCCTGGCTGCATGTACAGACTGGGCGATGAGACACTGGAGAGCAGCCTAGAAGAGAGGGATCTGGGGTTTGTGGTAGACAGCAAGTTGAATATGAGCCAGCAATGTGCCCTGGCAGCCAGGAGGGCCAATTGTGTCCTGGGGTGCATCAAGCACGGCATTGCTAGAAGGTCAAGGGAGGTGATTGTCCCGCTCTACTCTGCGCTGGTGCGGCCTCACCTCGAGTACTGTGTGCAGTTCTGGGCACCACAGTATAAAAAGGACATGAAACTGTTGAAAAGTGTCCAGAGGAGGGCTACGAAGATGGTGAAAGGCCTGGAGGGGAAGACGTACGAGGAACGGCTGAGGTCACTGGGCCTGTTCAGCCTGGAGAAGAGGAGGCTGAGGGGAGACCTCATCATAGTCTACAACTTCCTCGTAAGGGGGTGTCGAGAGGCAGGAGACCTTTTCTCCATTAACACTAGTGACAGGACCCGCGGGAACGGGGTTAAGCTGAGGCAGGGGAAATTTAGGCTGGACGTCAGAAGGGGGTTCTTCACAGAGAGGGTGGTTGCACACTGGAACAGGCTCCCCAGGGAAGTGGTCACTGCACCGAGCCTGTCTGAATTTAAGAAGAGATTGGACTGTGCACTGAGTCACATGGTCTGAACTTTTGGGTAGACCTGTGCGGTGTCGAGAGTTGGACTTGATGATCCTTAAGGGTCCCTTCCAACTCAGGATATTCTATGATTCTATGATTCTATGATCTGAGACACTTGGTGAAGTATGGCTTCCTTTATACAGCCAGCATGGCTTCACCAAGGGCAAATTGTGCCTGACCAATCTGGTGACCTTCATTGAGGGAGTGACTGAATCAGTTGACAAGGGAAGACTAACTGATGTAATCTGCTGGGACTTCTGTTGGGTCTTTGACACAGTCCCACACAACATCCTAATCTCCAAACTGGAGAGATATGGATTTGATGGGTATAAGGAATTGGCTCGAAGGTAGCACACAGAGAGTGGTGGTCAATGGCTCTATGTCCTAGTGGAGGCTGGTGATGAGTGGTGTCCCTTAGGGTTTTGTCCTGGGACCAATACTTTTTAATACCTTTATCAATGACATAGACAATGGGATCGAGTACACCCTCAACAAGTTTGCAGATGACATCAAGATGAGTGGTGCAGTCGATACAGCAGAAGGAAGGGAAGCCATCCAAAGGGACCTAGGCAAGCTTGAGAAGTGGACACACATGAACCTAATGAGGTTCAAGAAGTCTAAATGTAGGGTGCTGCACCTGGGTTGGGACAACCCCACACATGAGAACAGACTAGGAAAAGAATTCTCTGAGAGCAGCCCTGCAGGGAAAGACTTGGGATTTCTGGTGGGTGGCCTGGTGGCCTGACACCAGCCATCACTGTGCACTTCCAGCCCAGAAGACCAACTGTATTCTGGGCTGCATCAGAAAAAGGTGATTTTCCCCTTCTACTCTGCCTTTGTGAAGCCCTATTGGAGTACTGCATCCAGGTCTGGGGCTCCTAGAACAAGAAGGATGTTGACCTGTTAAAATGGGTCCAGAGGAGGAGGCAGGAACAGGTTGCCCAGAGAAGATGTGGATGCCCTGGAGGTGTTTAAGACCTGGTTGGATTGGCCTTTGGGCAGCCTGATCTAGTGGGTGGTGTCCCTGCCTATGGCAGGGGGGGGGGTCAGAGCTAAATCATCTTTAAGGTTCCTTCTAACACAAGCTGTTCTGTGATTCTTTGATTGTTTCTCTATTCTTTTATCTGAAATATCCTGAAGATTTAAGTCTGGTTTATGTTTCACCATGTAAATTATCTAGAGTGCAGAATACTGTTAATCTTTCCAAAAAAAAAAAAAAAAAAAAAAGAAAAAAAAAATCACCATGCCTGATTCAGCATTTTTCAATATAACCACAGATTATTTCTCTTGGATCATGAGAGAGGGCCACTAGTGACCACAAGATGTATTTTTTATATATAAATCTTATAATATACTTATTATATTTATATGATGTATATATTTATATATAAATCATATTATATATATATATATATGTATTTTAGTGCTTTTTCCTAGCAAGGCTACTTATAACCAGATGTTAAAGACTGAATTGGCATTTTTCTTTGAGACTGTCTGAGAAGGGAGGTGACCAAGCTTCAAACGAGCTAACTCTCCAAAGAAGAAATTCACATCTGTGAAAAACTTGTCTTTTACCTGTTAATAGAGTTGTAAAGAAGTAAAAGCTTTACTTTCCATGAAACCTGTCACTTCACAGAAGTCTTTTACAGGTGTATTTTCATGCAAATTTTGTTTAGATAGGGTACTGAAATCTTGGGTATATTTACAATATTTAAAGCCTTACTTGACCACTACTACGAAGCACAGCTTGTGCAATATGAAACCTCCCAGAGTATAAAGTCATGTGAGTAGAATAATGGGTACAGAACAGGACCCTTAACTAACATCCTCTTGAAGCAGCAGATAGAGGCTAGTGGAACCCCTCCGTACCATCTCAGATGTTATTAGAAATCTCTGTGTGGGATCTAAATAGAGAAATAAGTGAGCCAAAGATTTAGAATGAGCTCTGAGCTATACTGACTACAACGGATATATGGAAATTGACATAGAAAAGTAACTGAATATATATTTGTGAAAGTCTACTTTACAATACAATGACATTAAGAAGATCACAAGAGATCCCAAGTATCTGTGTGTTTTCTATTAAGGATAACAACGGAGTGTTTTGATTAATAATATAGAATGGTGTTACTGGTACTGTTCACCGCTTCAGATGATATACTTTGGGAACTGGGAGATTGTTCAGCCTGGAGAAGACAAGGCGCAGAGGTGACCTTATTGAACTCTACAGGTACCTTAAAGGAGGCTGTAGCGAGGTGGGGGTTGGTCTGTTCTCCCACGTGCTTGGTGACAGGACAAGGGGAAATGGGCTAAAGTTGTGCCGGGGGAGTTTTAGGTTGGATATTAGGAAGAACTTCTTTACCGAAAGGGTTGTTAGGCATTGGAATAGGCTGCCCAGGGAAGTGGTTGAGTCTCCATCCCTGGGTGTCTTTAAAAGACATTTAGATGTAGAGTTTAGTGATACGGTTTAGTGGAGAACTTAGGTCAGAGGTAGGACTCGGTGATCTTGGAGGTCTCTTCCAACCTGGATGATTCTGTGATTCTGTGATACTCATATTCACTCATTATGATATTTTTAACACTTGTTTTTGCAATGAAAGAAGATGCAGTTTTTTCAAAATAAGTGTACAGAAAGTGTTTGAAAATAAAGTATTTACAGACAATATTTCTATGTATTTGTGATTTAATATATATATTTTGAATATATATGTTCATATATTAAAATATATAGATCATACGTTTTTATGCATATATATATACCATATATATTCTAAGGAAACCTTTGTAGACAACTGTCCAAGTATTTTGAGGTAAATAAAACTGATATTAAGCCAAAGAATTTAGAAAACTATAGATTTTTATATTCTCCAGCCTCATAAAGAACGGTTATGAAAAATCAACAAGAAAAGAAACATCTCAGGAAAAAAAGATTTTAAACAGAAAATCAACCTACCATATCTGGAAATGAAATAAGTTCCTCTGTTGTAATGAATTTTAGAGAAAAAATAATATTAAAAAAATAATAATTTAGTTTAGAATGGGTCTAAACTTAAACTGGTATGTGTTTTATTGATCCAGAAATGACAATGATTTAATTTTCCAAAGAAGAGTAATCAGAACATCCACTCTATTTTTATTAGTGTTTCAATTTGATTGCTGGGATTAACAAATGTAAATTTCTTGTTCTTTTTTTTTTCCAAGCTTAATTTAAGCACAATAAAAAATGGTTTAACTTGTAATTAACTTTTCAGAATTTATATGTAGATTTTTTTTTTAATTTTCCTTTTGCTCTTTCTACCACGGATTCAGATGTGTCTACATTCTTGCTGTAATTATTAACAAGTTTTATTTTCTTTCCACCCAAAGAGACTGAAAAACAGCAAATAGAATGCTTCTACTTTTGTTCCTTTTTTTTTTTTCTTCTTCTGATTTCAGACCAGATGTATATTAAATACAGTCAGTTATGGATTTTTTTTATTATTATTATTTTATTATTTTTAAATTTCTAAGCAGTGTACTGACTTTATAGTGTATATTAGTACCCCATTATGATTGACTATCATGTTAGTTTTCAAAGAGAACCTAAAGGTAAGAAGTAGTGATTGATATGTGTAGGGGTTTAACTCAGCAGGCCCCACACAGCTGTTCACTCACCCTGTGAACAGGGATGGGGGAGATAATCAGGAAAAAAAAAAAAAAAAAAAAAGGTAAAAGCTCATGGTTGAGATAAAGATGGCTTAATAGGACAGAAAAGGAATTATTATTATTATTAATAATAGTTATTAAAAATAAAATGAATATAAGAATAAAAAGAATAAAAAGAATATAAGAATAAAAGAATAAAAAGAAATAAAAAATTAAAAAGAATATACAAAAGAAGTGATGCACAATGTAATTGCTTACCACTCACTGACTGCCCAGCTAAGACCCAGAGTAGCGGCTGCTCCCCTGGCCAACTCCCTTCAGTTTTATCGTTCAGCATGACACCAAATATTATGTAATATCCCTTTGGCCAGTTTGGGACAGATGTTCTGTTTCTGTCCCCTCCCATTTTTTTGTGCATCTCCAGCATTCTCACTGACTGTGTGAGAAGCTGAAAAGTCCTTGACTTATTGTAAGCCTGCTCTTCGACAACTAAAACTTAGTGTGTTATCAGCATTATTCTCATCCTAAATCCAAAACACAGCACCATACCAGCTACCAGAAAGAAAAATAACTCTATCCTAGATAAAACCAGGATAATGAGAGATAGTCAGACTGCAAAGTATATGAGCTATAGTTTTTGTTTGGAGAAAAGAATGATGTGAACTTCATTGTATTTCTACCAAGTAGACAAAAACATTTAATCTCCCTCTGGGTTAATAATTTTAATAGTTTACTTAAGTGTCTGGGGTATACAACATTTTAAAATAAGATGACTTTGGGGCAAGTTGTTTTCATTATTCTTTTAATGTAATGTACTAAACTAATTAACAGCATCAGATTATGAAAAAATTCTAAACATTCAGGCAATACCTTAAAACTGATTGATGGGTGGAAACTGTATGTTAGGGTTGAATTTGTTTATGTTTAGTGATCAATAATTCATATTTCATAACTTTATATTAATTAATTAATTTAATATCCTTAGGGCCCCTCTTCTTGTACTTCACTATCAAATTATTCTTGTAATATTGAGGCTACTGCAGTAACCCCATAATCCTTGAAAGCCCTTCAGAACATAACCTCTCAAATATAAGTAAGATTTTATAACCTGGTCATGCACGCATCATTTTTTCTAACCCTACTGAATATTTTTCTATATGGAAATACATGCCATTAGGAGATTAGATCTAGATCTAATATTCTGGTAACTAGTTATATCTTACAGCAATAAAACCAATGTGTTATAATGTTACATTATCAACATTGCTTACAATAGAGAGGAAGGGGCATAAAATCAGGTGCATATATCCTAAAATAAAATTTATTCTATAAAAGCAGCCTGGAGATGTAACATTTATACAATGATAGGTTTATGGATTGCTGAGCATTAAAGCAGATTATCAGCCAGATAAGAAAGGAATCTGATGTGGCATACAAAACATGTTTTTTTGTTTTACTTTTTTTTTTTTTTTTAATCTGTTTAATAAAATGTGTAGCTCTTTGAAACTTCTCATGACTAAAATCTTTTATTCAGTCCAAGGTAAGTGTCTTGAACTCTGGATTCCTTGAATGCATTGGTCAGGAAGCAAGGGAAACTAATAAATAGCTGTCATATCTCCAGTTGCACAGGAATTGTTATAAATTGGTAAGAGTCTTAATTACACACAGAGACTTCAAGGTACAAATCTCTTCCAAGATTCTTTAAGAAATGTTGATTTACAGTCAGTTCAAAAACAGTGAATTAACGCAAAAGAATTCTTAAAAAATGAAACCTTTTATTTTCAGAAAACAGAGCCATTGACACCTGCCTCTCTTTATTATAACAAAACTATAATGAAATCTCATTTTTAGGGATTCAATATGGTTCAGACAGATTTTATTTTTTTCATTTGTTCCTGAAAATATACCTATCCCTAACTATTATTGTTCAAGAGGTGTGGCCAGTAGGTTATTGTGGTGATTGTTCCCTTCTACTCTGCCCTTGTAAAACCCCAGTACTGTATCCAGGTCTGGGGGTTTCAGAACAAGAAGGATATGGACCTGATAAAGCAGGTCTAGAGGAAGGACACAAAGATGATCAGAAAGAAGGAGCACTTCTCCTATAAAGAAAGGCTGAGAGCTGGGAATGTCCAACCATGGAGAAGAGAAGGTTCCAGGGTGACCTAATTGAGGTCTTTCTTCTTTAAAAAAAAAAAAAAAAAAAAACTTTTTTTTTTTTTTTTAATCTATTTTAAAAATCTCTCTCTATATATTTTTAAATCTTTTTATTTAATTATTTATTTATTTTAAAGGGGGCTTACAAAAAAGATGTAGAGTAACTTTTTAAATGGGCAGATAGTGATAGGACAAGGGGGAACGGTTTTAAACTAAAAGAGGGAAGATTAAGACTGGAAGTTAGGAAGAAATTCTTCACTTAGAGGGTAGTGGGACAGGTTACCCAGAGAAGCTATAGATGACCCATTCCATAATTCTATGATTATCAAAATTCTATTATTATCAATATCTGAGAGAAGAGTAGTGGGGACTCTCAGATGGCAGATGGAATTGTGTTCCTAAATACATTTTTGATTTCTCTGCACACACCATAGTGATTGCAAAGTTTGTGGAGAACCAAATCATCATTATATTATCAAGGACTTTGATGATTTTCTTCTTCTTCACTATGACATGTAGGAACTTTGAATCCGGACTGTCCATATGTTACCTAAGTAATTTATTGCTGTAACATACTCTGCATCTATGGCATCTTGATCTGTTGGTTGCAATGACCCATAGCAATTTAATCTCTTAAAATGGTCTCATTACACCAACTGTCTTAACATAAGGTATCAGAAATAAACGAATAGCTTCCTTCTTGGTTTAACTTTAAAACTGGTATTGACAGTGGTCAGGCAACTGTAGAAAAATATTAAGTGATTCCAGAATGTCCATTGAAGAATTCCAGAATTGTCCATAATCTTTAATTATTACTGTCAGTGAAATTATATTATTTTGCAGCCATTTCATGTTATGACATCATATATAATGCAGGAATCATAGCACTATGCAGTGATTACTGCTTCTTGAGTTAAATCAATAACATGTTTTAAAAAAAAGAAGTGTCATTTATTTTTGTATTAAGAAGTAACAAAGTTCCATGCATATGTCTTTACCTTCTAGACATGAGATTTCACTACCTAGGGCTGGAATCTTAGATTTAGAATTTACTTGCCACATTGCTGAAATATATAAAAAATTTACCTTTCTACATAATACAAATCTTTTCACAGATATACTGGGTGTAAAGGAATGATAGTGAAATGTATGTTTCTTTCCTTATATTTCAACAATATTATGGGTTGGTGTATTACTTTGGAAAAAAGAATATATATATATAAAATAGGTTTGTGTTCCAAGGACAAGTGTTAGAGATACTTTTGAGAAAGTCAATCAATATTAAATAAACTCTCATTTGAACTGGCTGTTGCAAGTAGTTTATTATTATTTTTGAGGACTGTGATGTTTTTTAGGGCTTCAGTGATGAGAAGAGTGTTTTTATATACAACCTGAAGGAAAATTTATCAAAACTTATCCACATTCCAATTTTACCTCTAGCTTCACAAAAATGAGTTTAAAATAATTTTGTAGAATACACCAGAACACATGTTGAAAAACTTGTCTGGAAACCATATATCAGTGCATTCAAATACATTATAAAATGCACTACAAAAAATATCTACCTAGTTATATTTTTGTAGTAACACTATATACACAGGTTTTTATTACCTATTTCAGATTTTAAATGTTTTTGATAGTATTTATTCATAATTATTCCCCACTTTCTTCCTTTGACTTGTTGCTTGTCTTGCTGTTTCTGAGATCCTGCTCATATAAAGAAAATGCACCCTGTTACAGAAAACTAGGAAAAATGAATTGCTGTTAAAATGTGTCTCCATATTGTATTAGTATTTCATTTCTTAACTTTCTACATTAAATATTAATCAGAGGAAACATGTCCTGAATATGAATTAGTCAAAATAGGAAGTATTTCAAAGATATTCCTAACTTGTTTGCAAAATATATGTTGACATGTAAAATAAATTAAAAAATAGACATGTAGTTTTACATCTTTGTTGTGGGAATGAGTGCACCCTCAGCAAATTTGCCAATGACACCAAGCTGTGTGGTGTAGTCAGAACACTGGGGGGAAGGGATGCAATCCAGAGGGACCTTGACAGGCTTCAGAGGTGGGCCTGTGAAAACCTCATGAGGTTCAACAAGGTCAAGTGCAAAATCTTGCATCTCAGCTAGGGCAAACCCAAACACAAATGCAGGCTGTGTTGAGAGCAGATTGGATTGAGAGCAGATCTGAGAAGAAGGACTTTGATGAGAAGCTCAACAGGAGCTGGCAATGTACACATGCAGCCCAGAAAGCCTACTTTATCTGGGCTGCATTAAAAAGACTGTGACCAGCAGGTCGAGGGAGGTGATTTTCCCTCTCTACTCAGATCTCATGAGACCCCACCTAGAGTATTGTGTTCAGCTCTAGGGCTGCCAGCACAAATAGGATATGAACATATTGGAGGGCCACAAAGGCTGGAGCACCTCTCCAGTGAAGGAGACAGGCTGAGGGAGTTGGGGTTTTTCATCCTGAAGTAAAGAAGGCTCCAGGGAGACCTCATTGCAGCCTTCCAGGACATAAAGGGGGCCTACAGGAAAGTTGGAGAGGGACTTTTTGTCAGGGAGTGTAGTGATAGGATGAGGCGTTAAGTTTTTAACCTAAAAGAGAGAGATTTGGATTAGATATTTAGAAGAAATTCTTTACTCAGAGGGTAGTGATGCACTGGAATAGGTTACCCAGAGAAGTTGTGGATTCTCCATCTCTGGAAGCATTTAAGGCCAGGTTGGATAGGACTTTGAGCAACCTGTTCTTGTGGGAGGTGTCCCTGCCCATACAGAGAGTTTGGAACTAGGTGATGTTTAATGTCCCTTCAAATTCAAACCATTCTATGATTCTAGTGTCACATCTGCTTGCAGTAAGCATTTCTAATTTTCACCTCTCAAAATCTCACTAATAAAAAGGTCTTTGCACTGTAGCATTCCTCTTTGTGTTTAAAAATACTAACTTTCTGATAAATTTTTGTCCTCTATTTGGTAAGGCCAACTGTCACAGCAACATCTTCACTTTTTTTTTCTTCATAATCTCTGCTGGCAACAATCGTAAGGAAGCAACATTTTCCTTACTATAATTTCAAGAGGGTAGACATATTCATAGGAATTTTCCAAATCACACAATTTGAGTCTTTCGTTGATAATGTTTAATTTTGATCAATGAGCAAAATAATCCAAGAATCCATCTCTCAGAATGCTTCTTTGTAAATATCTTTTTGTCTTTCTCTCTTTGCAGTCTTTCTGTTTTTTTTTGTTTTGTTTTGTTTTGTTTTGTTTTGTTTTTTTATGCTGAGATGAACTTCTAGCTGTAATAGGTTTATGGTGCTACTTTTATGTGTTTGGGGTAACGCATTTGGGACTGTTTGGGGTAATATGTCCCTTTGTTGCTTAAGAAATGTTGCTAGACTCTACTTGTAATTAACTAGCTGAGAATTCATTCATGTAAAATTCAGGTGAAGCTGACATTTTCTAATGAACCCTCATTCAGTGTGAGGATGTGGGATAGAATTATAGTAATTTGGTGTAATTTATAGTTGCCATAACTTATGCCATTGGCAGCAGATCTGTCATCTCCCCATGATATCCTTAAGCCTTAAACCTGAACTTTAAAAAGCAGTTTAAATGTATTGTTTTCTTTTGTTTTAGGTTAAACTATTTATATGCTCTCCTTCACTTTTCATTGCTGTAACAGCATCATTTAAGCTTTTGTAATGTAAAAAAATAAAAGCTTTTGTAAGCTTTTATTCTCCTTACAAATAGTCAAAAACAACTTTTGAAGAAGAGGCAATAGATAAAGTTTAAGCACTTCTGAAATAGATACTTTATATAATTATTATTTGTTTCAAATTTATTGAACCCAACTGTTGGACTTCCATTACTAGATGTTTAAAGCTCATTTTGGTTGTCTGTTTCAATGTACTAAAAAAAAAAAAAAAAAAGGATTATGTCTAATTAACATATGCATTAGGAAGGCTAAGCAAGATTACCAGGACAGAGGAACTGAGGAAGGGACACTTTGCCAGATTAGTCTGCTGAAATAACAATAGTGAAAATTGATTCATTCTATGTCTCATTCAGTCTCCAGATAAAGGGGGGGAACAAAACAAAACAAAACAAAACAAAAACACCCCAAATGCTCAGTGCATATGTGCTAATGCATAGTGCTCAGAACTTTATCCAGATTTTGTATCAAACACCAAAAGTCAAATAAAAGCCCTAACAGTTCTATTTTTATAAGCAAGTGAAAAAGTAGACACAATCAGATAAAGTGATGTTTGATTATATTCTTCCTATTACAAAATTCGGTACTGTGTATTTTTATTTTTTTTAATTTATCTTTCACTGTTAGCAATTTGGTTCAGGAAACAGAAAAGAGGAATAGAAGAGTTAGATTCAACACTGTGGAACCAAGGACTGCAAAACAAAGGACTACTAAGATGTGTATCATGAATGAGTAAAACATGTTACAGGGGAGGGAGGTCACAGAATATTTTCTGCAATGCTTTAAACAAATACTCATGATATGTGTAAATTAATTTTAACACATTCATCACAATCTGAGAAGAAATGAAGTTATATTACCAAGTGCTAAAATAAGATAATCTCTCTACAGGGAAGGATGAGTGTCTTGTCCTCAGACCTTCTGTAAAGATTTGTATTTCTTTAATTCTTTTTTTTTTTTTTTTTTTTTTTCTCCCCAGACTTCAGTGTCCAAATAGCCTTCAGTAAAGTAGCAGATGATATATGTGAAATATATTAACTTTTATTTTATTTTATTTATTTATTTATTATATTTATTTTATTTTATTTTATTAATTTATTTCACCAGATCAAGATCTCTTTTATGTAATGTGTTTTAAGGTGAGTTGATGCATATTTTTCAGAAATAGCTCTGATCACCTTGACCATAAGTTATTCACTGTAGATGACAGGACATTGAATTAGTTCTGATTCAAAGTGGTAAAGAGGATATTTGATTTAACATAAATAAATAACATATCCAGTGTTATTTGGATTGCTACTTTTAATATGACAGTTTTGGAAAGGAGATCAAGTTTCCGTTGTTCATTAATTCCCTTACTGTCAGTATATTAACTGTATCTCCTTTTTATTTTTATTTTATTTTTATTTTATTTTTATTTTATTTTATTTTATTTTATTTTATTTTATTTTATTTTATTTTATTTTATGATTTTATTTTATTTTATTTTATTTTATTTTATTTTATTTTATTTTATTTTATTTTATTTTATTTTTTACAAACATGTTTAATTTCAATATATTTCAGCTGATCTGAGAAATATGTAAATTTATTTACTTTTGATTTTACTTTTTTTTTTGGTAACAAGTTATTTTAGATTGCATTTATTAGCTTTCTTTTTGGTCATTCATGAATGGAACTACAAAGATTCAACTTTTTTCCAGTCATCAAGGCATAATTCTCTAACTACAATTTAGCCTTCAAATATATGTGCATAAGACAGGGAAATATGAGGCCCTGGAGTGTATTCTTTCAAGAGAATTTGGAGAATTTATTGCATATAAATGGATGAATAAAATAATGGATGAATGGTTGAATGAAAAAAAAGAAAAATCACCATGTGATTTATTGGTTAACACTTCACTGTTTCATAAAGGCCAGAAATTCCATTAGATCCCCTAGTCTGACCTCCTATAAATCATGAGTTCCATCTGCTTATTTGTACATTAAACCCTATAACACTTTTCATTAAATGTATATTCCATAAGGATATCTAACTTGTTGTAAAGACCTGAACACTGCAATACTTCTCATATTACTGTTTCTCAAGCTTTACTATTAGTGACTACTGTTATTTCAGCACTTATCGATATCTTTCTGTCTTTTGTTTGTTTGTTTGTTTGTTTTACGTAATCTCTTTCATTGTCATGGTAGTGTGTTATATCTTTCTTCACTACAATTACCTCTTATTTAATAATTTAAATTTTCTGTCTGTTAAGATACTTACAAATCATAATCAATAGACATCTTAAGTTCCTTTTTTTTTTTTTTTTCCTCTCTCTTTAACAGAATTTGACTGTAAGACATTTTTTCTAATATTCATATAAGTCTATTAACCATTTTCATATATTCTAGTAGATGTTTCTTACAGATTTTAAATTAAATAAGCACATCCAATCAGAAACGTATACATTGTCAGTATATTCTGCTCTTTAAAAAAGTATTAGAACAACAATCCTTGAAGGACTTGGAAACAGGAACAAACTGAAAACAAAACAAAATAAAACACTCTTTGTGGGATCTGCAATGTTTATTATCTCACTGTTAAAAAATAAGCAAATTCTGATCAGGTAAGGAATTACGTGCTATTTGTCCTTTTATTTCATTAGGGTA
Source organism: Aythya marila (assembly GCF_965140915.1). Taxonomy (NCBI): domain Eukaryota; kingdom Metazoa; phylum Chordata; class Aves; order Anseriformes; family Anatidae; genus Aythya; species Aythya marila. The sequence goes on along the minus strand of NC_139042.1, from coordinate 40,506,426 downwards.
GCTGAGGTTTTATAGATTTCCAATTGTAAAGTACCTCACATATGTTTATATATTTCCATCCTCTCTGGAACAGAAATAAGTATACAATAATTTCAGTCTATATATTTATATCAGACACTGAGCTCCAGAGCAATGCAGGGTGTTATTCCTTTTAGGCAAATGAACTCAGAAGTTCCCAATAACTTCATATTGATTTTACTTGTCCTGTTGCACACTGACATCAAAGGGCTCAGAAGTTCAGACATAAAAATATATATGAATGTCCTTTTGTACAGAAATGACCATGAATATATAAGCTCTCAGCCAAGGTCAAACACTGAATAAAATGAAAATGATTTCGGTTTGTAACTTTTTTCCTTACTCCAGTATCATTGCATTCCAGATTCTCCAGAGGGTATCAGATTTTTTATTTTACTTTTTGACTTGCTTGAACTAATAATCTGACAACAAGCTAATAGGGGTAATCCTTTCATCTTTTCATATAAAATGTGTATAATGAGAAATGACTAATTTTATATTTAAAATATTAATGGCTTTGTAGTTTTATAGAGCAGATCTATGCGTTATATTATTGAGCTATCGACCAGAAAAGTAATATTTTAGAGAATCTTTCAGTTTTCTTTATTAGCTCCTCATTTCCAAGTCCTGCCTCAAATTGAAGTTGACTCTCTATCAGATAGAATTGAAAATATTTCATCATGAGTGAATTCAGATTTCTCATTTTCATCTTTAAGGCATAACGTGACTTGCAGATTTTAGTATAAACTTCCTATCACTTCTAATTTAAAATATTCTTGTGATTTTCTTTTTTAATTTAATTTTTATTAGATAGAAAAAGGTGTTCTGGATAAAAAATTATTTAGATTGCAAGATACAGTAAGGGTATCTTCTTACAGACTTAAAGTACTTACAGCTCCTGGGTTCTTGGCATGTGCAAAAATTCAAGATTCATCATAATGTTAAGTCTATATTTTTAGCTGTGAGATAATAAACTAAAATAAATCTTTTTTGGATTATAACTACCTAAATAGCTATGCTTTTTAAACAAAGTCAGTAGACCCATTCAATCTCTTAGGAAGATTTCATTTTTTGGGGTTTAATTTATTTAGACATCCAGGTAAGTTGGTGTCAAGCTATGAAAGTCAAGTTTTTTAAAAATATGTAACCTGACATGTGGACAGTAGGTTAGTTGTAGCTAAAGGGTCTTGCTTGTCCATTGCCATTGTGTAGCTTGCCTTTAAAAATACAGTGTTGTCTTACCAAATTTTTTTCCAATGCTTGTGTCACAATGAATGTTTAAAGGTGATACTTTGACAGAATTCTGTAATTGCAAGTACCTTAAAAAAAACAACTTGCTGATTTCTGTTTAGTTTTATTTTTTAATATTTGGTCTATAAAATCTAGAGTTGATTTAATATATTAAGGGTAGGATTTCCAGAATTGTCTATCAGTAGTGTAGCAGCTTTCAGTGAAATCATTGACAAAGCCAGTGATTACTTTCAATTCAAGACTTTAACACACAGAATTTTAATGTAAGGTTCATGATACTGATTTTCTTAATGCTGCAGAACTAATACTTACAACACTGACTTCTATTGACCTCTACTTGACTTCTATTAAAACTTGACTGTGCCAGATTACTTTTATTTATTATTATTATATTTAATTATTATTATTTTCCTATTGGTTGCTGATTGTTTTGTCTAGAAAATCTCCCTGAAGTTCATTAATAATGAACAAGTCCCACACAAGAAACAAGTGCATAGGATGGAGGAAAAAATAGTTTAGGTAAAGGACATTCAGAAAGATGAATAATTGGAGTGCAGAGTGAAACTTTACTAACGAAATTCTGCTAGAATGGGTGCTGATGTTATATAAAGTATTTTAGTAAAAAATAGACAACACTGATGTTTTGACAGTGTTAGAGACTACTGAGTTGGCCACAGTATTGTTTGAGATAGAGGAAGGTTCTGATGTCATACAGAAAATGGAAATTACTTTCAAATTAAAGGAATGATATACTAAATCACAATATGTATTTCAAGATTGTGTTTCCAGGGCTTGATGAAATTCTGTTGTTCAATGAACTCTAAGAAGTACCTTCTTTAGCTGGAAACAGATCAAATGCTGGTTGTAGTAAATATCAAAAGGTGACTGTGAATCAAAAGAAAAAAAAATGCAGCAGCTCACAAAAAAAAAAGGACACATGAAGGCTCTGGAATAAGCTTTAATAAAGGAAGGAGCAAGAAACTGCATTGACCTACTTGACCTTCTTCATAGATTGCACTGTCTATCATATGAGCCAGTGAACTAATGTAGATTGTAAAAATGCATATATCTTGTGTACCTGTGATTAAACTGTTTTGGTATCCAAGTCTGTTTAGCCTCTGAATTGTCATTTTGTCATTTAAAGTGTGATATATGTTTTCTTGCAATTAAAAATACAGATTCTGAATAAGTTTCTTCCAGTTATATTTTCCAGCTCTGCTTTACTCTGTTTTCAGTTTGTTCATAGCCCTTGTGGTTGCAGGGAGCAACTTAAAACACCTGGCCTTAGACTATAGTAATATAGGAAATGTACATATATATTTGAATATTATGTTATGGTAAATTAAAATATGACATGATTTTCAGCTGCTCAGACTGTCAGACCAGTACAGCTGTCCTATGCATTTTGAAATTACTCTCTTCATATTTAATAATATTTGCTAATTCTTCATGATTAATAAAATTTGCCTTAAAATTACATCTTATTAAGCATGCTATAATATATTTCAAGAATAGTGTTCAGAGATCACTATTTTTAAGCAACATTTTCTAATATTAGATACTATAAAAAGGTTTGGTGTTTCAATGAAGTCTTTAGAAGTGAATTATAATTATGTTTGAATTTATAATAAGTATACAATCTTTTGTTTAACTTGTATCTTTAATGATGTCTCTCATACTATTACACTTCATTCATCTCCCAATTATAAGCAGACTGTAGGAAGCTTAGGGCAAAAAAATGATTTTTTAAAATCCCATTACATGTGTCCTTTGCACTCCAGTATTGCAAAATATGTTTGTTATTTGCTATGGCTTTTTGTTGCTGTTTTATTTTGAAATATGGTTTTGAAGGTGCTAGAGCAAGTAAGAAGTTTTATGTATCTACAAAATAGTTTATCATACTGCAATGTGTCTATGTCCATATCTTGAATCTTGACTTGCCTGCTGTTCTGGGATCCTCTCCAAACACTCAATGTGGGTCTTTGAATATGCATTTATCATCCACAGAGAGACATTGACAAGACAAAGAAGACATCTGTGTTTAAAAATGTCAATTTTCTAGACTTCTGTTTTGAGAATGCTTGTAACTAACAGTGTAATTGAAACTCTTGGCATAGAAGAATATAGTAGTGAGAATTAAAATTTCCCAAATCTGTATTAACAGTTCACAGGAGACAATATGGGCTGGAAAAGGGAATTGAAAGATAACAACCAGAGCAACATAATCATTCTGTTACTTTGCAATCAATAAACTAGTGGGCTTATCATTTTGTAAAAGGTGAAGGATTTTTTAAATACACATAGTGATAATCAGATAAACTTAAACAGGTGGTATAAGTTATTCACCTTTAATCAGATAAAGATATATACATATATATATGTATATTCTGTTTTGGTCTTTTTTTTTTTTTTTTTAATTATTTTTATTTGTTTGTTTGTTTTGATCTACATTCTGTACTAGTAAGGAAGAGATACCCACAAAAAGGATGACAGCATATTTTAGAGTTCCTTGAAGGAATAAAGTGGAGCTTGTTTTTGATTAGCTGAATGGAAAATCGTGCCAATTTTCAAAAAGGGCAAGAAGTAACTACAGGCCTATTAGTCTCATGTTAGTGTCTGGTAAAATTATGGAGAAGATTATCCCGGGAGTTATTGAGAAACACCTGAATGTCAATGGAATCATGGGTCACAGCCAACATAGGTTCATGAGGGGTAGGTCCTGCTAACAAATTTAATTACCTTTTACCTAACTTCTTTACTGAAAGGGTTGTGAGGCATTGGAACAGGCTGCCCAGGGAAGTGGTGGAGTCACCATCCCTGGAAGTCTTCAAAAGACGTTTAGATGTAGAGCTTAGGGATATGGTTTAGTGGGGACTGCTAGCGTTAGGTCGGAGGTTGGACTCGATGATCTTGAGGTCTCTTCCAACCTAGAAGTTCTGTGATTCTGTGATTCTGTGATTATTATAAGATCATCCATCTAGTCAATCAAGGGAAGCCAGTAGATGTAATCTTTTCAGATTTCAGTAAAGCTTTTGATACAGTTTCTCATAGGATCCTACTGGACAAAATGTCCAGCTTACAGCCAGATAAAAACATAATCAATGGGTGAATGATTGGCTGATGGGCAGGGCTCAAAGGGCTCAAAGGGTAAATGGGGCTACATCAGGCTGGTGGCCAGTCACCAATGGGGTCTCCCAGGGCTCCATTTTAGGGCCAGTTCTTTTCGTATATTATTTGGATGGAGGACTAGAAGGTGTTTTGAGTAAGTTTGCTGATGATACTTAACTTGGAGAAGCTGTTGACTCAGTTGAGGGTGGAAAGGCCTTTCAGAGAGATCTGGACAGATTGGAGAGCTGGGCAATCACCAACCGCATGAAGTTTAACAAGAGCAAGTGCCAGGTCCTGCACCTGGGAAGAGGTAACCCTGGCTACATGCACAGACTGGGGGATGAGACTCTGGAGAGAGAGGGATCTAGGTATTTTGGTAGACAGCAAGTTGAATATGAGCCAGCAGTGTGCCCTGGCAGCCAGGATGGCCAACCTTATCCTGGGGTGCATCAAGCACAGCATTGCTAAGCAGTCGAGGAAAGTGATTGTGCCACTCTACTCTGTGCTGGTGTGGCCTCACCTCAAGTACTGTGTGCATTTTTTGGCAACACAGTACAAAAAGGATGTGAAACTGTTGGAGAGTGTCCAGAGAAAAGCCACAGAGATGGTGAAAGGCCTAAAGGGGAAGACATAAGAGGAGTGGCTGAGGTCGCTAGGCCTGTTCAGCCTGGAAAAGTGGACTTTGAGGGGAGACCTCATTATGGTCTACAGCTTTCTCAGGTGGTGGAGTGGAGGGGCAGATGATAATCTATTCTCTCCAGTGACCCATGGGAATGGAGTCAAGCTGTGACAGGGGAGGTTCAGGCTAGATATCAGGAAGAAGTTCTTTACTGAGAGGGTGGTCACGCACTGGAACAGGCTCCCCAGGGACATAGTCAAGCCTGTTGGAGTTTGAGAAGCGTTTAGACTATGCTCTCAGTCATATGTTCTGAATTTTTGGGTAGACCTGTGTGGAGGCAGGAGTTGGACTTGATGATCCTTATGGGTCCTTTCCAACTTGGGATATTCTATGATTCTGTGAAAATAGAACTGGTTAAAAAGAAAAACCCTCTGGGACAGAAAGTCTTAAACGGTGGACTGATTGTTGACAACAGAAAGTGGAGAGCTTGGTAGGATGACAAATAGGTATATTTAATCTGTTAAAGTAAGAGCAGAGAAGAAGGGGAAATTAATTTTTGAGGCTTTTAAATGCACAAAGAACGAGTGAGATACAGGACAAATGATTATTGGTTTTGGTAGTAGCAATATGAAAAATGACAAGAAAAATGAAAGCTTAGGACTGAAATATATATATACATATAAATTTATATAATAAACACAGACAGAAAAGTTCTGGCTGAAGTACAATAGCTGAGTTTTGATTTTATTCCAGGGCAAGAACAGAGGACAGTGGCCTACACATCACTTCCCCAAAACTTTACTCCCATACAGTATAAATCCTTAATTTGTTTTCCAAGCATGCAATTTATGGAAGCATAACTGTGCTGCTACTGGTTCCCCATATTGTCTACGTTTATAGACCGTAAGTACAGACTTGGTTCTATATTACAAGTGGGATTAATACTACCTGTATTCCATATATATATATTTAAATTAGAAATGGAGTACCTTGACAATAATATTTTTATCATAGATAGTATAAACTGTATATTTATTGGGAAGGATGAATATTTAGTCCAAATTGTTTTCCTTGAAATAATACTTCTGAGATTCTGGACACTTTGTGTAAGCTGTGTGGGTGTATGGTGTGTCTGCAACAGAGGAACACACTATTTCAGATTCTAATAATCAATTATTTGCTCTTGTGCAGAACAGCTTGAACAGAGCTGAGTACTCAGTCTAAACTTTAAATGATGAGAAGTAATAGTCTCATCACATATTTTGTCAAATCTCAATAAATTAAAGGATTAAAGCTTTTTTAAAACAAAGTTGGTTCTTTACTGTTGAAAAAAGGTTACTGTTCAAACTATTATAACCCTTAGGAATTGTATAGCTCATAAATTCGAAAGTCTAAACTCCATCAGATTATTAAATTCAGACTCTCCAGGTCTCTGTATGGAAAAGAATTTGCACAAGGACTACTGCCTTTAAAACTAGCACAGACAAATGAAATGGGAAATGTAGGGCAAACAAGCAAGTAAACTTCATTAATCTTTAACTAATATTTCTTGTAAGCCAAAGACTAAAATGAAATGAGAATTGTAAGAAATATTAATTCCAGTAGATGGCAGTCTTATACTGTGCATTTTCAAGGATAAATTTAGACACTATTCGTTACTATAGATGCACTTTCCTATTTGTTTAGAATATTTAATTATTTATCTGTACACAAAAGGTGGGGCAAAATACAAAATATAGTCATCCTAATGCAGCCTTTACTCCAATAAATAGTATTTATTTTGCCAGCAAGAAGCCTCACTAATTGAAATAAGTCATTGTCTGTATCTTACCAATGTATACAAATACCTGAAGTGTAGGAGATAAAGGGATATGACCAACCTCTCTTCAGTGCTCTGTGGGTACAGGACAATGTACCCACAGGTAATGGCCATAAAAGGGAGCACAGGAAGTTCTGCACCAATACACAAAAGAACCCAGTGAGGGTAATGGCACACTGGAACAAGCTGCCCAGGAAGGTTGTGGAGTTTCCTTCTCTGGTGATATTCAAGGCCCGTCTGGATGCCTACCTGCTCTAGGAAACCTACTTTCTCAAGGGGGTTGGACCCGATGATTTCTGGAAGTCCCTTCCAACCATGACAATTCTGTGATTCTGTTATTCTATGATCTATCCCTGAATGTATTCTGCTTTTATTAATAAATAAATAAATAAAGCCTATACTCTCACTCAAAATAATACAGGTTTATCAATTTTATTTCTAACTTGATAAGGATGCATAACACTAATAACAAACAAGTACCCAAGCTCATGTAGTCAATAGGCCTATCTCTATACTTTATACTATCTTTTAATTACGAGAAATAATCTGTGCTTTTATGGTCAAAGTGAGGGTTTGATCAATAAGGTCATTCATTACATGCATTGATTTTTTTTTTGCAGAAAAAAGGGAAAAATTAAAACAACACCCGTGTTTAAACAACATAGTCATATATATCCACTAATATTTGGTTTCTCTCTTGTAGAAACAGAAGGTGAAAAGATAAAAATCTTCTATATGTTGATTATCAGTTTTTGGATATGTGTACATACAATGTATTAGTTTATTATTATTCTTATTTATGACTGATTATGATTTTATATTGGTATTCTATATTGCAGATGTCTTCCTGGTAAAGAAAAAAAAGATTCTATGAGCATTTTGATAGGTGATTAAAAAAAGGTCTATCCCGTAAATCTGCTGGGATTATATCCAAAAGTAGAGAAAAATATTGGCTATTAGCCAACTAGTACAATAAGAATTGCATTTTTTTGAACATTTACAACAGAAACACCAGACAGCAGCAAGACAGTTCTAGCTATGCAATAAATGACAGAATGTGATGAACCATGTACACAAATTTCATTCCTTCTTGACTAATATGATCTTTCAGTTTGAATTTACATCCTGAAACAACTATGTTTGTTTTCAGTTATGATCTTTTTATTATCATCATTATTTATTTATTTATCTATTTATTTATTGTAGAAACATGATGTCTATTTTAAGAAGTAAAAGAATTGGGTAACTTTTTTTTTTTTTTTTTTTTTTTTTTTTTTTTATCGGAAAGGTCTATAGTCTTTTCATAGTTTCTTTTCTAAAATAGACGTCAGGCAAATTTCTTCTACTGTCTACTCTAAAACTTTTTGTTTTGTTTTGTTTTGTTTTGTTTTGTTTTTTACTTATTAGAGCCTGTGATTTTATAATCAAGGTGCTTTAAAAACATTCTTTCTCAGTAACTGATGAACGTTTTCAGGATATCTTCTTTTAGAAGTTGGAAAAATGAAAATGTATTCTTTTGGCCCTTTGGCCATTGGTATTAAACAGTACCAACAGGGAAGGAAATAAACTTCTTAGTGCTATATATGAAATGGATATTGAGCACAACTGTTAATGTAATACCAACAGAAAAGCACATTTTTCCAGCAACATTTTATTTAAAAGTCTATTTAGGACAATATATTTGAACACAGATATGTGTACATAATGTTTTGCTGTGCAAATTAGGAATATTTCTGTAAAAATTGTTTAACAAAAATCTTCAGCAAAGCAGACATATGAATTAACATGGTAACGATCTAGCTGAAGTATACTGCATCTATCCCTGCAGTATACTTTAGATCTGTCAGATAGTTCACAAAGTATAGTTGCAAAGCAAGTAATTAATGCTGTCAGATAGTTCACAAAGTTTCAGAACTAGTAATTAAAACTACATGAATATGGTTCATTGATATTTTTCTATTTTGGACATTATAAGTTATTTAGCTGTATAAGTATTTTTTGAGGTGTTTAAATAGCAGTTGTGCAGAATCCTTGCTGTTTTTCTGTCTTCATTGCTATTGAGCTCATATTCATAGGAACACTTACCTTTGTTCACTTAAAATTTCCTTATCTAGAAATATGGCTGTGCAATGCAACTCTCATTAAATACTTCTGAGACCATCTTTGTTTTGGTTTGTTTTGGTTTTGGGGTGTGCTTGTGGAATTGTAATAGATTGGGCCACTTACACCATTATTTCCAAAAGAGTCTAGGAGATCAAAGCATAAAATATTAAGCAATATGTAAACATAAATTTGTATAAATTAAGTTATTCAGTGAATGAGACCTGGGAAACCGCTGGAGCTTTGTTCTTCAGGATAGATGGAGATGCCTTGCCATGTTCTTCATGGCAATGAGCAATGCTTTAAAGCTTTTCAGTAAAAACAGATTTATGAGGCTGTGCAGTTCATGCCGTTATTCTGAATCACTTTTACATCTTCTTGTGCAAAGATCACCTTTGCAAAAATATCAAGGTTAAACAAGATCACAGAAAAAAATAATGTCTAAAGAGAAAAGGAAGGATTTAGTGTCCAAAGAAAGAAGAGGAATATTTGTTTCTCTTTTGCTGGTTTAAATCTAACTTAAGTTTATCAATATAATTTAAATCTCATACAGCTTCACTCTATTTTATACTGGTTTAAGCTTTGAAATATGACAAATATTTCCAAATTTCTATTGTAACAACAGCAGATGTTATGGTTATTTATTAAAACATCATTTTTTTCTTGACCCATGACATTTTTTAACCTGATGATTTCCATTGCTGCTGAATTGTACATTGATTTTTTTTTAATTGCCACAGTTAAACCTTAGTTTAAAACAGTTGTGTCTGAACTCTCTATAACACTGAATAACTTCTGCTATGGATTTTTACTGTAATTTCTGTGTTTTAAATAGTTTGTTTCAAACAAGACATTTTCATGTGTACAAAACCCTTATTTTTTTATAAATACTGTTTCTATACAGTACAGATATGCTGATCTCACAGAGTCTACATTTATGAATATAAAATAACAGATTAAAAAAATATATAGGTATATAATATAAATTCACAATATATTTTATATAAAATGCAAGTTTTTATTTAAAATGTATATTTTCATATATATTTCTATAGAAATATGAATTTATATGCATAAGTTCTGAAATATGAAGAAATTTATTTAGGAAAAAAAAAATCATTTTAAAAAGTCTATTTTTTTCAATGAGATGAAACTGGAATAAAAACATTGGGAATTTTCCCTAATTCTATATATTTGATTATGTGCTTTGTGTTTCAGAATAACATTGATTTTCTTGAATCATTTTAAGCACTTGCAGGGCCAAAAGACTGTTCAAAAAAGACCTCCTTTTTCTGATAGACTAGAGCAAGCAGTGGGTCCACTCTATTTTCTGCACAGTAATCTTTATGATTTTCAGTTATTCTGTGCAGGATACAGAAATTCCAGAAAGGACTTAATAGCTCCTTCTGCTCACTATTTGTCATACATACATATATTATAGTCAGAAGCTTGCTATTTAAGTCTTGGAGAATGTGACTGTTACAGATTGAAGCCCCTTTAATGTGGAATATAGTATACCATAGCCAGTGTGAACTCTTCTTTACTGATTCTTGTAGTCTTAGGAAGCAGATATATCTTCTTAAACCATCTGTGATTTCAGTGAAAGTAGTAGTCATGATCTTCCTCTTGCAGCAGTTGATTTTTTTTTTCCTATCTCCATGAAAGGCATCCCTTTGTGAATCCTACATGGGTCACAGTTACCTAAGTAACATGGATGCTGAAGACATAAATAGAAACAGAATATAAGGCCTCCATTACTGTATTTTCTGGCAAACATTAACCATCTCTCTATGCAACCTACTGTAGAGTATAATTTAATGAACTTTATTTGTGTAAGGCAGGGAGTACAGCAACAAACATTCCGAAATCTAATGCATCAGTCAGAGAACAGGAATCTGTGTGAAAAAATAATTTAACTTTTAATTTAAACAACTATAACCAAAAAACACATGCTCATTGCATATAGTTAATGTTCCTCCTAAAGGTCAAATTCCATCTTTGGTTTCACGATGTTGCAGACCAGTCACTATATCCACATTCAGAAGTGGATTTATTTAATACTGATTTATTCTTTCAGTCTTTCATTTGCAAGCCAATATTGTCCATCACATCTTGTAATTCAAATGCTTTCTTTTTCCTCACTTACTCGGTGGAATGTCTGGATAATTCTGGAAGAATTTTTGGGGGGTAATTTACATTTTTTCATAATCAGAAAATGTTTAAAATAAATCACGTGTTAGAAAATATCAATTCTTGTAGCAGCATAGGGTAACACTTTCTGAAGCATTTATGTGACTTTGGAAGTAAAGTTGTGTACGAGTTGGAGTTGGAGTTGGAGTACAACGAGAGTAAAAACTAAAACAGTCATCTTTGAAAATGCAATTAATTAATTAAATATTGTCTCTTAATTAATGAATGAATTAATTAATGCCTCTTAATTAATTAGAAAATTGAAAAATATCCACTGTTGACATACTAAAATTCTTCACCCAATTTTTATACATTTGACATTGAAAGCAAGGAACCTAAATTAAATATCTATGCTTCACATACATTTCATGCAGGTTGATATCTTATATCTGGAAAGAAGCATGAATGTTTTGGCCCAAGTAAATGTTTTGGCCCAAAATTGTTATTTTAGTTTTACAGGAAGATACCTTTAGAAATATTAGTTTCCTGACCTTGAATTCTCTCCTAAAATGTGATTTTGAGCACTTAAAAGAAATTAAACAAACAAAGAAAACCCATTTATTTTCTTCTAAACAGGAAAACACACAAACAAACAAACAAAAACACAACAAACCAGAAAATGTGGAACAGGAAGGCTAATTGATGATGCATTTATTAAATATCCTACTGGTTAGAAAAGTCATTGATGAAAGAAGAATAACTATATTCTATTTCCTCTGCACTCCTCCCCTGCTCCCAGGAGAACTTCTTAAATACTACTAAGCAAGATATTCAAGGTGAAGATACCTGACAACTTTCTTTGTGGTGGTGTATGACTATGCAGAAATCAGTTCAGGAAACCATGAGCTAAGATGTCTGTTCATTATTGCCTTACTCTCCTTACTCCATTTGCTGCTTTATCTCCCTGGTGCATTCTTACTGATATCTAGACTGGGAACTATTTAGAGTGAAAGCCTGCTTTTTGATTACTTGTCTTTACTGTGCCCAACACAATAGAGCTCTGATCTTTGATTGAGGTACACATAAAAGAAAAATCAGAACTAGATAATGGTCATGTGAAATAAGCTTCCTGGACTGACATTCTCTAAAATTACCCAACTCCACAGAAATCAGAAGGTATCATCATAGCTAATGTCCTAAACATAAGTAGGGGTGCCAAGATCTTTCCTAAACTTGCAGGAGAAAAAACTTGCAGTTCAAGAGACTGTAATTAGACTCAGCCCAATGACAGATGTATTTAAAGATTTAGAACTGATTTCCTAAGTAAGCACCAGATCCAATGTCTTACAGCATTGTCCTTTATATTTTTAATTAAATAAACAAATTAAACAATATGCTTTTTGGCATATTTTGTTCAGCATTCTGTCATGAGTAACTACCTATTAGTTTATCAGTTTATCATCTTTAATTGAAATGCTTGATAAATAACAAAAAAATACAAGAACATTTGAAGCAAACAGTATGTTTTTAGTAGCTAGCCTTGAAGTTCTATGGTATTTGTTTCAGTAAAAACAACCAAAGAAACAAAAATCTAATATTGTTACTCTGATGTGATGCTCTGAAGATACAATGTAAACATTTATTCAGTAATTCCCAAAACACCTCTCTGAAGTACTGAAATGTTGGGATAACCAATTCACATACGGATAAACCGAACACAAGTGAAATGACTGGTCAAAATTCACATGGAGATTAGCAAAACTAAGAATAAATCAATGAATCTCTCAAAAATAATTGGATCACTCTGAGACCCATTGCCATGGGGCAAAATCCATTCCATTCAAATCATATGGGTACACTGATGACTGAGATATATATTCTTCTTTTTCATATGTTAAGTCTTAAGCTACATTTAACACTGTCATGGCAAAAAGAAAAAAATAAAAGGAATGTTTGTTTTTTTTTTGCTGACCCTTTAGCTTATATTACACTAATTTAGATTATGTGAATATTTTTCAAGTATGATCAAGTAATTCAAGATCAAGTAATTAAGTTCAAGTAATGGCAGATGAAGTATTAAAACAATAAATACAATTATCAATGAATGGCAACTATATTTCTGTGTCAAAGTTTCTTTGCCACTTGCTTCCTTGGTTCTTACTGCCATCACAAATTTCAGTTCTACCATGGTCCATATTACTATGTTAAATCTTCAGTTAATCAGCCTGTCAATATGCCAAGGGGTTCGGTAAGATATCAAGACCAAAAAAAAAAAAAAGGTGATGATGTAAGTGTAAAAGTTGAAATTGTCATGTCAAAACAAAATGAAATTATATTTAAGTTACTTCTCTGTTAATAGAAAGGAATATTTAAGATATAGGTATGGTTTTGTGAAGGGTTATTCCTAAAATGGGAAATTAAAAGAACTAGTAAGTGAAGCAAACTCGTTGGAAAACCTCAAGGAAATAATTGTATTGGGAGTTTGGAATACATTCAAAATCAAAAGTTTAGAAGAATGTTTGCAATTTGCATACCATGCAAAGGAATAAATTATATTTTAGAAAGCTGTTCCAGATGTAAGCGGATGGGTAACTACTTTTAAAAGGTATCAAGAATAAACCTACCAAGAATGTAAAGAATACTGATCAGATAGGACAGCTGTGCTGTCAGGGATAAAGAAAGAATTACATAAAGGCATGATGACTTTGACTTTGCAAGGAAGTTAATGCTAATAACAAGAGTTCTTCAGTCATGTAAACACATTTAAAAGAAAAAGTGATATCACTATGCAGGAAATATGGTATTTAGATTAAAGGTTATCTAGGTGCAGTATAAAATTAAATACTTGTTCTTAGTTTTCAAAATGATAATGATATAGGATTATAGGATATAGGATCAAGGAAAAGAACAGAAAAGATAATGCAGTTATGCAAATATGAATCACTAGAACTGAGACACAAGCTCACTGTGTTCAGATTGTGGGACCATAATACAGGTTGAACTAGAACATGCAAAGACTTTTCATACATGTTTTTAAATTGGTAGTCATTAGACAGCAACAGATAAGAGTGTCCTTTTGTTGCTCTGCAAATTTTTATCATTAATTTTATTTTTATTTTTAATCAGTACAATCTTAATTTATGGCAAGGTCATTTGTTCAAAATCTGCTGAAAACAGTGATAACTTTACTTAGAGCCTTTCTTTCAATCAGGTTTTGAGCATTTTAACAGAAGATTCCATCGTCTCTCTGGGAAATCTGTTCCAGTGCTTTACCACTCTCACTGTGAAAATTTCCCCTAGTACAATTTGTGGTAACTGTTTCTTGACCTGTTGTGCACATCTAAGAAGAGTGCAGTTTCATCTTCTTAATAATATGAAGACTGATATTAGATTCCCCTCTCTCCTTATTTATATTTTTTTCCCCCACTGTCTAGGTTAAAAGAAACATTCCAAGATCCTACAACCTCTCTTCATACGTTAGGAGCTATAGGCCCCAAACACTTTAGCAGCTGTTTGATCTTGTTATTGATCTTTGATCTTGATATTTGTCAATATATCTGCTGTACTGAGAAAGACCCTAAACAAGACCCATTATTCTCAATGCAGTTTCACAGGAGCTTAGTGGAAGGGAATTACCGCTTTCTGTGACTTGATTATGGATTTATTAGTGCAACCCAGTATGTGATTAGTTTTCATTGCTGGATGTATTGCTGACTTATGTTCAGAACCTCTAGAACTGTTTATGCAAAGCTGGTCCCTAAATATTCAGTGTCCAACAAGTCCAATGGCATGGTGTCTAGGGGACTGCACAGTGGACTTTGCATTTGTATTTGCTGAACTTTATGAGATTCCTGTCAACCCATTTCTCTAATATATAGAGACACCTTTAAATGGCAGCCGTGCCCTCCAGCATCTAAACTGCTTATTGAAATTTGAAAGTCATTCATGAACTCAATAGAAGTGAACTCTGTGCTCTTCTTATGCACAGATTACAGAAGATATTTAATGTTACTTATAAATTGTCACCTGCTAGACTTCACATTGTTGATTATTACCTTATAAGTTTGGCAGTCCAGCCATATCTTCACCCAACTTCCAATGGATCCATCCAGTGGATCCATCCTGTCTGTATTGCCACAATTTAGCTACAAGTCTGATGCAGGAAATCAAGCCAAAAATCTTCCTAAAATTTAGCTAGATTATCTACCCATTGTTATTCTCCTTTCTAAAAACAATCTTTTCATTTTAAATGGTAATCGGTTTAGTTGGGCATGACAAGGCCTTGGTAAATATCTGTGGTGACTGTTCCTAATCACCTCCTTGCCCATAAGATATGTGGAAATATATTCCATAAGAACTTTCTTCATAATCTTCCCAGGGACTGAGGTCGGGCTGACAGCACATGAGTTCACTTGTAGTCCTTCCTACCATTTTTGGCAATGGGTATAAACATTTGCATTTCTCAGACACAGAACTTGAAATCAAAGGGCTTCCCTCAAGTCCCATAACCTTCCAAAGAAGATACAGAGTGGTTTCATCATGAGATCAGCTGAAACTTCAGCTAGAGTCTCTTCAGCTAGACTGCACCTCTAAATTGTACTCTTACATGCCTGGGAAATATTTCTGTATTCTTCTTAGGTGACCTCTCTCTGCTATCACTTCTCTTATACCTCTCTTTTGCCTTTGAGCTCCATCAGGCCACTCAGTCAATCTGGCCTCCAGCTCTGCCTGAACATCAGTATTTACCTTACCATTCTTGTGCTTTGAGGAACTTCCATCCCTTTAAAACCTGCAGCCAGAGCTGTTTCTGTTTATGGGATCATGTGCCCTAATCGTGCATTATGGTAACATCAGTAACCCAGGATGCAGGAAAAGTCCTTGTCACAGTATTTTAAAGAATTCATCTGTAACCTAATTTATCTGTATATCTCTTTAATGTGTGAAATAAAATATTTTAGTTATGGAGCCTTCTCTAATTTCTCTCCTTCCAATTATTTCCCCACCTTCAAACTCCTAAATCACAGTAACCTATCGAACTGATATGCATCATAATCATTCATATTTTTATGCTACCTTCTGTTATTGCCTCATACTAATTTTTATTTATTTATTTATTTATTTTCAGTGTAAGAATATTACCCATCAGATTCTGTGACACTCAAAGAAGGAAAAAAAAAAAGCACAGGACAGATTTTATCTTTTTTCCTGGAGACAAATAAGAACTCCTGAGTTGAAAAGCAAGTCGTTGTCATGTTCTCCCTCTTCTCCCTCTTCTCCCTCTTCTCCCTCTTCTTCTCCCTCTTCTTCTTCTCCCTCTTCTCCCTCTTCTCCTTCTCCTTCTCCTTCTTCTTCTCCTTCTTCTTCTTCTTCTTCTTCTTCTTCTTCTTCTTCTTCTTCTTCTTCTTCTTCTTCTTCTTCTTCTTCTTCTTCTTCCTCTTCTTCTTCTTCTTCCTCTTCCTCTTCCTCTTCTTCCTCTTCTTCTTCCTCTTTGTTGTGGTTCCGCTCAAGTGGGCAGCTGAGCTCCACCACAGTCGCTCTCTCACTCCTTCTCCTCAAAGAGGAATGGGGAGAAAATATGATGAAAAGGGCTCAAAGGTTGAGATAAGGACGAGAAGATCACACAGTAATTATTGTAATGGGCAAAACAGACTCTGCATAGGGAAATAGTAAGATTTATTGCTTATTACTAAAAAGCTAGAGAAGTGAGAAACAAAGGAAAGAAACCAAAAGCACCTTCCTCGTCATCCACCCTCTTCCACTTTCTCCCCCCAAGTGGCACAGGGGAACGGGGGAATGAGGGTTATGGTCAGTCTACAGCGCTTCTTCTCTGCCGCTCCTTCTTGGTCACTCTCATCCCTTGTGCTGTGGGGTCCCTCCCACGGGATACAGTCCTTGATGAACTGATCCGGCGTGGGCTTCCCACTGGCAGCAGCTCATCCAGAACTGCTCCAGATATGGGTCCGTACCATGGGGTCCATCCCTCAGGAGAAAACTGCTCCAACATGGCTCCTCCACGGGCAGCAGCTCCTGACAGGTCACCTGCTCCTGCGTGGGCTCCTCTCCACGGGCTACAGGCCCAGCCTGGAACCTGCTCCGTCAGGGGTCTTCCACAGGTGGCAGCCTCCATTGGTGCAGGGCCATCTGCTCCACTGTGGTCTCCTCCACGGGCTGCAGCGTGGAACCCTGCTCCACCGTGGTACTCCATGGGCTGCAGGGGGACATCCTGCTTCACCATGGTCCTCACCACAGGCCGCAGGGGACTTCTGCTCTGGTGCCTGGAGCACCTCTCCCCCTCCTTCTTCACTGACCTTGGCGCCTGCAAGGCTGTTCCTCACTCCTCTCACTCTCCCAGCTGCTGTGTGTTGCAGCGTTTTTTTTCCCTGTCTTAAATATGCTCTCACAGAGGTACAAAACATCGCTTATTGGCTCGGTTCTGGAAAACAGTGGTGCCCTTACCAAACATGGGGGAGCTTCTAGATCCTTCTCACAGAAACCACCCCTATGGCTTCCTGCTACCAAAACCTTGCCATGTAAACCCACTACACTCTTCTTCCTCTTCCTCTTCCTCTTCCTCTTCCTCTTCCTCTTCCTCTTCCTCTTCCTCTTCCTCTTCTTCCTTCTTCTCCTTCTCCTTCTCCTTCTTCTTCTTCTTCTTCTTCTTCTTCTTCTTCTTCTTCTTCTTCTTCCTTCTGCTGCTGCTGCTGCTGCTGCCTGGGCAGAATACTAATACTAGTATTGCCAGACATCCAGATGCACTCTTACTAAAATTCTCTGTGAGCAGAGTTACTGTAGCAGTGCAATGGGAGACTGAGATAACAGCATAAATACCATTTCACAGAGTAGCTGTGCATACAATGTAGCCTCCTTCATGCACTTCAAATATGTTCATTTTCAGTGTATCTAACATAACACAGACAACACTATATAAAGAGAGTATCTTTTCTTCACCAAGCAGATCAGCTGTACATTGTGTTCAGCTTTGTGGTATGTCAAGCGTAGAATCATACCTCTGATTTAAGTTCCAGCTGCTTTATAGGCATCGTAAATAAAGAAGTTGGAACCTTTTAATCATATTTTAATTAATTCCTTAGAATCAGAAAAATATGAAGCACAACAATGCATAGAAAACCTTTATTCCCCCAACATGGGATGAGTATGTCAGCATATGCAACTATTTTACTCATTCTGCTGTATTAAAATATAACATTCTGATCACATTTCAGTTCCTGGATGGAGCAAAATGGTTGAGATATAAATATTTTTTATAGGCTTTCTCACACATTTTCAGACTTGGTACAGATTTTATATAGCAGCATGTGATTATATACTAGAGCCATTAAGGGTGGGGAATAACTCTATAGTTTGACTGAGGTACCAAGTACAGCTACTTATTAATAACAAGGATAAAGCAGAAGATGTCCATTTCATGTGAATTTCAAGGACAAGTTCTTGAAACATAAATCAATGTAGTTACATGAAATACCCAGAAACTCACTTCTAGCCAAAAAAAAAAAAAAGAAAAAAAGAAAAAAAGTCCTTGAACTCAAAGTTTTTGGAAGTTGTGAGTATATATGGAATAAGCATTTATATGTGTGTGCTCACCTTATATAATCTCCTTCCTTGGCGTCTGCTTTTGACTTCTGCTAGAGACAGGACACATTGGGTTGGATGGACCTTTTATCAGAAATGGTAACATAAAATATGTAAGTTCCAGCACAATTTGAACAAGCCATCCTATAAATAGGGGCACTTAAGAGTACTGGGATAGCCAAGATTTTCTGGAAGAGACTCTGTGGAGTGAAATCCCACAATTCTACACCAGGAATCAGGAACCTTTTCCTAGCCTCCAGGGAACACAGGGAAATGAAGAGGGTCCAGTAGATTTGATGGGTCTGTCCCATGACTACGCACAGCACAACTGATGCTGCTACACTGACCTGCCAAACCTCCCTCCAGGACTGTGCCACCTCTCTTGCAGGACTGCAAGAGAAGAAGACTGGAAGAAAACACAATGTCAATTTATTTTCCTCACTTCACCACCTCCCCCACAGCATAGGAAATTAATGTATGTTGTAATTTTGTATGTATCTGTGATTAAAGTGCTCTGTTATTCAAGTCCATGTAGCCTCCACAATGTCATATGGTCATCAGGCTAAAAACAGCCCATGTGTCTTTCCTAGATACTCTTCCATATCAGTTGTATGTATGTGCATTGCATTTCTAGTCAAAACAGGAAGTTCCTTCTCATGCTACTTGGAACAATGTTCAAGAAAGTTGTCGGTCCCCAAAGTATCAACACTAAAATATTTTTCACTAGCAATTAAGACAAATTAAGCTGCTTTTGCCTATTACAACTGTAATAAATGGCTCAGTCTTCAAAATAGGACTATAATCAAAGTTTACAATTTATTAAAGGAATTGAGGTAAGCAAACAGCTCTGGGTGCGCCGGGAGTCTCTGCTTCACCAAGACACACACCAGTTATATCAAGCAGCTGATTTTTATGCTCCTAGGTTGATACATATTCATTACTACTTCTAAAAAAAAACAGGGTTATTATAATTAGTTTCCAGAATCAAAACCCTCCTACTGGAGCATGTGTATCTGTCTCCAGTGGTCCCTCTGGGGGTCTCTTGTGCTGAAGGCTCATAGTCTTCCTCCCTCTTGTCCTCCTTTGTCCAACTTGGCTGTATGGCAGAGACTTGTGCAATGTCTCCTGCAAGCTTTGTCTTTTAGTCGTTCTTCAGCTTTCCCCGTTTCCTTAATCTCCTGGCCAGATATCAGAGACTTGCATAGTGTCCCATGCAATAGTCATAATAGTTAGCAGTTATTCTGAAACCCCCCAGATATCAGAGACTTCAAGGAAAAGCCTACAAATACATTTCCCTTCAAGCTCTCTATTGACATGAATTGCTAAAACATTCCTTTGCAAGATACAAGAATTATATACATTAACCACTCTGTTTTTCTTAGGCTTGTGGTTATACAAGGTTATACAAGGGTATGTAAGACAGAAGGTCACATTCATCATACCATGTGGCCCTAGCATTGTTCCATACTGACATGAATCACATGAACATATCTCACACAACTAATTTTGTATTTGATATTAACCGTGCTATATGGAAAATAAATAGCACCATACAGCAAATTGCAACTGATCATGTAGGACAGAAGTACAACTGTTAAAGTAATGTTTTCTGTGTGTTTCATAATATTCACCAACTGCCTTTGCACATCCTCCCTGTGTCCCCAAAGCAAAACCTAATGGCTGTTGCTAACATTATTCTATGCAAACTATGTCTAATTCCTTTTTCCATGCAAAACAATATAATCTATAATATAATATAAAGGGGTTGTCAAGAGGCAGGAGACCTTTTCTCCATTAACACTAGTGACAGGACCCGCGGGAACGGGGTTAAGCTGAGGCAGGGGAAATTTAGGCTGGACGTCAGGAGGGGGTTCTTCACAGAGAGGGTGGTTGCACACTGGAACAGGCTCCCCAGGGAAGTGGTCACTGCACCGAGCCTGTCTGAATTTAAGAAGAGATTGGACTGTGAACTTAGGCACATGGTCTGAACTTTTGGGTAGACCCGTGCGGTGTCGAGAGTTGGACTTGATGATCCTTAAGGGTCCCTTCCAACTCAGGATATTCTATGATTCTATGATTCTATGATTCTAATATAATATAATATAATATAATATAATATAATATAATATAATTCCGTAGTTCTCACTTGGATAAAATAATATTTTAAAACTTGATCTTTTACTGTATTTATGATTTGTGAACACTTTGACATCTATCATAGTCACATGAAATAAGAGGTAGTTTGCAAGACTGGACATATGAATCTTATTCAGCCTTCCAGATCTGCTGGTTAATGTATGGTTATATGAAAAAAAATTCTTGATTTTTTTTACTCATCATGCTTTGATCATCATGCATGATTTTTACTCATCATGCTTGTATTAGAAATATACAACAGTGTATGTAGCTTTTTGGGGCACTAAACTCAGTTTGCAGGCATTTAACAATAAAGAACTGTGGAAGGGGCATTCTTGGGGTGAAAAAATAGTAATTTTATTAGTTTCGTATTGTAAATACCAAACTAATTAAATACCAAACCAATTACAATACCAACTGGTATTTAGAACACCGATTAGTTTGGCATTATAAATACAAAATTTACCAAGTGTAAATTGTAAATTTGTAAACAAGTAAAAACTTGTGGTTTTGCTAACTGCATGCATTTTCAGTGGTTCGGTAACATAAAGGCATTTGCAACTACCTAGGTCTTGAGAGGGTAGAAATGAGGCTTAATTGTGATGTTTTAGATAGCAGAAGTTTGGATAATACATTTATTTATTTATTTATTTATCTATCATCGTTAAGTGAAAGGAGAAAAAATGTATGCAGTCTGCATTCTTAAGGGAAAATAATGTGACATTACAGATGCAGATTTCTGGTTCATCTCTGTTGTGCTTATTTACTTATTTATTTTTATTGCAATTTCCTGTGATGGTTGCATATTTTTCTCCATTTTACTGTTTGTATTTTTTTGTGTATTGTGTTATTGTTTGCTTTTTTTTTTTTTATTGTTTGTATTGTATTGTGTATGAGCCACTTGCTGAGGCGATTGGCTCCTGTGCAGACACGTTCTGCAGCGGAGCAGGGGATCGGACAGGTAGGGCTATTTTTTCCAGCATCGAGCCCACTTGAGGGAGCTGCCAGGACCCGGCAGTCCTCACGAGTGAGGCTGACGAGGCATAGGCGGAGCCAGCAGTGCCCCCTCCCCAGCCGTTCAAAAGCAGCCCCTAGGGAGCGCGAGCGAGCAGGAGCTCGGCGAACAGTATGGGCAAACAGGGCGTGGCATGTCAGAAGGGCAAGTCAGAATTAGTTAGCGCAGGCAGGGTGAGCAGGAAGGGCATAGTATTCCTCCCCGCCCATACGAGCAACTCCTCTAACAGTGGCCTACCACTAGCTAAGCTGCAATGGTCTCCACCAGGTGCAGTACCCTCTCTAGGAAGTCTGTACACACCCAGACTGACTGCCCACTCTAAAATGTGGCAGTTCAGGTCTCCGGATGCAGGGAGTGCCCAAGCCTGTTGCTGCCACCTGCAGGGGGACAGAGAAACTGTGTGCGTGAGGTGTGAGCAGGTGGATGACCTGGTCCACCTGGTGGCAGAACTCAAGGAGGAGGTTGAGGGATATCAGGGAGTGCAAGCGGGAGATAGACTTGTGGAGCAACTCCCTGCAGGGCCTGAAGGACAGGTACCAGGGTGAGACACCCCAAATGGGGGTGGACCCCCTGCCCTGTTACTGTCGGGCAGAGGCAGGGGACCTAGGAGTTGAGGAGGAATGGAAACAGGTCCCTGCTCGACATCGCAGGCAATGCCCCCACTACTGGCCTCACCTTCCCAGGTGCAACAGGTTTGAGGCCCTGGAGTTTGAGAGACTGGTGGCTGAGGAAGAGATAGAAGGCTACCCAGGAGGATGCCTAGGGTGAGGAAGTCGATTCCACGCCTCAGGACTGCCTCCACCAGAAAGAAGGGTGATTGTTGTGGGCGACTCCCTTCTCAGGGGAACAGAGGGACCTATTTGTCAGCCTGACCCTACCCGTAGGGAAGTCTGCTGTCTCCCTGGGGCCAGGGTCAGGGACATTGCCAGAAAGCTTCCCAACCTGGTTTGCCACTCTGATTATTATCCTATTTTAATAGTCCAGGCTGGCAGTGATGACATTGAAGAGAGAAGCCTGAAGACCATCAAAAGGGGCTTTAGGGGACTGGGATGGTTAGTGGAGGGAGCAGGAGTACAGGTGGTGTTTTCATCTATCCCTATGGTGGCAGGGAGGGGTACAGAGAAGACACGGAAAGCCCACCTGTTAAACACGTGGCTCAGAGGCTGGTGCCAACACAGAAATTTTGTTTTTTTTGACCATGGGGTGCTTTACTCAGCACCCGGCCTGATGGCCACAGATGGGTCCCTATCTCTAAGGGGAAAAAGGAACCTAGGCTAGGAGCTGGCGGGGCTCATTGAGAAGGCTTTAAATTAGATAAGAAGGGGGACAGGGCTGAAACAAGTCTTATTAGAGCTGTGCCAAGGGTAACAATAGCAAGTCTGGGAGAGAAAGCAATGGCCCAACTGAAGTGCATCTACACTAATGCACGCAGCATGGGTAACAAACAGGAGGAGCTGGAAGCCATTGTGAGGCAGGCAGGCTACGACTTGGTTGCCATCACGGAAACGTGGTGGGACCACTCTCATGATTGGAGTGCTGCAATGTCTGGCAATAGGCTCTTCAGAAGCGACAGGCAGCACAGAAGGGGTGGTGTGGCTCTCTATATCAGAGAGAGTTTTGATGTCATAGAACTTGAGGCTGAGAATGATAAGGTTGAGTCCCTATGGGTTAGAATCAGCGGGAAGGCCAACAAGGCAAGCATCCTGGTGGGGGTCTGTTATAGACCGCTGAACCAGGATGAGGAGACTGATGAGGAGTTCTACAGGCAGCTGGCAGAAGTTGTGAAATTGTCAGCGCTTGTTCTAGCGGGGGACTTCCACTTCCCAGACATATCCTGGAAGCACAACACAGAGAAAGCAGTCTAGGAGGTTTCTGGAGCGTGTGGAAGATAGCTTCCTGACGCAGCTGGTTAGTGAGCCTACCAGGGGAGGTGCCCCACTAGACCTTCTGTTCACGAACTTAGAAGGACTGGTGTGAGATGTGGTGGTTGGAAACTGTCTTGGGCAGAGCGACCATGAAATGGTAGAGTTCTCCATTCTTGGAGAAGCCAGGAAGGGGACCAGTAAAATCTCTATATTGGACTTCCAGAGGGCCGATTTTGAGCTGTTCAGGACACTGGTTGGTAGAGTCCCTTGGGAGGCAGTTCTGAAGGGCAGAGGAGTCCAGGAAGACTGGGCGCTCTTCAAGAAGGAAATCTTAATGGCGCAGGAGCGGTCTGTCCCCACGTGCCCAAAGACAAGCCAGCATGGAAGAAGACCAGCCTGGCTGAACAGAGAATTGTGGCTTGAGTTTAGGAGAAAAAAAGAGGGTTTACAATCTTTGGAAAAGAGGGCGGACCACTAGGGAAGACTGTAAGGAGGTTGCAAGGTTGTGCAGGGACAAAATTAGAAAGGCCAAAGCTCATCTGGAGCTCAATCTGGCTACAGCCGTCAAAGACAACAAAAAAAGTTTTAACAAATACATCAATGCAAAATGGAGGACTAAGGAGAATCTCCATCCTTTAGTGGATGCGGGGGGGGGAACTTAGTTACAAAAGATGAGGAAAAGGCGGAAGTGCTTAATGCCTTCTTTGCCTCAGTCTAGCGGCAAAACCAGTTGCTCTCTGGATACCCAGTACCCTGAACTGGTGGAAGGGGATGAGGAGCAGAAAGTGGCCTCACTATCCATGAGGAAATGGATGGTGACCTGCTATGGCACTTGGATGTGCGCAAGTCAATGGGGCCGGATGGGATCCACCCGAGGATACTGAGAAAACTGGCAGAGGAGACGGCCAAGCAACTTTCCATCATTTATCAACAGTCCTGGCTATCGGGGGAAGTCCCAGTCAACTGGCAGCTAGCAAAAGTGACGCCCGTCTACAAGAAGGGCCTGAGGGTAAACCTGGGAAACTATAGGGCTGTCAGTTTGACCTCAGTGCCAGGGAAACACATGGAGCAGATTCTCTTGAGTGTCATCACGTGGCACTTACAGGGCAACCAGGTGATCAGGCCCAGTCAGCATGGGTTTATGAAAGGCAGGTCCTGCTTGACGAACCTGATCACCTTCAATGACAAAGTGACATGTTTGGTGGATGAGGGAAAGACTGTGGATGTGGTCTACCTTGACTTCAGCAAGGCTTTTGACACCGTTTCCCACAGCATTCTCCTCTGTCTGCTCGTGGCTTGGACTGGTATATGCTTCGTTGGGTTAGAAACTGGCTAGATAGCCGGGCCCAAAGAGTTGTGGTGAATGGAGTCAAATCCTGTTGGAGGCCGGTCACTAGTGGCTGTGGTGGTTTTACTGTGCTGGGCAGCTAAACCCCACAACCTCTCTCTCACTCCCTCTCCTTTAGATGAGGAGGGGGAGAAGTAAAGCAAAGAACAACTCACGGGTTGAGATAAGGATAATTTAATTAAAGAGAAATAAATATAATAATTAAATAAAGACTACCATGAACTAAACAATTTAACTAAGGGGAAATAAAAAGGGAAAGGGGAAAAGGGAGGGGAAAAGGGAAAATAAAAAGAAGGGAGGAAAACAAACAAACAAAATAAATGAAGGCTATATGGAAGTGCAGAGGAAAGAAATTACTCTCTACTTCCCACAAATGAGCGATGATTGACCACGTCCTTGAAGCAAGGCCTCAACGCATGCAGCCGGTGTTCGAGAGGAGGACCGACGTTTTCTCAACAAGAGCCCATGCCTCCCCTCTTCTTCCTGTTTCCACCTTTTATTGCTGAGTGTGACACCACATGGTATGGAATATCCCTTTGATTGGTTTAGGTCAGCTGCCCTAGTGATGTTTCTCTCCTCACTTTTTGCCCACCCCCTAGGAGGGTTAGAGAAAGGCCCAATGCTGTGCCACTGCTGCTCAGCAGTAGACACGACACTGGTGTGATAACACTGCTGTTCCAGCTACAAGTACAGAGTACGGCACTGTATGGGCTGCTGCCGGGAAAGTTAACGTTCCAGCCAGACCCAGTACAGTGGCGTTCCCCAGGGCTCAATACTGGGGTCAGTCCTCTTTAATATCTTTATCGATGATCTGGATGAGGGGATCGAGTGCACCCTCAGTAAGTTTGCAGATGACACCAAGTTAGGTGCATGTGTCGATCTGGTTGAGGGCAGGAAGGCTCTGCAGGAGGATCTGGATAGGCTGCACCGATGGGCTGAGGTCAACTGTATGAAATTCAACAAGGCCAAGTGCTGGGTCCTGCACCTGGGGTGCAATAACCCCAAGCAGATCTACAGGCTGGGAGATGAGTGGTTGGAAAGCTGCCTGGTGAAGAAGGACCTGGGAGTATTGGTGGATAGTCAGCTGAATATGAGCCAGCAGTGTGCTCAGGTGGCCAAGAAGGCCAACAGCATCCTGGCTTGTGTAAGAAGCAGTGTGACCAGTAGGTCTAGTGAAGTGATCGTCCCCCTGTACTCGGCTCTGGTGAGACCGCACCTGGAGTACTGTGTTCAGTTTTGGGCCCCTCACTACAAGAAGGACATGGAGGTGCTTGAGTGAGTCCAGAGAAGGGCAACGAAGCTGGTGAGGGGTCTGGAGAACAAGTCCTACAAGGAGCAGCTGAGGGAGCTGGTCTTGTTCAGCCTGGAGAAAAGGAGGCTCAGGGGTGACCTTATCACTCTTTATAAGTACATTAAAGGAGGCTGTACCGAGGTGGGGGTTGGTCTATTCTCCCACGTGCCTGGCGACAGAATGAGGGGGAATGGGCTGAAATTGCACCAGGGGAGGTTTAGGTTGGATATTAGGAAGAACTTCTTTACTGAGAGGGTTTTGAGACGTTGGAATGGGCTGCCCAGGGAAGTGGTGGAGTCACCATCCCTGGAGGTCTTTAAAAGACGTTTAGATGTTAAACTTAGTGATATGGTTTAGTGGAAGACTTGCTAGTGTTAGGTCAGAGGTTGGACTTGATGATCTTGAGGTCTCTTCCAACCTAGACAATTCTGTGATTCTGTGTTGGGGAAAGTGGGAAGGATAAGAAGGAGGAGCTTGAGTGTGGGGTTTCTGTAGGCTACATTTCATACAGAGTGATTCCTCCAGAATGATGAGATGGTTTCTTTCCTCTAGCAAGTCCACCAGGCAAAGTGACAAAAAGCTGTTGCAGATTCATTGTATCATTACAGCATTACAGTTTTGCCTTTTTTTTTTTTTTTTATATATATACATACCAGTTAAATTCTCTGTATAAACACATCAGATTATCTAAATTGTGTTTTAATTTCAGTTTTTAGGTTTTTAATTATTTTTAAAGCATCGCAAACATGAAGAGACTACAGTTAAGACAGCTATAGAATACAGAGCATATTCAGAGAAATTTTATTGCTCCATTTCCTTCAATGGAGTGTGGTAAAATCAAATGAGCAGACAAAAAAATGACAAAACAAGACACACACACACAAATAATAATAATACACACTAACAATAATAATAATAATATTAACAGCAACAATAACAATAACAATAATAGTAATAAACAAAGCAAAAGAACAACAAACCACCACTGTAACTCACATCGAAGAACCTGGATATCACTAATATCTTGTAATGGGTGCTTGTAATGGGTCTGCCAGCTCACTTTAGCACTAGATTTGGAAAGAGATATACATCTCTCTTCACTCCATCTGAGAAGAACCCAAAGCTATGGGATCTGCTTGGTCCACCAGGGAAACCAAAATGAAGAAATTTACTGTTTTTTTTTTTTGTTTTTTTTTTTTTTTTCTTTTTTTTTCTTTTAATACCAACCTCTTTAGCAAACTTGAGCCCACTAAGCACATAAGTCAGCCAACAAAGCTCAGACAAAATCGTAACTCAATGTGTAGTACCTTAGGGGTGGAACATATTTTATGGTTGAAGATTATTGCTTTTTTCAGTCTTGTGGTACCTGAATAGCATGAATAAGTGAGATACAATATCAGAAAAGGTTGTATAAGTATTACATTTCCATTGCTATGCTCACCCTGACATTGTAGTAGATTTCTTTTGAAAGTTTACTTTAGACTTGCTCTATTATAAAAAAAAAAAAAAAAAAAAAAAAAAAAAGAAAAAGATATGAGGGAAGGGAGTGAGTTACCAAAAATCATTTTTTTTTTTTTGTATACAGGAAAAAAAAAAATAATTAATACGTGTTTTACAGCTTCTTTGGGAAATGCAAAGCAACTGATTTTACTTGGCTCCCAAGAAAGGGGCAAAGATGCTCAGAGATGAATTAATTAATTTAAATGACCCCTTTGAGTTTCAGCTTTTCCTAGGATTGACACTAAAATTGTTTAAACAACATTCTTTGCATGGAAAAAATAATGAATATAAATAATGTTAATATTTTAATATACAGAAAGCTGGTAACATTTAATCTGTAAACTTCAACATATTCTTTTTGGCATGAATAAAATGTAATGCTTTCATAGGTTCCTGTCAAGAAATAGAGATTCTGTCTGAGAATCTGTTCAATTTACTTAGTCATTTTATATATAGGAAGATTACACTTTAAAATAACTTCACCTATCTCCTTTATTAGCTTTTTCAGTTTGGGTGGAGGGCTCTACAGCTTTACAACATTCGTAACCACCTAGCTTCATAGATATTATTGCTGAGTTCTTATATTGTGTATAACATACAAACGTTCAAAAAGATAGTAATAATGGGCTGCCTCTAAGCTGTTTATTTAAAACTGTTCTGGGAAAGAAAAAAGATTCTTGATATAACCTTCAAAACCTTTCAAAATTATTAGAACTTTTAAAAGAGTTTTTAATCTATGTGTAACCTCACATAATTTCACTACTTAAATGCTTGGTGAGCCACTAAACCACATTACTTGTGTCACCTTGTATCCCTCTTGTTAAATTTCCCTTTTTCAGGGAAATTCTTTAATGAAAATGATGTATTTATTCTTTAAACCTTGGTAAAACTACTATACACTGGATATATAACAAATATATTTATGCACACTTTGAGTCTGCTCTGTACATGATATATAAATAAAATCATAGCCTATCCTTCACAATTACGTTATCTCTAGATGGATCAGTGTATGTAAGCATATTGCTGCTGGGGATGCTTTTGGTCATAATATAGACAACTAAACTTTAAATCCTGATCACGTGGACTATTTTGAGACTTTCATAGCCTGCCAATGCATTCATACACATTTAATTGCAGCGTTCTGCTTTTACACATGCTTTACTATCATAATATTAATCCCATTTCATATGGGGTATTTAATAGGATAACAGATAAAAGAAAAAGCAAAGTATTACAACTAGATAAAATCACCAGTGTACTTTGCAGTTGGGGTTATAAAGTGTTCCAAGAAGATATTGACTCAAAGCCACCATTTGTTTCAACTGAAGCTTAATACGAACCCATTATACAGTCTCTTCACAAATAAAACGCAAGATGTCTTGCAAGTTTTCACTGCTTTCAGCATTTTAAAACAAAGTCACACAGAACAGCTGATGTAATTACAGTTCACCAGGAAACCTCAAAGTAGTCAATATCTCTAAACTCCACATAAATTGTATAGAAAGCAACATTTTAAGGCAAAATTTTGAAATAATGTGCTAAATACAGACAGATTACTCCAAAATCAACACTATGCATTGCTTTGAGGGATAGTAAGGCCCAGAGATTGAATGGGTTGCAGAGAACATTTAAAGAATGAACACTTGAATTTTTAATCACGTTTTTATTCTCTCTGGAGTCAGTCTGCCATGGCCCAGTTCTAATGCCTGATGTATCGAATCATTAATTAGGCAACAGTTTCTATCATTCCACGATGTTGCCTAGAAAAAAAAATAAAAACAATATTTTAAGATATTTATATATACATATATATATATTTAATATTTTAAATATATATTTTAAAATATATCTATAATATATATTATAATTATATATGATATATAATATATTGACATATATTATATATAATTATACATAATTTGTATATGATATTTAAATTATATTATATAATAAATTTATGTACGATATTTAGATTATATAATATGTATTATAAATAATATATATACGTTATTTATATATAATATGATTTATTACTTTTCTCTCTGTAGTTACTCTTTCACATCAGAAAATCATTGGCATAATGCAAATCATTAAGGAAAATACTGCATAATCTAGGAACTTTACGGTAGTAGTAGAATTATGATAAATCTTGAAAAGATTAAGATTTTTAAAAATGTTGAAAATGTCAAGAAGTCTCAGTGAATAACTGTTTGAAAGAAAGGATTCAAAAAGAATTCAAAAGGAAGAATTGATCTGGGTCAAACAAGACTAGCAATATTTATTTTATTGATCTGAGGCAGAATTGCAGCATCGAGGCTCACAAGGAGCTTGGAGAAAAGAAGTGGCATAGAGAATAGCAAGTCCTTAAAGAAAACATGATTGGAAGAGGAGCTGCAGGAACGAAGAGTAACAGGACATTAGTATTCAGTCAGTTCTGATCATGTTAAAGTTAAACCAATAGCATTAACCAAGAAGAGATGACAGAGAGAGACTAAAAGAGAAGAGAGTCTAAGATCAGAAAAGTCTGTATATGAAATATTACAATAACAGCTGATAGCCAGAGACCTTTAAGAAGAATTGATCACTCTCAGAAAGCATCAAAAAAAAAAAAAAAAAAAAAAAGAGTATAGGTGAGTATAGGTGCCTAGGAGTGGAACCTGTCATGTTCTTTCATTATCTGGTTGCTATTTTTGAATGTGCATTTTTGCAGTACAAATAGAAGAGCTGAAATTGAATCTTCCCTGGCAGTGTAATTAGTTTTACAGCGTAGTACATTTCCTTTTTAGTAAGTCTGGTGAAAAAACAGGAAGCTGGTTAATGAAAATAAACATATGATTTGATTATTTGTGTAGTACCTACAACACACACACACACACACACACACATAAAAAGATGGCCATCATTTGCATTCTTTGCTTCAACATGATTTTCTGTCTATCACCAGAAAAAATAACTTCACCTACACCAATTTTCAAGACAACCTATGTAGTGTTTGCCCTTACGTCCAGTTGGCACATTAAAAACATGATTTTAAAAGAAGTTATTTAACTTCTTTTTATAAAAATGTATCACATTCTTGGGCAGCCTTTCATATGGGCAAATAAGATAATAAGTTTTAATTATTTTTAAGCTCCTAATGTTTTTTTCAGACCTCACCAGTATGTAGATTTGTTCCTTGCTTTATAAAATTTTGTTCTGTTATTTAAAAATACCTCTTTTTTTTTTTTTTTCCTCATATTTTGGTTTTAGGTATTGCATAGTATTCTTGCTACTTTTCATTTTCATCTTTTCATTGCTACAAAAACACAAAACACAAAATGTTAATTCTGATTTACTGCTGGTGAACTCTTGCCCATTTTGTGTGGTCAAAACATTGTCTGAAGGAACAGAGAAAGGAAAAGATGGCAGGATTTTAGAATGGAAATGAAAGGATTTTGAAAGGAAATGAAAATTTACTTGATGGGAAAGACATCTCAGAGAGTGTATTTTACTTTCCTCATAGCAGCTTTCTGATGACATAATAAATGATATTAACACTGAGAGGTTTTTATTTACCTAACTAAATACACTTCATTGGCTAATTTTAGGAAGAGAAGTTTCTTTTGGCATATGGTGTCAGCTCTTCCCCATGTTCACTGTGTTCCCATGAACTGCACATATCTCCTGCATTTCTGCAGAAATGAAAGAACAAAAGCAGCCCTGGAAGGTAGATGACCAAGAAACTGTTCTCTGTCTTACACAGAACCTCTGTAAGACAGCCATAAATTCAGCAAGGGAACTTAATAGTAATGCATCTTATAAAACCTCAGTCTCTATCAAACCGATGTAATATATGCATTCTGCTTAAGTTCTTATTTCAGGTATTTTTCCATGTTCAACTTAGAAAACTGACATTCGAAACATTGTTTTGTTATCAGAAGTATGTTTCTTGACAAAGAAGCCAAGATAAAAATCAAAATCTTCCCCACACTCAGCAAATGCCTAATCTCATACACATACATATATATAGTAATATCCATACACATGTATGCACAGATATGCTCCCTAAGAACAAACCAACCTGAATTGAAATAAAACAGTGATTTGAGGAGATAGTGTCATTGTTTTAACATTCAGCCTCAGAATTGTAATTTATCCCCCTGCTTGTCATAATTCCATGTGAAGTAGTTGTATCTGTTATATCTCTTCAGGCTATTATTTACCTCAATTATACTTCAGAAGGGAAATATTTACTATTGAAAGGGAAATAGTCAAGGACAGTGTGCTAGGAAAGAGCTCCCCAAGTTAATTTCAGTCTTGTCATCCAACTGCATTGGGTTTAGGTGGCAAGGTTTTGGTAGCAGCGGGCTGCAGGAGTGGCGTCTGTGAGGAGGGTCCAGAAGCTGCACCATGTCAGATCAGAGCCAGTTTCAGCCAGCTCCAAAATGAACCCGCCACTAGACAGAGCTGAGCCAATAAACAATGTTGTTTGTGCATCCATGAGAGCAAACTTAAGAAAGGGAAGAAAAACTTCTGCACAACAGCAGCTACGGGAGTGAAGAGTGAGAACCAGCACTGCAGACACCAAGATCGGTCGGTGCAGAAGGAGAGCAGGAGGTGCTCCAGGTACTGGAGAAGAAGCTCCCCTGCAGCCTGTGGAGAGGCCCCTGGTGGAGCAGGCTGTCCTCCTGCATCCCACGGGTCCCACATGGAGCAGATCTCCATGCTGCAGACTATGGAGGAGCCCCCGGTGGAGCAGGTGGATATGGCCTGGAGGACGGCATCCAGTGGGAGGGACCACGTGTGGAGCAGAGCCAGGGTTTGACCTTGAAGGAGCAGTGGAGATGAAGCATTATGGACTGACCTCAGACCCCATATCTCTCCATTTTGTAGAAGAGGGTGTCATGTGGGACTGTGTCAAAGGCCTTACAGAATTCTTGGTAGATGACTTCAGTCGGTCTTCCCTGGTCAACTAGTGCAGTCCCTCCAGTAGTGAAGGCCACCAGCTTGGTCAGGCGTGATCTACCACTGGTGAAGCCCAGCTGGCTGTCTTGGATCACCTCTGTGATCACCTCTGTGCCTTACCATTGCTTCCAGAAAGATCTGTTCGATGATCTTGCCTTCCACAGAGGTGAGGCTCACCAGTCTGTAGTTTCCTGGGTCCTCCTTTTTACCCTTTTTAAAAATGGGAATTACACACTGCTCTAGCTTGTTAGTAATAGGTAATAATTTGCTATACAATGATATTTTGCCAGGTGAAGTTTAGGTTAGAAATTAGGAGACATATATTCTCAGAAAGAGTAGTCAGGCATTGGAACAGGTTGGCCAGGGAAGTGGTGGCATCACCATCACAGAATCACAGAATCACAAAATCACAGAATTGTAGGGGTTGGAAGGGACCTCAAAAGATCATCGGGTCCAACCCTCCTGCCAAAGCAGGTTCCTCAGAGCAGGCTGCTCAGGTAGGCATCCAGACAGGCCTTGAATATCTCCAGAGAAGGAGACTCCACAGCCTCCCTAGGCAGCCTGTTCCAATGCTCCGTCATCCTCACCATGAAGTTCTTCCGCATGTCAGTGCAGAACTTCCAGTGCTCTAACTTGTAGCCATTGCCCCTTGTCTTATCCCCACAAACCACTGAGAAGAGGTTGGCTACATCCTTTTGTCCCCCACCCCTCAGATATTGATATACACTGAGGAGATCCCCTCTCAGTCTTCTCTTCTCCAGGCTGAACAGACCCAGGTCTCTCAGCCTTTCTTCATAGGGAAGATGCTCCAGGACCCGTATCATCTTTGTGGCCCTCTGCTGGACTCTTTCCAGGAGATCCCTGTCTTTCTTGTACCTGGGAGCCCAGAACTGGACACAGTACTCCAGGTGAGGCCTGACCAGGGCAGAGTAGAGGGGGAGGATCACCTCCCTTGACCTGCTGGCCATGCTCCTTTTAGTGCATGCCAGGATCCCATTAGACCTCTTGGTCACAAGGGCACAGTGCTGGCTCATGGTCAACCTGTCGTCCACCAGGACCCCCAGGTCCTTCTCCTCAGAGCTCCTCTCCAACAGGTCATCCCCCAGCCTGTACGGATACTTTGGGTTGTTCCTTCCCAAGTGCAGGACTCTACACTTGCTCTTATTAAATCTCATTTGGTTTCTTCCTGCCCATCTCTCCAGCCGGTCCAGGTCTCACTGAATGGCAGCACAGCCTTCTGGTGTGTCAGCCACTCCTTCCAGCTTTGTGTCATCAGCGTACTTGCTGAGGACAGACACTATTCCCTCATCAAGGTCGTCGATGAAGATGTTGAACAAGACCGGACCCAGCACCGACCCCTGGGGAACACCGCTAGTCACAGGTCTCCAGCCAGACTCTGCTCCTCCAATCACCACCCTCTGAGCTCGGCCAGTAGGCCAGTTCTCAACCCACCTTGCCGTCCACTCATCTATCCCACACTTTCTCAGCTTTGCTAGTAGGATGTCATGGGACCTTTCAAATATGATAGAGAGCGGTTCGGCAATCAAATCTGCCAGCTCCCTTAGCACACGTGGATGCATCCCATTGGGACCCATGGATTTGTGTGCGTTGAGCCCACTCAGACGCTTCTGAACCACTCTCACGTCCACCAGGGGGGAGCCCTCCATTGCCCAGAGACCCTTTGTCCTATTTTCAGGGGTGAGGAGTCCCGGGGGAGTGTCCTTGGAGCAAAGACTGAAGCAAAGAAAGCATTCAGTATCTCTGCCTCCTCAGCGTCTCCCGTGACCAGGACACCTCCCTCATTCAGCAAGGGACCCACATTATCCCTAGTCTTCCTCTTGCTGTTTACATACTTGAAAAAAACCTTCTTATTATCCTTTACCTCTTTCGCAAGCCTCATCTCTAGGTGGGCTTTAGCCTTCCTCGTTATGTCCCTGCAGGCCCTGACAACACATCTATACTCCTCCCCAGAAGACAGGCCCTTTTTCCACATTTCATAGACCTTCCTCTTCCTTTTGATCTTATTGATCCTCTTCCTTTTGATCTTATTGATGAGCTCCTTGCATATCCATGTGGGTTTCCTGCCCCCCTTCTCCGATTTCCAATTCCTCGGGATGTCCCTTGGGGTGTTCAAGGAAAGGTTGGACCTGATGCTTAGGGACATGGTTTAGTGGATATTATTGGTAATCGGGTGATGGTTGGACCAGATGGTCTTGAAGGTCTCTTCCAACCTTTATGATTCTATGATTATATAACTATGTAATTATGTATAGATAAATGCTGAGCAATCTCCCTGTCCTTATCTCAACCTTTGAGCCCTTTCCATAGTATTTTCACCCATTTTCCCTTAAGACTATGTAATTTGGGTTACCACATCAGAGTACAGTACAGTAAAGTGTAAGAGTGCCTGTGTATTCACAAGAAAACCACAAGCCCACTGTTACAAACAACGCCCTATGGATATTGCAAGTGCATATTACTTTCCGGAACAGACCACATATAAGAGGTAGAATCTCAACCATTTTGTTTTTTTTCCACAAATTAACAAACTCTCAACTTCCACTCAGTTGTATTTGTGGTGGGAAACAGAACTGGATGTTTTGAGTTCAAGAGCACAAGAAAAGCAAACAAACAAGCAACCAAAACAACAACAACAAAACACCACAATTATTTTTGCAAAAGGAGAAGATAGAGTCCAAAAATCTTGATGACATTAAAGCTTAAATGCAGACAGTAAGGATCCACTTTTTATACCAAACCTTATGATTTTGCACATCCTCTGTTTAGTTATAGGTTATTCCAAGTCTCTTTTAGACCATTCTTCTCAAGGAAATGGATATGGACATACTCGCTACAATGAGAAAATAAATTTACATGTACAAAGAAATATTATTCCCCTAAAAAGCAACCGCAACTGGATAGAAAGATGATGCTAAAATGAGCATTTATCATTCAGGCCACTTTTTCCTATTTCTTTTCACAGTGAAATAGAAACATAAATACATAGATAAACAATCTTTTTTTAACTCAGAATGTTGCTCCTGTAGCTGGAAGAGGAAACTACACTTTCAACAAAAAAAGTGTATCCATTGTCCTTCCTGATCAGATTTTAATGCCACATTTAATTCCTTTATTCAGAGGTGGAAATAAAAGCATGTACCCCATAGTACACCATGGTGTCTAACTTTACCTTAGAAGTTAAGTTACTGTAACTGAAGTGAATGCCATTATATAAACAGTTATTCAAGCTGATACTGTCCTTGACAACATTGTACAGGGCAATCTTTCCATAAGAATACACAATTCTTGAACAATGTATCTAATCTACTAGGTTCAAACATATTTTTGTCAGCATAAGGCACACATGTTTCTCTTCAAATTACTTCAATTCCTTACACAAATGTTTATAAGTGTTTATCAAAGACAAACTGGAAGAAGTCTCATCCTGTTTCTGTATAAGTGTTTTACTCTCTCCCCCTTACACTATTTCTGCATAGTCAATTGCTACCAGCTTTTTAATAATCCGAGTTCAAGTCAAGTTTCTCCTCAATACTATAATATCATACAAAGACAATTATAATTTATGGACCTATAATACTAGTACTGTAGTGCTGTCAATGTCAAAGTTTCATAAGTGGCAAGGGGCTTAGATGGATGAACGAGGTGCTCATGGATAAACTCTAAGACAAGAAGAAAGTCTATGACGTGGAAAAAAGGCCCTGGCCACTTGTGAGGAATGCAGGAATGCTGTCAGAGCTTGCAGGGATGCAACAGGGAAGGCTAAGACCCATTTGGATTTAAATCTGGCAAAGGAAGTTAAGGATAACAAGAAAGACTTTTCTTTTTTTTTTTTTTTTTTTACATATGTCATAGTAAAATGAAGACTAGGGAAAATGTTGGTCCACTACTGAATGGGGTGAATGCACTTGTAACAGGGGATGCTGAGATGGCAGAGATACTGAATGTCTTCTTTGCTTCAGTCACTGCTGCTAAAACTGCCTCTCGGGAATCCCAGACCCTGGAGGTAAGAGAGAGAATCCAGGGAAAGGAAGACTTCCCCTTGGTTGAGGAGGACCTGATCAGAGAGCATCTAGCCAAAATTACTGCACACAAATCCATGAGCCCAATTGGGTTGCATCCACATGTGCTGAGACAGCTATCATATGTGATTGCTGAACTGCATCTTTGAAAGGTCTTGGAGAACGGGAGAGGTACCAGATGACTGGAGGATAGGCAACATCACAGCAGTCTTCAAAAAGGACAAGAAGGAGGATCTGGGCAACTACAGGCCAGTCAGCCTCACCTCCATATCTGGAAAAGTTCTGGAACAACTTTTTCTGGATCCCATCTCCAAGCAATTGGAAGAGGTTGTCAGGAGTAGTCAATATGGATTCACCAATGGGAAATCATGCTTGACCAACCTGGTGGACTTCTATGATGTCTTCACTGGCTGGGTAGATGAGGGGAGAGCAGTGGATGTTGTATATCTTGACTTCAGCAAGGTTTTTTACACTGTCTCCCACAACATCCTTTTAATGAAGCTTTGAAAGTGTGGGATAGATGAGTGGACAGTGAGGTAGGTTGAGAACTGTCTGACTGGCAGAGCTCAGAGGGTTGTGATCAGCAGTGCAGAGTCTAGTTGGAGACCTGTAACCAGCGGTGTTCCCCAGGGGTTGGTACTGGGTCTGGTCTTGTTCAACATCTTCATCAATGACCTGGACGAAGGGTAGCATCCATCCTCAGCAAGTTTGCTTATGATACAAAGCTGGGAGGAGTGGCTGAAACACCAGAAGGCTGCACTGCCATTCAGCATGACCTGGACAGGCTGGAACTCTGGGTAGTGAGGAATCTGACTGAGGTTCAAGAAGAGCAAGTGTAGAGTCTTACAGCTGGGGAGGAATAACCACATGTATCAGTAGGGGTTAGGTGCTGACCTGCTGGAGAGGAGCTCTACGGAGAAG
The DNA here is from genome assembly GCF_965140915.1 of Aythya marila. Classification (NCBI taxonomy): domain Eukaryota; kingdom Metazoa; phylum Chordata; class Aves; order Anseriformes; family Anatidae; genus Aythya; species Aythya marila. Next base: position 40,468,728 of record NC_139042.1, on the reverse strand, counting down.
GGTCCTGGTGGACAATAGGCTGGCCATGAGACAGAAATGTGGCTTTGTGCCCAAGAAGGCCAATTGCATCCTGGGTTGCATTAAAAAGAGCATGGCCAGTAGATTGAGGGAGGTTATCCCCTCCCTCTACTCTGCTGTGGTGAGGACACATAAGGAATACTGTGTCCAGTTCTGGGCTCCTCAGTTCAAAAAATACATGGATCTTCTAGAGACAGTCCAGAGGAGGGCCACAAAGATGATTAAGAACCTGGAACAATCCCATACAAAGAAAGGCTGAGAGACCTGGGTCTGTTCAGCCTGGAAAAGAGAAGAATGAGAGGTGATCTGATCAATGTTTGTAAATATCTAAAGTTCAGGAGGTAAATGGATTGGGCCATGCTCTTTTCAGTGGTGTGCAGAAATAGAACAAGGGGCAATAGGCAATAGAACAAGTGGCAATGACCAAAAACTGTAACACAGGAAATTCCACATAAACATGTGTAGGAACTTCTTTATAGTGAGGGTCATAAAGTGCAGGAACAGGCTACCCAGAGAGGTTGTGGAGTCTCCTTCTCTGGAGATATTCAAGACCCTCCTGGATGCTTTCCATGATGCTGGCCATGGAGGAGCACCTGGTGGAGCAGGTGGACCTGCACTGATGGAGGCTGCAGCCTATGGAAGACCCCTGATGGAGCAGATTCTGGGCCGGACCTGTAGCCGTGGAGAGGAGACCACACATGAGTAGGTGACCTGGCAGGAGCTGCTGCCTGTGGGGGAGCCAGGTTGGAGCAGTTTGCTCCTGAGGGATGGACCCACATCTGGAGCAGTTCTTGAAGAGCTGCTGCCTGTGGGCAGCCCACACCAGATCAGTTCAGCAAGGACTGCATCCCATGGGAGGGACCCCACAGCACAGGGGACGAGGGTGACCAAGAAGGAGCGGCGAAGAAGAAGCGCTGTAGACTGACCATAACCCCCATTCCCCCGTTCCCCTGTGCCGCTTGGGGGGAGGAAGTGGAAGAGGGTGGATGGCGAGGAAGGTGCTTTTGGTTTCTATCCTTTGTTTCTTGCTTCTCTAGCTTGTTAGTAGTAGGCAATAAATCTTCCTCCCTACTCTGAGTCTGTTTTGCCCATCGCAATAGTTACTGCATGATCTCCCTGTCCTTATCTCAACCCTTGAGCCTTTTTCATCGTATTTTCTCCCCATTCCTCTTTGAGGAGGGGGAGTGAGAGAGCAGTTGTGGTGGAGCTTGGCCACCCATCCGAGTAAAACCACCACAACAGGTACCTTAATGGAGGCTGTAGCGAGGTGGGGGTTGGTCTATTCTCCCACATGCCTGGTGACAGGATGAGGAGGAATGGGCTAAAGCTGTGCCAGGGGAGGTTTAGGTTGAATATTAGGAAGAACTTCTTTACTGAAAGTGTTATTAGACATTGGAATAAGCTGCCCAGGGAAGTGGTGGAGTCACAATCCCTGGAGGTCTTTAAAAGACATTTAGATTTAGAGCTTAATGATATGGTTTCATGGAGGACTGTTGGTGTTAGGTCAGAGGTTGGACTAGATGATCTTGGAGGTCTCTTCCAACTTAGATGATTCTGTGATTCTGTGAGTTGAGCAGAAGGATCACCTTCCTCCACCTGCTGGCAATCCTTCACCTAATGCAGCCCAGAATACCTGTGCTGGCTCCTCTTCAACATGCTGTCCATCCCCAGGTTCTTCCCTAGAGCTGCTTTCCATCTGGGCATGTGTTGGTGCCTGGGTTTGTCCCTCCTCATGTGCAGGACTTAGCACTTTTCCATGTTGATATATACAAAGATATAAAAGGGGAAAAAAATAAAATGACATTGTTAGTTTTTGCCTGAATTGTTGGTGTGTCTTAGAGCATATAGAGGGATATAATAAAGGGAGAAAACAAGAAAAAGTCCCGGTCTTACTTTTAAGTCTTTTTTTTGCTCACCCCGAGGCAACTATTTTTTTGATAAAATATTACTTCAGAATAACTAAGAATAGTCAATAAAGGGAATGTAAGTTTTAAAAAGTCAGCAGATTTTGAGTGCTTTCTTCAGATTACTTTAATGAGACCCAGGCTAATTCCTTATCCAACTTTAATGTGGTGAGTCATCTTCATGCGGTTAAAGAGACTAGTCATAACTGTTTTTTCTTCTCTCTAGCCCTTGCTCCCCTCACTATATAATCTAAAATACATTTCCATTTTGTGAACAGCTGTTCTGGAAAATAAAAATTGCTTTTTACACATGGCAAAATCTATGACACTACACTGAGCAAAAAAGGTTTAAGTCTTGCCCTTTCGTGCATCTGTCAGAATGGAAAATTTTAAGAGATATTCATTTATAATATATATGTTATTTACACATACATCAACACAACCTGCAATATCCAACCTGCAATAAAGAAAGGAATGCTCATAGAAGTAAATATAGTAAACTTAAGAATTTATATTTATAAAATACCAATATGGAAGTTGCCTATGAAGTTTTCTGTTAAGCTTCTTTCAATATTCTATTAATCTCCACATAATGTTTTGTCTTTACTTGTGCAATCTACACTGATAGATTTATTCATATTCAACGGAAAAAAAATAGATAGTCCTGAGTTACTGAACAACTGCTCAGTAATATTTGTTCTATTTTTTCTTTCTGTTATATATCTCTGTTATATATATAAAGTTTATCACTTTATTCATTAAATTCTATAAAACCAGTTCTGAATACAAAATAAAAAGTTTAGGACTAGAAAGATCAGAAAGTAATATTTTAAACATAAATCTATCACTTTAGTTCTTCTGTGAAGTTTAGATTTTACAGCAGAGAAGTGAGATATGCAGAGTTAAAACTTCTCTACACATTTTGAGTGCTCAGTCTAATCAACCTCAGACCTTATGTTCCAGACTGTTTAGCCTTTTGTATCAGCATATAGTGGTATAGTTTAGTTGATAGTATTTGTAAAAGGGAGTCTTCATTTGCTCATATAATCTGATCTTCATATATCAAATTCAGCACCCAGAAAATTATGAACAATTTATTTAAACCTGTGAAAACTCTAACCTGTGAAAAATCTGACAAAAATAATGACGATGTTGTCTCAGTATCAAACAAGAACTCTCTAGAGCAAGAAAGAGCAGAATTTGATTAAATGGGAAAATAATTTCCTTAAGATCTTTGTCTTTCTGTTTCCCGAGTGATATACTACATTCATGTCTATTATATGCAACTTCTGAAGAAATTAAGTAGGTGTTATATAAAAAACAAAGTCCTTAAATGTTTAACTTTCATTCACATCCAGAATTAGGATCCCACAGGCAAAGACCCCGTGAAAATGTTTTTCTCTAAAGGCTTAGGCTTGATGATGGTATTGCTGTATTAACGTTTCATTCGCTTCTAAGGTTTTTTATACATAAAAACTAAAAAAAAAAATCTGAATTTATTGTATTCAGATTGAATATCAGATTTGTATTTCTCTCTCACAAATTTATCAAGTTGCTTTATCATTCATGGAAACTGCTCTCATAAGATTCTACAGCAATGTATTCCACAGCTCATAACAAACAACCTCTTTTAGATTGTTCTGGAATTAACTATGCCTTCCCCTTCCTAACTTTGCTTCATTAATCATTTTTCTTATATTATTTAATTAAAAAATGACTATTTCCTTCTTCTTTCCTTATTTATTTATTTATTTTCCTCAGTGCTGCACACAATTTAAGATACCCTTATCATTTCCTGCTTTTTTGTTCCGTGTTTTCTAATTTTGGGTCTCCATCTGTCAATTGCTTTATGCAAACACCTTTTTACACATACTTTTGATAATTGTTGCTGCTTTTCTGAGAAGCTGATACTTTCCTAATAAATGTTCCTTGAATTAAATGTTAGGACCAGAAATGGAAAATTATTTAATATATTAATATATTGTGAATAATAATGGGAATTTATAAAGTGGTATAACAATGTTTTCTGCAGCGTTCAATGCTGTAAGAACAATAGTATAATTCAACATTATATGATATTTATCCTTTCAAACTTACATCTTTATTACTCTGAATATCTAGGTTACTTTAGAAAATTTTTGTGTTACCTTGAGAAGAGAGCTGGGAGGACCTGTGGAACTTTAAAAGAGTTTTTATTACCATACTACTGCCATATTAAACATACCTTCTGTCCTTGCAATGAAATTTCCTGTTTCTTTTCATGTAAACAGTATTCACAGATAAAGGTACAGAGTGAGCATAAGTGGCACAGGGAATTTAGTTAAATTCCTTGAAAAACAAACAAACAAACAAAAAAACACTGTAACTCTAATTCTCTATTTTTTTTTTTTTATTATTATTATTTTTTTTTTTCCCACTGATTACAATTGATATGTGCAAATGAGGGCCTCATTTGGTAATTGAGGTAAATGGGTAATTGAGGTAAAATGGGTAAATTTGGTAAATGAGGGTATTATGTGGGCCTCAGCATATTCTAAAGTAAAAGCAGTAAACTACAATGTCTAATCCTGTTCCTTTTTTGCCTGTTTGTTTTTGTAAGGTCAATTAAATACTATCATATCCAGTTTAAGAATAACTTCAGTGGATACTGGAGAATGGGAAGAATAAGACAGGGGCTCCTTATAAGTCTTTATTTATTGAAAAATTATTTCTTTCTATGACACACAGCCAGGGCTGAAGCTTTTCATGTGGGATTATACTGAAGTTCTTTGAAGTATATGCTTATGTTACATATACACTCAGCAATATAAAACAAAGTGTATTTAAGCAATCTGCATTCTTTTCTGGTTATAAGATTTTTAAGCTAAAGCACCATAAAACTACTAAATCTTATATGCAATGCAGAATATTCCCTACCTTCTAGTAAAACTGTTAGACAGCTATATGGTTTGATGACAGAAACTAGACATGCTTACGTATGGAAGAACGAAACCCTTCAGGGGAAGAATATTAAATAGAAAAGATTTCTAGAGCAGACAGCCTGTATGGTTAAAGCAGTTAAATCTAATGGAAACACAGAAACATTTAACAGTATGTTAAGGGGATGTGATCTGTTTCCAGTGTAGTTTAATTTGAATCTGCAACAGTTACCCAAATGGTGTTTAACTTACTGAACTCCAGCAGAACAGAAATGATGAAATTAAAACCTGTGATGAACATTGTAAAAAAAAAAAAAAAAAAAGACAAGAAAATAATCACTTTGCTCCTTCCTCATCTTCCCCCCAAATACCTAAAAAAAAAATAATTAATAAAATAAAAAAAAGGGAAAGATTTATCAGCAGGGGATAACCCTTCAGCTTCAGTTTTGCTGTTAAAGTTTTATCCCCTCATATTTTTCAAATTTAATAATTTTCTTGTTGAACTGAAGATTATTCTATCAGTTTTTTTTTCTTTTATTTCCTTATTTTTTAAAACTTGAGAAACATAGCCACAGATTTTCCTATACTCTGAAATGCACAAGCTTAAACTTATGTTTAAACCTCGAGAATAAATTGAACAGCCTTTAGAATTTTTAGCATAATTGTTACACCATTGATTGTGACAGGCATATTTCTAAAGTGTAATAAACAAACTTAAGGAAAAGAGAATTCCTAAGCCATTGTAGTTACCAGGGTGTTGGTCCTTCTTATTGTAAGGTCAGTTAGGAATTAATGTAAACATTTTCATTGTATTCAGTTCTGGAAATTCAAGAAAAGAATCCTTCATCATTTTCTATTTTCTTGAGAAATAGAAGATGAGGAAAATTACCTGTATGTGGAATACTTTGGTCATATCAGGAGAACAATTTCCATAAAGCACCAATCAGGCAAGTAGAAAAGATGTGTTTCTGTGGTGACAAAAGTCACTGGCTGCCTAAATGCAACTTCAACTGGTGTTCACTAGCACTGCTTGCTTGTGATTCAGCTCTTTGGATAGCTACCAGTGTTTTCTCTCTGCTCTAATTTCAGAGTATCACTGAGTGGTTGAGGTTGGAAGGGACCTCTGGACGTCATCTAGTCCAATCCCCCTGTGGTAAGACCTTCTGCTGACCTATATTGGCAAGGGTTAGCAGCTTACACAGTTCAGGACAAAAGAATATAGGTTAACAGGTGCACCAATTCCCATCAGGACAGGTGCACTTCCTGTTGAACTTCATGAGATTCTTGTCAACCCATTTCTTCAGCCTGTCAAAGTCCATCTGGAAGGCAGCACAACTCATTGGTGTATCAGCCATGCCTCCCAGTTTTGTATCATTTGCAGACTTGCTGAGTCTGTCCCATCATCCAGATCATTAATGAAACGGTTAAACAGGACTGGACCCTGGACCTTTTACTGACCTTTTGGGTACTCAGCTAGTTTTTGGCCGTCAAATAGACTTTGTACCACTGACATTGTGTCACTAGACAGTGCATTATTCTGTTTGTGCCCCTCAAAACCACTGTTGCTCTACACTGTGCAATACTTTGCTTCTCATACCCCTATTCATATTTGCTTTGAATTGACCACAGGTCAGCATCCATTCTAGAGTGTACAGAGTACATTCTTTTCATCCACTGGGAACATGGGAAAGTAATGGGAGGTTTAGGTTGGATATTAGGAAGAACTTCTTTACCAATAGGTCTGTTAGGCATTGGAATGGGCTGCCCAGGGAAGTGGTTGAGTCACCATCCCTGGAGGTCTTTAGAAGATGTTTAGATGTAGAACTTAGTGATATGATTTATTGGAAGACTGGTTAGTGTTAGGTCAGAGGTTGACTAAGTGATCTTGGAGGTCACTTCCAACCTAGATGATTCTGTGATTCTGTAATGGTTTGCTTCATCTTTATAATTTATTTACACACTAAAACCCAGACAAATGAAATGAAAATCATACTAGTGCTAAGAAATTAAAATGAATTGGGTTGTGGAAATAAACAGAGAAATTGTCCATCTTACAAAGGCTTTGAGGTCCTTAGAGCTCTTTTCTGCCAGAAATTCTACAATGCTAAAAGAATTTGCAGGGTGAAAACAGACAGTGATTATGGTGATTATGGTGAAAAAGTACTGTAAGTGGTGTGCCACAGGACAAGTATTTTAAACTAAACTTGTGAAAGTCAGAAGGATAACTGAAAGAGCTGTGGAAAACTGATCACTGCTCAAACAGTAGATCAATCTTAAACAACCATAATTATGACAGTTAAGTATCTGGACTGGGAAGGATTTTCCCAAAGACCAATGGATATGTATTATCTCTATTCAAGCTTTGAGAGTACTCGACATCACCTTCACAAATGGTTTAGTAGCTGAGGGAGGTTACGTGAGACAGAAAGACCTTTTCCTTTTTTATATATGGAGATTAAGATATATCAGAAATTAAGATTAAATTTCACTAAAATATTGTGGAATTAATATTTTTCTACCTATACAGAGAAGCATGTGTTTGGTGTATTTATTTCCTAAGCAGATGCTGTATCTACTTTAAAACACTTTCTGTGCTCTCTTTCACTTATATGCTTCATTATTTTTATATTGAATTCACTAGGTTCACTAATTGGATAACATGTTCTTAAGAATCACAAAAATTATGCTTACGGTAGGCCTGAACTTCAGAGATGCAAATAGCTGAATTTGGACATCTGCTATATAAATGATTATATAAAAAGCTAGGTGTTAAAACTCACCCTGGTGAAAAGAGGTCTACTCAATATAGTTGATGAATTCTAGACACGTTAATCACATTTTAAAGCATCTATATTTGGTCAGCTGAATTTCTCTGTAGAGTAAGTCCGTTGACTAGGAATGAGCTTCAGTTGTCTAAATATTAGACATTTACTGTCCTGGAATATTTTAGCTCGCTAGATGGTGATGATGGACCCATTGATCCAAATGATGTTGTTCAGTGTTTTGTCAAACTTTGCCATACATTTTCAATGTTTCAGATGTCAAGAGGAGTCTAAAATGACAATATCTGTTTATAATGGGAGTTTAGGTGTTTGAATCCCAGGCTGAATTCTATTTCTAGGTCTAAATAGAGCTGCAAATGGTTAAAGGTCTAATACTACTTAAGTTCTCCTGCAGTGTCCTGGATGATCTTCAACTGCTTTTTCAGAAAGGTCTGAGACTCTTGTAGGTACAGATAGGGGAGTAAAGGTTACTTGAAAACACAGAGCAGCAAGTCCTTGTTACATCTATAACTAGCTAGATTTATGCAGAAGGACTAGGAAAAAAAAAAAAAAGGCAATAAATTAACTTTATGTAGCTGTTGCTAATGCTATACTTCTCTAAGATATTTGGATCAGAATGCCAAAGGTGTTAAAAACCCTTGTGACTATACAGTCTCTCTATATGTAGAATACCCAAGAAACTGGTCTGGGACTATAATATTAGCAAAGACATTGGCATCATATTCTGAAAAGACATTTAGAAGACAGTAAATAACAGCCTTTTGGGGTGGGAAGGGGTGTATACACACAGGGGTGTATACAAGGTTGATCTCTAGGTGGACTTGCTACACATCCTCAATGTGTAGGTGGTCAGTGCTCGTGGTCAAAACTGGACTGGAGGTGCTGAGACTTTGGCTGGTGTTAGCATGCTTTGTGCGTATTGTAGGATAGAAATAGGAGAACAGAAATTGCTACATGTACCTAGGAAAGACATTTAAGTTTTAAATTCTATGTCACTGAGTAGAATGATTCTGGTTTTGGGACAACTCCATGCAAATTGGCCATGTGACTCCAGTCTCATACTTAATGCTGAACATTCTAATGTTCTTGAATATCCTAGCACATTTCAAATGGTGTTAGACAGTAACACATGCACAATAAATCTGAGTCCCTAAATATCACCATTATTCTTGACAGGATATGAATATTAAGTGTTTATGACACCTTACTCTAAATAAATTGGACATATTTGTCTGTGAATAGTAACTAAAAGAGCACATTGCAAATATAAAAGAGAAATTAATTCCTAAATTCACAAATATTTTTCTAATGCTAATGAACATACAGTGTATTCAGGTTGTTTCCTGACACTGTATGAAGAATTAAATAACTTATCTGATAAAAACTTCAAAGAATAAACAGTGAACAAACCTGTGTAACTCTTTTGCCCATGTGAGCCAGCCAGAAGGAGAGGTCTTTCAGAAGTGAAAGAATGAATTTCTGTTAGCAAAGGATGTCAGTAAAGGTCATTCTTGTGTTTTGATCTTTTAATTTTCTATAGGCACCTAATGCAGACGGCTATGTTTGGGCATGATATAAAATCTCATATGTCTATAAAAAACAATTTCTAGCTTCTAGAGAGTGACATATGAATGCCACGAAAAAGAGGGAATGACAAGAAAGTAGATTATTCCACATCAATTCCACATACCTTTAATGGAGAATCTAATTCTGATTAATTCACTAGGTTACATCATTGTCGTGGTTTAACCCGGCCGGCAGCTAAACACCACGCAGCCGTTCGCTCACCCTCCCCCTCCCTCTCTGGGACGGGGGAGAGAAATGGAAAGTGAAGCCCATGAGTTGAGATAAAGACAGTTTAATAAGACAGGAAAATAATAATAACAAAAGTAATAATAACAATAATAACAATAATAACAATAATAATAATAATAATAATAATAATAATAATACAATGGTGATAATAGGAAAATAAGAATAATATGTACAAACAAGTGATGCACAATGCAATTGCTCACCACCCGCTGACCGATGCCCAGCCTAACCGAGCAGTCCGGCTCCCTCCCCCAGCTAGCCACCCCTATATATTGTTTAGCATGACGTCAGATGGTATGGAATACCCCTTTGGCTAGTTTGGGTCACCTGTCCTGGGTCTGTCCCCTCCCAGCTCTTACTGCACCCCCAGCCTGCCCGTTGTCAGGACAGAGCAAGAAGCTGACACATCCTTGGCTTGGTATAAGCACTGCTCTGCAACAATTAAAACATTGGGGTGTTATCAGCACTCTTCTCATCCTAAGCCAAAACACAGCATTCCACCAGCTACTAGGAAGAAAATTAATTCTGTTCTAACTGAAACCAGGACAATCATGTATTAGACCTGTGTTTTATTAGTATTATTTATTAAAATGGCTTGTATTTCTATATTTGTTTTTCAAACAGAAATGTTAAACATGAAAAATGTCAACACACATTATACACAGTCAAATGTTAAACTAATGTTTTAGCTTCCAGTATTATTATGTAATGAAAATTCATATAAAAAGAATCAGAAGATAAAAAGTTTTGAACAATTTCTAAATCTTTGTTAGTATTAAAATATATCAGTTAAGAGCAGGAATAACTGAAGGGTTATACAGATTGGAAAAACTCAGTTAATATTGAACAAAATATTTGCTGAGTTAAAGACTTGATTTTTAGGAAAAAACAAAAACAAAAACAAAAACAAATCTCCCTTTAAAAGTTAATGGTATCTTACAGGTACCTTCTGAACATCATTGAAAAACTGATTTGTAAAGAGTCTCAGAAACTTCTGAAAATCAAAGGAGCTTCCCAAAATATCTAATGTTTGCATGCCTGCAAATGCTCTTCCAGTTTTGCAACTACTCAGACAAATATTTCTACAGATAAGAGAAAATGTTTGTAATACATTATTGTGGCGGTTTTACTCAGCTGTGCAACTGAGCTTGGCCACACTTCCACACTCTTCCACCTCCTCTACCTGTGTGGTGCAACTAGACAGGGAATGGGGGCTGTGGTCAGTTCCTAACGCCTCGTTTCCACAGCTCCTTCATGGTCACCTTTTGCCCCTGCTCCACATGGGGTCCCTCCCACAGGATGCTGTCCTTCCCAAACTGATCCTGAGGGGGCTGCTCCCTTTGGAGCAGGCTGGAGCTGGCTGTAATTTGACATGGGGCACTTTCTGGGTTCTTCTCAGAGAGGCCACCGCTGCAGCCCCTCCTGCTACCAAAACCTTGCCATGGAAACCCAATATAGTTATTCACTTTTATTTATTTTTGTCCTGGTTTCAGTTAAGATAGAGTTAATTTTCTTCCTAGTAGCTGGTGGAATGCTGTGTTTTGGCTTAGGATGAGAAGAGTGCTGATAACACCCCAATGTTTTAATTGTTGCAGAGCAGTGCTTATACCAAGCCAAGGATGTGTCAGCTTCTTGCTCTGTCCTGACAACGGGCAGGCTGGGGGTGCAGTAAGAGCTGGGAGGGGACAGACCCAGGACAGGTGACCCAAACTAGCCAAAGGGGTATTCCATACCATCTGACGTCATGCTAAACAATATATAGGGGTGGCTAGCTGGGGGAGGGAGCCGGACTGCTCGGTTAGGCTGGGCATCGGTCAGCGGGTGGTGAGCAATTGCATTGTGCATCACTTGTTTGTACATATTATTCTTATTTTCCTATTATCACCATTGTATTATTATTATTATTATTATTATTATTATTATTATTATTATTATTATTATTATTATTATTATTATTATTATTATTATTAATTATTATTATTATTAATTTTCTGTCTTAATAAACTGTCTTTATCTCAACTCATGGGCTTCACTTTCCTGTTTCTCTCCCCCATCCCAGAGAGGGAGGGGAGAGAGTGAGTGAATGGCTGTACGGTGTTTAGCTGCCGGCCGTGTTAAACCACGACAATTTATTTATTTATTCGTTTATTTATTCATTTACTTGTTTGTTCCACTGCATAAGGAAAGTGGGTAGAAATATCAGTGAGATGCTTGCAGTTTGCCTTTTAACCTCCCCTCCCTTCACCTCCCATCCTGTCCCTTCCTCTTCTCTCCTCTCTCCGTTAAAATGTCAAACTACTAATGGTCTACAACTACAATCTATTCAGGTTTTCATAACTTTGTCTTTTAAAAAATACGTTTAGAATGAATGAATGCAGAATCAACCCAATCAGCTACCTAAGGAGCAATGGCCATATTTAGAATAACAGCACAATATTAAAAAAAATAATAATAAATTGAAAAAAAAAAAAATAAAAGAAGAATAAATGTCATGCTTTTGCCTTTTTTTTGCCTTTTTTTTTTTTTTTTTGGTCATAAGGTCTGTTCTAGAACTAGTATGTCTGCACTTTTAAAGTTATAATTTTCAGTATTAAGCACTTATAATTCCAAAACTGACTATAATTTTCTCCAATATATGTATATATATATTTGTACTCCAAAACATCTTAAAGTCTTATTTCTATTTCTGACAATAATAGGAAATATGTAACAAAGATTTGAAGGCAGAACATGACTCCGAATAGCTAACAGACATGTTTGGTATGCACAAACTTCTGCAATGTTTTAGTTATCTAAATACCAATTTTTCCCACTTTAACAAGGCAGTGAAAAATTTATTAATGGTATGCTTAAAGGCTACTACAGATTCATTATGTATAGATTTTTTTCAAGATTCCATCTTAAAAAATAGTAGAAATAGATTATAAGGCTCAGTTCGTTTTCTTCATTCTTATATTAACTTATATTTGTCTCTATTTTGCATATTGAATATGTCCAAAAAATTTAATTTGAAGTTTCATAAACAGCTTGGGCACTGCCAGTGCTTCATACAAACTGAAAGAACCATATTACACAGCATAATTGACTTAAAATAAATGAAACACAATTGGATTTGCCTTATTGAATTTACATAAAGTAGTTAAATTTACCTAAGTCTTTGTAATTACAATATGGCACATTTTGAAGTACAGAAATTAAATCTGCTTCACAGATGTCATTTATTTTAGATTTTACATATTTCCTTACCTGTTAATCTGTTCTTTTGAACTATGGGGTGTTGTTGTTTTGTTTGTTTGTTTCAAAGCTGATTATATGCTGTTGGAGTCAGTTCATAGAAAATAACCCTTTAAACAAATACAGATACAGGAATCCTTCTGCAAATTGGTCATTTGATACTGAAATTAAATAAAGTAATCAAAAGCCTAACTCAGCCAGGTATTATGATGTTAGTTTTTGACAGAGTAAGCAGATGTACATAAAAAGTAACACTGATTATCAAATTTCTAATTAAAATGTATTTGCTCAAAGAGAACACTGCATTGATGCACACTTTTCAGGCAGAATCATCTTGTTCCAGTAATCAGAATTTGATATGCCTATTCCTTAGTTGTTGACTATAACTCCGCAATTGTCCTAAAGGAATTTGCATTAAATTATGAACATGCAAAAGAGACAAGATTCCTTATTACTTTATGGATTGTATATTAGGATATTTAAAGGACAGCCTTCACACCTATGCTTGACTGAATTCATGTAAAATTTCGTCCTCATCCATCCTTCATGTTAAGCTTAGCATCTCACAAGATATTTAAAATGTTTTATTTTCTGCCTTATGTTATGTTTTGCTTTACTTTCAACTTTTTTTCCTGTCTTAATTTTTTGATTGTTTTTCTTAAGTCCTGTTCTTATTGTCATCCGAAAGCAGTCAAAGTTTAGGTCCTCTGATCCTTATGTTCTTCTAAAACCCAATTACATTATCAATCCTCGTTTCTCACTAAAAAACAGACAAAACAAAAACAAAAACAAAAACAAAAACAAACAAAAAAACATAATTCACCATTTTAAATTTGAGAGCTCTAGAGCATCAGTTAGAGAGAATACAGCTAAAATTTAGAGCTTTTTGGAGAGATAAAATGTCTTCTGAACTTGTAACAAAACAAAACAAAACAAAAGTAAATTAAGTACAATGAAAAGGTTTCCACAGCCTTTCTAAATGAAAAGGTTCACTTCAGTGACTCATGTAATGATCTGCTGGAGTTTTTGGTTATTACTTATGCTTGGACTACACTCTTCTGGCTGCCTGGCTAGAGATCATTACTATATTGCTTTTAAGCATTTAATATGTATTCAACCAGAAATATTGAGAAAATTGATTTATTATAGATGGACATCTATTCTTCTGTTACAATTAAAATATGTTTAGATCATCACTGGATCAACAATTATTTTGCCAGCAGCAGGTCAATTATTTCAAAAAGTGCAACTACTGTAACTCAGAACTCTATTACTGCTAATCAGAAGCTTTCTTTACCCAAACATGCCTAGCATGGAGGCAAAATTATAGCTGACGTGAAATGTTTGAAAGATGACATTTAAGATGAGGTGTCACTGTGAAACGAGATCTCACTGTAGTAAAAAAAAAAAAAAAAACAAAACAAAACAAAAAAAAAACAAATAGGACCTTCCTTAGCCAAAATATTATATAGAATTAATTTGATTTTGAATTTTATTTTTCTTTAATTTGATTTTGAATTTTATTTTTCTTATTTTTATTGTTGTTGCCACCAGCACTGAGACTTAAAAAATAATTGTCAATAAACCTCTCTTGTGGAAAGAGAATGCTACCATGCAGCTGAGAGAAAGAAAAACAACCTTAGATCTTGCCTTCAAATCAGAATTGGCACAGTTCATCTAAAGTTGTATAAAAGATGAATTTGAAAACAGAATACACAGCATGACTGTGGTGATCAAGAAACATTCTTGAATCATATTCAAGATGACCTGTACATCAGCAGGAATTCTGATGCCCTTATCCCAGACTTATTCTTCCCATCTTTCCCATTTAAGGACCACAGTGTAAAGTGTTGTGGTGAACTAGAAACACAGTAGTCATTGCCAGGCATGAAGAACAGATAGAGGAAGACAGCATTGTCTGACAGCATAGCTAAAAGGGGACATTGTAAGATCTTTGTAGTCAGAGTATCAGTAATATTATTCAAAAGCAGATGTCAACAGTTGACATGGAACTTGGTGCAATGCTGTGGAGGCCCCATTACAGACAGGGTTGAGAAAGGAATGGGTGATTGAAACTGTTTTCACCTCCTTTCCATTAGCATACAAGCTCGCTAGCTATACAGGCTGGTATGTTGCAAAAAGTTGTTTGTGGATGTTGCTGAAAGCCACTGAAAATATCACATACTATTCCCTTTCTTTAGATGGGAGCTTGATTATAATGAAAGAAGTGTATTTACACGTACTGAAATCACTCTAAAATTTGATAATCTACTTGTCTGTCATAGTGTCTATATTTAACCATGTTACATACCACTTTTTTTTTTTTTTTTTAATCTGTTTAATTTGTTGAAGTAGTCCATCTTATATGTTAAACTAAATATTTTAGCATTCATCAGAACAAACATATTTCTCTATTTCCCCAAAGAGGAATTTGCTCTTATTTATTTATTTGTTTTCCTCTAATTAGAGTCACATATTAGGCATAGTAGTTTCTCAATTATTTTTTTTCAAAAATCCACAAGGCCATATATGAATATCTGTGAATTAACCAGAAAGCTAAGACCCTTTTTTTGTTGTCCAAATTACAACATGATGTAAGTAGTTTTGTTGTGCTCTCCTTCTACAATATTAAATATGTAGATTGTCTGTAATATTGTGTTTTGTAAATAATTGGAAGATTTATAGTTGCAAATCTTCAAAAATCTAACCTTAATGTCTATCTAAGAAAATAAATACAGAGATCAGGGACAGAATATGCAGGTTTTAATTGTATCCAATAGAATGAATCAGAAGCTTAACTGTACTTGTGAGTACTAATCCTTCATTTGTGTTATGAATTCCCAAGTGTATAAATTAACCACCATGCCATAGTTCTCTGTCTGTATGAATTATTTTCAAGTTATCTTTTTAAAGAACTTGACAGTTAAATATATATAAAGACTGTAAATAACATTGCAACCTATTATGATAGTGAATAAAAACGGTAAGGGAAGTCTGTGGGACTAAGGACATTCATTATAGGCAATTATTAAAATTATATCTGGTATTGTTTTCACAGAATAATATTTGCTATACCTTTAAATGTTAAATACTGATAATACAGGCAGATATAAAGATTTTATCTTTTCATGTTTACAGTGTTAAAATAATGTGAATTTCAAATAATCTTTGACAAGAATATTTGCAGTTAAATGATCTAACTGCCATCAGAATGAGCAAAGAAGTAAACATATGGACATGCTGATAGTGATTTCTTACAGTATGATCCTTCATGTATGAACTAGTCCTATTCTAGACTGATTACTCTGTCATTCACTACTACCTGCTACTGTCTGCTGCTGTCATGCTAAGTCTTTGACATTAACAATAAGATTAGCATCATCTCTGTCTGTCACAACTCCAGCTAGAGCCTAGAAAGATAGCTTGTTTTGGTACAATAAAATGTAAAGACAGACCTTTGAATCTGTACCTCTAGGCAGTGATTCTGAGCCTGGGCCTAGGGTATATGGAATTCCATCTGGAAAGGCGAACATAAGACTTTGGTCACCCCCAGCTTAAATCCTTGAGATACATATATAAGTTGCATGATTTATCTTAATATGTGCTTGCATACTATGATATACATGTATAGAAATGCATATTTTCCTTTAACATAATTATTGACCTTCAATTTGTCAGTATGTAGTTCTTTCTTCCTATGATTCTTGTAACTACAGTGTACTTATGCAACTGCAAATTTTTATTGTTCCATGATGAAACTGTCAATAGATGTCTTTAGTTTCTTCCATCACTTAATATACAGTGTCCATATACATCTCCTTTAGGAAAATAAAACAAAGAATATGCACAAACAATAAAAATATAAGGCAGCATGAATGTTTCCAGAAATGTCTTGAGAAAGTCAAGTGATGTGGTGCTGAAAGTCTAATAACTAAGAGAATTATTTTTCAAGCAAGGAGCACAAATGAAAAATGAACTTTTAAAATAATCAGTGCTAAATGTTGTAATCTGACAAAGTGTTTTTTTTTGTTTGTTTGTTTGTTTTTTTTTAATTATAAATCATGTCAAATATGCAATATCTGATTTTCAAAATGTAATCCATTTTGAATACAGAGGACTTCATTCCAATAAGGCAGAATCAGATGAAATATTTGCTTTTTAATTATATTAAACTTTTTTTATTGATTACTTAAATTAGAAACAACTATATGACTGACTTGTACTTGATTATTCTTCTACCTTGAACATTCTTTTTCTCATTTGCCAGAGATTAACTAAATATATTTGAAAATATAGTCTTTTTATGACAAAATTCCTCCTCTTTTTTCTTCTCACAGATCCCCATTTCTTCTATTATACTATGAAAAATAAACGTATTCATATTCAATATTATTAATCTGAAAATCATATAAAGACAAAAAATTAAAATAAATAGCATTACATATGTCAGATTATAGAAAGATACATGTAAGTAGTCCAGGGTTTCCTTCTTTCTCAAAGTGAAGTTTCTTATGATCCCTCTGTGCCTTAATGTCTAGAGTCTAATTAGTTCTAGTTCTAGTGTCTAATAATTATTTCTCAAGCAGACCTTTCAAGACTAATATTATCTGATACCTCATATTTTAAAGAGGTGACTGAATGAAGTGGTATCTCAACGCACAGAAATCTTTGCTTTTTGAAATAATTTACTTTTCCAACTTTCATTTCATTGTGCCTTATGAATGTCCAAAAACTGTAAAATTCTATATCTCACATCCACATCTTCCAATGAAAGTTTTCAAAGATGTAAACTTACAATCTTTATACCCTAAAGATTAAGGAAAACTCTGAACGTTCAGGAAGTTTTACAGCGGGTCTAGAAATGCAGCATCAATATTACTTTAAATATTGGGGGACTAAGATTAGCTTGAATAAAGAAAATAAAATTTTAATCCCATTTTTCAAAACACTAAGAAGCTTGGGAAAATCCAGGATGCATCTTTAATACTCAAATAAATTGTTATGAGTGCAACTTCTGATTTTTTTTTTTTTTTTTTTTTTTTCCCCCTATGTAACTATCCTATGTAACACTGTCAGCTTTTCTCCCCTCAACCTAAAAGTTTGTTAGTCATTTAGAGATTCTCCCTGCTCAGCCTTCTCAGCCACTATCCTTATATATTACTCACATTTCTCTGTCTACTTTTGCTGTTTCTGGAAGAAAAATATGCAGAACTAATCCAATTTACTTTCAAAATAAAATAAAATAAAATAAATGAAACAAGGAAAGACAGTTACAGGAGAGAAGTTATGCGAAATTCAAGGACTCTTTCTAGCTTTTTTTTTTTTTTTTTTTTACTTGTAAAAGTTTAGAGATTTTCAGAAATACTTCTTTTTTACAGTTTTTTTTTTTTTTTCTCATTAGTAATAAAAATGTTATGATTTTTCTACAATTGAACCATTGAACTTGACTCAGTGTGATATGCTAAGAAATTGGAATAATTATATTTTACAAAGAGATTTTCTGAAAGCTACAGGCTTTCATATCCCACAAGTGGTACCTCATTTAAAATCCGATATCCTCTAATTATAGCATATATTGTCTTAAGAAACTTAACCTTCCTGAGGCATAGAAACTAGGTCTTCAAGACAAGAAGAAATCTAGTCTTTAAGCATGAAGAAATCAATACTGCATGTTTTTCAAAACAAACAAAAGAATTGAAAGTATAGTGCTTTGCGAGAAACAAGTCTGATGGAAGATTTTTAAGTGAAAACATTCAGCTTCATTTGGTTTATTTACTGGTACCTTACAACTTCTCATCTTATCTGCTATAGTAAACGTGTCACTTGCATCATGTAATCAAGGTTAGTTTTCATTATCATTCATTGTAAGCCATTAACTGCTGTAACTCGGATAAATTCTAAAGCATCATTCTATAGTGACAGTGTATTATATGCAATTGTGTTGGGTCTGTCTGAGCTGGAATCACCTTTTCCCTGCAGCAGCCCGCACAGTGCTGTACTCTGCACTCGTAGCTGGAACAGCACTGATATCACTCCAGTGTTGTGTCTATTGCTGCGCAGAAAGAACTTGGAGAAAAAGGAAGAAGGTACAATAGAACTTACGAACATAAGAAGGAAAAATCAACTTCCATCCAATATCAGATGCTAGATCTGCTGAGTAAGGACTGTATATTTATGAACTTTGTGTACACAAAGACCAAGTTTCCTCCACATAAAACCACTCTAATTTTTGTAAGCTTCTACAATATTCCATGTTGGGGTTTTCACAGCATCAAGGCTTTATTATTTTCCCTCACAGATTCACAGATTCACAGAATCTGTTCTCCAGCATTTTTCTCCAAGTGTTTTCTGTAGAGCATATTTGCTGTTTAGCTCTACACAGTTCATGGATAATGAAGGTATAGGAATACCCAGTAGGAGTTCATAAAGGACAGAAAAAGAAACACAAACAAACAAAAGCAAAGAACCAACCACCACCACCACCACCACCAACAACAAAAACATAGTTTATTTTATTACAGAAATATACCTTTAGCAAATGGAAGAAATTCAGCAGATATTTGCATGTATATGTATGATTATTTTTGGAATATGTAACAACCTTTTAATCTGCTTCATGCAGTATGCTTTGAAAGTCAGCGGTCTGGAATACTTTGAATCAAAGAAAGAAACTTTTTCCAGGGTTACTACTGCCAGTTCAGAGAATGCCATCAAAAGGCAATATCCTATTTTATTTTCAAGAATTTATGTCCCTGTTAATGTGAATCATTATTCACCTAGATGCTCCATGAAGAATGAAGGGCAAATTCTGAAGCATAGACTTAGGAAGTAATTACTGAATAAATGCATTTGACTAATTTTACAGAATGTTACCAAGCTTTTGTCAGTTATTTTGCCTAAATTGAGCACAGTCTTAGATCTAATATAACCTTGGTAGGAAAGGATTAGACAGTGTAAAAAAAAAAAAAAAAAGCTTCAGTAGATGAGCAGATAATGTGCATTATTTTACTTAGATAAAAATGATAAAAAGATTGAAGGGGCAAGGAGAAAAGGTAAAATAGAAATTATCATAGATTTAGAAAAGAGAGCTTCTGAAGGATCTCTCTAGTTTAGCATTCCAAACATTTTACAATGCTAGCTAGCAAACAGTGCAGCAGTGGAATTATTAAATATATTTACTACACTTGAATGCATAAAAACCAGAAATCATTTGCTCAAGTGGAATTTATATACTATGAGTATTACTGTAATTGCTGTAGAAAATGAACACTTGTAGTCTATACTTTCTATTCTTAAAAATGCAATATATGTGGTAATTTACACTTCTAGTGTATCATAAGTAATATCATACTTCAGTTAATAAAGTGTCACAGTTCATGGACTATGTTCATGGACTCAGGGACTATGTTCATGGAAACAAAAGATTTAATAACATTTCCCTAAATTATCAAATTCTCAAAATTATAGGATTGGGCAAATCCATAATCTCAATTTCTCCCAAATTTAACCTAGATCTCCCATGGAAACTTAAACATGGCACACAAAGCTTTTGTGGAACAAGAAGTGCAAAGTTCTCAGGACCAGATGGAGAATTTTACCAAGGTGAGTGTTTAAAGTTTTATTTCAGAGTTAATGCCCATAAAAGTTATGAAAAGGGGAAAGTGGTGGAAACCCAGTCCTACTTTAAGAGTTTTAATGGAATTGTTGTTTGCATTGTGAAGCTACTACCCAAGAGCCAAGTCGTGGACCTCATAGGTTTTGACTCTTATATAGGGAATAAGAAACAGGCCTTATTCAAAGATCATTCCATCTAAGACAAGAAACACAGAAGCTTGTAGGCAGATGGCATAATACCAATAAAATACAATTAGTTTCTTCACTGTTCATAGAAGGACTATCTCCTAATACTACTTGACTGAGTTCCAGCATTCATAGCAACAATGGCAGAGAGTTTTAAGACAATTGGAAAGAACGTTGTCCATCCTTACATATCATTGGTGTTGAGTGTGAGGGGCAGCCTGATCTGTCTTATTTGAAACAATGAGCATATTGCTTAGAAGTCAGATACTAAGATTCAGCTTCACTATCCCCAATAAACCAGATAGTTGGAATGATATTTACTGATAAATACATAACATTTTTGCAGACTTTCAAAAGCCTTATCGGCTTTATTTTGAACCTAAATAAACTTAAATTTCCATCAAAATAACAGTCCAAAGCAGGATAGCTATCCTTTAGCAATGTTCTGTTCTAGCCTTAACTTTCATAACAGTATTAAGTAAAGTATTCAGGTTTGACATTGTGATTTTTCTAAATACATAGGAAAGTGCCTATTATTAAATCCTAAGATATTTAAATTGTATGCGCATGTTAACCTATGCTGCCACCCTTCCAAAGCTTGATGTTGTAATAAATGGTTAAGTCCCAAATAGGGTTACAATCGAAGTTTACAATTTATTAAACGTATAGAGGTAAACAAACAGAGCTGGGTGCGCCAGGAGTCTCTGCTCCACCAAGACGCACACCAGTTACAACAGGCAGCTGGTTTTTATGCTCCTAGGCTAATAAATATTCATCACCACTTTTGGAAAAGGCAGGGTTATTATAATTAGTTTCCCAGGACCCGAGCCATCCCACGGACGCATGCATATCAGTCTCCAGTGGTCCCTCTGGGGGTCGCTCGTACTGAAGGCTTGTAGTCTTCCTCCCAGGCTTTGTCCTTTGGTCGTTCTTCAGCTTCTCCCCTCTCCTTATTTAGTAGTGTCTGGGCCAGATGTCAGAAAGTTGTGTCTCGTGCAGTAGTCAGCAGTTATCTCAAAAAACTCCCCCCTATTCTCTTATCTCCCAGACTCGAGTCTCAAGGTTTACCCCTCAAATCCTCTATCAACATGAACTGCTAGACCATTCTTTTGCAAGATACAAGAACTATATACACTAACCACTCTGTTTCTCTTGGACTTGTGGTTATTTATACAAGGGGATGTAAGACAGAAGGTCACATTTTATTATGAGGCCCTAGCATTGTTCCATAATGCCACGAATCAGATGAACATATTTCACAATGTTTAGCAATGCCAAAATAGGACAGAATAGTAATCATGAAGACTTTCTGTAACCTCTTTGTATATAGAGATTATCTTGGACTGGCTATTCTTTATTTCACCTCATGCTACAAGGCTTTTCCAATAAATTAGAATTATGGAGGTATAAATACAGGAGACCAAGGTCTGTTATGAAGAACTGCATCAAACTCTAAGTACATAGTACTTATAGGTGGAATGTCTCATGAGAATGGCTCACAAGGCTTGAGCAGTCAACTCAAATTATAGAAAAGGCTGTTCTAGGCAGTGCAAGTGACCAGGAGCTCCATGAACAGAACATGTACACGGGGACAAGGAGGACACAGCAGTCTGAGTGGAATTTTGTGCAGAAAGTTGTATGTAAGGGCCATGTACCTTGCTTGTTGACCTTCCAGATCCAATACCAGTTGCCTTAGACAGAATGGGGGGCACTTGTCTTACAGTAAAGGCTGCAGCTCCAAATGGCCAGCAGGTCAAGGGAGGTGATCCTCCCCCTCTACTCTGCCCTGGTCAGGCCTCACCTGGAGTACTGTGTCCAGTTCTGGGCTCCCAGGTACAAGAAAGACAGGGATCTCCTGGAAAGAGTCCAGCAGAGGGCCACAAAGATGATACGGGTCCTGGAGCATCTTCCCTATGAAGAAAGGCTGAGAGACCTGGGTCTGTTCAGCCTGGAGAAGAGAAGACTGAGAGGGGATCTCCTCAGTGTATATCAATATCTGAGGGGTGGGGGACAAAAGGATGTAGCCAACCTCTTCTCAGTGGTTTGTGGGGATAGGACAAGGGGCAATGGCTACAAGTTAGAGCACTGGAAGTTCTGCACTGACATGCGGAAGAACTTCATGGTGAGGATGACGGAGCATTGGAACAAGCTGCCTAGGGAGGCTGTGGAGTCTCCTTCTTTGGAGATATTCAAGGCCTGTCTGGATGCCTACCTGGGCAGCCTGCTCTGAGGAACCTGCTTTGGCAGGAGGGTTGGACCCGATGATCTTTTGAGGTCCTTTCCAACCCCTACAGTTCTGTGATTCTGTGATATTTAAAGGAAGGGTCCACCCTACACATCATGCAACTAATGCTACATGGAATAAGTGGGTCACACTTATTACCAAGCAGGCTTGAATAGGAAATCTCAGTCACCCAACAATCTTGGAAGGGGTCATAGACTGGCCAGAAGGCAAGGATTTTGGAATATCAATACAGGCCGATGAGGTGACATGCTGAAGAAGCCCCACTGTATAGGAAGCTACCAGAATATGCCCTGTTCTCTGATGGGTGACAGGAAAGGAAGAGAGATGATGATGATGATGATGATGATGATGATGATGATGATGATGATGATGATGATGATGATGATGATGATGATGATAAAATAATAGAATGTACAAAGAAATGATGCATAACACAGTTGCTTACCACCCACTGACCAATGCCTATCCCATCTCTGAGCAGTGTTCTCCCTAGCTCCAGCCAGCCACCCTATATTAATTGTTGAGCATGATGCCATATGGTATGGAATATCCCTTTGGCCAGTTTGGGTCAGCTGTCCTAGATGTGTTCCCTCCCAGCCTCTTGTACACCCACAGCCTTCTCACAAGTAAGGCAGTATGAGAAAATGAAAAGTCTTTGACTTAGTGTACTCACTGTTCTGCAACAACTAAAACATCAGTCTGTTTTCAGCATTATTCTTATCCTAAATCAAAACCACAGCACCATACCAGGTACTAGGAGGAAAATTAACTCTATCCCAGCTGAAACCAAGACACCTGGAAATCTGCTTTTGAAGGCATTGGTGTCCATCAGTGCTGGTCAATTTTCAAGACCCATCTCTTAAGAGCACAGGAACAGACATTTCCAGTGTCTTAAGTAAAACAAGCTGAGCAGATGGCTAGTTTGTCTGAGCCGGGATCTTCTTCAGCAGCTTATGTGGTAAAGGAAAGTGTATGGACACTGGAAGTGAAATCAGGTAACAGAAGGACTACAGATGTTTTTTTTGCCATTGTAGGGAGATAATTCATGCAGGCAAATTTCAATTAAAGTTGAAACTGGCCACTACTATGGGGGACAATAGAAAAGTCTTTTTAAAGTATGTTAACAGCAAAAACACATTGGTTTAAAGAAAGAACACACAGGTAGTTACAGGTCTGTCAGCCTCACTTCAGGTAAAATTATGTATAAGATTTTTCTGGGAATTATTCAAAAGCACTTGAAAAACAGCACAGTCACTGGTCATAGCTAACACAGGTTCACAAGGGTGACAGTCCTGTCTTATGAACTTAATTCCCTTTTATGACAAAGTTACCCATTTAGTTGACCAAGCGAAGCCAGTTGATGTAATATTTTTGGATTTCAGTAAAGCTTTTGATACTGTTTCTTATAGCAGCATCCTTCTGGATAAAATGTCCAGCATACAGTTAGACAAATACACAATAGAATGGATGAACAATCAGCTGACAGGTTGAGCTCAAGGGATTATGGTAGCTGGGGTTACATTAAGCTGGTGTCCAGTCCCTAGTAGGGTTCCCCAGGACTCCCTTCATTTTATGTCCAGTTCTCTTTAATATTTTTATAAACAATCTGGATGCATGAATCAAATGCATACTAAGTATGGTTGCAGATGATACAAAATTAGGAGGAGCTGTTGAAATCCCTTGAGGGTAGGAAGGCCTTTCAGAGAGATTTTGACAGACGAGGGCTGGAAAATCACCAACCACATGAAATTTAACAAAACAAATGCTGAATTCTGCACCTGGGATTGAGCAGTCCTGGATATGTGTACAGATGAGGATGAGAGGCTGGAGAGCAGCCCCATGGAAAGGTATATTGGGGTTCAAGTTGACAACAAGTTGAATATGTGTCTACCATGTGCCCTGGCAGCCAAAAGGGCCAACCATGTCCTTGGGTGTATTAATCACATGACAACCAGCCAGTTTGACTAGTTCAGCTCTGTGCTAGAGAAGCCTCACCTTGATCACCGTGTGCATTTTTGGGTGCCACAATATAAGAAGGATATAAAGATATTAGAAAGTGTCCAAAGAACATCAACAAAGATGCTGAAAGGTTTAGAGGACAAACCATATGAGGAGCAGCTGAAGTCACTTGGTTTGTTCAGCTTAGAGAAGGTTGAGGGGAGACTTGGAGGCCTACAGCTTCATCATGAGAGGGAGTGGAGGAGCACTTTCTGATCTCTTCTCTCTTGTTACAGTGAGGGAATGGCACAAAGCTGCATCAGGGAAGGTTCAGACTGGGTGTTAGGAAAAGGTTCTTCACTGAGAGGGTGGTTGGGTGCTGGAGCATGCTCCCCAGGGAAGTGTTTGGACAATGCTCTCTGAAATAGGCTTTGATTTTGGGGTAGTCCTCTGTGGAGCCAGCAGTTGGAGTCGATGATCTTTGTGGGTCCCTTCAATCTCAGGATATTCTATTATTCAATGATTCTATGGTTTTCTATATGTTTCTATCCTCTATTTTTTCACGAATCCTTAAAGAATGCTAGTAGGAATAATTCACCTTTCTACAGTCATTAGTAGTTTTCCCCTAATGTATTAGGTTAATTTAAGTGCTTTATGACTCTACTTTTAATAGATTTTCTGTTTTGCTTTGTTTTAGAGCATTTTCTTCTAACACTACAATGAAGCATATCAGGCAATAATTTCTTGTATCATCTTTAGCACCTCTTTAAAAAGAAGTACAATGTTGTCAGCTCTCTAGCTCTCTGGTTTAATAGCTATTTAATGATGAAAGGTCTAATCCTGATTTTTTTGTCATTCATCGAAGACTCATTAAATGCAGTGGTAACAGAATATAATTTTAATTGCATAGTTTTCCTGTTAACACAGTTCATTTGTGCTTTGATTCCATTGGGATTCTTGGAAAAATGTCGTCTATGATTGGTTACTTACGTCAGCTTCATTTCTCACATTGCAACATCACCTCTACCCTGTGGTATTTTCACTTAGTTCCATGTGTTCTGATGTTTTCAACATTACATGAATTCATCTGTGTGGAGTTTCATCTAAAAGTTGTAGTTACACTACCTCTTGTTTGACAGGGAAAAAATAAAATAAATAAATAAATAAAAAGGCCCAAATCTTAATTCAGATGAACTCCCTGAGTAGAACAAATTCAGACCTTAAGGCCTATTCATAGATTTCAAAACAGTGAATTGGTGTGTATACCCTATGTATAAGGAATATTTTAGGAGCTGAAATTAATTTTCTCATCACATGATTTCACTAAATTTTGTAGGATTCACTAGATACTGGTTACACTTACTGCTAAATACATTAACTTCAGATAATAATCTGTGATTCCAAAGTCAATCAGAAAACACTAATCCATGTTCATACAGAACAATACTTGATATAAATCTCCTTTGGGCTTTATGTGATGTCTTTTCTAACATTGTCATAATTACTATTTTGTCTTTATTCAACTGCCTTGTTGCATTTATGGCTTACTTTTAAGTTTCTGAGAATTTGAAGATTGTGCTGCAGCCCATTGAAAAACCTCATAATTACAACATGAAACTGAGGATATATTTTGCTTATCTGGCACAAGAAAACATAAAGAGCTTGAGCCAGTCTTCTGTTAGAAGTGAGCAGTCACATGAAAAGAAGACAGATTTT
Organism: Aythya marila; assembly: GCF_965140915.1. NCBI lineage: Eukaryota > Metazoa > Chordata > Aves > Anseriformes > Anatidae > Aythya > Aythya marila. The sequence continues at coordinate 40,442,357 of NC_139042.1, read as the reverse complement.
GTTGTGTAGGCAGTGAGCTGGTTCATTCCAAAAGAAAACTTTAGATTGAACCAAAATTTGTGCAAAGTGGCCAAAACAAAAATAAATAAAATAATCACCAACAACAAAGAAAATGTAACCTTTGTCTATGGGTTGGATAACTCTTATTTCATCAGATTTTAAAGTCTAGTTTGGTTGGTTTGATTAGAACTTTGCTAGATACAGAACTGTGAAAGAATTAAAAAAAAAAAAAAAAAAAAGGAGGTTTTGAAGGGAACCTGTCAAGTTATACATTTGGAAAGATAGTTGCTGAAAGCAAAGCTGGATAGCATCAGTCAGTGTTAAATAATTGGCAGGGAACAAAGATGACATTGGGCTTGGCATTGAGTCATGAGGTCATGTTAAACACAACCATCTTAAACACAGATACACTAGAACCTTCTAGAACCTGTTCAGCTGCACCCACAAGGAAAAACACAACCATAAACAACAAGAATAATAATATAAAATTCAAGGTGACCAAGCAGAATATTTTTCATTATATATCATCACAGATCCAATCCCAATAGTTTCCAAGACCCAATAAAAATCTGCAGGTAGTGAAATACAAGCTTCTGTAATAATGAGAGAGAAGTAAAACAAAAGAAAACAAAGAGTTACTGAGACCAGAATCTATCTAGAATACTATTCTTTGCTTTATATTTTATGCATACTTAGTAAATGTGTGTACTTAATCTTGCTGATGTAATGTAGATATGCAGTTTAGGTAATTGTATTATCTGATTTTGTATTACGTCATGGAAACTGATAACTTTCATGAAAATAAATTTGAATCCTCAGAGATGTACGCATATTCCCAAATCTGTCATGGGTTTCCTTTACAACTCTGAGCAGTACAGAGAGTCTAATGCTATGTGGTCTTTGCTGGTGAATGTACAAAACAGCTTTGCACAGAGCTTTAATAGAGCTCCTCAGGCAAGTAATTATTCTTAGGTTTTCATGATCTATTCCTTTATCTCTCTTACTCTCCTCTTCACTTGCAAAAGTAGAAGCAGTGATACTGCTATGGATAATAAAATCATCAGACAAATATTTGGGGATTTCCAGACAGCATTTAGATATTTGTAATTGCATTAAAGACAGATCATTTTGTTAGGTTTTGTGCATATTTAAACAAAACAAACAAACAAAAATGATTGACTTTAGCACCAAAGATCTTACAATTTACAAAGGCTACAAGTGGATAAAACAGATACATACTTCTTAATGAAACAGCAAAAAATGTTCAAAGAGAAGTGTATTGTCACTGCATAGACATTCGTCTGGGTACCTGTGAATAGTAAATACCTTTTTTTGTTGTTGTTGTTGTTGTTTTTTGTTGTTTTGTTTTTTAAACAACCTTGCACTTATTATTAAGGAAAAATATTAAGGAAGTTAAGGAAAAATATATACAATCATCTTGCACATTTTTACCGAAAGCTTGAGGGAGTGATATAGAAAGTATGAAGCCATGAAATAAAAGATAAAAACTGTGTTATTGCTGCAATGTATAGATTAATAGTGTGCATAAATTAAAAGGTAGAAAACGTGAGCAGCAGAAAGAGTGCTAATCTTTTCTCTGTAAATAGTAGAATAAATGCCATATTTGATGTACTCTTATGGCAGTTCTGCCTCACCTCTATTAATTAAGTAAATATTAATGTTAAGTGAATCATTCAATTCATTGAAAAAATTGGAAACAGTATATTTTGTATTGTTTGTGTGTTAATCTGATCCAAATAAATATAAAACATTGAACTGACACAAGCATTATATATCTTTATGATTTCATGGCTAATTCCCCAGTAGTTTCTGAGTGAGGATGAAAAAAAAAATGAAAAGCTCAAATCAACTTAGTAACATGTTTCTGCTATTTTCATGCCTACTAGAGAATTATTTATCTAGTTACAAACAATAAAATAAAATTGGTTTCTTTAGCCATTCTCTGCTAGACTTCTTTAATTTCAGCTTCATCTAATTTGCATACATTATTTTTATCTTTTATACACAGCAGCCAAGCAGCAGCACTGTTCAAGTCAGTCTAAAAGCTTTTTATTATATTACAGTTTAATTTCTTATTTACTACACTTGCTAAATTATATTTTTGAGCAAAACTGTCAGCTACTCTCTCTATTGACCAGAATGTTGTATTTTTAATGATTGGAACAGGAAACAGCTGGAAGCTATTGTTTTAAACATAACCTTAACTTTGTTTGCATGATAAGCAAATGGCTATACTGACTGGTAACTGAAAAAGATTGAAGATGGTAGGTAATAACAAGATACTGACATGAACACCCTGAAGACATTTAGTCAAGGAAGCCAAGTTATAGTCTTTTTATCTTAAGAATTTGCTTCAGGAAAAGTAGATCCAGAATATTTAGTGCAATGCTCTGTATTGACATCTGAAATTATATAGGATATGATTCTAGTTTTCAGGAGTTAGAAACTCAAAATAATCACTGCAGAGCAAGACAGTAAGAGATTAAGCAGAATGTTCATCATATAGGCACATTATGCAAAGGTATATTCCTCCCTTCATTTGAGAAATTGATTAGGAGCTTAAAATACATTGTGAAGAAATTGTAATCTGTTATTATTATAATATAATTTGATTATGAAATTTTGGACACAAGAAACAGAGTTTGATGAAGATTGTAGCATTGTTTATAAGTACACAGTTAAGAATGCCAAAGGGTTTTTAACTTCATTCTGACTCTGTTACTTTTTTTTAATGAGTGACCAGCAGATGGTAGATAGGTTCTTGATTTTCTGCAACTGTTATATCCCACAATATGTCTCACTACCACTACTTTTAACTGTTTAAAATAAACATATACTAAATATAAAGGTAGAAAAAATATATAATAGTTGTGATTTAATTCCTGGAGAACGTTTGCTTTTATTCTACTAGACTTTGGATCTTGATGATGATTCTTATACTGAAATAATGTTTAATGGTGCAATAGGTTCTGAAATTTTCGAATCTTGTCCACAGGACACAGATATATGAGGTTGATATATAAGGTATTTGATATATAAGGTTGATATTATATAAGGTATATAAGGCTTCTTACTGAATACTATTGTAGTTGAAATAGTTATACGTATATTTTTAAATCCTTATCAGTTTTGATGTGTTTATAGATTTGTCATTTTGTTAGGTGTTTGCATTAATTAACATATACACATCATGATTCTAGTACAGGAAAGGTTGAGGAAAGCAAAGAGAAGGAAAAGTGCTTGGAATTGATAGCTTTTTTTTAAAAAAAAAAAAAAAAAATTGTATGGGAAAATCCTCATACCCTATAACATCTTCTTTAGTTTTTATCTGTTTCTAAAATTTAGGTAAAGTTAGGGTAAACCAAACTACATCCATTGAAATTTTCTCTAGTTAAATCTTTTTCTTTGTTACATCTTTTATCTCTGAGCAAGTTCTATGTCTAGGTAGGGACTGGTGACAAGCAGTTTACCTCAGAGGTCTGTCCTGGGACTGGTGCTTTTCAATATCTTCATCACTGACATAGACAATGGGACTGAGTGCACCCTCAGCAAGTTTCCAGATGACACCAAGCTGAGTGGTGCTGTTGATACCAAACAAGGAAGAGGTGCAATTCAATGGGACCTTGACAGGCCCTCGAAGTGAGTTCGTATGAACCGCATGAGGTTCAGTAAGTTCAAATGCAAGGTGCTGCACCTGAACCGGGGCAATCCAAGACATGAATTGAGACTGGAAGAACTCATTGAGAGAAGCCCTGCTGCAGAGAAGGATTTGGGGATTCTTGTGGACGAGCCAGCAGTGTGTGCTTGCAGCTCAGAAGGCCAACTGCATCCTGGTCTACATTAAAAGAGGTGTGATCAGCAGGTCAAGGGAGGTGTTTGTCCCTCTCTGCCCTCATGAGGCTCCACCTGAACACTGCATCCAAGTTTGGGGCCCTCATCACAAGAAAGATGTAGACATTTCCACAAGTCCAGAGGAGGGCTACAAAGATGATCATAGGGCTGGAACTTTTCTCCTGTGAAGAAAAGCTGAGAGAGCTGGGGCAGTTCAGCTAAAGAAGAGAAGGCTTTGGGATGACCTCATTGTGACCTTTCAGTACTTAAAGGAGTCTTATAAAAAGGGAAGGAGAAGGACTCTTTACTTGGGTAGATAATGATAGGACAAGGGGGAATGGTCTTAAACTAAAGGAGGATAGATTTAGGCTAGACATTAGGAGGAAATTCTTCACTGTAAGGGTGAAGACATTGGAACAGGTTGCCAAGAGAATTTGTGGATACCCAGTCCCTGAAGGTGTTCAGGACCAGGCTGGGTGAGGCCCTGGGCAACCTAATCTAGTGGGTGGCATTGCTGCCCATGGCAAGGCAGTTGAATTTAAATGATCTTTAAGATCTTTTCCAACCTGAGCCATTCTATGGTTCCATTAAGTTCTTTGTCTTTTCTCATGTAACACTTGAATCTCTCAATGACATCCATCTCAGAAAAGCTATTACTTTTAACCTCTTGGCTTTTCACATATATAGCTTATAAACATTATTCAATCACAACTCAATTACCTGTTTTCTGTCCTCTTTTTGTCTAATCTGCAGAATGAGACATGGAAAAATAAATTTTAATCCTGCTAATGTACTATAACCAGAGAAAGTCACACATATTTTAAGATACTGCTAATTTATAGTTTTCTTACACAGTTCATATTTTAATTTCTCACCTTACCATTAGAGTTCTTCTTTCTTTATAGAGAATTGTAATGTTAAGAAACAGATTTTCTGCTATAAATAATGAAATACAACAATCATAAAGAATGGAATTCATTTGGAGCACCTTATAAAGATATTTTGTGTTAAGTAACAGGAGTTAGACAGCAGTGCAGCTAAACTTGGAAAGTGACACTTTTCATGTGTTAGGAATTTCTATCATCCTCCTCAACTTCATAGGAAGTACCCTGATGATGCAAATTAATTAATTTTCTCAAAAACAGTTTTTCATATTTCCATAGGTCATGATTACAGTTTTATATTCCACAGTCAGTGTTCCAAAATGGAGCCATGGAGCTGTAGCTCAGCATGGGGCTGGTGCTGAAATAACTTTCTTCAGTATAAATAGGTTTGTATGCCATAAACATTATTGATTCCAACTATGGTGATTTATGGTGATGGTAGAAACTGTTCAGCATTTAACTTACTGGACTGTTGAAAACAGAATCCAAAGTGAGCAATCTGGTGACTAATCTCATCTAGCTGTAGACATCAATAATGTAATTATCTGTAATATTGTGATAATCTAAGGTGATCATCCTAGATTCATAATAAGGAGGAATAAGCACTTTTTAGGTGTAATTCATGTGACTTATTTTATGTCTTGTTTTGAATAAAATGAATTACTCTCTGGAAAATGCCTGGTCCTTTCCATTTATTATAAGGGAAATTTAGGATAACTAGCTCAACCATCATAATGAATACCATCATTGGTGTTTTTCGCTAAGAAAAGATGCATATTATGAGAACAAACATTGTTGTCCATTCATACACAACATTTACAGAAGCACAGTGCAAATTTGTGTTTCCTTTTTAATTATTTTGTTTGCAAATCTATAAATCTGCATTCTTTATAAATTGTTTTTGTGATCAATACTGGACCTACCAGTACAAGAGTGACCTAGACATAATAGGATTCCAGCATATGGCCACCAAGGTAATCAAGGGACCATAGCATTTCTCCTATGAGGACGCCCTGACAGAGCCTATTCAGCCTGGAGAAGGGGAGGCTCAGGGGTGATCTATGTCCATAAAGACCTGAAGGGATGTTGCAAAGAATCATAGAATCAAAGAATCATTCAGGTCGGAAAAGACCGCTAGGATCATCTAGTCCAACCTTTAACATAGTACTGACAGGTCCACCACTTAACCATGCTAAGTTCTACATCTGCATGCTTCTTGAAGACCTCCAGGTATGGTGATTCAACCACTTACCTGGGCAGCCTATTCCAATGTTGCACAACCCTTTCAGTAAACAAATTCTCCTAATATCAAACCTGGCACAATTTGAGACAATTTTCCCTCATCTTATCACTTGGTGCTTGGGAGTAGAGCCCAATCCCCACCTTTCTACAACCTCCTTTAAATTAAAATACAATAATGTCTCCCCTGAGCCTTCTTTTCTCCAAGGTAAACAGCCCCCGCTCCCACAGCTGTTCCTCATAAGACTTGTTCTCTAAAGATAGAAGAAGACAGAGCCAGGGTTTTTTCAGTGGTGTGCAGGGAAAGGACAAGAGGCAATGGGCACAAACTCAAACACTGGAGGATATATGTGAACATTAGGAAACATTTCTTTACTATGCAGGTGACAAAAACACTGAAATAGGTTGCCTAGAGAGATTGTGGAGACTCCCTCCTTGGATATCTTCAAAACACATCTGGACGTGGTCTTGGTCAACTGTCTCTAGGTTTTCCTGCTTGAGCAAGAGATTTGGACCAGATGACCTCCTGAGGTCCCTTTGAACCTTAACCATTTGGTGTGATTCTGTGTGATTCCATGGTTTGTTCAAAGACTAAATTCCTTGTGATGGCTCTGACATTTTCCTATATTTCACAACATGTGAGAGATACAAATTAAGGTAGGTGTTAGCGTCTCAAGACTGGTTTTGTGGTTAATCTCTTAGGTCTTAAAGACAACTGATCTTTGTCCCAACCTAAAGATAATTGATCTGATGATTGAGTGACTGTTTTCCTAAGGTCATGTGGGTATAAAGGCTATCAGACTTTATTTCTAAGAGACTGAAGTGGCACAAACAAGATTTATGTTTGCATAACTCAGGTTGACCACTGCAAGTGAGAAGTGATCCTAGTATTTTGTTCAAAAAGAGAGAGAGAGAAAAAGCAATTAAACAACTTTCTCACCTGGTTTCTGTGCAAATATATGTCAACAAGAACATTAACAAATCTGATTTAGTCATGGTTTGACTAGCTCATTATATTTGCTTCACTGCCGACTTTTGATTTACATAGATGTTCACTACAGTTTTAATTGCATTTGCCTTCATGTTACATTTTACTACTACAATCTATGGCTGTAATTGAAAAGGACTTAATTTTTAATCAGGGATGTTTTATGTGGAAAAGTATGTATCATTTTAATGTGACAAAAATTTATTCTGTTGGATAGAAGTTCTGCTGTAAATGCAGATCATGTCTATAAGATACTAGCCTGGCAAGCAGTATAGCTGTGGGCAAATGCACAGAAAGACAATCCTCTTACCTTGATGAAGAAATCTTTGCTGAAAAGATTTTACCTCAAGATTTTAAACTTAAAGTTAGGTCATGGCTTCAATAGGCAAGCAAATGTAGAAATACTTAAATTTTGTCTAATTTTACATATATTTATGTAAAGGGTGCCATAAAGGGAAACCCACGAACTCTCATAGGACAGTGGAATTATTGTGATGTTCTTTGTCACACACATATCTGAACTGGAGTAACCTAAAGTTACTAAACCTAAAGGGAAGTGGATCTTCCCCCCAACACCCAAGTAGCAACTCCGAAGGATTGGGCTGTGCCTTCCTCCTCTGTTCTGAATAGTTCCAGCTGCATTACCAGAAAACATACTAGGCCTTCTGATAATGCTCTAAATTACTTGTTTCTGTATAAACTCTTATATTCAGTGCTTTGTATCTACTGTCTAGAATACTCCTTCACAAAATCTTTTTTCTCTTATCGATCATCTTAATATTTCAACCGTACTTTTACATTGACCAGAATGGTATTAAAAATATTTAGCTTAAATACTCTTTGAGTACTACCAATACTCAGAAGTAGCCACAATTATGTGATCTGAACTTCCTCTTATGAATTTGATACTTGTTTGTGTAATGTACACTTTTTTTTTTTTTAAAGCTTTGTAGTAGTTTATCCTTTGAATCAAACTGGGCCAGTTTAATATAAACCACCTCCAGTGTACCTTTAAAGAAGCAGCCATAAATTGAAGCAGAACTTCTCAATATAGAATTTAGTATCATTGCTGTTCAAAATTATTCTATTGTACTGAATGTGATTATTAAATTAGGAAAAGAAAATTTATGTTTATCTGAAACCACTCCTTCAGAGATTATAGATCAAAAACAGTGAAATAGAATGCAGTTTAGTGCCATGCAGCATTTGGACTACTTTCTGTTTTCATAAAGTTATGTTTACTTTATAGTGTTTTTCATCCCTGCTGATGAAATACATTCTGTACTCCTGGGGGTTTGTGAAGACAATTCTGTTTACCAGCCTGATATGTGAAAAATACCAAGAAGAACAGAAACTAAATACCTCCTTTAACAGATCCAATAGCTCAAGAAAATACTTTCCAATATTTCATTTTTTAGGTGAAAAGTCTCAGGAGAACCTACTATCATGTAAGTGCATCACTGTAGTTCTTCCTCTACTACAAGCTTCCTGAAAATAATAATAATAATAAAAAAATCAACTATTCAAGTTTTATATCAGAAAAGAGGAGTTTCACTATAAAGACTGCAATGCAGGAATGTGTATTCTACATTTAGACAGAGAAAATGAGAGGCAGAAAGATTGAGCAATGAATGCCCTCAGCAAACTGAGGAAACTGCATGTCATGAACCTCCTCTTGAGCTGAAGAGAAGATTGAGAAATCTTCCTTACATATAGATATATTTCTTAGAAACAAGCAGAGAGTCGTCCCTTTTCAGATAGAATTGGTCAACATTAGTCTTGGATACCTAAGCAGACATCTTTCAGATAACTTCATAACCCTCCAACAGCTCTGAGCAGCAAAGGGAGATGAAGATTTTACTGACCCAATCTGAGAAGAGAATATTGAAAATTGTAATTTAAGAATGGTTCCTGATCTGCAATACTGTGGGAACTGATTTTCAAATGGTCTACCAAACGTTCTTCTTTACTTCACTACCAAATTTTGGAGTGCATAATGTCTTGTAGTGCCCATTACAGATGACCCTGACATTTTGCATGTTGACAGGGCCAACAAATTTGCAAAGCAGAATACAACAATAGAGCCCAAGGATTACAATGAAATAAATAGAAGCAACAACAAAAACTCATAAAGAACCTACCCAATGACTCAAATTAAACATACACACACACATACACACACAAAAATTGAACAAAAATAAACTCACCTTGTACTTACACTGGAGCCTTTAAATCTTGAAGCTCAGGTACATTACTTCAGAAATATGGTTTAAGGAAGGTTCTCTGCCCTGCTGTACTGAGATTCACCATTCAGTGAGGTCATGGACTAAGTCATTCCCATGTAGGCCCGTACCTAAATGGCGTGTGCTTCTGTGCATTCTTGAGTACTTACATGGACACAAGGTTTATGGGAAAACAGACAAATGAGATTAGGGGAGAAAAAAAAGAAGTTCGCTATACTCTTGTACTGGCTGTAACTGATAGGCTTGAGTTGCTGATGGCTTCAGGATGACTTGCGTGGAGATGGACCTGAGCTTCCCTGGGCCACCCACAGTCAGGTACAGGTGGCTTCAACAACATGGGGATGGGAAAGGCCCATTGCTCCCTCAAATTGCAGCTGAGGCAGGATAGCTCTTGATGCCCCTGCTTACACATACTTAGGAAAAGAGAGAAGATGTGGGGAAAGAGAACACTGGCAGAGTGGGACAAACTAAGTATAATAGGCAGCAAAAAGCAGGAAAGGTGAAACTGAGAAGTGGGAGACAGAGGTGTGTGGCTTTTGTTGAACCTGAGAAAGGAAAGCTATTTACTTAAGTCTTTTTTTTTTTTTTTTTTTTTTTTTTTTTTTTTTTTGAGTGGGGGTGTTGCTATTGTTGCTATTATTATTACTATTATTGTTCTTGTTATGGGATTTTGTCCTAATACCTGGGTCAGTCATCAGAATTTGGTGTTACTTGGCAGTAAATTCAATGATGACAATACCCTGAGTTGAGAGTACTTTGCTCACACAACCACTATGCACTATGATCTACAAATATCATGCAGTAAGAATTTTGACAAAAGAAAAAATGAAGAATTATTCTGCAACTCGAGAAATCTGACTTATCTGTCAATTAAATATTTTATATTCTCTAGTTAAATATCTATTAAAAGGAAATATCTTCTTGTCTTGGAAGATATTTAAATGGAGTATTTAGTTTTTCTGTGTAGGTTTTCTTTCTTTCTTTTTACGTTTTATGCTGCGAACAAAAGGCTAGACTTTGTGACCCATACATCTGCCTACCAGTATCGAAATAGAGGCACTTGACTTACAGGAAGTCATAGATATCTATTTGTCATCCCCTCACTTTTTTTTTTTTTTGGGGGGGGGGGGAGGTGGTAGGGGCAGATAAGGGGAAGATTCAGATTAAATGTTGAGAGGAAATTCATCACTATGAGGGTGGTGAGGCATTGGAATTAGTTGCCCAGAGAAGCTGTGGATGCCCCATTCCTGGAGGTGTTCAAGGCCAGGTTTGATGGGGCCCTGGGCAACCTGATCTGGTGGGTGGCACCGGATGGTTTGGGGTGTGACACCCATGGTGTGGGGTGTGGAACTACTTTTCTTATCTTTAAGGGACCTTATCTTTAAGGTCCCTTATAACCCAAGCCATTCTATGATTCTTTGATTTTCACCACTGACATGAATGAAAAAGTTACTGTGTGATGTTAACATTATATTTACTTGGACATATATAGAGTATATCTTTGGACACATATACAATATATCTTTGTACTGAAAAGTACACATATACTTCTCAGCTGCAGAAAGATTGGTAAGTGTTTTTTTATTATTATAAAACCACAGAAATCATGGAATATTTTTGTTCTTTAGTCATAGAAGCTTAGTATGTTGTGCCAGTTTTGAAGCATAGGAATCTTCATTTCATGGGAATTTTCTTACTGTAAAGGTAATTGTTTTGCTATATATATATACAGTTTAAAAATAAATAAGCCTCTCCAGGTTAAATGCAAAAAATATCTAAATATCTAATTTTTAATTCAATACGCTGCAACTACCTTCCATCTCATTGTATACACTTGCATGTCATTTACACTCATGTAAGAGCTTTAATACAATTAAATCAATGTTAATGACAGACACAGGTACAGATTAGGAGATGAGTAACTACAGAGTAGCTCTGCAAAAAGATATCTGGAGGTGCTGGTCAACATTAAACTCAGCATGAGTCAGTAGTTTGCCCTAGCAGCCAAGAGGGCAAAATATATTTTGGGGTGCATAAAACACAGCATAGCCAACTGTCAAAAGATGTGATTCTCCTGCTATATCTAGTGGTACTATGGCCTTACTTTGAATATTTGGTACATTTCTGAGGTCTGCGATATAAAAAGAATACTAAGATACTTGAAAGTTTCCAGAGGAGGGAAACAAACCACATAAAAGGTCTAGAAGGAAGGTCTATGAAGTAAGGATTAGACACTTGGGTTGTCTGGAGAAAAGAAGGCTAAGAGATGACCTCATTGCTTTCTACAACTTCCTTAGGAGGGAAGCAAACAAAGAGGTTCTGATCTCTTCTCCCTGGTAAGAACTGATAGGACTTGAGGGAATGGAACAAAGCTGCACCAGGGGAAGTTAAGTTAGGAAAAATTTCTTTACCATGAAGATGGGCAAACGGTGGGGCAGGCTTCCTAGCAAGGTGGTTGATGCCCTATCCCCCTCAGTGTTCAAGAAGCGTAATACCTCAATATTATGCTTTAATTTTTGGTTAGCCATGAAGAGGTCAGGCAGTTAGACTTGATGATCCTGAAGGTTCCTTCCAACTGAACTAACTCAACTGAACTATTTGCGGCAGGAGCGCCGCAAACAGGACACACTAACAGGACTGGCTTTAGGCAGTTTGCGCGGGGCAGGGAGAACCTAGACCTCGCCATGGTGGGCACCCGTCGCAGCAGTTGGTCCAGGGTGACAACACAAACAGAGGAGATGCTGCCTCTCTGGGCTCATGTGGGCACCCAGGTGGATCCGCTGAGGGGGGAGGCGGCAGTCCAGACAGGGGACTGCGGGGAACTCCAGAATCTGGAGGCCCATCTGGGACATGAGGGAGGAGAGTGCTGTCATGGGTGCAGGTGTGCCCTGCTTCAGGGACTCCTCAAGCATGTGGCTGGGCTGCAGTGAGAAATTGGCAGCCTGAGGGAGTCTCTGAGGGTGACAGATAGGAGGGGTCTCCCCCCCCCTGCTGTTGCTCGGCAGCCCTCTCCTATGTCCCAACAAGGGGTAGAGGCTGCCCCCGTTGAACATATGCAGAACAGAGGGCCAGACTGTCCGCAAGAGACAAGGGGCTGGACCCTTGTCTCGGCTCGGAGCAGAAAGAGACGTCTGCCCCCGACACCCACGGTGCCACCTACCCCCATGATGTTCCTGGGAAATAGATTTGAGGCTCTCAGGGAGGTTGTGGAAGAGGCTGAGGGTCTAGGCAGTAGTCCGAACCCAGGAAGCAACCCTGAGAAGAGAGTCAAGACTGGGGGAATTGCAGAACATAAGGATCAGGGCCAGATGGAGCACTGCATTGTAACTGGTGCCACAAAAAAAGAGCAGAGAGGTCTGGTGATTGGGGACTCCTTGCTGAGGGGCACTGAGACTCCCATTTGTCACCCAGATAAACTATCTAGAGAGGTGTGCTGTCTTCCTGGGGCACATGTCGGAGATGTTAGGAAGGCTCTGCCATGACTCATTGAACCAGAGGACTACTATCCTCTCGTAGTCATTCAGGTTGGATCACAGGAAGCCTCTATCAGAAAAAAGAAGAATATTAAAAAGGACTTTGCATCCCTGGGGAGGTTGCTGAGGGGTTCGGGGGTGCAGGTAGTATTCTCCTCTGTCCTCCCGCTGGGGGACTGGGATGCAGATAGAAGGAGCTGAACAGGACAGGTACGTGACTAGCTGAGGGGGTGGTGTCTGGACCAGGGATTTGGGTATTTTGATCTTGGGCCATCCTTTGAGAGGCCGGGTATGTGGGCTACGGACAGACACCAACTGAGCAAGTGGGGCGCAAGTGTGTTGGGGAGCAAGCTCTCTGGGCTGATTACCAGGGCTTTAAACTAGGTTTGATGGGGGAAGGGAGGGGAGCTAAAGGTGACAGAGAAGGGCTGGGGGAAGTTGTCACTGCTGTCACTGTTGAAGACAGGGAAAAAATTCTGAGCTCTCCCATAGGATTGTTTGAGGGCTCCTCAGAGAAGGTAGCGTTCCCAATACCCCATCCAGTATCTTCTTCTTGCATCCCCCCAGGGGTAACTGCACCTGCTACTTCCCTAAAGGGCCTGTACACCAGTGCACAGAGCATGGGAAATAAACAGGATGAGCTCGAGATCTGTGTTCAGTCGCAGGGCCACGATCTCGTTGCAATCAATGAGACATGGTGGGACAGCTTGCATGACTGGAACACAGTCATGGAGGGTTATGTCCTCTTTAGGAAAAACAGGCTGGGGAAGTGAGGGGGTGGGGTTGCCCTTTATGTGAGGGAGCAATTAGAGTGTACCCTGCTCCAGCTGGGGGAGGGTTAAGGACAAGTGGAGAGCTTGTGGGTAAGAATTAAGGGGTGGGCTGGTATGGGAGACAAGGTGGTAGGGGTCTACTACAGGTCTCCAGATCAAGAGGAGGAAGTCGAGGAGGCCTTCTATGAACAGCTGCTAGTAGCCTCATGATCACAAGCCCTGGTCCTCATGGGGGACTTCAATTACCCAGACATCTGCTGGGTAAGCAACTCGGCCAGGCACAAGCAGTCCAAATGGTTCCTACAATGCGTTGAGGACAATTTTCTGATGCAGGTGGTGGAGGAGCCGACAAAGTGTGGGGTGCTCCTGGACCTCGTTCTTACCAACAGGGATGGCCTTGTTAGGGATGTGAAGGTTGGGGGCAGCTTAGGGTGCAGCAACCATGAGATGGTGGAGTTCCCAATGGAACTAGGCAAAGGAAGTAAGGCTAAAAGCAGGATTGCTACCCTGGACTTCCGAAGAGACAACTTTCACCTCTTCCGGGACCTGCTTGGGAGTATCTTATGGGATAGGCTGCTAGAAGGCAAGGGTACTTGTGAGAGTTGGGCTACATTTAAGCAGCACTTCTTCCATGCTCAGGATCGGTGCATCCCGAGGAATAGGAAATCGGGGAAGGGGGTCAGGAAACCCACATGGATATGCAAGGAGCTCATCAATAAGATCAAAAGGAAGAGGAAGGTCTATGAAATGTGGAAAAAGGGCCTGTCCTCTTGGGAGGAGTATAGATGTGTTGTCAGGGCCTGCAGGGACACAACGAGGAAGGCTAAAGCCCACCTAGAGATGAGGCTTGTGAAAGAGGTAAAGGATAAGAAGGTTTTTTTCAAGTATGTAAACAGCAAGAGGAAGACTAGGGATAATGTGGTTCCCTTGCTGAATGAGGGAGGTGTCCTGGTCACGGGAGATGCTGAGAAGTCAGAGATACTGAATGCTTTCTTTGCTTCAGTCTTTGCTCCAAGGACACTCCCCCGGGACTCCTCACCCCTGAAAATAGGACAAAGGGTCTGGGCAATGGAGGGCTCCCCCCTGGTGGACGTGAGAGTGGTTCAGAAGCGTCTGAGTGGGCTCAACACACACAGATTCATGGGTCCCAATGGGATGCATCTGCATGTACTAAGGGAGCTGGCAGATGTGATCGCCAAAACACTTTCTATCATCTTTGAAAGGTCCTGGAGAGCAGGTGAGGTGCCTGAAGACTGGAGGATAGCCAATGTCACTCCGGTCTTCAAGAAGGTGTGGTGGTTTTACCGTGCTGGGCAGCTAAACCCCACAACTGCTCTCTCACTCCCCCTCCTTTAGATGAGGAGGGGGAGAAGTAAAGCAAAGAACGACTCACGGGTTGAGATAAGGATAATTTAATTAAAGGGAAATAATTATAATAATTAAATAAAGACTACCATGAACTAAACAATTTAACTAAGGGGAAATAAAAGGGAAAGGGGAAAAAAGGGAGGAAAACAAACAAACAAAATAAATGAAAGCTATATGGAAGTGCAGAGGAAAGAAATTACTCTCTACTTCCCACAAATGAGCGATGATTGACCACGTCCTTGAAGCAAGGCCTCAACGCACGCAGCTGATGTTCAAGAGGAGGACCGACGTCTTCTCAACGAGAGCCCACCCCTCCCCTCTTCTTCCTGTTTCCACCTTTTATTGCTGAGTGTGACACCACATGGTATGGAATATCCCTTTGATTGGTTTAGGTCAGCTGCCCTAGTGATGTTTCTCTCCTCACTTTTTTGCCCACCCCCTAGGAGGGTTAGAGAAAGGCCCAATGCTGTGCCACTGCTGCTCAGCAGTAGACACAACACTGGTGTGATAACACTGCTGTTCCAGCTACAAGTACAGAGTACGGCACTGTATGGGCTGCTGCCGGGAAAGTTAACATTCCAGCCAGACCCAGTACAGAAGGGCAGGAAGGAGGATCCAGGAAACTACAAGCCAGTCAATCTCAACTCTGTACCTGGAAAGGTATTGGAGCAACATGTTCTGGATTCCATCTGCAAGCAATTGGAAGAGAAGAAGGTTATGAGGAGTAGTCAGCATGGATTCACCAAGGGGAAGTCATGCTCGACCAACCTCGTTGCCTTCTATGATGGCATCACCAGCTGGGTAGATGGGGGGAGAGCGGTGGATGTCATCTACCTTGACTTTAGCAAGGCTTTCGATACTGTCTCCCATGACATCCTACTAGCAAAGCTGAGAAAGTGTGGGATAGATGAGTGGATGGCAAGGTGGGTTGAGAACTGGCCTACTGGCCGAGCTCAGAGGGTGGTGATTGGAGGAGCAGAGTCTGGCTGGAGACCTGTGACTAGCGGTGTTCCCCAGGGGTCGGTGCTGGGTCCGGTCTTGTTCAACATCTTCATCGACGACCTTGATGAGGGAATAGTGTCTGTCCTCAGCAAGTACGCTGATGACACAAAGCTGGGAGGAGTGGCTAACACACCAGAAGGCTGTGCTGCCATTCAGTGAGACCTGGACCGGCTGGAGAGATGGGCAGGAAGAAACCAAATGAGATTTAATAAGAGCAAGTGTAGAGTCCTGCACTTGGGAAGGAACAACCCAAAGTATCAGTACAGGCTGGGGGATGACCTGTTGGAGAGGAGCTCTGAGGAGAAGGACCTGGGGGTCCTGGTGGACGACAGGTTGACCATGAGCCAGCACTGTGCCCTTGTGACCAAGAGGTCTAATGGGATCCTGGCGTGCACTAAAAGGAGCATGGCCAGCAGGTCAAGGGAGGTGATCCTCCCCCTCTACTCTGCCCTGGTCAGGCCTCACCTGGAGTACTGTGTCCAGTTCTGGGCTCCCCGGTACAAGAAAGACAGAAATCTCCTGGAAAAAAGTCCAGCGGAGGGCCACAAAGATGATACAGGGCCTGTAGCATCTTCCCTATGAAGAAAGGCTGAGAGACCTGGGTCTGTTCAGCCTGGAGAAGAGAAGACTGAGAGGGGATCTCCTCAGTGTATATCAATATCTGAGGGGTGGGGGACAGAAGGATGTAGCCAACCTCTTCTCAGTGGTTTGTGGGGATAGGACAAGGGGCAACAGCTGCAAGTTAGAACACAGGAAGTTCCACATTTACATGTGAAGGAACTTCTTCACGGTGAGGATGACGGAGCATTGGAACAGGCTGCCTAGGGAGGCTGTGGAGTCTCCTTCTCTGGAGATATTCAAGGCCCGTCTGGACACCTACCTGAGCAGCCTGCTCTGAGGAACCCGCTTTGGCAGGAGGGTTGGACCCGATGATCTTTTGAGGTCCCTTCCAACCCCTATAGTTCTGTGATTCTTTGATTCTGTGATTTACTTTGTATCGCTTCTTTACTGTTCTGAATGGGAGGGTAGAATTACTTGGTTAACCATAATAAACCTAAGTACCTTGCAAATCGAATTATCTGAGAGACCCAAAAATGAAATAGTACTTGTCAACAGATTATGGTTACTCTAGAAAAGAAAAGCTAACCAACAGAATGATAAATCATTTTTAATGTGCATTTAATGTACTGATAAGCTATTATTATTATTTGGGATTTTTATTTTTATTTTTTTAAAGAGCTAGGTATAGGTCTGACAATGTCTGTTTCTGCGACTGAAGATGTTCTTTCTAAGTTTTATGCAAATCCCCTGACCCTCCAGCCACTGCACATTCTTCAAATGGACACCTGCCTTCAAAAGTGTCAGCAAGCAACAATGTGACAAATGAGCCTGCAGTCTGCACACGTGCAACATACTTTACCTAGAATATTTGGATGTAATAAAATTAATCTGACCTCTGTGACAAGGACACTTGAATCAAAAGAGCCAGAATTGAGTATTAGATGAAGGGTGGGAAATAATCCTCATGGGTCCTATGTTCTGTCTTCTCTGCCTGTTAGGTTAGGACTTTTCTTAATCATTCTGCCAACAATGTGTGTCTGTGTGTCTCTTTACTCTAATACTTACATTTTCTTGACTGAAAGAACACTAAAATGTTTTTTATGTTGCTCATATAAAAAGGGAAAAAAAGTACCAAAAACATCCTATAGTCTAGTATGATTAGCCTTTTGGTAGACCATACAAAACTTTAATGAATATTGATATTGGAATTAAAAGTTATTTGATTAGTGTTATCTTTAACATACCATGAAGTTTAGCTTGGCTTAGTAATTGATTTTTTTTTTTTTCTTTTTAAAATGAGAAGATAAATTGCACACTTGTGTGATTTTGTTGATGAGAGGAAAATAATAATCAATCCCAATCATCTGTCCATAACAAGTAATGTAGAAATGAACACTTTCCTGCTCACTTTTACATGAGCATAGTCAACACTCTGTGAAAGCTTTATGTTTTCTTAATTGCAGCAATAAAAATTTAGAAAGCACTACAGGGTGCTGTTTAAATTTATCTTGACAGACTTCTAGCAGCATATCTTTAAATTAAAAGGGAAAAAAATCATTACAATCTCATAGGGAGATAAAATCACTGACACAAACTTCTAAATTTGTCGAAAATATACATCTAACAGTTGACCTTGGTTATTGAAAAACCTGAAGAGAACAATTTTGCATTTCCAATGTTTTGTTTTATTTTATTTTATTTTATTTTATTTTATTTTATTTTATTTTATTTTATTTTATTTTATTTATTTATTTCTGAATAGATAGAATAATTCAGATAACATTCCTTTGACAATTTCTTTGTGGTTAAGTTGTTCAAGATAAACTTTTGCAATAAAGAGATGATAATTAAAATAAAATTACAGTTTTTTAAAATTTAAAATTACAACTATTTTTTTTTTTTTTTTTTTATGGTCCAGAAATAGAAAGTGAAGTCAGGATATCAGAATTGCGCTCCAATTCTGTGTGCTAAGTTGCTCTGAGAATTTCTGAAGTTCCTGTAGGTTTGCTTACATCAAAACCATATTGACAGGCATACAGGAGCCATAGAAAATTGCACATCTATTTTATTTTTTATTTTTTAAAAAACAAATCAAAACGCATGTCATTTCAGTATCTTAAGGAAGTATTCTGTCACATAGAGAGTATACAGATTTATCAGTGCTCACCTAAAAAATATGATATACATGTATTTCATATAAGCTTTTTGGTTATTTTTTCTCTCTTTCCCCAGTGAGATATACAATATTAGATTAAAATCAAAGTACTAACATCAGTGGAATAAGCAGCACCACCTATGAAAGTAAAGTCAGCTGTACTTCATGCTTCTCCTTGAGTATTGAATATCATACAATGAAACCAAGAAAGACAGCACAATGCTTTAATGATAATACTAGGAATAATTAACTAGTAACTGAATAATTACAGTGGTTTTATAGTTAAAAAAATAAATAAATAAAAAATGAGGTAACTCTAACCTTCATAAGTAATATGAAGACTTCAACTTTTTATTGCATAAACAATCTACAGAACACAATTGCTACTTGAAATTATTAAAGAATTTAATAATTTCTTTTATTGTTTATTCCCCCTTTCACTTTCTAATTCTGTCAAAAATCATATAATCTTAGAAACTGAAATAAACTATACGTTTCCATCTTGATCTTGCTCATCCACATGAAGAAGCTAGGAGTGCAGCACTAGGAGTTAAGAGAGCTACATGCTGACAAAAAAAAAAAAATCTTATGTGGAATATTGTTCCTCCTTGTCATTTGGTTATTCAATAGTATTTTCAAGCAATTAAAAGTAATGCACTTCCTCTCAAAGTCAAAAGATTTTCTTAAAATAATTTTTTAATTTATTTTTTTTCTTCCCTTTGACTTTTAGATTCTGAGTTAACCCTATTCATCTGGGTCCTGATTACTTTCTGTTCTTTGCAATAATGCAGACAAAAGGTCTTTTTACTATGACTAATTTTCACACTTTTTGTTGAGGCTTGCTGTAGAAACTTAGTGAAAACAACAACAAAAACCAGACTTACCATAATATTGTGAGAATTTAAAATAGGTAAAAAAGCTACTCATGCTACAGAGAAGTTATACATAGAAAATGTTTTAAACAGAAAAATGTGAGAAAACAGGTCTACATGTGATTAACTCTTTGAATAAAGAGATTTGGTTCATTTATTTAGTTGTAGACATAATTTACATGTATGTGTGCCTATCACTTCAAATGATATGAATGATCTGATATGATTTTAGAAATTGATTTAGGTTTCTTAAAGTTGGCTATTATGATATAACATAGTGCATTTGTTTTGAAATATGACTGTCCCAATTATGAAAAGTGATCCTAAAGAACTATGATTAATAACAATGTATCATAGATGTAAAAAATGAATACTAGCTACCTTGCATTTTTTTCCCTTGAAAGGTTCTTTTGGGTTAGGAAAAGAAAAACTAGCAGCAGAAACATTATAGAAAGCAATTTCATTTGGGGAACATTTCTAAAACTTGTTTAGATTCAGTTCAATTTAGTGTTTCACATTAACGGCTGCTAAAAGCCCACCACGTGTCAAAGTATTTGGATTTAACTTAATTCAAATGTCTATCTCCCTGCAATAATTAAATGAATAGCAAGTCAACTTAAAGGAACATTGTGCAATAGACAAGAATCACAAAAGAAGTTTAATTTTATTAAATAAATTATAATATTGATCAGCATAGTGGAGCATTGAATTTAGTATTGCACTTGATGAGTCATTGGTTTAGCTTGTCTGTTTAGTCTGTAAATAGATTGCAAAAGATTACAGGAATTAAAATTACATTGAAGAATGTAGCATTTTACCTTCAGAAAAATTATTTCTTCTTTAATTTGATACTGTAAACTTTCATCTAGCATTTTTGCAAGAGCTATTTGAAACTGTCACCCTTTGGTGTATACCTAGAAATATATTGGCAAAGAAGTTGGCAAATATACTTGACAAATATATTGTTTTTATAGAACTATAGAACTATGAACTCTATCATGAACATTTGAAAGAGTCTTTCCTTTACTAGGAAAGTATTATTTTATTGTATCTCTAAGATCTCTTACTGATGACATCTTCAGATTATTATTTTAATTTCAGCATAGAGAAAATATTTCCTGCAAATTTTTTATTTAAAATTAAGTATTGTGCTAATGTGCATGGGGTAACTGATACTGAACTGATTACGTATATTTAAGAAATTGTTCATTCTCTCAAATTTATCATGAGTCTTAAATATTTATTGTTGTGTTAAAAGTTCAATTTATGGAATAATTTGTTCAATTGATAATAATACTTTGTTGTTGTTGTTTGTTTTAAAGAAAAGAAGCTTGATTTTCTACTGTTTACTAAAGCAGGGAGAACACTATAGGTGAACACTGATGTACGTGTGTATATATATGAAAACAGGAATGTCATTTATAATTTGGTGATTTTTTTTTTTTTTATGTGGAAAAACTTCAAACATTTTAAAAAGGAATAATAGCAATGATCATAAAAATTTAGTTAACATGACTTCTGAAGAAAAAACACAGCGTGCTTAATAGAGAAGAGACATAATAAGAAAAAAAAAATCCCTTCAAACAACAGCAATAATTAAAAAGGCATGGGTAAAGTGAAAAGAAAGGTATATTTTATGTCTTCTGTGAACAGACTGAGAAATAACATAGTTAAAATGCACTGAAGTAGACTCAAATTATATGATTCTATATGAAAAAATGTATTTTAATGGTAAAGGTAATTAAGAATTGTGATGGTTCTGGCTGGGACAGAGTTAATTTTCTTTGTAGAGGCTCATATAATGCTGTGTTTTGGATTTTTCATGAAATCCGATAACACACCAATGTTTTTAGTTGTTGCAGAGCAGTGCTTACACAGAACCAAGAACTTTTTTGCTTCTTATGCTGCCCTACCAACCAGGATGCTGGAGATGCATGAGGAGCTGGGAGAGGACATAGCCAGGAGAGGTGACCTAGGCTGACCAAAGGCATATTCCACACAATATGGAATATCATGATCAACAATAAAAGCTGGGGTAAAGAAGGGGGAAAGGGGAGGACTTTTGGAGTGATAGCATTTGTCTTCCCAAGAAACTGTTACACGTGATGAACCCTGCTTTCTTGGAAGTGGCGGAACACCTGCCTGCTAATGGGAAGTAGCAAATGAATTCCTTGTTTTGCTTGTGTGCACAGCTTTTGCTCTATCTAGTAAACTGTCTTTATCTCAACTGATGAGTCCATGCATTTTTACCTTTCCAATTCTCTCCCCCTTCCCACCTGGGCAGAGTGAGAGTGCAGCTGTTTGGTACTTAGCCACCTGCTGAGAATAAACCACAACAAGAATTTGCAACTTCGTGTAAGTAGTGACATCAGCATTGATAACATTTTTTATCATTAACTTAGAAGAATATCTTTCAGAACTGGCTTAGGTAAAGCTGATCTTAGTTTTGTGTAGGGGGTCAATTAGATGGTCTTCTTGAATTCCTTCCAACCCATACATTATGCCCAAATGTAAATCAATAAATAAAAAGTCCCTGAATAAACAAGAGATTTGAGGTGCCTTTGACTAACTCTTTTATAGTTTCTCAAAAAAGACCAAAACATGTTTAAACAAAAACAAAACCAAACAAAAACAACTACAAGAAAGCAGATTTTATGAGCATACATGCTAATAGATAGATATATATATACACATGTGTATATATGTATATAACATTTTAAACTGAGAAAGCTCAAGGAGACTTTATCAAAAATAATATATCTGAATTATTTTTAAT
The DNA here is from genome assembly GCF_965140915.1 of Aythya marila. NCBI lineage: Eukaryota > Metazoa > Chordata > Aves > Anseriformes > Anatidae > Aythya > Aythya marila. Next base: position 40,420,171 of record NC_139042.1, on the reverse strand, counting down.
TTTCTCTGCTTATTGTTCTTGCAAGGTGGGTTAAGCTTCAGAATACTTCACTGTTTCTAGCTTGCAGAAAACTCCACAAAGAGAAAACTCTGGTCCTTCATTACCTTGTCTTTCCATCCCCATGATAGTTGGACTGTGACTTTTTCCTGTTACTCCTTCTGCTCTGTGCTCTACTCTCTGCTCTCACTCCAGACTCTGTGGTGTTATTGAGATCTCCTCACATTTTCTAGTCATTGTATTTTGTGTGGTTGCCATCCTCCAGGCTCTGGAACACCTGTCCTAGAATGTGCCTACTTGATTGCCATGGAACCGCCCTGATATCACACCAATGCTGAACAGTGCAGGCACAACATCAAGACCTTTCCAAACTTCCCCTATGCCCTCAAAACAGTAGGCTGGGGATGGGCAAAAGGTGTGGAGGGGACATCACCAGGGCAGCTGACCTAAACGGACCAAAAGGATATCTCATACTGTATGATGTCACACAGCAATAAAACCTGGGAAAGGGAAACTGTCCTTATCTTACCCATGAACCTTTTTCTGTCCCATCATACTCCCTTTGAGGAGTGGGAGTGAGAGAGCAGTAGTGGTGTTCAGTTGTCCATCAGGGTGAAACCACCACCAGGTTTTTCCTTCTTAGTAAACAAAAGTAGCTAAACATCTGAAATTTGTATAGTGCTCTAAATAAGGCAAGACATTCTTCTGTTTCATTTTTTTTTAAAAAAGGTTTTCAGCTGGGATTTGTTATTGGGAGATCCAGGTAGGCAACCATGCTAAAATAAAAGATAAAATTATGCTACAGCAGTTAAAAAAAAAGTCGGTTTATGTTCATTCTGAGAGGCCTTGCACAGATTTTCAGTTCCTCATAGCCCATAATTGGGCTGGTCTCATTGAACTATTTGAATGAGACTGAAGCATTAATGGAAAAGTTTATAAAATGTTCAAACTGTATTATAGACTCTTAGAATCTTTTAGATCAGAAAAGACCTTTGAGGTAATAAAGTCCATGTCCCTAAGTGCCACATCTCACAGTTCAGGTTGTGGCTCCACCACCTCCCTGGGCAGCATGTTTCAATACCTAGCCTATCCACTCTATACATTAATAAATTCTTCCTGATGTCTAATCTAAACCTCTACTGGTGCAACTTGACGCTGTTTCCCCTCATCTTATCACTTGTCACCTGAGAAAAGAGACTGACATGCACCTTGCTGCAACATCTTTTCAGGTAGGAAGCGTTGAGGTCTTCTGTCAGCCTCCTTATCTCAAAATTAAACAACCTCAGTTCCTTTAATGGTTCTTTATATGTTTTTCTAGTTCCTTCACCAACATCATTGCTCTGCTCTGCACACGCTTGAGTCACACAATATCCTTCTTGTAATGAGGTGTCCAAAACTGAAGACGGTAGTCAAGGACTCATCAGTGCTGAGTACAGAGGGATAATCACTTCCCCAGTCCTGCTGACCACACTATTTCTGATACAAGCCAGGATGCCATTGGCCTTCTCGGCCACCTGGGCATACTGCTGACCATGTTCAGCTGGCTGTTGAACAGCAACCCCAGGTCCTTTTCTGCCAGGTAACTTTTTAGCCACTCTTTCTCAAGCTTCTATCACTGCATAGGGTTGTCACAACCCAAGTGCAGCACTCAGCATTTAGCCTTGTTGAATGTCATATGACTGGATGCAGCCCATCAATCTAGCCTGTCCAAATCCCTCTGCAGAGCTGTCCTGGTTTCAGTTAGAACAGAGTTAATTTTCTTCCTAGTAGCTGGTGGAATGCTATATTTTGGTTTAGGATGAGAAGAGCACTGATAACACCCCAATGTTTTAATTGTTGCAGAGCAGTGCTTATACCAAGCCAAGGATGTGTCAGCTTCTTGCTCTGTCCTGACAACGGGCAGGCTGGGGGTGCAGCAAGAGCTGGGAGAGGGCAGACCCAGGACAGGTGACCCAAACTAGCCAAAGGGGTATTCCATACCATCTGACGTCATGCTAAACAATATATAGGGGTGGCTAGCCAGGGGAGGGGGACTGGACTGCTTGGGGTTAGGCAGTGCATCGGTCAGCGGGTGGTGAGCAATTGCATTGTGCATCACTTGTTTATACACATTATTAGTAGTAGCACTATTATCATCATTGTTATTATTATTATTATTATTGTTATTATTGCTATTATTATTTTCCTGTCTTAATAAACTGTCTTCATTTCAACTCATGGGCTTCACTTTCCCATTTCTCTCCCCCCTCCCAAAGAGGGAGGGGGGAGGATGAGCGAACGGCTGTGTGGTGTTTAGCTGCCAACCAGGTTAAACCACGACAAGAGCCTTCCTGTCCTCAAGCATATTAACAATCCCACCCATCTTGGTGCCATCTGCAGAGGGTGCACACAATCCCATCAATAAAGTTGATAAATATATTAAACAAAACTAGTCCCAGTACTGAGCCCTGGGGAACATCACTTGTGACTGGCTGCCAACCAGATTTAATTCAATTTGCAATAACCCTTTGGGCCCAGACAACTAGCCATTTTTTTATCCAGTAAACAAAATATCCATCCAAGCCATGAGAAGATATCTGTAGGAGAAGGCTGTGGGAAACAGAATTGAATGCCTTGCTAACGTCCAAGTAAACAACACCCACAGCCTTTCCCTCATACACTAAATAGGTCATTTTGTCATAGAAGGAGATCAGGTTAGTCAGACAAGATCTGCCTTTCACAAATGCATTATAACTGGGTCTGAGCACCTGGTTGCCCTGTACAAGCCGTGTGACAGCACTCAGGATGACCTGCTCCATGGCCTTCCCTGTCATGTCAGGTCAGGCTGACAAGCCTGAAATTCCCTGGATCTTCTTTCCTGCCCTTCTTGCAGAAAGAAAAAAAGATGTCACTTTTGTTGACCTCCAGTCAGCTGGGACCTTCCTGATTAGCCAGGACTGATGGTAAACTATTGAGAGTGGCTTGGCAAGCACTTCTGCCAGCTCTCTTGGTAGTACCCTTAGGTGGATCCCATCCAGCCTCGTAGATTTTTGTGTGTTCAAGTGGTATAGTAAGTCACTAACCATTTCCCCTTGGATTGTAAGGGCTTCATTCTGCTCCCTGCACCTGTCTTTCAGCTCAGTGGGGTGGATAACCAGAGAACAATTACCTTACTACTAAAGACAGAGGCAAAGAAGGCATTAAGTATCTCAGCCTTTTCCTCTTCTTTCATCACTGTGTTTCCCCCTGCATCCCAAAAATAAATAAAAAAATAAAATAAAGTATGGAAATTTTCCTTAGCTTTCCTTTTCTTGTTTATGTACAATAAAAACTTTTAGTAGCCAAGTTAAGTTCTAGCTGGGCCCCTTCTAATTTTCTCTGTCCATAACATCACAACATCTTTGTAGTCCTCCTGAGTTGCTTGTTCCTTTTTCCAAAGGTCCTAAACTATATGAGCCCCTAAACTTTCTGAGTCCCAGAAAAAAAACTTCTCGGTTCAGCCAGGCTGGTCTTCCCTCACAGCACATATTTTGGCACATAGAGACAGCTTGCTCCTGTGCCTTCAAGACCTCATTCTTGAATAATATCCAGCCTTCCTGGAATGCTTTGCCCTTTAGAACTGCCTCCCAAGGTACCCTGCCAAACAGGTCCCTAAACAGGCCAAAATCAGCCCTAAGAAAATGTAGAGTAGCAGTTCTGCTGACCGCCCTCCTTGCTTCCCCAAGGGTTGAGAAATCTATCGTGATGTGATCACTGTGCCTGAGGCAGCCTCCAAACATCACATCAGTCATGAGAACTTCCCTGTTACCAAAAAACAGGTCAAGTGTGGCTCCTTCCCTTGTTGGTTCCCTTGCCACCTGCATCTGGAAGTTATCATCCGCACATTTCAGGAATCTCCAAGATTGCTTCTCCACTATATCCCATTTCCAGCATATGTCTGGGTAGTTGAAGTCTCTCATGAGAATGAATGCATTGCAACACTTCTCATAGATGAAATTTAGAATATTTCATCTGTTCCTTCATCCTGGTTTGGTGGTCTATAACATACTTCAACCACAGTATCTCCCTTTCCCCTGATTCTTACACAGATGCACACAACCTTTTCATCAGCATAGCTAAGCTCAAATCAGTCCAGACATTCCCTAACACAGAGGGCTACACCATCTCCTCTCCTTCCCTGCATATCTCTCCCAAGAAGCCTATAGCCACCCATCTCAGCACTGCAGTCAGGTGAGCCATTCCACCATAACTCACAGAGAACTGTGCCTGGGTTAAAAATTTCAGTTCCTCTTGCTTATTTCCCATGCTACATGCTTTTGCATAGAGGCATTTAAGCTGGGCTTAAAGTCACAAAACTGATTTACTGTCTGGCATTCCTTTGTGCTGCTCATAGGTGCTTTCCTGCTGAGCCCTGCAGAATAAGAAGATGCTAATTAATTACTACTCTACAGTATATCTTGTTGGAAATGACACAGTCACTGTCTAGTATTGTTGACTAGTTTAGCCAATCTAAATAAAAGTTATAAGTTATCCACAAATGCAGTTTCTTTCTTAGCAGCAGTAATGTGGGCAGGATAGGTGAATATTCCTTTAAACTGTTCAATATTTCAACTAATTGGAGCAATGAGAGAAAATGAAAAAGCCTTTGACCATGAGTAGCAAAAAGAGAATAAAGTCTTTAGGTTTTAGCACCAATTTGACTCCTGCTCTAGAGAAATCTTATCAGATAATTAAAAATAAGTAAAAAAAAATTACTTTTTCATCTTGAATTGCAGTTATGTTGATCCATTTTTAGTAGTCTATTACTTCAAAGAAATATTTCAGTAGATCAGCAACCCCTTGTTAAAACACAACAGATCTTCTGTGCAAAGGACTTGCATGCAATAAGCTATTAAAAATATTAGAAGTAGCAGCATCAAAAATATATATACAGTATGTATAAAATTATATATATATATATTTTTTTCCTTTTAATTAAGTCATACAAAAGGGATAAAATTTGATCTCTGTCTTTTAAAGTCATAAATTTAAAACAGAATTTAAGTCACTGAGTTGAAGTGCTAGGGTAATTGGTTAACTTTGTCACTGACTGAGAATTGAATATCATCCAAATTTTCTATGAAAAAATTCTCATGTATATTCTTTTACACCACTGTAAATGTGCGATAACTAACTCTCCATGGGGTGCTCTTCCTTTTGTCTCTTCTGAGAGATAAGTTGTTTTACTTTCAGTGGGAAATATTATAGGAGAAATATGGACTTTTATTATAGAGAGGCTGACATTTTTAATTGTTGACTGTGTCTGGATACTTTTTGATTCAAATGCCTCAGTTTCCTTATCTGTACAACACAGTATCTTCAAGTAAACCTTTTGTGGTGATTTAACACTAGTAAATAACTAAGAACCACCATGCTGCTCTCTTGCTCCTACTTCACAGGACAAGAGGAGAAAAAAAAAAAAAAAGTTCATGGGTTGATTTAAGCACAGGGAGACAGGGAGATCACTCACTACTTAACATCATGGGCAAAACAGACTCAACAAATGGAAGATTAATCTTTCCCACCCACTCTCTTCTACCTCCTTCCCCCAAGTGGTGCAGGGTAACAGGGAAAGAGGGTTACAGTCAGACCGTACACTTCGTCTCTGATGCTCCTTCACAGAATCATATAATCATTAAGGCTGGAAAAGACCTCCAAGGCCAGCTGGTCCAATGTCCTCATACCACCACTACCACCCACTAAACTATGTCCCTAAGCACCACATCCTAGCTTGTAACAGAAACAGTGTGGCCAGCAGGACTAGGGAAGTAATTGTCTCCCTGTACTCGGCTCTGGTGAGGCCGCACCTTGAGTATTGTGTTCAGTTTTGGGCCCCCCACTACAAGAAGGACATGGAGGTGCTCAAGAGAGTCCAGAGAAGGGCAATGAAGCTGGTGAGGGGTCGAGTGGCTGAGGGAGCTGGGATTGTTCAGCCTGGAGAAGAGGAGGCTCAGGGGTGACGTTATCGCACTCTACAGGTACCTAAAAGGAGGCTGTAGCAAGGTGGGGGTTGGTCTATTCTCCCATGTGCCTGGTGACAGGATGAGGGGGAATGGGCTAAAGTTGCACCAGAGAAGGCTTAGGTTGGATGTCAGGAGGAACTTTACTGAAAGGTTTGTTAGGCATTGGAATGGGCTGCCCAGGGAAGTGGTTGAGTCACCATCCCTGGAGGTCTTTAGAAGATGTTTAGATTTAGAGCTTAGTGATATGATTTAGTGGAGGACTTGTTAGTGTTAGGTCAGAGGTTGGACTAGGTGATCTTGGAGGTCTCTTCCAACCTAGATAATTCTGTGATTCTGTGATTCTGTGATCTAACCTTTCCTTAAACACCCCCAGGGACAATGACTCCAACACCTCCCTGGGCAATCCGTTCCAATGCCTGACTACTCTTTCTGAGAAGAAATGTCTCCTAATTTCAAAACTAAACATCCTCCAGTGCAACTTGAGGCCATTCCCTCTAGTTCTATCACTAGTTACCTGTGTGGAGAGGCCAACCCCCAGCTCCTCACACCTTCCTTTCAGGTAGCTGTAGAGAGCAATAAGGTCTGAGCCTCCTGTTCTCCAGACTAAACAACCCCAGTTCCCTTAGGTGCTCCGTATAGGACTTGTGTTCCAGGCCCTTCACCAGTTTTATAGCCCTTCTTTGAACATGCTCCATGGCCTTGATGTCTTTCTTGTACTGAGGGGCCCAAAGCTGAACACAGTACTCAAGGTACGGCTTTACCAGAGCAAAGTACAGGGGGACAATCACTTGCCCGGTCCTGCTGGCTACACTATTCCTGATACAGGCCAGGATGCCATTGTTCTTCTTGGCCACCTGGGCACTCTGGTGGCTCACATTCAGGCAAGCATTGACCAACACCACCAGATCCTTTTCCTCTGCACAGTTTTCCAGCCACTCTTCCCCAAGCCTGTAGTGTCGCTCTTACTCTCACTGTCTGCACCTGCTCCAGCATGTGGTCTCTTCCATAAGATACAGTCCTTCCCAAACTGATCCAATGTGGCCTTTCCATTGACAGCAGTTCTTTAAGAACTGCTCCAATGTATATGGGTCTGTACCACGGCGTGCAGCCCCTCAGAAATGATCTGGTCCAGCATGACCCCCACATGTAGCAGTTCCTGCCATACCACCTGCTCCACTGTGGTCCATGGGCTGCAGTTGCATTCCAGAGTCTGCTCCTGTGTGGGTTCCCCAGGGGTTGCAGCTTGATTCACTTCACATTCATCTGCTGCAGTATATGATCCTTTACAGGCTGCAGGGTGGAGATCTGCTCTGCTGTTGTACACCGGTGGTTTCAGGGGGGCAGCCTGCTCCACTGTGGTCCTCTACAGCAGCACCTGGAGCACCTCCTCCCCCTCCTTGTTCACTGACCTAGGTGTCTACAGGGTTGCTTCTCTCAGCATTTTCTCACTCTACTCTCTCAGCTGCTCTCCTTTGTAGCAGTTTTTTCTCCTTTCTTAAATCTGCTCTCATAGAGGCACAATCAACATCGCTTACTGGCTCAGCTTTGGCCAGCAGTGAGCCCTGTCTGGGTCTAACATGGGCCAGCTTCTGGGCTCTTCTCACAGAGGGCACCCCTGCAGCACCCCTTACTAGAAAAACTTTGTCATGTAAATCCAATACACCTTGGCAATTATACAGTGGGATTTTAGAATTTAATCCATTTTCTTAAGCAGTGTTGACCAAAGTACTAAACTCTGACTTATGATAAGATAAAAAGATATATTTATATATCAAATTCTTGGGAGATAAAATCAAATAATTAAAAATAAATCATTAAATACTATGCATATTCCTACACTTTAGTGCTTGATTGGTTTTTAATCTGTAGATGCACTCTTCAGCAAGTCCTGATTTGGCATTAGTAAATTCAAATTATAGGGCATCTATGCAATTTATTTAGAACAAGATCATAAATTTGAGCAAACTAGATTCTATATTCAGCCTAAAGTTTAAATATTAATGGAGCATAAACTAAAAAACAAAAATTGATGCTTATGAATTTTGCCTTTACTAGTCTGCTACTACAATTCATTACTCTGAAATAGCAATTCTTTGAATGCTTATTACATAAGCCTGGAATTAACAAAATTGTTGTCTTGACATAATTGAAAGGACATATGCAGAGGCCGCAGAGGCTAATTCATCCTGCTGAAAGACTGAATAAGGGAATTCATTTCCAGTCCAATGCATGTTGCATTGTCATTCAGTTTAGTTTAGGATGAGGAGAGAGAGAAGCACAGCTATATATATATATATATATATATATATATATATAAATAATAAAAATAAAAAAGTACCATTTGGGCTAAATTTGCCAATAAGAATATTGGAAAATGTAGCGGAAAGAATTCATTTGGAATTTGTTTCTGGGAAGGCTATACTGCCCTGTTAAAAGCAAATTTAAATATTTCCATATCTAACAATGTAGGGCACAAAACTAAATTGCCTTGCCAAACTTAAAAAAAAAAATAAATAGAGAAATATGTCAAAATTTTGGCTTTATATTTTCTGGGTTTGCATACATGCATACATACTTAATAAGAACATCTACCATCTGGAAGATTCCTGTGCCAATGTGCCAATTAAACTCATGCATAGAATTTAAGTGATAGATAAATCCTTCAAAATGCTGACTGCATTTCATCCACACTAGCTCAGTTTAGTGACAGTGGTCTTATTTTTCATACATCATCATTACTATATCATAGAGATTCATTGGTTAAGTCCCAGCACAGATTTGGAGAGATTGTTTATTTATTTATTTTCTCAATAGGTAATATAAACTTTATATTTTCTTATCATTAGGCTGATGTCAAGCAATTCTTATTAGCTGCATTAATACTGAATTAGCTGATATTTTACAAGGCAAGATCAACTCACGTATATTTGCAATATCACTTGAAAATTTCCTTCCATCTGCTTTACTCATTTTCTTTTGGATTTTTTTTTTCTTTTATAATATGTAGATCTTAGTGTATTCAATTGTATTATCTCAAAGTCTGATACATTCTTTTGCTGTTCCTGTTTTTGTTTGTTTGTTTGTTTGTTTTTTCTTTTCTTTCTATTAGCCTTTTTCCCAAGCATTAAGGAACCATGTTTGAAAATGTTTAAATGTATGCTAAATATTCTATACAGTACCAAGATAATTTTTGAAAATTCTCAATCCAGTGTTCAAAACATAGTAAGTAACTCAGCCTGGGATTTTGAACATAGGGATGATTTTTTTATATATATATATTTTTTTTCCGTCAGATTATGCAGCACTGAAGATGTAGGTAAAGGAAAACAAGGAGAGAGGAGACTTTAATTTCCTATAGTAGCAATTGAGTCTATCTGCCTCAGGCTAAATCTACTTTTAGAAGTTTCCTTAGCATCAGGTTTGATCAGGAAATGACAGTGTGATGAGTGATCATCATAGTTTTTTCAGACAATCATATTAGCAATATTCTTCAATTATCTATATAGCTTAGTTCTGTTTCTATTTCTAGCATTTGTCTATATAGCAATTTTAATTATTGCATTTTTATTGACTGCTTACTTGTAGGATTCAAAATCAAAAAGGGGCCAACTTTATTTTCTTTTTTCAAGAGGTCACCGGTTTTCTTTCTGTATGCAACATAAGGGATGATCTGACCTCTACAAACAGGAGAAAACTACAGGGAAAATAGATTTGTCAATGGACACTGTATATGGATCATGCTCAGGACTGATCACTGACAGCAGAGGTGGAATTTATTTCTACACATTATAGTCCACATATAAATAGTCACCTTCAGGGGGGTTATTCATCTGACTGACAAAAGAGGACTAAGCTGAGTAACTCTGACGCACATATATCTAACTTCAGGTGCCTAAAGTTAGGGCAGATTAATCTCAGCAGAAGTGTCTATGACTGTCAACACCAAATATGCTTTAAAAAAAATGGAGGATGATAAAAAAATAATCTTGTGCACTAAAAAAACCTCATGCTGCAGGAAAACAAAACAAAACAAAACAAAACAAAACAACAACAACAACATCAAAAGCAAGCAAATAAAAAGAAATGTATCATTTGATCGGAGAGTGACATAGACCTTATACTTTCTCACCTGGTACTGGGAGCAGTTATGGAGGTAAACTAGCTGTAATGAACCTAGTAACCTATTTCTGACATAAAATCATAGAATCATTGAATATCCTGAGTTGGAAGGGACCCATAAGGATCATCAAGTCCAACTATTGGGGCCCCAAAGGACCAGCCAAAAAATCAAACCATGTGTCTGAGAGTGTTATCCAAATGTTTCTTGAACTCTGGCAGGCTCAGTGCTCTGACTGCTTCCCTGGGGAGCCTGTTCCAGTGCTTCAAATGACTGTTAAACATAGAGAATATTTGCCAGCCTGAAAACTCAGTCTAGAAACTAGACCAGGAACTTAGGCTGCAAACCCTGGACATGCTTAAAGGCTGTCTGAACACCTCATGCCAGAGGCATCCTAAAGGCACCAATGATACAGAACAAGAAAGTGAGCAACAACTTATTACCTAGTAATTGATGTGAGAAATAAAACCCTTGTTAAAAGAAGTAAAGGATAACAAGAAACACCATCTCTTGGAGGTCTCAGGAAGAAGACTGAAATTAACAGCATCCACTGGTTACCTAAGTGGTACTGTCCTACATCCTCTCATGTCTCAGTGATACAAAAAGGGCTTGATTTTTATCCAAGTTGGAGCTTCTCTCTCAGAGAAACTTCCTGTGCTGCATACACTCCTTTCTCTCTATTACTTGTTTTTGTTTCTTTTTCCTCTTTAAACAGTCTGAAACTTTTATGTGACACTACAACATTGACTCCTAAACTCTGCAACACTCCACACCCCGTGTTGCAGATCATCTTCAAAGTGAGAATCTGTCCATTATTTTGATTCCCCTTCTGGGCCCATTCCTGAGAGTGGCTGTTCTTGTCAGAAGTCAGTTTTTGACCCTTGGTTGTTGGTCTCTGGAGATTGCTTTTAGACTTCCTCCTTCTCTTTCCTTCCTCCTACCCAGTTCTGGGAATTTTTTAATGCATTTCATACTGGTAATTTTATTTATATTTATAGACCTAAACAATCAGCCATAAGTGTAGTATTGCTAAGTATCACCTATTTGCTGATATAATACTGATAAGTTTGTAAACCCAAAGTCTGTTGAACCTCTAATTATCTTCACTCTACCTGCTGCTATTTTACTGATTTTACTCATTGCAAATTGCATTTCTACTACCTTAAATTGTTGTCACTACTAATTTGTACTATATCCTTATTATCTGTTACATATATATATGTACTGTTTTCCTGGTAATATCTGTAATAGCTTTTTATCCATATGTATATATTTACCTTATTAGCTATAGCATTCTTGCCATTGGTGATTTGTGCTGATTCATAATAATTAGGAAACTCTAGCAAACAAAGCATCTGTGTCCTCTTGTATCATGGAATTCTTTGAACTCGCTGTTGCAATTTCCATATAACCACAGGCCAGGTAGCTTCTCCCTACCTTTTTGGATCATGATACCTGGGCTTTACAGTTTTTGATCTATACATAAAAAGACCATTGAGAGAAACTAGTGTGGCAGGTATGTGACATATAAATCAATTTAAACATCAACTTTTTTTTTTTTTTAATTGCAAAGAATACGTGTCACTGCTCAGCACACTGTTTCCCTATAAAAAGTATAATTTTAGCACAACTAGCAAACAAAACCTGCATAACTCAGCAGAAAGAGCAGTCGTTATGAAAAACAAACAAACAAACAACAACAACAAAATCATACAAAAGCCAAACAACCTCCAATTACTCATGGGAAAACATAAGCCAGAAAATATGAATTTTAGTCTTTAAAATGGTGCTATACAGTCTGAGGTTAGAGTCCAATAAGCAGAAGATCAACATTTTATCTTTGAGGACCATCCCCAGAGCTAAAAAGGAGGTTACATCTACAGTACCATTTACTTTACTTTAGAAACAAACAATTTTAGTTATTCAGTTCATGTGATTTATCTAATATGGCAAATTTCCTCCTAGTTTCATGACAGATGGAAATATTATGACACTTATTTTTGCCCATTCTGGAGATTCTAGCTCAATCTAAAGTAGCATTCTTAACAGCATGTTCTTAATCACAGGAAACCAACTTTCTTAACAATTTCTTGCAAGGACCTTGCGTTGCTTAAGGTTATATTACATTATTTATTCTGTCAGTTACTATAGTGTAAATTGGAACAAATGGTGTGTCAGAAAGGTTGAAATGAATGTCTGGTGAAAGAGGAAGATGTCAGGTCAAAATTAGCAACTGGGATACTCAGTGACTTGGATTTAGACATTTTCAATTCTTGTGCTTGCACAAACAACACTGTATGACCCCACCTGGAATACCGTGTTCAGCTCTGGGGCCCACAGTAAAAGCAGAACATGGAACATTAGAGCAAGTCCAGAGGTGTGTCATGAAGATGATCAAAAGGCTAGGGCACCTCTCCTATGAAGACAGGCTGAGAGAGTTGGGGTAGTTTAGCCTGGAGAAGAGAAGGCTCTGTGGAGACCTTATAGTGGTCTTCCAATACCTAAAAGGAGCATACAGAAAAGCTGTGGAATGGCTCTTTGTCAGGGACTGTAGAGATAGGACAAGGAGTAATAAGAGTAAGACAAAAAGAGGCAGATTTAGATTAGATATAAGGAAGAAATTCTTTGGAATTTAGGAAGAAATTAGAATAGGAAGAAATCGGAAGAATAGCAATAAATTATATATAAGGAATAAATTCTTTATATGAGGATGGTGAAGCATGGGAAGAAGTTGCCCAGAGAAGTTGTAGATGCCCCATTTCTGGAAGTGTTCAAGGACAGGTTGGATGTGTCTGAGCAACTTGGTCTAGTGGAAGGTATCCCTGCCCATGGTAGGGGTATTGGAATTAGATGATCCTTAAGGTCCATTCCAACCCAAACCATTCTGTGGTTCTATGATTCTGTGTTGATTTCAATACAGATTTCAATATAAATGAGAGCATTCAAGGCAAGTTTGAAGACTTGTTTATGAAGATCAATCTTAATTTCCTTTAATCACTCAAAATTTTATACAAATAAGAAGAAAAAAGCACAAGGCCCATGGGTCCATTTATTTGTTTCTAATATTTCATTTAAAATCCCCCTAAAGAATAACACAATGCATATGATGTTTACATGTAAAAAATCATTCCCTCAATAGCAAAGAGAAATGAAAAGTCACTTTCAGGACAAGATTTCAAAATACTGTGTCAGAACTGACAGACCACTTGCAATCAATAAGAGTGCTGTTAATTTCATGTCTAGCATGTATCTCCACAGCACAGTGGGGTAGCATAATACAGGACACAGACTTGAAACAGATATCTAAATTACTGGAAGCAGTGCAGCTGAACAAGCACCCTACTTGGCTCAAGTTAAAATATTCTGCTTCTCATGAGGGTCAGTTAAATCTGCGTTAGGTTTTGTTAATATATCTATTCTTCTATTGGTATCCAAACTAGCTTATTTAGATCTGTCTAAGGTATTCCTTTGCAACAAGGCAACGAGCAAGCAGAAACTAGGCTTGGTACACTTAACATTCTTTGAGACAGAGAGCACTTTTCTCGGTGGAGAACCACTTCCTTCCCCTAGAGCCTGAAATACACAGCTCATTGAAAGTTATGTTAAAACTCCCTATTGACTTCAATGGAACGTGAATCAGAATTTGCAGTTTTCCAGAAGTGGGTATGAAGCTGCAGAAACAGAATAAAATCAGGATACAAGCAGTGCAATTGGAGAGAATGAAAACAGGCAAATTCTGGATATTTTCTTTTTATCTTCTCCACAAAAGAAAGATGGCCCTAACATAGCTATTAGACTAGCAAATAGGAAACTCCAGCTTCCTCAAGCACTCATTGTTGTCACTAGGCATTTTAATGACTCCATTTAGCACTGCAGCATTTTCTTTTCTCAACACTGGCTAATAACATGCTGAGATAGTTACACTCTTTGCAAGTGGAGTTTTATTGAAGAATAGAAAGGTGTATGCCTGGGGATTTTGCTCTTAAAACTGTGGAGGACACATTCTGGATACAATGTTTAAAGAGGAAAAGAAAATTAAAAGAAGTTAGTGAGGGAAATTAAGGGTGAAGGAGAGAAACAAGGGGAGGAAGTAATGAAGAAACTTACTTTGGAGAAAACTGTTAGCAGATAAATCCTGGTACTGTAAGAATACAAAAGCTGAACAATAAAAATAACAAGGTAGTAGAAATGTCACTACATTTCTGGTAAACATAAAATGAAATCGGCAATATGTTGAATGCTGCAAAGATTCCACTCTTTTCAAGTAAATTGTCCATCTTTCAATTCTTTTTACTCTATCATTGTAAACATGGTTCAGTGACATTAGTACATTTATACAATTCTGGCTGCAGCTCCTGCAACTTCGAGCTCCCATCAGTACACTTCTATCTAATGTATTAGACCTGCTGACCAGTTCCTTACACTTGCAAAATATATACATACGAATTTGTCATATGAATGACATTGTAGTAACACATATTGTATGTTAGCAATGTATAAGTGTGCCTTTATGCCTTTATTGCAGACTTAAACCATCTACAGGTGATTTATTCACCTCTGCTAATATTAATGACTTAGAAAAGGAAAATGGAACAGAAAGCTTTTTTTTTTTTTTTAAAAAAAAAAAAAAGAAAAAATAAATATTTTATTGCAAATATACGTTATTATTAAGAGCACATTATTATTTAAATATTTGCACTAGTCAGCCCTGATTAGACTTTATTTGTCTGTATATGATTCTTTGTTGAGATTTTTAAGATACATTGCTTAAACATGAAGAAAAGCTTTTTGGAAGTGGTCATTAAAGGAGAAAATATGATGTTCGTGTATTTTTTAATATATATATGTATTTCTTTTTTCTTTCCATTGATAACGTGTGCATGGGTGTGTGCATATTTTTATGTATTTTTTCACCTGAGAGATGGTGGGTGCAGTGGGTGCATTTGGTTCACTCTTAATGTTTACACTAACTCATTAGGCCTGCCAACAAATTTGAAAATAGAATATTGTTGATTAGCACTCTGCTTCTGGGAGTATTCCTCTGGAATTTCTACTTTTAAACTCTCTCTTTGTGTATATGCATATGTGCATATGCACATATCTATATGAACTATACATACATATACATTTTCATATATGTGCTATATGTACATTGTAAGTTATGGTAGAAAGTAACTGAAGCATTCCTTTTGTCTCAAAGTACATAAATTTAACTAGACTATCCACAGAAATGTAAGATCTGATGATAAACATATTCAATATGGTTATAAACTTCTAAGAGGTTTAAAAGTATTATTTACTAACCATTTATTTTGCTGACAGAATGCAATAAAAATAAACCAATTAGACAATCAATTTGTCTTTCTTCTAAAATACTCTTGATAATGAAAGAAGTGATGAGCCCTTATTTTTAATTCTATCCAAACCAGCAACAGCTGAGCAATAGTCATTATGATATCTATGAGTAACAGTAACTTCTTCATTTTAGGATATTTATTTTCTGTTCATTTGTTCTCTCCTTTCTTCCAGATGCAGTGATAACTGCTACAAACTATGTAGCTACAGATTGCAAAAACAGCAGGCATGGGCACTAAAATTCATGTATGTTCAACATATTTCTCCCAGGAAGCAGTTTCTTTAGGAGCCAAAGGAGTGACTATTCCCAGTTTGTAAATAAGGTTTGTGATGCTCAAACCCATATATTCTGTGGGATTGAGTCCATAAATTTTAAGCAGAAAAAATGACAGCACTTTCTTGTTACAAGTGCTATGAATATATTTGAGCCCACTCAGTGTCATCTTAGATTTGCCTCAGATTTTTTTGCCATTATCTGATATTCTCCCATGTAAAACAGTATTTTTCCTCCAGTAAATGAAACCTCCAAGGATGAAGAGGAAGGCTGTTTTAATTTTTACAGTTTTCTTAACATGAAGATATTAAGACCTTGTTCCATCCTGTCCATGATAATGTTTTGCACAAACATGAATGAAAGCACACAACACCATGATGTAGTTAATTAAAATTTATATAGTAAAATTAATTGAAAACTGGAAAACCTGACAACACTGTGTGCACTGTGATGTTCACGGATGTTTGAAGAAGAAAATCTGGTTAATATTGGAGAACATTACATCTTATTTACAAAGTTTTAATTTGGCTTTTATTTCTGTGCAATAAATTAGTGTTGAAAAAATTCTTTGAATTCTGACAGTTTTATGAGTAAAGAGGTACATCTCAGAATTACATATTCATTTATGCTTTAAGCAGCTGAAACAAATGCATAATAAATACAGGGGAAAAAAATAGTTTTCTGAGTCTAAATCAGAGTGATGAAGCTTTTTGAAGACAAAATGAAGACACAACTTTTTAGAAGCTGACACTAAAAGCACAATGGATTAAGTTTTTTTTTTTAAAAAAATCAATGTTATAGATTCCAGTCAATGTCAGAGAACAAACCTTTTCAAGTTCAGAATTTTCTACAGACATGAACTGAATGAAATTGTAATTGAAAATAGAACAAACTCTCCAAATGTAGAACCTTGCACTGACAGTAAGACACTTCCTGTTATAAATTCAATGTGTATTTTTAACTCCATTTTCAAAAGAGGAACGTTTGATGAAGGCTTAATTTCAAGTTTAACATAATTTTAAAAAAATAATTAAAAAGGAACATCTTTCACAGCCTATTTATTTTCAGTGCTTTGTCTTCTAGGTCTGAAATCTGGAATTATATTTACTTTGAATAGATGATTGCTTATTGTAGTAAAATATAAAGCTAAAATATCTGTGTAGAACACTAAAAAATAAAAACCTATTAAGAAAAAAATCCAAAATAAAATTTCAGGAGTCACCAAAGTCCCAGGAATTTGGTGCTTTGAGAAAGAAGTTTGCTTGTTTCTCTGTTGTTTGTTTTTATAACTGACAGAAGACAGAGCATAATCCCTGTTTTATTACTAACATCTGTTTTGTTTTTGTTTGTTTTATTTTTTTTAATATAGTTTGTTTTATTTTATTTTATTATTTTATTTTATTTTATTTTATTTTATTTTATTTTATTTTATTTTATTTTATTTTATTTTATTTTTTATTTTCACTGCTTCTTGGTAAATATTGTGATCTATTAAAAAAAGTAATATTCTGTTTTGGATTGATTGATTCTGATTTGGATGGATTGATTTTAAGACTAGCAGTTCTCTGAAGAGGTCAGGTTCATCCAAGAAAGAATTGGGTTGATGTGTAATGTTAAAAATTTGGATTCATCTTTCTTTTAAAAACTACGAGATCTTTTTAATAAAGAAAGTTTTTAAAATTTAATGTAAGTTAATTTATTCATAAGGTCATATAGATATAAAAATGGTAATTAATCTATGAATCTGAAGAATTCCTGGGGAGTAATTTTGAGCTCTCAGCAGTAATGCTGCTTTTATGGAGAAAAAAAAAAAAAAAAATCATATTCTTATACATAAAAGTCATATTCTTATGCATAAAAAACATTTTTTTTTTTCTTTTTTTCTTTTTTTTTTTTTTTGGTGAAAGCAATTCCCAAGTAAATTCTAGGGAAAATGACTAATTAACTAACTAACTAATTGACATATTCTCATAACACTTCAATTGTTCTAGGTTTCTATTGTCCTGTAAACAACAACCTTTAAAATTTTTCATTACAAATACCATAACATATTTTATGGGAATAACATTTTTAAAAAAGGTTTGATTCATGGTTCTTCTAGACATATTGGTAAGAAAGCTGCTGTATTATTAATAGGATTTGAAGTTCTGTACAATTTATTTGCTTAAGAGTGCTATTTATAGTTATAGGCATGACATTTATGTCAGAACATATTGAATATTATTTATCAAGGGTATTTTCTTTTTTTTTTTCTTTTTTTTTGTTTACTAATATGTATTTTTTTTTTCACCATAAATAGTTTAGTAAAGCAATAATAGCAAAATTAATTTTGTAAAGATGGGTTCCTTCCTTTTTTTAAAAAAAAGGATAATTTAAAATGTTGATCTAACAGATATTTGATGTTTCCAATATTTCCTATGAATGAATAATTAGGCCGGATTTCATACAGAATGTATCATAGTCCTGTGGACACTTACAGACCTTTGTGTCTCTGACCATACTAACCTGGGACACACACCCACACCCTCTTGAGCAGAAGTTAATTTAAGATCAAGCCTGGTCACACAGATTTACCCTGAGTTTTGTGATAGGAGTGCCTGTGATCAGCACTGCCTCTGAAACTGCCTCCTAGATTGATCTTGTTCCTGTGCCACTTGTAGCTTGTCTCCCAGATGGTCCCCTTGGACTTCTGGTACACCTTGTCTCAGGTTTGGTCTCCTGGACAAACTTTGCATTCTTGTGGCCACCTTGTCTCTGTACTGTCTGTGCCCCTTCTCCTGTTCCTCTGGAAGGATGCTGGCCCAAGCTCATTGGTCTCCATTCTCTGGCTATCTGTAGCCTCAGTTATCAGCACTGGGCCCTGCCTGCTGTGCTCAGACCCCACAGGACTGTGCCCCATCAGTGGGAACACTGTGCCAGGGTCAACCTTGACTCTGAGCTTTCCTGCCCTTAAGAAGCAGTCCTGCTTCTGTAGCTCACTGATGGCATGCAAATATAGCCTAGCAAACATAGCTTTGCATTATTAGTAAAAGCTCACGGTCCTGGCAGTTCAAGGCCTCAGTACACCTCTGAACTTATGCTAAGGTATGTGGAATATGAGAGCAGCTGTTTCATTAAGTTCTCTGTTCAAGGACTACTCAGCACAAATGACTAAAAAGGAAAGTGGTAAATTAAACACATAGATACACATATCTAACAAGCAGGTGATGACAGTTGCAGTAATAAAGACCTGAACTCTTCAGCCACTGACAGGTAGGCCACTAACTAAACTACTCAGGCATAGCTTAGCCTTGAAGAAGGTCAGCATGAACTCTGTATGAATCAAGACTAACCCGAGTATAATACAATCCTTGAGGAAGGCCACAGGGCCAGTGAAAAACTCAGTATAGAATATTTAGAGGAAGGGCCAAAGGGGGAAAGGTTGTTTGTCAGCGACGAACTGTAGGAAAATAGAAAGGAGGGTGTATAAAAGGGTCAGGTTACGTGTATGTAGATTGCCAGTCAATGCATTTGCCTATGTCCGATACCTGATCATGGCAATCTTTTTACTAAATAATGATTTATTTTATTTTGTTTTATTTTATTTTGTTTTGGTTTATGATATGTTATGTTATGTTATATTACGTTACGTTACGTTATTTATTTTATTTTATTTTATTTTATTTTATTTTATTTTATTTTATTTTATTTTATTTTATTTTATTTTATTTATTTATTTATTTTTCCCTGTGTAATCTCACTCTCTGGTCTACGAATGAATGCTGCAATGTCTGAGTGCCAGCAAATGGAGAAAGATATGGTCATGGGGTCCATACGTCTAGGTGCCAGCAAATAGAGAGATTGTTATAGAAGAAATATCAGGAGGGTGAGCAACTGAGGAAGGCCCATAAGCATTAAGGTCTAGGTGATGGCACCAGGGCGTGCTATCTATGTGCCAGCAAACAAACAGAAGGCCTTGGGTCACAGGTCTACAGGTCTACATGTCAGCAACTGGAGGAACAGGCATGGAAGAAAAGTATGAGTGTCATCAATCTGAGAAGGGGCTGCAGTTCACAGGGCCATTAGGTCTGTGTCAGCAACTGGAAAGGTCAGAGAGAGTGCATGAAATGACAGAAATCGGAAAGACATAGATGTGCTTATTTTTTCCCTAGTGAATGTAACTCTCTCTGGGTACATGTGCAATTCGCTAGTGTATTTTAAACTGGACTAGCTGACAAGGAGACTCACTTACTGGGTGAAAGGACTCAGGCTCTGGACATAGATGTTAGACTGAGGGCCTATGCTAATACTCATGGGAACTGTGAATGTGATTGTGCTTCTGAATCATGATAGTGAGGGGAAGTGTGCTTTTACCGGTGAACTTCATGTCAACCAGAGATAAGGAACAGGACTTTGCAACCTATACTTATGTATTTTATGTGAGCTCTCACAGAGTTATGTGTGGATGCTGCTAAATGCAGTCCCCTGTAGACTGTGTGGTGGCAGTATAAATATCCTGTATGGATATGCTTCACCGGGGTACACAGGTGAAGACTGTCAGGTAACTACTGCCTAAATTCATTTTAGCTTTAATGTACCTTTGTGAAATCATGTGTTGTAGTTCCTACAGTTAGTAAATATTAATTACAGGTGACTATTCTGTGTGACGTGAGCAGTCTACAATTGTAGGGAAAAAAAAAAAGAAAGTCACAGCCTTGTTTGATTACGTTTTTGTGTAAGAACAATGGAGGCAATTTAAAATAAGGATGAAGACAAACTTTGTGATAAAAATATGTCTTTCTTACCTTCCAGGAATAGAAGAAAAAAAAAAAAGTGTTTAAAGACAACTACTCTTACTTCCTGAGTTCCCTCATAACCTGAATTATCCTATGAACCTATGGACTTACTTATAGGTAGTTAAATAGTATGACTTGATGGAAAAGCAATCTGGAATAAATCGGGGCGTATAACTTAATTTCTAAATTGCTTTATTAGATGACTGAAATAAAACAATAGCTTGAGATTGTAAGGCATCTGTCCTGGTTTCAATTAGGACAGAGTTAATTTTCCTCCTAGTAGCTGATAGGGTGCTATGTTTTGGCTTAAGATGAGAAGAGTGCTGATAACATGCTGAGGTTTTAATTGTTGCAGAGCAGTGCTTACACCAAGCCAAGGACATTTCAGCTTCTCTGTCCTGCCAACGGGCAGGCTGGGGTTGCAGCAAGAGCTGGGAGGGGATACACCCAGAACAGCTGACCCAAAGTAGCCAAAGGGGTACTCCATATGTCATACTAAACAATATATAGGGGTGACTAGCCGGGGGATGGAGGCCGGACTGCTCAGGGTTAGGCTGGGCATCAGTCAGCAGGTGGTGAGCAATTGCATTGTGCATCACTTGTTTTGTACACATTACTAGTAGTAGTAGTACAATTTGTTTTTGTTATTGTTGTTGTTGTTATTGTTGTTGTTGTTGTTATTGTTGTTGTTGTTGTTGTTATTATTATTATTATTATTATTATTATTATTGCTATTATTATTTTTCTGTCTTAATAAACTGTCTTTATCTCAACTCACAGGCTTCACTTTCCTGTTTCTCTCCCCCATGCCAGAGAGGGATGGGAGAGGGTTAGCAAACAGCTGTGTGGTGTTTAGCTGTCAGCTGGGTTAAACCACAACACCATCACACTAAAATAAATTAAAATAAGGTTCTCAAATATCTACGTAACTCTGTGGCTTTACTTCATTGACAGCATGCCTCCTTTCATTCTGGTCATGTATGCATGTATTGTGGAGATTTTTCAAGATTATTTTTTCTTTTACATTTTGCATTTTGCATTTATAGACTCGCTTTCTCTTTGAGGTGAAGAGGATTTGGGCACATGTCATTTGCCTGGGGCTGAAATGGGGCCACCTCAAGTGTATGTACATAAAATAGAAAGTACCTACAAGATAACGTTATGGTAAAAGCTCTTATAACCTTTCCAGGAAACCTGATCAGATTTCTCTGTGAAGTGCCAATATGCTAATGCACACTTGATAGGGGAAAAACAACGGGAACTAGAGGTCTGCATGCAGATTAAGGATTGCAATTCACTGAGTTCATAGAGACATGATGAGGTTCATAGCTCATGTGACTGGAGTGCTTCTGTGGATGCTAAAGACACTTTAGGAAGAACAGATCAGGAGGGGAAAGAAGGGAGTTGCCCTTTAAGTGAACAAAGGAGACAAAGGGGATACATAGAGCTTTGCCAAGTTCAGGTAAGGAGCTTTATGTTTGAAGGCCTGGTCTTCATGGGATACATTAACTAATTTGCTGGGAGGGCGATACAGGTCCCAAGAAAACCAGGGGATATCTGAAGGTCACTGATGACAATTTCGTAGCACAGTTGATCAAGGAGTTGATAGGGAAAGATAATTTGTTGGACGTTGTACTTTCAAAGAAGATGCTTGGTTAGAGACAAGAAGCTACTAGAGAGAGTCCAGAAAAGGGCCACTGAGATGATTAAGGTACTCACATATGAGGAAAGGCTGAGAGAGCTGTGACTGTTTAGTCTGGAGAAGAGAAAGCTTGTAGGGGATGAAAGAGACAGATTTTTGTCAATGAATGAACAAGAGGCAAAGAGGCAACAATGGGTACAAACGGATTTTATTTATTTTTTTTCCCTGCCTCTCTGCTTTTCTGCATGTCTACCTCTCCTGTAAGGGTGATGAGTTTGCACTGAGGTTATAGAATCTCAGATATATTCTAGCTAACCCCACTTTGAGCAGGGAAGCTAGAGTAGACAGTCTCCACAGGCCTCCTTTCTATTATTTATCCATTCTGTGATCCTTCTAGTAGAGGACCCCCAGCCTGAGCATCTTTGAAGGCACAGCTTTCTAGTACTTGAGCAAATCCTCTCAAGATAAATAAATATTCCTATGACTTGAAGACACTCCTCAAAATTACAATTCTTCTGGCAATTTAATGATTTTCTGCAGTGAGGAGTGAACTTTAAAGACAAATCCTTATTCCTTTTTTTTTTGTGGAGAAATTGATTACACAATTTCTTATTCATGCATGACTTACAGTTGGTAGGCTATCTAAATGTTATGGAAATCCAGTCCTTATGCCTGCAGCGAATGGAATGTTTATAAAACACTGTTTTAATACATTTCCCTTTTTTTTTTTTTTTTTTTTTTTTTTTTTTTGTTCCCCATCATACTTAAGAATGGAAATTGATATGTTCTCTTGTGATAAATTGTGTAATAGGCTAGGAGAACACCTTTTGTTTGAAGTATTTGGAAATCTGTTCTCTTAATATTCTCTCAGTTCAAATACAAGTAGTTTAAAATAGAACAGAATTTGAGGCAAGCTTACAAATAAGGCAAAAAATACATGCTTGTCCAAATATATGTGGAGGAGAAAACTAAAAAGACTCATGACTAAATGTATGTTCAAGGAATAAAATAAAGTTTCAGAGAAGATATATATTCCTCATAGGACCTACTCCATTACAGATTCTTTTTTTTAACAAGAGATGTGTGATAGTTTCTCTGGAAAACACAAGAAACAAGATATGATTTGTTTTAATTTAATGCAGAAAGTTAAGTGTAAGATACGGTAAAGGTAAGGTAAAAGTAAGTCTTTGGGCCCAGTATTATTTACCCAATAATTCTAATGAAATTCAGCTTTGAAATAGATGAAATATCAATGAAAGAGTTTAGCTTCTTGATTAAATCCATTTAATTCCTGGAGGAACAGATAAGGCAAGGTTTTCTTTCTCTCTTTTTTAAAAAAAAAAAAGTTGTCAGATTCCATTATATTATTGATAAATAAGGGTGTCTGTTTAGCAAATTGAACTAAACTATAATAAAATTAGAAATAATTAATAAAGAAATAGTCTCTTACCAGTCTCTTTTCAAGCTAAACAAATATTATTGCATATATACATAGCTGATTTGTAGACATGAAACAAATGGTTTAAATGGTTATAATAAACTAGTTGATAAGGATTTGTACGTTGTATTCATAAATGATAGAAGAAAAGGCAGGGACTTTGATGTGATGAGGTTTCAGATAATACTAAATTATTCTGAGTACTAAACAGAAGGTAGTCTGAAATGGTAGAAGGACCCCATGAAACTGAATAATTAGTAAATTAAACATCAGATTAATTTTAAAGTGGCTACACATGAAAAGATGTCCATAAGAAATAATAATCTCAACCTTAAGTATAAAACAATGAGGTTAAAG
The DNA here is from genome assembly GCF_965140915.1 of Aythya marila. Classification (NCBI taxonomy): domain Eukaryota; kingdom Metazoa; phylum Chordata; class Aves; order Anseriformes; family Anatidae; genus Aythya; species Aythya marila. The sequence goes on along the minus strand of NC_139042.1, from coordinate 40,396,235 downwards.
CTGGCTACTGAATTTATGAATAGAACATTTGTCCTATTACAATATTTCATTAAAACTTTTTTTTTTTTTTTTGTAATATTCAGTATTTTATTAAAACTCTTATTGATATTCAGTAGTGTCCATGAAATGCAAACAAAATTTTAGCGATGTTTTAAGCTTGGAGTGAAAAAAATATTGCTTCCAATAAATAGAATAGGATTATAGGATAATTCATATCGTAAGGATAAGGGAAAATCTTGAGATCTTTATTGAATCCTTCCATTCAAAATAGAGACAACTATGAGATTAGACTGTATGATTCAATTCTTCAGCCAAACAAGTCCTGAGTGTTTAGCCAAATGGATCCTCGGTCCTCTAAGGACAGAGAATGCATAGCTTCTCTGAGCAACCTGCTGCAGTGGTTATCTGTCTTCAGGTTTGTTGTTGAATTGGAACTTCATCTGTTTCAAATCCATTTAGCACCTGCGTTGCAGTGAGCAATTCAAATCCCTCAACTCAAAAAGTATATAGCAAAAGTAGGAAAGGTAAAGAGGATTATTAGGGCTAAAGTATGGTTTCCATATGAGGAAAAATAGACTGAAACTGGAATTTTAGTGTTGAAAAGAGACAGATGAAGTCTATCAAATTAAGGATGACATGGAAACGATGAACATGCAGTGATAGTTCTTTGCATTTCCAAGAGCTAGATGAAATTGAAGTTAGCAGGTGTGGGTTCAAAACAATAAAATAATATTGTGCATTGTTTGACATATGTATGTAATAGTTGTCCAACTATGTCCAACTACGTCCAACTCAGCTGTGGTCCCTGTCATAATGATCAGACATATTCTGTCAAGACAAAAGACATTTTAACCAAGTGCAGTGGTTAAAAGGCAGAGAAGATAGTAGATGGAGTAAATGATACTGACAAAAACAACAGCTTCAAAATTCCTTTAGGTATAAGAACTTTATTACAACTTGGGGATCAAACATATGACATCTTAGCCACTAATAGCAACAGGACAGTAAAGCGAGGAAGTGAAATACGTCTGAACAACAAACACCATGTGCCCTTAGCAGGAAAAGCAGTGAAGGCAAAGGAGGCATCAAAAGTTGTACCTTCAGCAACAAACAGACTTATGCACTGGGTGTTAATGTAAAGAGTGTGATAGATTTTTGTAGTGCATAGTCTGTGTGCTGACTGATGATGGTAATACATCACTTCCCAGTATGCTGTAGTCATGGTCAGATATGATAGACCTTGTAATGATAAGGAATTTTAATGATATGGAATTTTAAGCATCCTTAGTACTATGTGCATAACAATTATTAAAAGGCATAAATAGATTGCACAATTGGTTGTACAGTTTATGTGTCATGTATTATCTATCAAATTTAATTTGATTTTTTTTTTTTAATTTTTTATTTTTTTCCCCTTAAGATTATATGTTTATATTTCTCCTGTATTTATGTGGATGAGATAGCTGTCTTTCACGTCAACTTACTAGTAAAGTTTAAATGAAGAATAGTTTTAAGTTCACCTACAACAGATATATCTGTGTTAGTGGTTAAGTCTTTTTTATATCCCAGTGTAATATCTTTCAAAATCTAATAGATGTTCTTGTTTTTCTCCTGTTATGTTTGAGAACTTCTGATGAGAGGAACCCAAAAATAAATTAATAAGTTGAAACATAAGAGACAGTTACGTGAACTGCGAAAAGATACTATCAGGATATGTTGTCACCACTTTGAGAAACAATAATCAGTAGACCAAGGTTTATAGGATAGCCTGTATATCTGATCTTTAAGGAGTTTGCTTCAAGCACACAGACTCCAACTTCCTAGGTGCTTGAATTTCCATCATTCTCTCTACTTTTTCCAGCTACTCTTTCAGTAAATTACATAAATAACCTCCAGGGCAGTAGGTTCTCAAGGAAGATAACAATGAAGAAATAATATTTTCTAGCATGATGGCAAAACTGTTTATTTCTTCAGAAAAAATAAGTTGTAAAAATAAGTTTGACCTTTCCAAATTTTAGGTTTTGGGAAAAAAAAGAATTGCCACTTTAAATTATATGTTTGCACACTGAATTGCTCCATATTTCTAAGCCTCAAATTCTCTTTCCTTTTCACTTCCCTACAGGGATGTTTAGACTAATGATATAGTCCACAATGCCTCACTTTACTGTCGGGGAGGGAAGAAATAAACAAAAGACTTTCTACAAAAGCAGTTTCTAAACACTTTTGTGAAAAATCACTCTAAAAAATAAGCTACACAGATCCTTTTCTATAACCTAAATTTAGAACTATTCAGAGTAATGACTGACAGCTAATAACCTTAATTTATCTATAATTTCCTAGTACAGTGAATGTCACTGTAATTCAGCCTATCACAGCAGCTTTTTAGTAACTTTTTTTTTGTTGTTGTTCTTTCCCTGATATATGCCCCCACCACATATTCTCAACAGAATAGGATATTAATAGTCAAGCTGTTATGTTAGCTGTGGGATATGACTGTAACTTTTTAGTGAATTCACTTATTCTTTTATATACGAACTTTTATGTTGTTTTTCTACAATTAAAATTCTAGTCGATTAATGTAAAAATGCACATGAAAATACATCCTCTGACAATTCCATTCAGGGAACTTCACAATAGCATGCGATTTAGCCAACTCCAATGGACTAGAGTCATGTTTCATGCAAATATAGAATATATTTACTTTCACCAGGTTTCACTAAATAGCAGTTTAAGAGAGAAATTAGGAAATTCCCATAACTGGTAGCTATAACAAAGACTGATGAATAATATTTTCATTAACTCTCACTATTTTTCATTAGTTTCATCCACTGCATGCTAAGCCCTCCACTTTCTTTACCCAGACATATTTTCTTTTCATTACGACTCTGTTTGTTGTGTGCTATGGAGCAAAAAAAGTAGAGTAACTGTAAAATACCTTCTAAGCATGCATTGAAAGTTAGATTAATACTATTTTCCAGAATCCGTTATCAACTTCTTCAGTTGATATATACCTTCTTGATACCTTATTCAGGTATACTTTTTAGAATTGGAAAGTAACATGTTTAGAAAAAAACTAGTAAAACTAGAATAACTAGAAAAAAAATCATCATTATATTCTGAGAAGCTGTTGTACGGTGACAGGTGATGATTATTATTATTATTATTATTATTATTATTATTATTAGGTGTGTATATATGCTCAAGATTCCTTGCAAGACTTACAACATAATATACAGATATAATATTATATATATATCATAATACATATATGTGTGTTATATTTTTTATATATGTATACACACACACATATATATACACCATACAGGAAAACGGACTTCAAAAATTCTAACACCTCAGTGTTATTTTATGATGATAGTAATAGGAAATCTTTTTCCCATTTTGTGTTTTTTGAGTGCTAGTCACCAAAAGGAAAGAAACAGTGTACCACTGGGATTTATCCTTATATCAACACAGGAATCAATGAGACTGTAGGGAAAGAGAGTCATGTGGAATAAAAGGCAAACAAGAATGTTGGTGTTTATAGATTACTGCGACAGAAACCTTAAAAATACATAAAATGTGTAGAAAGATGTCTTAGGCTACTTATTTCTGAAGGGAAAACAAACTATCAATTATTTCTTGGAAAGGACTTTTGTTTTTCCCTTTTAGTTTATGTTCAAAAAACTTGTTTATCTTGTAATTCTGGAGTAAATGGTAGATTTCCTTGCTGCAGCATGTGCTTCAACTAGATGCCTATTCCTGCCTTATACACTTAGGTTATATGTACCTTAGCTACTTACCTAGTCCAATTGCAATTAATAAAGCTTAATAATGAGGAAAAAAAAAAAAAAAGTCTTCTCTATTAACTGTTTGTTTTGTTTGTTGAGAAAGTATAGAGGTGGTGAGTCTTTCTTGTATTTTGTATATAAACCTGACTCATATCCAAATGTTAGCTGAAATAACACATCTCCCAGCATTTGGTTTTCAAGCTGATTAATGAGTTCCAAGAATTCTAGCTAGAAAAGCACCCCATTTGAACAATTTGAATTGTTTGTCACAATGAGGATGATATCCAGCTGAGCTAGGTTCAAGTACTCTTCAGTGTGCACTCTCCCAACACTGAAGAAGCATACTTATGCTAAACTATAAACATCAGAGGTAATAGCACACTCCAGCCTCCATTAGAAGACTACCTAACTGATTTAAGTGAGCTACACAAGAAGAATATTCGTACTTCACCTCCTCTTGGATAGCTGCAAAGTGATCTTAGTGGCTAGCTCACTCAGCATGCTTCTGAATAGTTTGGGTCTAGCCCGGATCTGGGCATGTTTTCTAACTCTGAGATATTTCGTGTGTTTGTATAAAATATGGTTTTGATGGGAAGATGATGGGATGATGATGGGAAGAAGGACAATCTACATTAGTATAGAATATATATAGAATGAACATATATAATGAATATAGAATGAATATATAACGTATATATACTTGAATATATGAATATGAATAATTGATAGTATAGAATTTCCAGAAAGACAATTTGCTTTGTTCTATTTCTTTTTTTGCTGTTTTGCTTTTTGTTTTGTTTTTGTTTGTTTGCTTTAGTTCTGTGAGGCTTACGAGATTGGAGCTTGATGAGATATCTTGCTTTTTGTTTTTCTTTTTGGTTAAAGGTGACCTTGAGAAAAATGTGGTTTTGTTCTTATAATTTTATCTGAATTCACAGAATACTGCTGGTTGAGGAGACAAAATAAAGGGTTATATGTTCACAAAAGTACTTGCAATTGAATACATCCTTTTCATCTAGTTGTTCATTGCTTAATGACATTTTTCTTTATAATTAAAAAAAAAAAAGGGGGGGGGGGGGAGGGGGAAGGCACCATTATCTTTTCTCCCCATTCACCTTTTTAGTTGCAATCTCTTCACACAATTCTAGCTGAGGCACCTTTGAGCGTCCTGCTTTGCAATAACTGGTGTATACTACATTCTAAAAAATATTAAACAAAGTCTTTGGAAGCATAGGTACTTTAGCCTACTAGCATATTCATAATTGTGCATGCATTCCACACACAGAGAATATGCAAGCTCAAAAATGAGAAACTGCTGGGAAATTCTTATGTGATATTCGGTTTAGTTAGCATCCCAAATTTCTGTCTTTCGTAGTGTAAAATTACCAGTGTGCAAATATGTATTTTTCTCTTTCAGGCATGCATAAATTTTCTGGTCTATGCAGGAATAGGCCAGAAATATCAAATTCCAATCCTGTCAAAGGATGTGATAATTTATGCAGACTCTCTTTTGACTTTTACTCAATGCCTCTATTTCCATTGAGATTATTGTTTCCCATTACTCATGTTTTCTGCTTCATAGAATCATAAAATCATAAAGGTTGGAAAAGATCTCCAAGATCTCTCATCTGGTGAAACCATCACCCTTCTATCAATGTCACCCACTAAACTGTGTCCCTAAGTCCAACCTTTCCTTAAACACTCCCAGGGACAGTGATGCCACCACTTCCCTGGGCAACCCATTTCAATTCCAGACTACTCTTTCTGATAAGAAATGTCTCCTCATGTCCAACCTAAATGTCCCCTGCCGCAACTTGAGGCTATTCCCTCTAGTCCTATCACTACCCATGAGAAGAAGCGAACCCGCAGCTCTCCTCACCTTCTTTTCAGGTAGTTGTAGAGAGCAATAAGTTGCTAGAGATGTAGAGAGCAATAATAAGGTGTCGAGAGCTCCCCTGAGCCTCTTCTTCTCCAGACTAAACAACCCCTTCTTTCATTTTAGCTAATGTATCCACTTAATTATTAAACAATTTTAAGAAACATTGAAAAAAAGAAAAAGGAAAATACTGCTTATGCTAGAAATGTCAAGTTCCATTGCACTTTTCTTCATGTTTAATGACTGTATTTTTGTAATGTTGCAGTATTTGAGTTTAAAAATTCTTTTGTTTATAATCTATACTTTTTGCTATTGCATTAATAATATAGGTACTTCAGAAGATTGTTGTAAATCCTTTGATATTTGTACACCTAGATAGTTAGAACCTGTATCAGTTACATCAGAAATCTTCAATCCCAGAATTATATGAAAATGAAAGATCATATACTCTAATTTCTTCCACATTACTCCAAATTATTTTTATGTAGTCTTATACCTCTAGTTTATTTTGAATAAGAAAAATTTGGATTCCAACGGCTGCATTTTTTTTCCCCAGGCCCGAAAAGGTTTTTTTGTTTGTTTGTTTGTTTGTTGTTTGTTTGTTTGTTTGTTTTTAGAATTTAGTACTGTAGTGGGTTTATGTGGCAAGGTTTTGGTAGCAGGGGGCAATAGGGGTGGTTTCTGTGAGAAGGATCTAGAAGCTGCCCCATGTTTGGTAAGGGCCCCACTGCTGACCAGAGCCGCGCCAATAAGCGATGTTGTTTTGCACCTCTGTGAGAGCATATTTAAGACAGGGAAAAAAATGCTGCAACACACAGCAGCTGGGAGAGTGAGAGGAGTGAGGAACAGCCTTGCAGGCGCCAAGGTCAGTGAAGAAGGAGGGGGAGAGGTGCTCCAGGCGCCGGAGCAGAAGTCCCCTGCGGCCTGTGGTAAGGACCATGGTGAAGCAGGATGTCCCCCTGCAGCCCATGGAGTACCATGGTGGAGCAAGGTTCCACACTGCAGTCCGTGGAGGAGACCACGGTGGAGCAGGTGGCCCTGCACCGACGGAGGCTGCCGCCTGTGGAAGACCCCTGCCCGAGCAGATTCCGGGCCGGACCTGTAGCTCGTGGAGAGGAGCCCACGCAGGAGCAGGTGACCTGTCAGGAGCTGCTGCCCGTGGGGAATCCAGATTGAAGCAGTTTTCTCCTGAGGGATGGACCCCATGGTACGGACCCATATCTGGAGCAGTTCTGGAAGAGCTGCTGCCAGTGGGAAGCCCACGCTGGATCAGGTCATCAAGGACTGTATCCTGTGGGTGGGACCCCACAGCACAAGGGATGAGAGTGATCGAGAAGGAGTGGCAGAGAAGAAGCAATGTAGACTGACCATAACCCCCATTCCCCTGTTCCCCTGTGCCACTCGGGGGGAGGATGTGGAAGAAGGTGGATGGGGGGGGGAAGGTGCTTTTGGTTTCTTTCCTTTGTTTCTCACTTCTCTAGCTTTTTAGTAATAAGCGATAAATCTTACTACCTCCCTATGCAGAGTCTGTTTTGCCCATTACAATAATTACTGCGTGATCTTCTTGTCCTTATCTCAACCTTTGAGCCCTTCTCATCGTATTTTCTCCCTGTTCCTCTTTGAGGAGGGAGAGTGAGAGAGCGGCTGTGGTGGAGCTTGCCTGCCCACTTGAACGGAACCATGACAAGTACATGTTTTGTCATCAACGGGGCAAGACAAAGAAATCCAAGTGTGCATTGACTCAGAATATAGGCTCTGTGCAGATTTCAGAGCCATTTACAACTGCCTTATTCTTGGCATATAAGAACTAAATTTAGTTCTTTTTTTTTTTTTTTGACAAATAATACTTTTCAAAGTCTACCTGTCTACAGTGATGAGGCATTGTAGTCTGTAAACAAACAGAACACCAACACATGTGTAGACATTAAGCCTGTCTGTAGAATGAATTGTATTTCAGCAATTGCCTTGAAATATGCAGGCAAATCCAAAAGTCAGATCTGAACATTTCACTTCTTGCCTATTGAGTTCTACAAAGCAAAAGGCATATTTGAGTCTTACTACTACTTTGTAGCACTCTGATAGACAAGTAGATATGCAGATAGGTAGACAGATGCTACTGGGGGAAAATAACATTTTCAATAATGTATGTCAAAGGAAAAAAAAAATATATATATATATTTGCATTCATATAAAATATCTCATTGCTATTTCTGAGAAGAATGCATAAAATAGAGACAAGCTTGTATAATGAAACTGAAAAGTTAACAGCAGTGTGAGTTGCCCCTGTGTTCCCTGGAATTACAATAATTTAATCAACAAAGCAGTATTGAATTTCAAAATATATTTTATAGTCCATCATACCATTTATACTAAAAGATTGTTTCACATAAAATACGGTTTAAGAAAACTCATCCATTTCATTGCATTTCTCAGCAAAGTGGACTTTCCCTTTAATACATATTTCTATCTAAAGAGCAACATACTGGTAAAATGAAAACAAATGCCAGTGCTATCTCCAAAGAGACAACTTCAAATTTCAAAATGTATGAAAAGGCCCTTGCTCTGCCCTTATGACAGTTAAATGCTCAAAGTGAGATGGGCAAAAAATGTAGTTAACTCATTTAAAGAGATATGAAAAGTGAGCCTTTTTGTTTGTTTGTTTGTTTGTTCCCCTTCAGTGTGGAGAGAAAGAGAAATAGAGAATGAGGATAAGGAAGGAAATAAGGAGGTTTTGTCTGTTTGTATATGAATGGTATGTTTTATTAAAGCCATTCTATGGTATAGACAAAACAAAAACAATGGGTCTGAATCAGAAAAAAAAAACAAAAAAACAAAAAAACAACAACAAAAAAAAACAGTTTTGATTAAAGGATGTCCAAATACCAATTAAAAGAAAAAAAAACTAAAATTTATTTTTTTAACACCATTCACCTCATAAGAGAATGAGAATACAGTTAAAATTAGAATAAGAGAAAAAGATAAAATTATCTGACTGTATGATGGTCACACTGAGTGATAAAGTCAGTGAATAGGTGCCTTGTTACTCAACACAACATTTTATGACTGAAATCTTCTCTGAAGTTATACATTTTCACTAGCAATAAACAGTAATTTTATTTCACTTTCAGCCTGGGATCATGTAGTCTTTTTCCCTGACCATGTTTTTAATATTCAAATCTCTCTCTTTTGAGTTGTTTTTGATAGTAGCACATTACCATTTGAATATGGTTTGAGGTACTTGGTTTGCTGTGAAAACACCAGCTCACACTCTCCTACAAAATATGGAAAGTATAAAAGATGTAAGTATTTGAATTCAACGTTCAGTTTCCCTGCAGTGATTTGATATATTTCAGTGGAAGTAAAAATCCCACAGGAAACATTTGTGTTTTATCAGTCAGATAGTTAAAGGTTGATTTAATAATTGAAGCTTAAACCAGTTACAGATATTTTGTCTAATTACATCATAACAAGACATTCCTGTTAATTATATGAATCTTTGTATTGGTTCATGATAGCATTTGTAATACTTCTTTTACGTTCCACTTTTTCAGAAAGTAGTGGCAAAAGTTTTTGTTTGTTTGTTTTTATTTTAAATTTATTTTTTTACGTTACTAGTAGAAGCAGTATTTTCCATTTGTTTTGTATTGCATTCCACATACAAATATAAATAATTCAGTGATTTTTTTTAATACATATATTTTAAATATATATATTTTTTTGCTTATCTCAAGTTTATGTGAAGCTTATCTCAAGTCCTAGAGGTATATTATGTATGTATTGAATAAAGCCCTTATATCTAAAATATATTGCATGTCAACTTCATTGTCTTTGCATATTTTTGCTAGAGGTGTGATAAAAATGAAGCACTGAGTTGAAGTAGCTGTAAGTTCCTACACATAATAATCTGGAGAAAAGTTTAAAACACAGGTCTTAAGACCACAAATACTGTAAATAGTATCAAGTCTAATGATTAGTATAATGAAGAAGAAAACAGGTATCAAAGAAAGGACAAAGACTGTTGAAAGCTAAAAAATAATTCAACTCCATTCTCCATCTAGTAATGTATGTTAGAGTAACTCTAATTACTCTAAATTGGGAGCAGAATATTTTAGCCATCTCCTGCTGCTTTGCAGTCCTAACTGACCTAGAATTTTCCACAGTTTCTGATAAGCATACATGTTGTTTAAGTTGAATTAAAGGAGACATCTGGCACTGTGCAAAAACCTGTTGTGTATTTTGAAGGCTCATGAGATGTGACTTTGCATCTGCCAGGGTCAGACTAAGCAACAGTACAACCATCAGGATACAAAATTGAGAAGTGGAAGCTATGGCACAGAGAAGTAGTGTATTTTGAGTTACTTGTGTAACACACAAACAAACAAACAAACAAACAAAAAGGAATGAAGAGGGTAATGAGGATAAAATAGAAATTGGGAAAGGTAGGTTTGTATGTTTTCATTTTCAATTGTAAAATAAAGAAAAAGAGTGATGGATGTTTCATCCCTTATAATGAATATTTTAGCTCCATATTACAGCAAGACCTATAAATGGACTTTGTGTCCAATGTACTGCTTTGTGCCTTGTTTTTTAAGAAAGAAAGAAGGAAAGAATGGAATCTGATTTCAAAGAAAAAACAGTCATGGAATGCAACCAACCCAATCTAGACAGTGATATTGCATGTACAAATAAGTATAGGAGAAACTATAATGTATGTTTGTGGGGATAGAGGGAACAATGGGTAAGCAATGATTCTCTATGAAGAGTCAGTGTTACAGAATTACCCTGCATTCTTTGAATGATCGTAATAAAATCTTTACAATTTCTGGCAGTGTGAGCATAATATTAGGAAATACTATGCTTGAAACATTTGACATGCATTTCCAATAAAGGGTGGTGGCAGTTTTCTATCTTTTTTTAAAAGCTAAACTCATAAGACAAATCTATGTTACAGCTGTACACATCTGTACATAGATAGCCTTTTTGTCAATTAAAACCTCAATAAATCAAATCCATTAATATATGAACATATTCAACTGATTAGAAAAAAATATATAGGACCCTTAAATTCAGCAAATAACATAGAATTGTTTTGACAGTGATATTATATATTTAACAGTGCTTTCAATATTTCTGTGGTCATATAGCTTGAATAAAGTATAACATTAAAAAGCTTGCTCTGATTATGATAGTTTGTAATAAAAATGTATATATATTAATTTCATTGTTACACAATGTATTCTAACTAGATTAAAGAGCTAAGCACTTAGGTTGTATGGACATTATTTCAGTTTAAATCACAGCATGAAGAACTGCAAGTAGTCATCTCTTTCTGTACAGATTGGAAGTGCAAGATGGTTGTTTACAGTGAGTGTAATGTTTGTGACATATAATATGTGGATGTGTTTCTTTTCAAGAGTTGAATGGCAAGCATGAAAAATGTTTCTCAGTTCTGATGACTGCACTCCTAGCCCAGATGACAAGTTTGTGGGTATTTCCCTGGAGTGCAGTTTGAAATTGAGACTCATAGTAGTGACTAAAGCTAAACTAAAGAAGAGCACTGCTATTACTTACTTTACGAAGAACATGTTTTCTGTGTAATCTGGAAATGGATACTTAAACTTTAGATTGATAGCATTTATTTATTTATTTATTTTTACAAAGATCAAGTCACAATACTGGTATATCAAACAAGAAATTATTCTGCAGTGGTACTCAGACTTTATTTTTTTATTTGTTCCAATATTTCTGTTTATGAAAAGTTTTACATTGTACTGTTATGGTCTCCTGTGGCACAGATTATCACTGAAATTGTAATAATTCAGCAAAAAGGTACTGATTATTTTAAAGTACAATGTACTTTACAATCTCTACATACATATTTTTCCTCATTGAATTGTCATTTCATGATGAAAGATAGTGCTCTCTATCTGCATATTTAATGTAGTAATCAGTACTTCAGACCTCTCTTTCAAGTTAGTAAAGACTTCTTTACAAGTTACCAACCATGCAAAAATGCTCAAATATCACATTTCCAAATATTCCATGTGTTTGTTCTTAAAAAAAAAAAAAAAAAAAAGCAAACAACAACAAAAAACATATTATTTCAGTGCAAGCATAGAAACCCAAAGAAACTCTAGTCATTTCTCCAGAATAAGAATAGTTGTGGAATTCCCATATATACAGACACAAGTTTGATGAACAGCTGTTCCATGTTCCCTTACCTGTACCTTAAAGGTATTATTGCTGTGTACAAAATTCTCTTTCTTTTATCTTTCCATTTTCCTACCATTAACACAGGATCACAAAATTACATAGTAATTTATGTTGGAAGGGACCTCTGGAAATCATCTTGACCAATATCGGTTGTATTGGGTGTGTATGGCAAAGTGTTGGCAGCAGGGGACTGGGATTCCACGCCTCTCTAAGAAATCCTTTCCAATATTTTATGCCTACTCATGGTAACTCTTTTTGTCTATATCAAGTGAGAATAACCTATGTTGTAACCATTACCTTCTTATCCTGTTTTGGGCAACTTTGAGAAGATTCTGGTTCAATTTCTCTAAGCCTGCTGTTAGGTATTAATATCTTCTACCTTTCTCAGCTTAAGTCAGAACAAAAGCTGGTTCACCTAGCCTTTCCTTGTGCTTCATGCTTTCCAGTCTCCTCAGCATTTGGTGGCTCTCTGCTGGACTCAGTCCAGTATGACATTGTCTTTCCTTCTCCTGCAGGAGATTTCAAAAGTAGATGCAACACTCCAGATGCAGCCTAAAAAGTGCTAAATAGAGGGTTAAATAATGTCCTTAAACTTGCTGGCTGCCATCTCACCAGTGCACTCAACATGTAGGTAACCTCCTTTGCCACAGGAATGCATTGTTGGCCCATGGTTTCAGCTTGTCCACCAGAGCCTTGAGGTCCCCTTCTGACAAGCTGCTTTCTATACAGTCAGTATACAGCCTGTACCGGTGCATGAAATTACTGCCAAAATCACACATGCCGAATTTTGCATTTCCCTTTGCTGAACTTCATGAGATTTCTGTCAGTCTTTTTTCTAGCCTGTTGTACAGTCTGTCTGACAGTCCTTCCTCCCTCCCCCCACAGCATACTGACCACTCTTCCTTATGTTATTGTCTTCAAACTTGTTCAGATTGCACTCCACGCTGTCACTGAAGCTTTTAGTAAATCATTGATCAGTAATGGCTCAAATATTGATCCCTGAGGGGAAACAGGAGTTACTATCAAGGCATCAATTAGATGTTATAGTAATGATCACCACACTTTGAGCATAATGGTCTATACAGTTTTCTGCTCATGTTATTTTACATTTATCCAGTTCATATCTCATCACTTCTGCTATAAGGATAGTATGGGAACTCTAGAAATGTGTTGGAAGCTGATGAGCAAGATTTCAAGAGCTATGATAAGCAAGATAATTGTGTGAGATTAAGGATATATTTTTTTTTTTTTCAATATTGTTGCTATAGCTACAGCCATTAAATAAAGTTATACATTTCTATTAGATTTTCAGAACAGAGAACAAATTGAATTATATTACATTTTATTTGTTGTATTTGTGACATCACCAAATCCAGATGAAGAAACAACAAAAAAGTATGGTTTCTTATTTACAGCATATAGTGATTTTGTCAAACGAAAGTAATGACTGAATTAAAAAGAAATAAATACCCACTCAGAAATTATTTCTGAATTCATCTTCTTTCTAAAACAACAAATACTTTCCTTGAGAGAACCAATTTTAAAATTGGTTACATTTCTAATTACATTGCTAAAGTTAATGACATAGACATTGGCTGTAAAAGATGCTTCCTGTATGTTGGGTGTAGCAGACTACAATATTCTTGGCCAGGATCCAAACACCATTCAATTCTATCTCAAAACTTTTCAATAAAAAAGTTCAAAATACAAGTACATTTCCAGAAATATATCTATCTATATCATATATGTTTATCTCAACTATATCTATATCATCTGTAACTGTATCTATACCGGAGCATGCACCTGTACCTATCTAAATAATCTACATAATTTCACTTTCTGTCTCCCCAAAAGGAAAAAAAAAATAATGCAGAAAAAAATAATTGATCATTTTCTCTTAGGAATCTAACCTATCATCCTTGTACAAAGGTAGGTAAGGAGATGCAACAGTATTTTAAGCTTGCCATTTTCCTCAGAGGGATTTCTGATGCATATTTTTTTTTGGTACTTGACATCATCAGGATAAAGTTCTAACTCTTAAACTATTCTGGTGGTGGTAAACTAAGTGTCTTGAATGTATCTGTTTCCACGGTCTTAAATTAAATGCATGTGCATGGAATGTCTGTTTGCTTATTTACTTATTTATTTTATTTTATTAATTTATTTATTTTATAGAGAAGAAAGATGATCACATAAGAAAGATAGAAATTTCATATTTGAATCTGATATAAAACAGATTTGAAAATTAAACTTTTTTTGTTGTTGTTGTTTGTTTGTTTGTTTGTTTGTGTGTGTGTGTGTGTGTTAAACTGCATGTGACCATTATTATTATCTAAATTATTTTCCTTAAGACCTGCATAACTTTGAAACAATACTGTACATCTCACACAATTACTTTCTCTGTGTTAAAGTGTTTAGGATGAAATTATAACCTTTACTGCAGTATGATCCTGTCACTTTCAAAACCAATGTTTAACACACTGTTTAACTCAACTCTCATTCTCTCATTGTTAACACTAGGAAACACAATTGATCATAACAAAAAGTGTTGAAATTAAACTTAGATAGAACGTAAATAGTGTCCAAAATCAAGATCCTGAAAAGTTCTAGTCAGACATCTAAAGTCAGGTTAGAATAATGAAATATTGGTTAGAATAATGAAGCTTCCCAAAATGAGAGAGCACGTCCACCATGCTAAGTCCTGAAGTCCTGAGAAACTGAATTAGACAATCATAGTGGCTTTTTTTTTTTTTTTTTTAATTTAAAAAAATATTTACCCTTCCTCCAAACATCAAATTAATTTAAAGGTATTTTAATGGACAATTACATAGCTTCACTAGGAGCTACACTAAACCTGCAAGACCCAGATTAATTTAGAGCCTTACAGTTAAGATAGATAATCTTTAGGTTATCCTGTAAATTTGAAATCTAATTTGATTGAGGAGGTCATTAAATGCCTGATTGCGTTGTTTATTCAAACCAAAGAAGGAGAAGAGAACTCCTCTGACCTACATTTTAAAAGAAAATAATTTTGTTATAAAAATCATTGTGTGATCTTAAACATATAAAACAAACCTAACTTTAGATAAATATAATGCATGTATATATATGGTAGTGTATACAGTAAACATGTATATATGCAGTATATATTTATATATAGTAAGTATATATATAAAAATTCTATATTTATAGAATAAAAAGCTTTTTTTTTTTTTTTTTTTAATATTTGCATATGTATATTTCAAATAGAAAATGAAAGATTAATTTATTTATCTTCAGGGAAGCTGGGAATGTGAAAAAGATTTATAAAAATCTAAGATATATAAAAATATATAAAAAATCTATAAAAATCTATAAAAATATAAATATAAAATATAAAAATATAAAATATATAAAAAATCTATAAAATCTAAAAAAAAAAAAAATCTGTAAAAATCTAAGATATAATGCTTTCCATTATGAGAAAGGGGTACAAGTCTAATTAGCAGATTTTCTGTAATTCCATCAATGAGATGTGAATCGCAGGTAACATATAAAAATAACAGAAATATAATACCTTTTTTTTTTTTATTTTTTTAACTATCCATGAACTCAGAAATTTTAGTCAGCCATTTTAGAACTGGGCTTTTTTTTTTTTTTTTGTGGTTGCAGTAATTATTTAATGTGTTTTGACCATATTGAAATATACGAGGTGACATATTTTTCTTAACATATATACAATTGAAAATGCACCTAAAATCCCATTGTAAAGATCTTTCATAATGATCATCAGACATGTTTAAGTAATGAAAATATTCAAGGTCTATACATAAACTAATGAAAATTGCTTATTAGGAAAAGAAAAAAAAAAGACTTCTTTAATACTTTATGCTTTTGAGTATAATAGAAGGGAAAAGTGGTTGTCTAGTATAAGAGTTAGCTCTGGGAGACATTCCTTGAAATTTTGGCAATGAGTTAAATCTATACTAAAGTTTTATTAAGGACATAAGTTTCTAAATACCAACTTATATACATGAATCTGAAATTCACAACCACTTATGACTCTTCAGCTCATATATTCCACTACAACTAAATGTTTTCAACTAAGTGTCTTATGTAATTACGTTCCCTAGATAATGCAGAGTTCTTGTGACAAACACACTAGCATTTAATGAATGACCATCTAAGGAATCTTACTCTGTATCTGATGGTTAAAATTTTTGCCTTCAGAGGCTGAAAGTTCCTCTATCTGTTTGTTAAGACCACTAGAGTGGACTGGTATCCAGGCTATAACAGGCCACAATTCAAATTTATACCCTACCTGTTTTCAGGTATGTGTTAAGATGAGACTCTTTTTGAAGCTGTCACTTTAAAGTGAATCATTAAATATTTTTGATTAGAGAGAGGAAATGAGGATTATAAATCTCTGGAGATTTTTGAGCCTTTGGCTCAAAACTACAGCTTTTTACTATCCTATAGAAGCAAAGAAGAATTTCCACTCATTTTCTAACATAATTTAACCTAAAAGTTTAACCTATGAACCAACATAAGAAAGGTATTGAAGCTCCATACCTTTGAAGCTCAATCACCTAAACCCTGTCAGGAAAGACTTCAAAACAAAAAAAAATCTTCAGTTTTTCTTATTGACTTCCCATTTTGTATGCAGATTATTGTAATTTTCTTGCTGACGTGCATAGCTCTCTTTCTGCAAAGTATAGATGTATTTTAAAAAACAACTAAGATTACAGGTATTTACAAGATTACCAAAACACAGATGATAATGTTTGGTGTGGGGAGAGAACTTAGCTAACATAACTTAAATTCAAATTCAGAGGATAACTCTTCCTTTTTTGTATCCAGCTCACAAGACAATATGTTCACAGTCAGTGTCAGTATTTTGTGTCACGAGGTCTAGGTTTGGGCAAGCAACTTTTTCTGTGTGGCTTAGCCCTGGCTTGAGAGTTCTTTAGTGTTTAGAAAGCTGTTGATGAGAAGTTAATTGACTGTAAATTAACACATTCTTTCTGCCTCACTGGATGTTACTCGCATTTCATCTTCATATTTTTTAAACACTGAACTGTGCATTACATTCAAAACATAAAACTAGACATTCATACACATTTATATTAATGAGATTAATATAAGATGTTCATTACTGGCTTTAGTTTCATCACATCTGAGTCAGCAGATATCACACAACCAATTACTTTTTGATGAACTGAAATTCAACCCTATCAATGAAAACAAACAAACAAAACAAAACAAAACAAAACAAACCATGAAAGAAGTCTTTAGAAACAAATATCTCCCCATCACATAAAGTAAATCTATTCTTCAGTAAATTTATTTCAGCAAGAAGTAGGTAGGAAAAAAGAGGAGCAAATGTTGCCAATGTAGAATTAAATTTCTCAAGTAAAGTAGATTGCCTTAACAATAGGAAATAACAAGTTTGAGTTTTACTACACTCAGATAATTATTTGTTGATATAGCCAAAATGCAAACATTAATAGCCTTATATAGTTAAAAAAATATAGAATCCATTTCACCTAATTTCTAAACTTGAGTACCTCTATAGATGCTTAAGAATTATAGGATTCCTACAGATCTTAGAAATATCTTTCCGTCAGGACAGGTGTTAGGTTTCAATGTAAAAGGGGAGATATACGACGAAGGTTTATTAGTAAGATCAACAATGATTGACAAATGTGTGTCTGAGTGTACTTTTTCAATATTGTTAGAAAATAGTGAAGAAAAATCCAGCAATATTTCAAAGAACAAAATACTCTTTTGCCCATTTCCAGCTTCTGTTTGCCATTCTAGCTGAGTAAACACTCAGAACTGGGTTAGTTTACTTCTGCTGGATTTGTTTCCAATGGTCCGTTGGCTTAGCTTCCAGAAGAGCTGTGAGGACAAGTTCTATGCAGAGTACTCTGAAGAATGAGCCTTTCAGTATCTCAGGAAAATCAAAATCATCTTAGGGTGAGGAATACTTAAACCTCTAATTTATTGTGTAAATGCTTCCATTACCATCTTGTTAACATGATGTGATGAGATCTTACCTTTTCGACCAATAACCTGAGTAGGTGAAGCATGCTCTAAGTTTGGCTATATAATGGGACTTTCCCAGCAAGCTATATGAAGGGAATACTATTCTATACCTTTTCACAGAAACAGATGTTGATCTAATTGCACTATAGACAGATGGATGCCACAGGGATTTACTACTATATAACTTTATATGGAAGAGAAGTCTAAATTTGAGATGACACACGATGGGGGTCAGAGTTACCTTAGTAGGACAGACAGTACAGGCCTGCATAGTCTTCCTGAACTTTCTTATCCACAGGGCATTTTAGAAACCTAAGTGCTTTGCTGCATTTTGCTTTTGTTTTTGAAATGCCTACCACCTTATCCATGCATCATTCATTATTTTGTACAATTTTATTAACTATAATGCTGCTTAATTTTAGTTTATGTCAGTATTGTATAAAATGAGTAAGAATCAAAACATAATTTGCAGTTTTAACTTTGTTCTCCATTCAACATTGATCTGAAGAAAAAGAGTCCCAGGGTGGCTTAGATAGTCTAGCTCAGCACTGACACCTTTAACTTCCTTTTAAGTAGATACAGTTGGGTTTCTGCTCTCAACTTGGCTAAAAATAATGAAAAAGAGTGAAATCTGCAGTTCACTGCACTGCTCTCTTTCTCCTCCGTGTACTTAGCATTATCACAGAACCTGCTTATATCACACACAGTAGTCACAGTGGGAATAAATCCTTTTTTCTTCATGCTTATTGTATAGAACTAAGAATTAATAAGCTTATGTCCCTAGATTGCCTAAGATTCTACAAGTTGTTGAAGATACTTGAGGCTTACAATTTATTCCATGGTTTGAATTTTCGTATCTCTGAACTTGGAGCAGTTTTGCAACTCAGTGACATGCATTTTTAAAAAGTTCTAAATAAGTAATGCACATTTTAAAAATATGGTGTGAGGGAGCCAAAACAAAAAAAGAAAACTCACACAAGCTGACAACCTCAGGAAATGCAGAGAAAATGATAAAGCCATGTATCTGTTTCACACTGCAGTGCAGAGATATTTCAGGGGCAGATCACCAGTAAGCACCGATTGTAAACAAAGTTCAGAGAACGAACAGTTGCGGTCTTTGCAGTATGATCTTTGTAGGTCCCTTCCAACCAAATTATCCTAACAGAAAAAAAAAAAAAAAAAAAAAAAAATCAGATGTTTTTGTATGACATCTGCATTATTTTGAATATATGGATAGAAAATGTATTATGACGAGGTCTAATTTCTGGCTGTTTATTATATTCTGTTCATATGTGGCTGCATTTTTTATTCATTCATTCATTCATTCATTCATTCATTCATTCATTCATTCATCCATTTATTTATTTATTTATATTACCCAACTGTATTATAGAACAATACAGGCAATAGCCTGGTTTTAAATTCCTGTTCTTTTGACTATCTAATTTCAAAGTGGAGAAATACCACCAGTAGCAAAAGAATATAAGCTTTTTCTATTTCTCTCTTTCTCTCTTTCTCTCTCTTTTGTGTTTGTGTCTGTGTGTCTCTGTGTGCGCAAAGCACAAAAAATTGATAAGTAAAATTCTCTTTACAGAAGAATTGTCTCATGGATGTGAACTGTGTTAAGGTAAAATTTGCCTTCTGTGCCCTGGGTAAATAAGCTATCTGTAATGAGTTAAATAAATAGGATTGTTCTTTTTCTGTTTTGTTTTATTTTATTATTTTATTTTATTTTATTTTATTTTATTTTATTTTATTTTATTTTATTTTATTTTATTTTATTTTATTTCATTTCATTTCATTTCATTACATTATTTCATTATTATTTTTTTAATTTATTTTTTTCTATATCATTTAATACAAAGTCTGTTTTTCGAAATGTGGCCTAAACAATGGCTAACAGATCAGATTTCAGGGCTGCAGTTGCAGATGTAAGCAGAAATTTAACTCTTTTGCATAAGTATGAATAAAATACTTCTGAATATACCTATAACTGAATACTTTAATTCCTAGATACTGAAAGTGAGAGCTGGTAAGCTCTTCAATACCCTAATGCCTTCTCTAAGTTTTAGGGGCTGATATTGTTTAACAGCTCAGATGAGGTTCTTTTCCTTTTTGCTATTATAATTCAAGCATAACTGTAACACTATTTCACTATTTCCACTACTCTAAGCATGACACAACTTTATCCCCAGATATGCAATTGCTTATCTAATTTGCATAGCAGTTTAATAGAAACATATTCCTAAATCAGATAGCTGTTCATTCTCACATACTAAAACCAGTTGGTGCTCATAATTATGCTAATTAAATCATTCTCACAAACTGTTTATATGGTTTAGAAAATCAAATTCTGCTTAGTTTTATTTTTTCCTAAATTAAGGAATTATTTATTAAGTAAAACGGACATCTTAAGGAAACATTGCTCATATTTTATGTGTTGCATTTCCTGTGTCTTGATGAACCTTCACTAATTAAGGCAGCTCAAATGTGATCATACAAAGTTTGAAAGCAGATCAGATATCTGCTTTTTGATATCTAATCTTAAACCACCACCACCACCATTTATTTATTGATTGATTGAAAGGTAGCTATTACAGTAAGAAGGGGTTTTAAAACTGAAATTCTGTTTGTATTCTATAAACTCTGCAGTAGTCTGCATATTCAGTATTGATTACTCTGTGGTTGGAGTGGGTAGATTTTTGGAGTGTGTAGATTTTTTCCTATCATGCATCCTTGGAATGGTAATGCAGAAATCCATCTGTCTTTTGCTTAACCTTTCATACGGCTCCCTGATTTTAGTTATTGTGTGGATGGGGCTTGTGAAACCAAGATATCCCCATGGGAATAATGATAATTTAAATTAAAGACAACCAAATGCAGCAACAGGCTTACAAATTCAATGTCACTGCCCACATGTTGTATAAACTTCCAAGTTATAATACACTTCGGCTTTCACTAACAAGTTCAAATGGTATTGTATATTTGTCTTTTCAAAATAACAGCTACATGGGTTGAGTTCTCCTAATCTCATGAGATATGCATATATATGTATCAGCATAGTGGTTCTGCAGCAACTTGTCATTCTGTTCAGTTTAGATATTGGATTTCGAGCTAGACAAAGCTTCCAACAGACTGGGAGCCACAGCAGCAGCATTAAGACAAGCTTTACCATGGGGGAAAGGGAACATTCCTAACAGGCTGGCAAAGAACCAGCCATATGCTGCATGCTGAGGAACAAGAGATTTCTGGGAAGTATTTGACAGCATGAGAGAAAAGCAATTAAAATAAATACATAAATAAAAATCCAAGGCTCAAATTCATCTAAATAAATATTTACCCTTTGATATCTAATATATTCATTTTTTTCATTTTCTGTAAGTGCAATATTTTTGACATTTAAAACACTTGTATCTTTGACTAGAGTTGAGCACAGACTATATATAAGTATAAAACCTCCTGTCGTGGTTTAACCCGGCTGGCAGCTAAATACCACGCAGCCGTTCGCTCACCCTCCCCCCTCCCTCTCTGGGACGGGGGAGAGAAATGGAAAGTGAAGCCCGTGAGTTGAGATAAAGACAGTTTAATAAGACAGGAAAATAATAATAATAATAATAATAATAATAATAATAATAATAATAATAATAATAATAATAATAATAATAATAATACAATGATGATAATAGTACTACTACTAATAATATGTACAAACAAGTGATGCACAATGCAATTGCTCACCACCCGCTGACCGATGCCCAGCTTAACCCCGAGCAGTCCGGCCCCCTCCCCCCGGCTAGCCACCTATATATTGTTTAGCATGACGTCAGATGCTATGGAATACCCCTTTGGCTAGTTTGGGTCACCTGTCCTGGGTCTGTCCCCTCCCAGCTCTTACTGCACCCCCCAGCCTGCCCGTTGGCAGGACAGAGCAAAGGCTGAGATGTCCTTGGCTTAGTATAAGCACTGCTCTGCAACAATTAAAGCATCGGGGTGTTATCAGCACTCTTCTCATCCTAAGCCAAAACACAGCATTCCACCAGCTACTAGGAAGAAAATTAATTCTGTGCTAACTGAAACCAGGACATCTATCCACCCCTTATTCCATACCATTTATGTCATGCTCAGGTTACACTCTTTTCCATACATTCTAATTAGTCACCTATAGTAATCATGGTAGTGATAACATACAGTATAATATACTATTTAACATGGTGCAATTCAGTTCATGGGCTATTCTCACCCAGTATTGACTAACCAGGTGGCCTTTGCCAAATGCGTATCCCAGTTTTTGAACGTCCCAGCGCCCATTGCTTTCAAGGTAGTCTTTAACAGGCCATTGTATCGTTCAACTTTCCCGGAGGCTGGTGCATGATAGGGGATGTGATACACCCATTCAATACCATGTTCTTTGGCCCAAGTGTCTATAAGGTTGTTTCGGAAGTGAGTCCCATTGTCTGATTCTATTCTTTCTGGGGTGCCATGTCGCCATAGGACTTGCTTTTCAAGGCCCAGGATGGTGTTCCGGGCGGTAGCATGAGGCACAGGATATGTTTCCAGCCATCCGGTGGTTGCTTCCACCATTGTAAGTACGTGGCGCTTGCCATTGCGAGTTTGAGGGAGTGTGATGTAATCAATCTGCCAGGCCTCTCCATATTTATATTTCAGCCATCGTCCTCCATACCAAAGAGGCTTTGACCGTTTGGCTTGCTTGATTGCAGCACATGTTTCACAGTCATGAATAACCTATGCTATAGCGTCCATGGTCAAGTCCACCCCTCGATCACGAGCCCATCTGTATGTTGCATCTCTACCTTGATGGCCTGAGGTGTCATGGGCCCATCGGGCTATAAATAATTCACCTTTATGCTGCCAATCCAGGTCCACCTGAGCTACTTCAATCTTAGCAGCCTGATCCACCTGCTGGTTGTTTTGATGTTCTTCAGTAGCCCGATTCTTGGGCACATGAGCATCTACGTGGCGTACTTTCACAGCCAGGTTCTCTACCCGAGCAGCAATATCTTGCCACAATGCAGCAGCCCAGATAGGTTTGCCCCTACGCTGCCAGTTGTTTTGCTTCCATTGCTGTAACCATCCCCACAGGGCATTTGCTACCATCCATGAATCGGTGTAGAGATAGAGAACTGGCCATTTTTCTCGTTCAGCAATGTCTAAAGCCAGCTGAATGGCTTTCACTTCTGCAAACTGACTCGATTCACCTTCTCCCTCAGCAGCTTCTGCAACTCGTCGTGTAGGACTCCATACAGCAGCCTTCCATCTCCGATGCTTCCCCACAATACGACAGGACCCATCAGTGAACAGGGCATATTTCTTTTCATTCTCTGGCAACTGGTTGTACAGTGGGGCTTCTTCAGCACGACCCACCTCCTCCTCTGATGATATCCCAAAGTATTTGCCTTCTGGCCAGTCCATGATCACTTCCAATATTCCTGGGCGACTGGGGTTTCCTATTCGAGCCCGCTGAGTAATCAGTGCAACCCACTTGCTCCATGTAGCATCAGTTGCATGATGCGTAGAGGGGACCCTTCCCTTGAACATCCAGCCTAGTACCGGTAATCGGGGTGCTAGGAGGAGCTGCGCTTCAGTACCGACCACCTCCGAAGCAGATCGAACTCCTTCATATGCTGCCAATATCTCCTTTTCAGTTGGAGTATAGCGGGCCTCAGATCCTCTGTATCCCCGACTCCAAAACCCCAGAGGCCGACCTCGAGTTTCCCCAGGTTCTTTCTGCCAGAGGCTCCAGGTGGGGCCGTTCTCCCCGGCTGCAGTGTAGAGCACATTCTTTACATCTGGTCCTGTTCGAACTGGCCCAAGGGCTACTGCATGGACTATTTCCTGCTTGATTTGTTCAAAGGCTTGTCGTTGTTCAGGGCCCCATTCAAACTCATTCTTCTTACGAGTTACTTGGTAGAGTGGGTTTACAATCAGACTGTAATTTGGGATGTGCATTCTCCAAAACCCCACAACACCTAGGAAAGTCTGTGTTTCTTTTTTGTTAGTTGGTGGAGACATAGCTGTTATTTTGTTGATCACATCCATTGGGATTTGACGACGTCCATCTTGCCATTTTATTCCTAAAAACTGGATCTCCCGTGCAGGTCCTTTGACTTTATTTTGTTTTATGGCAAAACCGGCTTTCAGAAGGATTTGGACTATTTTCTTCCCTTTCTCGAAAACTTCCTCTGCTGTGTCACCCCACACAATAATGTCATCGATGTACTGCAGGTGTTCAGGAGCTTCCCCCTGCTCTAGTGCAGACTGGATCAGCCCATGGCAAATGGTAGGGCTGTGTTTCCACCCCTGGGGTAGCCTATTCCAAGTATATTGGACTCCCCTCCAAGTGAAGGCAAATTGTGGCCTGCACTCTGCTGCTAGAGGGATGGAGAAAAATGCATTAGCGATATCAATTGTGGCGTACCACTTGGCTGCCTTCGATTCAAGTTCATACTGAAGTTCCAGCATGTCCGGCACTGCAGCACTCAGTGGTGGCGTGACTTCGTTCAGGCCGCGATAGTCCACTGTTAGTCTCCACTCGCCATTAGACTTTCGCACTGGCCATATGGGACTATTGAAAGGTGAATGAGTCTTGCTGATCACTCCTTGGCTCTCCAATTGACGAATTAGCTTATGGATGGGGATCAGGGAGTCTCGGTTGGTGCGATATTGCCGCCGGTGCACAGTTGTGGTAGCAATTGGCACTTGCTGTTCTTCGACCCTCAGCAACCCCACAACAGAGGGGTCCTCTGAGAGACCAGGCAAGGTAGATAATTGTTTAATGCCCTCTGTCTCTAAGGCAGCAATACCAAAAGCCCACCGGAACCCTTTTGGGTCCTTGCAGTATCCTCTTCTAAGATAGTCTATGCCAAGGATACATGGAGCATCCGGACCAGTCACAATGCGGTGCTTCTCCCACTCATTCCCAGTCAGACTCACTTCAGCCTCCAATACAGTCAACTGCTGAGATCCCCCTGTCACTCCACAAATATAGATGGGCTCTGGTCCTTTATAGCTCGATGGCATTATAGTACATTGTGCACCGGTGTCTACTAAAGCCTTATACTTCTGTGCGCGTGATGTGCCAGGCCATCGAATCCACACAGTCCAATAAACTCGAAGGATAAGAGGGTGGTGAAGGAGGAAGGGAGAGTGATCAAGGAGGGTACAGGGGTGGTGAAGGAGAAAGGGAGAGTGATCAAGTAAGAAAAATTATCTTCCCCTTTCCCCTCCACAGATTGACTCCCTAATGAAAAAAGGCAACAGATACAATTGCTAATAGTTTCCAAAATACAGTTTCCAAAGTACAGAATCGAAGATGTTACTGAGTACAAATACCAGGTTAGAGTCATGGCCAGATATTTCATCATCTCATAAGCCACTGATACAACACACAGTACCATAATGGTCTGAAACCAGGGCCCGGAGAGGATAAACAACATGACAGAGAGCACATACGGAAAATAACGTGCTATAATACTCAATTTGGAAAACAGGCGCAGCACAGTTGAGATTAAAGCAATCAGCATTATGACAAGTGACTATTAAGCAGGTCTAATACTTATACCAATTTTATTTTAACACACTCTGGTCAGATCTGCCGTTATCTCAACCTTTCGAGCCCCACGTTGGGCGCCAAAAAGACTGTCGTGGTTTAACCCGGCTGGCAGCTAAATACCACGCAGCCGTTCGCTCACCCTCCCCCCTCCCTCTCTGGGACGGGGGAGAGAAATGGAAAGTGAAGCCCGTGAGTTGAGATAAAGACAGTTTAATAAGACAGGAAAATAATAATAATAATAATAATAATAATAATAATAATAATAATAATAATAATAATAATAATAATAATAATACAATGATGATAATAGTACTACTACTAATAATATGTACAAACAAGTGATGCACAATGCAATTGCTCACCACCCGCTGACCGATGCCCAGCTTAACCCCGAGCAGTCCGGCCCCCTCCCCCCGGCTAGCCACCTATATATTGTTTAGCATGACGTCAGATGCTATGGAATACCCCTTTGGCTAGTTTGGGTCACCTGTCCTGGGTCTGTCCCCTCCCAGCTCTTACTGCACCCCCCAGCCTGCCCGTTGGCAGGACAGAGCAAAGGCTGAGATGTCCTTGGCTTAGTATAAGCACTGCTCTGCAACAATTAAAGCATCGGGGTGTTATCAGCACTCTTCTCATCCTAAGCCAAAACACAGCATTCCACCAGCTACTAGGAAGAAAATTAATTCTGTGCTAACTGAAACCAGGACACCTCCTTATAATAATCTTATAATACATAAACATTTATCTTTACTAGCACTATATGATGTTTCCAGCATAATGTTAGTAGTAGTTGTGGAGGATAATCACTGCTACAGTGTGAGAAGGCACGCCAAATATATGTATGTGCATGTGTATATATATATGTATGGATATACAATGCATACATAGAAATATGTATAATATGTATTATATATAAATATACATATTACTTCTGCAGGGTTTACTTCACGTCCCCTATATTCAATAAAGTGAAGGCAGAAAGAACTGATATGTTAATAATTATACCAATAATTGCACCATTTTCAGCTTTGAAACTATTAACTATAAACTGTGAAAAGAAGAAACTCTATCTACGGAACTCTCTTTTTAATAAATATTATAAATATACAGGAAGGTTCCTACTAGAGTTTCTAAATCCTTTATAGAAAGCCTTCATGGTAGAAGCAACAAAAGTAGTGGAGCAGCCTTGTGAATTATCTTATGATACTTGTTTTGGATATTTTGTTATCAATTTCCATTACAATAAGTGTACATCTGTTTTCTGTAGTTTTCTGTGTACAGCTTTGTAGTTCTTTGGACTGGTGAAGAACAAGCATTAAGTACTGTTGATCTTAAATGGTTTCATTTTAAATCCTTTTTTAACTTACACAATGATTGTATAAAAGTTGTCATTCTCTTACATGTTCAGCATCGGTCTATCTTTTGCTCCCACCAAAGCCAGCCATGAAACTTTCCATAACATTGTTTAGAGTAAAACCATGCATGTGCAGACCCCACTTTGTTAAATAGCAATCTTACCACTGGAACTTTTCTTTGAGGTTCCCCACCTGGCTACAAAAAAACAAGGGCTAGTCATTCTCTTCATAGCAGCTAGCAGGCAGTTTGTATCTTTTGTCTTGCTATCGGAAGTCAACACCTTTAAAATTCAACCAGGGTGTCATTCAGAAGACTTTGTTCTTCAGTATTAAGTATAATTAATTCAAAGGGAGTTAAACTCCTGGGATATATTTAATCACTGCTGAATCACAAATTATTCAAAGTAATCTCACTTTTAGGTAGTGGCTGTATACTTAAAAGATAACTTAAACCATGTTTTTTTAAGAATTGTTGAACGGTGAGATGGGATATCTGGAGTCCTGATTCCCTTTACTTGAAATACTGCCAGACTTCTTTTTCAATTCTTCAAACAAACATCTAAGCTGAAAGTACTGAGATCTTGCTACAGAGTTCACAGGAGAAACCTTCCTCTCACAGGTAAACCATAATCTGTATGTTTTTAAAAAGACAGATTTTTTCTGTTAAGCAATAGCACATAGTGGAACGGTTGTGGCAGTTTCACACTGATGGCCAGCTAAACTCCAACACACTGCTCTCTCACTCCCCCTCCTCAATGGAAGCGGGGCAGCGGGGGCGAGGTTGGGGTATTAAAAGATATGTTGGAAAAAACAAAGGTTCAGAGATTGAGATAAGGATAATTTAATTAAAGGAAAGAGAAAACAAAACAAAACAAAACAAACAAAAAAACAGTTTTAGAAACAGAAACAAAGAGTGGTTGTCTGGGAGGACAGACATCCTCATGAGAGAAAAGCCCCCTCTTCCCCTTTCCCAGCTTTTACTGCTGAAGGTAATATATGGTATCCCAAATATCCCTTTGATCAGTTTAGATCAGCTGCTCTGTTGATATCCCCTCCCCCACCTCTTGGTCATCCCCAGTGTACTGGATTTGGGGGACAGTCCTGGGCAGTGTCTAGGTGCTGTGTTAACACTGCTCAGCAATAGACAAAAAATAAACAAAACATTGATGTGAAGTTAATGGTGTTCTAGCTACAAGGACAGAGCACAACACTGCCTTCTGTGGTGAAAATTAACTCCACCCCATCTAGACCCAGTGCAACAGTAGACAAAAATAAATAGTTAAACAAAGAGAAACCTGAAGTCAGGTTTCTCAAAAAAGAGCCTACACTTTAAATTTAGATATCTATTATTACTAACTCTAAGAGCATCTACACTTCTCTGTGTAATGTGTATATATATATATATATATATACATATTTAGAAGGCATAAGTTAATGTATAGAAATAACTAATAATGACTCATTTTCAACTGGAAAATGATAGTAGTTTCCTATTACACTACCCTTTGGCTTCCTAACATGTGCCTTGCCCACACTGCCAGGTTAAGACTGGTAGAATTCACTCAGTTTCAGTAGTGTTTAAACAGCACAATGATTAAACTTGCTTTCCAGTATATGCATGTATAAAAGACAATCTAGGTTAAAATAAATCACAGTAGAGAAACAATATAAGGCTATATCTTCTGTCTTTAATTTTATAGGTCATATGTTTGGTTGTATGTGGAAGCATTGTGATTTCCATTTGTGGGTAGATGGGTAGATCCAATGGTGCAGCTTCAGCATTTTGCAATGCAAGTTATTCCGTATTGAGATCTGTTTGTTCATGTCTTAATGATGCCAGTAGCCTATCTCGTCATTTCAAAATTGTTTGAAAGCTCTACACAAAATGTCAAATAATCTAAAATCTACAGTGTAAGTATATCCTGAAAATCCTTATATCTGATGGCAATCATTCACTTTTTCATTCTTATCTCTAATCTCCAAATGATCTGCCATTTCAAAATTCATTTACAAGATGGAAGGTACTTACAGACCTGCCAAAAATCATAATAACTCTCTCAATTTCAGACCATGGCACAAATTTGTAAGTGAGTAGGAAATGTATCAGGAATCAACTACTGGCATGTTTTGCTCCTTTCTTACCCACGGGCTCTTCTGCACTACATAAAATAAGGCATTCCTGAATTTAAGATGACCCTAAATCTTTGGTTCAGTAATCTTAAGGGAAAGAAAAATTCTCATCTTAATTTCACATAAACATAATAAGTAAATTCTTAGGGGAAATTCTATGTTTACTCTACTTATTTTGTGTTCATGTACATGAAATTGCAAATGCAAAAAATGCAAAAAATATAATAATAAAAAAAGGAAAAATGTGAAAAAAAATATTCTAATGGGCAAAAAGAACATTATTTTCTGCCCAGATCTGTTACGCATATTCATTTCATAATTTTATTTTGTTAACTGTGGGGAAATGCAAAACCATGAACAGAACTGAAACCATAATTGCTAATTGCTTATGTTTTAGAAACAACATTTAATTATCTGTCATAATTTTCTAGCACACAAAAGATATTTTTTCTTTTGGGTACTGTAGTCATTTTCCTTATTAGAGAGTTTAAGAAGCTCATTAACTACCTTGAACTGTCAAGCTACTTTCTTCCTTAAATTACACGCCTGTTTCCTATTTTATGTATAAGAGTTTCCTTTTCAAGATAAATATATATTATTGTTTAAAAGATTTACTTAAGCAACATGATCAGCTTTATAATTAAATGTTTTGACATGAAAAAGCTTATCTTCTCTCTTGAAGAGAGTGATTGTCAATCATCTGGTTATACAAGAAGTCTTTATCACCAAGTACAGCAATATGAATGTAGGAAAGGTTATAAATACTAAAATAGTCTTTTAGCTTAATTAGCAGTTCAAATGTTTTTATGGAGAATTGAAATACTGATTGAAAAGAGAACTTAGTATTTAACTTTTAATTAGTCATAAAGATATGCTATCTCCCACCAGACAACAATGAACACTACTATTAGTACTTGATTTCTTCGAGCAAGAAAAAACAAGACAAAACAAAAAACTAATCAACCAATTAAACAAACAAACAAAACCCACCAGTTACACAAGGTAATCAGAGGGCTGATAACAGAAGTACACATAGTTTTTAATTAACACTTATACCTCTTCTAACTTTATGGTCTGAATGATTTTAATCCTGTGAGCTGTGTAATTTGAGCAGTATTCTCACAGCTGGGCTTAGTAGAACTTTAACTACAGACATTCTTTTACTGATGAAGTTAAACTACGAGTTACCATGTCATATTTTAAAGACAAGTGGTGGTTGGGTCTTTCTGGTCCTTACTTTAGCATTTCCCAATCATGTCTATAAAGCAGTGCATTTGGACTTTTCTAATTTCTGGTGGAAATGGACTTGTCCACTATATTTTTATAACAGTGGTTTTCAGACCATAAAATGTTACTGAAACACATTCTAGCATTACTTTTATATGAGGATCTGTAATGAAGTGACTATCTCTTACAAAGTAACTTACTGCCAGTCATGGAACAGTTCTGTTCTCTTCAAATGTCTAAGGAACAGGTAAGTGTGGGAGAATAAATCTTTCTTGTCTCCAGAAAGGTCTTTTGCTTCTATAAAACTTGTATGCAATTCTGCATTATATGGATATTCATAGATTTTAAAGCACATTCTGCATTTTATACTTCATGTTTTAAGTGTTTTGTGTAGCCATAACACATTCAATACTTCTTACTGAGTGCTCAAATGCAATACTGAAATAACCCATTGTGCCATACATTGCATTCTTCAGCAAGGAAGGAAATCTGGTAAGCTGGCAGTTAGATAAAAAAAAGCAGAGTTTACCACAGTCATAAAAATAGTCTTTTTTATCTCTGTATTTTTCATCACTATACAATGATCTTTACTTGCTTGAAGCTCTACAGTGGTCCTTTGCCAAACTGATTGCATTCTTTGCAACTGATTGCCTACTAGGATGGTCAGTGATATTTTGGAGAAAAGGGGTCTTTGCTTAGATATTTCTCCACAGAATTTGAAAGAAACAAATGCATGTTTGTCTTCATCTTACATGCTCTCACACCCTGAAATATTCAACCATGGAATCTATAGATTGACAGACTAGAATTACAGGGTAAAAAAGGACCTTGATTAGCGTGTATACAGAAATTCACAGGGTCGAATTTAAAATGCTCTTTATTTTATAAAGGAAAGTCATACTAAGAATGAGCTATGTTATCACTAAAATTAAATTTGAAATTGCAGAATGTAGATAGACAAGTGGCATAAAGTACTAGGGGAAATGAAGAATTCTTTACTTCTTATTGGTTTCAAATTAAATCACATAAATTTCTAAAAAGATACACTTTAAGCAAATTCTAAAAGTTAACCCAATATCGTTTTATGGGTTTGAGATACACAGAACTAATGAGATGATCTAATCACTCCTGACCTTCAAATATAAAAATTTGTGAACACTGGAGCTAGCTTTTGAACTCAAAATACAACTTCTGAGATGGCTGTTTATAGAAATGCATTATCAGCTAATTGAAAGCCAGCATGTTGTGTGAAATTCATGTCAAAATTAACTGAACAGACATTGCACTTATTATC
Source organism: Aythya marila (assembly GCF_965140915.1). NCBI lineage: Eukaryota > Metazoa > Chordata > Aves > Anseriformes > Anatidae > Aythya > Aythya marila. Next base: position 40,364,755 of record NC_139042.1, on the reverse strand, counting down.
ACTAGATGTTCTAAATTAGTCTCAGAAATAGTTTATTGTAAAATACTTTAAGCAATTCAACCTGAGAAATTAAGGTAATTGGCAGTTGCTGTCTAGATAGAAGTTCTATACAACATGCAATGTAAAACCCACAGGGGACAGATACCCTTTTGAACTGTCAACTCAGGAGCAGAAATGACATCCAAATGCATTTAAAACTTCTCCAAGAGTCCAAGTGACATCTGAGTCTTAATGTCTCAAACCAGAAAAGCACTTAGAGTAATTTGTTTCCTTTGAGATACCTTTATTATTTGTGATGGCTAAATTTAACTGCATTTAAAACACCTTGGTTGAGTTTAATCTTATTGTATTTTAATTATCCAAAATTTGTTTAAAAATGGTACACAATTCAATTTCTTAATCATAGACAACTGTTGTATGTGTAGATTCATTAGCATATCCCAGACAACTGCACAAGGCCAGCAGATAAGCTGTAGAACCTACAGGAAACCTGTGCCTTTTTGGAGCAGTCACTATAGGACAGACAAGGTATCAAGCAGCAACAAATATCTTCTCTTAGGCAGATGAATGTCACTTCTGGGTTAGGATTTTTCTCCAGATTGCAAACGTCTAAATATAGGGGTCTGCACTGCTGATGTATACACATGCGTTATGTGTGAAATTTTCTTTTATAGTCACTGGAGTTCCAGTAAAGCCAATCATAAAGTCTATTGAGCTGCTGAGCTCACAAAAATAAGTACTAGAATAAGCTGTTTAGTTATTTGGATTGCATATGAGGCCAACACAGTGGGGACAGCAGATTTGACAGAAGACCAATATAGAAGACACAAGACCTCTGGACTAACAGTTGGTATCCAGGCAGGATATCCTATGGAATCTCAAATGTCATTAGCAACTTATGTACAGAAAGCTATACAGAGTGCCAGATTTCCTTTGACTGTAATGGACACTTAAATCAACCAAAAAAAAAAAATATAGATGTATAAAGACATCTGACTGTATTAACTTAGATTTACAATATGACTTTAATTAGTTGGTATAGTTTAAGTTCCTTTTATATACTTATATAGTCACTGGAGAAAGAGATTCATGTCAATAGAACCATTCATAGCATAGGTGGGTTATATCATCTTCCAACGGTACTCTCTTCCAGATGCCCACTCTCTTAATTGATTAAAAGCCAGTAGAAAACAAATAAACAAACAAACAAATAAAAACCAACTAATTAGACATATAACTATTTTATTAGAGGGCGACACAATGGATCCTACCATTTTATGAATCATCTGAAATTTACCAGGACACATTTGAAGAAAATGTTTCCTATGTGTCCTATTCCTATTCCTATTCCTAAATTCCTACGAATATAGCAGGACTTGCCATCCCTATCCCCCACCCCCTTTTTTTTTTTTGTTACTGTAATTTTTTTGTTACTGTAATTTTTACAGCATCATTCAGAAGCATTAAGTGCAGCCAGCAATCTGTAAACATAAATACAGAAAACAACTCTGGCCATGGAGCTTAAAATCTAATCTACAGGAAACTATTCTCCTGAAACAACAGAACTGCATCCCACTGAGAATGTGAATAACCAAACTGAAATTTTCCTGAGCCCTATTTTTTTTTTTCAATATTCGTCCCAATACTTAAAGATCAGTGGTAAATTTCAGTAGTAAAAGAGAAAGACATTATTTTAACAGCATCTTTGTTTAGATGTATATATATATATATTGCATTTATTTAGTATGAGTTACTGGCAATGAATTCTATTTCATTGCGGGGAGGATCTTATAATTCTGTAGTCCTAGTATCATATAGATTAAACAGCCTAGTTTTAATGATTCAACACATTAAAGCACATATATGTCAGAGAGAGAGAGAAATCAAAATTAAGAGGTCTTTTAAAGAAATAAGTTTTCCCTGATAATTTTAAATACTGAAATTTTATATACAATGATGTAATAGGTTTTCACTGATGAGACAGCAAAAAGCTATTTTGGCATGGCATAGTCATTTGGACTTAAAGTCTATTGGACTTGAAGGTGGATTGAAAACTTTCTCAAATACTGAGCGGAAAGGCTTGTGATCAGCATCTCAAAGTTCTCCTGGAGTCCAGACATGAATGGCATACCTCACAGGCTGATGCTGGGCCCAACACTTTTTAATGTTTTCATTAATGACTCAGGAAATGGAGTAGAGACCACCCTCAAGAAGTTTACAGATAATGTAAAACTGGGAGTAGCAACACAGAGTGGGTATTCTACCTGTTATAGGAACCTCAATATGCTGGAAAAATGGGCTCACAGGAAAATAATGAATTTCAGTAAAGAGAAAAGCCATATCCTCCACCCATGCAGGAATAATACATGTGGGATTATTCTGGGTTGTGCCTGTGAGCACAAAGGGAGGGGTTTGGGGGTGCCTGCGAGCACAGTGGGTGGGGTCCTGGGTTCCTGGGTGGGACGCTTTGACACTATATAAGATACTGTCACGCAGCAATAAATAGGCTTACAGCACAGAACGCTGGTCGTTGTGTCCGTTTGTCCCAGGGACAAACTTTCGGTTTGGTTATCCGACATTTGGTGACCCCGACGTGATTCGAATCTCAATGTGAAACCGGTTGGCGCGAGTTAAGTGCGGCGCGAGTTAGGCGTGGTGCGTACGTGCTAGGTACGCGGGTGGCCATGGGGCCTGGAGTCGATGGGGTGGTGAGTACTGTTAAATCCTTGGCCAAGGAAGTAGGGATAACACTACGAAAGAAGGACATACAGTCCCTCTTGTTCTGGGTGACACACCGGAATCTGGCAGAGTCTCCTGTCCATTGCTTGAGACAGACCGTTTTAGAAACGGTGGGACGGGACACCACTTTTGACACCGTCTCCCACAGCATTGTCCTCAAGAAACTGGCTGCTCTTGACTTGGACTGGCGCACGCTTCGTTGGGTTAGAAACTGGCTGGATAGCCGGGCCCAAAGAGTCGTGGTGAATGGAGTCAAGTCCAGTTGGAGGCCAGTCACTAGTGGTGTTCCCCAGGGCTCGGTGCTGGGGCCGGTCCTCTTTAATATCTTCATCAATGATCTGGACGAGGGCATTGAGTGCACCCTCAGTAAGTTTGCAGATGACACCAAGTTAGGCGCATGTGTCGATCTGCTCGAGGGTAGGAAAGCTCTGCAGGAGGATCTGGATAGGCTGCACTGATGGGCTGAGGTCAACTGCATGAAGTTTAACAAGGCCAAGTGCTGGGTCCTGCACCTGGGGCACAATAACCCCAAGCAGAGCTACAGGCTGGGAGAGGAATGGTTGGAAAGCTGCTAGGCAGAGAAGGACCTGGGAGTGATGGTGGATAGTCGGCTGAATATGAGCCAGCAGTGTGCTCAGGTGGCCAAGAAGGCCAACGGCATCCTGGCTTGTATCAGAAACAGTGTGACCAGCAGGGCTAGGGAGGTGATCGTCCCCCTGTACTCAGCTCTGGTGAGGCCGCACCTCGAGTACTGTGTTCAGTTTTGGGTCCCTCGCTACAAGAAGGACATGGAGGTGCTTGAGTGGGTCCAGAGAAGGGCGACGAAGCTGGTGAGGGGCCTGGAGAACAAGTCCTACAAGGAGCAGCTAAGGGATCTGGGCTTGTTCAGCCTGGAGAAAAGGAGGCTCAGGGATGACCTTATTGCTCTCTACAGGTACCTCAAGGGAGGCTGTAGTGAGGTGGGGGTTGGCCTGTTCTCCCACGTGCCTGGTGACAGGACGAGGGGGAATGGGCTAAAGTTGAGCCAGGGGAGTTTTAGGTTAGATGTTAGGAAGAACTTCTTTACCGAAAGGGTTGTTAGGCATTGGAATGGGCTGCCCAGGGAAGTGGTTGAGTCACTATCCCTGGAAGTCTTTAAAAGATGTTTAGATGTAGAGCTTAGGGATATGGTTTAGTGGGGACTGTTAGTGTTAGGTCAGAGGTTGGACTCGATGATCTTGAGTTCTCTTCCAACCTAGAAATTCTGTGATTCTGGGATTTATTTGATAGCACCTGCATCGGGTACAAAGAGACGCTGACTTTATTTCTGACATATGGGTCGGTGTGAGGGGTTTTGGAAAAGGTAGCCAACGTGACATGCCTGTGGGCTGCTGTGCACTGCATGCTTTTGTCTGATGGGGACTGTGAGGATAAGCGGGTGAATAAGGAGGTACTGGGGAGGCATTGGGGAGGCAAGGACAATCCCCAGACATGGACTGTATATCTCGAAACAAGACACTGAAACTCATGATAAGGAAGCGGCAGACGGACAGAGAAACAAACGTAAGGACTATAAATCTCAAAACTGGACATTGGAATTCATTATAAAGGTACAACAAAGGGAAGAATTGGCAACAACCAGCTCTCGCAATTAAGAAACATGCCAATTCAGCAGATTCCTGACCAAAGGTGAAAAGTACACTGTGAGGAAGACTCGGGGTCTTCCTCCCAAAGACCCCTGCCCACGTCCCAAAGACCCCTGCCCACAATTCTTGGAAGGCTCTACGCAGGCGCAAGGTGCCAAAAGGCTAATTAGCATAAGAAGCGAGGGAAGGCGGGGATAGGTAATGCATATGTATAGGTGCTTGTAGAATATTGATAGATTGATTGTATAAATTCAAGACTGCTTTTTGTTTTGAGTATGCACGATAGGTGGAGAGATCCCCCGTGCATCCAGCGCTGCAATAAAGAATATACCACTTAAAGGAATTTCGGCTTCGATCTTTGAATCAATCTGGCACCCCAGATGGGACGACCTCTCTGCCGGACCGCAGGACCCGCTGGGGACAGGACTCCCTAGGGTACCCCCGGGATTTCCCGGAGGGACTCCTCGACTCACCGGATCACTGCGGAGGCAGACAAGGACCCCATCATTGTAAGTGAGTATATTCTTTATTCTGGTTTGGTTTTCTGGTAGACCGGTCATCTGGGACTGTCCAGTAAGTCGGAAGGTGACTTCTGCAGGACAGTATTTGGTATATACTTTGTGGTTAGTGCCACAAGTATATCTGGGGACCTTGGGGTCCATCTGTATCTGGAACTGTCTGTAAGTCAGAAGGTGATCTTCTGCGAGGCAGTGTTTGGTATATACTTTGTGGTAAGCACCATAAGTATATTTGGGGACCTTAAGGAAAGAGCTCGCTTTAAGGTCCATCTGGAATTGTGTTGTCTATTTTGGTTTTCTGACTCATGGAGTATGGTATTTAACTTTGGTTATTGTTACTGTGATTCTGGCTATTTTTCTGGTGGTAATAGTAGGTTCGTGGCATTGTTATAAGAGAGATATCGTTACGGTGTTACACAGTTCGGTTTTCTGACTTATCGCATGTGGAATTTGACTCTGACTATTGTTATTGTGATTTTAGCAATATTGCTGGTAATAGTAGCTTTGTGACATCGCTACTGAAAGATAATGCGTGCCCGTATTTTTGTGAGTGATACGTTTTGTGATACGCTTTTGCAAGTAACATGTGTATTCTGAAAGTGTAAACTGGAAAATGGGGGGGCAAACAAGCAGTGAAATTTTAAAGAAAAGTGTGTTAGGATGTGTTTTAAGTCACTGGAAGGATATCGGAGGATCTGCCGGTGGAAGTGTGAACAGGAAAACATTGATAAAATATCGTAATCAGTGGTGGCTGCTTTATAAGCTGGAATGTGGAGAAGAGTGGCCCCTAAATGGAACTTTAAACTATAATATTTTGCTACAGTTAATGTTGTTTTTTGAGAAGCAGAACAGGATGAAATGTTGTATACTGATGTTTCAGCGTCTTGGTGGGAAAAGGTACGGAATTAAGTTGGCCCCTGACTGAGCCTTTGATGATGGCATTAGAGAAGTACAGGCTGGAGAAAGATAAAGGAAGTGTTAAAAGGGTTGTTGAAAGTGTTAAAGGTGTTTGAAGTTGAATGAGCAGGGAAAGAGGATGTAGGAATGTTAATAGTTCTGCCTCTGCCCGAGGCAGAGATCTTAAAATCATGGGTGTTAGCCCTTTGGGGCAAAGGGACCATGATGGGTCTGAGAGAGTTGTCACAGAAACAGAAAACCAGTTAACTCTTAAAACAACCTGAGTTCATGTGCGAGCTCAGATTGCCGATGGGACCGCTCAGGGAACTGTGGACAATTGCATTCCCCTGACCGACCCCCGCTAAGACCCAAATCATCCTGAAAATTATGAACGGTTAAGTAAATACTAAAACCTGGATGAATTGGGAATTGAGAATATGCTTCCAACAAGGTCTAAAAGAAACCCCTATGGAATTTTTAGACCAACTCTGAAATGTAATGAAAATAAATAAATAAATAAAACAAAATGGTTTGGACCTGGCTTCGGAGGACAAATTGACTAGCCTTTTCCTAGGGTAATTGACCCCTGATTTCAACAGGAATAATGGGGACCTGGGGAATCTACCCTAGCGGATCCTCCACTGGTTATAATGAAGCTAGGGGAGGAATGGAAGTGAAATTTCTTATTGCTATGGGGCAACGTATTCAGTTCTAAATCAAGCATTAATGCCTTCACAGAATTATTATGTTAGGGTAAAAGGTGTGTCGTGGTTTAACCCGGCCGGCAGCTAAACACCACACAGCCGTGTGCTCACCCTCCCCCTCCCTCTCTGGGACGGGGGAGAGAAATGGAAAGTGAAGCCCGTGAGTTGAGATAAAGACAGTTTAATAAGACAAAATAATAATAATAATAATAATAATAATAATAATAATAATAATAATAATAATAATAATAACAACAACAACAATAATAATAATAATAATAATAATAATAATAATAATAATACAATGATGATAATAGTACCACTACTAATAATGTGTACAAACAAGTGATGCACAATGCAATTGCTCACCACCCGCTGACCGATGCCCAGCTTAACCCCGAGCAGTCCGGCCCCCTCCCCCCGGCTAGCCACCCCTATATATTGTTTAGCATGACGTCAGATGCTATGGAATACCCCTTTGGCTAGTTTGGGTCGCCTGTCCTGGGTCTGTCCCCTCCCAGCTCTTACTGCACCCCCAGCCTGCCTGTTGGCAGGACAGAGCAAGAAGCTGAGATGTCCTTGGCCTGGTATAAGCACTGCTCTGCAACAGTTAAAACATCGGGGTGTTATCAGCACTCTTCTCATCCTAAGCCAAAACATAGCATTCTACCAGCTACTAGGAAGAAAATTAACTCTGTTCTAACTGAAACCAGGACAAGGTGTAACCGAAAAGGCTTATTTTTGTGAACCTTTGAAGTACAAGTTAGGGAAACAATGGGGCATACACAGATTTTTATCTATGCCTAGCTCCTCATGGGCACTCTTAGGTAGAGATTTATTAGAGCAAGTAGGAGCAGAAATTGTTTTTGAAAAAGGGAAAATGGAATTAAGAATAGGAGAAGAACAACTAACAAATGTGTTAAGCTTGGCACTAATACAAACTGACCCTAAAAGTGAAATACCTTTAGAGATCACAGATCAAGTATGTCCAGGAGTGTGGGCTACTGAAGTCCCTGGAAGAGCTAAAAATGTGACCTTAATAATTATTAAATTAAAGCCAGGACAGAAACCCGTTAAGGTTAAGTAATATCCTTTGAGGATAAAAGATAGGAAAGGAATTAAAGAGATAATTAATAAATTTTTACAGTATGGATTATTGATTGAATGCGAATCAGAATACAATACACCCATATTGCCAATTAAAAAGGCAGATGAAAAAGCTATAGCCTAGTTCAGGATTTGAGGGCCATAAATAAAATCACTGAGGAAATACATCCAGTAGTGGCAAACCCTTATACTTTGCTGACTAAATTAAAGAATAGTCAAGTCTGGTTTACCGTACTGGATTTAAAAGATGCCTTCTTCTGCCTAGGCTTAGCCACAGAAAGCCAAAACCTATTCGCCTTTGAATGGGAAAATCCCAATTCAGGCAGAAAGACGCAGCTTACGTGGACATTACTACCTCAAGGATTCAAGAATAGCCCCACTATTTTTGGAAACCAATTAGCAAGGGAACTTGAAACATGGATGCCTCCGGACACTGAAGGTGCTTTGTTACAATATGTAGATGATCTCTTAATAGCTACTGAGACTAAAGGGAGTTGTATTCAATGGACTATAAGTCGTCTTAATTTTCTGGGTTTAAATGGATATCAAGTCTCTTGACAGAAAGTCCAGCTGGCTCAACAAAGTGTGACCTATCTGGGATTTGAAATTTCGGAAGGACAACGAGAACTAGGAACTGAACATAAGGAAGTCATTTGCCAGACTCCAGAACCTCAAATGGTAAAGGAGCTACAAACCTTTTTAGGAATGACAGGTTGGTGTCGCCTTTGGATTTATAATTATGGACTATTGGTAAAGCCTCTATGTGAATTGATAAAGATTAACCAGTCAAAGTTAGTCTGGACTGGAGAAGCACAAAAAGTCTTTAAACAACTTAAACAAGAATTGATGATTTTGAAATATCAAGCAATATTGGTAGAACAGGACAACGTGGAAATTGTGATAACTAATATTGTGAATCTAGCCTCTTTTCTTAGTGATGCTGCAGCACAACCTGTGATTCACGATTGTTTAGAAACTATAGAGACTGTGTATTCCAGCTGACCAGACCTTAAGGAGGAGCCCATGGAAGATGCGGAAGAAACTTGGTTCACGGATGGGAGCAGTTTTGTTATGCAAAGACAACGTAAAGCTGGATATGCTATAACAACTACTCAGCAGGTAATTGAGTCTAAGCCTTTACCCCCTGGAACATCAGCTCAAAAGGCGGAGATAGTCGCACTCACGAGAGCATTGGAACTGGCAGCTGGAAAAAGGGTAAATATTTGGACAGATTCTAAATATGCATTCGGCGTGGTACATGCTCATGGAGCAATTTGGAAGGAACGTGGATTACTGACCGCTCAGGGAAAACAGATAAAACATGCTGAAGAAATTTTAAAATTGTTAGATGCTGTAAAACAACCAGAAAAGGTAACTATCATGCATTGTCAGGGACACCAAAAGGGGAACACCGATTTTGAAATTGGAAATCGATTGGCAGAGGCTAAGCAGGCAGCTGAAATAACTGAGGTGAAGGCATTGTCTTTGATACCAGACGGTAAAATCCAAACTATATCCAAATTATACAAAAGAAGACTTAAAATTAATTGAAGATTTGAAAGGTAAAATGAAACCAGATGGATGAGTATATTTAAAAGATAACCACATAGTAATACCCTCTAGTTTGACATGGCCCATAGTTCTTACAGAACACAATAAAACGTATTGGGGAGCTGGCACACTGCATAAGAGCCTGAGTCAGACATTAGTGGGACGATATGATAAAACAAGTAACTCAACAATGTAGCATTTGCTTACACAATAACCCCAATACCAAGAATAGAATAAAATTTGGAATAATCGGTAAAGGAAATTATTCGGGGCAACAGTGGCAAATTGATTTTTCAGAACTCCCTAGAAAAGGGGGGTATCATTATTTACTGGTTCTGACTGACACGTTTTCAGGAAGGCCTGAAGCCTTTCCCTGTCGAACAAACAAAGCAAGAGAAGTGGTTAAAGTCTTGTTAAATGAAATAATACCATGCTTTGGGATTCTAGTAGCAATGTCTTCTGATAGAGTTTCACATTTTTGTGCACAAGTGGTACAACAGATAAGTAAGATTCTAAAGATAGATTGGCAACTGCATACTCCTTATAGACCACAGGCAAGTGGACAGGTAGAAAAATGAACCATTTAATTAAACAATAAATAGCTAAAATTGGATAAGAAGCTAATTTGTCATGGCCTCAATCCCTCCCTTTAGCATTACTTGGAATTAGAGTTAAACCTAGAATAAAAGGGAATTTGAGTCCCTTCAAAATCTTATATGGAAGGCCATAGCAATTTCTATTTAGTGGAGAGGACCTAACGCAGTTAGGATCAGAATATTTATATGCTTATATAACTGAACTTCAGAAACAATTAAATAAAGTACATAAATTTGTTTTAGGGACCAGGGCTAGAGGGTTGGATCAACCAATCCACCCCTTTAAGCTCGGGAATTATATATATATAAAGACTTTTTCAGGACAACCCCTACAGGAAAAATGGAAGGAAAGTGGATGGGACCATACCAAGTGTTACTGACAACACACACCGCCATTAAGATTAAGAAGCAAGCAGCTTGGATCCACAATTCAAGGGTGAAGAAGGTCCCGGCGAGGATATAGACCACCACTCCAATTGGACCAACAAAATTACGGTTTTCCAGATCCTAATGATTGCAGGGGTGCGGTTCTCGGATTCGGGGTGGGCAACTTGGGATGAGAACTTACACCTGACCTTAATACAAACAATTTCTCAAGTAACTAATAAGACGAACTGTTGGGTATGCACCCATCTGCCACAGCATGGGAATAAGGGTGTATCGTTAATCGGGATTCCGTTGCCTGCAAACTTATCTTGGACTAATTTGTGGGAAAACACATCTTGGGGTTGAAAATATTAAGAAGTTTTGGAACTAGAAGTGAGTAGCTTCATGCCGTTAGAATCCTATTATGTATGTGTACAAAGGTGTAACCCGCCTAAGGGTATAGGAAAACAGCATTGTATAAATACGGATACTACTTATGTGGGAAATCAGACATCTTGTAATTGAACAATTGATATTAGTACGACTAGCGGCTGGGCAAATTCAACCAGCTGGACGGTTCCAGAAGGAAAAGGGTGGTATTGGCTATGCAATGATACAGCTCGTAAGGTCTTGCCTGAGAATTGGAAGGGAACTTGCACTCTTGGAGCGGTAGTCCCCAATATGACAGTACATGATGTAGTGCCTCGAGGTTACTTGAGAAATCATATCCAGAGAATCAGACGAAAAATTAACAATCCATTGCTAGAGAGACACACCGCTTTTCATAGTTTTGTTCGATGGTTTATCCCATGGTTAGGAGTGAGTGAATTGGAAAAAGCGATAGTTAATATTTCTGCAATTACAGAGAAGTTAGAAAACAAGACTCTGGATGCTGTAAAGGCTCAACAAGAAGAGATATCTAGTTTATCACAGGTAGTATTACAAAATTGGATGGCCCTAGACTTGTTACTGGCCGCTCAAGGGGGAGTCTGTACAGTAATAAACACAAGTTGTTGTATGTATATAGATCAGAGTGGAAGGATCTCTACCGACCTGGAAGAAATATGGAAGCAGACAAGGGTCCTACATGAGATCAGTAAAGATGATCTTTCGTGGAGTTTTAGTGAAATATGGAATAAGTTAACCTCCTGGTTGCCCAATTTTCAATGGTTGAAACAAGTGTTCATTGCTCTAATCGCATTAGTAGTATTAGGAATATTTGTGTGCATGTTGTTTAGATGCCTGCTTTGTTGTGTTACTGTAAATAATGAAAGTATCTGATGCAAAAGAATTTGCATGGGAAAAGAAAAGGGGGGATTGAATAAGGAGGTACTGGGGAGGCATTGGGGAGGCAAGGACAATCCCCAGACATGGACTGTATATCTCGAAACAAGACACTGAAACTCATGATAAGGAAGCGGCAGACGGACAGAGAAACAAACGTAAGGACTATAAATCTCAAAACTGGACATTGGAATTCATTATAAAGGTACAACAAAGGGAAGAATTGGCAACAACCAGCTCTCGCAATTAAGAAACATGCCAATTCAGCAGATTCCTGACCAAAGGTGAAAAGTACACTGTGAGGAAGACTCGGGGTCTTCCTCCCAAAGACCCCTGCCCACGTCCCAAAGACCCCTGCCCACAATTCTTGGAAGGCTCTACGCAGGCGCAAGGTGCCAAAAGGCTAATTAGCATAAGAAGCGAGGGAAGGCGGGGATAGGTAATGCATATGTATAGGTGCTTGTAGAATATTGATAGATTGATTGTATAAATTCAAGACTGCTTTTTGTTTTGAGTATGCACGATAGGTGGAGAGATCCCCCGTGCATCCAGCGCTGCAATAAAGAATATACCACTTAAAGGAATTTCGGCTTCGATCTTTGAATCACGGGCCCCTGTGGAGCTGCCGGTAAAAAACAATCTAGAGGAGGGGTCAGGGCAGGCGAAGGAGGAGGTTCGATCAGGAGATGAAAATAATGTGGAGCAGGAGAAAGAAGAAGGTGGGAAACCCCTTGTGGCCCCCCTGCGAGTTCGGTTAGATCATGAAAAAATAGCAGTGCCTAGTGCTCCCCCGGCAGAAGGGAACGCGGTACATACTTCATTGGACGGGTCCTTTTGGGGGGTAAATAAGAAGGGCTCCCTTATCCTATTCCCTGCCGGGGGTCCAGAAGGGGCAGGGGTGGCATCTGGGCAAGCGCTGGCATTTTCGGGCTCCCTCCAGCTGCCGCTGTATGCCCCTCCGGTGTTTGACCCTGGAGAGCGGGAGGGGGGGCAAGCGCGGGTGGAGTCTTTTTCGGAAAAGCCCCTACCATCTTCCATGTGTCACGTTCCCGTTCCGTCGGGTGCTGCGTCCCGAGAGAGAGAACGAGTGGATAGTGAGAGTTTAACAGATGAGGAGTCTCGGGATCCTAGACAGGCTACTCCGCGGCAGCCGATGCACATCCGCGAGGAGGTGCAAAAGGCAAGAGAAAAATGGACTATTATCGCACGAGAATGCCTTCTCTTGGGTTGTGAAATAACACCAAGTCCTGTGAGGATAGGGTACTATCCTGTTTTCGCGGGGTCTCAGGGACATCAGTGGCAGCCGGTAGACTATAAGATGCTGCTACAGTTGAAAAAGGCTGTACAGGCGGTTGGATTCTCTAGCCCACAGACACAGGTTTTGTTGCATGCAGTGGCTTTGCAAGGGCCCCTGATGTTTGACTGGTGGCAGGTTGCCCAAGCCTGCCTGATAACAGTGTTTCCGGCTTCAGCAAGCGCGGGCGAGCTGATCGCTCGTGGCTGTGCGTTTGGCAAGGCTCAGGAAATGCAACCTCTTGCTGCTGCCCTCAGTGAGCAGATGATGGGAGTCACGTCTGCCCTCCAGGCGTTTGCTCTCCAGATGCATCCTGGTGGTTGTTTTCGCTGCGGACAGCGTGGTCACCTAGCTCATGAATGTCCCATGAAAAGGGAACCTGTGGTCGAAGACAGACTTGTTCATTGTTGGGTGTGTGGGCGGTCTGGCCACTGTGCTTGGGAGTGCTCACAATGCAAAGGGGAAGTGAAAGAGGGAAAAAGGGATGGGCAGTCGGGAAACGCCAGTGCTGGGAAGAAAAGGTACCTGCTGTCTCGGCCGCAAGCGTGGGTCCCAACCCCCATCGAGCAGGGGTGGACAAGTCCGCCATCCAGTCTCGGGTGGGAAAATGATTAGTACAGGGAGCTATTATTATTCTATATCAGGGCCAGCTGCAGTGCCTACTGCTTTTTGGCTACGTGTCTGTGCCCCATGTTGTGTTTCCACAATGGGATGAACTCCTTGCCCTTGCTATAGAGTGGGCTCGAATGAAGCGACTCCTGCTTGTCCTTGCCTTGTGCCCTGCAGTGTACAGGGGCTACTGGCAGGAGTATGCTGTGGGCTACCGGACTGCTCCGCTGTTTCCAACGCCATACGCTTACAACCTATGGTCTGCTGAGCCAGTACTCAACGGGATACTTCGTGGGCTGTTCCCGCCTGTTACTTGCTGGGGAAGAAAGCTGACTACCATCCGTATCAATGCCACCGTACAGGCAGGTATCAATCTGACACATGAAACACACTTGTCATCGGACGGCACCACGCATGTGACGGAGGACGGAAAAGAAGCCGTTCTGCCGGGGACGTAATTGTGCGGAAGACAAAATAAAAGAAGAGCAGTGTGACGCAGAACAGAATTGGCTGGGGGCAACTCTCGAGGGGCTAGGCTTTCATCTAGAAGGATGGCTTAAATCGCTCTTGCAAACAATATTGCTACTAGTAATAGTGTTCATTGTGATAGGGCTAGTATATGCATGTATAAAAGCAAAAATAGCTAAAAGCAGTATAATGAATCGCAGCATGCTGACCATTCTCACCAAAAATCATGAGGAGTTCCCATTGTCACCACCTGTTCCTGGGACGGATACTCGTCCCTAAGTAGTTATGATTAAATCACGCTTAGCGTAGCAGGTTAAAGGGGGTACATTACTGCATAAAGAGGGGGGAGATGTGGGATTATTCTGGATTGTGCCTGCGCGCACGAAGGGAGGGGTTTGGGGGTGCCTGCGAGCACAGTGGGTGGGGTCCTGGGTTCCTGGGTGGGACGCTTTGACACTATATAAGATACTGTCACACAGCAATAAATTGGCTTACGGCACAGAACGCTGGTCGTTGTGTCCATTTGTCCCAGGGCCTTTCGGTCGGGTTATCCGACAATATGAGGAACCGGTACAGGCTGTGGAGCCATGTGACTGGAAAACATCTTGAAAAACAAGGCCAGGACAAAATTTTAAGCATGATGCACCACAGTAAAAAGCTATTTGTCCAAAAGCAGAGAACAACATTCAAAGTTGTCCCATTTATTAGAGAGAAAAATCTAAAATGAAATCCAGAAATTCTTTCTACATATGACAAGCCTGTGAAATCCCCAAATCATAATCTTAAAAGTTTTGGGTTAAATTGGGAAAGCACATACAGAGTAGCAGAGTCTAGTTTGTGACTAAGAAGGAGGGAGAAAGAGAGGGGGAAAAAAAATTAGGTCTCTTCTGTGTGGAGAGGAAAACCCTTTGGAAGAATTTTCTTTTATACTAACCATTATTTAAAAGTACTAAGTAGTAAAGGCTGAAGGTAGGTTGCAAACATCTTTAGTCACTGCACTGCATAGACTACAACTATATGAATTCTAGCAATTATGGTTAAGGCAGCTTGATAATTTCTTATGCTCGATGCCAAACCAATTTGATCAGTAGTGCTCCTCAGAAATTTGACCTTGTAAAAGAAAATGCAACTTTATCTTTGTAATAGAAATAAGATGTCATATGGCTGAGCAAATGCAGTGTGTTAGTGTGTTCTGTGAGGAACCACTGAAATTACGTCAAGATATCAAGTGCAAACTGTCACACTGTCTAATGCTAATTAACATTATTTTCTTCTGTACTTCCAGAAGGGATATACACATATGTAGATTTTATTTTTGACAGGAGAAATGTCTCAAGAAATATTTCCCATTTACAACAAGAGGAGTATACTATGTCATATTTTGTTAAAAATTATTTTTATTTTTATTTTTTTTTGAGAAGATGTATTTCTTCAGATCTCTCCTCCCCTCCAAATCTTTACATATATATACAAATTGGTACTGATTACTCTGTCTTTTGAGTTATACAATACTTTGATTAGATCTTGAAATTTTTATTTTATTTTATTTTATTTTGCTTATTTTTCCCCCTCTGGGAAATATTTAAGAATGGTTCATCTCTCTCAAATTTGGTCATAAAAATCTCAGATATTTTGAGTAAACTGTTCTTGTCATGCCATCTGCAGTAATGGTTGTAAATAGGCACCTCCAGGAAGGAGCAACCTCATTTTACAATGGGTGTGTAAGATGAATTTCATCGACAGTCTTCGGAATTAGAAAGGAAATGATAAAATAAAAATAACTATAGCAATTCTAATAATATTTCCAATATATCAAAAAATAACCTAAGTTTACATAGTTAGAACCACTTTCAAGGAAATAAATATTAACAATCTTCTTTAATACTTGAGATAGAAGAGAATAGTTCAGTTGGAAGGGACCTTCAGAGGTCCCTTCCCTGCCTAGCCACTTTGCTGTTAACCAACAGCAAAATATATTATTAAGGGCATTATCCAAGTACCCCTTGAACACTGGGCATCAACGTCCTCACTAGAAAGCCTCTTCCAATGTTTTACCACCCTGAGAGTAAAAAAATTTTTTCTAATATCCAGTCTGAACCTCCAGTGGTGCTGCTTTGTGCCATTCCCATGTGTCCTGGCATAAATTACCAGGGAGAACAGATTGGCATCTCTTTGTTTATCTCCCTCCTAAGGAAGTTGGGAGCAATGAGGTCACCTCTTAGCCATTTGTCGAGACTAGGCAACTCAAGTGTCCTCATTCTCTCCTCACAGGACTTCCAGCCATTTTACCAGCTTTGTTACCCTCTGTATGGTTTCAAGTACCTTAATATCTTTTTTTGTATTGTGAAACACACACATATATACATGTATACACACACACACACACACACATAGATGTATATGTAGATGTGTATATTGTCAGACAGACTACTTGATAAGGATCAAAGATTTGTAGTGGAAACAACAGAATCACAGAATGACCGAGGTTGTCAGGTACCTCTGGAGATCTCTACTCAGCTATAGCAGGTTCCTGAGGGCTATGTACCTGTTCTAGTGTTTGGCCTCTTTCACAGCAAAAAAATAAGTTGTTTGTTTGTTTGTTTGTTTTCCTTTATATTTAAGTGGAATTTCTTCTATTTCTATCTGTATTTCATTGAGCACCACTGAGATGAGTCTGCCTCTTCCTGAATCCCCCTCCCATAATGTTGATGAGATGCCCCTGAGCCTACTCTTTGTGAACTGAAATGTGCCAGCAATCTCAGCATCTCCTCATGTTAGAACTAACATAAATCATTTTACTGTCCCTACCTGTAATGCAAAATACAAACAGTAAAAGGCAGATACTGCTCCAAGCTTCCAGGGGGAGTTTCTAACAGAAAGATAGGTTACAATAAATAGATAATAATAATAATAATAATAATAATAACAATAATAATGGTGAATGACTGGATTAATTAAATAGAAAGTCACTGGAAAAAAAAAAAAAAAGAAAACTGTGAAACAAAAGATATATTAAACAAGATAACATCTACTCCAAATTCAACCACTTTTTTTTCAGACATTTAATAAAATGCAGGTTAAGGACACTGAAGAAAGTCCTTTGTACTCATAAGAATCTGAGTAGTAAGTCAAAGAATAAACTTTTAAATTACAAATGAAATACTGGAAACTATTTGGAAGCTAGAATATTTGACAAACATTTGACAAATTTGACAGAGCTAGAATAATTGACATTTTTATTTTTATTTGTTTCCTACAGCTAGCTTCTGGGATATAAATAAAAAAAGTTTAAGTATTAAAAAGTCTTTCTGAGGATCATAGTCACACATGTTCAATTAAACCAAGTATAATTAAGAGACATAGATGTCATAGGTCTTGCCTATGCAGTAATGTTATCAACCTGCATTGTGTAATTCAGCCTTTAGGTACACTTACAAAGTCTGTGGTAAAACATAGACAAAAATGTATTTAAACATAACTCAGTGTAGAGAGATAGCAGTGAACTATGTCTTGCTCTATATGCCAGACATTATATCAGAATATTTAAGATTTTTCATTTCTAATTGGATTGTATTACATCAGTTTATCCTTCCCATGCTTGTCTTCTGTTTACAGTTAACAGGTCCTGTAGGTGAAAGTTGTTAGAAATACTTTACCAAGCCTAAGAGACTTAATATGAAGTCTATTTCCAAAATAGAATCATCAAAAATCCCGAGTTGGAAGGGACCCACAAGAACCATTGAGTCCAACTCATGGCAAAAAAAATATTTTGATTCCAAATTGTACTGTCCCAGGGATTGTAAAAAAAATGTTTGTATTGTGTTGTATTCATAAGTCTTACAAGAAAATATGCTATACAGTATATTTATATAATTTTCTGTTTCCTTTAGTAATTGGAAATACTTTTGAAATCTGACTAGACACTCTTAAGTTCACTTTGCTTGTGCATAAATTAAATATTAGATTAAGCCAGTTGTCTGGATTCCTAGACATTCCTGTTCTAGGTTGTCTAGAATGTTCTTCTATGGGACACTTGGCAGACTGAGTAACAGCCAGCAAGGGTGACACCAGGATGCAGACCACTTAATTGGGGTGAGGAAGTGGATGAAGCCTTCTTTAATAAGGTGAATTCTCTAGATCATGGCTTCTAGCTCTCATGGGGGATTTTAATGTCCCTGCATCTTCTGGAGTGGCAACCCAGCAAGATACAAGTGGTCCCAGAGAATTCTAGAGGTTGTTATGGATAATTTCTTGGTACAGGTTCTGAATGGGCTGAAAAGGTGATGCACCACTGACTCTGGTATTTGCTAATAAGGAAGAACTGTCTGCAGATTTGATAATCAACGGTAGCAATATGTCTTAGAGCAAAGAAGATTAATAACATCCTGGGCTGCTATTAGGAAGAGCATTGTCCAAGAGAAGTGATCCTTCTCCTCTCCACAGCTCTGGTGAAACTATATTTTGAGTGCCAGATCCAGATCTGGGCTCCCCACTACAGCAGAGACATGGACACAGTGCAGCAAGTCCAGCAAAGAGACACAAAGATAATTAAAGCATAGAAGTATTTATAATACCAGGGGAGGCTGGTAGAGCCTAGAAACTAGTTTCATATGAAGAAGAGAAGGTTCAGGGGGATCTTATCCATGGATATCTGATGGGAGAGGGATTCAAGAAAAAGGAGCTAGAGTTTTCTAAGTGGTATCCACTGAATAAACAAGAGACAATGCACACATTTGCAAGAAGTTCTATTTATAATAAGAAACAAAAAAGTGTTTTTTCAAACATTGGACTTTGGAGCAGGTTCCCCAAAGAGTTTGTGGAGTTTCTGTTTTGGGGAATACTCAAAACCTGACTGGACATGCTCTGAGCAACATGTTCTAGCTGACCCTGTTTCAAGCAGGTGACCTTAACCTTTTGTAATTCTGTATATATAAGGAGAAACATTTAATTGTTAGGACTGACAAGTATTAGCTCAAGTTTCCCATAGAATTTTTGCAAAATCCATCTTTATAGTTTTTCAAGACCTAACTGAATAAAACCTGAATAATCTGGTCTGATCTTGTGGCTGGCAGTGCTTTGAGACAGAGGTTAGACTAGATATTTTCCTATATTCC
This sequence comes from Aythya marila, assembly GCF_965140915.1. Taxonomy (NCBI): domain Eukaryota; kingdom Metazoa; phylum Chordata; class Aves; order Anseriformes; family Anatidae; genus Aythya; species Aythya marila. The sequence continues at coordinate 40,345,883 of NC_139042.1, read as the reverse complement.
CTTCCAACCTGAATTATCCTGTGATTCTATGAGAGAAACAGGCACTTCCAGAGGAAATGTTATAACATCTGTCTTGAATGCTATCTATAGAGTGGAATGGACTGCTTCTGAAAGTTACTTTTTCCATTCATCACAGAGGTATCTTGGATCAATAGTTAGGTGGCTAATGTCAAGTTGAGTGAAACCTATCCACTGTGCCGAAGTAGGTGATTCTTTCTGAATAATATTCATCCTTTGCACCATTTTAAACATCACATACAATTTTCCATATTTTAAACTTACACCATTTTATTTTACCAGTTTCATTAATTAAGCTTTCATTCAAAATAATTCATTGTATCTTTGTACTATGTTCTCTCATGTAAGAATCACAGAATTATAAAACCATTTTATTTGAGAAGGACTTCTGGAAGATGCCTGCTTTGCAGGTCTAGCTAGCTAGCTATCTAGATGCATAACAGCAAAATGGAAGAACTTTTCTCTGAAACCAAAACACATATATACAAAACACACAACCAAAAAATAACAACAACAACAAAAACACTCAAGAGTTATTTGCTCTTGTTGCCCAGGTGGGCAACAATTGGATTTTTGCATATTAGAAGTTCTGAAAGTTCAGGTCTATATTCTCATTTGAAAAATGGAAGATTTGTCTGACCTTTAAATTGTTGCCCAGGTGGGAAACAAGAAGTGTTATATCTTTGATTCACTGTTCTAACCTAGCGTAAAAAGTATTACTCATCCTCAGAGGCATAAGAATCTCATGTTCCAAATCTCCAGTTACCAACTCTGGAGTGATCATGCGGCATTGACTTCTGTCTTCAGTGTCCCAGAAAGTTTATTTATGAATTTATTATAAAAGAAAGAGAATTGTGTCTTAATCATAGCAGAAATCTGTAATTGAGTGAACAGAGCTTTTGCCTTTCAGTTTATAAAACCTATAAATATTACATATAAACCAAACTTTGTATATTTTAGAAACAGACCTTGTCTGCATATTCAAAATACATTTTATTGTTACTAGGACTAGGACTAGGTAGTTTAAACCTTAGAATATCTGTGGTTAGGTTTTATTTATTTATTTATTTATTTCTAACATGATAGTTGGAAACCTTCAGAGTCAAACCAAATTATTTGAAATTACAGCTGATCTATGTCTCTTCTTTTTGGTAGATAACCCACAATTGTGAATGCAGCAATTGGCTGTAGGTGATTTAATGGTATATATTTCAGTAAGAATCACAGAAGAGATCACAGTTTATGAAGCAATAAATGTCTTCTGTAGCTCCAATAAACGTGACATTTTGCTGAGTAACCCACAAACTTCCCTGAGATCTCTGCCATTGGAAGTAACAGACAAATCTCTTAAAAACAACAACAACAATAAAAAATCACCAGCAACAACAAAAAGCACACATGAAGGAAATGTTTATTTTAAGAGCCCCTTGCTTATGACCCCTGGTCATCTGTGTCTGAGAAAAGTTTTCAGCAACTGTAAATCAAAATCTTCAGTCTGGTAACAGTTTGTTACTCTCCAAGATGGATTTTTGCATATTAGAAGTTCTGAAAGTTCAGGTCTATATTCTCATTTGAAAAATGGATGATTTGTCTGACCTTTAAATTATGCAGTTCAGATAAATGATGTAGTTCAGGCTAAAAAGATTAGACAATGTTAATGAGGATTCCATTGCTTAGTATTTGTACCTATAAAAAAAAATTTCTCCCTCTTCAAACTTAAACTGTGAATTATTGTTTGAAATTGATTAATATGTTCTCCACTCCCATTATCTATTTGATTTTTCCACAGAGTAAAAAATTATTTTTATCATAATATATTCATAGCATTACAGGATCATTTATATGCTTTAGGCAGAATGATTATATAATTTTAGCCAATGTATATCATTAGTCAACTGCCAATTGTTACAACTGGGAACACTATACATTTCATGTTTGATCAAGTGTACCAAGAATAGAGACAACTATTCACTGCATGGAAATAATCAAAGGGATAATTCAGAAACAAAACACACAAAGAAGGGATAATTCAAAACAAATAGACAAATGAACAACACCAAAGAAAAAACAGTAGTACCAAGAAGTTATGTCTGTTGCTTCCAAAAACAAACAAACAAACAAACACAACAACTTAAAAAAAAGTTCTCAAACCTCATATTTAAAAAAAAAAAAAAAATTGAAAAAATATGCAATTAAGTATCAGGTTTGAAAAAGAGTTTTTCCTTCCTTCTCCTGTCTCTTTTTCCCCTTGTCGTGACAAGTATAGCAACTACCTAAAAATATGTTAAGTGCAAAACAATGAAAAGTGGTTGGATTCACTGGAAGAGTTTGTCAGGGCTGTGACTGTGATGAAACTATTAAGGGAGCACACTCAGCAGCATGCTCCTTTAGGAATACCTTTCCTGTGTGCACAACATGATAGATGAAGGTGCACATGTATTTTAATATCATATATAGGTTTCATGCTGGTACTATGTTATATGGTTTTGGTCAAGAGATCACAGAGATCTACTTACCATGGGAACTGGCAGAATATATATATGACGCAAATGAGATCTGGGTATTTAATCATGATTAAGAGAAAGTGTAGTGATACTACATTTTCGAATACTGTATGAAGATGTGTGATGAATCAGAATACAGCAAAATGCTAATTCTCCAGAGCTGTTTTAGTGCTTGAACAGACTGCAATTAAAATATGGAACTAGACTGAAAATGTGAATGCTTTGAGATCACTGGAACATCAGCCAAAATGAACAAAATTTAGTTAGTAATCTAGGAACATAGGATGTCCCAGTTTTCAGAACCTGCAGTTTTGCCAAGCACTGCAAAAGATGTTTTACTCTTAGTTAAGAATCTGTTTTTGTAATTAACTATTTTAGTTAGTTTAAGCTCTTTACAAGAGTTAAAAACTCTATGTAGATTTCTCCTGGCTGGCTTTGTTGTTGACTTGTTCCAGTTCTGTGACTCTATGATTCTTAATAGTTTTTTTCTTCCATGTGTGCATTTATATGAAATAGCTTTGGAACTATCAAGAATAGATGTTAATGCAATATATGTGTGCTTGTACACTATGTTGACATCTGTTAATGTAGCTAGTGATAACACAGGCAAATACAGCTTAATAGTAGATAGTAATTATAGTCATTCTAAGAAGTCTTGGGAACGATGGTAGGAATTTAACATTACACATACACTGTTCCTTTTTATATCACAGAATCACAGAATCACAGAATTTCTAGGTTGGAAGAGACCTCAAGGTCATCGAGTCCAACCTCCAACCTAACGCTAACAGCCCTCCACTAAACCATATCCCTAAGCTCTACATCTAAGCGTCTTTTGAAGACTTCCAGGGATGGTGACTCCACCACTTCCCTGGGCAGCCTGTTCCAATGCCTAACAACCCTTTCAGTGAAGAAGTTCTTCCTAACATCTAACCTAAAACTCCCCTGGCTCAACTTAAGCCCATTCCCCCTCGTCCTGTCACCAGGCACGTGGGAGAACAGGCCAACCTCCACCTCACTACAGCCTCCCTTGAGGTACCTAAAAAGAGCGATAAGGTCACCCCTGAGCCTCCTCTTCTCCAGGCTGAACAAGCCCAGCTCCCTCAGCCGCTCCTCGTAGGACTTGTTCTCCAGGCCCCTCACCAGCTTTGTCGCCCTTCTCTGCACCCGCTCAAGCACCTCCATGTCCTTCTTGTAGCGAGGGACCCAAAACTGAACACAGTACTCGAGGTGCGGCCTCACCAGAGCCGAGTACAGGGGGACGATCACCTCCCTAGCCCTGCTGGTCACGCTGTTCCTGATACAAGCCAGGATGCCGTTGGCCTTCTTGGCCACCTGAATACACTGCTGGCTCATATTCAGCCGACTATCCACCATCACTCCCAGGTCCTTCTCTGCCTGGCAGCTTTCCAACCATTCCTCTCCCAGCCTGTAGCTCTGCTTGGGGTTATTGCGCCCCAGGTGCAGGACCCGGCACTTGGCCTTGTTGAACTTCATGCAGTTGACCTCAGCCCATCGGTGCAGCCTATCCAGATCCTCCTGCAGAACCTTCCTACCCTCAAGCAGATCAACACACGCACCTAACTTGGTGTCATCTGCAAACTTACTGAGGGTGCACTCAATGCCCTCGTCCAGATCATCGATGAAGATATTAAAGAGGACCGGCCCCAGCACCGAGCCCTGGGGGACGCCACTAGTGACTGGCCTCCAACTGGACTTGGCTCCATTCACCACGACTCTTTGGGCCCGGCTATCCAGCCAGTTTCTAACCCAACGAAGCGTGCGCCAGTCCAAGCCAAGAGCAGCCAGTTTCTTGAGGAGAATGCTGTGGGAGACGGTGTCAAAAGCCTTGCTGAAGTCAAGGTAGACCACATCCACAGCCTTTCCCTCGTCCACCCAGCGCGTCACTCTGTCATAGAAGGAGATCAGGTTCGTCAGGCATGACCTGCCTTTCATAAAGCCATGCTGACTGGGCCTGATCGCCTGCTTCCCCTGCAATTGCTGCATGATGACTCTCAGGAGGATCTGCTCCATGAGCTTTCCTGGCACTGAGGTCAAACTGACAGGCCTGTAGTTTCCCGGGTCTGCCCTCCGGCCCTTCTTGTAGATGGGCGTCACGTTTGCTAGCCGCCAGTCAATTGGGACCTCCCCTGATAGCCAGGACTGTTGATAAATGATGGACAGTGGCTTGGCCAGCTCCTCTGCCAGTTCCCTCAGTACCCTTGGGTGGATATCCCACTACACATACAGTTTTCCTGCCACAATTTCTAACTAATTTTCAGTATTCTATATATGTCATTAAAATTTTAGAATCTACAAGAACATGGAAAAGCTGTAGCTGTCTGTGTCTGATCACTTCCCTGGAACCTGCTTACCAGAAAGAAGTACATTGACTATTTTAAATATCTTGAATTTTACTCTAAAACAGGCTCTATTTTCATGTTATCTCTAAAACTGCCAGTCTGGCCTCCTGACTTAAATATTTCACCATTCCTGTCAGCCTTACTCTGAGCTACTTTTGAATTCTGGCTAGTCCCTTTATAGATCTAAGTAATATTGTGTTCCTTGCTTTCAATTTGTGATATGTTCACTGACACAGCAACAGAAGATCCAGATGTATGGAGGGAAGTACAGGGAAATGAATTCAGTCACTTCTTTATATCAGTGAATACCTGACATGATGAGTCCACCTAATCTTTCTTCCTCTGCTGTAGGTACCTGAATTCTGCCTTCTTTCCTATCATCAATTTCTCTTTTGCTTCTTCCCATGAATTTTAATTATCTTTTCAATAGCTGTATTTCTTTACCATCTCCTTTCTTAGTACCTTTACCTCCATCCATTGGTTTTCATTTATACATTTTAAAAATAGTTTGACAGTCTGTTAAATATCCTGTGATGCTTAAAGGTACACAAGCTGGTAACAGCTTGGATTGAATTTGCAGAGTTTCAGTACCAATTCAGTGTGAAGATTTATACTTAGTCCTTAAGGCTGCTACAGTCGTGTCCTCTGTGCTATTTACAGTTGAGCTAACAAGAATAAAGCTGAACTTCCATTTTGGTTGTAACTCCAGAATTCAAAATTTAGGTCATAATATTTGAAAGCATGTGTCAAGATTAAAATGTAGTTTCCTTCTGACTGTGATTTTCCATTGCTTTGTTTCTTATTTATACCTTCTTTATATACTGGGTAATGCAAAGAATTTTCCAGCCTCACACAGACTCTAGCTAGAGCCAGCACTAAGGAAGATTTTTTGAATAAACTTTGTAAGAAACAGTCATAACACAACCTCTTCACATCAGATAACTAAATGCTAATGTTACAAAATATCTAGCATTAGCTCAAGACAGTACATAAACATCATACAGAGTTAACCAGCTGAATTAGAATGAAGATTGTGTCTGTGAGGGTTGAATCTCATTGCTTGTACTACTAATCCTGCTGCAAGTCAGTGAAAATTTCCCCTTTAACCATGACTAGTTTGTGATGCTGTCTTCTCCAGAGTGTTTATGAACATAAGAAAGGACCAGGGCAATGTCTGAAATTGAGTTATTTGCTTTTTAAAGCAATATTCTTTCTCTAAGAGAGGGAAATAAGTTAACAGCTGAACAATGTAGTTTCTTGTTCATCTCAAACAAAAGTAAATCCTTAGAATCAAGAAAGCAATATTGTATACCCTAATATCTTTATTAATTCATAAATAAGCCCTTCTTTTCCCTTAATCTAGCCCTGATGGCAGGTGAACAGTTAACTAGATAATCTGGAATATGCTGTTGTCTCTGGTGATAATCATGTGGTTGCATAATATAAATATGTAGGCTTGTGCAGGAAACTAAGGAGAAGAATTTTCAATATGTACAGCAGAAAAAAAAAAAGATATTTTAGTGTTGGCATATTTTTATATTTTCCTTTCTCCTGTCCTAACAACCAAGAAGTCTGACTTGATGAAAGATTTAATTCTGAAGGCACCATAGTAACCTAATTGGATTTAGTTGCATAACAAGGTTGATGCTACCTGCATCTTTATAGTAGCTTCTATAGTGCTATGTTTTGGATTTACAATGTCAATAATGTTGATATCACATTGATGCTTTAGTTGTTGCTGAGCAGTGCTTACATAGAGTCAGGGTCTTTTCTGCTTCTCCTGCTGCCCTTCAAGCATGTAGGTTGGGGATGCAAAGAAGTTGGTAGGGGACACAGCCAGGACATATGATACATATGGACCAAAGGAATATTCCATACCATATGATGTGTTCAGCTAGGCGGAGAGGAGGAAGGGGTGCTGTTGAGAGTTATGGAGTTTGTCTTCCTTTTTATGCATAACGAGTTCCTGCTTTTCTTGAAATAGCTGAATGGGAAATAGTGAATGAATTCCATATGTTGTTTTGCTTGTTTATACACCTTTGTTTTACCTATTAATCCGTCTTTATGTTAATCCACATATTTTGTCACATTTACCTATTTGCCTGGGGTGCTAGGCAGAAAGAGTGCCATGATTATTCCCTCATTAGTGACTTGCTGTCTCAGCTAGCCTGTGAGGAGGAAGAAACTGGGCTGTCTGTGCTTGTACTTTATGCGAGTCTTATGTGTAGGTGCTGTGGAAGGCAGTGCAGTTTGTGTCAGTCTGTGCAACCAGCCCTGTCAGTGTCCTGTGTCTGTCTGTCTCTGGGATACATGCTCAGGTTTGCTATTGGTTAAGCCTGCAAAGAGGAAAGTGGCAGCTGTGTCTAGAGTAGACACACAGACCCAGACTAGAGACAGAGATCCTGAGTCCCTGGCTGGGCTCCGGTATCTAGAAAAGAGGAATATCCAGGCCTGGAGCTCCAGGTGACAGTGGATACTCATAACATTTCTTAACAGTGTGAATTATATATGACTATTATTTATTTATAAGGAAACAAAAACAAAAACAAAAACATAAATCATACATCTTAAAAGACTAGACATTTTTAAAACAAGTTTGTGTTAGCCAAGCACATAGAATTATACTGAATTATTGCAAGAATATTAAAAACAAAGTAATAAAAAGTTTTAATCATTGTCTAGTATAGCAGGATCACATTTTACTAATTAAAGGATGATTTTATATTTTCTGATGACTAAATATAAATAACCAAGGTGATGTGTCTAGCTGAGCTATCCTCAACAATTAGGTAATAATCCTTCAACTATTTTTATTTATTGATTTATTATTAATGGCAAGAATACAATGGTAACTGAGGCTTCTAAGACAGGCTTTTCTAAAACACGCATGTAATTAGTGTGAATTTAAGGGCAATTTGGCATATTTCCTTCTCTATACTTTGTATAACTGCTTTGTTGTTTTGTTGTTATCCATTTTTATTCCTGATTTTTTTCATTATGGGATGAAAAATGAAATTTTTTCATTTTTCACTTTACAGGAGTATTTGACTAACTCAACAACTGTTGCTTAGGATGGCACTTGGAAGGGAAGAACTACTTAGAAGTTTATAACTAAATTTGTTTGCTTTGTTTGTTTGTTTGTTTTATGAGAATGAAAAAAAAAAAAGATAATCAGAGAAATTGCTTTTCCTTTTTCATCCTTCCCAGCCTAAGGCAGACCAATAACTTGAGTGGTCTCATAATTCTAAACTTCTTCCTCTATGGCTCCCCATTCTTGAAAGAGGCAGAAAAACAAAACAAAACAAAACAAAACAAAAACAACAACAAAAAAAGTGACAGTCATCAGAAAGGACAACCTCAACAAAAAAGGTTCTAACTGCCTATCTGTATTTTTTTTCGTACATCCCTTTTGTCCTTTCAATGAGATCATAGAATCTTAAAATCATAAAATCGCTTGGTTTGGAAGGAATCTTAAAGATCGTTTAGTTCCAACTCTCCTGCCATGGGCAGGGGTGCCACCCACTAGATCAGGGTGGCCAAGGCCCCATCTAACCTGGACTTCAACGCTTCTAGGGATGGGGCATCCTCAGTTTCTCTGGGCAACCTATTCTAGTGCCTTACCAGTGTAGAATTTCTTCCTAGTGTATAATCTAAATCTATCCTCTTTTATTTTAACACCATTTCCTATTCTGTAGTATGGATTGATTATTTTAATGCACCAGCATGTTATGAAGGCAGTTTGCTATTTTTCGCTAGATTTTGGCTTCCAGACTTTTACAAAAGTGAACATTATTCCTTAATTTGTAGAAAATATCTACCAACAATTGATAAACTTTGAGAACTAATAACTAATCATAAAGAATGATAATAAAAATGCTATCAGGAAAAATGGGTTTATTAATTTGAATGAGAATTTGTCTTCATTTAAAACATAAAGATTGCTAGATGCAACCAATTATTACTTTTTATATATAGGTTAAGAGACTCCTAAGTGCAAAATTATTTCAGTTGTTTGTTAGACTGTCCTGCACAACACAGAGGAAAATCAGAGGAGTATGTTAACCAACTCACTGCTCTCAAACAGGTTTAAATGTACTGAAACAATCTAGGTCCTGGCATCTCCTTTCTTTCTATGTACCCATTCTATTGTCTAGTTTTACCTATTTTTTCCCCCTAATGTTTAATTTAAAGTCTTCATCTCAGTAAGTGCTATTGTTATATTTACTTACTGTACTCCATTTACCTGTAATTTGTTTATGAGATTTCATGTGGGTATGTGCCTTACTAAAGTTAAAAAACAAACAAACATAAGAACATATGCTTTCCTCAGACCCTTTTTTATGTTTCTTTGGTCAGTTATCTAGGGTAAAGAAGAAATTTGATTTCATTGACATTATTTGATCTTGATAAATCTCTTAGTTGTTTTTTGCAATCTTTTTAACTTCTTAGTGTTTACAAATGGATTGTTTAATAATCTGTCCTAGTATCTTCTCAGGTAGCAAAAATGCCTATAATTCCCAGAAGTAAATCCCCCATATACTATATATCTATTATATCTATTTAATATATATATATATATTATATTAATATATATATCTAATATATATATTTAAAACAAAGATATTATACTGTCTATTTGTCTCTTGAGATTTCATTCTTCATCCATGAATTCTTGTCAAGGGCTCTGTAATATATTTGGCTAACTTCTTTAAATATAACAAATGTTATTAGAACCTGTTATTTTAGATACCTTTATCTGCATCACCTCTAGTCTTTCTTCATTCAGACCTATGTTTTTACAATAGTTTTACTTGTTAAACATTTCATCACAGTCAAACTTTCCTGACAAGAATGAAGTTAAAAAGAAGTTTATGCTTTCAATCTTCCTTTTGTTATCTGCTACTTGTTTATTTTTCCCATTCAATAGTCACATTATGCTTTCCTGGTAAAAAATAAAGATTTTTTTTAATGTTATATCCAGTAGATTCACAAGCTTTAAGTCATTTTTCTTCTTTTACACGTCTGATATTTTTCCAATCTACATTCACATTTTGTTTTTACACTTATCCTGATTTGTACTTTCTTGTTTCCATTTTTTTGATGGTAAGACTTCTTTTTAACACCAGATCACTGAAGATTCTTAGCATTGTGCATCCTGGTAAGTGCCAGCTGTCCTTAAACTTCAATTTTTAGATTTTATTTTTCCTTAAAAATCCATAATAACCAGTTTCTTGAGTCTGCTGAAGTTATCCATTTTTAAAACACATTCTCACATTTTTCCACTATCATTCCTTTCTTACCTCACAATCACAGACTCTATCATTTCATTTTCACTTTCGCCCTAATTGCCTTCTACCTTCAAATTCTCAATCAGTTCATTCAGTTAATTAGAATCAAATCTATTGTCAACCCCAAAAATGTAAAAAATACATGTCAGGCCCCCAAAATGTGCAAGGTTGAAAAGGAAGTTTTACTTTCTTCACATTCGTCTTCTGTCTTTTCAACCCCTAGGTTGCTCTTAGGTTATCATTGTATTGTATTGTATTGTATTGTATTGTATTGTATTGTATTTTTCTGACATCATGAGACCTAGCAACCTACCCTGCTTTTTAAAAAAGTGAAACAACTTTTTTTTTTTTTTTTTTTAATATTCTTTTTTTCAAAATCCAAAGCTTTAATAATGATGAAACTCTCCACAAAGTTAGGATTTTCTGTATTAATTTCATTGATGACTTCTGAAAAAGTATTATTGTATGAGTATTTGCAGTCTCCTGCTCCCATGTTTGCTGTATTTGTTTATTGGAAAACTCCCTTTCTTCAGCTATTTTTCATTTCTTACACTGAAAAACAGTTGAATCTCTTATTCCCCCACAAGTAGTTTTTACTAAATCATGTGTCATAACACTTTCAATAAATTCAGATGGTGAAGGCAGTAATAGTGGCATTAACCTTTAACATAACATAAAATTCAGTGTAATGAAATTAAATAAAACACACAAAATGGTGGTAGGGTCTAATTTGCTGTTGTGTATAATTGCATAAAAACATCTTGTGGTCTCATGAATAAAAGGAACTGTTGTAGCATGATGGTATAAGTTAATTGTGTCTAACTGCTCTTATGGGACATTTTATTTTATTATTTTATTATTTTATTTTATTTTATTTTATTTTATTTTATTTTATTTTATTTTATTTTATTTTATTTTATTTTATTTTATTTATTTTTTATTTTATTTTATTTTATTTTATTTTATTTTATTTTATTTTTATTTTATATTGTAGTTGTAATCATTTGTGAAACACTACAAAAACTGTCTACAATAGTTTCTGCTGAGTTTGATATTCATTTGATGTAATTGATTTTGGTTTTATTTTAAATTAGTAGTAAAACTTTTTGAAAGCAACATCCAGTAATGAATATAGCAGTTTGAACAAAATTTGTTTGGACATGGATTGCTTTGTAAAGGTCATAAAAGTTTGGCAAGACTGTAAATTTTATTTTAAGAGTTAATTGGAACGTATTAGTTCCAATTAACCCACTACGTGCCAAACAGTAAATTCCAAGTAAATGTCTACACTTCCACTATGTTTTGTGCTTAGTCAGAGGGTTGAAATGCAAGATATGTCCTCATGTCATTCTTTGATGTAAACCCAAGCTGCTACCTGTAATTTGACTGATTGTGTTTTCCTGATCTGTTTTACTCTCCATTTGTGTTGCAGCAATATTATGCCACTGCAACATTATCCTACTGATGTCTTTTTTTTATTAGAAAAAGTCACAAAGTTGGATGTGATTTATATGCAAACTTCAATTAAGATGCTTGCAGAATGATGAGGATAACAGCCGTCAGACTATCAACATCCTTCATGGACCAAGATGGAAATTTTCAGCCAGTGAAGGCAGCTGGCTGGAGATACAGACCACATGTTGGCCCAGAACTTTATAGTCAGTATACACATAATTAATAAAGTTTTGCTAGTCTGATGATGCAGTACTGATTTAATAATGAATGTGTATTTATATAACCATTTACAAACAGCTTTTTGCCAGGTGCGATAAAACGTAGATCCACAGTGAAAGTCCAATGATTTGTTTAACCAAAAATTAGATAATATTGTGAATTATTTAGTTGTTTTGATTTGTTTGTTTTTCATTTTTCCATGTCAATATATAGCAACAATGAAAAAATAAAACAAAACAAAACTAAACAAAAAAATCAGTATCCTACCTATCAAACAGGTATCCTACCAATAAATCATAGAATACTATGAATGGAATTTTTTTCCTCCATAATTTAAAGTACAGGAATGTCATTAGGTAATAGGTGTAGTGCAGCTGTAAGCAGAATATACAGGAAGTAAGGCTATCAAATGAAAGATTTCTCCTACAGTGATAATGGATTTTAAGAAGTGTGACAGTACAACTCAAGTAGAAAATTTAGAAGTCAAGTCCCTTTCTCTCTCTCTTTCTACATTCTCATTCAAAAGGAACATTGAGTTACAGATTTCACTTACAATATATAACTTAAGAAGGGTTTTGCTTGCACACAGAAGTAGAGAGCAGACTGCCTTGATTGACACTTCCTTGGATTTTGCTTATCTCCTGGCAGTTCTTTCTAAAAGCACTCCTTCCCTGCTGAGTCCCTCATCTCCTAGTGAGAATCAAAGCCCCATCAAGATGAGGTATGGGATGCCTTCTGTTTTGAAAAGCCAGGTTAGGCAAATAAAATCAGAAAAGAACCATGTGATTCATGCAACTGCTTTGGGGCCTGCATGACACTTCCAGGTACTTTGTATACTATGTAACAATAATTATTCATTTGTCTATCAAAATGTACTCATAGAATTATTTAAATTACGTAAACTTAACTCAGTTTATTAGTGTCTGTTAAGAGTAAATTCACAGGAGTGTGTTTTTATTTTACTTAGATTTGTTGTTTTGTTTTGTGTTTTTTTTTTTTTATTTTTATTTTTATTTTACATATATATATATTGTTTTTCATTCATCTCTGTTAAAGCTATTATTTAATATTATTTAATATTGTTACTTAAAAACCTGTAAGGTTAACTGTGAAGATGTTAAGTACATTTTCACTTAGACAGGGGAAGCCTGGAATTTTTCTTCAGATAAGGAAATATCATTAAAAAAAATGCTCAATAGAAGCAATCATACTCTTCCTCAGTATGATATTTATATGAAAATACAGAATCATTGGCTTTGCTTAAGCCAATGATTAAGAAATATTGGAAAGTGTAACTCTCCACTAAATTCTGAACATAGTAGTTAAATGAAGACTTGAATTGGTTTAAAATTTCTTTGTTACATAAGGTTTTCCCTAGATCCAGAAGACATTTTCAGAGAGGTCTTAATATACTGAGTCTTTGTACAAAATTGTCAGATATGTTACAGGTCTGTAACTCTATAAACAGCCCTGGAATTGAAACATATCATAGCATCATAGAATCATAGAATATCCCGAGCTGGTAGGGATCCATAAGGATCAACCAGGCCAACTCCTGGCACCGCACAGGCCTACCCAAAAGTTTAGACCATGTGACTAAGTGCACAGTCCAATCGCTTTTTAAATTCAAACAGGCTTGGTGCAGTGACTCTTTCACTGGGGAGCCTGTTCCAGTGTGCAACCACCCCCTCAGTGAAGAACCTCCTCATGATGCCAAGCCTAAACTTCCCCTGCCTCAGCTTAACACCATTCCCACGGGTCCTATCACTGGTGTTTACAGAGAATTTGTCACCTGCCTCTTCACTCTCCCTCATGAGGAAGTTGTAGACCTTGATGAGGTCTCCCCTCAGCCCCCTTTTCTCCAGGCTGAACAGGCCCAGTGCCCTCAGCAGCTCCTCAAACGTCTTTCCGTCTAGGCCCTTCACCATCTTCGTCGCCCTCCTCTCGAAGCTCTTAGTCATGGAACACACCATAGCTCTGTAAGGACATCTGTAAGATGCTTTCCAAGGGTTAAGGCTGAGAGAGTGGTTGTGGTGGAGTTCAGCTGCTTACCAAGGTAAAACCATCACAAGATGATATTGTAATTTGCCTAGCTGCCCAGTGATGTACTGAATATATACCTGAATTTCTTTTTTTTGTTTGTTTGTTTTGTTTTGTTTTTAACAGAAAATCTAAGACTATGCTGATGCAACTCACATATATAAAGAAGAGGACAGTAAAGTTTGCATGTACAGGCGGGGATTACTGAAACTGGAACCCAGTATTTTTGAAGGTCGCCATGTTACAACTATGTAGCTACAGAGTTGTGCACAGCTTTAGAACTCCCATTCAAAACCAACAAAAAAATAATATAAGTTTTTCCATAATTCTAGACTGTGTTTTGGAAAATATCATTATATGTTTAACATTCAGGATCTAACTTTTTATAACTGCAGAACAATATACTTCTTTACAGAAAGAACTAAATTCATAATTACAGCAAGTGGATCAATGAAGTAAAAATGATTGCCATGTCAGTCCTTCCTGACTAGGGAGCACAGATCTTTACGTGCATTAATAACATCTTTAGATTATCATGAATATCTGTAATATTAGAACTTCACTCACAAGCAAAGACAGCTTGGTGGCTCTTGACAATCCAAAGCAGAGTGTTCATGGGGACATTTAGATGACTAGCTCTTCCATGGTGCTTATTTTGTATGCACATTTATGAACTGAAAGCACACTTTTGTTTAATGGGTAATAATTTAAATATTACTAGTACAACAACATTTGGTGATAACACTTGTGGCCATGTGTCCTTCAGTAATCTGAGGATATGAGATGTCATTGAAAAAATAGTACAGATCTGCACATATATCTAAACTCTTAGGAGCACCATTAGTGCTCACTGGAATCAGTTCTTTCTACAGTGACTGATACAACTGAGAAAAATCTGAGAGGTAAATAACACATTAAGAGAAGGTAGAGTGAGAGATTGTTGCAAAAATGAGATTAGTGTGAAACAGATACATTACACTGATTGTACATAGTGTACATTCTATCTAAGAGAAACCATTCAGCAAACCCATATTACTGTAGAAGTAATACCAGCTAAATTTTGGGGCTTTTCTTGGGCCCTTTTGGTCTGGAAGACATGACTCTTATTTTATAATGAAATACAGAAAAAACAACAAATGCAGTCTACCTGTGAGTGCAGGGATTGTTTATAGTTATACCAATAGTCTGACAAGGAGGTAGTGGTAATATCACACTGATATCATATAGAGTCTGTTAGTCAAAAATTATAGTCAAAATTGTTTTCAAATGCAGCAAGATCACTGATCAGATACAGCAATCTGTGAACATGCAGTAAAGAATGCATCACAGGAAGAGATACCAGAGGAATTCCAGAAAATTCATAATTTAGTGATACTCTAATATCCTGATCAAAGCCATCAAAGTCATCATTAGGCACTACAATGACAGTTGTAGACTGAATGACTACATGACAATTAAGAGTTATTGCTGTAAGGATTATGTAGTTTAAGATACAAGCTTAAAATTTGTTCTTTAAACCATTTTGTGTTTCTACAGTTCCAACTGACAATCACAGTCCAAGTGGTTTTTGACAAAGAAAGAAAATATGCATCTAGAAATGTTTATGGGAGGTAAAAAAAAAAAAAAAAAAAAAAAAAACACTTTTCTTTGAAGCAAGTCATGCATATACCAGGCTCAGCTATGGTGTGAGGACAGGGTCTGTTTTGTTCTAAGAAAAACACTGAAGTTTGAATCTACAGTAACTGGATTCATGACATTCTTTCTGTGTGGCTGATCTACCGATAACATCCTTCTGCTGTGCAAGATGTCTCTGCTGACATCTGTACTGGGTCTGGCTGGAATGTTAACTTTCCCGGCAGCAGCCCATTCAGTGCCGTACTCTGTACTTGTAGCTGGAACAGCAGTGTTATCACACCAGTGTTGTGTCTACTGCTGAGCAGCAGTGGCACAGCATTGGGCCTTTCTCTAACCCTCCTAGGGGGTGGGCAAAAAGTGAGGAGAGAAACATCACTAGGGCAGCTGACCTAAACCAATCAAAGGGATATTCCATACCATGTGGTGTCACACTCAGCAATAAAAGGTGGAAACAGGAAGAAGAGGGGAGGGGTGGGCTCTCGTTGAGAAGACGTCGGTCCTCCTCTCGAACACCGGCTGCGTGCGTTGAGGCCTTGCTTCAAGGACGTGGTCAATCATCGCTCATTTGTGGGAAGTAGAGAGTAATTTCTTTCCTCTGCACTTCCATATAGCTTTCATTTATTTTGTTTGTTTGTTTTCCTCCCTTTTTCCCCTTTCCCTTTTATTTTCCCCTTAGTTAAGTTGTTTAGTTCATGGTAGTCTTTATTTAATTATTATAATTATTTCCCTTTAATTAAATTATCCTTATCTCAACCCGTGAGTTGTTCTTTGCTTTACTTCTCCCCCTCCTTATCTAAAGGAGGGGGAGTGAGAGAGCGGTTGTGGGGTTTAGCTGCCCAGCACGGTAAAACCACCACAACATCTGATCAGAGTAGCAGATATCTTCCTGCACAGATTTAGTAGTGTGACATTTCTTTTTCTGGCTCGTAGGCATCTGAACCCCAGAACTGCAGATAGGACAGAAGTTGGAAATAAAAAAAAATAAAAATCTAGAATCCCATAAAAGGTAAAAATAACTGCAGATAGTGCTGGTGTTGAAATATTACAATGTTTGCTGTATGTGAAAAGAAGTAAGAATTAAGAAGACAAAGTGTCATTTTCACCATGTGTTTTTGATGAGGTGATGTGGACTTTGTGCCACACTCTACTTCTTCCTGTCAGTCATACTGTCTTTCATTAGAGTTGTCTTCTCTAAATCAACTGATATTTAAATGTTATGTGACTGTACCTGTCTAATAGTACCTGTCACTAAAGGAGAGTAGCCACTCTTGAAAATCTCAGCCGAAGTCAATGTCTTCTGCATCTTCATTCTTGCTGTTCATACAATCTGATGTCTTACTCAATTTATAGCAGCACACCAACGATAATAAAAATTACCAATTTGAATTATGAAATGAATACGCCTTCTCACATTAACTTTTATTTTCAACCTTTCCTATCAATTTAAAAAATGTAGATGTGGTTTCACTGCCCATAATGAACAAAATTTCAGTATGTCTAGACATATTAATATAACATATTATGAGTTTCACACCATCTACCTTCATTTTTCACACCATTTATCTTTATTTTCATTTATTTATTTATTTAATTTGTTGTTGCTGTGGAGTATGTCCAGTTGCACTACAATTCACCTATAAAATGCACATGAAATCATAGGGCACTGGCTACTGCATGTAGATCTTTTCTTCACTAACAAGAACTCAAAGAATTACTCAATTTTGATATGTTTTTAAATCACAGGGACAGTATGATAACTTGGTACAGATAATGGTGAACCATTTACTACCTCTTTGCTCTAAAACATGTGCTTTTTAAAGTAATAGTTATGCTGCCTGAGTTATTGAAGAATTGTTTTTATATAATGCAGCTCCTTGTGACCTTATACACAATACTGAATGGGGAGTCATCTGACTTTGTAGGAGAAATGAAATCTAAGTTGACTCACGGTTTCTATATTATTTATAATTATCAGCACTTTGAGTTCTAATACAGTTTGAAGAATGATCAACATCCATGGCTTTCCTTTACCCTTCTTCCAACCAGTAGATTCTTTGCAGATTCTGAACATTTCGTCAAACTGTTTGCTCTGGTTGATGCATCAGCAAATGGTAGCACTGAGTATATTTGCCCCTCCACCCCCACCTTTTTTTTCCCCCACAGATTTAGTGTAGTCTAAATATTTCTGTTCTTTAGGTGAGTGGAAAGGATCATTATGTTCTGGAAAATAATTCCTTGAAAGACTGTTGCTTCTATGTCCCTCCTTCAAGATTCCCAAGATTTTATTAATATTGCACCGTATTCACAACTGATTAAATGTATTGGGTTATATTTCCAGAGAAGACACTCACTATTTCAATACCACAGTTAGCAGTGGGTTGTTTATGTGAATGTGTGAGAGTTTCAGAATAAACATGAGAACAAAGTTAAAATATAACAGTGCTGTTCCAAAGACACCGTTCCAGGACTGTTTCCAGCAGTTAAGATGAGTAATTTATACTTATGTCTAGACCGGAAGGCCTGCATTCTGGCTAAACAACAGCACAGACTTGCCAGTGGAAGACTTGCAACATAACAGCAGAAGGTGTTCACAAGGCTGTGACATATCACAGGCATTACTGCTTTTTCCATTATCTCACCTGGAAAATAGGCTGCAGAAATATATTTCAAACATATAATTCAAACAAAGAAAGTAAACTATGGGCAGAAACCTGGCCTAAGATTTATAGATGAAGCAGCAAGATTCTGGCAAAAGTGAACACCCCATGTTGACTCAGAGAATACAGCAATAATATAGAAGATTTGTTCAAAAACCAGTTCACTGTTACCAAGAAGAATCCTAGAAAGGCAATGAGGAATTGATAGCTGGTGTTTCTTTTCCTTTGCATCACAAAAAGGTTCTGGTCAGACTGTTAGACACATATGTCTTGATGCCTGTGAACATGTGAACAACACTATGAGTGCATGAAATTTATGATGATGAACACCAACAGAAGCAAATGACTCAGAGTTTTTGTAACTAAATAACACCTTCCCTTTTCATAAGATCACACCTGAAATGTTGTTATACTAATTATCTTAGAACACTATTTAATATGTTTGACAGATAAGTAAGATGCCGAAAATTTGATTTGAGTACTTACACTTAAGCATCAACTGCCATCTCAATCTGTCACTGTGACACAGAACTATAAGATACCTATGACATATGAATCAACATGTGAAAGCTAGACAGAAGAGTAACATCTCAAAAATTTAGTTTCTTATTTTCGACCAACCAAATCAAACCTTAGGATTGGGTTTCAGCTACAAACTGGGCCATTTAGGAATCTATAAGGAAAGCGTTCACATGTACTGTGTCTCTAAGCATCTGCAACAGTCTGTGCATGTCTTCTCATTTGGCAACGTAGCCTATAGAGATATTCAGCTCACTCTGAATTAGAAACTTATTATCTAAATAACTCTCTCTAGACTCCATTCATTATATTGTCTAATACTGCATTGGCTTAATTCAGCTTCCTAAAAGTAGGTGTTTAATACCATCTGAGATGCCTAAAATTGCCAGAGAAACCTGCAGAGTGCTGACGGATATGGCACTGGAAGATCTACACCATTACAGGTTGACATTCAGAAACTTCTGGAATACCTAGGCCATATAAAATGGTATTACACTGGCATGTGGTATGTGCAAATGAATCATGTAGATCCCTTCCCTTCCCTTCCCTTCCCTTCCCTTCCCTTCCCTTCCCTTCCCTTCCCTTCCCTTCCCTTCCCTTCCCTTCCCTTCCCTTCCCTTCCCTTCCCTTCCCTTCCCTTCCCTTCCCTTCCCTTCCCTTCCCTTCCCTTCCCTTCCCTTCCCTTCCCTTCCCTTCCCTTCCCTTCCCTTCCCTTCCCTTCCCTTCCCTTCCCTTCCCTTCCCTTCCCTTCCCTTCCCTTCCCTTCCTTTCCCTTCCCTTCCCTTCCCTTCCCTTCCCTCCTCTTACTTTGCAATATAAGATCAATCAGTGGTCTGAACTTAAAAGGATAATTACTATTTCTCCCCAATTAATCCAGTTTTTCAGGAATGCAGTATTCCAATAACAACATATGGAATTCTTCACATGCTGAAGTTTGAAGCTTAAATATTTCTAGTGGACTACAGATATTTTTTTGCTGAAAATATTAAAAAGATTCCTGAGTGACTTTCATAATAATAATGAAGAGTTGAATTTTATGTTTTCACATTCTAAAGAAATTTTCAATCTTTTTAAGAAACAGTAATCTAATCAATTATTGTCAGGGCACTTAGGTCTTTAATGACTTTTTTTTTATGATTTTTTTTTTAAATAAAAATCAATTATTTACATATTCCCACCCTATTCTGAATTGTCATGAATGAAATTATTGAAGTATAAAGAAAATTCAAAGACTAAGTAGATACAGCTGATACAAACCCCTCCTAACACTGTAGCCATCAAGAAAAAAAAATTATTATATAAACCCCTTTGTCTAAAGTATAATGGCAAAAACAAACAATCAAAGAAACAAAAATGAAGCAAGCAAAAATAAAGGCATTTTCATCTTTCCATGTTCCAAGACATCATGCCTTATTTGAACCAAATTAAAATTCAAAATTATTTTAGGTTCTGTTGTCTCTATCACAAAAGAAGTAGCTTCTGCTTATGCCATAGCAAGTCTCAAGTGTGAATCTGAATTTATATTCTTCTAACTGAAGTCATCACTAGTTTATTTTTCCTTAGAGATACTAGAAAGAAGAAATGTGTACAAAAGAGTAGTGTATATTTTACTGTAAGAAGATAAAGATGATTCCAGCTGCCCATAAATAATTATTCACAAGTTTTCCACAAAAAATGGACAACTTTTGCAAATTAAAACAAGAAAATTATAGTCACAGTCATTGTGTCTGCAAATTTCAATGTCTGTACAGCATAAAAGTTTTGAAAGTGCAATGCCAATCTTCTGCCACCCTTAATCAGTAAGGTCTAAACAATATTTTACAGTTGCGAAGTTGTAAACATGACCTATGTCTTTTTTTTTTTTTTTTTTTTTTTTTTTTTTTCCACCCTGTGATGTCAGCTATCATGTTTTCAATAATAGGATCTACCTCAAAGACTTTTTAGCACCACAGGATTTCTTACTGCTCTACTGGGACATCTCTCTGATCTTGAATAGCCTTTGGATCACAGTAGGGATGAAAGATCTTGAAACAGAATGAATTAATGAATAAGCAAACTTTAAAGAATTCAGGCCTTTGTGTCTTAATATGTCACAAACTATGTGTTCTGAAATTGCCCCCGACATGAAAAAGTTGTTGATTTTTTTTCATTTCTCTGTGCTGTAGTTCAAGGATCTATGCAAACTCAAAGCTTTATGCTGATAAATTACTGCATTCAGTTCTAATAAAAAAACATATCTGTCTTCAGAACTTCATAATGACTCATGAAATCTGCCGAGGCTTAACATTTCTGTTCTGCAAAGCCCAAGGGGAGTGTGCTGTTATCAATAACAATTACCAGTCATTTCTTCCTTTTGCTTTTAATATTTCTGACTTAAAAAGAAAGACTTCTTTGGCACTTGAACTGTACAGTTTGAAGATGGCCTGCATAAATGTCTATTTATTATTGTCTAGAATTCACTGTCAATGATGTATCCAATGCACATGAAACCACAGTTCCTATAAAATGACTGAGCAATGGGTAGCTTGGGGATTTGTAGCTCTCTTATTTGAAATCCTTTTCTAATATCCACTTACACATAATCAGATGGACTTTATGCAAACTTATCCACTAAATGGACCATGTGAATGTTTCTCTATTATTACCTCCTTAACTCACAGACTACACAGCAGTTGATAGTAATTCCACGCAAAAGCAAGTTACTATTCTAACAACAGAAATCTCAGGGGCCTTGACATAAGTCATTTTAAAATACAGTGGAGTCTAGATCTAAAGAAATGATTATGGGACAGAAAATTTTGTTCGTTAGACTGGTTTCCCAATAACTTGGTCATTGGGCTCTTTGTTAGGAAAGACACACACACACACAAAGGAAATTTGATTAAATGGCTAAGCTATTTCATGTATGCTCCTGAAAGACATCCTTTACTATATTGCTTTCACAGCTGCCCATAAAAAATACTGTTAATTTGCATCTCAATATCAAGTAATAAATAATTTGTTACACCATTTATAGAAGACAGCCAAATATATTGCAGTACTTTGAATAATTTAGATAATTAAAATGCGCCTCATACTTATGAGAGTAATATGGATATGTGTAATCTTAGTGTTTTGGTTAAATTTTGCATATTGCTGTCGTGGTTCCACTCGAGTGGGCAGCCGAGCTCCACCACAGCCGCTCTCTCACTCCCCCTCCTCAAAGAGGAATGGGGAGAAAATATGTGAAAAGGGCTCAAGGATTGAGATAAGGATGAGAAAATCACACAATAATTATTGTAACGGGCAAAACAGACTCGGCATAAGGAGATAGTAAGATTTATTGCCTACAACTAACAAGCGAGAGAAGTGAGAAAACAAAGGAAAAAAAAAAACAAAAGCACCTTCCCCCCCATCCACCCTCTTCCACCTCCTCCCCCCGAGCGGCGCAGGGGAACGGGGGAATGGGGGTTATGGTCAGTCTACAGCACTTGTTCTTTGCCGCTCCTTCTGGTCACTCTCGTCCCCTGTGCTGTGGGGTCCCTCCCACGGGATGCAGTCCTTGATGAACTGATCCGGCGTGGGCTTCCCACAGGCAGCAGCTCATCCAGAACTGCTGCAGATATGGGTCCGTACCACGGGGTCCATCCCTCAGGAGAAAACTGCTCCAACCTGGCTCCCTTACGGGCAGCATCTCCTGCCAGGTCACCTGCTCCTGTGTGGGCTCCTCTCCACGGGCTACAGGTCCGGCCTGGAATCTGCTCGGGCAGGGGTCTTCCACAGGCGGCAGCCTCCGTCGGTGCAGGGCCACCTGCTCCACCGTGGTCTCCTCCATGGGCTGCAGCATGGAACCCTGTTCCACCGTGGTACTCCATGGGCTTCAGGGGGACATCCTGCTTCACCATGGTCCTCACCACAGGCCGCAGGGGACTTCTGCTCCAGCGCCTGGAGCACCTCTCCCCCTCCCTCTACACTGACCTTGGCACCTGCAAGGCTGTTCTCTCACTCCCGGCTGCTGTGTGGTGCAGCATTTTTTCTCTGTCTTAAATATGCTCTCACAGAGGTGCAAAACAACATCGCTTATTGGCTCAGCTCTGGAAAACAATGGGGCCCTTCCCAAACATGGGGCAGCTTCTAGATCTTTCTCACAGAAACCACCCCTATGGCTCCCTGCTACCAAAACCTTGCCATGTAAACCCACTACAATTGCATATTGCAAAATGTAGTGATGATTAAGTAGTGTTTTATGTTTATTTTGTTTTTCAGTATATCTTACATTTAATGGTTGACATATGCTGACATATCAAAAAAACAAGTAAAAATACACATAAATATTCAGGAATTGATTATTTGTTTGTTTGTTTGTTTTTAAAGAGAGAGAGCTGTCACCATGTCACACAATTTATAATATTCTTTGCTGTTAAACAGACAAGAGTTGAATACATGTTTTCTGATTCCCATTTGTTTCTAATTTTAGGGTTAACTATTTGCTCTTTATGATACTGTGCTCAGAAGCATTTGGCTAGTTATATTAACTTTTTTTTTTTTTTTTTTTTCCCGTAATTTCTTATTCCCTCAGCTTTGCCTGAACTTTATTTATTTATTTATTTATGCTATGGCATCATTTCTATCTTCATAGTTACTGAAGTTTAGAATGTTAATTTGTCTTAATGTTGGCTGAAAAAAACAAACAAACAAAAAAAAAAAACAACAAATATCACACTATGTGCTTTCAATAACAAGAGGCACACTCTTGACAAGAAATATAGTTCAATATTAAGCTTTATCCAACCTCAGTAAGACTAAGGAAGGCTTTTTGTCTGTTCATTTAGCAACAAAATTATTGCAGTTACAATCCAAAATATTTCCTAAGCTTGTGAATAAGAGCAGCATGAGACCAAAGCCAGGTAGCCAATATTAAATTTGAGAAAGATTAGGCAGTGAGGTTTGTCTTATTACATGATTGCTATCTGCTGTCTGTGATTTTAAATTTTTGTCAGTAGCCAGTTTATTAAATTTGTGTGTACATAATTATTTTGAAGAGAAATATATTGACACACATTTAAAATTTGACAATCACATTACATAAATTTTCCCAGGTTACACTCCATCACAGAAAAAACTTTGATGATTTATGATGTTTGGGTTTCATAGATTAAATTTCAGCCAGACTCTTGTTATTTATATTATGTAAAATTATATAAACTCACGTAAATTTTATCATAGAGATTTAACAGATATCTTAAGAAGTTTTGTCATTTTCATAGAAAGGACCATATTTCAGTACCTATTAAACCTTAAACTTAGCAAAACACTGAAAATGAAAAACTGCAAAAGAATTAAAATCAATATTGCAATACTTCAGACAACGTATACAGCAAAATATAATGCTCTGCCTGCACTAAATACTATGTTTGTTTTTCCTTGTTGTCTTGGAGCAGGTAGGGATAGCATGGCATATTGAAAGTGAAGTAATAGGCTGTACTTACCAATGCCAAAGTTTTCACTAACAGTATTACAAAACTTTAAATATTATAAAGTTTATAAAGTACAATACTATTTGTGTTCTTATTTTTTGCTTCATAATTTTTTCATTGTGAGCTTTTCTATTTTGTTCATTGACCTCTGATTACAGGTTTCAGCTCACCTCTGAAATACAGAGAGCGCTTT
Organism: Aythya marila; assembly: GCF_965140915.1. NCBI lineage: Eukaryota > Metazoa > Chordata > Aves > Anseriformes > Anatidae > Aythya > Aythya marila. Next base: position 40,321,536 of record NC_139042.1, on the reverse strand, counting down.
GGTTCCAGTCTAATAAAACTCATTGTTCTGATGCCTGTGTCTCACCTTCACTTGCAATATGGCATACAGTCACATGTTTCACTCAGGCAGGAGCCTCACGTTTATATGTCCAAATGTCTGGTAAAGCTTCTATGAGAGAAAGAAAAAAAAAAAACAGGTTTCCTCTGTTAATTTCAGTGGTATTTTTGTTTGTTTGTTTGTTTGTTTTTAATTTATTTTTGGGGAAATCAGGATTGCAAGTATATTTTTAGGTTATAACATGTCTACATACTGACAAATCTACTGTTCTATTTAAGCAAAAAAAAAAAAAAATTATGGATTGGATAGCATTTCATTATTTCCTTTTAGATGAATGATGAAAGAAACATATGGGATATTTTATATATTATGACGTAAACCAGTGCAATTAATACCTGTAAAAGTAAATTTTAGGATTACAGTCACTCTATAACCATTCTCCTCCTCCCTCATTCTCACACTTTTTCTCAGCTCCACCATGGTCTTCACCATCTTCAGGGCTTTTTCTGCTCCATCACCTGTTGTACCTCCTCCCCATCCTTTTCTGGCATTAATGTTCACAGAATTGTTTCTTACATGTTTTTTCCTCACTCCTCACTTGTCCAGTGTTCTTGCCCTTTCTTAAATACACATTTCTAAAGGTTCCACCATCTTGCCTGCTGTGCCATTATACTCAGCGGTGGGGCCACTGGTGCGAGCTGGGACCAGCAGTGTGCGGCAAGGGGCAGACCAGGTCTCTCCTCACAGAGATCGTGTTGCAGACCCTGCTGACACCACTTGGGCATCTACACCCACCACAGTATGTTCGATAACAGAGAATGTAATTAAAAGATGCAATTTCCAGTTTTAAACTAGTAACCCTAAAAGAACAACCATTCTAGCAAAGATTTTTTTTTTAATTAAACTATACATATTTGAATACTATTATGAACTGATTTTTTAACTTTAACTTTTATTTTATTTGATATGTTATATTAAAGTATTTTTTTCAGAAAAACACCACAACATATAAATTACTAATAAAAATGTTTTGAAACTCCAATATAGCAGAAAGTGAAATTAACAGCTATATATCTTAATGTTGTTTATCTGTGTGTATTAATGTGGTGGTTTTACTCAGGTGGGCAGCCGAGCTCCACCACGACCGCTCTCTCACTCCCCCTCTCCTCAGAGAAGAAGGGGGAGAAAATACAACACAGAGAACTCGAGGGTTGAGATAAGAAAGGTTTAATTAGAGGGAAAGGGAATGGGAGGAAAAAAACAGAGACAAAAGAAGCAATCAGTCCGCGCGGAAGCACAGAGAGAGGAAAAATTATTCTCTACTTCCCATCAGCGAGCCGTGTTCGGCCACGTCCTGGGAAGCAGGGCCTCAAACGCGTAGTGTTTGTTCTGGAGGAACAGCCCCCTCCCCCACGAGAGCCCCCCCTTTTATTGCTGAGTGTGACATCAGGTGTTATGGAATATCCCTTTGGTTGGTTTAGGTCAGCTGCCCCAGCAATGTCCCCTCCCCATCACTTGCCCACCCCCAGCCTGCTGGCTCTTGGGGGCTTGGAAGGAGTCCTGATGCTGTGCCAGCACTATGCAGCAATAGACACAACACTTGAGTGTTATCAGTGCTGTTCCAGCTACGAGTGCAGAGTACAGCACTGTGTGGGCTGCTGCAGGGAAAAGGTGACTCCAGCTCAGACAGACCCAACACAATTAATAATTATTTAAATTTGTCTTCTGAACAATTAGGTGGGAAATATTACTAATGAAAATAAGTAAAAGAAAATGACTGTAACCAGAAAAAAAAAAAAAAAAAAAAAAAGTAAAAAGAATAAAAAACAAACTGGTAAGGGCATGAAAGTTCAAGGTAAAATGAGATCTGTAAATAGCCAAATAGTTCACATTTTGATAATATTTTTAACTCACTTACCTATGCTTTACACTAAGATTACCCAACAAAACATAATCACCCAGCACCAAACTTATACATCTTGGGCTTCTTTGGGACAAGCCAGACTTCCCAACATTTATAGTTGTTCATGACCACAAGAAACCATAATGAATCACTGACATTACAGAGTGTCACTATTTCCACATTCTTCCTCCCAGGAGGTTCTGCAGCCCAAGGTGACAAGAGATGTCATAACATAGCTTGGGTACCCTGTGAGACTTTCTTATGAGTAGTAAATCATAAGGCACAACATTTTGCAAGACTACAGTTGTGTTTTTGTTGTTGTTATTATTTTTTTCCCATTACTCGCAGGACACAAAGCTGTCAGCAGCAAAATCAGAATATGTTTGGCTATATTTTGAAATGGAAGATCAGTCAGTTTATCATAATCTTGGAGTATTTAAAGAAATTCTAAGTAGCTGAAAGGATGCATCCTTTAGGATAATTTTGTCTGTCATCCATTTAATTTGTTGAGTATTCATTTTTATGTCTAAAATTTGATGATACCTTTTATTTTTATTTTCTTTTAAGCATTTCACAAATGCAGATTAGAAAATGATCATAAAAAGTTGTTCTGTATTTTAGGATAAATTGCATATTTACGGTCAGAAAAATATCTTTCTTTTTTTTTTTAAATAAATAAATCTCAGAAGTTTGAAATAAAACATATGTAGTTAAGTAGCTTTGACTTGGAATAAGGTGGACAAGATAGACATGATGGTCAAGACTGTGTGATAAAGGCACTTTCATTACCACTACTTAGACAGGCATTCACAGAAGCTTCTTTAATAAGAGCCAACTAAACAAAATAAAATGCTTCTGCCCTTATTTCAGCAGATACTGAAATAAATTCATTCTTATAGATGAAATAATTTGTACAGCTATACAACTAGTCTAACTATACTTAAAGTATATTACTTATTTTAGTGGAGGTTATAAGAGATTTGATTATGTTGATTGGATTTAATTAATTAATTAATTAAATGTTATTGTTTGGTTCTTCATAAAATCATTCAGTATTATATCCCTAAAAATGGGATTTACACCTCAGGACACACACACAAGCACCTTTGAAGCATATGAACATGAAAATAAATTCTGTACCAACCTGATATCAGATAAAATAGCCTACAGCGCTTTATAAATGATTATTAGTCTTTCTTTTGTAGTGATGGATATCCAGGCTTCCACAGTTGTGGCTTATATATGTTAACTATTTGAGGATGATGTTAAACTACAAAGAATTTAGTTTAAGAATTACACCTCAGTTTTAAAAGCATACCAGCAGAAATAAGCCCTAATTAACTTAAGGGTTAACACTCTGTTTTGAAAGGAGTCTTTGTTTGCAGTGGAATTTCTCATGGTCTACATATAGAATGTACATTTTTTAACAGTACAAATTTAATAGTTCCTCTCCAGATTTCAGAAGTCTGCCCATTGCCAACTCATCTGATACCAAACCAAGGGACTACTTTCTATATCAGTAGCCTGGTTTGATACAAAGAGTGGAAAAGCACAAGACCTTTTAACAGATTTACCTGCAATCACAGAAAATTTTAAATACTAAATAATTGGTTTCATAATGCAAAACTTGCAACTGAATTAAACATCATATTTAAAGGATATTAAAAAAAAATCACTTTGATATTTCAGAGATAGTCTGAAAGTGATATTTCAGTGATAGTCTGTTGATATTATCCTGACAATATCAACAGATTGTCAGGATAAAAGAACCAAATCTCCTGTAGGTTAGTAGTAGATATTCTTTTTCTATGAAGGATTGTTTGCAGGACTCCATCCAACACTTAAGGAAATGAGTTGCAAAGAAAGCCATTTCAGGAGTTATATATCACATTTCTAATAACCCAAGCAATTTGTTTTGTGTGTCTGTATACAACATATATACTAATATATTCATGTACATATATGTATATACTTTTTCTTTCAGAAAATGGCATCTAGCAATAAAACAAACAAACAAACAAACAAAAAATATTTCAAGACAAATCCAAATTTATTTTGAGAAAAAAAAAATAATAAAATTTGGAAACTTTTCTTTTGAACCTTCTTTGGAAGTTTTATCAATTTACTTCTTCATCTGATATTCTTTTCCAAAATAAGCATGAACTAAACCACCTTTGAGCTCAAACAGCTGAAGCAAGCAGTTTGTTACATTTGATTTATATATTTCTATTTTAAACAACACCTTTGCTGTGCTTGGAGCACATTAAAAACCCTGATAAAATTTAAAATAAAGATGATTTATCTTTCTAGATTTTTAAATCTACAACTCAAAATTATATGCCACTTGATAAATGAAAGCTAGAAGATGCTCAATATTTTTCTAAACTTAGCTGTCCCAATAGTGTTCATTTTTTGAGGATTTTTAAGCCACCATTTGATTTGCTCAGTCTATTTTTTTATTATTTTTTTTTACTGTGATTCATTTTTACTGTCATTCATGCAAACCATTATTGGCTCCCATACTTTTTGTTTTGTTATGTTATGTTTTTAAAGAACTCATACTGTAATTATTTAATAAGCCCAGAAAAAATAAGTAGGGAAAAGTAATTAACACTTGGCCCAAGTTCCACTAATGTATATTGTTATAAACACAAACTATCTTTCTTGACATTCTTCCCATTAATTCACATATGCAGATGTTCAAAAATTGTATCTGACTTCAGTACACACTAATGTGTTTTTTTCTTTTAAAACTTTCTTATGTTTACATTAATTTTTCTTCCACAGCTTGATTTTAGTAATGGAGTTTTTCTCTATCAGAGACTCTTGCTTCCATAACTATGCAAAATCTGAAGTCTGACAATAACTTTTATTAAACAATAAACATGACTTTGATTATCATTTGTTATCCCTGGATCTGAGAAGAAATATTAGCTCAGACCTTTCAGTTTGAGACTTTAGTAGATGAGGAGGTTCAGTTGTCTGAAAGAACAAGGAACAACAAAGTGTGGGGAGAAAAAAAAAAAGGTGATATAAAAAAGAGTCGAGAAACAAGTTATTGGAGAAGCAAGTTATAGTTAAAGAAAGGACTGATGCAGCTTGAAATGTAAGGAATTATCTGAGGACCTGTTTTGGAAGAACAGCAATGGAAAACCTGGAGAACTGAGAGAAAGAAAAAGGAATCATTGACTTGAAGGGATGATTAGCTGAATAGGCAGAATTAGAAGGGGACAACTGGAAATTTCTAAGGAAGAAATATTGAAATAAAGTGATTTTTCTGAGTTCAAATACTGGAGAACCTGAAGGGATACAGGGAGATGATGCTCTATAGATGATTGACAAGGAAAGCATTCACAACACTGAGGAAAAAAAGAAGGGGAAAAGTTTTTCCACAATAATATTGTCATTTTGTCAGCCTGTTAGTAAAAATAAAGTTCCAAAGAAAATGACTACAACAAAGAAGACCTCTCCAAGATAGAGATATGTTTTATTTATCCATTTGCCGAGGCGATCGGCTCCGGGGCAGACAAGTTCTGCAGCGGAGCGGGGGATCGGGCCAGGCAGGGCTAATTTTTCCGGCATCGAGCCTACTTGAGGGAGCCGCCAGGACCCGGCAGCCCTCGTGAGGGAGGCTGACAAGGCAAAGGCGGAGCCAGCAGCGCCCCCTCCCCAGCCGTTCAAAAGCTGCCCCTAGGGAGCGCGAGCGACCAGGAGCGCGGCGAACAGGGTGGGCAAACAGGACGTGGCGCAGCAGAAGGGAGTGGCGCGGCAGTTAGCGCAGGCAGGGCGCGCAGGAAGGGCAGAGCGCTCCCCCTGCCCACACGAACACCTCCTGTAACAACAGCCGTTAGCTAGGTGATAATGGTCTCCACCAGGCACGGTGCGCTCTCCAGGAAGTTGGTACACACCCAGACCGACTACCCATTAAAAAATGCCGCAGTTCAGGTCACCGGATGCAAGGAGTGTCTGAGCCTGTTGCTGCCATCGGCGGGAGGCAGAGAAACTGTGTGCGTGAGGTGCGAGCAGGTGGATGACCTGGTCCGCATGGTGGCGGAGCTCAAGGAGGAGGTGGAGAGGTTGAGGGCCATCAAGGAGTGTGAGCGAGAGACAGACTTCTGGAGTAACTCCCTGCAGGGCCTCAAGGGGAGGTACTGAGGTGAGACTCCTCAAATGGGGGTGGACCCCCTGCCCTGTAGCCGTCGGGCAGAGGAAGGGGATTTGGGAGCTGAGGAGGAATGGAAACAGGTCCCTGCTCGACATTGCAGGCGATGCCCTCCCCTTCTGGCCCCGCATTCCCAGGTGCCCTTACACAACAGGTTTGAGGCCCTGGAGCTCGACAGACCAGTAGCTGAGGAAGAGGTAGCAAGTGTTCCCAGGAGGATGCCTAGGGCGAGGAGGTCGACTCCACACCTCAGGACTGCCTCCACCAAGAAAGACAGGAGGGTTATTGTTGTTGGTGACTCGATTCTTAGGGGAACAGAGGGCCCTATTTGTCGGCCTGACCCTACCCGTAGGGAAGTCTGCTGCCTCCCTGGGGCCAGGGTCAGGGACGTTGTCAGGAAGCTTCCCAACCTGGTACGCCCCTCTGACTATTACCCTCTTTTGATAGTCCAGGCGGGCAGTGACAACATCGAAGAGAGAAGCCTCAAGGCTATCAAAAGAGACTTTAGGGGACTGGGTCGGTTAGTGGATGGAACGGGAGTGCAGGTGGTGTTTTCATCCATCCCTGTGGTGGCAGGGAGGGGTTCAGAGAGGACACGGAAAGCCCACCTGTTAAACACGTGGCTCCGGGGCTGGTGCCGATGCAGAAATCTTGGGTTTTTTGATCATGGAGCACGTTATTCAGCACCTGGCCTGATGGCCACAAACGGGTCCCTATCTTTTAGGGGAAAAAGGATCCTGGGCCAGGAGCTGGCAGGGCTCATTGAGAGGGCTTTAAACTAGGTAGGAAGGGGGATGGGGCTGAAGCTAGGATTGTTGGGGCTGTGCCAGGGGGAACAATGGCAAGGCCGGAGGATAAGGCAATGGCCCAGCTGAAGTGCATCTACACCAATGCACGCAGCATGGGTAACAAACAGGAGGAGCTGGAAGCCATCATGCAGCAGGCAGGCTACGACTTGGTTGTCATCACGGAGACGTGGTGGGACCAGTCTCGTGACTGGAGTACTGCAATGCCTGGCTATAGGCTCTTTAGAAGGGACAGGCAGCACAGAAGGGGTGGTGGTGTGGCTCTCTATATTAGAGAGTCTTTTGAGGTTGTAGAACTCGAGGCTGGGAATGACAAGGTCGAGTCCCTTTGGGTTAGGGTCGGCAGGGACAACAAGGCTAGTGTCCTGGTTGGGGTCTGCTATAGACCGCCGAACCAGGATAAGGAGACGGATGAGGAATTCTACAGGCAGCTGACAGAAGTTGCGAAATCATCAGCTCTTGTACTCGTGGGGGACTTCAACTTCCCTGACATATCCTGGAAGCACAACACAGCCCTGAGAAAGCAGTCTAGGAGGTTTCTGGAGAGTGTGGAAGATAGCTTCCTGACTGTCCTGGTTTCAGTTAGAACAGAATTAATTTTCTTCCTAGTAGCTAGTGGAATGCTGTGTTTTGGCTTAGGATGAGAAGAGTGCTGATAACACCCTGGTGTTTTAATTGTTGCAGAGCAGTGCTTATACCAAGCCAAGGACACCTCAGACTTTTGCTCTGTCCTGCCAACAGGCAGGCTGGGGGTGCAGTAAGAGCTGGGAGGGGACAGACCCAGGACAGGTGACCCGAACTAGCCAAAGGGGTATTCCATACCATCTGACGTCATGCTAAACAATATATAGGGGTGGCTAGCCGGGGGGAGGGGGCCGGACTGCTCGGGGTTAAGCTGGGCATCGGTCAGCGGGTGGTGAGCAATTGCATTGTGCATCACTTGTTTGTACATATTATTAGTAGTAGTACTGTTATCATCATTGTATTATTATTATTATTATTATTATTATTATTATTATTATTATTATTATTATTATTATTATTTTCCTGTCTTATTAAACTGTCTTTATCTCAACTCACGGGCTTCACTTTCCATTTCTCTCCCCCGTCCCAGAGAGGGAGGGGGGAGGGTGAGCGAACGGCTGCGTGGTGTTTAGCTGCCAGCCGGGTTAAACCACGACACTGACGCAGCTGGTTAGTGAACCTACCAGGGGTGGTGCCCCGCTAGACCTTCTCTTCACAAACAGAGAAGGACTGGTGGAGGATGTGATTGTCGGGAGCTGTCTTGGGCAGAGTGACCACGAAATGGTGGAGTTCACTATTCTTGGCGAGGCCAGGAAGGGGACCAGTAAAACTGCTGTATTGGACTTTCGGAGGGCTGACTTTGAGCTGCTCAGGACACTAGTTGGTGGAGTCCCTTGGGAGGCGGTTCTGAAGGGCAGAGGGGTCCAGGAAGGCTGGGCGCTCTTCAAGAGGGAAATCTTAATGGTGCAGGAACGGTCTGTCCCCACGTGCCCAAAGACGAGCTGGCGGGGAAGAAGACCAGCCTGGCTGAACAGAGAATTGTGGCTTGATCTTAGGAGAAAAAAGAGGGTTTATAAGTTTTGGAAAAGTGGGCAGGCCACTAGGGAGGACTTTAAGGATGTAGCGAGGCTGTGCAGGGACAAAATTAGGAAGGTCAAAGCTCATCTGGAGCTCAATCTGGCTACTGCCGTTAAAGATAACAAAAAACGTTTCTATAAATACATCAACACAAAAAGGAGGACTAAGGAGAATCTCCATCCTTTACTGGATGCGAGGGGAAACTTAGTTACAAGAGATGAGGAAAAGGCGGAGGTGCTCAATGCCTTCTTTGCCTCAGTCTTTAGCAGCAATACCGGATGTTCTCTGGATACTCAGTACCCTGAACTGGTGGAAGGGGATGGGGAGCAGGATGTGGCCCTCACTATCCATGAAGAACTGGTTGGTGACCTGCTACGGCACTTGGATGTGCACAAGTCAATGGGGCCGGATGGGATCCACCCGAGGATACTGAGAGAACTGGCAGAGGAGCTGACCAAGCCACTATCCATCATTTATCAGCAGTCCTGGCGATCAGGGGATGTCCCAGTTGACTGGCGGCTAGCAAATGTGATGCCCATCTACAAGAAGGGCTGGAGGGCAGACCCGGGAAACTACAGGCCTGCCAGTTTGACCTCAGTGCCAGGGAAGCTCATGGAGCAGATCCTCCTGAGAGTCATCACACAGCGCTTGCAGGACAAGCAGGTGATCAGACCCAGTCAGCATGGGTTTATGAAAGGCAGGTCATGCCTGACGAACCTGATCTCCTTCTATGACAAAGTGACGCGTTGGGTGGATGAGGGAAAGGCTGTGGATGTGGTCTACCTTGACTTCAGCAAAGCTTTTGACACCGTCTCCCACAGCATTCTTCTCAAGAAACTGGCTGCTCTTGGCTTGGACTGGCGCACGCTTCGTTGGGTTAGATACTGGCTGGATAGCCGGGCCCAAAGAGTCGTGGTGAATGGAGTCAAGTCCAGTTGGAGGCCAGTCACTAGTGGTGTTCCCCAGGGCTCAGTGCTGGGGCTGGTCCTCTTTAATATCTTCATCGATGATCTGGACGAGGGCATTGAGTGCACCCTCAGTAAGTTTGCAGATGACACCAAGTTAGGTGCGTGTGTTGATCTGCTTGAGGGTAGGAAGGCTCTGCAGGAGGATCTCGATGGGCTGCACCAATGGGCTGAGGTCAACTGCATGAAGTTTAACAAGGCCAAGTGCTGGGTCCTGCACCTGGGGCGCAATAACCCCAAGCAGAGCTACAGGCTGGGAGAGGAATGGTTGGAGAGCTGCCAGGCAGAGAAGGACCTGGGAGTGATGGTGGATAGTCGGCTGAATATGAGCCAGCAGTGTGCTCAGGTGGCCAAGAAAGCCAATGGCATCCTGGCTTGTATCAGAAACAGTGTGACCAGCAGGGCTAGGGAAGTGATCGTCCCCCTGTACTCAGCTCTGGTGAGGCCGCACCTCGAGTACTGTGTTCAGTTTTGGGCCCCTCGCTACAAGAAGGACATGGAGGTGCTTGAGTGGGTCCAGAGAAGGGCGACGAAGCTGGTGAGGGGCCTGGAGAACAAGTCCTACGAGGAGCGGCTGAGGGAGCTGGGTTTGTTCAGCCTGGAGAAGAGGAGGCTCAGGGGCGACCTTATCGCTCTCTATAGATACCTCAAGGGAGGCTGTAGCGAGGTGGGGGTTGGTCTGTTCTCCCACGTGCCTGGTGACAGGACGAGGGGGAATGGGCTAAAGTTGAGCCAGGGGAGTTTTAGGTTAGATGTTAGGAAGAACTTCTTTACTGAAAGGGTTGGTAGGCATTGGAACGGTCTGCCCAGGGAAGTGGTGGAGTCACCATCCCTGGAAGTCTTCAAAAGACGTTTAGATGTAGAGCTGAGGGATATGGTTTAGTGGGGACTGCTAGCGTTAGGTCAGAGGTTGGACTCGATGATCTTGAGGTCTCTTCCAACCTAGAAATTCTGTGATTCTGTGATATTTACTTATGTAAATACATTATAAAAGAAAATCATCATTTAAGTCATTTGGTCCTTTTTCAAGGTAGTGTAAGCTGTTGATTTCACATACAATCCTGCAAGTAATTAAAATATATATATATATATATATTTTTTTTTTTTTTTATGAGGATCAAAATTAAAAAGTTGAGTAATTGCTTTTCCTGATGAGTGCAGTCTGTGCTTTTCCATTGTTAGGAATGAATACAGTTGATAATATAGAGGTATGCAAGATACCTCATATATTGACAGTTGCTATATTTTCATTAAATTGAACTTGAAACTTAGAGATTATTGTGCCTGTTTCCAAATCACCTCTTTTGTTAAATGTGTATAGGTTAACTGTACTTCATTTTAAAGAAATAGCGTAGATCTTGATGTTACTTAATGCATCTACAGAGGGAAGCAAGTCCCACTTTCCTTTCCTCTGTGATTATCCAGACTTGCAGCTTGATCCCTTTGAGGAGTAACCCTAGATGATCTGTGCAGATGGCTCAAAATACAAATAGGCAAAATTGGGACTGTGTCCTGGCTGTTTATCCCGTAAGCCCTTAAACAAGTTGTTAAACACATCATTAAACTCTGTCTTTTAAAAAGAAACCGAATGAAGTTGTTCTTTTGCTCTTCCGGGACAGAAAGAGGAATTTTACCAATTTTCCACTCATGAGGAAATAAACTCATTACATAGTGGTCAACAATGTGACTGTTTTACAGGAACAATGATCTATGAAAATGTGTAGGTAAAGCACAGAAGCAAATTTAGAAAGCTCAGTTTTAGAATTTGTTTACTGTAATGTTTAGAAATATATTTAACAAATGGTAGTCATTTATTGACTAGGTCTTGAGGAATACTCATTCTGGGATTTGTTGGTCATTGTAGTAAATTAAATACACAAAATATAGATACCGTAAAATTTAATGCTCTTGAGCAGAATACATATGAAATGTAATAACCTTGAATAGCTAGTTTATCTTGTTAGAAAAATCTCATGAGTTTTAAATAAACTTCAAATAAATTTTAAATAAACTTTATTTTATTAAAAAGAAAGATATCTACTATCTGTCTAAAAATTGATAAACAGTGGCTGACAGTATCTAACACACCTTCATCACTTAACATCAGCCTTCACAAGCTCTTCCTCACTCAAATTCAACAACTAGTTTTTTCTTCTTGCTGTTTTTATGTCTTTTTTGTTTGTTTGTTCCTGTTTTAGATTAAAAAATAATAATTCAGATTTAATTATGACATTTCCTGATTTTTTTCTGTCTTGTTTATTATTATTATTATTATTATTATTATTATTATTATTATTATTATTATTATTATTATTATTATTATTAATTATAATTATTATTATTATTATTATTAATTATTATTATTATTTTATTATTATTATTATTATTATTTACCTATGTATCTTATATTATTTACCTATGTATCTTATATACATCTACCTATGTATCTTATATCTTATTATTCTCACAGATGCGAGGGAGATAGAAGTTGTATGGGGTAAACTAGCTTTTCCAGTTTGACACACAAGTGGAAATATTTTCAGTGAGTATGTTTAAAGCTCTTAAATTTTTTTCATCTTTTCTGTTCAGAAAAAAAATAAAATAAAAAATAAAAATTAAAAATGTTAATGGAACGAAGTGAGGAAATCACTGATTCTTCACGGACGTTTTTAAAGTTCAGACTACTCTGGAGACATTCCTAAAGACTGAAAAACATCAAAGATAACTTCATTATATTTCTTTAAATGGACATGATGGAAACCAGTGAGTTTTTTCCTCCCTTTGCTGGAAGGAAATGAAAGAACTCTCAGGTGAAATGTCTACAGTGAAGTAAAACCACACAGTGTCATTAAGGATAGCCTGTGGTGGTTTTACCGTGCTGGGCAGCTAAACCCCACAACCGCTCTCTCACTCTCCCTCCTTTAGATGAGGAGGGGGAGAAGTAAAGCAAAGAACAACTCACGGGTTGAGATAAGGATAATTTAATTAAAGGGAAATAATTGTAATAATTAAATAAAGACTACCATGAACTAAACAATTTAACTAAGGGGAAATAAAAAGGGAAAGGGGAAAAGGGAGGGGAAAAGGAAAAATAAAAAGAAGGGAGGAAAACAAACAAACAAAATAAATGAAGGCTATATGGAAGTGCAGAGGAAAGAAATTACTCTCTACTTCCCACAAATGAGCGATGATTGACCACGTCCTTGAAGCAAGGCCTCAACGCACGCAGCTGATGTTCGAGAGGAGGACCAACGTTTTCTCAACAAGAGCCCACCCCTCCCCTCTTCTTCCTGTTTCCACCTTTTATTGCTGAGTGTGACATCACATGGTATGGAATATCCCTTTGATTGGTTTAGGTCAGCTGCCCTAGTGATGTTTCTCTCCTCACTTTTTGCCCACCCCCTAGGAGGGTTAGAGAAAGGCCCAATGCTGTGCCACTGCTGCTCAGCAGTAGACACAACACTGGTGTGATAACACTGCTGTTCCAGCTACAAGTACAGAGTATGGCACTGTATGGGCTGCTGCCGGGAAAGTTAACGTTCCAGTCAGACCCAGTACAACCTCCACCCCTTATTCCATAACATTTGTGTCACACTCAGATCCCCATACTTTAGCATACAAGCATTCTCATCATTATTCCTTGTCCTTCAACAGGACAAGGATTTAACAGGACAGGATTAATAGGCAGGTGTATCTTTTCATTCCATAGGTCTTTCTTGGAAAATGTTCATAAGAACTGTTGATGATTAGGTCTTCATCTGCCAAAGTGGCCACTCAAGGCAGGTGGAGTTGGATGTCTGGACACCAGCACCAGCTTAGCTCAAGTCTTTGTTGCACTACCCGGCTCCTTGCAAAGTTGACATGTCGTTGATCCTACAGCATCTTCCTGCAACATATAACTTAGATTACAGATTAGTTTTCTCTCAATGTCAAATCTCCTTGAGGCACACACTTGATATCCCCATTCTTTTGCATGACCCACCAGGTATACCCTGGTCCTTGGGTGAAGACAATCCCACGAGTGGGTTTGCGTTTTCCTGAGGCAGGAGCAACCCACACTGCCTTCCCCATCCACCTTCCTATATGCACTACGGGAACCTTAGCTCCTTTCACAGTGTGTAGGGGTTTTGTTTCGGCAGGACCAGCACGGCTGTCAGACCCCCTATTGTTAACTAGCCAAGTGGCTTCTGGTAGATTTGTGTCCCATTGTTTCCACGTCCCAGCACCTAATGCTCGTAACATAGTCTTTAACAGTCCATTGTACCTCTCAACCTTCCCAGAGGCTTGTGGGTGATAAGGGATGTGGTACACCCACTCAATAGCATGCCTCTTTGCCCAGGAGGTAACAAGATTGTTTCGGAAATGACTCCCATTGTCAGACTCAATTCTCTCTGGTGTACCATGACGCCACAATACTTGTCTTTCCAGGCCCAAGATAGTGTTTCAGGCCGTGGCATGGTTTACAGGGTATGTTTCCAGCCACCCAGTAGTTGCTTCTACCATGGTGAGTATGTACCGTTTGCCTTGGCGAGTTTTTGGGAGTGGTCCGATATAGTCAATTTGCCAGGCCTCACCATATTGAAACCCTAGCCATCTCCCCCTGTTCCAGGGAGATTTTACCTTCATGGCTTTCTTGATTGCAGCACAGGTCTCACACTCATGGGTAACCTGTGTGATGGCCTCAGTGGTCAAGTCCACCCCTCGATCACGAGCCCATCTGTAAGTGGCATCCCTCCCCAGATGTCCTGATGTTTCATGGGCCCATCGAGCTACAAACAGCTCACCGTTACGTTCCCAGTCCAGGTCCACCTGAGCTATTTCAATTTTTGAAGCTTGATCTACTTCTTCGTTGTTCTGATGTTCTTCGGTAGCACGATTCTTAGGCATATGGGCATCTACATGACGTACTTTAACATCCAGGTTTTCTACCTGGGCAGCAATATCTTGCCACAGGGTAGCAGCCCAGATAGGTTTACCTCTGCGCTGCCAGTTGCTCTGTTTCCATTGCTGCAGCCACCCCCACAGAGCATTTGCCACCATCCATGAGTCAGTATAAAGATACAATACTGGCCAATTTTCTCTTTCGGCGATATCTAGGGCTAGTTGTATGGCTTTTACTTCTGCATACTGACTCGACTCACCTTCCCCTTCCATGGCTTCCACAACTCGTCGTATGGGATTCCACACAGCAGCTTTCCATTTCCGATGGCTCCCTATCACACGGCAGGATCCGTCAGTATATAACGCATACTGCTTTCTGTCTTCTGGCAACTCGTTGTATGGTGGTGCCTCTTCAGCACAGGTTACCTCTTCTGTTGGCACTCCGAAATCTCTGCCTTCCGGCCAGTCCATAATCTCTTCCAGGATTCCTGGGCGATTGGGTTTTCCCATTTGAGCCCGCTGTGTAATTAACGCTATCCACTTACTCCATGTAGCATCAGTTGCATGGTGTGTAGTGGGAATTTTCTCTTTGAACATCCAGTGTAACACAGGTAGCCGCGGTGCCAAGAGGAGCTGTGCCTCTGTACCCACAACTTCTGAAGCAGCTCGAACACCCTCATATGCTGTGAGTATTTCTTTTTCAGTTGGGGTGTAATTGGCTTCTGATCCTCGATAGCCCCGACTCCAGAAGCCCAGAGGTCGACCTCGAGTTTCTTCTGGGGTTTTCTGCCAAAGGCTCCAGGTGAGGCCATGCTCCCCAGCTGCAGTGTACAGTATGTTTTGCACAGCTGGTCCAGTACGGACAGGCCCAAGGGCTACTGCACGAGCTATTTCTTGTTTGATTTGTTCAAATGCCTGTTGTTGCTCAGGGCCCCACTCAAAACAGTTTCTCTTTCGAGTCACTCGATATAGAGGACTCACAAGCTGACTATAGCCTGGCACATGCATTCTCCAGAATCCCACGAGGCCTAGGAAAGCTTGCGTTTCCTTTTTGCTAGTTGGCGGAGACATTGCTGTTATTTTATTGATCACATCCATTGGAATATGGCGACGTCCATCCTGCCATTTTACCCCCAAGAACTGGATTTTCTGTGCAGGTCCTTTGACCTTGCTCTGTTTAATGGCAAAACCAGCTTTCAGGAGAATTTGGATTATTTTCTTCCCTTTCTCAAAAACTTCTTCTGTTGCGTTGCCCCACACGATGATGTCGTCAATGTACTGAAGGTGCTCAGGAGCTCCCCCTTGCTTCCGTGCAGACTGGATCAGTCCATGGCAAATGGTAGGGCTGTGTTTCCACCCCTGGGGCAGCCGATTCCAGGTGTATTGGATGCCCCTCCAAGTGAAATTAAACTGCGGCCTGCATGCTGCTGCTAAAGGGATGGAGAAAAATACATTAGCCAAACATGGATTCAGGCAAGAGAGATCACCTTTAACTAACCCGATGGAATTCTTTGAAGATACTAGTGCCACAACAGATAAGGGAAATACAGTGTATATATAGGGAAATACAGTATATATAGATTTTCAAAGCACTTAACAAGATTCTACATCAGAGATGAATTACTAAGGCAAAAAGTCATACGATGTGAGGTAAAATGGAAGAACAATGAAAATGCTTTGATAGAAACTGTTTTTCAGCTTGGAAGTGCAGCAGCCCTATTGGTCATTTTGTAGTATTTCTGTTCATAGTTTCCATTAGTGTGTTATGTGGTGTAGTTGGGAACAAAATCCCTTAGTATGGAAGTGTTACTCTGACTAGAAACAGAAGAAATACACAAGAAAAAATGAGAGAGTGAAACCACATTGAAATGAAATATTTAAAATAATTAAATTTTGTGTGCTTCCATGCAGGCAGCTATAATATATTTAGTTGAGAAAAGTTTGATTTTTGTTTATTCAAAATTCTGTTTGTTGTCCTAAGATATAACAATGAAAATGAAATTTATTTATTTATTTATTTATTTTGGTCTGGCTTGAATAACAATTTGAGGTGTATACTTACTGCAGAAAGTTTTCGGTACCTCAACATAGCATGCTGTCTGACCAGTTAAGGACCACACGTGTAGTTATTTAAATCCATGTAGAGTAGTTCTACAAACAAATTCTAATGCAAGCATACTTGTAAATAGACCTAGATAAGGATGGGGAGGATTTAGCTGACATTTCAGATGTTTGTCATAGGAAAGAGGAAGAAAGAGAGAATGGTAGAAAGGAAGGAGGGCAGGGGTAGGGAAAGAAAGAAGGAACTCCCCATAACTGACAATATCCAGGTCAAATCCATATTTATTTATCTTGAAATTTCCCAGTGGTTCTGAAAGCACTAAATAATAAACTGGCTACCAGTTAAACATTACTAGGTGTTGAAAGATCAATAGAACTTCTTGAATAAAACAAGTGCAGAGTTCATACATTAGACCAGCAAATAAAGCAAAGCTATGGAATTAGCAATGTAACATGAGTTTCTGTACAGCTTTCTAAAATATAACTTTATGTAATTTACCTATGTTCCAGTAATGGTGGTTGATGGGCTTTTTTTGGTTGTTTGTTTGCTTAGCTGTGTTTGTTGTTGTTGTTGTTGTTGTTGTTGTTGTTGTCCTTCCTTCCCTCCTTCCTTCTCTCCTTCCTTTCTTCCCTCCCTCCCTCCTTCCCTCCTTCCCTCTTTCCTTCCCTCGTTCCTTCCTTCCTTCCTTTCATTTTTCTCTCTGTTGTGGTTTGATCTGGTCAACAGCCAATCACCACACAGCTGTTTGCTCACCTTCCCCCTCCCTCTCTGGGATAGGGGATATGATGCACAATGATTGTGACGCACAATGCATTTCCTCATCACCTGGTGACCGATGCTCAGACTATCCCTGAGCAGCTGGTCCCCCACCCTGGCTAGCCACCCCATATTAATTGTTCAGCATGACATTAGAATGCCCCTTTGGCCAGTTTGGGTCAGCTGTCCTGGTTCTGTCCACTCCCAACTCCTGCTGTATGCCCAGCCTGCCAATTGGAAGAACAGAGAGAGAAGTTGAAAAGGTCCTTGGATTAGTGTAAGCACTGCTCTGTAGCCATTAAAATATCAGTGTATTATCAATATTATTCTCATTCTAAATCCAAAACACAGCACCGTACCAGCTACTAGGAGGAAAATTAACTCTATCCTAGCTGAAACCAGGACACTCTCTTTCTCTCTTTCCCTCTTTCCCTTCTTTCATTTATAACTCAGTTCACATAAAATATACCTCAAATACTCAAATTCATTGCCTACACATATTGTCTGTAAACAAAGACAAGATTAGTGTTGCAATCATTTATTTGCTATCCTGGTTTACAAAATATTATAAACAGGGGGAAAATTGCATTTCTGCCAGTAGGTGGTACTAGCAGTTTCTACATTTGATAATAAATGTCTTTAACTTCAGTATTAAACATTCCTGTCATAGCAAGTAATGTGTTTCTACTCCACATAAAATAACATATTTATATTTGATGTACTTGCACTCAAAGGCAGATTTTAATTCAATTAGTATTTCTTACTATGGTGATGTCTCAAATATCTTTTACAGTATACTGTTCAGAATCTGTGTGATAAATGTTTACACCTACTAGCCTTCAATATAAAAATGCATTTAAACTATATTTTATAAGTACTTTCCCCCACTTTACAGCATATGAATCTTCAAGAAACACCTCGGAATTTAGTTGTTGAATTGTCTCTTGTAATGTTAGTCATCAAGTTTCACAGACATGAATCACTCTGGTAGTCTTACTAATTCTGTTTAACTCACTTTCCAGGCTGCCAGGTCTTGGAAAATTACAGGTTGTTTTGGCATGTAGCTCTTTTTAACATATAGGAATACCTGCAGTAAATAAATAAATATATATATATATATATATATATTTTTAACTTGAAGGACTGTCTGACTCAAATAACTGTAAGGACACAAAAGTGATGCCTACAGAAACATTAATGCAATGAAAGAAAAAATCTGCATAAGGCCAGAGCACCTGAAATGCAGCAATACTAGTACTTGCCACCTTGCTAGCAGATGACAATTGATGCAAGAAAAAAAGGCGTTTTGCTACTTACTTAGGAATATGCTGCATGCTAGTTGCTTGTAGTGAACTGAGACGGACAACTCTATGAAGCAAAGAAATCAAAGCAGAATCTGACTTTCTTTTCAAAGGTTCCTTGTTTTCCAAAAAATGTTAATTTGGATGTGAGTGAAAGACATTCTTCCCTGAAAATGTCACAGGATTAAAAGAAAAACAAACACCACCAACTAAAAACAGGAAAAAAAAAATGACACATTACAATGGCATTTAAAATAGCCTTAATGAATGTATTATCTTCAAAAGGTAGATTCAACTCAGAGTTTTGTGGCCATCATGAGATGATATTTGTCAGTTTTCACTAATTTTTATATTAATATATACAATAACAAGGAGTATTAGAGAAAATGATCTTATATACTGATAACTGTACATTCACTACCACATTGTGAAAAGGTCATGGATTCCTAAGTGAGAAAGCAAATAAAAGCTTATGTACTTCATAATATCTTAATATCTTGATCAGATTTTCTTCCAATACTGGATAGCTTCTCTTAATAGGTTATGTCAGTTCTTGGTACAATACAGATTATGGCCCTTTGTAGATAAAATAATACAGATTGTGTTCAAGTGGTTAGTTTCTACCACTGTTTGACAAAATCTGAGAATAATATACATCAGATTTTGTGTATTCTTATGATTTACATGTAAAATCACTGATCTGTGAAGAGACACTAACTTGTCCACAAACCACTGCCTTTAAAAAAGAGCTTCTTTGGCATTTTTTATTTCTATTGTTCCATTCAAGGACAGGAATGCCTGTCTCTCTCAAGAAATCTCATAGGACTTTACCTTCTCACCCTTCCTGTTCACTGATCACCTGTAGCCATTTGATGGGTAACTGCAAGGCCTGGATCTTACACTCTTAGGTGGTAACCCTTTTTAACTTCTCATTTTGTTTTTATACGGTTTGTGGCCTGAGTTAGAGACTTTGGAGAATCCTGAGGTGTGAATGAATAGTTGCCCAATAAACAAAGTAAGCCACATAGAAGTTGAAACGAGCCTGGCAATTGCAGTATTTTTTCTTATCACAGTGAATAGGTTGCAGAATTTCACAGGGATTCTTATGCTCATACTGAAGATATACTTGAATGTAGCAGATGGGAGAATGTTTCATTATAATGTGTGTGTGTGTGTTACATCTTTGGTTCCCAAACTTTTTGGTTGACTGCCATAAAGTAGTATAATAAGTAATACAGTTGACAGAGTTGACAATGAGTTGACATCTCTCATTGATAATCTCAGGAGAGTAACTCCTTTGGTGATTGAGTTAGAACTTTAAAGTACAGTGCTTATTAAGCTGTGCTTATTTTGTGATAATACAACAATTTAAGCATGACATATCACCTTTAAACTAAAAAATGCTGTCCTTTTTTATGACAGGATTTCAAAAGGCCGATGTGATATGGAAACATCTGGTGTGAAATGGGAACAGCTGAATGAACATGCAGATAGAACCAGGGCTAGATAAGTGCCTGCCATGGGTAATTGGAAATGAGGAAAGAAGCATTAGCAACACTCTAAAAGCCTCTCTGCATTGCAGAGTCCGGAAAAAAAAAAAAAAAAAAAAATCTATCTTGAATAGTGTCAGGGTTCTGAGAGCAACATCAGGCCTGACTGTTCCGGCACAGATCTCTCAGGGGTTCCCCCAACCCTACCCCAGCTCAGGGCTATTGCCCCTGGGGCGATTAATCCCTACCCCTGCAACATCACAGTAATGCTGGTCTTTAGCTCCCTACAGCTCTGCCCTTCCTTGCCTCTTACAGGCCCATATCCCTGCCCAGCCTCAGACCATCCTCATCCCCAGGAGGGTTGCCAGTGCTTGAGTATGGGACTGCCATGGTGTCCCCAGCTGCCCCTGTGATCCTGGCTGAGGTGGTAGGACAGGTCCACATTGCTAGGCCCTGTCCTGATGGACCCTAGGGAGACACCCAGCTCCCAGCTTTTAGGGCACTGCTGGTCTCCAGACTCCTGAGAAGGGCTGAAAGATCCTGTCTTGAAACATCTCTATCCTAGGACTGAACAGAACTGTTCTGAAGATGAAATAGGATTTATCACCATAGGATTTAATATCCAATCAAATATAGTTTACTGAAAGTGTAATTTGCAGTGGAAAAACCTCACCCATCTTTTACTTTCATGGCTAAATATCTGAAGATCTCAAGAATGCTTTTTTGAGGCATTGATGGCAATGTGATATCTGGATCCTGTTTCCAAATCTCATGCTATTCCAAAGTCATGCCAAAGCTGACTAAATGAATCACCACTTAAAGATAGCTGGCAGCAAAAGAAACTCAGGCAGCAAGATTCATTTAACACATTGATCCATATTAGTGAAGCAGACTGAGTCATGCTGACTGTTACATTTCAGCAGAAAATTCCATTATCCATTTTGTTACTTGCTGTTTCCACACTAAACTCTGATGTATCTACATCTATAATACATATATTTTATAAATGTGTATGCATATGTGTATGTAAATTCACATTTATCTATGTATGTACATACGCACCGATACATAATAGCCTATATGTGTTTATATATATTGATGTACAATGGCCTATACCTTTAGACTGTAGCTATAAACTGAAATATTTTTGTCCTAAATGTGGAGGAGACTGCATTTATACTGGAATTATAGATATTTAAATGTAACAGTCATTAAAAATATTCTGCATGGTATATTAATCATTTAGGAAGATACTTGTTGCACCTGAATCTACTCTAAGAACTTATTTTTCCATGTAGCTTTTAGAGGAGAAGATATGCACAAAAATAGTGATGCCTGTTTTAGACATGGGTACTCCTTGGACTTAATTTTATTTTCATTAGAGAAGTGCTTTATTTGCAATGTGAGAAAGATTCACTGTCTACATTTCTAAATTGCCTTTTTTTTTTTTTATTTATTATTTTGACATTGAAAAGGACAATGTATTGCTTGATCATGAGATCTAGAAAAAATTTAAATTATAATAGTGTGATTAACTGTTTGCTACAGTGTGGCTAGTTTGCATGTAGTGCACTTATTATGATCAACATCTCTTTAAATCATTTTCTTCTATAGCATTTTTCTACTTGTTATTACTATATATGTTTATTTGTGGTATATTTATAGAACAACTTTTTTTGCTAGTAATTCAGATTAAGTATAAACTCATTATAGGAAAATCTTATTTTTGAGAGTTAAGCTTTTTTTTTTTACTTTCTTATATAAATGTACTCCTGAAAATCTTGAACGTAATACAAAGTTTTTTGTTTGTTTGTTCATTTTTTTCAAAAGAAATAATTTTATTTCAGTTCCAAGTTTATTTAACCCATCTAATAATAAACTGGTTGGTGCCAAAGTTATTTTTTTCTACCTAACTTCAGATAGGCCATTAATATGTGATTTTGAATGTGTTTTGAGCAAATGGTGTACATTGGCTATTGATCATAATCATAATTATTTCCCTTTTATAAAAAGGGAAATGCATGTTCATTAACTTCAATGGCTAGAAAAAAAAAAAAAGTCTCTGTCTTGTATTTTTGAAGTTAATAAGAGAGGACATGGAAAGTAGATCTGACAAACAGCTCTGGCAGCCCTAGAGATTAAGAAACCAGTTATATTTAAATTGTCACTATAAATATTTAAACAACATTAGCATCCTTTACAATTTCTAAAAAGTTACCAAAGATTAATGGACTTATAGTGCAAAAAGTAAGTGCAAAATAAGATCATACTTTACTTTGGACTTGTGCTATAGAAATTTTATAAGGTAAATATATTTCATAATCTTGCTTATAGCAGTAAACAGACAGGCTACATAGTTAATGACTACTATGTTGAAAAGTATATAATTAGATGAAAATCTAATTTGAAAATCTAATTATATGACATACAGATTTTTATTTTATTTTGCTATTTGTAAATGTTGAGCTGCCAGTTTGGGTGTTTTCATTTTACCATCACTTATATCCCAAAGCCAAAACCCATTTTGAGTATCAGTACTTCTGAAATGTTTTGGATACCACTTCTTATTATGGCCAACTTTTTTGTTTGTTTGTTTTTTTCTTTAGTTTTGTTTCCTTGTTTGTTTTCTGAACAAGAAACTGCTTTGTTTTTTTTTTGTTGTTTTTTTTTTTGTTTTTTTTTTTTTCTAGTGAAATACCTCATTGTCATAAGCTTTATTAGAAACCATATATAGATACAATTATGATCTTAGTTATTTAGATCACCTTTAGGAAAGATCTGCAGTCTCAATCTGCAGTAATAGAAAATGTCTTTCTGTAGGTGTCATAAGCACTAGGACATTACTTGAGTGTATGATTGTAGTGTTCAAGTGGAGTCAAAGTTATTGTTAAATTTAGACAGCCCCAGAGACATCTTTCTTATAAAAATAAATAAAAAAATCACAAACAAAATAAAAAATGAATGAAAATAAGGTAATCCAGGTATTATACATTAAATATTAAACTTGTTAGGATAAGCATACTTGTGTTGCTTATATAGAAAAAGAAAACGATTTCTTTTTTTTTTTTTTTTTTTTTCCCCCCTGGTAGTATTACAGAACAACAAGTGAAGCCTACAGTATTCATATTGTATGAGTCAGATACTGTGGAAGGGCTGTAGAAGGCACACAGTATGGAGAATTCTTGATTGTTTGAAATAAGAAGCAGGCTAAAACAGTTAAAAAGCATGGCTCTATCCATTTAGCTCATGTTTTTCTGCCTTTTTCAAGATATCTGAATTTTCTTTAAGTACATTACAAAAACCTGACAACACCCCATTTCATGCTGCATTTGTAAATGACTGCTTTAAGGCCAGAAGTAGTTACTTGTGAGTAGAAATCTCATTTAGTTGTCAGTAGATAGGTATCCTAAGAGTATTTAATAAAATAATAATAGTGGATATAGTGGTTAGAGCTTCTGCATATAAAATAAGATTGAATCAGGCACAATACTTAAAAATCAAACACTCAGTACCTTTCCAAAAGTTTGAGATGTGTTTAGAGGGAAAAAAAAATCTAAGTACTCTATAAACCAAAGGCAAAATATATAGTTTATTTTGAAATTATGGAGATTAAAGATTTTCTTATCTGAAAAGTAAAGTAAAAGCAAACTAAAAAACAGGTTACCTTCTAACTAAAAAACAGCTTACCTTCATCCACCTTCTACCTCCTCTCCCCAGGTGACACAAGAGAATGGGGAGTGGGAGTTACAGTCAGTGCATAGCACTTCATTATCTGCCACTGGTCACTCCCTCATCCCCTGCTACAGCCTGGGGTCTTTCCCACGGGATGCTGTCCTTCCCAAACTGATCTTACCTGGGCTTCCTACAGGTGGGAGCAGCTCTAGTATGGGTTCATACAACAGGGTGCAATCCTTCAAGAATGGACTGCTCCAGCACACTGCTTGAGCTGGCAGCTCCCACCAGATCACTTGCTCCTACATGTGCTCCTCTCTCCACAGGCTGCAGCTCTGTCCAGAAGTCTGCTCCTGTGTGGGCTCTCCATGTGGGCTCTCCACGAGCTAGAGCCTCCTTCAGGCCAGATCCACCTGCTCCACTGTGGGATCCTACACAGACAGGAGTGTGGAGATCTGCTCCGTTGTGGTATACCAAGGGCTGCAGGGGGACCTACTCCTACCTTCTCCCCATCTCCCTCCCCTGCCCCCTTTCTTCACTGACCTTGGTGTCCATGGGATTGTTTATCTTTACATCTTCTCACTCCTACCTCCCAGCTGCTGCGGTGCCTTTCTTAAATCTGCTCTCATAGAGGTGCTTACTGGCTCAGCTCTGGCCAGTGATGAAGGCCAGTGGTGAAGCTCTAAGCCAGCTTGGAGCTGGCTGAAATTGGCTCTTATCATGGGACAGCTTCTGGACTCTTCTAACAGAGGTCACCACTGCAGCTTCCTCATCTTTCACCTCCAGCAGACCCTACCCAAATATTAGAATCTTGACTCATAGCTTTACATGAACACTTACATCCTCTCCTTTTATGGGCTGCTATTGCATTTCAAGGAAAGAGGCTCATCAGTTGCTACTAAGTGTGAATGAATTTTGAAGTTTGAGTGAATAAAAGAATCAAAAAACAATGAGATAGTGAACAAAATCTTGCAGCTCAGACAGATAATTGCTCCAGTTGGATAGAATGAGATTGCAATGCATCTTTCAAATCTCTGATTCCATTAAAAAAACAAAACAAAACAAAAATCAATCAAACAAACAAACAAAAAACAACTATGCTTTCTTACATAATTAATTTTAGTTCTTACTAAACCAACCTAAAACTAACTTGAAACTCATTCAAAAACAAAAGCAAAATGCTTTGATTTTGTAGAATTTATTTGTTCCTGTGCTTTACCCTTTTTTTTTTTTTTTTTTTTTTTTTTTTTTTTTTCTTATTTGAGGATCAGTTTGGTTTTAAATGTTAAATGCTGGCTTGAAGTAAAATATAACATTTCTATGTTCAACATTTGAAATAAAACATATAAAAATTAGTTTCTGTCCTTTTCTTTAATATCATGAATAGTATCATTCTTCCAAAATAGCAGTGTTCAGATTATTTGTTATTCATGAAGATATTTTTACCCAGCAGTATGTCTGTGGCTATTCCAGGACAGAATAGGATTATAATTGAAACTTCAAGCATTCATGGCACAAGAAGGTAATTTTCTATCAAGCTTTACCATTTACCAATGTAGTTAAAATCTTATTTGTTTTCTGATCCTGGGAAATTAATATCTTCTCTAGCCAAGTTCAATACAGTTGGACACTGCTCATGTCTTTTTAATGTTTTTCCTTTTTCTTTTTTCTTTTTTTTTAATTATCTTTTTCTTTGAATATATAATTTGGTTCTGTATCATTTTCCCTTCCCTTACCTTCCCTGTTTGTTTGGGAGGGGCCCCATTGTTTTCCAGAGCTGAGCCAATAAACGATGTTGTTTGCGCCTCTGTGAGAGCATATTTAAGACAGGGAAAAAAATGCTGCGCCAGACAGCAGCCGGGAGTGAGAGAACAGCCTTGCAGGTGCCAAGGTCAGTGTAGAGGGAGGGGGAGAGGTGCTCCAGGCGCCGGAGCAGAAGTCCCCTGCGGCCTGTGGTGAGGACCATGGTGAAGCAGGATGTCCTCCTGCAGCCCATGGAGTACCACGGTGCAGCAGGGTTCCACGCTGCAGCCCATGGAGGAGACCACGGTGGAGCAGGTGGCCCTGCACCGACGGAGGCTGCCGCCTGTGGAAGACCCCTGCCGGAGCAGATTCCGGGCCGGACCTGTAGCCCGTGGAGAGGAGCCCACACAGGAGCAGGTGACCCGGCAGGAGCTGCTGCCTGTAGGGGACCCAGGTTGGAGCAGTTTTCTCCTGAGGGATGGACCCCGTGGTACGGACCCATATCTGCAGCAGTTCTGGATGAGCTGCTGCCTGTGGGAAGCCCACGCCGGATCAGTTCATCAAGGACTGCATCCCGTGGGTGGGACCCCACAGCACAGGGGACGAGAGTGACCGAGAAGGAGCGGCAGAGAAGAAGTGCTGTAGACCGACCATAACCCCCATTCCCCCGTTCCCCTGCGCCGCTCGGGGGGAGGAAGTGGAAGAGGGTGGATGGGGGGGAAGGTGCTTTTGTTTTTTTTTTTTTCCTTTGTTTTCTCACTTCTCTCGCTTGTTAGTAATAGGCAATAAATCTTACTATCTCCTTATGCCGAGTCTGTTTTGCCTGTTACAATAATTATTGCATAATTTTCTCGTCCTTATCTCAACCCTTGAGCCCCTTTTCACATATTTTCTCCCCGTTCCTCTTCGAGGACGGGGAGTGAGAGAGTGGCTGTGGTGGAGCTCGGCTGCCCACTCGAGCAGAACCACGACAGTTTTGTTTCGTAGTTCTTTAAGATTCTTCTTATTCCACTTGCCATATATTACTTACAGTCCCCCTGCCCCACCCCCAGCTCCAGTTTGTTGAAGATGGCCAGCCTCAAGCATCTACGAGTCAAATTATGAAATAAGTGTCTATGAAATTTCTCTTTTGTTATTTACCTAAATTTAGGAGGAACTATGTCATTAACCTCCCTCAGATTTCTATCTAAAACCTTCCTTTGCACTGATGCTTACAATGTTACAATAAACTTGTCAATATTCAGATTCACAGTGAGTTGTTAACGTTGACTTTCATGATATCTTCTTTTACTATTCTTCCTTCTCATCTGTTTCCATCTCTGACACTTAGTTCCAGGTGAGAGAGTTAACAACCTTAGTTTTGTGCTTATGAAGGATTTTTCAGACAAGAGTTTTCATTAGTAGAACATGTAGAACATTAGTAGAATGTTTTATTTCAATTAAAATTTATTTTAATGTTTGTTTGTTTGATTGATTGATTGTTTTTTAATCCATAATGACAGTTTTCATACTTTTACTGTCTATTCCTTCTCCTCTCTACTCCATTTTACTCCTCCATTACCCTGCCAAAATACTATCCCTCGAAGATAAATCATTACGTACAAAAGTTTATCTACACTGTTAGTGTGAAATACCAAAGAGCTCTTTGAAATCTACTATACATACTCTATATGTATGTACAAAGGAGATTCTAGCTAAATTAGGAAGATTCCCTACATCTTCTCTTGTTCTTTTCTAAGCTCCTTTATTTAAAGCCAGTTAATATTTTAACTCCTTACTGTTATTCTGAATATTCATCATAAATCTAAACTATGGCTCAGAAATAACCTGAGAACAGAGGAATGGAACAGAAAACTCAAACACAATAAGAGAAAAAGTAAAGATTAAAAAACACAATGGTGCCAGAAATGAAAAATATATTTGCAACAGATTTAAGAAAATACATTTTATTTTTGTTAAGCAACTGAAATTGTTGAATGGAAAATTGATTGAAAGATAGTGGTTTTTTTTTTTTTTTTTTTTAGATATACACACAAAAATATTTATATATACATATATATGTACATATATACATATATAAACAAAGTGATGAGTTAGATTGTACTAAAGAAAATTTGAAGTCATTGTGCTTGAAGATATAAATCCATTTGGTATGCACTTTTTTTTTTTTTTTAGAAAAGAAAGGGAAAATGTCTTTAACACTTAAATAAATAAAACTTAATTCATGAAGGTAATTTTGATAGCTTGTTAAATGGAATTTTTACATGGAATAATTCACATTAAGACACCTATCTTAAGTGTCTAAATATTGGTTGTCTTATCTAAAATAGCTTCTTAGGACATTCTTCCAGTACATGGAATGAGACAAGTGCTTAAAATGTGATTCATACCACCTGTTTTAGAAACTGAAATGAATATCACCAACAATTATAATTTTTGTTCCCAGAGCATGGTGATTTTAAAAGCATCATTTCACATCCAAGCTACCCATAATCTAAATAATAGAATAAAAAATGTGAAATCTGTTCAATGAAGAGTCAAATCAGAACCACATTTAGCATTACAAAAGTAGTACAGCAAAATTACAGGATATTGCACGTTACAATTTTATTACCAATTACCATTTCAAGTTTATTACCACTTGAAATCCCGATCAACACTAAGTTGAGACCTAGAAAAATAAAATATGGATCAATTAACCTAGACAATAAAAATGAATCAATATATGAGTTCTGAAGGACATAATGAGATAAAAATATGATCAGATATTCTGGAGTACTTTAAAAATGTTAGAAAAGATTAAAATGTTGTGGGCACAGTACCATTATTTATGCCTAACTGTGAGGTGTGTTTGTGAAGGGCAATGTTCTTTTATGGAGTTACTCCTACCAAGGAAGAGTTTATGGTTCTGAACTGATACAGAAAGAAAGGGACATTAATAATAATAATAACAATAATAACAATAATAACAATAATAATAATAATTAATAATAATAATAAAGACGTAGTTGGGTTACTTCTATATTTGTGGTAACAATGCTTCACTGGGGTTGTCTCCAATTCTGCTGTTGTGATTATCTAAACCATGGGACCTATAAGGATTTATTTATCAGTCACTCATTTTTCTTTCTTTTGTGACTGTGCACTTAATTTTCCTTCCTACAAGAGACAAATAGTAGGCAATAAAGTTTTCCCTTGACCTGTAAAACATAAATAACAATGTAGCGTATCTGGAACCTGGGAAGCATTCATGTCTCACAATTTAGGTATAATCTTTGATTTCTCAGGAGCTTATTGACAGACAATAATACTCATTGCTGATTTTTTTTTTTCTCTTATTTTTTAAGATTTTTCTTTCCTAGACAAATAATTCAGGGAGATTTTTTTTTTTTTTTTCTATTTTTCAACTAAAACTCAGGAAATTTAGCTAAATTTCCTAGAAAAAAAAATAATATATATAATACTCCATAGGTACCTAAACATGGTGCTTAAACATTATTTCCCAATCTGAGATACCTAGGTCCTGCCAGATAATAAACTGTAGATGCTACAAACATATAGGTATTCAGTGAATCAGTTGTATAAAATCTCAATAATAGAAGTCTATTCCAAGGTTGTTACAATCATATTCTACTTTAATCCATGTGAGCACTTCTTAAAACAGAAAAAATATTAATTAATGTTAAAATGTACAAGATTATACCATAAGGACATATTCATATGGATTGCATGTTACTTCTATATTAACATTATCTATATCAAAACAACAACAAAACAACTACAACAACAAAAATGAGGCCATAAAATACATCCTGCTGAGTACAGTAACAAAAATGTCCTGCAGATAAATTGGGGCACAGCAGGAAGGGCTCTGTGTTAGCAGCAGGTTCTTAAAATTGATCATCTGTCTCACTGAAAGTTAATGGAGCTCTCTCAATATAGAAACAATATAGTCAATCATGTTTTGTAGTATAATTAACTACTGACTGAAGTTGGAATGAGTTGAAAATATTTCATGGGTGTGGCAGAAAGAATAGCAGAGTTGATGATCTTTCTGGATTTGTAATACCAGTCAGAGATATTGAATGTCTGTATTGAGTACTTAAACAACAAAATGTGGGATACTGTGTAAAATTATTTTTACACTGGTATGGAATTTGAAAAAGATAACACTGCTTTCTACATGTGCTGATACAACTAGAATTTCATATCACATATTTTATCTCCAAAATCTGTAAAATCCAGATCTGAATTTTGGTCATGTTAGTCATGATGGGTAAATCCTTCAGAACTGTCTCTCAAGTCATATACTGTCTACCTCCTGATAATATAGAAACACAGGTGTCAGCATGTCAGCAGAAAGTCAAACATCAGAAAGTACATGAACTGTAGTTGAATTTATATAGCTAGAGGTAAATGTAAAAATAATTTAAGACAGTGAATGATATACCACTTTGATGACATATTCAAATAAACGAGTTTTCATTCTGAATGCATGAAGTGCCACTAACAATTTCAGCAGTAGGTAGCTGTAGTCATCCCTACCAGCAGGTTTCATGATGTCATTCCAAATGTAGAAAAGATGTTTATGCACTGTGAACTAGATGAACACTAGGATGAGATTGATTATCTAAATCATATGTATATGTTTCTAAGTAAACTATAGCTGAGTGGCAGCCACTTTCGAGTAACCTTTGAAAATAAGAGTATTTTTGTGGTAAAGTGTTTTGCTGGTTGTGGTGTCTTTATTTATTTATTTATTTATTTATTTCCTTTCCATTTGTTTGTTTAAGTAACATAACTCAAAGTTATGAAGATTCAGAGTCTTGAATAAGTGATGACACTATTAAAAGTCCAGTGATAACTATTATTGAAAGCACCTAGCTCGAGGAAAAACAACAGTCCAGGAAACAGGAGCTTGCAATAATTTTCTGTTTCCATAATTAACAGCAGAGCTAACAACACGTATCAATTAAAAATGCTGTGTATTAGATATCATTATAAAGGCCTGCTGACTGAATTTCTTTAATAAAATTAGCTTTGACACTAAGCATAAGATTTCACTGCTGAAGACAGAGGTAACCTAAAGTGGACAAACCAGCTTTTGGTCTGAGGCTCTTTAGATGTAAGGCAGACAAAAAATAAACCATCTGGATACAGGGTAAAATGCTGTGGAGTACTCTCTGTGAAAGGTATATTGCATGCTGTTCCTACACATTACCTGAGTATAGATTTGTCTCAACAGGAAATTCTGCATCTCTGGAAACATGAGCCATTGTGTTATCTTCTGGCCATATAATTCTCATTCAGAGTGGTTTGGTATCAGAACACAAATACAAAGGTTTGGTTCAGAGACATTGATGTTAATGAACTGGAATAATGCTAAGCTTTAATCAGAAGTCAGCAATATGAGGAAAAAAGTACTTTTGATTTTATTTTATTTTTTAAGGTTGAGCATGTGTTTACTAGTTAGAAGCAAAACTGAAAGATGGGATTAGAAAATTCCGCTGTAATATGATTTACATGGAGAAAGCCTTCCTTTTAGTGGCATGCAGACCTAAGCTAGGTGTGAATCATCAACACTACATAGTGTATAGGTTGGTTAGCCATGAAAAAGTGTGTGTGAGCCTGGTTTGCTGAAGTAGTGAAATGTATTTTTTTTCTGATATATTGTTCCTCGTTACAGAAATAGCAGCTATTCTGATCTCAAAACAGATGTGTGTGACTGAAATATGCAAAAATATTTAAGATGTACCACTAAAAAATTAGATGCATCATAGCTTTACAATAATAAGGAAACAAGGAAGAAATGTCAGCTGGCAGATTGCACTGCAAAGGATTTGAAGAGCTTAAAACCTAATACATAGAATCATAAAATCATTAAGGTTGGAAGAGACCTTCAAGACCATCTGAGCCAACCATCAACCAACTACCAATGTTACCCAATAAACCATGTACCTACGCGCCATGTCCAACCTTTCCTTGAACACTCCCAGGGACAGTGACTCCACCACCTCCCTGGGCAACTTGTTCCAATGCCCAACTTCTCTTTGTGAGAAGAAATGTCTCCTAATATCCAACCTAAACATCCCCTTCCACAACTTGAGTCCATTCCCTCTAGTCCTATCACTAGTTATCTGAGAGAAGAGGATGACCCTCCACTACCGCAACTTCATTTCAGGTAGTTGTAGAGAGCAATAAGGTCTCCCATGAGCATCCTCTTCTCCAGACTAAACAACCCCAGTTCCTTCAGCCACTCCTCATAGGACTTGTGTTCTAGGCCCTTTACCAGCTTTGTAGCCCTTTACCAGCTTTGTAGCCCTTCTCTGGACATGCTCCAGGGCCTTGATGTCCTTCTTGTACCAAGGAACCCAAAACTGAACACAGTACTCGAGGTGCAGCCTCACCAGATCTGAGAACAGAAGGATGATCATATCCTACACTATTCCTGATACATGCCAGGATTCCCTTGGACTTCTTGGCCACCTGGGCATGCTGCTGGCTCATGTTCAGGCAAGCACTGACCAACACCCCCAGATCCTTTTCCTCTGCACAGCTTTCCAGCCAATCTGCCCCAAGCCTGTAGTGTTGCATGGGGTTGTTTTGGCCAAAGTACAGGATCCATCACTGAGCCATGATGAACCTCATCCCATTGGCCTCTGCCCATCCTGTACATGTCCCTCTGAAGGGCCTTCCTACTCTCTGGCAGATCAACACTTCCCTCTCAACTTGGTGTTTTCTGCAAGCTTACTGAGGGTGCAGTCAATTCCCTCATCCAAGTCATTAATAAAGATATAAAGATATTAAAGAGGATAACAGACTAAATCCACATGTGATATGATACAGAGACGTGTTTCCGATATATAAAAATTATGAAATACAGGCATCTTCATAATAGTATCCTTTAATCTATTTTGATTAACAGGCACTACAAAGTTCCCAGTGGATGGTCAAATTTAAGCCCCTTGACCACGTATTTGGATTTAGTTATAGCCATTTACATATCCATAAGAATAGGGCACAGACCCTTAAACGTTCACAGTTTATATATTGACTACCACTGCATAAAACATTTTCTTTTGTATGGTTTGGAAAAAAAAAGAAAAAAAAAGGAAAAAAAAATAGTGACATTAGATGAGAAAAAAAAGTGCAAAGCAGTTTTGGGAATTTAGAGAAAACTTCTGGTATTCAACTTTAAATCAGATTTTATTCTTGGAGTAAGTTTTATTTTATTGTATGCTTTTTATGAATGGCAACAGAAATTGTATTACTTAGAAGGAAAAAAGTGCTTGATAATCTATGCAAAATTTTTCATGACATCATATGATCTTTCTGAACATCATATAGTTTTTCTGAACAGTTAAGGAGAAGTGGATATATTGTTTTTAGCATTATCTTTGTTCATTCACTCCTGATAATCTTGGTACACATACCCTTATGGGTATGCAAGGACTTTTTTTTGGTTTTGTAATTGTTGACCTGTTGCAGGAAGAACGGCCGAAAACATGATAGACACCAGTATGGTCAGATCATGCTGCCTCTTTATTACCCAAATAACCTGACTTTTATAGTGAACTTAACAGGGGTGGATAGTATCTCACACAAGATTATTGGTCAAAAGCACTCAGACAAACAACTGCAAGAAAACAACCCCACCTGCAAGAAAACAACCCCCTTGTGATTAGCAGTCATGTAGACCTTGTCCTTGAAGCCAACTGCTGGCAACAATATTTTTCTAAATTCCTCAATTGGGCGATGTGGGAACAGTGTCATGGGAACTTCTCATAGTTGTCCTGGTAGCTTGGTTTACTCAGCTGCAGCAAGCCATGGGATCTTTGCTGTTTCAAAAATCCCTCAACACTGACCAACATGAAACCTTAAGTCAGAACCCTTAGAAGATTCCAAAGGACATGAGGAAACTATACATCTCTGAAAGAAGATACGGGAGAGACTTATTAGGTTGTAACTAGATTGTAACTTACTTTACCTTAACTTCCAAAAAAAAAAAAAATAATTATCATTGTCTTTAATAAATGACACTTTGTAAAATATTTAAAATCTGGAGGGGACTTTGGCTTTTAAGTCCACTAGAACCAAATTTTAAGTTTCAAATAAAGAACAATTAGTGCATGAAATTCAGGAAAAAACTTTTTTTTTCTCTTCTGCTTTTCTCTGATTTTCTTCACTCTTAACATAAAATTTTCAGATCATGAATCAGCAAGGTCAAGGAATGCAAACTTAAGGGTTTATTTATTTTTTATTTTTATTTTTATTTTTATTTTTATTTTTATTTTTATTCTGTCCTTTTGTTCCTACTTGTGTTTTATGTATAAATTTCCTTATGAAATACTTGCTAAAATTACAGTAGGTCTTTACATTGACAAATATAAAGAGCAATATTTGGGCCTCGAATATGAAAATATGTAAAAATGACAAGATATTACAAGAATAAATATATTGTGAAATAAAAAGTAAATACAATTCTGCCAAGGTAAAACAAAGAAATTTCTAATAGCTTTTTCAGAAAACAACAAGGACAAATAAATAAAAAAACACAGTGCTTTATTCTTCTTTCACTTTATTTCCCTCTGTTCGTACAAGCATATGCATATGTTCTAAGTCTGCATAGATGTGCTATGAGATTAATTGTGTCCCTGCATTAAATAACCTAAAATCAGTGTAATGACTTTAAACACATCATTATATATATATATATATCATTAGATAGATAGATAGATAGATAGATAGATAGATAGATAGATATCTTATTATGGATTCTGTTTATGTAATAGTTTACCTTGAAGTGTAGAACTCTAGTTATACACACTTCTAGGTCATTTCATATATACAATTATGTCAGTAATTATTATAAGCTTAGTTTCATCATCTTTAAGAGAGTGACTTCTTTCATTTTTTATTTATTTTATTTTATTTTATTTTATTTTATTTTATTTTATTTTATTTTATTTTATTTTATTTTATTTTGGTGTGTGTGTGTTTTAAGGTATTAAATTTGCATTAGAATTGTTAAAATGGATTAGAAAAATTATTCAGAACTATATTAAGGACATTAAGTAAAACTTTTTAAAAACCTTCGATATTGAAGCCAAGTATAGCGTGTTGAGAGACAGTACTAGAAGGAATAAGGAATAAACTGCAGAAGGCTCCTCTATGACTTGTGAACAGCTAAGGGAGTTCATGGACAACTACTTTTATCACTGCATAAAAAGCCTTGCCAATAAAACGGATGCAGAAGAATACATGTACATGGGTGCCTGAAAACACCCATGTTTGTTTTTTTTTTTGTATTGAACCATGTTCAATACAAAGTAGACTTAACACTTAAATACAATAACCTTTAAGTTCTAATTGGATTTACTTGACTCATCTGAGGTGTTCAGGTATTATATATGTATATTTTAAGTTGAATATCACAGGCAGATTAATTCTACTCAAAAATCTGGACAAAATAGAAATCAAATTAGTTGATTAATGACTATTCTTTAATAACTGTAAGATTACAGCATACAAAGTACACGGCTACAGTGTGAAAATTCTAACTTTCAAATTACTTTTTAGCTAGAATTGTTTATCTTTTTAATCATTGGAAGATACTTATAGAATTACCATAAACTTCTTCCAAAATGTTCATTGGCCCTGCAAAGTAATCATACATTTTGGCATGAAGAATGAATTTGATCTTTGGTCTTTTTATTTATTCTTCAGAGTGAACCTAAGATACCATAAGGAATATTTCCCTCACCATGCTCTGCCTTCAAGTATAAAAATAACTTGGGGGAAAAAATGTCAGTTAACACAAATGAATTTCATGACAAAACAGACTATAGCCTATAGGTGGCAAATCACTGCAAAAGTGAGGAAAATGAGAAAAAAAAGTGATATACAAGACAAGTCATTCTGTAAACAGATAATGCCAGAACTCAGCATCTTGTCTGTGTTGTAACAGATGTTCAAATGCTAGAATAAAGCATCTGAGTGTAAGAAGTTGTATTATTTCATGGTTGATTAGAAGAGGGGAATTCTAAGGGCTTCAGTTAGTTTTTCGATATAAACCTCTGGTGCCAGATGAGACATCCTGCAACATCCTGCAACATTTGCATGACTAACTGTGATGATGCTGTCTTTGTGGAATCCGAGTCTTCCTGAAGTGTCAGCTAGAGGATAACACATAGAATCTATAGTATCATTAGATGCCTAGCTTAAGTGATCAAATTGTTGTACACGAGTGTTGTCCAACAATCTCTGTCACAAGAATGCTTCTTTGTTTCTTTTTTGGTTTGTTTTTCCTAGTAAAGGATGAGAGGAGAGGAGGTCTCCATGTCATGTGGAACAGGTTTCATGTTCAGGGGAAAAAAGAAGCTAAATAAACAAACTGTGACTGTTCACTCCTTGGAACAAGCTTCCCCCACCTTGTCTCTGCTCAGACAAATTTGGCAAGGCATAGGTATCCAGTGTGTTTCCTGGGCTTGTAGAGTTGTATAATGTGTGGTGGAGGTGGGAGATGGGACAGGTATACAGGGTCTCCACACCAAACCCACCTGGTGGGCTCTGTGGCATAGATAAATACACTAAATTGTGAATCTACATAGAAACTTCATCATCCATAAAGTCAGTTGAAAGACATGGGATGGAATGTTTTTATGTAACATTTTTATTCCTCTGTGGTCAAGAAATCATTTAAACCAGCGTTGACACCTAGTCATTCAACATTAATTCACTATCCTAACATGGAGGAGGTCAATATGTTTGTGTTAGTGTATATATATATGACGATTTGCTTAATTGGAAAGCTGTTTTCTAGCAAATCCTACAATATAAAACATGAATAATTCAAAAATACTGTCTGGAGTAGTAAGAATCTGATGTAGAATATCTGACCTTAAAATATTACTAGCATCTATAGAAAAATGTAATATTTAAACCTACTATATTCAATATATCAATATACAATATACATATATCAATATACAATATATCAATATACAATATCAGTGCTTGTATATTTCTTTGCTTCTGCCTATCCTAATGCCAAATTATATTGCTATAATTTTATATATATTTTTTTTCTGCATGTGTTTTAAAACTCGTCATTCCCATTCTGTGCATTTATCTTGTTCTCTTTTTTCTAGTCATACAGTGCTCTTTTACAAAAAAAAAAAAAAAAAAAAAAAAAGAAAGAAAAAAGAAACAAACAAAACAAAACAAACAAACAAACAAACAAAAACAAGGACAGTAGCATTCCTGCACCATGTTGCTTTCAGCTGTCTGAAGACAGCTTCAAAAGACTTGGGAATTTATGTTGTTGTTTTTGTTATTTTGAAGCACTTACAGAATGTTTTTTTGGAATAGAAACACAGTAGGGTTCCTCTGCTCAGAAAACAAACAGATATTGAATGCACAGAATTGTGTCTGCAGACACAGTGGCCCTTATACAATTTTCTTACGTATGTAGCTGTTGACTTCAGCATATTTTTTTCCTGACTTAGCTTACTGTAGCTGAAAGCGTATAAGCCCAGTGAGCTTATAAAACACCTAATAATATTCTCATGGTTTATTTCTACTTTTTCATTTTCTCTCTCTCCTTTTTTTTTTTTTTCCCTTTTTTTTTTCTTTTGTTTTCTTCTCTCTCCTGTCCATGATTACTGTGATTAAGCAAAATTTGAATTAGGCTGTTCACTGTTGTAACAACAGTGACTCCTTCCAATAAGGAATGTTATTTGGATCCAGCATCTGATCTCATAGCACTATTAAAGGTATTTCTCCATCAAGTTGTGATCTAAAATCAACATCTTGAACACGAAAGAAATATGTTAGTGGGGAAAAAATTTGAAAATACATTAAAATCTTCTTCTGCGTATATATTGTTCCTTCACCTTGAGTACACAAATACATGAATTTCTGAATATATTGGATATATATATAGTCAAATATAATGTATTTGACTATATTGACAAAAGTAAACAAAACAAAACAACAACAACAAAACAGTGACAGTTAGTTTTAGCGAAAGTTAATCATCTTTAATATCCATATTTCTGATAAGCTGCATTCCAGAAGCAGTTGACAGGTACTTTTTTATTTGTCTTCACCTACATTTCACCTACATTCACCTACATATTTGTCTTCACCTGTTATTGATTTTATTCTAATACATTACCAAAACAAAACAAACAAAAAACTTTCTGTGCAACTTTATGTGCAATATATTCTGGTTCATTTTCATGGGTGAATATAGATACATACACAGAAAACAAAACCTGCTGAGATCCTTACCAAGACAAGAAGAAACTCTGAATAATTCCTTCTGAGTGAAGTAGGCATACTGTTTACTTTCATTGCTGTATCAGACACGTAGAAATATTAGATTCAAATAGAAAACAGAATCTGGTATTCATGAGCAAACCAACATTAGCTTAGAATAAAAGAAAATGCTTTCCCTGAGGGAGTGTACCTCTGTGGGATTCTGAGAAGGTGTATCAATTTTGAATTTCACACACAGAATATCACACACACAGAATTTCTAGGTTGGAAGAGACCTCAAGATCATCGAGTCCAACCTCTGACCTAACGCTAGCAATCCCCACTAAACCATATCCCTAAGCTCTACATCTAAACGTCTTTTGAAGACTTCCAGGGATGGTGACTCCACCACTTCCCCGGGCAGCCTGTTCCAATGCCTCAAAACCCTTTCATCCCTGTCATGTGTTATTTTTATAATTAATAATATTTTTTTTCCTGGTTTTTAACGAATGGCCTGTCAACTTAGAAAGCAATAAAATTAATGGAATTTTTGAGTCCAAGACCATTTATGGCTTAAAGTTAAAGCCTGGGGGAATTGTTAAATATCATGTTGTTCCATTCTTTTTATTTCTGTAGCTTCTGACCAGCTGTAGACAGAACCAGCTCACTTTGTGTATAATAGTGATTTAAAAGACAAGCTGAAAGCTAGAACAACATGATTAAGAAATTGTTACCATAACATAAAGGAATTTCTTTAGACCTGCACAGAGCAAAATACCATCATTTTCTTTCCTTATATTTTTGTCAAGATTTATTGAAAATTTATTTTGTCAAGATTTATAGAAAATATTGCTAGCTGAAAATGTTGTTTGATGCTAGTAGTTTCATAGTGGTGATTATGCTGTTATTCCTTGGCAAGTCCCAAACTCAATAGCTCAACTGATTCATTTTTAAAAATGTAGTATTTATCTCAAAAAGTGAAGTATTCTACTGGGTATTGAGATTTCTATATATCTCAAAGATATAAGTGGCAAGTTTATCAAGAAAAAATATTCTCTATAAATATATATAGAGAATATATATATTCTCTATAAATATTTAAATATATATTATATATATATTATATATATATATAGAAAGAGAGAGAGAGAGAGAATATATATATTCTCTCTCTATATATATATATTCTATATATTTTTATATATATATTTATATATATTTTTTATATATATATTTATATATATATATTTATAGAGAATATATATATAGAATATATATATTCTCTATAAATATATAGAGAATATAGCAGAAATATATATTTTTTTAATTTTCTCAAAATGTTTGAAATTTAAAATTATCTTACTTAAATTTTTCTTATTCTCTCATTTTTTTGTTCCTTTACTGAATACGAATGCTTTGATTTTTTTTTCTTTTCATTACTAACAAATTTTCTTAAATTAAAGTTAAAATTAAAGTTAAATAAAAGTTAAAAAAATAGTAGTTTCATTGTTGTTTTTATTTGGATTTTATCCTAAACTTGAGATTTTTGAAAAGTGAGTGGTAGAAGAGAGAAAAAAAAAATTAAAAAAAAAAAAAAAACAAACTCCTAAACAAGCCTGACATTTTATTGTGAAAGTGGCCAAAGAGGAAACTGAAAAAATTTAAATAAAGATTAGCAATAAAAATTTTGTGAGAATAGAACATTTAATTGGTTTTAATGAAAACCTGTGAAATTCAAAATGTTTAAAATGAAATATTAACAAGAAAAAATACAAGGAAACAAAAACTATACAAAACAACTGACATTATGTTTGAATGTAAAATATTATTTATGAGCAAATTAAAGGATACATTACTATCACATGTAGATTTTTGGAGGCAAAGCATGAGCAAATGAAAAATTATTAATTATCACTCTGTGACCAACTTGCGTATTTGCTTTCAACTTCTCATCATTTTTTTATTTTTTTTTTTTTCCAATACCAGTTGCCAGTTCTCAGAGTTTTATCTTGTAAAACTGATAGCTTAATGCTGTTAATAAAACAGCATTAATGTCCATACTTGTTCAAAGAAAATCTATCTAATTGTATTTCATCTCTGAAAGCAACAATACTGCAGATACCTGCAGTAGAGAGCCTTTTGAGATTGGGAAAACTGGGTTTGTTCGGCTTTAAAAAGAAAGATAAGGAGAGATCTTACTTCCTCCATGGACAAGTATAGATATCACAGAGACGGACTTTACTGTGAGATGCACAACAGCAGGACAAAAAAGAAATTAATACAATTGGAACATGAAAAATTGCAATGAGGTAAATAAAAAAATATTTGCTTATCTATTTATTTATTTGTTTGTTTATTTTATCATGAGAATTGACAAAAAAACAGGTGACATTGTTGGCAGAATTTCCACTCTTAGAGAAAATCAAAACCTGATTACACAAATCCTTGGGTAATCTGATATAATAGCAGCTGCTTCAACTGCAGTCTTGGACTAGAAGATCTCCAGGAGTCCCTTGAAACTTTAGTTATTCCATGATTATATGATTAATCAAGAACTTCTATTGGTCTTCCATCTAGTGGTGAAGAATCACTATATTTAATTTATCTTCAGCCTTTCTCCTAAGAGTTTCATTTCAGGCAAGACCTTAGATTTTGTCTTGTAACAAGCTCTAAAGTCAATCTTTAGTCATGTCTTTGTAATTCCCAATATTCTTCAAATCTATTTCTTAAGAAGTTTGAAGCATCATTGCTTTTTCAGTTGTTTGTCACTTGGAAGAAGTTCCCTTTGATAAATATATGCAATTAATGTATTGCATATATATACATATATAAGTATATATGCGCAATATATATATATATTATATATTATATATTATATATTATATATTATATATTATATATTATATATTATATATTATATATTATATATTATATATTATATATTATATATTATTATTATATATTATATATTATATAATATATATTGTATATTGTATATTGTATATTATATATTATATTATGTTATATTATATTATATGTTAATATAATATAATATAATATGATATATATTATATACATTTTATATATAATGTAATGATAATATATTATATCTATTATATATATTATACACATATATTTATTATACATATACGTATATATGTATATGTATACGTATGTATATATATACGTATATAAAAATATATATATACAAATATTTGCCACCCACTGAGTCTTTCTTTCTCATGTACCTTTTTTTGTTTGTTTGTTTGAGTTGAACATTTTAGAAATGCCCACAGCTTTCAAGTTGTAGGTGCTACTCAGAGCCTACTTTTCAAATTAAAGGTGTTTCTTCATTGAGAGAAACATCAGGGAGAGAAAACTTAAAGGATTTTATGTTTATGCACTTAGAGGATGCCTTAGGTAAGACCTCTATCTCCTTCTTCTCACTCTCCCTTTTGCTAAGCATCACCCAGACACATCTCCATTTTATTTTCTTCTTTTTCTACCAGAAAAAGAAGAAGATTTCCTTACCATTTCCTTACCCAAGAATTCAAACCTAGACATATTCTGACTACAGAAGAAAGAGTTCTTGCCAGTTCAGACTTTTTCCTTACTTATCAATGGATTTGTAAAGTTATCTTCATTTCCCATAAAAAGTCTGACTAATCAGGATGCCCGATTAGAAGTAAACCACTCTCCTGAGCAATTCTACTCCTCTTAAGGCTTGAGGCCATAGACTAATACTCATTATGTTATCTGATAACCACATTATCATCATGGCACATGCATTTGAGATGACTACAAACAGAAACTGCCACTGTGTCTGATTCACTTTGTTTTTCTTTCTCTTTGTTTTTCTTTCTCTTTGTGTTTCTTAGGATAACCTAACAGGATAACCTATTTATTTTTATAATTTTTAAATTGCAAATAATATGGAATACCATATTATTCTGTGTAGTTTCTTACCTCAAAACAAACAGCTGTTTCATCTGTTTTCCTATATTCAAGTAGTTTATTTTCCTCTCTTTTAAAATAGAACTTTTAAAAAGCATTTTAAAACTCATACTCAGGAAGGTAAGGGTTTTACTCTTGGCATTCAACTCTGAAGGAATTAAGAAAAAATCTTCTTCATTCTTCTTGTGGTTGCATATTATCACCCACACATCTTTATGGAAGGAAATGTTAGGGACATCTTAAGTTTAATCTTTGTCTATCTTACTGCTTAGTGTTTATTTTCAGCAGTCTTCTATTACTCTTCTTTGAAGCCTGCTTTTTCTTGATTTTTTTTCTCAGTTAGTTCCATAAATGAAATATCACATGTATCCTTTTGAAATGCGGACTATCTACTCATATTTATCAAGATATTTTTCCCCTTTCCTGAACATTCTACTATCTTTTAGTTCAAGTCAAGCTCTTTTCAAATTCTAGCTATGTGGAGGTTTTAATTTTAACTTCATATTGTAATAAATGGCTAAGTCCCAAATAGGGTTACAGTCAAAGTTTACAATTTACTAAATGAATAGAGGTAAGTAAACAGTGCTGGGTGTGCCGGGAATCTCTGCTCCACCAAGACACACACCAGTTACTTCAAGCAGCTGATTTTTATGCTCCTAGGCTGATACATATTCATTACTACTTCTAAAAAAACAACCAGGGTTATTATAATTAGTTTCCG
Source organism: Aythya marila (assembly GCF_965140915.1). Taxonomy (NCBI): domain Eukaryota; kingdom Metazoa; phylum Chordata; class Aves; order Anseriformes; family Anatidae; genus Aythya; species Aythya marila. The sequence continues at coordinate 40,279,239 of NC_139042.1, read as the reverse complement.
GAATCCAAACCCTCCTACTGGAGCATGCATATCTGTCTCCAGTGGTCCTTCTGGGGGTCTCATGCTGAAGGCTCATAGTCTTCCTCCCTCTTGTCCTCCTTTGTCCAACTTGGCTGTATGTCAGAGACTTGTGCAGCATCCCCTGCAAGCTTTGTCTTTTAGTCGTTCTTCAGTTTCCCCCTTCTCCTTAATCTCCTGGCCAGATATCAGAGACTTGCATAGTGTCCCATGCAATAGTCATAATAGTCAGCAGTTATTCTGAACTCCCCCAGATATCAGAGACTTCAAGGAAAAGCCTACAAATACATTTCCCTTCAAGCTCTTTATTGACACGAATTGTTAAAACATTCATTTGCAAGATACAGGAACTATATACATTAACCACTCTGTTTTTCTTAGGCTTGTGGTTGTACAAGAGTATGTAAGACAGAAGGTCACATTCATCATACCATGCGGCCCTAGCATTGTTCCATATTGACACGAATCAGATGAACACATTTCACAATATCCTTTGTTTATTTATATTTGATAGATTAAACAAGTACTAAAACAATATAAATCTGAAAGAAAAATTCTACTTTTTATATTTTTCCAATGTCAGCTTAACCTCAAGAAATATTCAACCCTCTACTGAACATATTTGTGAACTGACATACATCCAACATTCTTCTTTATTTAGAATTAATTAATGACATAGGAGCTATATTCAACACTGTTATTACAGAATAAGTCTAATCCTCATTTAAATTTTGTCTCTTGGTCATTCATTGGAAGCATTACACTGAAAAAAATATGGAGAATATGTACAATGGGGATGTACTTATAAAATAGGAATGGAATTCCTATTCTCCCGACTTGGGTGCGGTGCTGGGGCCGGTACTCTTTAATATCTTCATCGATGATCTGGACGAGGGCATTGAGTGCACCCTCAGTAAGTTTGCAGATGACACCAAGCTATGCGCATGTGTCGAACTGCTTGAGGGTAGGAAAGCTCTGCAGGAGGATCTGGATAGGCTGCACCGATGGGCTGAGGTCAACTGCATGAAATTCAACAAGGCCAAGTGCTGGGTCCTGCACCTGGGGCACAATAACCCCAAGCAGAGCTACAGGCTGGGAGATGAGTGGTTGGAGAGCTGCCAGGCAGAGAAGGACCTGGGAGTGATGGTGGATAGTCGGCTGAATATGAGCCAGCAGTGTGCTCAGGTGGCCAAGAAGGCCAACGGCATCCTGGCTTGTATCAGAAACAGTGTGACCAGCAGGGCTAGGGAGGTGATCGTCCCCCTGTACTTGGCTCTGGTGAGGCCGCACCTCGAGTACTGTGTTCAGTTTTGGGCCCCTCGCTACAAGAAGGACATGGAGGTGCTTGAGCGGGTGCAGAGAAGGGCGACGAAGCTGGTGAGGGGCCTGGAGAACAAGTCCTACGAGGAGCAGCTGAGGGATCTGGGCTTGTTCAGACTGGAGAAAAGGAGGCTCAGGGGCGACCTTATCGCTCTTTACAGATACCTTAAAGGAGGCTGTAGTGAGGTGGGGGTTGGCCTGTTCTCCCACGTGCCTGGTGACAGGACAAGGGGGAATGGGCTTAAGTTGAGCCAGGGGAGTTTTAGGTTAGATGTTAGGAAGAACTTCTTTACTGAAAGCGTTGGTAGGCATTGGAACGGTCTGCCCAGGGAAGTGGTGGAGTCACCATACCTGGAAGTCTTTAAAAGACATTTAGATGTAGAGCTGAGGGATATGGTTTAGTGGGGACTGTTAGGGTTAGGTCAGAGGTTGGACTCGATGATCTTGAGGTCTCTTCCAACCCAGAAATTCTGTGATTCTGTGAATGAAGAATTTTGCTATTTCACTTCAGATATACATCTGGAATATTGATGCACAGAGTTTTTAGGAAAATGGAACAAACAAACAAACAAACAAAAAAATACAAGGTTAGCAAATAGATATGCAGTAGAGAATAATTGAATCCTTTTGTGGCATAATCCCATAGACAGCTAAGCACCACATGCCTGCTCTCTCACTTTCCCACAGAGGAAGAGGAAAGAGAGCTAGAAAGGCAAAAGTGACAAAACTTGTGGGTTTAAATAAAGACACTTTACTAGGTAAAACAAAGAGTCGAAAGCAAAGGAAAAAAATCATTACTTCCCATTAGCTGCCAGATGTTTAGCCATTTCCAAGAAAGCAGGGCTCCATCGTGTGTAATGTTTACTTGGGAAAACAAATGGCCTAACTCCAAAAGCACACAGCTCTCCCCCTGCTTTTACATCTAGACATGATATCACCTGGTATGGAACCCCTTTTGTCAGTTAGGGTCAGCTGTCCTGACTTTGTCTCCTCTCAAACTCACTGGCAGGCCAGCATGAGAAGCAGAAAAGGTTTTCACTCCATGTAAGCACGGCTCTGGAACAACTAAAATATCAACACTTCATGGTCACAGATCCAAAACATAGCACCTTATCAGCTACTATGAAGACGTCTTCAGATACTGAAGACATTTAAATCAAATTAAAATTTAAATCTCTTTTCTTTTAAACATGAAGAAAATTATTTAGGAGGCTGTTCCTCCAGTGTGTTCCACTATAAGCAGACAAAATAGGTCTAATGGAGAGGATTCATCTAATTTTAGATATGTACACATTATGGACATCAGAGTATGAGTTACCTCAATGCATCTGACTATTCTAGGTAATCATTTAGTTATCTATAACAACAAGGTAGCTGTCTACATTTGGTTAGATAAAGGACACTTACACTGATTATAATGGGACTAGTTTTTTAGGCTTTAAAAAATGTCAGTGAGTATTCTTACAAAATTGTTTTTATTACCCCTGATACGGTAAGAGTAGCCTACATGTATTATATCTTCTATGCTGTCTCCACTTATAGTAAACTATGAACCTCTTAAGTCTATTTTTTTTTCTGTTCATTGTATCATAAATTGTTCATATTTAAAACACCTCTCTGACTTGTGTGCAGTGTGTTTCAGCTGCTAGCACAGAGAAAGATCACACGGTTGTCTGTGAGACAGTACTCTGTGACTAAAAATTTTCTAAAGAAATTAACTATATTTTTTGACATCTTTGCAGAAAACAGTGTTCTGTTACTCAAAGTTTATTTTATATATATATAATTTCTGTTCTAAGTGTCTACATTGGTAATGATTAATGTTTCATTCTGGAAAGTGATTCCTAGTTCCAAAGTCAGGAAAAGTAACTCACGTTCTACCAAATATCAACTATCAGCTGACTGTGAATGCAAAATGGAACACAGTAATAGTTAAAACAATCAAAGTGCAATTCAAATCTCTGCAGTTCACCTAAGAGTTTCTTCCTTCCTTCCTTCCTTCCTTCCTTCCTTCCTTCCTTCCTTCCTTCCTTCCTTCCTTCCTTCCTTCCTTCCTTCCTTCCTTCCTTCCTTCCTTCCTTCCTTCCTTCCTTCCTTCCTTCCTTCCTTCCTTCCTTCCTTCCTTCCTTCCTTCCTTCCTCCCTCCCTCCCTCCCTCCCTCCCTCCCTCCCTCCCTCCCTCCCTTCCTTCCTTCCTTCCTTCCTTCCTTCCTTCCTTCCTTCCTTCCTTCCTTCCTTCCTTCCTTCCTTCCTTCCTTCCATGAAACTGGAACTTATAAAACATGGTTTAAAGAATAAAGTCATATTTTGCAGGTGAAAATATTACTGAGATAATGTTAGAGAGTGTTACACAGAAGACAGGTGCATTCTTGTTTTCATTGTTTATCGGAGTATCCCTGGACCATTTTCCTCATTGAACTAAATTTATGAATTTCGGGGGGGGGGGCGTTGTTGGCAACTTTTACATTGATATGTGACAATGAATTATGATTAATACAGCGTACATGATTTTAAAACCACGATCCAGGTCTGATACTGAATTAATTATTTAACAGAATGGAGATATTCAAGGAAAATGAATGTAACTATAATCATAGGAATATTTAAAAAATTGAAATTAAATTAAAAACAAACAAACAAACCACAAACACTGAAATTAAAAATACTCAGACATTACTGAGGTATATTTATGAATATTTTTATTTTGGCTTTATTTTTTGACATCTTTGGCATATATATATATATATATATATATATATATATTATTTTTTTACCTGGTATTTTCCTGGTATTTTCACATTTTCTTAAAAGATTTTCTTTTGTATGTTCTCCAAGGTTTAGAGGTATGTTCACTCAAACTTGTTGCTTCTTCAGAACGTGGCTACATGCCAAGAACTGTTGGCATTTTAGATTTGTTATTATATCTCTATTTGTAGTGAGCTTATGTTTTAAAGCAAATTAAAATATTATTTACTAAAATGTATATAATATTTATTTAAATATTCTGTTGTGTTTGAAGGGAAATTTTTACATTAAATGGTTCTAATTTTATTAATCTAAATGTATAAATTACAAGTTTAAAGAAACCTTTATTTTAAAAACAAAATTAATATAAATATAAATATAAATTATATATACATATACAAATATACTGTTCCGTATGGTCTTATATTTCCCACCAGGAGTTTATTTTGAGATGAGATGATGAGAAGCTGTATAAATAAATCTTGAGATTCTAATTAATGTTATTAAAATTTGGTATGAATGCTTAGAATACTTACTTATTTGCTAAGAGATTAGACAACTGTGTTGGGTCCGTCTGAGCTGGAGTACACCTTTTCCCTGCAGCAGCCCACACAGTGCTGTGCTCTGCACTCGTAGCTGGAACAGCACTGATATCACTCAAGTGTTGTGTCTATTGCTGCACAGTGTTGGCACAGCATCAGGACTCCTTCCAAGCCCCCAAGAGCCAGCAGGCTGGGGGTGGGCAAGTGATGGGGAAGGAACATTGCCAGGGCAGCTGACCTAAACCAACCAAAGGGATATTCCATAACACCTGGTGTCACACTCAGCAATAAAAAGGGGGGCTCTCATGAGGGAGTGGACTGTTCCTCCTGAACAACCACTATGCATTTTGAGGCCCTGCTTCCCAGGACGTGGCCGAACATCGCTTGTTGATGGGAAGTAGAGAATTTTTATTTTTTTTCCCCTCTCTCTGTGCTTCTGTGCAGACTTATTGTTTCTTTTGTTTCTTTTCTTCTCACCATTCCATTTCACTTTAATTAAACCTTTCTCATCTCAAACCTCTTTGAGGATAGGGGGAGTGAGAGAGTGGTTGTGGTGGAGCTCGGCTGCCCACCTGAGTAAAACCACCACAACAATAACAGTCAATTTAATACCTTTTAAATTTTAAATTCATATTGTCACTACTTGGTAAAATGGAACATATTAAATTATAATATACTAAGTTGCATTTTTTTTCTTGGATTCTGGAGAATCATCATCAACATTTGCAGTTAGAATAATGTAAATTTAATTTAAAAGGAACATTAAGCCTAAACTATCCTTAATCTTGAAAAGAAAAATAATGTTTTGTTTTATTTTAATATGCAAATGCATTTGATTCTCTTATTAGTAACTTTATGTTATAACTTTCTGAGTTGAAAAACAAGAATATATTTTTTCCTATTTGTTCTCTAGGATTTTACAGTCACTCTGCATTCTTTATTCCTCACACATCATCATCCATAAATAATGATCCTGCAGACAGGACTCCAATTGCATGTCTTCTAGTTATACCCTAAGGCTATGATCCTTTAAACTGCATTTGGTGTGAACTGAAGTCATCTTGCAGGAGGCACAGAGAAATACAGCAGGCTGACTCTAAATAAATTTTATTCTTCCTTTCACTTTCCTGAAATATCTGCAAATGAACCAATTTGCACAAGACTAAATATTCACTGAATAATATCTGTAAATATTTTTCCATATATGCAATAATAACAAAAGCCCTCTTTGCAATTCAATACTCACTGTTTATGTGTACATTTCCATTCCCCATGACTAATAAACTGAAAATGTTCAAAGGAGAATAAAAATATTGAATAATGAAGATTTTTGCAAGATTGTCCTTAATCTCCAATAACAGTAATATGGGTAAACAGCAAAGCAAATATTAAGAAAGATGAATATGGGAAAATTAATAGGGCAGCAGACATTAGATAAAATGCAGATGAGTAACAGTTATTTTCCAGGATTGAATTAGTATCATATAATATATTATGTACATTACTATATAGGTCTAATAGGAGGTAGCATTAGTTCTTTAGTGCAGCATTTGGTTGTGTTTCCAGCTTATATTAATTATCTGTAAAAACAATAATTCAAAATAAATTGTACTCTTTGTCATATGGTCTGAATTTTCGGGTAGACCTGTGTGAAGCCAGGTGTTGGACTCAATGATCCTTATGGGTTCCTTCCAACTTGAAGTATTCTATGATTCTGTGATTCTAAATGGCCTTATAAAGATTTTTTTTTTTTTCTCTCATTGGTTCATGATTTTCAGAAGAAAATAAACAGCAACAAAAACAATAACAAAAAGTGGACTCTGGAAGATATCTGAAGAGATGTGGAAAGTCACAAAAAACCTGCAAATCTGGAGCTATGCACTCTTTCTTCCAAAGTTCATCCATTACTGAATATCCAGTATTTGTATTACCAAAATATCCATAAGAACAGGTTTTGGTCTTTTGTTTGTTTGTTTGTTAACAGACATAAAATTCATTCCTAACAGTTCAGTCTTTTTACATCCGCAAAATTACAGTAGTGCACCACCTGGAAAAGTATTGTGAAGGTTATGTATATAATTTCCGTACTTTGAACTTGCAGTTTGCTAAGAATAAATGTTCAGTTGTATAGTTTTAATTTAAATAGAAACACAGAATGTAAAAGGCTGGCTAAAGATGCAAAAGAATCAGATTTTTGTTATCGCTAAATCAGAGGAGACAGTTAAGAATAAAATCTTTCATATTTACTTTCCACTCTAAGGATTATTTATTTAATTATTTTGCCTTAAACTCAATGGTATACATATAAATAGTTCATAGTTTTGCATATTCAAACACTGTACACAGAAACTTCACTGAAATGTTGAAATAAAATTTTGCAATACCCTAGTATTTCTGTTCTTTCTTTCTGGACATTCATTCTTGAGGTCATAAAATTCATAAAATTCATATAATTCATACAACTCATAAAATTCAACGGGGATTCTTATGTTAATTGTACATTTGTCAGAATTTCCTATGGGCTCCAATCCTGAAAATGTCTAAAATAAATTAATAAATGCATTTAAAAAATATTTAAGGCCATTAAACATTAAAAAGTGTTTAAAAATTTTAACATTTTTAAACATTAAAAAATGTTTAAAAAATGTTAAATGTTTAATTTTAAAAAATGTTAATGTTTTTGTAGAAAATATCAGAAATTATTCTCCAAAGAAGACATTTTAGGGAACATAGTATCAGGAATTCATTTTTTCCTTGAATAAAAAATTGGAATAAGAGGGAAACATCTCAGAAGTTTGTTTTTGGTATTAGTTTTGTCTTGAATTTTATTTATATTCTATATGTGGTCACGTGGTGATTTGAAGTTGTGACTAGGGCATTGTTGATAACACAACAATGCTTTAGTTGTTCCTGAGCAGTCCTTAAACAGAGTCACGGTCTTTGTTTCTTACACTACTCTGCTGGTTGGTGTTTTCATGAGGCTGGGTGAGGACACAGCCAGGAGAGCTGACCTCAGTTGACCAAAGGAATATTCCATACACAGAATCACACAATTGCTGAATGTTAAGGATTAGAAAGATCCTTGAAATCATCTAGTCCAACCCCCCTGCCAGAGTATATGATGTCTTGCTCAGAAAAAAAAAAAAAAAAAAAAAGCTGACATGCTACCCAAACAAATCCTGAAGAGTTAAAACATTTATTTAGGTTTTACTTCACAATCGGTAAAATTCTGTTGCAACATCAGTTGAAAAATCACCAGTTTGTAAGTTGATCAAGTGAAGTGTTGTTTTTTTGTTTGTGTGTTTTTTGTTTGCTTGTTTTGTTTGTTTGTTTTTAATGCCTCAGTTATTCTCAGATAAAGTTTTGAAAGTCTAGCTAGTGATTTATTGTTCTCAGAATTATCTGGACATAGGCACTGGGAAGGAATAGCTACACCAATTTAATTATTGAAAGTGACAAAGGAAGAGCTGTGGTTTGTGAGGTCAGTAAGTAATGAAGCAATGAAAGAATTTAGCATTGGAGAAATTTAGAATTGGAGAATATAGTATTTGAGAAAATACAACTCATTAGAGCTTATAGGCTTCCACATAATTAACTTCAGAATTTACAATTGTCTGTGCTGCTGAGCTCGTACTACTTTGCATCCTATTTGTCTGAATTGTGAATGTGATTCAGAACTGTTGATGCATTTGTGTACATCAGCACCCATGTATTTATACCATGCTCAGTGCAATTCCCTTCCACCCTGATGCTCATACAATGTTCAGTCCACATTTGTAAGTTTAAACATTTATACCACATTGTCCTTTTCAGTAGGCTGATCTTTAATACATTTTCATTTTTTCCTCAGTCTTCCTATAACCTAACTGATGACAGTTAAAAATAGAAGATGACTTTAGAACTATCACATACAACATATATTATAATTTTTTACAATTTATTGCAATTTGAAATTTTATTTTGGCATTTCAAGTAAAGGAATGTTGTAGCGGAAATGTAATTACAAAGTTAGAAATGCTCTTTACAACAGGAACGGGGAAAAATCAAAGTTACGTTGCTTTATAATAGCAACACACTATAGTTCAAAGGTTTATTCCAATAATCTGCTTCAAAAAGAGTTGTATGTTAACTTTGTAATCTTAAAAAAAGAAAAAACTTTTTTTTTTTTTTTTGGTAAAACATACCATGGTTTCTCTTCATTTTCATGTACCATGAGAATTTGATTGTATACTTCTCTGAATTTTAATATAATTCTGAAACTATTAAATTAGAACCTGTTAGCAGATGGAGCCAAGAAATATACTAGCCAACTGACAAGTAAAAGACAAGTACAGCAAATATAGCAAAAGATAATGACTGCACAAAGGTGATCATCATTTTGAGTTTAGTAGAATGTTTACAGAGATGTTTTTCTTATAACTTCTTATCTCCTAACACCAGTTTCACATCATTATTAGGCTTTCACAGGTAACTGCAAATAAAAATGTTTCTTAAGTTTTTTACATTCAAAATTTAGGAACCTAAGTACATGATGAATTCTATACTCACACATCTGTATGCATATCACACACCTTTGTCTGGCAAGCTAATTTCTCTGGTACTTTGAAAACATTTTGGAAAGCCTTCAGGTGAGAACTGGTTTTGAATGGGATAATTAACCTTGACAGTAATTTCTTCATATCAGAGCCAAATAGCAGTTGGAAAGATGTATTCACTTTTCACAGAGTACTAAGTACTTATGGCTTAGAAAGAGACTATAATATGTTCCAAGAAAGTATATTTCAAACAGGTATTGAAGTGTTCCAACTGAGACTCATCCATCAACATCCTGAAGAAGGACATCATTCACACAGGAGGTAATAGAGGTCTGGCTGGATGTTTACAGTAGGTTATTTTCATTCCTAAAACAGCAAAAGTGACTATTTCCTGAATCAATATGATCACACAGTATTACTATCTAGTATGCACTATCCTAAACATTACCTTTCAAATTTCTTGAAAATTGATCTATCTTTCTTTCCTTCTGAAGCCATAAGAATTGAGAATAATTAATTAAAATTGTATATTTTAAATTACAATATGTCAAATTGTATATTTATAGTTTGTATAGTTATAATGTATCAAACTGCTTGTGTACTTTGAGTTGAAACAGATTTCTTATAAGAAGTGATCAAAAGCTTTTTTTCAAAATAATAATACAAATATCAAATGACACGATGTTTGCCCCACAGGATACTGCTATTTAGAATATATTTTCTGAGAACATGTAAATAGTAACAAGAGACTTTGATAGCAACATCATTTGAATGTATATTTTTATTATATTTATTCCATTTTCTCTAAGGTGCTTTATTCTAAAGCTTCTCAGGCAAACAATGGGTGGGATTTCATTATATTATTAAGAGAAGTTATATAAATCAGTTCTTAATCTGTTTACAAATACTAGATAAGTAGGAAACACATACAGAAAGCAAACATTACAAGCCTATCCTGAGGAAAAAAAAAAAACAAACAAAAACAAAAACAAAAACAAACAACAACAACAACAACAACAACACAAAAAAAAAACCTTCAAGTTGAGTTAATTTGCTATAAAGAATATATTTAATATGCTTTGTTACCTGGTCTTAGTGAAGTCTTGAGAGCTATGTAGCCAGGAAAAGTCTCTGTACTTCACACAAAGCTGAATAGCTCTCTAAATGCTAATGACTGTGTTGTTTATTTTTTTTCATAAAACCATAAAGACAGTTTAGACATTGTTTACACATATATTCTTAGACATCTACTTTGTAGGATCTGAATACTACAGTAAAAGTTTCAGTATAATATGAACAATTATCAGTGGGCAAATTCGGTAAATTAACCTCATCAGTAATTCTTGTTATATTGATGAGAATTATCCCAAAAGAAGATATATTTTAAGATTTCTTAACAGATAAATAAAATAGTCTTAAGTAACTTTCTACAGGTTGTAAACTGTTCTACAGATTTCTCATAATGTGTAAATTGTCCTTGGAAGCTGGAAAAGTCACTTTAGTCCATTACTTGCAGTATGACATTTAATAGAATATTCTGTTTCACACTTCCTTCAGCATTTCAAGGATTTATCTCACAAATGGACACTTCAGACTTTTGAAAGAAGGAGCAACATTTACAGCAGAAAAAAAGGAAGGTGGTACTGTTCCTTACCTAGCCTGTGATATACCCTTTTGGTTTCATGATTGTTTCCTTATATGTACCAATATCTAAGGAGATAAGTTATCATAAAGTATGATGGTGTAAACAAATTACCTAAACAAGCTTAAATTTCCACTCATTATATTGATTACATATTGTGAGGTACAGCTTTTTATACTGTAAGGAATAAATGTATTTCATACTATGGAACAAAATAGAAAAGTGGTCAGTAATAAGTAGAAACTAAATCACAAAGTAGATAGTATAATTAGTATGCAAAATGAAGGTTTCTCTTTTGCAGTCCTGGTGACAACAGTGGAAGGATTCTGATCACAGCCTCAAGGCACCCCAGAATGTACTCTATGTTTTAAAAAGGAACAAAGACAGGATAAGAAATAAAAAGCTGTACTAGAGTTCTTAAATAGTGCCCTGTTTCTCATAGGATTCAGGTTTTCTGGCACACACAATTTAATAGGAAGAGAGTGAGTACCCTCAAGGAGAGATCTCACTTAAATTTGAAAATTTTAGGAATAATAATAAAAAATAATAATAAAAAGTTGAAATAAGCCAACTGATGATGAGATTACTGCCTACATGGAAATATTGTCTCTTGGAAATTACTTGCCACAGGCACTTAAAAAATCCTTTGGCAGACATGTCAATAATTGCAGCTGTAATCTCCAAGGAAATTCCAGAAAGGTCATTGAAATGTAGGGCACAAAATATGCTGTAATGTTAAAGCTTTTATGTTCCTAGAAAATTTTTAATTTTACTTTACAAATTCAGTAACAATTTGTTCTCTCTGTAAATTGAAGCCAGATAGTTGGGATTCATGCCTCACTACCAGGAAGATGTAGTTTCATTTATCATTCTTTAGAAGACTATATAATCATCTGAATGTTATAATCACAAAGCAAAACTGTTTTTTGCTGTTTGTTTTTGTTTTGTTTGAATATATAAATAATCCTTCTGAGAAAGGATATGACTGCCTGAAAATTTTCCCAGTGCTACCTTTTCTCTCTCAGACAGGACTAAATTTCCTATCTAGTTCAGATAAATAAATAAATAATAATAAAAAAAGTAAAAAGTATAGGTAGTTTTAGGTTTATGAATGTAAATGTTATATGTGACTGACATATGAAAAGTTACCTAATACTTATACCTGAACCACCACAGTGACGTCAATTGAAGACAATTTTTTAATTTAATTTTTAGTTTTCACAGTCTATAAATTGTAATATTTTTTTCTTCTAATGATATATATTAATATGTTAGTTAAAAGAATGCATATTTCCTAGCAGTGTATACTTGGTACTCAGTAAAGCCTCAATAAAATGTAACTTTCCACTCTGCTTTAAGAAAATTCACCCTTTCTTCATCATGACCATATTCTTGACTGCTGCAGTCCAGGAAACTTCAACAAGTGATTCTGTGAACAAGTGGTGGAGTAAGAAATATAGTCTTTAAAATAAAAAATAATCTCTTATAACCATTTGCAGCATTTTTTTTTTCTAGGTTTAAGCCACTTCAAAATTATTACTTACTGACACTTTTTAGTCAAATGAAAACATTGGTTTTCTGGATAATTTCATGAGTGAATCATAAGAGACCTGTAAAATTTTACATATTTCTGAAACTCTTCTACTGAATATAGATCTAATCTACTTTTTTTCTTCACAGTTATTTGAAATGTTGTTGCTATTACTACTAATTACTACTAATAATGGTACCTATTACTACCATTGCTATGGATGAAAACGTACACATTAATTAGGCATTATAATTAATTAGCTGTTTTCATGGTATTTTGTTAATGCTTCTGCAACTTTTTGATATTTGTTGATATCTTGACGGTGACCAGAAACAGCTTACATTCACCTAGTAATAAAGATAGAATTAACATAATAGTTGAAGAATACACTGAAGGATAGTGTGTTGATTTTGATACAGAAAGCTGTGTGTGACACATACATTTGCTCTCCAGGGCTCCTGCAGAGCTGAGGTGAAATGGACTGTAAAGTGGTAACACAGATAACCTTTCATATTATTATGAAATTATGGAAATGAGGGCCTAAGGTTAGCTTGCTGCAATATTTTTTAATTTATAAAATATTAAAATCAACCTGTTCTTTGTATAATAGAGTTCCTTGTAAACTCTATGACAAGAGTTAAAGAGTTTCAAAAGTTTTTGTAGTCCCCTGTCTAATTAACATTTCTGTTATGCAACCTACATTTCCCAGAGCTGTAACTGAAAAGACTCCCAAAACACCACTTTTTGCTTGAAACATTTTTGCAACATGTTTAAGAGATCAAAGGTAGGGTAATCAGTGTTTGCACACCTTCTTCAGTTGGAAATAACAAACAAATTTAACTCATATTGCCTCAGCAATTTGCAGAAGAAAAACTTTCCATGCTAGTATATCTCACTTGACTCTAATGGAAGCTTAGAGATCCTGTGCTGTAATTACATGTGTTTAAGCTATAAATCTATATAAAAATTATGATTCAAAACTCACTTTCCATTTCTTTTATTTTCCTTTCTTTCTCTCTCTTCTCTTCTCTTCTCTTCTCTTCTCTTCTCTTCTCTTCTCTTCTCTTCTCTTCTCTTCTCTTCTCTTCTCTTCTCTTCTCTTCTCTTCTCTTCTCTTCTCTTCTCTTCTCTTCTCTTCTCTTCTCTTCTCTTCTCTTCTCTTCTCTTCTCTCTTTTTTCCTTTTCCTCTTCCTCTTCCTCTTCCTCTTCCTCTTCCTCTTCCTCTTCCTCTTCCTCTTCCTCTTCCTCTTCCTCTTCCTCTTCCTCTTCCTCTTCCTCTTCCTCTTCCTCTTCCTCTTCCTCTTCCTCTTCCTCTTCCTTTTCCTTTTCCTTTTCCTTTTCCTTTTCCTTTTCCTTTTCCTTTTCCTTTTCCTTTTCCTTTTCCTTTTCTTCTCAACTTTATCATGATCTGAGATCTGAAAATGCTGACTTCAGTGACGGTGACTCCACCACCTCCCTGGACAACCTGTTCCAATACCGCTCTGAGAAGCAATTTCTCCTAATTTCCAACCTGAACCTTTCCTGTAGCAACTTGAGACCATTTTGTCCTGTTGTATCACTAGTTGTCTGTGAGAAGAGGCTGACCCCCTGCTCCCCACAACTTCCTTTCAGGGAGTTGTAGAGAGCAATAAGGTGTCCCCTGAGTCCTCTTTTCTCCAGACTAAATAACCCCAATTCGCTCAACTGCTCCTTATTTCACTTGCATTACAGACCCATTAAAATGTATTGGACAGACACTAGAAGAAGATCTGAAAAAAAAATAAATAAATGTTATTAAATAGGCAAACATTTATGATCCTTGTTTACTATTGTTTGCTTTTATTATTATTATTTATTTTTTTTATAAAGTAAGTGTTTAAAAATCTGACAAATGAATTTTGAGTTCATCAATTTACAATTGTCTTTTAAGTGTAGAGTTCAAACAGGAACTATTTATCTTAGCAACACTACATGGAGGGGAATTATCCATACAGTTATTTGGAAACAAATTTAAGCTGAAGAAAAATCTTTCATGCAGCAGACAATGGTAAAAATGAAGCCACACCTATTTACTTCAGGGAGATTTTGTGCAGAACAAGGATCTTAGCTGAACAAGGATCAGCTCCTGTGTATATTCAGTCAATACGTTAGATGAAACTGAGCTTGTGTCTATGCAGCTAAATTGTTGTTAACTTTACCAATTTAATTACTTTTTATGGTATAATACTGGACACAATTTAAAATATCTCCTGAAGTTTTCCCTTTTCCCCAGCAAGTTTTACCTATCATGTTTCCTTACTTTCATGTAGTTTGAAATTCTATTGCCTATTAAGATGACTTTGTGTTAGTATTCCAGCATTCAGTAGCAAACTAAAGAGGATGTGGAACTGGCAAGAGAAATACAGGAAAAAAAAATAATTCAAAAAGCTAAAGGGAGACAATTTATGAATCACAATAACATCAGGAGAAGTATTTCTTTATATCTTTGGTGAAAAATCCTTTGAATTTTCTGAACTTCTGAATTATCTATGAATATACATGGACTATACTACATGTTATAATAAATTTCATAAAATAAATCATACAAATTTATTTCCAACCATACAGTAGAATGGTAAATACCAGAATAAATGATTTTATTTAATGATAAAGCATATCAGCATGTTTTATAGTTTTAGCTATATACCTAAGTTCAAAAAAAAAGAGTTCCTATTCATGTATCATCAAAGAGAGTTATGGCTACATATACACTTGATGAATTCTGAGAATGGGATGATGTGTCCAGCCTCACAGGATTCACGTTTCATTTAGTCAACATTGTAAAGTAGTATTGTGAACACATTTTGTCTCTATGCCTTGTTTCCTGAGTGAATTTTAATTATAATTTTATTAGTAACATATAACAGCTTATAACATTATATCTTAATAATAAACTTTATTATTTTTGTTATTATTATTTCTGATTGAAATCATAGCTAGAAGAAAAAAATACATAGGACTTTAAAATATATTACCTGATATATTGTGCTTATCTTTATCTCTGTATTGAAAATAATGATGATGATGATGATGATGATGATAATAATAATAAGAAACAATAATCATAATAAACAATAATAATAATAATAATAATAATTTGGTCATAAAGGTTCACACCACTAAATTAACAGATGGTGGTAATCTTGTTTACACATCAATGTGAACATAATATATTTTTATCCCCAAATTTCTTTCTGAAATAGAAGCTATATTCTGAAAAACAATAAAACAAAAAATTAAGTACTTTTTTTTTAAAAAAAGTACTACCTTGAAAACATCCATAATCAATTAATCAATTTACATTGTATTTCATGTCAATTGGGAGCAGCACTGCTCACTTCTATGTATAGAATCTTCTTTATATTATCCTTGATAGATTTTTCAAAGTCTGCTTTAATTTAATATTTTAAGTAACAGTCCTCAATCACTTCTGGTTCTAAAAGGCAAATAATATATGAAATATATCTTATATGAAATAATTAAAGATATATGAAATATATCTTATCTTAAATTTTTCTATTTTCATTTAGTGCTTCTAACAATAGAAATTTTTTGAAAAGTCTATGACTCTTCATTCTTATTTTGATAATCTGAACCTGAGCTAAAGAAATTTTCAGGCTAAAGAGAAAGCAGGGGAGTCAGAGACATTAGTTAAAGATTACAGTGACATTTGAGAGTGGGGAGATAATGTCTCTAAGCTTTGACATAAAACCACTTTGACATAAAACCTTTTTACATACATATATAGTAGTAGGAAAAACAGGTTTGAAACTTCATCGGGTAATGAAAGGAGCTGATTTCAAAAACTGAGTGTTACCCTGACCACTGGATTCTTGTATGCACTGGAGATACCACTGCCAATTTTCTTAGTGACCATTTGCCTTTTTCTAATGAGATTAGTTTATCATCAATATTAAGGAAAGGATTCTAGGCAATTAATTTTATGCAAAGGAAGACAGCAGATAAGATAACTTCTGGATTGGAGTTGAACACTGACATCTCCAGGCTTATCATTTCTCATTTTCCTTACAGAGATCTTTATTTGGCAGAACTGTCTGAAGTGGCTTCCTGATCAATGAACTTTTTTTTTTTTCTTTATTTTTTTTTTAATCATATGAGTGGTTTTGAGTACAACATCATTGCATGAAACACCTAAAAATGCTACATATAAAATAACAATTCATAATAATAACAATAATGCTTAAAAATGATATGGTGTACATGTACATGTCACCAGGCCCTAAGGAGTTGTAGTTGTTGTGTCAGGTGGTCCTGAACTTGCTCTTTGTTTGCTATGGGAGGGACTCTACTCCTCCAGCCCCCGCCTAGAGGTTTGGGTACTCGAGAGATATGAGAAGTCTGACCACAAATGAAGACCAAGGCAAAGACGTAATCATATGCACTGGAAGATTTTAACCTGAAAGAAGCTTTCCCAGAACCTTCACTGATAGACTTCATGATTTCCACATGTCATCAAAATCATTAATTAGTTCCCTGTGAACCAAATAAAATCTGAATGAAATATTTTGAATAGATAACAAATGTAATGCCTGACAATAAATCTCTACAATTTTGATTACTTCAATTTCTAATTACTTCAATGTCTAATCCATCAAAATCAGTATATATAACAACTGGTCTTGCCACTAAAGACTGAGGCAAAGAAGGCATTAAGCACCTCAGCCTTTTCCTCATCTCTCATCATTAAGTTTCCCCCTGCATCCAGTAAAGGATGGAGATTCTCTTTAGTCCTCCTTTTCATGTTTATGTATATATCTTTAACAGCAGTAGCTGGATTGAGTTCCAGATGAGCTTTGGCTTTTCTAATTTTGTCCCTGCACAACCTTAAAACATCATTATAGTCCTTCTGAGTGGCCTGCCCTCTTTTCCAAAGGTCAAAAAGACTCTTCTTTTTCCTAAGCTCTAGCCACAACTCTCTGTTCAGGCAGGCTGGAAGTCCAAGAGAGCAGTTTTACTGATACCCCTCCTGACTCGACAAGAATAGATAACTCTACCATTTTGTGGTCACTCTGCCCAAGACAGCTCCCAACCACCACATCTCCCACCAGTCCTCTGTTTGTGAACAGAATGTCCAGTGGGTCACCTCCCCGGGTAAGCTCTCTAAACAGCTGCATCAGGAAACTATCTTCCACACTCTCCAGATACCACTTAGACTGCTTCCTCTGAGCCTTACTGTATTTCCAGGATATGTCTGGGAAGTTGAAGTCCCCCACGAGAACAAGTGCTGGCAATTGAGCAACTTCCGCCAGCTGCCTGTAGAACTTCTCATCTGTTTTCTCATCCTATTTTGGCGGTCTATAACAGTTTTTAAGGATGCTTGCTTTGTTGGCCTTCTCACTGATCCTAACCCATAGGGACTCAACATTATCATTCTGAAGTCTCAGAACTTGAAGTCTCAAGTTCCACAACATCAAAACACTCTCTAATATAGAGAGCCACACCATCACCCCTTCTATGTTGCCTGTCTCTTCTGAAGAGCCTATAGTCAGTCATTGCAGCACTCCAGTCATGGGAGTGGTCCCACCACATTTCAGTGATGGCAACCAAGTCATAGCTAGTCTGCTGCATGATGGCTTCCAGCTCCTCTTTTTTGTTGTTCACACTGTGTGCATTGGTGTAGATGCACTTCAGTTGGGCCATTGCCCTGGCCCTGACATTGTTCCGCCGGCACACCTCTAATGAGTTTTATTTCATCCTTGTCCTCCCTACCTAGTTTAAAGCCCTCTCAATGAGCCTTGCCAGCTCCTGGGCTAGTATCCATTTCCCCCTTAGAGATAGGTGGGACCCACCTGCAGTTATCAGGCCGGGTGCCAAGTAAATCACCACATGGTCAAAAAAAAAAAAACAAACAAAATTTCTGTTTTGGCACCATCCTCTGAGTCACATGTTTATCAGTTGGGCTTTATGGGTCCTCTCTGTACCCCCACTATAGGGATGGAGGAAAACACCACCTGTACTACTGCTCCATCTACTAATCGTCCCAGTTCCCTAAAGTCACATTTGATAGCCTTCAGGCTTCTCTCAGCAATTTCATCGCTTCCAGCCTGGACTATCAAAAGAGGATAGTAATCAGAAGGGCGAACCAGGTTAGGAAGGTTTATGGCAATGTCTCTGACCCGGGCCCCAGGGAGGCAGGAGACTTCCCTATGGGACCCTACATATAGGGTCCTCCATTCCCCCGAGAAAGGAGTCACCTGCAAAGATTACCCTTCTTTCTTTCTTAGTGGAGACAGTCTTGAGGCATGGAGTTGACTTCCTCACTCTAGGCATCCTCCTGGTTGGACTTTCCACCTCATCTTCACCCACCAGTCTCTCAAGCTCCAAGGCCTCAAACCTGTTGTGTAAGGGCACCTGGGAAGGCAAGGCCAGTAGGGAGGGGGTTTGCCTGAGATGCCAAGCTGGGACCTGTTTCCATTCCTCTTCATCTCCTAGGTCCCCTCCCTCTGCTCGACAACGACAGGGCAGAGGGTCCACCACTGTTTGGGATGTCTCAACCTGGTGCCTTTCTTCCAGGCCTTTGCAGAGAGTTGCTCCACCAGTCTATCTCCTGCTCACACTCCTTGATAGCCCTTAACCTCTCCACCTGCTCTTTGAGCTCTGCCACCAGGCTGACAGATCATCTACCTGCGCACACCTCACACATCTGAGGGTGTCTCTGCCACCCTCAGATGTCAGCAACAGGCTCAGGCACTCCCTGCATTCAGAGACCTGAACTGCTGCATTTTTGAGCAGGCACTCAGTCTAGGTTGACACAGACTTTCTAGAAAGAGCTTTAAAATTACAAATAAGTATCCTGGAATAAAATTGCATCCAAAATATCAATGACTCTTACTTTTATGCAGGTAAAAGTGAAGAGCCAACACATAGAATGAAGAACTCAGAAAGACTGTAAGTAGAGTCAGAAAATGTTACTCACAGACAAACTGTTCAATTTCTGACCTTAGGAAAATATATGAAACACATTCAGAAGACGTTGTGTTTTTTACCATGCTAGGCAGCCAAACACCACAACTGCTCTCTCATTCCCCCTCTTTAGATGAGGAGGGGAAGAAGTAAAGTAAAGAGCAACTCACAGGTTGAGATAAGGACACTTTAATTAAAGGGAAATAATAATAATAATAATAATAATAATAATAATAATAATAATAATAATAATAATAATAATAATAAAGGAAAGATTAACAATTTAACTAAAGGGGAAATAAAAAGGTAAAGGTGAAAAGGAAGGGGGAAAAGAAAAAAAAAGGAGGAAAACAAACAAACAAAACAAATAAAGGCAAGCGCAGAGGAAAGAAATTACTCCCTACTTCCCACAAATGAACGATGATTGACCACATCCTTGAAGCAGGGCCTCAACGCACGTAGCTGGTGTTCGAGAGGAGGACCGACGTTTTCACAACGAGAGCCCATGCCTCCCCTCTTCTTCCTGTTTCCACCTTTTATTGCTGAGTGTGACATCACATGGTATGGAATATCTCTGGTTGGTTTAGATCAGCTGCCCTCTTCTCACTTTTTGCCCACCCCCTAGGAGGGTTAGCGAGAAGCCCGATTCTGTGCCAGCACTGCTCAGCAGTAGACACAACACGTGTGATAACACTGCTGTTCCAGCTACAAGTGCAGAGCACAGCACTGTATGGGCTGCTGCAGGGAAAGTTAACATTCCAGCCAGACCCAGTACAGAAGATCAACTTAGAAAGTTAAATTCATAATTCCAAGAAATATTAAAAATAAAGTGCTCAATAAAAAACAGCATTCCTCTCCTGTTCTACCACTCATTTCTCTAATGTTGCTGTTAAAACTGAATTAGAATTAATCTACCTGCTGAGGATTTACAAATGAGAGAAGGGGGGAAAAAAACACAAACAAACAAAACAAAACAAAAAAGATAGTAAGAAGAAATTCTCACAATCCCACAACACATTGTGTTAAAATGAAAAATCAGTCTATTACAGTATTTTCATTTTGACTTTTTCTTTTATTTGTCATAGTGTGTGGTTGTGTTTTTTTCTTTGTTTACTTTTTTTTTTTTTTTTTTTTTTTTTTTTTTAGCTCCTATATTCTCCAATTGGACTGTTACTTTGATGACACCAAGTTAGGTGTGTGTGTCAATCTGCTTGGCTCTGCAGGAGGATCTGGATAGGCTGCACCGATAGGCTGAGGTCAACTGTATGATTTAAATAAGGCCAAGTGCTGGGTCCTGCACCTGAGGCACAACAACCCCAAGCAGAGCTACAGGCTGGGAGATGAGTGGTTAGAAAGCTGCCTGGCAGAGAAGAACCTGGGAGTATTCGTTTATAGTCGGCTGAATATGAGCCAGCAGTGTACTCAGGTGGCCAAGAAGGCCAACAACAGGAGGCTTGCATAGGAAACCAGTAGGTCTAGGGAAGAGATTTTCCCCCTGTACTCAGCTCTGGTGAGGCCGCACCTCGAGTACTGTGTTCAGTTTCGGGCCCCTCACTACAAGAAGGACATGGAGGTGCTCGAGACAGTCCAGAGAAGGGCAACGAAGCTGGTGAGGGGTCTGGAGAACAAGTCTTATGAGGAGTGGCTGAGGGAGCTGGGATTGTTCAGCCTGGAGAAAAGGAGGCTCAAGGGTGACCTTATCGCTCTCTACAGGTACCTTAAAGGAGGCTGTAGTGAGATGGGTGTTGGTCTATTGTCTCATGTGCCTGGTGACAGGACGAGAGTGAATGGGCAAAAGTTGAGCCAGGGGAGGTTTAGATTGGGTATTAGGAAAAACTTCTTTACCAAAGGGTTGTTAGGCATTGGAATGGGCTGCCCAGGGAAGTAATTGAGTCACCATCACTGGAGGTCTTTAAAAATATTTTAGATGTAGAGCTTAGTGATATGGTTCAGTGGAGGACTTGTTAGTGTTAGGTCAGAGGTTGGACTCGATGATCTTGCAGGTCTCTTCCAACCTAGACGATTATGTGATTCTGTGATTATTGAGAATGTAACCTACAAGTAAGCACCAAAGTAAAAATACCCTAGGAAATAAAAACATGGAACATGGATACATACTAGAGACATCAGAGTCACATATGCGAAAATCATATGCTATGTTTTTGTAAATTACAATTTTTGATCTACATTTAATACATAAAATGTATTTTTGTCCTAGAATCGTACAGTCAATCTATTTTCAGCTACCATTACCAGAAAATAGTTTAACCATGTTGTGAGCTTTTAATTTTGGAAAAAAAATAATAATAATAAATAAACACATAAATAACTGGTGAATTATTTAGAAATTAAACAAAACAGAACAAGAAGTATGATTAACTGCAGTGGACTGAGTATGAATAACTGAAAATAAAACAAACACAAATATTGAAATCTTAGATGAATTGAATATACAAATGGAACCTTTGCCCTGACATGAATGTGGTGGGATAAATCAGTGTGTTGTGAAGGACTTTGCTGATATCATTGCAAGACCACTCTTTGTCATCTTTGAAAGACACTAGTATCCTGGTGACAAGAATAATGAAAATACATGTCTCCAAGAAAGTTAAGAAGAAGAACCCAAGGAGGCTTATGAGTCTCACTTAGATACCTGAACATACCTTAAGCATTAATATTAGATTTGATGTTGCTTACCATCTTTATAAACAGCCTGAGTATCAGAATTCATCAGGAGGTCTGCAGAAATCATTAAACTGGTAAGAGCAGTTGATACTTGGCTAGTTGATGCAACGGGTAGGGTTAATGTTTAAAACTACATTGACAAGCTCTAGGAAAGGATATCATGGAGCTCAGCAGTAGCAAAACTGATATTCCAATGAAACAGGGAAAGTAAGTGACATAGTGAAGCTAATGGATGAGAAAAAATAAAGTTTACCATATAGTTCTCTGGGTGTGTAAAAGAGCACTATTACATTCCTGAAGTACAAGAGAATGAATGTTGAAATATATAAAATGCTAAATGATGAGAGTATTTGTGAGTGAATGTTCAAAATGTTCAAAATGTTTGAAAAGGAACCAGAAGTTATAGAAAAATACTGCACTAAATACTCCAGAATGTAACATAATAATCAAATTCTTTACCTGTGTGGTAGCATGAATATAAACTCTACTCAGACTTGGAGTTTTGGGGGCATATTAAGATCACTGCTTAAACAATTATGAATTTGGATTCATCATTGCATAAATATTTGCAAGAACGTGGAAGGTATTTTAATGGGGTAGAAAAGAAGCAATTCCTTAATGTTTGGACAGAAAGTAAAGGTTTCTCTGAATAACGTTTAAAGAAAAATTAGTGGAAGGAACGAGAATGAACACAGTAATAGAAACAAAAATGGGTTATATTTCCATAAGAACATATTTAACAAGGTTGAATGTAGCTACCTATGAATAGAGAGGATGGAATATTTGAAATTATTTAGGAAGTAATCACTAAAACAAGCATTTACTTTGAACAGAATAATTTGATTAAAGTATAAGGTATAGAATGTACTTCTGAGGAGAAAGTGTATATCATTGACCAAAGGAAAAGCACTATGGACATTATGGGCATTAAGGAATTTAAAAATAATTGAAATAGAGAAAGATGTAGATTCAAATGGGAGTTTTTAAGATGGCAGAGTATAACATTTTCATTTTGGGGAGAAAGACTCATTGGAGCAAATGTTATGTTGTACTCTCCTTGGTGCATTCCAACTCCTACTTCCCTAAGACTAACAAGGAGAGATTTGATTGGAGTTATAGGGACAGGATTAGGAGTTTTAAATAGCATAGATGCTGAAGTACTCATAAATAAACTAAACACAGCAACAAGTGACTTAAACAAATTGGAAAATCCATTGCACTTTTTTTCTGTTCACTTTGAGAACTAACCAATGTCTTTAATTAGATATATGCCTCAATAGGAAAGAAATAATAAAAGGGACAATAAACTGATTGTAGATGCACTTGGTCTAGACCAAGATAATGTTTCTCTAGTTCTTAGTCTTATCCAAGTTCAACTGTGGATGGAATCTATGGTAGCAACAAATATAAGAGAAGGTAAAAGTGGCACCTTCTCCACTGAAAAAATTTGAAAAGTAACAAAACTAAATTTCAAAGGGAATTCCAGTTCTGGTGGCACTTACTCGATTTTACTTATAATCCCTTTAGCAACAAGGCCACAGCTTTTGTCTTAACAATACACAATACTTTGGCATACACCATATAATTATTGCACTAGTATTAAATCACAGTGGAACCACACTCTGTCCATTAGAACATTTAATATAGGCCCATAAAAGTGGAAATAAATGGCAGACAGTAGATGTTAATACATCTGTTGTATGGGAATAAAGAGTTTTATTTGTGAGAGTAATACTATCAAAACCCAAGACATTCATCTTGGCACTGAACTAACTGTTTGTCATTTTGATTTGTTATATTTCATGATGAAACCCCAAAAACTGTACTAGTATATATCAGAAAGGGAGGTGCTTGCATGACAACCCTTTGTGTTCTTTATATTTGTAGATAACACTACTGTAACTACAAGTAATCATTTAAGTACTTGCATTTGTAACTTTGCTAGAATTGTGGCATGTGACTTTAATTGTTCAGCTCCTGTTACATTTTATCAGTTATTGTCATCTAATTAGACATTAATTCAAGATTTATTGTCTGCTACCATCCAAATCTTAGCATGGTGAAGAAATTTCTACAGCACAATGGCCTGTGGTAACTGCTAGAATGTGCCTGACATAATGGGCAAAATAATCAACATTCATCATGATACAGAAAAAATACACCATTTCCTGGAAAGATTGAAAAAAGGATGAAGAACACCGTTTGTGGAACACTCTTTTTAGATAGTCACCAACGGTGACAGAGTTTTTAATTCTATGCTTCAAACAGTTGTGATTTTACTAACTTTAAGACTAAAGTGTCTATTATCATAATATATGTGAATGTTTGGCATACGACAAAGCAAATAATTCAACTCCAACCATCCAAAACATACAAATTAATGCACAGCAAATGACAATATTTCACTGTATACTTACTGTGGATGTGTAAGTGCATAAATTTTTAATATACTATATATGGCACAGAGGCAACAAATGACCAAACCACCACTTTGTGGTAAAGTAAAATGAATTGATTATAGTGACAGGGTGAAATTTGATGGTGTTCTCCTCAGCCAATCCCACCATTTAAGCAGAACATTCAGAGTGAGTACATAAAGATCAATGGAAATCGTGATGGATGTGCCTGGTCATGATGGTTGTGTCCTGAATTTGAGGGAGACAGAAGACAAATAGCCAAGGACTAATTTGAACTCCTCACCACTCCCCACAGTGCTGGGCAGATCAAGTCCAACTCAAACCCAATTTGGAAGAAACTAATATCTGTATGTAAAAATCTCTATAACTCAATCATCTTACCCTATGTCGCGTTAAGGGGTGTAGCTGATTAACCATTACGGGCCCGGTCGGATTCAGGGTACTGAACCAGTTGGACATTCACCAACAACGCATTAACCGTCTGGGGGTCTGGTTGGATTCAGAACACTGAACTATCACGGATAACCACCCTTACCCTAGTTGCACTTAATGAGAGCTATCACAATGCAATCAAGTATGGTTTATTACAGCAACAGATAATCAGGTTCTTTTGGATTGCCAGCGATAGTGACTGTCTGCAAAAGCAAGCTAGCATGCATGAAATATTCAGGTGTTACAGGTGTTACATGTGCGCAGCCTAGAAATAAACACGTTAAAAGGATCAAAGACTCTATAGAGATTTATAAGCAAGTATTCAGATCTCACCCAAAGGCGTCCCTATGGGGGGGGGGGGGGAAGAGAGGCTCAGCCCGTCAACTGATCCCAGGACTCAGGAGGCCCTAAGGATGTTGTATTCCCTCAGGCTGGTATCTCCCCTGATGGTGGTATCTTCCCTGACATCCCCTCTCTCTTGGGCCAATTTATATTATTTACTATCTTTTAGGTGGAGCTTGAGTGACTCTAGTCAAGCATATCTTAGTTATGATTGGTGAAAAGTTCTCCCGTCTCCGCTTAAAGTAATAGGCTCCGAGAAATTCAGAGCACATGCTTGGTGAGGGGTGGTCGCACCTTGGAGGCAGGTAGCTTTTGGGATGGAGGTGTGTTTTGGTATTATAATGATATTATAATGAGCAAAAAGTACACTAGAGTACATTTGTCAAAACATGACAGGTCCTTGGCTCAGGGTGGCAAGAGTGCAGCTTATCGGTCTCAGTGTCGACAAGAACAATAGAGTCCCCACCTGGTTACAGAGCCTAGCTGTGGTGTCTCCACTCCACTCTATGCTCTGTACTGTTCCTTAGGGCTAGCACACCAAGTTTCCCCAGCACAATAGCATCTAAGGTTGGAAGCCCAGGGAACGCTTAGGTAATGCAGCTATGCCCTACCCTGAAAGCCTCTTCAATGCTGTACATTTTCTTTAAAATGTGAATGTTAATTTTATTTCCCTAGTTACCTCAGGCAATTACACCACACCCTATAAGATGATTTTAGAGCTCTCCTGGCATGATGGCAGGCTGCACACCAAGACCTCCATTTGGGCAGGCATGCCTCCCAGGGTTACTTCTGCAGATTGAGAAGACACTTATTAGTACAGATAGTTGTTAAAAGGATTAAGAAAGTAACAGCATGCTAATATGCTGTAATGGTATTTTGTGATCATACTTTATGATCTTAACTAAACAGCACAAAGGATTAATATAATGCATATAATCTTTTAGACATAAAAAATTGACCAAGTATGGGACTAGGAGTAGATTCAGATAAACCTAGCCTCCTTACATCTTTGATTCAAGGAGTTTAGAAGTCAAGGTGGTCCACTCTGAATCTTGTGATGCAATTTGAGAGTTTCCTTGATATATTGCCACCTAACCCAGTTCCTTATGCAGTCTCTATGCAGTATGTAATTACTTTCATACAATGTCCTTGAGTAGTATATAGTGTCTTTTATATAATATGTTGCTAAGTGCTATACAATCCAATTATAATCAGGTGTACCTT
Source organism: Aythya marila (assembly GCF_965140915.1). Lineage (NCBI taxonomy): Eukaryota > Metazoa > Chordata > Aves > Anseriformes > Anatidae > Aythya > Aythya marila. The sequence continues at coordinate 40,252,865 of NC_139042.1, read as the reverse complement.
GCCAACATCAAATCTTTGTTAATTTGCATAAGCTTTGTTATCAATAAATCATATTGCTGTTTCTCATTTCAGAGTGAAGTGTATAACTGTTTCCAACTATGACAGTAAGAGAATGGGAGGAAGCTGAATTTAAAAATATGCCTGCATCTGAATCAGTGGAAGAAGAAATTCTAGTAGGAAAATGATAAAGGAAGAAAGATATTTCTTCCTTTGAAAGATATATTTCTTCCTTGTGAAAGATATTTCACAATGCTTATTGTGTATTTAGAAAGGCAAGTGGAAGAAAGAAAATGTGAATCTGTGAAACAAAAAACATACAAAAAAAAGTAAGAAAGTACTTACAGTTATAAGTAAAAGGATTTTGTTAAATTGGAGAAGTAGGAATACTGAGAGAAAAAGATGGCAAATTAGAAGACGGAAACAAACACATGGTGAAAAAAAAAAAAAAAGAGCCTTTTTTAGTTTCTAACAGAGATCCATTCAATTATTTGATTTTATGTAAAATAGATTTATATTAATGTTCAGAACTGAAACCACTATCTAGAGAGGTGTCTATTCAGCACAGTTGTAGATGATCTGTGTGGTTCAAGAAGCCATACACTCTGCTAGTGAATCACATCCCCATACAGGTACAATATTTTCAAACCCATTAAAAGGAAGATTTCTAAGATTGTTGTGGTCTTGTTGCAGTGATGTTGCCTCTGCTAATTTTTTATTTTTATTTTTATTTTTTTTTACTTTATTTTTGAAGACTGCAATTGTATAACATCTCTACAGGGAGAGTTATAGAGCTGTGAATGAATTCTGAATATTATCAAGATCTGACAAGAAAGCAGTATTTTGGTATAATGTTGAATATAGATTTCATGGACCTGATCTAAAAAGCAAAAACAAAAACAAACAAACAACTAAAATCAACCAAACCCAACCAAACCAAAGCAGATGAAACAAGACCTAAAAAACAAGCTGAATAATTCATGCCATTAATTAAAATGAATTATTCATTTTTTTTCTGTGGTCTTTATCATAATTAAAGTCCAGTGTTTAAACACATTCCAGAAGTCTGCAACTCCTGTTTAGTATAAAATGTTTCTTTCTCACGGAATGTAGTGGTAGGACAAAGGTTTTAAACTAAGAAAGAGTAGATAGACGTAAGAAATAAATTTCTCACTCAGAGGGAGGTCAGATATTAGAACAAGTTGGCCAGAGAAGCTGCGGATGCCCCATCTTTAGAAGTGCTCAAGGCCAGGTTGGATGGGGCCTTGGCAACCTGATCTAGTGGAAGGTGTGGTGGCAGGGGGTTGGACCTATATGATCTTCAAGTCCCAACCCAAGCCATTCTGATTTTATGATTACACTAAAAGAAAAAGTAAACACTGGTAGAAAAGAAACATGACTTAATCCTCTAGTGTTCATACCATCTGCAGAAGTTGAGTAACCATGGCATTTATAAGAATATTAGATGTTGTTCAAGGACAAGAATTAAGGTGGACTTACCATGCGCATAACTCTGAACTACTATGATATATGGAGTAATAATTCGTGTCAAGGAAATGGTTGATCTGGTGTTTGTAATCAAGAAAAGGGATGGAAAATGGAGACTCTTAAGTCATGGAAGATATGGGAGCACTTCAACCAGGATTACCAACTCCAACTATGCTCCCCAGTCATGGACATTAATAGTAATAGACTTAAAGGATTGTTTGTTACATATGTATAGGCGTACTTGAGTTTAGTATGTAAAAGCAATGTTCTGTATATTTAGAAAGTTCGATGTTCATGTGTGCGTGTTGGTAGAACATAGACTCCCCACACACCCAGTGCTGTTTACTTGCCTTTTATAAATATTATTAAATTCAGATTGAGTTGAGACTTCATTTCTAACACTACCTAGTTTTCAGAGTTTTATGTTTCTCTAAACTCAAAGTTCCCAAATGATGTACAATGTCACTTTCATTTTGCACAAACAATATTTTTTTTTGTTCATAAGTTTTACATTAATTTAGAAATTGGACTTTTTGAATAAAGTTTTTCATTCACAGAACTAAAAATGTAGCCCATTTAGGGCAAGGAATATCATGTATTTGTGTTTTATTAATAAACATGTGTTGCATGTAAATGAGATACAGTGTTATTATTATTTACAGCTCCTTCTTGAGAACTTTCAGTCCTACAACTATACCTGACAATATAGATGAAATAATACTCACTTTAAAGACTCATTGACTTGAATCGTCCCCCTGTACTCGGCTCTGGTGCGGCCGCACCTCGAGTACTGTTCAGCTCTGGGCCCCTCGCTACAAGAAGGACATGGAGGTGCTTGAGCGGGTGCAGAGAAGGGCAACAAAGCTGGTGAGGGGCCTGGAGAACAAGTCCTACGAGGAGCGGCTGAGGGAGCTGGCCTTGTTCAGCCTGGAGAAGAGGAGGCTCAGGGGCGACCTTATTGCTCTCTACAGGTACCTCAAAGGAGGCTGTAGCGAGGTGGGGGTTGGCCTGTTCTCCCACGTGCCTGGTGACAGGATGAGGGGGAATGGGCTTAAGTTGCACCAGGGGAGTTTTAGGTTAGATGTTAGGAAGAACTTCTTTACTGAAAGGGTTGTTAGGCATTGGAACAGGCTGCCCAGGGAAGTGGTGGAGTCACCATCCCTGGAAGTCTTCAAAAGACGTTTAGATGTAGAGCTGAGGGATATGGTTTAGTGGGGACTGCTAGCGTTAGGTCAGAGGTTGGACTCGATGATCTTGAGGTCTCTTCCAACCTAGAAATTCTGTGATTCTGTGATTCTGTGTGATTCTATGAAAGGAACTGTAGTAATTATATCAGTGGAAATGTGTTTCTTCTTCCAAGTAATGCTGTTACTAGATGATTTTGTTATACATGTATTCTTCAAACCCTAATTTCCGTTTTTAGAAATACCATTTGTGTTGTCATTATTTGCCATCTTTCACTGCTTTCTGCTTAGAAGTCAGTGAGCTGAAAGGATCTTGAATAGGCAAGACAAAGGATCCAAGGACAGAGATTAGAAAAGCAAGTAAAACTAAAGGAGAGGAGGGGAATCTTCTTAGAGATGGAGTTGTAGAGTGTTTTTCCAGTGACAAGTGCTAAACCGACATTGTTATGCAGCAAAGTGGATACAATAGAGCTAAGTTGCAATGGTAATGGCTGCATCACCCTATTAAATCATAAGGCCTTCAGACTCATACTTGGATAATGACGTTCCAGCTACAGTTATGGTTTATTTATTTAACCAAGGGCAAAGTGTTGAGACACAGTTTCATTTTAAAGGAAGCCTGACAAGGTAGGTGCCAGTAATGGCATAGGACAAATGAACTTCTTCACTAACCAGCCAATTCAAAATAAAACACAGCCCAGGATGACGGAGTGTGTGCTCTTAAGAGGAAACATAAAGCAATGAAATGAAATACCTACTGAGCATTAATAAATCCATTAGTGAACATTAATAAAATAAAAATTTCACTCATTTACAGCCCCGGGAGTCAGCAGCTTCAGTCTCTGTGAGCTATTTAGTGGGGCTGGAAGAATGATTTGAGAGGGAGAGCTGGGAAAAGAGTAAATCAGAAGGTACATTTTAGCTAATGGAAAGGGACTGAATATAGCCAAGGGCTGAATCAGCTGAAGTGAAGGTTGAAATAAGTCTATGAGGAAATTAATAATTCCGTATACAGAGAAGTGTTTCAATAGCATGCAGTAAATAATGCCTAAGGACACACACTGAACAGTGAAGATGAAACAAATCTTTGAACAGCTGCAGTCTCCAAAGCTATTGCCTTTCCTGCCTGGATGGGGCAAGGGTGAGGTAGAGAAAACAGTAATTTAAAATCACATCAGAATAAGACAATATCAAGGCTATGAAGATCCTTATTGGGGGTCCCCACCCCAATCTATTAGTCTGTCAAATCCTGACTGGATTTCCACCATGACAGAATTATGGTTTTATCTTTTCTTTATTTCTCTTTGCCTATTCTCAGCCCCCTTGATCTTTTCAGTAATCTTCCCTACGTTTCTCCTTACTATCATCTGACACCAGCATGTTTCTCCTTTTCACATAATAGACGAGGACATAGGCAAAGCAGAGACATTTAATGCCTTCTTTGCCTCTGTCTTCAATGCTGATGATGGGCTTTGGGACCCAGGGTGCCCTGAGCTGGAGGACCATGATGGTGGGAATGATAAACTCCCAACCAACCCTGAATGTCTGTGGGATTTGCTGCTCCACCTGGATCCACACAAGTACATGGGTCCGGATGAGATTCATCCCAGGGTGCTTAGAGAGTTGGCAGATGGCACTGCAGGACCTCTCTCAACTATTTGTGAGCTCAGGTGACCAAGAAGGCCAATGGCATCCTGGCTTGTATAAGAAGCAGTGTGGCCAGCAGGGCTAGGGAAGTGATCGTCCCCCTGTACTCGGCTCTGATGAGGCTGCACCTCGAGTACTGTTCAGCTCTGGGCCCCTCGCTACAAGGACATCATGGTGCTCGAGCGAGTCCAGAGAAGGGCGACGAAGCTGGTGAGGGGCCTGGAGAACAAGTCCTACGAGGAGTGGCTGAGGGATCTGAGCTTGTTCAGCCTGGAGAAGAGGAGGCTCAGGGGCGACCTTATTGCTCTCTACAGGTACCTCAAAGGAGGCTGTAGCGAGGTGGGGGTTGGCCTGTTCTCCCACGTGCCTGGTGACAGGACGAGGGGGAATGGGCTAAAGTTGCGCCAGGAGAGTTTTAGGTTGGATGTTAGAAAGAACTTCTTTACCGAAAAGGTTGTTAGGCATTGGAATGGGCTGCCCAGGTAAGTGGTGGAGTCACCATTCCTGGAGGTCTTTAAAACACATTTAGATGTAGAGCTTAGTGATATGGTTCAGTGGAGGACTTGTTAGTGTTAGGTCAGAGGTTGGACTCGATGATCTTGAGGTCTCTTCCAACCTAGAAATTCTGATTCTATTTTTCAGCGATCTTAGGAATCTGGAGAGGTCCCAGTAGACTGGAAGCTGGCAAATGTGCCAATTTTCAAGAAGGGTAAGAAAGAAGACCTTAGCAATTACAGGCCTGTCAGTCTCACATCAGTGTCTGGTAAAATTATGGAGAAGATGATCCTTGAAGTTCTTGAAGTGCACCTGAGGGACAATGCAGTCACTGGTCCCAGCCAACATGGGCTCATGAGGGGTTGGTCCTGCCTCACAAATTTGATTTCCTTTTATGACAAGATCACCCATCTAGTAATCAAGGGAAACTAGCTGATGTGATCTTTTTGGACTTCAGCAAAGCTTTTGACAAAGTTTCCCATAGGATCCTACTGGACAAAGTGTCCAGCATACTACTTAACAAAATCATCATACAATGGGTGAGCAACTGGATGACAGGGTTCAAAGGGTTGTGGCAAATGGGACTGCATCAGGCTGGCAGATGGTCACTAGTGGGGTCCCTCAAGACTCTATTTTAGGGCCAGTCCTCTTCAATGTTTTTATAAACGATTTGGATCTAGGACTAGGAGGTGTTTTGAGCAAATTTTCCGACACCAAACTTGGAGGAGTTGTGGACTCAGATGAGGGAGAAAAGGCCTTGCAGAGAGATCTGAACAGATTGGAGATCTGGGCAATAACCAGACACATGAAGTTTAACAAAAGGTTAAGACCTCATCGCAGTCTACAACTTCCTCGTGAGGGGGAGTGGAGAGGCAGATGACCTGTTATCTGTAAACACCAGTAATAGGACCCACGGAAATAGTGTTAAGATGAGGCCGGGAAAGTTTAGGCTGGACATCAGGAGGAAGTTCTTCACTGAGAGGGTGGTCGCACACTGTAACAGGCTCCCCAGTGAAGTAGTCACTGCACCAAGCCTGTCTGAATTTAAGAAGTGATTGGACTGTGCACTTAGTCACATGGTCTAAACTTTTGGGTAGACCTGTGTGGTGCCAGAAGTTGGACTTGATGATCCTTATGGGTCCCTTCCAACTTGGGATATTCTATGATTCTATGACAAGAGGAAGTGCTGGGTCCTGCACCTGGCAAGGGGCAACCCTGGCTATATGTTCAGACTGGGCAACAAGATGCCGGAGAGCAGCCCTGCAGAGAGGGATCTGGGGGTTGTGGTTGATACCAAGCTGAATATGAACCAGCAGTGTGCCCTGGTAGCCAGGAGGACCAACTGTATTCAGGGGTGCATCAAGCACGGCATTGCCAGTTGGTCGAGGGAAGTGATTATCCTGCTCTACTCTGCGATGGTACGGCCTCACTTCGAGTACTGCATGCAGTTCTGGGCACCACAGTACAAAAAAATATGTGAAACTACTGGAGAGTGTCCAGAGAAGGGCTATGAAGATGGTGAAGGGACTAGAGGTGAAGACGTATGAGGAGCAGCTGAGGTTACTTGGCCTGATCATCATGGAGAAGAGGACGCTGAGGGGAGATCTCATTGCGGTCTACAGTTTCCTTGTGAGAGGGAGTGGCACGGATCTATTCTCTTTAGTCACCAGCGATAGGACCCGAGGGAATGGTGTCAAGCTGAGGGAGGGGAAGCTTAGGCTTGGCATCATGAGGAGGTTCTTCACTGAGGGGGTGGTTGCACACTGGAACAGGCTCCCCAGTGAAAGAGTCACTGCACCAAGCCTGTTTGAATTTAAAAAGCGATTGGACTGTGTACTTAGTCACATGGTCTAAACTTTTGGGTAGGCCTGTGCGGTGCCAGGAGTTGGCCTGGTTGATCCTTATGGGTCCCTTCCAACCCGGGATATTCTATGATTCTACAATAGTGTAGTCAGAGGTCATGGGGCTAGATTTAGAAAAGTCCTGCATAAAGAAGGGATCTCAGAAAAGAAAATTTACATAACATTAATATCAAGAAAAGGAATTCTGATTGCTAAATTCTTTATCTGTCATGACTAGACAGATGAAAAGCTATGATGGCAAGTTTGCCTTTAAGGTCATTTTCTTTTTTATTCATATCTTTTATTAATTTGTATTTATTTTTTTAACAGGCTCTGTACTAATTTTCCTCACAGAATGACTAACAGAAATATGACCCTTGTGCACCTTTTGTAGTTAATTCATTAGGTCAACTCTAACCACTAAGCCCCTTGTCAGGTTATTTCTACTAGTGATAAGGAGCAATTGACCTTAAAACTTTGAAGCCAGGTAGACAAGCTTATTCCACAAGGTCTCTTGGTCCACCCTCGTTAAGAGAAACCGGTCAGGTGTGGGTCATTTTACCTTTGCTATATAGGAAGCCTGTGGACGTGTGGGGGAATTGCCTCCCCAGGAGAGACTGAGGCTTGGGTTGCCTAGGGTGTTTTTCTCTTGTGGTGAATTGGGCTCAGCGTTCCCCAGTAGGCTGCTTTTCCTTCATGTTTTCTGCCCTCTCTGTGAAATAGTTTCATAGACTCTATGAGCTAGTTACATTGGTGGTGCCTTCTTCAGTAAAACCCTGGTGGCACTATTTCACAGCAAAGCGCTTTGGAAGTGACTCGAGTTCAAAAGACTACAGGTAAGTGTTCCTGGGTTCTGTGGTTGTTACTGTTGAGGAGTTTGAGTAATTTCTTCACCTTGTCCGTTTTCTGTGAAATTACTTAAGTGGATTCTAAGCTCCATTCCAAGCACGGGGGGGGGGGAAAGGCCTCCGAAACCGAAGTGAACACAGGTAAGCTGGACTTTGAAGAATGTTCTTAAGTATTTGGAAGATTGAAAAATGGGCTGTGTGAAAAAGGTACCTTAATGTGAATGCAGAATTTGCCTTCTGGTAAATAGAAACAGACTGGGGCGTGATGGGGGCGCGGCGTGGTGGGGGCTAAAAGCCACGTGTAAGTAAGCTGCTGCAAGCCAGTTAATCTTCTTCCCATGACCTGCCAGGAAACAGCAATGTAGGCAGGTAACCAAATTAAAGCCAAAACTTGCAGCCCAGTCCTTGACCTTGAATAGTGAGTAAGGATCCGGATCCTGGCATTTATGCGCGATAGCTTCTACGCAGCCGAAATAAATACACCCCAGGTGCCCTGAGCTGGAGGACCGTGACAGTGGGAGCGATAAACTCCCAACCGACCCTGAACGTGTGTGGGATTTGCTGCTCCACCTGGATCTGTACAAGTCCATGGGTCCGGATGGGATTCATCCCAGGGTGCTTAAGGAGCTGGCTGACACCATCATGGGACCTCTCTCAATTATTTTTCAAAGGTCTTGTGAATCTGGAGAGGTCCCAGTGGACTGGAAGCTGGCAAATGTTGTACCAATTTTCAAGAAGGGCAAGAAAATAGACCATGGCAACTACAGGCCTGTTAGTCTCACATCAGCGCCTGGTAAAATTCTGGAGAAGATGATCCTTGAAGTTCTTGAAGTGCACCTGGGGGACAATGCAGTCATTTGGGTAGATCTGTGTGGTGCCAGTAGTTGGACTTGATGATTCTTATGGGTCCCTTCCAACTGAGGATATTCTATGATGGGTTTGCTTTTTCCTGAAGCAGGAACAACCCAGACTGTCTCCACAGTATGTTCTTTACATGTACTACGGTGACTTTATGACTTTATCCCCTTCCAGAGTACATAACTCTTTTGATTGTGCAGGTCTGGCTTGGCTAGCAGATCCTGTAGTATTGACTGACAAGGTAGCCTTTGCTAAATGTGTATCCCAATGTTTGAATGTCCCAGTACCCATTGCTCTCAGTGTAGTCTTTAACAGTCAATTGTATCATCCGATTTTTCTAGAGGGTTGTACATGATAGGGGAATTGAAATACCCACTCAATACCGTGCTCTTTGGCCCAGGTGTCTATGAGATTATTTCAGAAATAAGGTCTGTTATCTAACTCAATTCTTTCTGGGATGCCATATCATCCTAAGACCTGTTTTTCAAGGTCAAGGATAGTGCTCTTGGCAGTGGCATGGGGCACAGGATATGTTTCCAGTCTTCCAGAAAATACATGTTTCACATTCATGGATAGCATGCACAATAGTGTAAATGGTCAGTTCCACCCCTTGATCACAAGCCTATCTATATGTTGCATCTCTTTATTGATGGCCTGAGGTGTCATGGGCCCATTGAGCTATAAATAATTCAGCATTATGTTGCCAGTCCAGACCTACCTGGCCATGTCATTCTTTGTAGCCTGATCCTCCTTCTGGCTGTTTTGATATGCTTTGGTAACCCAACTCAGTTAAGTGAGGATCTATGTGATGTACTTTTACAGACGGTTTCTCTACCTGGGCAGAAATATCATGCCACAATGCAGCAGTCCATATAGCTCTTTCTCTGTGTTGCCAGTTGCTCAGCTTACATTGCTGTAACCACCACCACAAGGCATTTGCCACCATCCACAAATCAGTATAGAGACAGAGAAGCGTCCACTTTTCTCATTCAACCATATCTAAAGTCAGCTGTAAGGCCTTCACTTCTACAAATGTTTTCAACTCACCCTGTCCTTCAGCAGTTTCTGTAACTTGTAAGGTTCCATACAGCAGCCTTTCACCTCTGATCTTTTCCCACAATACAACAGGATCCATCCATGTACATGGCATATTGTTCTTCATTTTCTGACAGTTTATTACACAGTGGTGTCTCTTCAGCACGCATCACCTCCTCCTCTGGCAATATTCAAAAATCTTTGCCTTCTGGCCAGTCCATGATCACTTCCAAGATTTCTGGGCAAGTGGGCTTTGAGTCCACTGTGTGATCAGTGTGACTTACTCAATGTAGCATCAGCTGCATGATCTCATGAGAGGACCCTCCCTTTGAACATCCAGACCAGCACCAGTCAAGGTGCTTGTGAATCTGTGCATCAGTACCAACCATTTCTGAAGCAGAAGCTGCCAATACCTCTTTTCAGTTGGAGTGTAGCAGGCCTTGGACCCCCTGTGCCCTTGACTCCAAAATCATGCAGGTCAACCTTGAGCCTCCCCAGGCTCTTTCTGCCAGAGGCTCCATGCAGGTTCATTCTCCCCAGCTACAATGTTGAGCACATTTTTTACATCTTGTCCTGCTTGAACTTGTACAAAGGCTACTGCATGAGTTATCTCCTGTTTAATTTGTTCAAAGTCTTGTCATTGCTCAGAGCCCTGTTTGAAATAATTCTTCTTCTGAATTGCTTGATAGAAAGGGCTTACAATCAGACTTACAATTCAGAAAATACATTCTCCAAAACTCCACAATATCTACAAAAGCTTGGATTTCTTTTTTTTTTTTTTTTTTCCCCTAGATGTTGGAGATATAGCTGTAATTTTATTGATCACATCCATTGAGGTCTGAAAACGTCTATCTTGCCATTTTATTCTTTAAAACTGGATCTCCTGTGAAGGTTTGGTGACCAGTTTTCAGAAGGATTTGGATTATTTTTTTCCTTTACTCAAAAAATTATTATTCTGTGTTACCCCACATGATCACATGATGATGTTGTGTATGTAGTACTGCATGTATTCATGAGCTTCCCCCTGTTCCAGTGGAGTTTGGATCAGTACATGGAAAATGGCAGGGCTGTGCTTTCACCCCTAGGGCAATTAATTCCAGGTGTACAGGATGTCCCTTAATTGAAAGCAAATTTTGGCCTATACACAAATTTGGCCAATGGGAACAAGAATTAGCAAGATCAAATGTGGCATACCACTTGGCTGCCTTTGACTATAGTTCATATAGAAGTTCTAGCATGTCTGGCACAGTAGCACTCAGTGGTGGTGTGACTTTGTTTAGGCCATCATAGTCCACTGTTAGCCTTCACTCTCCACTAGACTGGTGATATGGAATCATTAAAGTGTGAATGAGTCTTGATGATCACTTCTTGGCTCTCCAGTCAATGAATCAGCTCATGGATAGGAAGTGGAGAGTCACAGTTATTGTAATATTGCTGCTGTTGCACCATTGTGGTAGCAATTTGCACCTTCTGTTCTTCAACCTTCAGCAGTTCCACAACAAAAGGGTCCTTCAAGAGACCAGACAAAATTGACAACTTTTTAATTTCTTCTCTCTCTAATGCTGCTCTGCCCAAAGCCTTCCATTTTTGGGTCCTTGAAGTACTCTCTCCTGAGGTAGTCTATGCCAAGGATGCATGGAGCCTCTGAGACAGTCACAATGGGGTGCTTTTGCCACTCATTCCCTGTTGGGCTCTAATACAGTTTGTTGAAAAAGAAAAGGTGAAGAGTGATTAATAATAGTTTCTAAGAGGTGGTTCCTGAAGTATGAAGATGATATAAATGCTGAGTATAAATATCAGATTAATCTCACAACTGCTAATTTTATTATATCATAAGCCATTCTTAAATGGTACAGCAAAATGAGAACCTTAACACCCCAGAGATGATAAACAACACAACAGGGAACATATACGCAACTCTGAGAACAAGTACAACAACTATGAGAGCAAAAAGATCAACTTTGTGACCAGCAACTGTTAAACTAATATAATGCTTATAACAAATTTCTTTTAACGCACTCTGTTCAGATCTGTTATCTCAAAACTTTGTGCCCCATGTTGGACACCAAAAGGAATGTTGTGGTTTAACCCAACATGCAGCTAAGTACCACACAGCTGTTTATTCACTCCACTCCAGTGGAATGGGGAAGAGAATCAGAAGAAAAGTAAAATTAATGGATTGAGATAAAGACAGTTTAATATCTTGTTCACTCCCAGCCTCCTCGCTGGCAAGACAGTCTGAGAAAAACTGAAAAGTCCTTAGTTTAATGTAAGCACTGCTCAGCAAAAACAAAAATGTCAGTGTATTATCAACATTATTTTCATCTTAAATCCGAAACACAGCACTATACTAGATACTAGGAAGAAAATTAACTCTATAGCAGCTAAAACCAGGACAGGACCATACATGAAATTGAAGAGAACTGATCTCATTTGTTCAATGAGAGTTCAACAGAATGAGTTTTGTTCCCCTGTTGCAAATTAACATTTCACGATTCCTATAATAGAAAATAAGGCATTAATGATTTTCCAGAAAGCAGTCTTGTACTTTTAAAATACAAAGTTTCAACACCTTCTTGGCAGTGTCACATTGTGTCCTTTATATGCCAGTAATGACTATTTTGCTTCAATAAGGGAAACATAAGCTTACAGAATCATGGAACAGTTTAGATTAGAAGGGACCTTAAAGTTTTAACCTATCTAGCATGGTCAGCAACAGCTTCCACTAGGTCAGGTTGCCCAAAGCCTCATCCACCTTGACCTTGAAGACTTCCAGAGATGAGGCATTCACAACTTCTCTGGGCAACCTATTCCAGTGCTTCACCACACTCATGATGAATTTCTTCCTTATATCTAATCTAAACCTAGCTGCTTTTAGTTTAAAACTATTATCCCTTGTTCTGTCACTATAGTCCCTGATAAAGACTTTTGCCAGGTCCCCTTTAAATACTGGAAAAACTCCATAGAGTCACCCCAGAGCTGTCTCTTCTCTAGGCAAAATAAGACCAACTTTCTTAGCCTGTATTTTTTAGGGAGGATGCTCCAGCCCTCTGATCATCTTCATGGCCCTCCTCTGGATCCGCTCTAACAGGCCTTTCTTATACCACAAAGCTGAACATATGGAATAAATCTGGGACATATGTGGGTACCTAGAGAAGCTATAAAAAACAAGGTCTTGAAAAAAGGTCAGAACAGATGAAGAAAAATAATATATATATATATATATATATATATATATTATCCTGAATTTAGGTTATACTTGGAATTCACTTTTTTTCTTTTTTTTTTAGGTAGAGAAAAAAAATCAAATGATCATCTTGATTATCTTCAGATCATCTTTTTTTTTTTTTTTTTGCATGTATGTGTGTCAAAGTTTCAAAATATGTCACAAAAGAGTCCTTTAGATGAGACTTAAAAAAAAAAATCAAATTTTTTTTTTTGTTGTACAATGTTCTACTTATTGCACACAGTCTATTAGCAGGTTGTCTTGGTTGTCTGTTATTTTATTGTATTGTATTTATTATTAATTATTAATTTTATTATTAAGAGATTTTCAGTGAAATCTCTTGGGGAGTTGTGGGGAAAGAAAGGATGAACTTCCTTTGGGAGAGTATTTGAACGACACATGCAGACAGACAAGGATAAACTAATCTAAAATATGTTGATCTTATGGAAGGCAATTTCAGACCTTCTAGCTGAGTAACAGAGGCCAAGAATGCAGCTGTGGTAAGTAGAATTTCATCGTATATATGGAATTATCAGTGTTACACACAATTCTGCCTATAGGAATATAAATATCAAAGTGTATAAAAATGCTTTTGTATAATGTTTTATGTCAAATTGCAAAAAGCATACTGCAAAGTGCACCACACAGGTCTACCCAAAAGTTTAGACCATGTGACTAAGTGCACAGTCCAATCACTTCTTAAATTCAGACAGGCTTGGTGCAGTGACTACTTCACTGGGGAGCCTGTTACAGTGTGCGACCACCCTCTCAGTGAAGAACCTTCTCTGCCTAAACTTTCCCGGCCTCATCTTAACACCATTCCTGTGGGTCCTATTACTGGTGTTTACAGATAACAGGTCATCTGCCTCTCCACTCCCCTTTACGAGGAAGTTGTAGACCGCGATGAGGTACCCCCTCAGCCTCCTCTTCTGCGGGCTGAACAGGCCCAGTGACCTCAACCGCTCCTCATATGTCTTCCCCTCTAGGCCCTTCACCATCTTCATCTCCCTATATATATACATATATATATATTTGCTGTATTACAGCGTTTATGTTCAGCCACTTGTCTAGCAAAAATATAGGAAAGCACATAAAACCAGACAACTATGTGAATCTATGTTAATCTCAGGAATGATTTTTAATAGCACTTGAATTCTCTTCTAAGGCAAATGAATGAAGCTAATTCTTTACGGGGTTATCTTAACTGAAGATCTCTGTGATAAATCTAAAGACTATTTAGATAGATTCTGTAATTTTTAGCTGAAGGAGAAAAACAAAACAAAAAAGGTTTAAAAGCACATGCATTTTTAATGCACAAGCACGTTTAAATGTACAATATAATATTTAACCTAGGTCAAAAGTAATGGCTCCAGAGGCAAAAGGTGTCAAAGCTATATTTTGATTACACAGCTTCTTGGCTAAAACACAACATAATAAGAACAACATTTTGTTTTGCTCTCTGTATTTTCTCTCTGTTCTGATTTTTTTTTTTTTTCCTCTGATTGCGAAATGAACATTATATGACATTCTAAGAGAAGAATCTCTCCCAGCTGAGTAGTTGATAAAAATTATTACTAATCTCTACATTTATTTTGCTAGACCTTATAAAACCCCATTATTAATTATTATGATTACTATAGGTAAGTATTAATTCTTGCCATTTTACTGATTTTTTTCTTTCAACTGATTGAATCAATCTACCATAATAAAACCTATGATCAAGTATGAACATAACATGTTTTATCTCATTTACCTTTAGCCAACAAAGTTTAGGTATCTAAGCTAGACCAGTGGGTTTTTAAATTATTTTTTTATTAAAATTGTATGGTTTAATATTTTTATTATTAAAATTGTATGGTTTGTTAATAGAATCAATGAATCATAAAATATCCTGAGTTGGAAGTGATCTACAAGATTCACTGAGTCCAACTTCTAGGTCTGCATGGGAACACCCAAAAATTAGAACCTATGTCTGAGAGCATTGTCCAAATGCTTCCTGATCTCTGGCAGGCTTGGTGCTGTGACCACTGCCCTGGGGATCCTGTTCCAGTGCCCAGCCACTCCCTCAGTGAACAACCTTTTTCTGAAACCCAATATGAACCTTCCCTGTCACAGCTTCCTGCCATTAAATTACAATTATTTACTTCCATGGAGTCCAGGAAGAACCTGGATTGTATTTGTACTCTTTGTACCCTGTTTCTATAACTAAAGCTGCTTGTGCTATCATAAATAATTATAGCTCAAGAAAGTAGTGGAGCTAGTAGGAATACATTTCCAGATACATTGTAAGATTAGTTGTTTTATATTCTTGTAGTATTGACTGTTCTCTGCAATCAGCTACCCCCTCAGGTGTTTTCTTATTTACAGCATTGTTACAGTTTTATAAAGGTACAACCATGCTTTTCTACTGTTGAATTTTATATGATTTTTGTCTCAAACCATCAGAAACATCTCATTTCTGTAGCATGGTATCTTAAGGCTCTTCATCAGAGAAAGAACTTTAAAGAGAGATGAATTAGCTATAGACACTGGTGTTCTTTTATCATACTCCCTTATCTGAATTAATGTTTCAGTTCTAAAACTGAATGTTTCAGATTTAAACATAATTTCACTACTAACAAGAATTAATATGCTTGTTTTACTTACACCTGTTTTTATTACCATATCAGTCAAATCTGGTGAGATGATTAATGAGCCAATCTGCTGTCATGTCTGAAGAGGGAGAACTGGGTTAAATACTTGCATGTTGTTTATTTGTTTGTTTTTGTTTTTGTTTTTTTTTTGTTGTTGTTGTTTGTTTGTTTAAAAGTCTGTTTCTTGGTCATTCTGTCACAACATAAAGCACAACATCACAGTTCAAATTACTCACATTGCTACTCGTTATGTGTTCATTATCTTTTCTTTTAAGGACTTTTCCAGATAAATGGTTTCTTGTAATTTCAATCTAAGCCATCACAAATTCACTCATTAACTTCAATATCTATTAGAAGTGGTGTACAAATAATGCTGCATGTGATGGGGCTTTTTGTCATCTTTATGGATTTTCTAAATCTAAAAATCATCTTCTGTACTTATAGCTATTTAAAAGTTAGAGATCAACACTTAAATCAAGTGTATATATCTATATAACATACATATATACATTACATTATATCAGCATAATTGTTGGAATTTACTGATTAGTATTAGATTATTTTTTTTCCCCCCAAATTTACTCGTCTTCACTGTATTGCAAGATAATAAATATAACTAGCCCACATATAAACATCTACCTTCAAGATTAAAATTAAGACACATTTTAATATGTAATTTCTTGCTAGTAAACTTTAATACACTTCAGGGATAAACAACATTTAAAGCATATTAATGAGGTGATTATATAAATGCCTCTCGAACACTGACAGGCATGGGGCTTCAACCACTTCCCTGGGAAGCTTGTTTCAGTATTTAGCAAAGAAATTTTTCCTAATGTTCAATCTGAACTACCTCTGGTGTAGCTTTGTGCCAATCCCATGTGGCGAGGCCTCTTAGCCTCCTTTTCTCTAAACTAGGCAACCCAAGTGTTTTCAGCCTTTCCTCATAGGAAATGCTTTCCAGTCCTTTTACCAGCTTTGTCGCCCTCTTCTGGATGCTCTCAAGGACTTTACCTTCCTTTCTATACTGGTGGAACCCAGAATGAAACACAACATTCAAGGTGAAGATGTACTAACAGTAAATGCAGCATGAGAATAATCTCTTGTCTGACTGGTGTATAAACTGCTGAGAGGTTTTTGATTGATTAAAGGACAAAAATGGAACTAATGACAGGCTTTTTGTTTGTTTTGTTTGAATAACCATGTAAAAGCTGGAACTGTATAACATTCAGTTGTGATATAAATATTATTATAATAAAGTATACTAGATTTCCTTCCCAAAAGAGATACTGAATATCTGCCAACTGAGAAACTATCAATGAAAATATTCAAAGCACCAGTCTATATTTACAATGGAATATTCATCCTCTCCCTGGTCTGATTTGAGGATTTCAGACCAAGGACTGCAGACTGATGAATGAGTATGACTTTGTTTTAGATGGCATCAATGTTTATATATGGTCAAACATATAAGTACCCCACCACAGCACCATATACTGGTTACTTGATCATCCACACTGCATAAATTATAATTTTGTCCTGAGTTATCATCTGGATTGAGATTATTCCCTGATGTGAGTTCAATTAGTAATTAAAATATATAGTAACCCTATACTGCTGTTTGAGTATTCATCTGAAGAGTTGGATCTTAGGAAGAACTTCTTTACCAAAAGGGTTGTTAGACGTTGGAACAGGCTGCCCAGGGAAGTGGTGGAGTCACCATTCCTGGAAGTCTTTAAAGGACGTTTAGATGTAGAGCTTAGAGATATGGTTTAGTGGAGGACTGTTAGGGTTAGGTCAGAGGTTGGACTCGATGATCTTGAGGTCTCTTCCAACCTAGAAATTCTGTGATTCTGTGGACTGTGCACTTAGTCACATGATCTAAAATTTGGGGTAGACCTGTGTTGTGCCAGGTGTTGGACTCCATGATCCTTATGGGTCCCTTCCAACTTGGGATATTCTATGAATCTATGGTTGAAGAATTTGGAATTGTCTGGTCTGGAAAAGTGGAGGCTATTAGGGCGATTTGACAGCAGCCTACAAATACATAGAATGAAAGGCAACTACAAGAAATTAAAATTAAATCCTAATTGATATTGACTAATAGTCACAAAATGCAGTGGCTATAGGCTACAGCATAAAAGTTTCAGCCTGGAAATCAGGGGAAAATATTTAATTAGGAGAAGCAGGAAAGCAGTGGGACCTTTCTTCAGGGATTTTAATACCTTGCTAGATAAAACTATTCTTCACTTGATCTGGTGCTAGCAATAGTCAATCTTCAAGAAGCAAGTTGGACAAGAAAATCTCTTGGGAGTCCTTTCACCTTGTATTTCTTTGATTCTTTCATTCCATGCTCAGGGCAGTAGACCATCCGGATTACTGTTGCAAACTGAAGCACACATGAACCACGCAGTTGATACAGTTATAGATCAAACTGACTACCGCATGTATTCTTATTGCCTCCGTTACTAGTGTCACTCGAGAAAGATCCATAACATCCTCTAAATAATTGTTAGGCTTCACAGTGGTGTGTGATGGGAGAACAAGGGAAAAGGGGCAACAGTCAAAACAAGATTGGACTCAATATAATGAAAAACTTCTTAGCTACAAAGACAGTCCAGTAGTGGAGGAGGTTGTCCAGATATTCACCACCTTTAGATGTTTTCTGGACTGAAATAGAGAAAGCCATGAGCAACCTTACCTGATCTTATAACTGATCCTGCTATGAACAGGAGGCTGGATTAAAGATTCCTTGAAGATTCATATTGTCTGAATTATTTTGTGAAATTATGCTCATACAATGGTGTTGACACATGAAATTGAGCTACTATTTCATGTTGATACCGATGATGTTTTCATGGCATTTCCATATAACCTAAATTCAATGACTGGAAGTAGTAGGACAGAATACAAATGAGTCTATTCACAAATGCTGACAGTTCTGCATAAATAAAGATGTGAAGATCTGCATTTTGCATGTCTTCCAAAGAGGCACTGAAATTGTCCTAGAAATAGAGATTGCCATATCAGGAGAGAACACTGATTTGGGGGGAAGAAGGGGTGGGAGGACTGGTTAGAACTTGGACAGGGATGAGATGGAGTTTTCTCTGAACAGCTTTTAATCTTTTAATTCTTTTGAATAAAAAAAAAAAAAAAAAAAAAAAAAAAAAAAAAAAAAAGATACACAGATATCAAAACCTGTTAAGGAGCATTAATGTCCCTAATGTGAGTGGTGTTTTTTCTTGCCTTGACCACCACTCTGAATAACTGTAAAAAATGAACTGCATTATTTACTTCTTGCAATGGGAAACCACTTTCATTTATCTGAGCTTTGCCTTTATGCTCTGTAGCAGGTGCCCATTTTAGACGTTATGACTTATTTACTTATCACCAAAGGGAAAGAACAATGGTTTCATAGTTTAGTCAGCAGGAGGTCTGCCTTTCCTATTACTTTCTTTAATTTATAGAAGCAGTGATAATTATACAGGCTCATACAGGCTCTTGGGAACATGTGATATTTAAGAAAAATAACAAAATAACTATAGAAAAATGTCACACTTTCAATGATAGCTCAATGATTCCATAATCGCCAATCCAAATGCAATAAATTTGCATAATTGCATTTATAGTAAACATAACTTTTTTTTTTTTTTTACTTTTTTTTTTTTGTTTTTCCTCTGTCATAATAAAGCTTTTATATTCCCCAGTCAAGAATTACAAAGATTTTCTTCCTCACCCTTTCTTCCTTTGATCTTGGCAAAGATGTCAGAGAGGGCTGCCCTTAGCTTTTCAGTGCTTGGGTTATGACTTAAATGTTTAAGGAAGTCAATTTTTCATTAAAAGACTATTCAGTGATAGCACAATGGAAAATAATGTTATCTAAGTTGTCCTAGAAAACATTATCTAATAATGTTATCTATACTGGAAAATGTGACTTTGAAATACACATTTTTCTGAATTCTTCAACTACCAAATAAAATAAGAGCAACTTCATGAGGGAGGGAGGGAGGGAGGGAGGAAGGAAGGAAGGAAGGAGGGAAGGAAGGAAGGAAGGAAGGAAGGAAGGAAGGAAGGAAGGAAGGAAGGAAGGCAGGCAGGCAGGCAGGCAGGCAGGCAGGCAGGCAGGCCACACTAAAAAAGAATAAAGTCTTGCTTCTGGAGAATTTTCATTAAATTTTCCAGCAAAGATCTGTTAACACAGATGTTCTAATAATCAGGATGGCAGGAGTTTATATTGGAAATGTTTTTTTTTGTCATTATGTCATGTAGTTCTTCTCTGAGTGTGGTAATGCACGGGGACAGTAGTATATTAAATAATAATAATAATAAATTAAAATAGGTTAATAAATATTAATTTATTAATACTAATAAATATGAGATAATGAGAAATTACCCTCACTGGTAAATTCATAGAATCATAGAATATCCTGAGTTGGAAGGGACCCTTAAGGATCATCAAGTCCAACTCTTGACACCGCACAGGTCTACCCAAAAGTTCAGACCATGTGACTAAGTGCACAGTCCAATCTCTTCTTAAATTCAGACAGGCTCGGTGCAGTGACCACTTCCCTGGGGAGCCTGTTCCAGTGTGCAACCACCCTCTCTGTGAAGAACCCCCTCCTGATGTCAAGCCTAAATTTCCCCTGCCTCAGCTTAACCCCGTTCCCGCGGGTCCTGTCACTGGTGTTAATGGAGAAAAGGTCTCCTGCCTCTCGACACCCCCTTACGAGGAAGTTGTAGACTATGATGAGGTCTCCCCTCAGCCTCCTCTTCTCCAGGCTGAACAGGCCCAGTGACCTCAGCTGTTCTTCGTACGTCTTCCCCTCCAGGCCTTTCACCATCTTCGTAGCCCTCCTCTGGACACTCTCCAACAGTTTCATGTCCTTTTTATACTGTGGTGCCCAGAACTGCACACAGTACTCGAGGTGAGGCCGCACCAGAGCAGAGTAGAGCGGGACAATCACCTCCCTTGACCTACTAGCGATGCCGTGCTTGATGCACCCCAGGACACGGTTGGCCCTCCTGGCTGCCAGGGCACACTGCTGGCTCGTATTCAACTTGCTGTCTACCACGACCCCCAGATCCCTCTCTTCTAGGCTGCTCTCCAGCGTCTCATCACCCAGTCTGTACGTGCAGCCAGGGTTTCCCCGTCCCAGGTGCAGGACCCGGCACTTGCTCTTATTGAACTTCATGCGGTTGGTGATCGCCCAGCTCTCCAACCTATCCAGATCCCTCTGCAAGGCCTTTACACCCTCATTCGAGTCCACAACTCCTCCAAGTTTGGTGTCATCAGCAAACTTGCTCAAAATACCTTCTATTCCTACATCCAGATCGTTTATAAAAATATTGAAAAGTACCCACCCTAAAATGGAGCCTTGAGGGACCCCACTGGTGACCGCCCGCCAGCCTGACGCAGCCCCATTTACCATAACCCTTTGGCCCCTGCCCATTAGCCAATTGCTCACCCATCGTATGATGTTTTTATTTAGCTGTATGGTGGACATTTTGTCCAGTAGGATCCTATGGGAAACCGTGTCAAAAGCCTTGCTGAAGTCCAAAAAAATCACATCAGCTGGTTTCCCTTGGTCCACCATACGGGTGATCTTATCATAAAAGGAAATCAGGTTAGTTAGGCCCGACCTACCCTTCACAAACCCATGCTGGCTGGGACCAATGACTGCTTTGTCCCCCAGGTGCGCCTCAATAAGTTCGAGAACCATCTTCACCATGATTTTACCAGGCACTGACGTGAGACTGACAGGCCTGTAATCGCTAGGGTCTTCTTTCTGACCCTTCTTGAAAATCGGCACAACATTTGCCAGCTTCCAGTCTACCGGGACCTCTCCAAATTCCCAGGATCGTTGAAAAATAATTGAGAGAGGTTCCGCAATGACGTCCGCCAGCTCTTTCAGCACCCGGGGATGAATCCCATCCGGACCCATGGACTTGTAGGGATCCAGGTGGAGTAGCAAATCCCGCACACGTTCAGGGTCAGTTGGGAGTTTGTCATCCCCACCGTCCCGGTCCTCCAGCTCAGGGCACCCTGGGTCCCGAAGCCCATCATCGGCATTGAAGACAGAGGCAAAGAAGGCATTAAGTGTCTCTGCTTTGCCTATGTCATTGTCTGTGAGGAGACCTTCCCTATCAAGGAGCAGCCCTATGTATTCTTTAGTTCTCCTTTTTCCATTCACGTATCTAAAAAAACCCTTTTTATTTTCTCTCACAATTCAAACCAAGTAAACTCACTTGCTTGAGTGTTTCTAGAGGGATAAAGTGATATATCTCAGATTACTAAATAGACAAACTCCACTTATTCGTTTTGGATATTCTTCTTGTCCATCAGTTTCTGTAGTGTAAAAGAAGTGGTAATTTTTGAAAGAAATGTTTAGAAAACTGGTAAACCACTGAAATTTCAAGTTAAACTATCTCTTTGGCTGGATGGGGTCACAGCAAAACATGAGTAACAGGGAGCATTAACTTGATAATCACAGTGCAGGGAAACCTATGGATGATTCAGTTGGATTAAGATTCACTAGCAGACCTAATGACATTTTAGATGCCCTAGAGAATCCAGTCTGGGCTCTCTGTTCCATTCCAGAAAGTCAGGGACCTTGCATTACAGTTAGTAACCTGACATGCAGGTCTCATATAATCTGAAGAGAAACTAGACATCTAAGTCTGGATAACTGTATCACTTGCAGAGAGACAGATTCTTCTTTTTGATTAGTATGAGATGTGCTTATAGTTTGCAAAATGTAGCGGAAAACACTATTTTTTTTTAACACTTCTGTAAATGGCAATAAAATGTTGCTGTCCCCAAGCTAATTTATAATATTTTATACAGAGAGGTAGAAAGTAATTCTTAAAATATAATGTTGTTTAATGTGTTATAGTTATAGAATATTAATTTAAAATGCATTGTGTACATATCTTACAAAGGTTTTCAGTACATTCATACAAATGTCATGATCTTTCCTGTCACTAATTGTTTAAACGTGTTAAAATTTTCCATTTTATTTTCTGTGACCGCAGTATATGTAAATTGCAATGCTTAGCATTTCTTTAATTGAGAAATAGTTACTATTTCCTGAACAATGTGTGCATGTTCTTTTTACCTATGGAGATTTTAACACAATGTTGTGGTCATACTTCTTAGCACCCACAGTAAGCCCACATATTGGTTACCCTGGCAGAACTCCCTAGAAATGTATTCAGATTTTTGGAGTAATAGATTTTGTAAATTATGTTAGGCTCAGATCTCAACCAACACCCCACAATTATCTCTCACTGACGGTGCTTTACCTTCAAATGAACTCTAAGAAGCCACTAGCAAAAATGCAGTAGAAACTTAAAGCATCAATTATCCAGCACTACAAAGTGCTTAAATGCAACTTTAATACCTAGATAGATCATTTAGAACTGAAATTTAAAGCACAGTTGTGTCCAATTTAAGCAAAAAGTACTATAGATTGGAAAGAAAAGGCACTACAGATGATATTGAATGGTCAGAGATTTAGATTAGAAATAAAAGACATACTTAAAAGATAAGGGACACTACATTTCTGTGAATGAAAATGTCTTTTCAAAGACAAATATTGTGGAAGAAATTAAGATGCCTAAAAGCCATATACATGACCAGATATATCACTACATATCACAAGAATTTAGCAGAATAGAGTAATTGGAGAAGTTCATTTATTCCCTTTCTCAAATTCATTAGCTCTGCTTTGTACTCAGTAGACATGAAGAAGTATGTGAAAAAAGATCAGAGCTACTCTAAAAGTTCTTCTGCAGCATCAGGAAGCAGCAGTCTTGTATCTCTGTTCTTGTATTTTTTTGTTGTTATTTATTTATTTATTTTTATTTTTATTACAGACAAGGTAGCCACAAGCATTCTCAAACAAAACACTTCCCCTTCCTCACATGTCACTACAGATGGCTAGGATGAGAGACATTAGTAAGCATCTAGCTCTTCAGAGGAAGAGAGAGGATCTAAAGCTACCTGAAAATCTCGTTTAACCTTTCATTTCATTTCTGCCTTTTTCTCTGTTAACTGTAAACTAAGAATTATTTTAGTGATTGTTCTATAGTCATGTGACTGAAAACTCGTGTGTTTTTATTTTTTGGAACTCTTTGGGAGTAAAGTGAGTTACTATTGCACAGCAGGTACTTGTACTAAATAAAAAGAAGAGGTGAAAAGTAAAGCTATTAACTCAAACTGAGGATGGTCACTTGTCTGTAAAGGAACAGAAAAGTCAAATGTTCTTTTCAGGAACCTCAGTTTAAAGAAACCACTATTGATTGAGCTCTGCTTCTTTCATCAAGGTTATATTAAACATAAAAGAATGCACAGGGCAGTGTACTAAAAAAGTGTGTATTGTCTGTCCAGAAAGATCTCAGTAGGTCACCACTCTACATTTACTCTCTTTTCCTCTGATGCACAGAAGTTACTTTTGCTCCAGTAAAGACATCTTACACATTGCTCAGAAACTAATCGCTCTCTATTTCGCTCTCTATGGGTACCTCAAGGGAGGCTGTAGCGAGGTGGGGGTTGGCCTGTTCTCCCACGTGCCTGGTGACAGGACGAGGGGCAATGGGCTTAAGTTGAGCCAGGGGAGTTTTAGGTTAGATGTTAGGAAGAACTTCTTCACTGAAAGGGTTGTGAGGCACTGGAACAGGCTGCCCAGGGAAGTGGTGGAGTCACCATCCCTGGAAGTCTTCAAAAGACGTTTAGATGTAGAGCTTAGGGAAATGGTTTAGTGGGGACTGCTAGCGTTAGGTCAGAGGTTGGACTTGATGATCTTGAGGTCTCTTCCAACCTAGAAAATTCTGTGATTCTGTGATTCTGTAATCTTTAGTAGATCTTCCTTGAAGGTGATATTACCATTTTCAATAGATTTGGCAAGAAATGAAAAGAATCACAGTAAGATGCTTAACATCATCTAAAAGCATTTTTGCATTATATCAAAAGGGAAAAGCACATGTATTTGAATATGAAAGAAAAATGCAATTTGGATGTTATATACAATTTCTGAATTAAAACCGTGGAATTACAGAAATTTGTGTTTCCAGTATCTCCCCCAAACAATTCTCGTATTGTTTTATAAAATACAGTTTGAACAAGTTATTTTGGGGGTTTGCTTGAAAGGTCATCAGGTGCAACACTGACTAGAAAAGGGACAGGTTCCAAATGCAAAGGTATAGCTGTGCTATACACTGACATGTGACAAGCTGCTTACAGTCACTGTGATAATGGGGAATATGTTTTATCTTTGACAGCTGAGTCCCAAACATTTTAGAAAGAAGCTCTATATTTTTTAAAAAAGCAAATTAGAAAGAAACAGTAGCATCTATGGTAGTAGCACTGATATGTTGATTACTCCAAGAATGGGTAACAATTCTTTCATCAAATATGTGAACTAGGTGTTCTAAATATCTTATATTTCATATATTATTTTTTTTATTTTTTTTTAATCTGGATATACTGAAGGTTAGTTTAGTATGTATTTGTGTACCTTGCCTGATTGACTTCTTCTACCTTCTTCTGTAGAACCACAGTCTCTCTTTGTAGTATATATTTATGGAATATATACTGGCTGCTGTGTTTTATCTGTAAAGTCAGCAGTATCAAAAGTTATTAGTTTTTGTTTGTTTGTTTGTTTTCTTTACCTATCTACCTGCTATAAAACTTCTATAAATTTAAATATCTAAGAGACATCATTTGTTCTGTCACATTATACTGAAATCAATCAGATTCAAAACCTCTGATTAAGAATAAGGTACTTGCATTCATAGAGAGAAACAATTAAAACAGCCTTGCTTTACAGGAAACCTGGTTAAAATTGGTACTTTCCTTGTGTTTAATATTTAACTAGATGCAATCAGGCAGTGCATAGCTGGAATACTGAATGTGACGCTCATCTTGCCAAAATGTATTTCTATGAAATTTGTAGAAATGTAAAAATTTTTGAGACTTCTACATCTCTGTCAAATTAAGATGTTATACACAAGGATTAAACATTATCATCAAACAGCAGAGCAACTTCAATTTAAACAACCAAAGTAACTTTGTGAAAAATTTCAAAAGCTATTAACTCTAGGGCAAACACACACACACAGAATAAATTATTTCAGGGAAAAAAAAATAGGAGTAATACACAAATATATGGTAAATTTATGGTAATTTATGGTAAATATTTTAGCTTACTTCTTTTTACTTAATATTCTATAATATTTATTAATGTCATCATTTGCTTCCAACAGAGAAAAACATTGTAAAACAGCAGCAACAATGGATGAGGTAGATTACTAGGACAGAAATGAAGTTTACTGTTCTCTCTATGTAAAGAAGAAATTTAATCCAGCAACACCTCACATACAGTGACTTAAATATATATGTATTTATTTAATGGAGACTTTTATTAATAAAGTTCTTGTGTATCTTCTGCAATTATGATTTATGTAAAGCTAAATAGAAGCAATCTCTATAATGGCATTGTTTTTGGCATATACTTATCTGCATGGCAAGCTTTGATAATTATTCAGTATAATAAGATATTTTTTTACATTCATGGTATTTCCAGAAAACAAATAAATAGCATACATTCTCTCCAAAGACTATGGTCTTGGAGACTTCGAAAGTGACTATAATCACTTGGGAATCTAACCATCGAAGAACACTAAAGAAAAAATAAGAAAAGTCCCAACTGCACAAAAATGCCAGCATTTACAGCTGAATCCAAATGTGGAAAATATGGTAAACTGAACAAGGTACACCTGGAACATATTTCCCAACATAAGCACTATGTTGGGAAACAAGTACATGACTGAGTGTGGAAACAGAAATGCAACAGTGGAATATTAACAAGGTATCTTTATCACAGAGTGTAGCAATAGGGCAAGGGGTAATGGTTTTAAACTGAAAAAATATAGGTTTACATTATATATTAGGAAGAAATTCTTCATGATGAGGGTGGTGAAACAGTGGAATAGGTTGCCCAGAGAACTGATGGATACCCTATCCCTGGAAATGTTTAAGATCAGGCTTTGAGCAACCTGGTCTAGTGGAAGGTGCCCTTGGCCAAGGCAGAGGGCCTGGAAGTAGACGGTCTTTTAAGGTCATTTCCAACCCAAACCATTCTATGATTTTCTATGATTCTACGATCTTGGAATAAGAGTGAAACAACTTCAACCTTATTATTAAGGTTTCCACCTATAGAAAATAAAAAAACCCTGTTGAACTAATTTTGTCTATAATTTATGACATGACCATGGATACAAAATATAGTATTTTACTAAAGGATGTTAATTTACTAAGAGATGGATTTGTTCTAGTATAAAGTAACTTTTTCTTTTTTATTTCTCTTTTTTATGTCTTTTTTGTTTTGTTTTGCATGACTATATATAGTTTACATTCTTTCGTGCACAGCACAAGAATTACAGAATACCAAAAGTTAAAATCTTTTCACTGGCTTGATACTTTTCCTAACTTAATCTTGAAGAAAATGATCAATATATAAAATAAAATATTTTAAAAATGAGTATGAGTATTTATTATTATTTATTTATTTATTCCCTGGTTCTACTTTTCTCGCTCTTCCAGAAATCCCAGTGCTAGCACCAAAAATCTTGCTTAGCTGCTCTCATCATGGCAGATGAGAGCAGCTTTTAGGATAGGTCACAAAGAGTCAAAAAACAGCTATTGTCTTTGCTTCTACATGAGTTGGATTTAAAGGAATGAATCGGGCTCTAAACTTATTCATATAGTTCCCAAATTATAGGATCTTGTCATATTAGAAATGGGTAGGAGAACTTTCCAGAAAGCCTGCCATCCTGGACAACATCATCTGAGACAAATGGATTTTAGAACTCATGCTCTGGATCTTTCCACTGTAGCATGACATTTGCCTGACTGTTGATGTAATATGACATAAATACTTAAATCACTCATGTAAAATAGCATAGTGCCCTTGAAGTATGGTTACAACTTATACCCACTGCACATCTTGACAGCTGGCATGGGCTGTCACAATTTCTTATTATAGTTGTTTTTATTATTGTCCAAATCCCAAAAACTTGCTTAGCAATTTGTAAAATAAAGTGCACAGGATGGCAGTCAGATCTGTACTTTCACATATGTAACCAAATAACTGGAAATGAAAATGCATAAATTCATTTCAAAAGCAGAGTTTACTGTGGCTTGTGGACTCTAAACAGAGTCTACTTTTCTGAGGAAAACACAACAGTATGTGATTAAATTAGAGATTTTTAAGGTGTTACAGTTTTTAAGGTGTTTAAGGTCATGTAATTTGTGGTAGCAAACAGTATAAACATGGAAGTGTTGCCTCTAATGTCAGATAATGTTAATATTAATGTTACCATCCTTTAATTCTCTATACCCTTTTGAGTCTCAGTGCAACTTGAGTATAGTCAGACTTCTAGCAACTACATAGGAAATTGGCAGTCCCTGTCTGCCATATTACTTTAAAACCATGTTACTTTAAATTATTTATTAAAAAAAAAAAAAAAAAAAAAAAGGAAGAAGATTTTGAAATTGGAGGTAGGCACCCAGGTGCTGGCAACAGGGTGGCCACAGAGATGGCCTCTGTGAGGAGTGGCTGGGACTGGATGTGTCCAACAGTGGGCAGCTCCAGCCAACATCTAAATATAAGGTATGGTTGATCCCATTAGCCAAGATGGCAGCACCTCAGGGAAAGTGTATTTAAGAAAGGGCAAAATGCTGCACAGCACCTAGAAGAAGGAGAGGAAGGAAGTGCTCCAGATGCTGGAGCAAAGATTCCCCTGCAGCCTGTGTAGGAGACCACAACTTATTTCTCTGCAGCCTGTGGAAAGGGTCATTCAGGGCTGATCCATACTGCAGCTCATGGAGGAGTAGATTGATATTTCATGAAGAAACCAATGGGTTCCATGTGCCCAAAGAGAGACTATGCTGGAGAAGATTTTTATTGTATAGTATTGTATTGTATTATTTATTTATGTATTTGTGTGTTTTTTCCTGAAGGACTGCAGCCTGTGGTGGGATACACTGGGGAAGGGAGAAGTGTGAAGAGGAAGGAGTGGCAGAGAGGAGATGGTTTGGACTGATCGCAACTTCATCCCCAACCCTTGTGTGCTGTTCAGTGGGGTGAGTTGTCTATCTTACTGTAGGAGGTAGAGGAATTAGGAGTGAAGGAGTAAATCTGAGCCTGGGAAAGAAAGGGTTGGGATGGAGGTTGGGAAAGGTGTTTTAATGTTTTTCTTTGTGTCTTACCATTAATATCTATTTTAATTGACAATAAATTAAATCAATGTTCCTCTATTTGAGTTGCTTTTGTCTCTGATGGTAATTGTTATAAGAACTCCCTTTACCTATGAGGTTTTTCATCTTTATTTTCTTCCCATGTCCTGTCTAAGGACAGAGATTGACAAAGCTTCTAGGTGGGGATATGGAAGCTAGCAAAAGTCAATCCATCACAAAGGGAAAATAAAATTGAACTGCTGACATTGCAAGCTCCAATAATGTTATTTCACCCCAGAAAATGTAATTTAAGGATATCTAAATCCAGTAAAAAGATACTTTCTACTTTATTTATATCTGAAGAGAGCTGTATGTTAGCATTCACCAGACTTTTTAATCTATCATAATCAACATTTAAATTAAAAATATGTTTAATTATATGCCCCACACTATTTGTTGTCATGTACTGTATTAAGATTTTGAAGGAGGGAATATTGTGAGAGCGATTGTTAGACAGCAACCTCAGGAAGTCAGAGACTTGCTTTTACCTCCAAAGTCTGTTGACCATGAGTAATGCAACAACATCTTTCCACCTGTTATAATATGAATATAAATATGCTTTTTATTTTTTAATACCAGCTTTTTGCATCTAGGTATGGAAATAATTTTGTAGTTACTAAATAGAATTATGATAATGCTTTCTTATGGACTTTGAACTCCTAATGTTATGACACTTAATTTAATATGTAGGAAGATTAAAGAGGAACCTTTCTGTCCATTTTGTTTCTAGAACAAATTTCCTTTCCTGGAATCTTTGAGGACTGTTATTCTACAACCACTTACAAGGATCAATAAAAGTGTACACTTTCCTTTAGTCTTCTGATGAGACAGACAGCAAAGAAGCACTTCACAGAAGTAGTTATTGAATAGAGAATTGCTTAAGCAAATCAGCAGGGAATGGCGAGAAGCAAATAAGACTGATATACAAGTAGTGACTAAACTTGAGACTATCAACCAGGTGTATTCTGCAATCAGACATCAAACTTTAGGCAATATTAAAAACAAACAAACAAACAGTAAATTAAATATATAATATTATTCTTGGAAAGTGTTGTGGTTTAACCCAGCTAAACACCACACAGCTGTTTGCTCATCCTCCCCACTCCCTCTCTGGGATAGGGGAGAGAAATAGGAAAGTGAAGCCTGTGAGTTGAGATAAAGACAGTTTATTAAGACAGGAAAATAATAATAACAAAAATAACAATAACGATGATAATAGTACTACCAGTAATAATGTGTACCAAACAAGCAATGCACGATGCAATTGCTCACTACCCGCTGACCAATGCCCAGACTAACCCTGAGCAGCTGGCCCCCCCACCCCAGCTAGCACCACCATATTGTTTAGCATGATGTCAGATGGTATGATGATGTCAGATGGCCCTTTGGCCAGTTTGGGTCACCTGTCCTGGGTCTGTCCCCTCCCAGCTCTTGCTGCACCCCTAGCCTGCCTGCTGGCAGGACAGAGTGAGGAGCTGAAAAGTCCTTGGCTTGGTGTAAATGCT
Source organism: Aythya marila (assembly GCF_965140915.1). Taxonomy (NCBI): domain Eukaryota; kingdom Metazoa; phylum Chordata; class Aves; order Anseriformes; family Anatidae; genus Aythya; species Aythya marila. The sequence continues at coordinate 40,222,811 of NC_139042.1, read as the reverse complement.
GCTCTGCAACAGTTGAAACATCAGCATGTTATCAGCACTCTTCTCATCCTAATCTAAAACATAGCACCCTACCAGCTACTAAGAGAAAGATTAACTCTGTCCTAACTGAAACCAGGACAGGAAGCGAGAAATTTTTCATCTCACTTTCCTACTTCAAAGTTTTGAAAACGTGTCTGCTATAAGACAACCATCTTAACACATCTTAACATGATGTAAAGTTAATCTTTTTCAGTCAATCTGTGATCTACACATTTGGGTGTAATTGATAGTCAAATTAGCAAATATAAAGATAAAGCATCTTTATAAGAAGACACTGAAAATATTTTATGCCAGAATGCCCAAATTATTTAGTAATATTCCTCTGTGGTAGGACAGACATGAATTACATGGAGCATAGGATTTAGTTCAGCTAATTTTAGATTTATAAGGGTGTGATTCAACACCTAAACATAGAACTGTAAAAATAATCCCAGTTTAAAACAGATATAATTTGGTAATTTCAAGAACTCTTCAGATTCTATTGATTGTAATGGCTAAAACATTTATTTAGTTGCCCACAGTAAACACTTGTCTTTTCAAACATCATAGGCTTCCCTGTCCTGTAGATGTGGGTTAGTCTTGCCTAACAGCCAAACTTCCACCCAATAACTTTCTCAGTCCCCTTCCTCTATTGCATAGAAGGAGAGAGAAAAATGGAATGGAATGGAATGGAATGGAATGGAATGGAATGGAATGGAATGGAATGGAATGGAGTAGAGTAGAGTAGAGTAGAGTAGAGTAGAGTAGAGTAGAGTAGAGTAGAGTAGAGTAGAGTAGAGTAGGATAGAATAGAATAGAATAGAATAGAATAGAATAGAATAGAATAGAATAGAATAGAATAGAATAGAATAGAATAGAATAGAATAGAATAGAATAGTTCACTTGGAAGGAACCTACAAAGATCATCAAGTCCAACTACCTGACTACTTCAGGGGTAACCAAAAGTTAAAGCATATTATTTAAGCCATTATCCATATTCCTCTTGAACACTGACAGCAAGCTAAATATGAGTCAACAGTGTGCCCTGGCAGCCAGGAGGCCTAGCTGTATCCTGGGATGCATCAAACACAGCATTGTTAGCCGGTCATGTACAGTGATTGACCTGCTCTCCTTTGCACTGGTGTGGCCAGTGGTACACAGTACACTGATATGTACTGTGGGCAGTTTGTGGTGCTGCAATATAAAAAGGATATAAAAACTATTAGAGAGCATACAAAAGAAGGCTACAAAGATGATGAACAGCATAGTGGGGAAGATGTATGAACAGTGGCAGAAGTTACTTGGTTTTCTTGGCCTAGAGAAGAGGAGACTGAGGGGAGGCCTTGTGGCCTCAGCTTCTTCACGAAGGGAGCGGAGGGGCAGGTTCTGACCTCTGCTATCTGATAACAGCAACGGGACCCAAGGAATGGCATGGAGCTGCAACAGGGGAAGGTCAGGCTTGGTGTTAGGGAAAAGTTCTTCACAAAGAGAGTGGTTGGGCACTGGAACAGGCTCACCAGATCAGTGGTCACAGCACCGAACCTGTCAGAGTTCAAGAACTGTTAGAACAATACTCTCAGACGTATGGTCTGTTTTTTTGGTGGTCCTGTGCAGATCCAGGAGCCGTACTCAGTGATCTTTGCAGGTCCCTTTCAACTCAGGATATTCTATAATTCCACGATTCTATAATTCTAGGATTCTATGATCAACCATCTCTCCAGAAAGACTGTTCCAGTGCTTGATCACCCTCACAGTAAATAAATTTTTCATCATGTCTAGTCTAAACCTCCCCTTTTGTCCAGTCTAAACCTCCCAGTTTTGTACCATTCCCATGCATCCTATCATTAGTTACAGAGAAGACAATGGCACTGCCTTCTCCTCTTGCCCTCCTCAGGAAGTTGAAGAGAGCAATGGGATTGTTTCTTAATCTCCTTTTCTCCAGACTAGACAACACAAGTATCCTTGGCCTTTCCTCATAGGACATGTCTTCTGGCCTGTTTACCAGTTTGTTGTCCTCCCTGGACACTTTCAAGTATCGTAATATCCTTTTTATATTATGGAGCTGAGAAGTACATACCATATCCAAGGTGAGGCTGTACCAACAGTAAACACAGAAGGAGAATCATGCCTTTTGACTGGCTGCCTATTCTGTGTTTAATACACTCCAAAATGCAGTCTGTCCTTTTGGCTGCTGGGGCACACTGCTGACTGTCAACCAGCATCCCTAGATCCCTTTTTGCTGAACTGACCTCTAGCCACTTATTTACCAATCTGTACTTGTGACTGGCATTACTCTGTCTGAGGCACTGCAACTGGCATTTACCTTTGTTGAATTTCATACCATTGTCAACTATCCATAAGAATGAAAAGGCTTATGAACTGAGTTAAATACAGGGAAAGTGTTTACTAATTACTGTGGTAGGCAAAAGGGCTTACTTCCTCTTCTGGCTGGTTTAGAGGCACCTACTTAGCGAATGGGTTCAGCAAATCTGTACCAAATCTGTTGCAGAGCCAGCTGGAACAAGCTATGTCCAGCATGGCGCCCTCCTCAAAGAGACCAAACATGCAGGCCCACCCACCCTCACCCCACCTCCAAAACCTTGCCACCTACACCCAATAAGATACTGAAGAAGCCATTTTTTTTCCTCAGAGATTGTTATAAATGTATGCTCCTTTAGGGTTTCTTGGATACTATAGAACATTTCAATGACAATTGACATCTTTGTATAAGTAACTGAAATAAGCCCTTGATCTCCGGCAAATCTAATGGTACTAAAAGAAAGAAACCGCACACCATTTCTCAGTATCTAGTTGGAATATTACATCAAAAAGTCAAGAATGCTGTCATCTTTGAAAACAGATTACGAACGTCGCTAGTCTGCTCATTCACCACTTGTCTATTCTTTCAAAGAACAGTCATAATTGTCTACCCAGGGGAGTACCCAGCTCCAGGACATAAAGTCTTAAGTTGATAAAGGAACATCACTTAGAAAATGTTTTGGTCATCAGTGTTTGTCTTGTTTTACTAGCTTTTCTTATCTGGATTCTGTCCTCCAGAAAACAAACCAAACAAACAAACAAACAAACACTAACTGTCTGCAATTTGGGAGCTCAGCTGTTCAATGCAGTATCTAGGATACTGCTGTTTGAATGACCATCTAACTTGGAATCAGCGTCTTCCTCTTTATTGCATAAATTCTAAGTTCTGCCTCTTCATTGCTTAAATTCTAAGCTCAGGGCAAGACTGTAACTTGCTAAATTCACAATATTCATAAAAATCAGAAGAATATTTACCATGGAGAAAATGTATTTCAAAAAATAATTTAAGAACTCAGTGATCATCTTTTTCCTTCTACTCAGTTCTTAAAATCCCTATTTTCAGCTCTGATATTTGCTCACCAATCTATCTTCCTTTATAATGAGAGTTGTGATTTGAACTGCAGATCTTAAGAAGAAAAAACAAAAGTGGAACTATGAACTTAAAGTAATATTAGATCTTCATCATTTTGGGGAGGGGAGGGATAGGAAGATAGCTTTGTGTTAGGTACTACATGCTTAAAGAGACTAAAATATATTTGTCTAGTTTTAAGTTACTCTTCAGTGAGACACAGGTGATTTTTTGTTTGTTTTTCAATCCAAATAATCCTACATATAATAAAGTGTAAGAAGTAGTTTTAAATCACCTACCTGTATGTTCTTACATAGCTTGTATGGAATCTAGTCACTCTAGGTTCCTTCTGTAAGCAGGAATACAACCTTCTAGTAATTCAGTCTACCTGAAATTATCCTTTGGAGATGCCTTTCTCATTTGTCTGACAAAATAAAATTGATACCTAGTGTAAGCTTTTTCCACACAAAGTGACTTAGTTAATTCCTGGATTCATGCGCTTAATGTCAGACACAGGAGGCAGTATATTAAGAAAGGGTGAACTCACTATTTTTCTGCTTGCCTGTTTCTCTGAAGAGATGCAAAACCCTAATGTTACTTAGTTCAAATATTGGAAATTAGACAGTACCTATATGTGTTTGATTTCTGTCTGCTAATTGCTATGTATGTGCAATAAAACACATTTCCCAACAGATATCAATCTATTTGTGAAAACCAAGGTTCTATAAGGGGGTTGTTCATGAATAGCTTTTAGGAGGTTGAAATATAGTGAGCACTTTGAACACCAGAAATCCAGAAGGATTCGCCTGGTAAGTGCCTCCAAAAAGGCAAAATTAATTCAAGCATTAACATGCAGGCAGTGTGATGTGTATACTAAGCCATTGATTACACTTAACTAGTATAAGAGCTGCTATGATACAATCATGTATCGTAGCAGAGTGGCTATGTCACTGTGTATCACAGATCACCTCTCCTGCTCCGCTTAAAATAACTCATTTTTAAAACACAAACACTCTGCTTAATACTGGTGCTTCTATGGTTCACCCAGAGTGTGAAACAACATTACTGAAGGCAAACTGATTATAACTGTTGAATGGTTTCTGCTATCGTGACAATAAGAAAGCTCATATGGAGATATATCTTGGTGTTCTGGGAGTACAGATGAGGTACTCTGTTCAGTATGCTGCTGAGTATGCTTAGTCAGTGCAATGCGATACCAGACTACTATTTGCCCTTTGTCTATAAACCAGAGGATGTGACAAGAGGAAGTGAGTCATTCTGCCATAATGAGTACAATGTCCTAACTTGAATATGTTCCATTCACCTTTTCCTAGATGAAATGTGATTTTCTATTTCTTTTTGATTTGGTGTCTGTCTTTCAACATTTTATGACACCTTTCAGATCTATAGCCAGAGAAAGAGATTGGCCTGCAAGTCTAAGCTACCTTAGACACATCTTAGTACTGGAAATGATAGAATGATTGAAACTAATATTAATTCCTAGGTTCTTGGACAAATGAAAGTGCACTTCTCATCAACAAATGATTTATTATTGTTCTGTCTAACTCCACACTTAGAGATCCTAGGTTTCCCTTATAATAAAGTTCCCACCAATTCATTTCTTTCTAACAAATAGAAACAATGCCAAATTCTCCCCAATAACTTAAAGAGAAATAAAATTTGCAAGTAATACTTGTCTTAGTGTACTTGTAGTTTTCTCACAGCAAAGTGTTAAATTTGCTGCTGTTTGTTGTAAGAATTTAAATTATATTTTGTGTAGTATTGAGAGCAGTTTTCATTAGCAAATATCTGTATACTTTATATAGAAAGACATTACTGTATCTGACTTTTAGAGACAGGAATAATGAGGCACAAAAAAGAGCAATGATGAAGCCAATGCTATTCACCACCTCAACAGTAGATGTAGAGCTCACATACCCTGACCCTCGGAGTAGTATTGTGCTTGTTATCATAATGGAAGCAGCTGCATAAGCAAAACTGCCAGAATAAATAAATAAATAAATAAATAAAAATTTTAAATTTTGGACGCAGTTTCAGTGCTGAAAGAACCATATCAGTAACAGTTAACTTTTAATAAGAGTTCTCAAAGTAAACCAGCTTTTTTTTTTTTTTTTTCCTATATAGTACCACTCAGCATTAAAATTAAATAATACTTAATAATTAAATTCACAGTAGCAAAGACATTATAATAGCCATTAAAGATTTTGTTATTTTAATTACTGCGATATTTGTACAGTTTTGTCATCTGCTTTCTTTGCAAACTTTTTTTTTTTTTTTTTTTTCTGGGCATTTTTTGAAGATTAGAGTAAACATCTTCATAAAGTGTCATTTAAATGAAGATGAATGTGGATGCCTAATGATTAAAGTGTAGCAGTAGAGTCCTGTTGTCAAAAGTTGAAGGTTTCTAATTTGTTTAGATAATTTCTGTACTGTTTTTCAAATTCTCACTAGTAAAATATTTATGCTAAAAAAAATGAAAAAGAGAGCTTAGATAAGCTCAATTTTCCTAGTTTAAAGGGAATTTAAAATTAAATTGAACAGTTTACAAGATACAATTCTTCCAATATCTGTCTTGAAGAAATGACAGCTGAAGATTAAAAGGCAATAGAAGAAAAGGTCAGTAGATTATTTGGCTTGGTCTTTTGCTATGTATATTCCCATAGCTGCCAAATCCTTTCCAGAAGATAGGTCAGGGAAACCAAATCAGTTTGAAATATATAAGAAGTATTTTACCAAACAGAGAAATTAGGTGACAGTAAGTCACCAGGGCTGTACAGCATCTACCTGAAAACCATCAAATGTGAAAATGTGAAACTGGCGAACTGGTGAACAAAGTATGTGCATGCTATCATAAAGATCTACAGTGAAATTACTCTTGTAATTTCTTGTAATTTCTTGAAATTATTCTTGTAATTTCACCATTGCCATCACCTCTCTGACAAAAGAAGTGCCTAGCATAATCTTTATTTCTATGGATGACTTTTTGTCACAGTTAATAGAGATAGAGTTAATTTTCTTTATAGAGGCTCATGCAATGCTGTGTTTTGGTTTTTTAATTAAAGCAGTGGTGATAACACAGCAATGTTTTTCAGAGCAGTGTTTACACAGAGATAAGGACTTTTTTTGCCCTTTGTGCTGCCCTGCCAGCAAGGAAGCTGAGGGTGCACAAGAATCTGTGAGGAGACACAGCCAGGACAGATGACCCAAACTGGCCAAAGGTCATACTATATGTTATCATGATCAACAAAAACCTGGCAATAAAAGCCAGGTTAAAGAAGGAGGAAGTGTGTGTGTGTGTGTGTGTGTGTGTGTGTGTGTGTGTTGGGGGGCAGGGGGAGTCAAACCACAACACTTTTTTAAACTAAACTTCAACATAAATAAACATAAGTGAATGTATATAGGGAAAACAACAGCTAAAAATTGTTGAAAAACACCCATAGTGATGAAATCAGATCTAGCAGTTGCAACTGAGGAAAGAGGTCTTAGACTCCATCAGGGGGGGTTCTACTCTGAAATCAGACTACAGTGGCAGAAAGCAAAGCCAACAAAATGTTAGACATCATCATCAGAAAGAGTACTGAGAACAGTACAGAGAACAATACTTTGCCACTATATAAAACCCTGATCTGTCCCAAGGCTTGTACAGGAAATTTGACATAAAAGGGAATTGTTTTGAGATATCCCCAGCCTTTTGTTCTTGCAACAAAAATAAACTCCATCTCTACTTCCTCTTCTTTTTAAAATATGATCTGCTGAAATGGATAAACTGATAATTGTGATTAAAACAAACTGTTGTTTTGGAAATGCTTTAATGTAGCATGAAAGTTATAGGTGATCAAAAGAGCATGTGATAGTTGTGCTAAATAATTATAGATATTTTGTTAGTTTAAATTCCAGTTTGAAACTAAGTTTTCATATAGATATCAATAAACTTGCCTAAATTCTTATGTCACTAATGAATATTTTGTTTGTTTATATATATATATATATAAACACACATATGTATATATATACACATATAAGTACAGGGGTATATTTTATTCTTGCTTTAAATATTGTTGTTTAACTTTCCCTTAGGAACCAGTTGTTTATACTCATTTCCTGATGTTTCCTGCTATTCTGGGTTGTTTTGAACGTTTTTCCGTTCTTTGTTGTCAGTATGAAGCATAAAACAACAAATGCCACGCCCATACATGTACATACTAAGTAGGTTTTCTGAAAATTTAAATGGACAACCTGCATTTAAAATATGGTTACAAGCTACTTTGTCTATACCGAAATGCTCTAACACCAAACAGTAATCTTTAGCTCATTTCCTTACCTGGCAGGAGGTATGTGCCTTTATAAACCTTATATACCTTTATATACCTTTATAAACCCAAGATCCAGTCTTTACTTCTATAAGTCTCAAATGTATCAGAACATTATGTTGACAGCAGAATAGCAGTACATGAAGTTAAACAGTAGCTTAGAAATGAGGAACAGAGAATACAAGATCAAACAATTCTTTATTCATTTTCTGAGGTTTCTGTTTACTGGATAAAGAATAATAATTATATTTTTTGTCTTGTCATTCCCATAAATAAATAAATAAATAAAAGCTTCATTAGATATCCAACAAAGATTTTTCTCTTGTCCTTTTCATAAAGTTTTCAGATGTTAGGAACTGCTGGACTACTTTTCTTGTGGCAAAGTGGACCTATCTATAATAAACCACTTTATATTTAAATAATTTCTGTATTTCCCTACTGATTCTGAAACAACTTTTCCAGGAAGCCTTTCTCAGGTTGCTGTCTTTTAAATTTGCTTTAGCTGGGTAGCTACAGCTCATGTGGTTATTACATGGTAGCATCTATTTCAGATAAAGGAAATGATCTTGATAGGTTAACAGTTGGACTTGATGACTGTAGAGGTCTTATCCAATCTAAATGATTCTATTCTCTGACTCCATTCTTACAGCTGTTTTACTGGGAACAGTGAAGAGATCTGTTTTTTTAACAAATTTCTTCACTTCTTTTAACAAAGTGGAACCAGAAAATAATTAAATAATATACAAGACCAACTTTACATATGTTAGAGTCTAGTTCCAACTTAAAAGTGCCTCAAACCAAGTTGGAGGCAGAATAATTTGAGGAATTAAGGGAAAGCATAATGACTTGTGGGAAGAAAAAAAAAAAAAAAAGTGAGACAGGCAAGAAATAGATTATTACACTAAAAATTGAATAAAGAATGAGAAGGGTTGTTTAACATTTAAAATATTGCTGTATTGCCATAAAACTAGAGTGGTAGAGAGCTTATCACTGCCATTCCTAGAAATCAGCTTTTTCAACTTCTACCTTTCTGTCCTAGAAGTGAGTCCAACATGAAAGGCAAGAATTTTCATCCCAGCACTGATTAAAAAAAAAAAAAAAAAAAAAAAAAAAAAAAAAGTTACAGCCCTTAAAATCTTTCTTACTCTAAGTTTAAAGATAGGTTTAAGATAGGTAATTTGATTAGGTAATCAACTGAGGGTAGGACGGAGATAAGTCCCAAGGCACAATGTAGGAGACATGCAGGAATATCAATACTATTGAAGGAAACTGGTTCCTAGAAGAAACTGGTAATCTGCATCGAGTACACTAAGACTTGTGGTAGTCAAGGTTTTTATAGGGACCAGGGTGAAAATACTTTTCTAATATTTTTTTAAGTCATAAGAGAGATTGAGCAGTGCTCATTCCAAATTCTTGCAATGTGATGAAATATTTCTTACTGATCCCTAACATATCCAGTGTGTTGAATATGAGCACTATATAGTTATCTTACTCATCACTACAGTACTAAAATTGAGGTTTGATGTTTAAATCCTTCTCTGCATCTTTATGTTCTTTCTTCATACTTTTTCTTTGAGTCTCCTAATCGGTGTAGAAACTACGAAACTGGAAGCTTAGATAGATTTGGCATATGAATATATTTATATGGGACTATGTTCATTATATTAATTAGCATTACATGATTAAATGTACATTCTATTGATTATTTTGTATGCATTTATGTTTTTCAGAAAGAATATATTTCATGCAAACCACTAGCTGAAAGAATCTTTTTTACTGAAATATATCTGGATAATTTGAATAACCTGTAACATAACATGAAATGCTTGCTTTTTTGTTTGTTGTTTTTGTTTGTTTGTTTATTTTTGGTTTTGTTTTAAGATTGACAGCAAGTAAATAAAATGTAGGGGAGTTTAAACCAGTTTTGAAGTGTTACAGAACTGTAGCATTTTCCAGTGGCTATACAGGAAACTGGGAAAGATAAATAAATAAATATATAAATCTATTGGAATATTTTTAAAGGAAAAGAATAAAATTGGAAAAAAAATGACATATATTTTAAAGTGTTGATTCCAGAGATACTGTAAACATTTATTTATTTATTTATTTATCAAGTGAATCTCAGTTTTCAATCCTTGTGTATGTAGTGATTACTGATGGAAAGACATTCGCTATTTGGTTGTGGCATACTCATGAAACATATGCAGTACATTTTACCCTGTATTTGATTGCAAAAGTATCTACACTAAGAAAATAAATATGCTCCCACATGTATATTATATTAGATCATAAATCACCTTTTCATTTTTAAATATATAGACTTTAAGGTCATAAGTGATTGGTCAGTTGTCTCACCTACTGGTTAATAGAAAGAAAAACTGAATATAAAATGATGACACTCTCCAGAATGGCATGAGTGAAAACTGTAAATCTTTCTATTTCTGCTTTATACATTCTTACAGGGAAGTGCTAAGAACTGCAGTCTTTTAAAACATTCTTCACTGAATCAAGGCTTAATATTGTGTGGCCACCTTATTAAAATGTCTCTAACTGATATTCACTTTTAATTCCACAATACAGAAAATATTTGTTAAATACAAAAATATTTGTTAAATACAAGTTTGTAATTATTATATTCTGTTCTTCAGTGTGGGTTTAGAAATATGAAATATAAGTATTATGTGATAGGATAAACTCAGTATTTTATATGTGTTGTTGAATAATATATAAATCACATTAAATATATTTACAGCTTATTCAGAACTTCTATAATTTTCTGCTATGCATCATTTTTTTATCAGTTTGGCAAACAGAAAGCAAGCAAATAAACAATATATATATATTTGATCGCATAGTATATTAAAATGAAATGTGAGAACAGGCAGACAAATTAAGGTAAGCAAGAGTTCAAGAAAATTTAGAAAGATTTTTTTGTATAATAATAGACAGTAGAAAATAGATTAGGTCTTAGTATACAAATGGATTTTGAAATTTTAGATTTGAAAAGATTGGTATTGTTCTAAATGTTTACAAGGTTTCTTTGGTGTTAATTTCAGCATTAAAAAAAATGCAGATGTTTCTTAAAAACTGAAGTGAGCAATGAAAATTGTCATTAATGGCGTAGTAATTCAGTTCTTTTTTTTTTTTTTTCATAATTCGTGAAGAGAAGGATAAGAATAACAGCCTTGTATTCATTTCAATTTTATATATTAAAGAGAAGACAAAAAAAAAGAAGGATAAAAAAGTGCACAGATGCACTTTTTTATCATTACATTGGTTATTATATTGTTAGTTTCCCATGTTATAAATTCTGCTAGAAGGAACTTGCATTCAAATGAGTAATAGTTCATGTAATTAGAAGTACTATCTACTCTACTTTGCCATGGCTCTACAACAAAGTTAAGGAAATTGGAATGAAATGGCTGCAGAAGGTTATATTTTCTTGTTCTTCCACTGCTGTGACTGCTCAGCAAAGAAAAAAATGTAAGAATGTCAGATCCATTTTCTCATTAGCCTACTGAGAAACAGATGTGAAAGGGTGCAGTTGGTTAATTTTTCAGCCAGCAGGCATATATTACTGCTAGCAGGCATAGAAAATAACAAAGAAAAAAATTAGTAGCTATAGATCAGCTCTGTTGGCTAGAAGGTTATCAGTATGCTGGGGTGATCAACAACAAACTCTCATAGGAAACTGATGGTGTAAGTAATTTGAGGGTTTATTGAAGTAAATTTAACTAAACATAGGAAGAAATAAATTAAAAAGAAGTTTTTCCATCAGAAGGCCTATTAAAAAATAAACAAACAAACAAACAAACAAAAACTATACACACACAAAACGCGCTGCGTTGGTGGTGATGATGTCCTATGCCAAGTAATGATGTAATGATTAAACTAAAACGTATTGCTGGTCATGAAAGACCACAAACAAATAAATGAATATTCACATAAATACATTACTTTAATAAGGATGTAAATATCTCTGTACTTACTGACTTGTGAAGGTAATGAAGAAGATTTGGAAAATCGTTTTGATTCTTCTGTTTCAAATCTAGGATTCATTTTGGTGAAGTCACTTTTAAATGTCTAAAAGCAGAAATACATTGTCTTTGGTCTTATAGAAATATTCTAAATTTCAAGGTCTGGCCAAAGTTTTCTGGAGATATCAGTACATATGGACATTTTTTATAATGAAGCATACATACACAGTGCACATGCAAAATTTTAGGAAACTGGATGGCTGGACTATCCAGACAAGCTGGAGCCTGTGGTAGATCTAGTCAGGTAATAAACTCCATCTTTCTTTGTGTTACATTCAAGACTTAGAGATAAAGAGCTTTGGTGCATGGCAGTGTCTCACTCCAACATGATCAGGATAAGACCACGCAGTGTACTCAGACAAAACCAATGAGACTGTTCAGAACAGGGATTCAAACATCCAACAGTAGGGATCCAAAGATCAAGATGACTCTTTGTTCACTTTGAAATTTTTTTTTATATATATATATATATATATATATATATATTATTTTGCTAAAACTTTGGAGTCACAAACAAATCTGACAATAGCTTGTTCTTCTATGAAAGTAAGTACAACAATAGTACAACAATGACTCTTTTCGTGACTTGGAAATAAAGAAAGTTGAGAAAAGTAATGGGCAACAATAGCATAGTGAAGTACTTCAAAGCATTTTATTAACATTTAATCCACTTCTGGAACTCATTTTACATCCCCTACCAGCATAAAAAATAAAAAATAAAGATACTTGCACTTATTAAATTACATATTCTAAATTTGTTGGGAGAAAAAATAAAATAAATAAAATAAAATAAAATAAAATAAAATAAAATAAAATAAAATAAAATAAAATAAAATAAAATAAAATAAAATATATATTTTTACAAGCCATTAAAAACAAAAATTCAGAACCTGAATACAATGAAGATTCAGTGAATTATTTTGAAAGTCAACAAATTCAAATTCTACTTGACCAGCTAAGTAAATGTATTGCAAAACTAGGAACATGTTTTTGAGGAAAAAAAAATGATCTGAAAAATACTAAATGTAACAAAGCACATTGTAATACTCTTTGGGTAATTAGGGCAATGTAACCAGCTTCAGAAACATAAAATGACCACAACTAAACTAAGAATAAAGCTCAAGAAGTTATGTAATGAGTAAAATATTACCATATTAGCTTAGATAACATTTTTACATCCTTACAAGAGAAAAAGAGGATCTGGAAAACTGTAAGCATAAGTTCCATGATAAATTAAAAATAAGCTATGCAGTTTATTTATGCTTAACATTGTTTTATTTTCATGTTAAAAATATGTTTGGTCAGGGCTACAGACTTGTGATTTTCTACCAGGTCTCAATTCTCTAATTCATACCTGAGACAAAATGATTTAACAGTTTACAAATACATTTTTTTTCTAAAGATATTTAAACATTATTAATTTAGACATATTTACATCCACAAGTGATGTAAAACAATGTTTTATTGCCACATTCAATGAGGCAATAAAAGCTTGGTGCTCAGTATTTTGCACAAAATTCTGAGTTTACTGTTGTTGTCTTATTTATATACAAACAGAGTTTAGCTTTAAACATCTCTTTCATGGATTCCATGAACTATTTTTAGCTGTTTTATAGGTTTCAGTTTGCTTCTAATCTTAATTGATTTTCCTTGATGCTTTCCATAGCTGCAGTTGTTCTGATTAAATCCCTAACCTTTTCAAAGTAATCATGATGATCTAATTAAGATGTTGTAGTTAATCTCTATCTATAATAGTTGTTTTCTTTATAAAAACCCTTTATGTAAGAAAGCTTTAATCATTTGTATGCTCTTGTGGATGCTGATCTCTACCTCCTCTAATTTAATCTTCCTCCCATACTATTTTTCCTTTTGACTTAGTATCTCACAGTAAAAAAGTAATTTATACTTATTGTTCACTACTCTTCAAAGACCAGCAATCGTGTTCTTACAACAAAATAGACCTCTTATGATAGCAGAATCCTGGGGCCTTGTGTAAGGAGCTTTGATGAAAAATTTACAGAGAATTCAGTGCTTAATTGTATTTTGAGTATATATTCAGCAAGCTTCTAAATTTCTTAGACCAAATATATGTTTTAAATCACAGTACTAGATTCAAAAAATCGTAGAATCATAGAATCAGTCAGGTTGGAAAAGACCTTTAGGATCATCTAGTCCAACCTTTACTAGGTACTGACCTACTGACATTTACCTAGTACTGACAAGCCTATCACTAAACCTTGCTAATAAGTTCTACATCTACGTATTTCTTGAAGACCTGCAGGGATGATGACTCTACCAGTTCCCTGGGCAGTCTATTCCAATGTCACATAACCCTTTCAGCAGAGAAATTTCTCCTAATATCCAACCTAAACCTGAGATTGTTTATAAAGTGTTGTATAAAGTACCTTTCCATATGCACCACAGACTCTGAATACGGTCAATAACAACTTTTTTTTTAACAGTATTTTTTTTTTTCTAATCAGAATGTGCAAAACATTTACTATTGTTCCTTTTTCCTAACAATACTGCAGTATATACCATGCAGTGGTATAATATAAAGTCTTTCTATAAAGCTGGTGGGGAAAACTGGTGTATAACATATGGTTTCAATATGTCAATTAACAGTGTTAGTATACTGTGTTGGGTCTGTCTGGGATGCAGTCACCTTTCCCTGTAGCAGTCCACACAGTGCTATGCTCTGCACTCGTAGCTGGAACAGCACTGATATCACTCAAGTGTTGTGTCTATTGCTGCATAGTGCTGGCACAGCATCAGGACTCCTTCCAAGAGCCCCCGAGAGCCAGCAGGCTGGGGGTGGGCAAGTGATAGGGAGGGGACATCACCAGGGCAGCTGACCTAAACCAATCAAAGGGATATTCCATAACACCTGATGCCACACTCAGCAATAAGAAAAGGGGGCTTTCGTGGGGGAGGGGCTGTTCCTCCTGAACAACCACTATGCGTTTTGAGGTCCTGCTTCCCAGGATGTGGCTGAACATCGCTCATTGATGGGAAGTAGAAAATATTTTTTTTCTTTCTCTGTGCTTCTGCGTGGACTTACTGTTTCTTTTGTTTCCTCTTCTCTCCATTCCTTTTCCCTTTCATTAAACCTTTCTCATCTCAACCCTCGAGTTCTCTGTGTTGTATTTTCTCGCCCTTCCTCTTTGAGGAGAGGTGGAGTGAGAGGACGGTTGTGGTGGAGCTCGGCTGCCCACCTGAGTAAAACCACCACATATACTAACTGTAAATTTAGAACAGGTTACACCATAACATACTGTATTCAAAGTCATGAATGTATGATCACATCTATTGAAAAACTCTGTACCCAATTCAAATGTAGTATGCAAAAGTGACAGGAGGCAGTATTCCTCAGATCCAGGTGTCACAGCATCATATAGTGTTTTCTTCTTTGGATACATATTTGATCCACAGTCTGGTAAAGTGATTGACTAACATTCTCATCTGAAGATTCATACAGTGGAACAAGATCTGATCATCTTGATTTCATGGTTTTCAGTGTTTTACAGATACTTTCTATATTGCTAAAATACATGCTCTTTTTCCTGTAGGCTTTCCTCTGTAAATCTTGTTAGGTATTAACAATTCAATGACAGCATGATTTTCATCTGCATAAAATTATTCATAGTATTCATTTTTGCTTCATCTTAAATAGCTGGTATTCAGAAAGGAAATTATCTGAAATTCAGAAAGTATGTCTTGAATTTAATCTTCTAGACTTACAAAGATGAGGTTTAAATATGATTAAGAAAAAAAAAATGAAAAATGGGGAAGCAGGGAAGCATTAATTTAATATGTATATGATCAGATTACAAAGTTGTTTCCAAAAATCTCTTCTGCTTGAGACAAAAAAAAAAAAAAAGAGAGAACTTATGATGTATTTTAATATCATTTTAATTATTTTAGTGTCAGCATTCATATAATGTAAATAAACTCTTATATGTATGTAGTACATTTATAGGAATCCATTCCTTCACTGTGGTTTAGATACAAAGCTAATGTGAAAAACTGTATAGAGCGGACAATATAAATGATAACAGAGGAAGAAGCAAAAGTACCAACTAATATTACTGCAGGAATTTTATATTTGTGTTTAATTACCTCACTTAAAAACAGTAAACTCCCAAAGAGTTCAGGTAGTCTCAAACTGGGCTTTAAGCAACTAGTGCATCAGACTGATACACTGAAGTGAAAAGCACCCCAGATATATGGCACGTAATATACTCTTGGACAGCTCTCACAACTGGGTCTCCTCCCAGCATCTTGCTCACCCCATCCTACTCATTGAGGTGGCAGAGCAAGCTAAAACAAAGCACTTGATGTTGTGCAAGCACTGTCCAGCCAAAATGTCAGTGTGTTGTGAAGGGTGATTTAGTCACAGATCTAAAACACAGCACAATACAGGCAACTCTGAAGAAAGTTAACTCTATCCTGGGCAGACTCAGTACACTTACAATCAAATAAAATGAAAGGAAATAATAAGCATGAATCACACAGGAAAATTATGTAGAGTTAACTATGGCAAAAGTAGAAATCCCATATAATTTTAATCACATGTTTAGGCTAAGACAGAGTTGCTTTCTAATATAAAGGGAAAAACCATCATAGACTGAGTATAAAAAATGTTCTGTCTTGCCCTCTGCACTTGGGTGTCTTCTCTTATTATACCACTAGTCTAGAGGAAGAATTCATCTCATCTAATGTAGACAACTAAGTTCCTTATACTTTCCTTAAACTCAGTGAAGAGAAAAAAGTCAGTGTCACCGAGTTAAAATTCTACTTATATTAGGTACCGTATTAGGATGAGATGGATCATATCCCAAATATACATATATAAATAATTATATATATGTGTGTTTGTGTATATATATATATATAAAATTTGAATAAGAAAGCTTAGACTTTAGCACTTTGTTTCCTACCCTAGATAATTAATATAGTCTATAATTAAATTTGAGATAGTTACCAAGCCCCAGTGTTCCTGTTTGGTCAGAATACACCTTGTTAGGCAATGTAAGTCAGCTGTCCATGCACTGTCCTTTCCCAGATCCTTGTGCACCCCTAGCCTCCTCACTGGCAGGGCAGTGTAAGGAGCTGAAAAGTTCTTGGCTCTGTGTAAGCACTGCTCAGCAACAACTAAAACTTCAGTGTGTTATCAATATTATTCTCATCCTAAAACCAAAACACAGCTACCAGGAAGAAAATTACCTCTACCCCAGCTGAAACCAGGACACAGAGGGAGAGATAATACTCATCAAGAAGAAAGTATAAATGATGTCTGACCATCCTGATTATCTCATGTAATCACACAATCAGATTCATAGATGAGGGGAGAGCAGGCAATGTGTTTTACTTTAATTTTAGCAGGACTTTTAACACTATCTCCCATAATAATCTTGTATCAAATTTGGTACATTAAAGACTGGGTGGGTGGACAACAAGGTGCATAAAAGGTGGATGGATGATCAGGCCTAGAAGGTTGTGGTTCCACTAAGGAATGGGTCTTATTCCTTACCTGGAGACTTTCAACCAGAGTCTGTACCAGACTACTAGGTCTGTATACATGAATGTGTACCAAGATTTTTCCTGTTCAACATGCTTGTATCACTGGAAGGAGGTGACACAGTGCATTCTCAACAATTTTGTTGATGACACCAACCTAGGAGAACCAGTACACAAGCCTGAGGACAGGGCTGCCACTCAGAGGAGTCTAGACAGGTGGGAGGAATTAGCTGATATTAAAATTATGAAACTCAAAAAGGGACAAATGTACAGCTGGGAAGCCAGCCTCCAACAGTGTTATAGGCTGGAGATTGAGGAACTAGAGTGCAGCTATGACAAAAAGTACTGAAACCTTGGGGAACTGTAAGCTGAAACTCAGCCAAGAGTATGCCCTGACAGCAGAGATGGCTAACAGCATCCAGAGCTTTGTTAACTGGAATATATCTAGTTAAATAAAGGAAAATGATGATCACAAATGATGATCACCTTCCACTCAGCACTCATTAGATCACATCAATAATAAAGTGTTTGGCTTTTGGCCCCCTGAGTGCAGGAAAGCTGTCAATAAAATGGAGCAAGTTCAGCAAAGGCCCATTTTGACAGGCAGGGCTGGAGCACTTGTCCTTTGAGGAGAGATTGAGGAACAGATGTCTGTTCATCCTGGAGATGTTCATCCCCCTGAAGCTCCAGGGGGACTTAACAGCATACCCTGAGTACCTACACTGAGGTGATCAAGGAGACAGAGCCAGTCTCTTCATAGCCATGCAGGGTGGGAGGACTGGAGGTTATGGACATAAACTGAAACAAGAGAATTTCAGACTAGATATAGGAATAAAGTGTTTTGTTTTGTTTTGTTTTGTTTTGTTTTGTTTTCTTTCTTTCCTAAGAGGACAGTCAGGCAGTGTCTCATGTGGCACAAAAGGATTATGCAATCTCTAGCCTTGTAGGTTTTCTAGACCTGACTAGCTAAAGCCCTGACTTTGACCTCACAGCTGAACCTTGAGCAGGAGGTTGGCTTATATCTGTCCCAGACCAAATTATTTCATCATTCTATGAAAAACTTTTACTTGCTTCTTTATCTCTATCTCTTGATAGAGTTTCTCTAGACATTTTTAATAGCATCCAGAGGAAATGTTTATTTGTGCATAATTACTAGCAATTTTCTACCTTTCTTTAGAGACACATTCTATTATACAGAGACAGAAGATGTTATATCTTTCTACTGAGTAAAGGTTGTTACAATGAATAACATTATTCTTCCCCTATTGAATTATTTGTTAAATAGGTTATCCAAGGGAATATCCATGTTTTGATTTTGTTCATAATAATAGTAATAGTAAAAATTGGGGATTCTGGTAGATTGAAAGCTTGATATGAGCTGGCAGGGCACACTTGCAGCTCAGAAGGCCAACTACACCCTGGGCTGCATTAAAAGAGGAGTGTCCAGCAGGTCAAGGAAGGTGATTGTCCCCCTCTGCTCTGCCCTGGTGAGGCCCCACTTGGAGTACTGTATCCAGTTCTGGAGCCCCCAGCACAAGAAAGGTGTGGAGCTGTTATAGAGGGTCCAGAGGAGAGCCACTAAGATGATCAAGGGGCTGGAGCACCTCTCCTATGAAGATAGGCTGAGAGATCTGGGGTTGTTCAACCTAAAGAAGAGAAGGCTCCAGGGAGACCTCATTGCAGCCTTTCAATATTTAAAGGGATCTTTAAAGATGGAGAGGGACTCTTTATTTGGGTAAATAACGATAAGACAAGGGGGAATGGTTTTAAAATAAAGAGGGAAGATTTAAGTTAGAGGTTAGGAGGACATTTTTCACTCAGAGGGTGGTGAGGCATTGGAACAAGTTGCCCAGAGTGGTTGTGGATGCCCCATCCTTGAAGGTGTTCAAAACCAGGTTAGATGAGGCCCTGAGACACCTTATATAGTGAGTGGTTGGCAGGGTGGTTGGAACTTGATGATCCTTGAGGTCCCTTCCAACCCAGGCCATTCTATGATTCTATGATTATAAATCAGTGTCATCTGAATAAATGATTGACATTTATGATGCGGAAAACTAGAGTTAGATACTCTAGATACCCTGCACAATCAAAGGAAAATATAAAGATGAATAAATTCACCTGTCCATGGATTAGTCTCTAAGTGTTGTGTGAAATACCTTAACATTTCAAAAGAACTCAGTTGTGGTGGCAGATGGAAGATCGATCTGTACTCGGCTCTGGTGAGGCCGCACCTTGAGTACTGTGTTCAGTTTTGGGCCCCTCGCTAAAAGAAGGACATGGAGGTGCTCAAGCGAGTCTAGAGAAGGGCAACGAAGCTGGTGAGGGGTCTGGAGAACAAGTCCTATGAGGAGCGGCTGAGGTAGCTGGGTTTGTTCAACCTGAAGAAAAGGAGGCTCAGGGGTGACCTTATTGCTCTTTATAAGTACATTAAAGGAGGCTATAGTGAGGTGGGGGTTGGTCTGTTCTCCCACGTGCCTGGTGACAGAACGAGGGGGAATGGGCTAAAGTTGCACCAGGGGTGTTTTGGGTTGAATATTAGGAAGAACTTCTTTACTGAGAGTGTTGTGAGGCATTGTAATGGGCTGCCCAGGGAAGTGGTGGAGTCACCATCCCTGGAGGTCTTTAAAAGATGTTTAGATGTTGAACTTAGTGATATGGTTTAGTGGAGGACTTGTGTAGTGGGTTTACGTGGCAAGGTTTTGGTAGCAGGGGGACATAGGGGTGGTTTCTGTGAGAAGGATCTAGAAGCTGCCCCATGTTTGATAAGGGCCCCACTGCTGACCAGAGCCGAAGCAACAAGTGATGATGTTTTCCACCTCTGTGAGAGCATATTTAAGACAGGGAAAAAAACGCTGCACCACACAGCAGCTGGGAGAGTGAGAGGAGTGAGGAACAGCCTTGCAGGTGCCAAGGTCAGTGAAGAAGGAGGGGGAGAGGTGCTCCAGGCGCCGGAGCAGAAGTCCCCTGCGGCCTGCGGTGAGGACCATGGTGAAGCAGGATGTCCCCCTACATCCCATGGAGTACCACGGTGCAGCAGGGTTCCACTCTGCAGTCCATGGAGGAGACCACAGTGGAGCAGTTGGCACTGCACTGACGGAGGCTGCCGCCTGTGGAAGACCCCTGCCGGAGCAGATTCCAGGCCGGGCCTGTAGCCCGTGGAGAGGAGACCACTCAGGAGCAGGTGACCTGGCAGGAGCTGCTGCCCGTGGGGGATCCAGGTTGGAGCAGTTTTCTCCTGAGGGATGGACCCCGTGGTACGGACCCATATCTGGAGGAGTTCTGGAAGAGCTGCTGCCTGTGGGAAGCCCACGCCGGATCAGGTCATCAAGGACTGCATCCTGTGGGAGGGACCCCACAACACAGGGGATGAGAGTGACCGAGAAGGAGCGGCAGAGAAGAAGATCTGTAGACTGACCATAACCCCCATTCCCCCGCGCCGCTCGGGGGAAGGAGGTGGAAGAGGATGGATGGGGGAGGGGAAGGTGCTTTTGGTTTCTTTCCTTTGTTTCTCACTTCTCTAGCTTGTTAGTAATAAACAATAAATCTTACTATCTCCCTATGCAGAGTCTGTTTTGCCCATTACAATAATTACTGCGTGATCTTCTTGTCCTTATCTCAACCTTTGAGCCCTTTTCGTCATATTTTCTCCCCATTCCTCTTTGAGGAGGGGGAGTGAGAGAGTGGCTGTGGTGGAGCTCGGCTGCCCACTCGAGCGGAACCACGACAACTTGTTAGTGTTAGGTCAGAGATTGGACTTGATGATCTTGAGGTCTCATCCAACCTAGACAATTCTGTGATCCTTCTGTTTCATAGGGTCCCAGATATGGTATAGGAGACTCGTGCCTTGCTGTGATGTGAGGATAGCCCAGGGAATTTGGAATCATTGTTCATTTCATGGGTAATTGAATTGAACTCAAAAATTCAAATCATGACAATATAAAGTAGATATCTACTTACAATTGACTTAATACCTTTGTTTGAGGTAACTCACCTTAAAATTTACTAATCTATATATATAGCTATAAAATAATCTAGCTACAATAATTTATATTGCAGATGCCTAACATCAGCTGAGATGATTACCATCTGAATGTTATTCTGTTCTTGAAATTTTAATAGCCTTGAAAAACATGCAGTCCATTGGGACAATTATGAAAGACTTTAGGATGAACTTCAGGTAGTTTTTAGTTCCTTAAAAATGTACCGTATTTTTAGTTATTATCTAATCTTCAGAACGGATTGAGTGTGTGTGTGTGTTTTGTTTTTTGTTTTTGTTGTTGTTTGTTTGTTTGTTTGTTTTGTTTTAATTTAGTTTAAAAAATACTGTCAGCTGAAACATATGAAAAAATAACCTAAAAAAAGAGATATCTTACCTTCACTTAAGGACTCACTCTGTCACAAATCCTCTTCTCTTTTTTTTTTTTCACATGAGAATTAGTTTGTGTGACATTTGCAGAACTCCTGAAATTAGAGCTTAGCAAGGACAATATTTTCCCAACAGTACATTATCCACTACTGATGTGATTCTGACTTCATTCTGTTTGTGCTACTACATGTAATAACATACATGACTACTAATAAGATTTAGAATAACTGTTTACTGACAGTTCACTGTCAATACTCTGAAAGCCATTTTTTTAAAAATAAAATACACAATTATAAGTTTGGTGAAGACTAGAAGCTCACAAAGTTAGGATGTCTGAAGAAAATTTTAACATTTTAATAACTGAGAAACAATAAGTCAACAACAATACAATTTTGCAAAGTCTATCCTATTACTAAACGTGAGTATGAGTGCTTTTTGCAGATGTTTTTCACACTCTAAGTTTAGATATTGTTCTGAATGACAGTCCTTCAAGCTATTAGTCTACTTACTACATTAATTACATGGTATATATGTCAAACAAAAATTAAAAATCTGAAGATATGTTTTGTCTCCAGTTTCACTATTTATAGTTTCTTTATAATAATTGTCATAAAAGCCAGACTCAGATTTCATTGCTTTTGCTGGTATGTGCTAAAATTTTAAAGTGTTAGCACTACAGAAATGTGTTTTACTAATCTTTATAAGCAGCACACACCATAGCAGTGAATATCTGTACTTCTTGAGCTTAACATCATTAACAAGGGTAATAAAGACATTTCATGCATATCTTCTGATTTTTAAAAATAAACACGACCAATCAGCATTGTGAAAACATCAGCATTAAATATCATGTAATTAGATAAACTATTTATCTTTCCTTACAGCTTTGAACTATTATCAAGCAGCTAAAATAGATTTGCATGTAAATTTATACAGCTTCAATAATTTTAGCATGTTAATTGTTTATAACTTGTAAAAGAAAATAATGAAGAATGGAATATTGGATATACAACTGCTTTGTGAGGAGCTGAGGTATGACAGCTTCCTGTTTATTTATATAGTCTCTCATATAGCTCTATTATATAGCAAACTTTAGAGAAACAGTGATCTGCATAAGTCTGGTGTTAAGAAGACATTGTTATCCACATTCAGTAAAGGAGTACTTATTCATAGATATGATTTTTAGTTATAAAATTAGGCTGAGATGTAGATGTCTGTATGGAAAACAGGATTCCAGTTCAGTAGCCCTCACCACTGCCATTTAAATCCCCTGTACAAACCAAGGCATGTACATAGGACTGACAAATATCATGGAGAATATATGGTTTACGGGCATTGCAACTGGGTCTAATCTTTTACATAGAATGTAATCATGTCAGGTACACAGTCCCCACATTAGTGTTACAACAGATGAAGGTTGTTACTTAAAGAAAGTGCACTGTACTCTTTATATCTGTATATGATAACTGTATATGTATTTTTATTTTGACTTGATATCTCAAGCAAAAGATACATAACTTTTTTTACTCAAGAGGTAATACTGAGAGATATTCCACCCCTCCCACCCCCCACATTTCACGTAAAACATTTGGAAATGTATTATGATGATGATGATGACTATCATCATCATCATTATTAGGTACAACTAAAAGATGGTTTAACATTTGTAGGTGGATTTCATAGAATGTCTTTAGGTACATTCTAATTCTTAAGCTAATTACCCTAAGACATGTAGAAATTCTGAAAAAAAAAAATCTTTTTTGTGCTACTGTCCAATATATTATCCTACTATTTAAAAACAAAATTATGTTTTGGAATAAATCCATCTTTGTACAAAAAAAAAAAAAAAAAAAAAAAGAAGAAGAACTTTGGAGAAATATCTGCCAAATGAATCCCACTAAAAATGTTTAATAAAATTATTGTAAAATCACATCTGTTGACAGAACTGGAAACTATGGAAAACTGGATGAGATTTAAACCTCATAAATCTGAGCAAGAAATAATATGCAGTGACTGGAATGATATTGAATGAAAGGAATTTTAATTGAAAAATTATTTAAATTGCACCCTCTCACTAATTCCCTGGTTGGTTTTGGCCCTTAGATGATGCGTCGATTTTATTTTTCTGTCATACTCTTATACAAGAAGAATTTTTATTATATTCATTCCATCTGAATGTCTCAGATCCTTGTTCACTAAGCATTTTTTTTTCCTAAGCTGAAAAGTATGTTTATGTAGACAGAACTGCATTGAGAATTTGAAAATTTGAATACAAGGTTAGTGTATAAGATACCTATAAGACACTTAAAAACAAAAAAAAAAAAGTGGGAGGGTGAAGGGAGAAATAAACTTTTTCTTGCCATATCTCGCTCATATTCCTCCTTTATTTATCCCGTATCTGTTAGTAAAATTAACATGTTATAACTGTTAGGGAAGTTAGCGGAAGGGAAGGGAAAAGGGGAGGGAAAAAAGGAGGGGAGTGGAAACATCTTCCTGATGATGGGAAGCAGTGAATGGATCCTTGTTTTGATGCATTTAAATAGGCAATTTGTTTTACCTATTAAACTATCTCAAGTCACAAGTTTGGCCCTTCCAATTCTGTTCCCCCCCATTCCTTTGCAAGGGTGTGAGTAAACAGCTGTGTGGGGCTTAGGTGCAAGCTGGGTCAACTCATCACATAGATTTACCACTGATTTGAAAAACAAAGCAAAGCAAAGCAAAACAAAAACAAACAAACAAACATAAAAGCATTTTATAAAGGATGCTGGTTGCTTCAGGCTTGTAATTATGACGTTGGGCTCTATAACAGACCCTATAATTTTACTAAAATAAGACCACTGAACATCTGCAGAAGAAGCCAGTCAGTGTGGTATCTCCAAATGTAAATTCCATCTTTTCCATTCTAGTTGCAGCTTGTGTCAAAAGGCACATCAGTTAAGGGGCTCCAGTACGCAAAGTATACTATCTGGATTTTCAACAAGCCTCTGACAATTTTCCTTACTAAAAATTATTACAGAGACTAAGGTGGCAGAAAATCTTCAGTGTAAATAAACAAAGTAATACCTCTAGGGAAAACAATACTAAAAGATATCTGAATTCAGTTTATCAGCAGTAAATCTATCAATGTGCTGTTCCTAGTGGACATGTCCAGTATCTGTATCAGGAAGCAGCCCTCAATGCATTCCAGGAACCTGGTGGATAACTGGTATACTGTTGTGTTGTTTTCCCGAAAAATGTTTCGATAATTGAAGTCACCTATGATGACAAGGCTCTGTTGGCCTAAGACTGAGGAGTCACAGTGATGTTTCATTGACCTCATCATCCCAATTAAGAGACACCTAAAATAATATCCCCCTTGCTGATGATCTCTCTAATATTTATCCAAAGCATTTGGATCAAGGAGTTTACACAGTCATGGTACTTCCTTATCCCAAGCAAACTACAAGAATGACATCTGTAAGAAACTTTGAGGCAGATGAAATGATAGTAGTGACTATAAAAATAAATGCACCTAACTTCATTACTGATTTCAAAAAATTAATGGTAGTGGTGGTCACTGAATACAAATTCTGCTGACACAACTGTTGAATTTTTAAAGATTGAGCTCAGAAAAGCAATATTCACAAGCAGAAGACAGCACGTGACTGTTTCTTTACAAATGGTGAAACTCATCCAACCAAGCTACTGTTAGGAAGAATAGTTTTACAAATGACTGTGTCATCTCATCCCACATCTGCTCCCTTGTGTGATAACCAATATGACTTGTAGTTTAAACAGACAAAAGTAATGACTGAGGCTAAGTGAGTCTGATTTAATCATACTTATGTTTTTAAAATAATAAAAATGGATTAAATGTGTCCTTCTTTTCCCTTGTGTTTGCACACAGGTTCATCTGAGTATTTCAGAATGGACTGAAGTCATACAAGGGACATTACTACATCATTTTTGGACCATATTTCAAAAAATAAAAGAAATGAAGGGCTGTCACCTGCCACGAAAACCTGTATTTTTCTCCATTCATGTTCTTTATCAAAGTCAAAGGCCAAACAGTGAAAATACATTACATTTTTTAATTAAATTTTAAAATGATAAAGCCTAATATAGTCAGTGAGGTGCATACAAATCATATTATCCAATGCAATTAGAAGCTTTAGCTCATTTTACCTTATAGCTAAAGAAAAATGTGTGCTCATTGTAGGAGTAATAAACATGGGTAATTATGCACAATTATAGGATTCATTTCCAATTAAGGCTCAATTTCTGTAACAATCTTTAAAGTTTTTTATGTTTTGCTGGTAGTAATGAAGACTAAGGTAACTCAAGGTAGTAAGAATTCTTATCATTATAGTCAAAAAAAAAAATACTACCTGGGTAGTATGAATGCATTGTAATCAGCACTAAGTTTTAAAGTGCATGCTTCCTTTTGCTTCAACAATTTAAATGCTTCCCCATAACATCATTATAGAGCAGAAAAAAAAAAAAATATGTATCATATAGAAACATTCACCTAACCATATTAAAAGCAGTTTTGGTTTGGTTTGGTTTTCCTTTGCATTTGATAATATATATATTATATATATTATCTATCTATATATAGAGAGATAATATATATATATATAAATATATTATATATATATATTACAATAATCTATCTATAATAGATAATAGATATATATGTGTATAATATATATTATATATGATAGATAATATTATATATATATATTATATAATAGATTACATATATATTATTATTTTTTTTTTGCATATCAGTCATTTGTATATTTGCCAGTTCTGCTAAGCTAAAAATTAAATAAAACATTTTGTTCCACCCAAATTCCATTTTAATTGAATATATATTACTTTAATGACTTGGAAATATTTTATATTTTATTTTATTAATAAGGAAAATAAGCTTAAATTAAAAACAAACCAAACCAAAACAAAACAAAACAAAAAAACAAAAAAAACATCCTACAGCTACATGTATAAGAAGGTATTTGGATTCTGTGGATTCTGCATCATAGAATCATAGAATCATAGAATATCCTGAGTTGGAAGGGACCCTTAAGGATCATCAAGTCCAACTCTTGACACCGCACAGGTCTACCCAAAAGTTCAGACCATGTGACTAAGTGCACAGTCCAATCTCTTCTTAAATTCAGACAGGCTCGGTGCAGTGACCACTTCCCTGGGGAGCCTGTTCCAGTGTGCAACCACCCTCTCTGTGAAGAACCCCCTCCTGATGTCAAGCCTAAATTTCCCCTGCCTCAGCTTAACCCCGTTCCCGCGGGTCCTGTCACTGGTGTTAATGGAGAAAAGGTCTCCTGCCTCTCGACACCCCCTTACGAGGAAGTTGTAGACTATGATGAGGTCTCCCCTCAGCCTCCTCTTCTCCAGGCTGAACAGGCCCAGTGACCTCAGCTGTTCTTCGTACGTCTTCCCCTCCAGGCCTTTCACCATCTTCGTAGCCCTCCTCTGGACACTCTCCAACAGTTTCATGTCCTTTTTATACTGTGGTGCCCAGAACTGCACACAGTACTCGAGGTGAGGCCGCACCAGAGCAGAGTAGAGCGGGACAATCACCTCCCTTGACCTACTAGCGATGCCGTGCTTGATGCACCCCAGGACACGGTTGGCCCTCCTGGCTGCCAGGGCACACTGCTGGCTCGTATTCAACTTGCTGTCTACCACGACCCCCAGATCCCTCTCTTCTAGGCTGCTCTCCAGCGTCTCATCACCCAGTCTGTACGTGCAGCCAGGGTTTCCCCGTCCCAGGTGCAGGACCCGGCACTTGCTCTTATTGAACTTCATGCGGTTGGTGATCGCCCAGCTCTCCAACCTATCCAGATCCCTCTGCAAGGCCTTTACACCCTCATTCGAGTCCACAACTCCTCCAAGTTTGGTGTCATCAGCAAACTTGCTCAAAATACCTTCTATTCCTACATCCAGATCGTTTATAAAAATATTGAAAAGTACCCACCCTAAAATGGAGCCTTGAGGGACCCCACTGGTGACCGCCCGCCAGCCTGACGCAGCCCCATTTACCATAACCCTTTGGCCCCTGCCCATTAGCCAATTGCTCACCCATCGTATGATGTTTTTATTTAGCTGTATGGTGGACATTTTGTCCAGTAGGATCCTATGGGAAACCGTGTCAAAAGCCTTGCTGAAGTCCAAAAAAATCACATCAGCTGGTTTCCCTTGGTCCACCATACGGGTGATCTTATCATAAAAGGAAATCAGGTTAGTTAGGCCCGACCTACCCTTCACAAACCCATGCTGGCTGGGACCAATGACTGCTTTGTCCCCCAAGTGCGCCTCAATAAGTTCGAGAACCATCTTCACCATGATTTTACCAGGCACTGACGTGAGACTGACAGGCCTGTAATCGCTAGGGTCTTCTTTCTGACCCTTCTTGAAAATCGGCACAACATTTGCCAGCTTCCAGTCTACCGGGACCTCTCCAAATTCCCAGGATCGTTGAAAAATAATTGAGAGAGGTTCCGCAATGACGTCCGCCAGCTCTTTCAGCACCCGGGGATGAATCCCATTCGGACCCATGGACTTGTAGGGATCCAGGTGGAGTAGCAAATCCCGCACACGTTCAGGGTCGGTTGGGAGTTTGTCATCCCCACCGTCCCGGTCCTCCAGCTCAGGGCACCCTGGGTCCCGAAGCCCATCATCGGCATTGAAGACAGAGGCAAAGAAGGCATTAAGTGTCTCTGCTTTGCCTATGTCATTGTCTGTGAGGAGACCTTCCCTATCAAGGAGCAGCCCTATGTATTCTTTAGTTCTCCTTTTTCCATTCACGTATCTAAAAAAACCCTTTTTATTTTCTCTCACAGACACAGCCAGCTTCAACTCTAGGTGTGCTTTGGCCACACGAATTTTCTCCCTACAAACACGAACAGCATCCCTGTACTCTTTCCATGACACCTGGCCCTCCTTCCAGTAGCAAAACACTCTCTGTTTCCGCCTAATCTCCATTAGAATGTTCCTGGTCAGCCACGCCGGCCTCCTGCCCCGCCTGCCTGACTTGCGATATTTAGGAATTGCCTGATCTTGTGCTTCTAGGAGGCATCGCTTAAAGAATGACCAGCACTGGTGGACATCGAGGCCTTCAAGAGCAGTTTCCCAGGGGACCTTGCTGACTAGTTCCCTGAGCAGCCTGAAGTCCGCTTTCCCCATATCTAGGGATGAGGTTTTGGTGGCACTTTTCCTTCTGTCACCATAAATTTTGAACTCAACCACTTCATGGTCGCTATGACCGAGGCGGCCACCAATCACCACATCTCCCACCAGACCCTCTCTGTTTTCTAGCAACAGGTCTAGGAGGGCACCTTTCCTAGTTGGCTCCGTTAGCACCTGCACCAAGAAGTTATCATCTAGGTGCTTCATGAACCTCCTGGACTTGCTCGTGTCAGCCGTGTGGCACTCCCAGTTAACATCTGGCAAGTTGAAGTCCCCCATAAGGACAAGGGGAGTTAATCTCGAGGCCTCTCTTATTTCTATAAAGAATAATTTATCGGCGCTATCGTCCTGGCCAGGCGGTCTGTAATAGACTCCCATAGATTAGATTCTATTAGATCTATTCTATTAGATTCTGTAGATCTATTAGATTCTATTAGATCTATTCTCCCACAGAATAGATTCTGTGGATTCTGCATCCTTGGTCTCTATGTCATTGCCCTGTGATGCTGGAACCTAACCCCCAAAGGAACTCCAGACATTAACATTTTTTGTCAGCATGGAATATCATGGCCATAATACAAATGATACTATACATAAGACCATTATTGTTACCAATATTTACAATAGAACATATTCAGTAAGAGTCATAAAGCCATTACAACCACACTTGAATTTACTTAATCTAGGTCAGAGAAGATCTGAACTGAAAAAGTTTGAGAAAATGTGATTTATTTTCCTACTGGTAAACATGCATAATTTCTCCTTTTCTGATACGATCATTAATATAATCAAGAGTTAAGAAAGAAGAATATTTATTGGTTATTTACTGGTAACATGCAAGTTGTGTGGAATACCTTTTTTGCCTTCCCCCCCCCCCCGCCAATTATTTAAAGATTTCTTTTGATGTCATATTAGGATGCATATATTTTAAAAGACCACCACAGCTTCTCCCAAACCACTGAAAACTCTTAATTCAAAAAGGGTTGCATGTTAAATGCAGGTACTTATCCTGAGTTCACCTCAGTCCTTTGTTTCAGCAGATGGTTATAACAGCATGCAGTGAATCAAGGTATTTCCAAATTTCCACTTTTTTTTTTTTAATGCCTCTCCAGAAACAGGTCAAGTTGTATCAGATATGCCAGTCAGTCATTCTAGTTCCTTATAATAAGTAGAATAAATAGGATAATAGTTCTGATTGGTTGAAATAAATTCCTTTCCTTCAATGCAGTTACTCTTTGACCTTGTCCTTCAGAAATTATTTTTATATCTACTGACAAACCTGTGTTAATATTTTCAAGTGATTACTTGTAAATGTGTAACATATAACATCTTGAAGATTATTATAAAGAAACATAAATTTTCTGAATTAAATTTTTAATGCTAGTTTGGTGAAGTTAACATCAGATCATATTCATTTTTCATTCTGCAATACCTATGCAAATTGCATAAGGGATAGCAATAAAAATAAAGAGGCATATTAGATGAGCATTTATTTACACAAGCAACAAAAAATAATAAAATTATTTTATGGTTTTTATTTTGCCAAATTCTATCCAGAACTGGTGTTTTTAAAATACATGATAGTAAGTCTGTGTACTCACCCACCTTTCTCTTATTTAATTCAAAAATAATTGTGATTCTTACTACTTTGACTTCTTCCAGTTATAATAATATCATTGTCTGAAATCGTGGTACAAATTTAAGGATGAGAAAAAGCTTCTGCCACATTGCTCTTGGAGAAATTAAATTAAAAATCTGACGTGATCAGCTGAACAGTTGAACTATATAATAGTTCTTGAAAGAGTGAAACGTATAAAATGCACTTATACAAACAAATGCAAACTAAACTAAACATAAATTCACAGTTGATCCTGAGGTATGATACTAAATATGCATTTTTCTTTCAACCACTTATTCATAGTATATTAACACAATGAAAATAGATGAGAAAGACCAGGAATGGAGAAGAGTAGCAAGAATTGAGATTTCATTAATTTATTTGCACTGTAATGTATTGGATAAATCTCTTAGGATCCATAGTCCTGTTAAGGAAAAATATTGTTTCCTTCTTTATAAAGTAGACATTTGTTATACATATGAAATAAATTATTGTCACCATTCTGAGTTTCTGTGTTATCACACAGAATAAACAATTGTGTCACAGTGAAACTCAGTGATGTAGCAAAGGAAGTATGTAAAGGAAACGACTATAAAAGCCTGCATGCATTCAGCAATTTTTATGAAACACTATGGAGTATTATGAAGTAAATGACCTGGTCTGGTGCTACTGCTGCCAGTGTATCATCTTGCATATTTTTCATAATAGCTGGAAGCATTCTGTTTCTGCTTGAAGTTTCTTAAGACTTTCTTTCACCTTGGTATTCTGTTGCTGCCTGTTTACAGCTAAGATTTCAAACGCGCTGTCATGCATGCCCTTAAATTTTCTCATAACCACAGGTCTTTCTCCAGTTAAAGACATTACAGGACTTCATTATATTATATATTTTTTATATTATATATTATTATATATTATATATATATTATAATATATATATTATATATATTATATTATATATATTATATATATATTATATATTAATATATATTATATATTATTATATATTTTTATATTATAGTATGTTATATCTGTTCATATATTTGTTTATGGTAGTTTAGATTATTATGTCATATCATATGTTTGTTGGTTTTTTTGTTTTTTTTTTGAAAATGTGCTCTTTATCCATTCAAACCATAATTCCTATTAATCATAATCATTCCTATTAGTTACAATAATAGAGATTCTTCATGGATGATGAGTATAAAAAGTTCTTGTACTATGCCCTGAAATATAATAATCCGGATATTTTAGATCAGTAACAAATTTGTGATCCCCAGACTAGAGATACCCCAATGTGAGATTCCATGGGCTACCGATAGCCAGATGTTCCAACTAATAACGTATGATTTAAAATTATGTGATTGTGCTAAAAAAATAAAATAATAAAATAAAAGTAAATAAAAGCAGACTGAAGATTTGGGACAATTTTACCTTTTAAGTATGTAATACGGAACACTATTAGCAAAAACTCATCGATAAAGCAGTAAGAGTGAGAAAATAATGACCACAGAACATTTTTTAGAATCTGTTTATCTGTTGCCAGTAAGCACATTCTGACTCAGTGACTCAGTCAGCTCTGGACATCTCACCTTTCAGTTTTCTGCTCAGTTGCATTACAGTGGTTTTATTATTATTATTATTATTAATTATTATTATTATTATTTTTAATACATCTGACATCTTTAGAGGTTCATTGTAAGCTTATTGTAATTAACTCAAATTACTATATTTAAGATCAGTAATGTGGAAAGTCTATAATACCCTATTAACACTGTTCAGCAGTACCTGTAGAGTAAACAGCTCACTTATTTTTCTGAAAAAAACACATGGATGAATTATGTTCCATCTTCTGGTACAGTGATTTTAATTGTGCCCAAAGAAAACTAGTCTGATTGTGCTATTAGACACAATGAAATACTAATTTCTCTATATATTTTACACAAATTGAAAAAGTAAATATAAAGTATTAGGAGTAGAGGGAGGGACAAGATGATGAATATTGCATTAATAAATCCAATATGTCTATTGTCTCCTTCAATATCTCTTGCAGAAGGACTGCCTGTGAGATTTGAAGGATCCCTAACACATTAATCTTTCAGATTTGACTGTGTTAGAGCCAGTACACGGAAATGATCAGACTCCATCTTCTCATGCTCTAAAAGTGATTCAAATGTAATGAGTGTCCTTGACTAAACAAGACACTGAAAAAACAGTGTGGAACGTGCTGTGCTCCATTTTGTGGTCATTGCCCCTTGTCCTTTCCCCACAAACCACTGAAAAGAGGTTGGCCATATCCCTGTGTCTCCAACACTTAAGGTATTAATGTTTATAAATAAGGTCCCCTCTCAGTCTTTTCTCCAGGCTAAACAGAACCAGGTCTCTCGGCCTTTCTTCATAGGGAAGATGCTCCAGGCCCCATCTTTGTGGCCCTCTGCTGGACTCTTTCCTGTCTTTCTTGTACCGGGGAGCCAAGAACTGGACACAGTACTCCAGGTGAGGCCTGACCAGGGCAGAGTAGAAGGGAAGGATCACCTCCCTTGACCTGCTGGCCACACTCCTTTTAATGCACACCAGGATCCCCTTGGCCTTCTTGGCCACGAGGGCACAGTGCTGGCTAATGGTCAACCTGTTGTCCACTAGGACCCCCAGGTCCTTCTCCTCAGAGCTCCTCTCCAGGAGGTCAACCCCCAGCCTGTACTGATACATGCAGTTATTTCTTCCAAGATGCAGGACTCTACACTTGCTTTTGTTAAATTTCATTTGGTTTCTTCCTACCCATCCTTCCAGCCGGTCCAGGTCTTGCTGAATGGCAGCACAGCCTTCTGGCGTGTTAGCCACTACTCCCAGCTTTGTGTCATTGGCATACTTGCTAAGGGTGGACGCTATTCGCTCATCAAGGTCGTCGATGAAGATGTTGAACAAGACCAGAGCCAGCACTAACCCCTGGGGAACACTGTTAGTCACAGGTCTCCAGCTGGACTCTGTGCTGCTGATCACCACCCTCTGAGCTCAGCCAGTAGGCCAGTTCTCAACCCACCTTACTGTCCACTCATCTATCCCACACTTTCTCAGCTTTGCTAGTAGGATGTCATGGGAGACAGTATCAAAAGCCATGCTAAAGTCAAGGTAGATGACATCCACTGCTCTACTCCCATCTACACAGTTGATGATGACATCATAGAAGGCAGCGAGATTGGTCAAACATGATTTCCTCTTGATGAATCCATAATGACTGCTCCTCATAACCTTCTTCTCTTCCAATTGCTTGGAGATGGCATCCAGGACAAGCTGTTCCAACACCTTTCCAGGGACAGAGGTGAGACTGAGTGGCCTGTGTTTCCTGGATCCTCCTTCCTGCCCGTCTTGAAGACCAGAGTGACATTGGCTATCCTCCAGTCTTCAGGCACCTCACCCATTCTCCAGGACCTGTCAAAGATGATAGAAGGTGGTTTGGCAATCACGTCTGCCAACTCCCTCAGCAAACGTGAACGTAGGAGGTGCTGGTCTCCCCTCCGTGGTAACCAATGACAAGTCATGAAGGAACAACACAAAACTGTGCCAGACAAGGTTCAAACTGAACAATAGAAAAAATTTTTATCTTGAGGGTAGTCAAGCACTGGAACTGACATCCTGGAGACAAATGGTAGATGCCCCACACCTATTAGTTTTCAAGAGGCTAAAAGGATAATGCCCTCATTAGTATGCTTTATCTTTCAGTTAGCCCAGAAATGGTCAGGTGTTTAGGCCTGATAATCTTTGTAGATCATTCAAGTGAACTGTTCTGCTTTGTTTTTTATAGAATCATAAAATCATAAAATATCCTGAGTTGGAAGGGACCCATAAGGATCATCAAGTCCAACTCCTGGCACTACACAGGTCCGCCCAAAAATTCAAACCATGTGACTACATGCACAGTCCAAACGCTTCTTAAATTCTGACAGGCTTGGTTCCATGACTACTTCCATGGGGAGCCTGTTCCAGTGTGCAACAACCATTTCAGTGAAGAATCTCTTCCTGATGTCTAGCCTAAATCTCCCCTGCTGCAGCTTGACACCATTCCCTCGGGTCCTATCACTGAAACAGGTCCTATCACTAAAGAGAATAGATCGGTGCCTTCCCCTCCACTCCCCCTCCTGAGGAAGCTGTAGACTGAAATGAGGTCTCCGTTCAGCTTCCTCTTTCTCCAGGCTGAACAGGCCCAGGGACCTCAGCCTCAGATGTCTTCCCCCCTAGGCCCTTCACCATCTTTGGCGCCCTCCTCTGGACAGTCTCCAACAGTTTTATGTTATTTTTGTACTGTGATGACCAGAACTGCACACAGTACTCAAGGCACTCGAGTACTACACCAGGGACAATCACATCACTCGACCAACTAACAATGTCATGCTTGATGCACCCCAGGATACATTTGGCCCTCCTGGCTGCCAGGGCACGCTGCTGGCTCATATTCAGCTTGCTATCAACCACAACCTCCAGATCCCTCTCCGTGGGGCTGTTCTCCAGCATCTCTTTGCCCGTAGGTATAGCCAGGGTTGCCCCGTCCCAGGTGCAGGACCCAACACTTGCTCTTTTTAAACTTCATGTGGTTGGTTAT
Source organism: Aythya marila (assembly GCF_965140915.1). Lineage (NCBI taxonomy): Eukaryota > Metazoa > Chordata > Aves > Anseriformes > Anatidae > Aythya > Aythya marila. The sequence continues at coordinate 40,187,748 of NC_139042.1, read as the reverse complement.
TGCCCAGCTCTCCATTCTGTCCATATCTCTCTGCAAGGCCTTTTGACCCTCAACAAAACCAATAACTCCTCCAAGTTTAGTGCCATCAGAAAACATGCTCAAAATACCTTCTAGTCCTACATCTAAATTATTTATAAAAACATTGGAGAGAACTGGCCTAAAATGGAGCCTTGAGGGACCCCACTAGTGTGACCATCCACCAGCCTGATGCGGCCCCATTTGCCACAACACCTTGAGCCCTGTCCGTCAGCCAATTGCTCATATGATGTTTTTGTTTAGCTGTATGCCAGACGTTTTGTCCATTAGGATCCTATTGGAAACTGAAAATTCTACTCTATTCTATTCCTCTGCCACTGAATATTTACTGTGAACATCAGATATTAAATTATCATTTAAGCTTTATTAGAGAAAATATTGTGGGATTAATTATTGCAAATATATTTTTAACTCCTACTACACTCTAGAGACATACAGTGTAGACCAGAAAAATGCATTATTAGAAATTAACAATTTCTTATTAAGATTAAAGTGCACTAAAAATGTTTGGCCCCCACTATTCTGTCTTGTTCTTTTTTGTTTGGTTGATTCACTTATGAAGTCCGAAATATTGATGTCTCTGCCATGAAAAAGTAGATTACATTTACTATCCTTGCATCATGAAAATAAATGCACTTGAAAATTTTGATGAAATGAAGATTTAACCATGTTAATTTTGTGTGTGAATAACACCACCATGACTAGAATTGTAATGAACCTACTCAAAAAACTATACTAAGTTCTACTTTCTTTCATATTCATTTTTATTTCTATAAAAAATAAAATTATTTGTATATTTACATATAATGCACACTTAAGTATAAAAACAACATTATTTTAATCTGTGCTTTTCCATCAAAAATGCTGTGCAAAATTCTGAAATTGGTTTAAATTCACACCAAATCCAATTCAAATCCAATTCATCACTAACTTCATTAATGGAGTATAAAAATGCACAGGCATAAATTCCTGAAAACATTAATAACTTTGCAAAGTAGAACTGGTCATAGAAATATTTTCCATATGTGTAATATGTTACGTTTTGTCTTATTGACACTCATAAGTATATTTGCAGTCCATATTCTTAAAAGAACTACTTGTACAGTAATGCTAGTCTGATATATGAATGTTAAGGATCTACTCTTTGAGTTTCAATTTCTATTCTAGCTCATAAAGGTCAAAAAGCAATATTTACATAGATTACACTTAATGTGGGATGTATTTTAAATTACATATATCGTTCGTGATTAACTTATTATAAGCAAGGATAATGGACATTTTCAGCAAACTGTGAAGAACATGAAGTGTGAAGATGTTAACAATAAAAATGCAAAGTTTATAGTATACAATTCCCATAGATCCTTTTGGGAAGGAGAAGGAAGAAGAACAAAAGGAAAAAAGACAGAAAGAGAACAAGGAAGAAAAGATGGAGAGAGAAAAAGGAAAAGGGTAACAGATAAAGGAAGAAGGAGATCTCAAGCTATCATTCCATTAGTTTATGCAGTAACTGTTATGCAGTACCAACTTATATATAGAGAGAGTATATATAAATATTGTATATATATATAAATATATACACATATATAAATAAAAAATAATAAAAATCTATTACCTCCAATTTCTACACAAGCTATCGAGTTAACAACATAACTCACCTAGGTAAGGTGGCCTACGTCTGTTCTGCTTTCCATCACAGAACTTGATTTCTGGTGGCTAATTTATAAACTATTTCAGGTGTTGCTTTTAGAAACATGCAAGAGAATATAACGAGATCTCCAGTTCCTTCAAGAAAAATAAGTGAGTTTCTAATTTTGTGTTTTGATATAGCTAAAAAGTAAAACAAGTAGATGGAATCCAAGTAGGTACCAGAAGCCTACACTTAAAAAAATATACATTTCCTGTTCTTTTAATAATCAGACATATTCTCTATCATGCTTTAGTACCTGAGTATTACAGTTCTTTATAGAGATAGGATTTTAATTACAGTTTTAGGCAATTAGGCAAACATCAGGAAATTTAGCAGAAATCATTCTCCCCCTCCTCTTCTCCCCACCCTCATACCCCCTTGAAGATAGAACAAGAAACTTGTAAGTAGAAACAGGTAAAAGAAACTTTTAAATAAAGTTAGTTATTTGCTGACTTTTTTCAATGCATCAGTGAACAAGTATCATATGATGATTTGTACTATTATCTTGCACAAGACCACTTTGATCTCAGACTTCTATATAATAATTTCTAATTCTGTTACAACTTTACTAAGAAGTTGTCATCATTCAACCTTTTTCTCCTTTCTGATTTTATTTCTGTTGACATTGCACTACTGAGCCCAGGAGCCTTTTCTGGGTTAATTGGTCCAGGTGGATTAATTTAGCATCTAGTAACACAACTGGTTTTGATGCTGCTGTGAATTTTTCAAGGTTACATTAAGTGAACGGCCTTCAAATACTTAAAACAAACAAACAAACAAACAAACAAAAATGCTTTTTCATTATTTATTTTCTTTAAAGCTGGGGTCGGTCATAAAATAATTTGAAATTAGGGGCTAAATTCCCATTGACTTGATTTTGTGCAGAATCAGGCCCAAACCATGTAAATAGACGTATGCTACTTGGCATATTTTAGACATTTAGACGTTTTAGAGTGTATTGAAAAGCATATGCTGCCTTTGGGCTGTTTGAAATACTTGCAGAGCAGTCACACTCAGACTCTCTTTTTTTTTTCTTAAAGAATACAGATGCAGATACCAACACATTTACACACTTAATAATATATACACAATTAGTTTCTACAATGTCAGTGGGGTATTGCTCTTAAAATATATATAAATCTGCTTTTTCTAACCACTGTAATCAATATGCATGATAATATCCACACAATATTCCCAGATTTTGTGAACAACTAAAGGGCAGTTTTTGTGCTTAATATGCATAAATATTAAGGTTGTGCATAGGCTGAATGTTTTTGTAAGTGTTGGATTTTTCAAGTATTTTATCTCTTAATCCATCATTCCTGGTTTTGTGGCATCAGTAGAAATGATGCAACACTCAGAAAGGTAAGAATTGAATGTAAAGCTCATTTGTAAATCTGCACATGATACTACAAAACGTATCTTAAAAATCTAAAACATGACCACAAGAGATCAGGTCTAGACAAAAGGCAGTCACAGTTAATTATTATTCTTGCCATTTTCCTCTCATATTATTATGACCTATAATTCTAGATGCTATGATATCAACGTATTTATGCAAGAGTATGAGAAGATTTAGGTATTCTAAAGAATGTGGTTTAAATATTTGGAATTTTTCTTTTATTTATTTATATAAGTAATTTCTTAATGACTCAATTGAATTGGAATTATTTCTGTACATTTAATTTTACCTCTGAATGTGCTACGCAAAATGAAAAGGAAATAAAAGTCTTGTAAACTAATATTAAAAATAGATCTGGCTATGCATACATTTCAAATATTTCTTTATTAAAATACAGATTTTTTTTTTGTATGTCTGAAAAAAAAGTCAGTGTTTCTTCAGAATATGTCACAATAGTTTGTGATATACATTGATTTTTAGAGAAGTCTGATCTTTGGACATCTAAAATGGTACTGACTCTGTAGCTAGCAGTTCAACTGCAGCATGTTGTTTCTTGGCATTGACTTTGTCACACTTAACATGACGTCTTATTCAGCAATGGATAGAGAAGTTAGAAGCATTTTTGTTCACAATTCTTGAGCAAAACAGTAAATCAAGAAAACATGCACACTTATGGAAGAATGAAAGTACATACAGACTCTAGTCGGCATGTAGATGGCTTTGTTTAATACATTTAATCTAGTTATAGATTTTTAAAACATGTGTAAAGCTCTTAAAATTATATGGTAGTAACAATTTTATGTAGGATCAAGTTTCATGGATTCTAAGGTGAAATGCATCACTTCATCTGTAGAGAAAGTTTTTTTGTTTGTTTTGTTTTGTTTAGTTTTTCCATTTATTACTGCCTGCATGAAAATTGATTAAATTAGGTCTTTATTTTAAGAGGATTGACTCATTAGGCATCCTTAGAATAGGAATTAGGCAACTATATTAAGGTGGGCAGGGGCCATCCTTAATAAAAAATGTTCAGAGTGGCACTGAAGAAAGTCTGATATATTTGTACAGAACATGTTGTCTTCAATAACTATGTAATTATGTAAATATATTTGTACATATAACTTTATGTGAATCTACATATTACTACATATATACGTGTATGTATATGTGTGTATACTTGTGTGTATAAACACCTATTTTGCTCTAGCTAGGAGAGTTGCCTTCATGGGAAGGATCACCTATCACTCTGTTAAGTACTGGTAAGGCCACACCTAGAATATTGTATGCAGTTCTGGGCTCCCCACTGCAATGAAGATTTGGACTTTGCTGAGTCCCATGCAAAGCCTCTTAGATGACTGAGGAAATGGAGTATCTGGCATACAAAGAATGCTCAGCCTGGAGAAGCCTTTAGGGGGATGTCATCAAAGAGTATTAATATCTGATGGGATGAAAGGAAGAAGAGGGAGCAAGATTCTTCTCTGTAGTACCAACCAACATGAAAAAGAGAATGGTCACAAATTAAAACAAACAAATATGAAATTCCACCTGAATAAAGGAATTTTATTTTTATTTTTTCTGTGAAGGTGGTCAATTTCAACAGGTTTCCCATAGAGGCTGTGGAACTTCTGTCCGTAGAGATAGTCAAAATGCAACTGGTCATGATCCTGGGCAACCAGATCTGACCCTGCTTGCGCACTGAAGTTGTAAAAAAGGACCACCAGAGGTCCCTTTTTCAATTGTTCTTTGATTCTGTGATTCTTGGACTGCACACACAGATTTAAATGGACTGAGGCAGAAAAAGTGGGGAAGTGGAGAGAAATATCACAAGTTTCATGCATTCTGAAAGAAAGAATATTGTTATTACAGACGTGTTGCACACAGATATGTGATCTCCTGCTCTTGATGTGGTTGTAACTATGTAATAGTAAGAACTCTCTCTACTGGTATGTAATTTAAAGATGATTTAACAATTTTAAAATGGCAGACCATTGGATCTTGACCAGATGATTATGTAACAAACTCCAAGTGTCTCAACAGAATTATAATTAGGATATATTGGGTCATGAACTTCAGGTGTCAGGATAATTTAAAATACTAAATTAAGAAACCAGTATAGATACAGGTTATCTAAATAACCAGTAGGTTACGTGGTGAATTAATGAGATTTTCAGAATATCAATTTGTATTTAGATTCCCGAAATTCAGCTGGGAAATTTCTTAGATCACTGTTAGTGCAGTACATGTATATATACTTTTATATACATATACGGATATCTATCTATAAGTATACACACACACTGTTATATGGAACATTATCAATAACTATAGTCCATACCTTTTAAATAATTAAGACTGAGCATGGTACAATATTCCTCTGTAAGGAAAAAAAGTCAGATACGAATCCCTTCTTCGTTGTCTTATATAAATATTTATATATTTTTTCTCTGTTTCCTGTCAAAAATCAGTCTCTCTTTTTTTTTTTTTTTTTTTTTTTCAAACTGTATCTCTTCCATTCAAGATCTAAAGACTCATACAGAGCTTACATCTGGGTAATTCAAATTCTGTAATGATTAATCCATTATCCTTTGTTATATTTTCACTTTTATTATTATTATTATTATTTATTAGAAAAGAGTGGTTTTCTTTTTAAATAGTTTAGTCATAAAATGAGACACGTCTTCCTTTCAAACTGCATTTTATGTATATGTATAATAAATATAACATTTCTTCCATACTTCTCACCCACAGAACACAGAATATATCAATTTCTCAATCTTCATAAAATCTAGTATGTTTTCATGGCAAAATGTTATTACAGAACAAGCATTACAATATAAGAGCTTCACACTCATGTTATACACTCCAATAACTGCATTCCTGTTTAGCGTTGCTAGGTTGTCTTAAATATATTAAATTACAAATTAAAGTTTTGTTTGTTCTTTTCTTTGTACCCAGTAAATTTTCAAAAATATCTGCACAGAAAAAAAAAATCTATACGGGCACTTTAATTTTGGAAGTGTAACATTGGAAAGTGAGAGACTGGTGTGGTGAAGCTGAGCTACCTATTGGTGTTGAACAACAACTGCAAGTGTTCAGTTCATTAGCCCATGAAGTTTTCAGTATCTCTCTCTTCTTTCCTACCTTTTTCCAGTACCTCATCTTATTTTTATTTTTTTTAATTTTATTTTTCCCCTCAATATATTGTTTCTTGGGGCTGATAAATTGACTTAATAAACTCAGTTATCTAGGATTATCTCTTCTTGTTTTCACCCCATTTATCAAATATTAGGGATGAACAATTCTGATTTTTTTTCTAAGAAAATGGTTAATTTGTTATGCATAATTAAATGAACCATTTATAGCTGTGCTTTTTAGCAGTTAGTCATTTATCTTTTGAATTTTCCTTTATTTTATTTTATTTTATTTTATTTTATTTTATTTTATTTTATTTTATTTTATTTTTAAAGGTAAAGACATCACAGTGTTTTCTCTCAATTTCTTTTGCTTAAAATTACTCTAAAGTGATCATTGCTTCATTCCCCACAAGCCATTCTTTTTAATGGATTATTTCATACTCTTTGCTCAAGCTATTTTTTAGATCTGGTTGTTCACCAATATTATTCACACATGAGATATAATTTAGTTTCTCTGGTAATTTGTATCTGCAAAAATTGCTACGAGTGTCTATGGAATAGACTGGCACAGCATGAAACTAGCCAAAGGAAATGAATTTTTAAAATGTCTGTAAGTATTCACAACTTGTTAACAATTATTTTCTCACTGTAGCTTTCCAAGAATCTGATATTCTATTAGTCCCTTCATTGATTCCAACTAAAATTGTTCAAAGTAATTTCTAACTTTGGTATCCAACCCAGTCCATTCCACTGAGCCAATAAAAATAATGTGCTAAATGAGTAATATAACCATTTTCCCGTTTTTTTTATTGTGCAATTTTATCAGCAAAAAGACATACACCAAATAAATAAATAAATAAATAATAGTGATAATAATAAAAAACGCATCTGTCAGCAAGCCCTTCACTATTTAGTTTTGGATCAACTATTATTCTGAATGTTTCTTTTAAAAATGCCAATTTAGGAAGGAAGTAGTCTATTCTTTGTCATTTATATTTGACAGTCTTTAAAATTCTGTGGATTTGAGGTAATTTTTTTCAATCAAATTTGTTATTTTCATAAACTTTTCTTCTGGATGTGAATTTAGCTTCTCAGTGGGGTTGTTTCTTTTCCTTTTTTTTTTCTTTCTTTTTTTTTTTTTAATCACGGATATAGTTTACTTAAGTATGGCACTGTAATACTGGGTGTTGAAAAGATGAAAAGATCTTTTATTTAATGACTGTGTAGGAAAAAGTACAGATAAAATATGTTTTATCATTTGATACTTCTTTGAATATATATTCTAACAGTGAAAGAAAACTAAAGCACAGTTCAGAGTCTAAAGGAGGATTATTGTAACAAAAATGAGTTTCTTAAAAGATGTGTTATGTGCAATGCAGAGGACCCTTGTTTTAATACGTCTGCTAAATCTGAGATAATAGAATAGATTTACTACCTGGAACATGCATTTTTCCCTATTAATGGTGATGGGATGAGCATAGATATTAATTAATATTTAACTTTTAATGGATGAGTTATACTAGATGGATCTCATTCTTTGTTCTTTCAAATTCTTTATCAACTGAATCTACAAAAAAAAAAATCAGTCATGGAGACAAAAGCCAAAAAAAAAAAAAAAAGTAAAAGAAAAAAGAAAATTTAAAAAAATAATAATAATAATAATAAAAAAACAAAAAAAAACAAAAAAAACCCACCAATTTAAAATAGATATCAGAATCTTTCTAGAAGTGAGTTCTTAGAAAGAACTTCAAAATCTGACCAGGAAACAAAGTGCACTTGTCATTGTTAAATTAAGAGGTGTTATATCACTCACCCTTCTTATCCAAAAAGCTAGATTTAGGATTTTTCCATTGACACACTTGTGAGCATACTGTAGTAATCTACATAGATTACAATATTCTGAGAATGCACCCACAAAAAGATTATGATTTTCTACATACAGTATAATTTCTATAATATTTCTCTGGTATTATAGCAAGTTTCCAATATCCTTAGACTGTGAGCCATATCATTTGCTTATCTTTATTAATACTCTGGATCATTGAGCATTCTCAATGGCTAGAGAACTTTCTAAATGTTATATTATTTTGTAATGTTAGATTATTTCGTATAAAACATCCTGAAACTACTGTCAAATTGACTTTATCTTTTAGGAAATTAAACTGCATTATCTCACACAATGCAGACTTCTTATTAAAGCAGCAAGGCAAATCTAGTGGGTAGTAGTCAGGAGATAATCATCCCCCTTAGGAATTATAGATACTCTGTTAAATCTCCTATTTTTTACAGCTTTAGGGATATGATTATATTATGACAAATATACCCCTGGTGTAGTACTTACATATTTCATTCAAGGACTACCCACAATCATCTAGTTGAAATACCTCAGAAGAACATTTCTTCGTGCTATTAAATTTCAAGTTTTAAATAACCGCTTGAGAGAAAATCCACAATTCAGCTACAGAATTCTAGAAGTTTGTTAAAGCTTTGTTACTAGAAATTATCAATATAACAGTTTGTGTAACAATATATAAGTTATATTACTACTGTTATATATGGAGTGGTAATTCCTGTCGAGAAAATGGTTGATATTAATAAAGAAGGGGGAGATTTGGGAGTGTGGCCATGGGGGTTGAAAAGCCCAGTGGTTGAGATAACATTAGACTCTTAACGACGCCATCAGGAATGTAAAAGAGGGAACAAAGAAGGGTGATTCAGGAGACTATATGCAGTCTCCAGTTTCTTGTTCTCCAGCTGGTCTCTTTTTCTCCAGCCCTTAAGGCATGGAAGTTTCTGGGTGTTTGCTGTTGTTGTTATATTCAAAGTTGTTTGACCAATGAAAAGTTGTTCTGAAAAGAACTGCTGTGGAGAGAAGGGAGCCTGCCCTCAAGATAAAAAATAAAAATAAAAATAAATAAAAATAAAAAAAAAAATAAAAAAGAAGGCAACACGATCAGATAAAGTTATGGCATCAATAAAGAAGCAGAAAAAAAGGAGTGAAAAGGAACAGGATAGCGGAACGGAGACCAGATGGGAACAGGCGCATTGATTGCCTCATGAAGATAGGTTCGGCCAAACTCAGCAAATTGCTCAGAGAAACTCGTACTGAAAGTCGCTGGAAATGGGTGCACCAGAGCTGGGAAGAAGCTCAAGCTGAGAGAAGCGGACCCGTGCACACAACTGCCTCCCACTGGTAGTAGTTGTGCATTATGAGGAATCATACATTCTCGGAAACAAAGACTGTCCTGGTAACCTTACAGCTTATTCTCCTTATTAACAATCGGACAGTTTATGATCCTGAAACATGGAACCAAATTGGTGTCAAGGTGTGGGACTCTGCAACTAAAAATGACAAGGTTGCAGTGGGATTGCTCGGCACCTGGTGAGCAATCTCTGAGGCCTTAAAGAGCCATGTGGGACCACAGTCAGAAACGTGTGGTTTGCCAGATAGTGAGGGAGCTGCGGGCTCATCCACCGATCCTTCTGCTACACCATTGGCCCCCCACCGGATTTGACATCACAGGCCTTTGCTGTTACACCCCCTGCTGACCTGGACTTGCCTTTTGGCCCAGGACCTATTGGCCTTGAAAAGGAGATGGATATGTTTCCCTTTGATTGGGGAAGATTAGGATACATAAGGCCCGAAGGCTGAGTTGCTTAACAACTTAAAGTGAGACATATTGTTCGCACGACTAGCCCTGGAATTCTCCAGTGTTTGTAATCAAGAAAAGGGATGGAAAATGGAGACTGTTAAGTCATGGATGATATAGGAGCACTTCAACCAGAATTACCAACTCCAACTATGCTCCCCAGTCATGGACGCTAATAGTAGTAGACTTAAAGGATTGTTTGTTAAACACTTTCCAGAATTCGAAAAACTTTGCCATGTTTCTGATTGTACATATGTATAGGCATACTCAGGTTTAATATGTAAAAGTAATGTTCTGTATGTTTAGAAAGTTCGATGTTCGTGTGTGCGAGTTGGTAGACCATAGACTCCCCGTGCACCCAGCACTGTTTACTTGTCTTTTATAAATATTACTAAATTCAGATTGAGTTGAGACTTCATTTATAACACCCTCCTAGGGGGTGGGCAAAAAAGTGAGAAGAGAAACATCACCAGGGCAGCTGACCTAAACCAACCAAAGGGATATTCCATACCATATGATGTCACACTCAGCAAAAAAAGGTGGAAAAAGGAAGAAGAGGGGAAGGGTGGGCTCTCGCTGTGAAAACGTCGGTCCTCCTCCCAAACACCAACTATGTGCGTTGAGGCCCTGCTCCAAGGACGTGGTCAAACATAACTCATTTGTGGGAAGTAGGTAGTAATTTCTTTCCTCCACACTTCCACATAGCCTTTATTTTGTTTGTTTGTTTGTTTGTTTGTTTTCCTTTTTTTCCCTTTCCCCCTCCCCTTTCCCCTTTCCCCTTTTTTCCCCCTTTAGTTAAATTGCTTAGTTAATAATAATTTTTCCTTAATTGTTATTATTTTTCCCTTTAATTGAATTATCCTTATCTCAACCCGTGAGTTTTTCTTTACTTTATTTCTTCCCCTCCTCATCTAAGGAGGGGGAGTGAGAGAGCAGTTGTGGTGTTTAGCTGCCTAGCACGGTAAAACCACCACACAGTCAGACTGCTAGCTTTTGGTCAAAATGAAAGTTCCTTTTGTTAGGGTAAACGCTTAGTCAGACTTCTCAAATCTTAAATATTAATATTTTTTTCCACCACAATAACAAGCAGCATTTTTTTATTTATTTTTTTTTCTTCAGAACTGCCTCTTAGCCACTGACATTAGCCAGTGGCTAAGCCACACACAATTAAAATTTCATAGCACAAGTAACATTATCAAAAGCAATTTCAAGCTTAACTATATACACAAAATTCAATATCCTGTATTTTAAAAGAACAGTACAGTCTATTGCAGTGGACAGTGGTACAGCTGCTTTTGTAGTTTTCTGTTTAGAATTAGTTTAGAAAATAAATGAAGTAGCCAAGTCTCGTGGTCTTTAAATTTTTACTGTCTATAGAATGTCACTACTGTCATTTCATCTCTCTCTGGATGTGGAGGAAGGCTGCTCAATCTCCAGATAATCTGTAGAGAATTTTTGCAGCTTTTTGTCTTTATAAAAACTTGTACTTATTAACACCACATATGATTTATTTCAGTTGCGATAGAGATCTCTACAGGGACACACACACACAACATTAACAAATTAATCTGCTTTATAGTCTAGTTGCCTAGAGTGCACCTCCTATAGGGAGAGTGCATTAATTAAGTCTTGTTTATCATAAGTTCCATTAAGCCTTTGTTGTTACCGATTATATCATTGTCTGATTTTTATTTTTTTTTTTCAGGTGTGGAAAACATCAGAATATTAATTGTTTTTATCTTAATAAGCAAATGACGTGCATTGTGAGCTGCAACACAGAATTCTTCGTCAATGGCTGGAGTTTCTCTACTTGTTCTTCATTTTATTTCCTTGTATAATTGAACATATTTTGAGGTAGGGAAAATTGCTTCTATCCACAGGTTTGGATTTTGTATGTGATCAATGCAAGAGAGAGAATGAAAGATTTTGTTCTTAAATTAACGTAATACTTCCCTGCTACAAAATAACAGCAGGAAAATGTTTTTCATTATCATGAAATGTGTTTAAGGAAAAGGGGAGCACAGATTGTATTAAATTCCAACATGTTGTAATAAATGAATCCAGCAAGATAGCAGAAGAATTACACAATCTATTTTATTGCTTCATTAGAAGTATTTTACATACATATTTACTAGAAAAAGGGGCATCAATTCTGTATGTCAGGTTTTATTTTATTTTTTATTGTCAACTGTTATTTGCAGTATAAAATGTATTACTATATAAATTTTTGATTGAGACAATAAGAGCTGCATTCAAAACTACTTTATTCAAGGAAAAAAGATGTACATGCTTTTAAGGGATCTGTACAAGGTATGAATATCAAAAGTATCTGAAATATAGAGGAAACAAAAAACATTGTTTTCAGAAATGTAATTATAGTTCAGTTATTGGAAAGCAACACAGGACAATGTTTTATTTAACTAAGTTCAGATATGTTCTGTGTTCTGTATTCTGTAAGTAATAAGTTGAGTTTTCTACTCCTCAGTAAATATTGTTATGCTTTTCCACTACATAAGGAAAAGCAGCATTTGTGCAGTTGTGCAAGAATTAGTTTATCAGATTTTGTCTACCTTAACGTGCTTGATCATAAATAATTGTTGCCCCACGTTGTCTGCTGTTGCTGCAGCTGTGCTTTAAGGTCAAGGATATGTTCAGGATTTCCACAACAATATACTAAAGCTGACAAAAATCAATTTCAGTATTTATAAAAACAAAATTGAAACCAGCCACTTGGTCTCAGCAAACATTACAAGCAATGTCAACTTAAAAGAAAATTAAATAAAAATTTACATCTGTTAGAATACTTCAAAAGCTAGCATTGTGAATTCAAACATAAGTAGAGGTTATGTTTTTGTTATACAGGACCTCAATTTAGCAAAAACTGTAGGCTACACTCATACTACTAATACAAAGAAGTCTATTTCAGAAGTAGAGATAGTTTAGAAATATCATTGCTTGCTTTTCAAGACTATTATGCTCATTGTATTTGAGGACTTAAAACTTTACAGACTAGGTTGTCATTAAGGAATCATATTTCTTCAGGAGTAAAATTGAATTGATCTCTTTTCTTTTCACAGCAAATATATTATTTTCTGTTTGTTTTAATTTTAGGCTTGTTGTCTTTAAGGACCATGTTGAATGACATGACTATAAAAACAGAAGAAGATTGTAATAATTATAATTTGAGGATTGGAACTAGGTGATCTATAAGGTCCCTTCCAACTCAAACCGTTCTATGATGATATTACAATTGTAATTTATTGGACTGCACGAGCAGTCCAAACAGTTCCTACAATGCATTGAGGACAATTTTCTGACACAGGTGGTGGAGGAGCTGACAAGGCGGGGGGTGCTTCTGGACCTTGTTCTTACCAACAGGGATCCCCTTGTTAGGGATGTGAAAGTTGGGGGCAGCTTGGGATGCAGCAACCATGAGATGGTGGAGTTCCAGATGGAACTAGGCAAAGGAAGTATGGCTAAAAGCAGGATTGTTACCCTGGACTTCCGAAGAGACAACTTCGACCTCTTCCGGGACCTGCTTGGGAGTATCTCATGGGATAGGCTGCTAGAAGGCAAGGGTACTTATGAGAGCTGGGCTACATTTAAGCATCACTTCTTCCATGCTCAGGATCGGTGCATCCCGAAGAATAGGAAATTGGGGAAGGGGGGCAGGAAACCTGTGTGGATGAGCAAGGAGTTCATCAATAAGATCAAAAGGAAGAGGAAGGTCTATGAAATGTGGAAAAAGGGCCTGTCCTCTTGGGAGGAGTATAGATGTGTTGTCAGGGCCTGCAGGGACACAACGAGGAAGGCTAAAGCCCACCTTGAGATGAGGCTTGCAAAAGAGATAAAGGAAGGGTTTTTTCAAGTAAACAGCAAGAGGAAGACTAGGGATAATGTGGGTCCCTTGCTGAATGAGGGGGGTGACCTGGTCACAGGAGATGCTGAGAAGGCAGAAATACTGAATGCTTTCTTTGCTTCAGTCTTTGCTCCAAGGGCACTCCCCCGGGACTCCTCACCACTGGCAATAGGACAAAGGGTCTGGGAAATAAAGGGCTTCCCCCTGGTGGACGTGGGAGTGGTTTGGGAGCATCTGAGTGGGCTCAACGCACACAAATCTATGGGTCCTGAAGGGATGCATCCGTGTGTGCTAAGGGAGTTGGCAGATGTGATTGCCAAACCACTCTCTATCATCTTTGACAGGTCCTGGAGAATGGGTGAGGTGCCTGAAGACTGGAGGATAGCCAATGTCACTCTGGTCTTCAAGACGGGCAGAAAGGAGGATCTGGGAAACTACAAGCCAGTCAATCTCACCTCTGTCCCTGGAAGGGTATTGGAGCAGCTTGTTCTGGATGCCATCTCCAACCAATTGGAAGAGAAGAAGGTTATGAGGAGTAGTCAGCATGGATTCACCAAGGGGAATTCATGCTCGACCAACCTCGCTGCCTTCTATGATGGCATCACCAGCTGGGTAGATGGGGGGAGAGCAGTGGATGTCCTCTACCTTGACTTTAGCAAGGCTTTCGATACTGTCTCCCATGACATCCTACTAGCAAAGCTGAGAAAATGTGGGATAGATGAGTGGATGGCAAGGTGGGTTGAGAACTGGCCTACTGGCTGAGCTCAGAGGGTGGTGATCAGCAGCACAGAGTCTGGCTGGAGACCTGTGACTAACAGTGTTCCCCAGGGGTTAGTGCTGGCTCTGGTCTTGTTCAACATCTTCATTGACGACCTTGATGAGGCAATAGTGTCTGCCCTCAGCAAGTACGCCGATGACACAAAGCTGGGAGGAGTGGCTGACATGCCAGAAGGCTGTGCTGCCATTCAGCGAGACCTCGACCAGCTGGAGGGATGGGCAGGAAGAAACCAAATGAGATTTAATAAGAGCAAGTGTAGAGTCCTGCACCTGGGAAGGAAAAACCCGAAGTATCGGTACAGGCTGGGGGTTGACCTCCTGGAGAGGAGCTCTGAGGAGAAGGACCTGGGGGTCCTGGTGGATGACAGGTTGACCATGAGCCAGCACTGTGCCCTTATGGCCAAGAGGGCTAATGGGATCCTGGCGTGCATTAAAAGGAGTGTGGCCAGCAGGTCAAGGGAGGTGATCCTTCCCCTCTACTCTGCCCTGGTCAGGCCTCACCTGGAGTACTGTGTCCAGTTCTGGGCTCCCCGGTACAAGAAAGACAGGGATCTCCTGGAAAGAGTCCAGTGGAGGGTCACAAAGATGATACGGGGCCTGGAGCATCTTCCCTATGAAGAAAGGCTGAGAGACCTGGTTCTGTTCAGCCTGGAGAAGAGAAGACTGAGAGGGGATCACCTCAATATATATAAACACCTGAGGGGAGGGGGACAGAAGGATGTAGCCAACCTCTTCTCAGTGGTTTGTGGGGATAAGACAAGGGGCAATGGCTGCAAGTTAGAGCAAAGGAAGTTCCGCACTGACATGCGAAAGAACTTCTTCACAGTGAGGGTGACGGAGCATTGGCACAGGCTGCCTAGGGAGGTTGTGGAGTCTCCTTCTCTGGAGATTTGGCAGGGGTGTTGGACCCGATGATCTTTCCAACCCCTTCAATTCTGTGATTCTGTGATTCTGTGATTCTGTAATTTGAAAGAATTAGCTGTTGTTACCTGTCTATGAGATGATAGTCAATGATAATAACAATAATGATGCAAGATACACCTTATTTGGTACTTCATAACAATTCAGTTGAGTGAAATGTGTTTGGTAGTAAACATTTGGTTTGGCTAAGAAAGGAGAGAGGTAAGGTTTCTGACTTAGAAATTTCAAATAGGTTATTTTAGACTCCCTCATATTGTGTTTTAGCATCCTTTGAATAAAAACTACAACACAGATCAAATTAGATCACTATGAATATGTATTATACGTATATCAATACAGATTCATCATCAATAGAGATTACAGTTAAATCTGACTAAAATAGTAGATAGAAATAGTGTTAGGAGATCTGAGTTTTCTAAGAAAAAGTTTTCCAATTCAGTAAAAATATTTCCCTACTCCAAATTTTGGCTTGGGCGCTAAAGGTCTTAAAATTGTTAGTAAAATTTTGTCTTGCAAATAGAAAGAATTAATTTTCAGATGTATTAATTTTCAGATATATTTGTTTTAAATAATTTTGAAAAACTTGAGGATTATCTCTATTTTGAAAGAGTACCTATTAATATTGTTACATTAAATATTTTTTAATTTATTATTTAATTTAAATAACAATCTACATTGACAGTTTCAGTTTTGCTGAAAAAAAAATCCATTGTAATGAACATCTGTTTGTACTTCATCACAGACAGAAGTGAACTGGCACCTCCAAAGGCTGTCTTTATGTGATAGTTATTCCAGAATTTAGACAGAAAAACACAAAACAGCCATTTTCATTATTTCTGATTATTGAGAGGACTAAAATTTTAAGAGAATCAGATTTTTTTTTTTTTTTTTTTTTTTTTTTTTTTGAATCTAGAAGAGTGGAAAAGACTGCTTTTTGCTAGAATGACAAAGTTCAAATTTTCCCAGGAGCATTTACTGTTAATGTTTCTATGAAATATTTTGATAAAATAACACATTATCTCTATCAGTGATTATATTAATAGATTTGTCTTTCGGTTTTGTTTAAGCATAGCAAATTAATTAAAAAAAAATGTTTAGGCCAATCTAAAAAAAAAGAAAAAATACATAGCATATTTGCCAAACAGTTTAAGCTGAAAAAAAAAAAAAAAAAAAAAAAGGCAGGGGGGTAAGGCAGCATGTTGAACTGTTGAATTCACAGTTCCCTTCTCTATGGCAGGACTTGAACATTCATTCGGAAGACTAAGTTTTAATTCATCCATTTCTTGAAGGGACCTAAACCTACACTAACCACAAAAAAATCGTGTCCAGAATGTTCCAGTTTATCTTTTGCTTGGTTGTAACAGTTAATTATACTACTATTTACAAATATTAAGTTTTCTTTTGTAAAAAGAACTATGGAATGCAAAAATCAATATGGTCAAGGCTGTATATACCAAAAAGACTGACAGCTGTCAGTTGCATATGAACTGTAAAGGTAACTGTTACTTAATAAGCAGAGACTACAATATTACACTTTGGCATCATTTTTGTATAGACTTTCTATAAAGCTTCTTCCACACCTTCTTCTCCGTTATTTATCTCCGTCGTTAAAATGTTGTGCATTTAAATGTATTTTTAACCCCTCAAGATTTCATAGATCACAATCATCATCATCATTGAATATGAAGGAAAAAAAAAAAGTGTTTTTCATCAGTTTATCAATGTATAGGAATTAAGTAGCTCCAGACAATATTTCCAAATACATGAATATGTCTGTTATACTGTCACATTATTAGAATATACCAGGATAGTTTAGCCCATAACAGCCATCATGCCCCCAAATAATTTTGAGCTACAGAAATTAACAGAGGTCAGAGACCCCATGGACTCTGCAATTTGGGCAAGAGCATACCTGTAGAAGTAGCAGATTATATGTAATTTTTATTTTATATTAAAAAAAAAAAAAAAAAAAAAAAGAAAAGAAAACAGGTCATGGGGAAGTCAGCATGTCAGGAATCATGAGTGAAGTATTTTGCAGAATTCTAAATAGAATAATATAGATGGTATGTTACTTCACAAGTCTACAGGACCAAGAAAACTCAGGCATGCATATATTGTTTTATCAAAGGTTTTTTTAATTGGGGGAATAGAGGTGTTAGGCTGCAGTAACTGTTTAAGAATATAAACTTTCTGAAGATATTACAGGGCATATTGCTTTGAGTGCCTATGAGGAGACACTGAGAGAGCTGGGACAGTTTAACCTGCAGAAGGGGAATTGCAGGGGTGATCTTATCAATGTCTATAAAGATCTGAACAAAGGGTAAAAAGAAGATGGAGCCAGCTCTTCTCAGTATCGCTCAGTGACAGAATGCACTGAGCACAAACTGGAAAACAAGAGGTTCCATCTGAACATCAGGAAGTACTTTAATGTGTAGGTGATGGAGCATTGGAACAGATTATCCAAAGAAGCAGTGGAGTCTTCCTCCTTGGAGATCTTCAAAAGCTGTCTCGACATGGTGTTGCATTAAAGGGTAAAGACGTTTGGCCGGCCCTAAGCTCCATTGTGTTCCATCTTGACCTCAGATATCAGAGAGGCTGCGGGTGGCTGATTATGAGTGATACACAATTCAGCACTAAAGTCCAGTCATATTCAATATGTTGAATTACCATGATCATGGATACAAAAATAAAGCAGTAGACATCCAGTCTAGTAGATTGCAGGTGTAGTTTACTGAAGCAACACAGAACAGGTTCTTTTGGATTACCGGCATCCCTATCAGGGGAAAGTAGAGGTTCAGCCCATCAACCGATCCCAGAAGTCAACGATGTCCTCTTAACTTGTATGCAATGTCAGTGCCATCAGTTCCACAGTACCATCAAGTTTGCCATCCCTGTGGTGGTATCACTGAGCCCTGCCAAGATGTCTTCACTCCACTCCAACCTCTGTTTTAATTTCTCTTAGAGTCAGCACACCAAGTTCCCCTGGTGTTGCCTATATCTAAGGTTGCAGGTTTTGTTGCTATGGGGACTATCATGGAAAAAATTCCTTGCATATCTACTGCATCTCACTCTGAAAGTTTCCTCAATGCTGAACATTCTCTTAAAATGTGGACATACCTTTAATCTCAATAAGTCTCCTCCAGCAATTATTCCATACATGGTCCTGGGCAAGCTAATCTAGGTTTTCCTGCCTTAGCAGAGGTGTTGGACCAGATGACCTCTAGTGTACCCTTCCAAACTATCATTCTGCTGTTCTGTGATACTTGAGATAGAGTCTAGCTGAAGCTGTTTGGTCTTCTTTTATCTTCTTTCTGCTAAAGGAACAGGCATCACAGCTACAACTTGCCCTGGAATGATTTATCACTTAAGAACTTCAAATTCCGTTAAATTACCATTGTTTTTCACATCCTATGTTTTCACTCTACTTCCTGAGTTATTCAATAAAGGGAGATGATACCTAGCCATAGAAGCCACTAATTAATTTCATTTGCTTTCTTTACATATATACTTAATATAACATTTCATTTTCATTAGGGAAAAAAAATAGTAAAAATCATTTATTCAAATTATTATTTTTTTTAATTATTTTTGTACTTTATTTCAGTGATAACACTCCCATTTATTTTCACAGCCAAGAATACAAAATTGACTCCTTAGCTGAGCAAGTATTATTTATGTACCAGACAGTGACTGACTCAGTTCCAATACACTTACAAACTAGCAATAATTAATTTCATATATAATATATAACATCTACTTTTCAGTCACTGGACTAGAAACACCAACATCTGTTGTTTTTGTATAATATAAGTTTAATCCTTTAAACCTGTATTGCTGCAAAAAGAACTTTAGCTTTGAAATGAAAGATCAGAAAGATCACTATTCTTACCAAGCTTTAAGTATTTTATTATACTGCCAATTATATTTTTTTTATATTCTTATTTTGCAGTATCCTCCAGTTGTGTTTAAATTTACAAAAATGCATTTCATTGAAATTCCTTGACATTAGGATAATGGTGACATTAGGCTTTTATTTTACTTTTCTTATGAGTCTATTTACAGTACAAGAGACCAAAGTATTAATTTTGATTTTCCTTTAAAAAAAAAAAAATCACAAAAGGCACTAGAATAAATTACATACATAAACTTTTTACTGTTTGCTCAGACTAGTTTTCAAAATATAAGAGAATATGAAAATGCTAATGAAATAAGCTGCTGGGCTCTGATAAGTGACTTGGAGTAACTTGAAATATTTCTTTTAGAGCATTTCTTTACTTCTGACATCTAACATGCTATTTATTCAGACATTGCAACATGGTGCCCTATTTATTCCATGACATGTAGTACTGGCCTCTAGAAAATGTTTTTCTTCCCCTTCTCCTTCCCCTCTCCTGTCCATTTTCCCCTCCCCCTTCTGGTTTTCACTCTCTCTCCCCTTCCCCCTTCCCTTTTCCCTTCCCCCTTCTCTTTTGCTTGCTTTGTTAACAGTAGAAATGAGAATCTAAAAGTTGCATTAGCAACTGTGGTATCTTCTAAAGATGCAGATATGATACACATGTTCATTGTTGAAATGAATACTTGGTGTTTTATAGCAAATAAAACTGTTTTTTGCATCATAATGTTTTAAAATTACTACTTATAAATTACAGTCTAAAAAAATTATCAAAATGACATACAGGGTAAAAAACAGTAGAAAAAAAAGGGGTAAATTAATAGTACAAACCAAAACAGTCCACTCTAAAACCAAACAATGACAATTCAAACTGTTTTCACTGTACTCAGCTAAAATGATATAAAAGAATTTTTTTTTTTTTTTGTCTACAAAAAAGAAGGCAAAAGGAAACCTTGTAAAAATGGTTTTATTATATCAAATAATAGAACAGCAGTTCTGCTGTTTCATAATCCAAATCTACTGACAGATGAGAGGAATGAGCACTATGAATATGGAATTCCTGCAGAAGCCATGTGTAGAGTTACCTGACAGCTTATTAAAGATCTAATGATTCAGTTTACTAAAATCTCATTCTGCATTGCTCAATTCTTACATTTGTGGGGGTTCCTACAAGTTTTCCATCACTTATCTAAGAGTTAAGAGTATCTACCACATGTTTGCTATGATGGTGACTTTAGGTGTAATCAAATATCAGCACCTAATAAGCCACTGCATCCTTCCTTTAGTAGGTTTGTGCTTACAAAAATGCAAATATAGTACTTTTAAAGGTTCCCAATTTATATGGAAATGTATTAGTCAGTCTCTAAGACTCAAGGACTTGTACTACACACTGAAGATTAAATGGATAATTTGACTATTCAAAGACATCAATGCAATTACAGGAAACTGCAATAGCTTTATTAGGTGGAAGTGATAGAAACACAGAAACACAAAACATTAAAGACTGAATAGGAATATTCACATGCAGGGGGTTCTTTGGTCTTTGTTAAATGAATAGGTGGGGAGTCTATTCTTTTTAACACAAGAGTAGCTCTCCCCAAAATCTTCAAATGGAGAAGCAGAATCAATCCCACTGTTCTGAAGAAAAAATGTCTCTCCTGTGGAAATATAATTTGGCATTGTGAATAGTGACTACAATTATTTTCAACCTGAGTTACTTTTGGTTGCAGTTTTCATAGGAAAGTCATCTGATATAGTTTGGGTTATTTTAGCAGTAAATTGAAGTTGGAGGAAAACTGCTAGGCTTCTTTTAATTTTTATGACATTTAACTACCTTCCCCTCTCTCACACCATACTTTATTAATTAATGCTAGATTGTGCCTCAGATATTATACCTTAATTTATAGTATTTCTCTAGATATATTAATTAATATAAATGTAAACTCCACGTGATCTTTTTGTGTTTAATCTCACTTCATTTCTTGAGCTTCATTTATATCAGTAGCATACATCAGCAGCGTATACCAGCATATATCAGTATATACTAGCAGCAGTCTGAGGTCTTATTTTGATTTCAGTATTCTACATCTCTTTTTCTTAATTTTCTTTTAAGGTACAGATTATTTTGGAAATTTGTTAAGAAGTGACTCGTTTATATATTTTTTTTCTGGTGTTATAACCCTCATTAATTAAAGAAAAGTTTATTTTCAGTATCCTGAAGTTTATTTAGCCAGTGTGAAAAGTAAAAGTTAAGTAGATCAGAAGTGAGCTTTAAATCATTCACATTAATATTTGCAGTATTTCTTATTAACAGTATTGTAATAAGTTTATGCATACTAAAGTGATAAATACAGGTATTTGAACTGGGTTTTTGGACTTTTTTTGGTCTTGAATTATGCTTTATTTTCATTTTATATTGTCGCAAAATTCATTGACTGTCATCAGTATATTCTGTTCTGAAGAAACACATTAAGTTATATGGATGGAAATATCAGAGGTAGGTTAAGATGTGAAATCATTGACGATCAAAATCATACTAAGCTCCATACTAAGATCCATGCCTGAATCTTTGAGAAGTCAGATGTAACTATTAAATGAGTAATGCCCTCCCCCTGCTCCTAACCACACTATGAGAGTTCATTGAAGTTCCTTAGGTAGAAAAAGACAAAGATGGAAGGAGGAGAAGACTCCTCTGATAAAACATAAACAATGAATGGCAAGAGAAGAAGCAAGAGAGAGAGAAGATCCAGAGGTATAAGGAAATATTTAAAGAAGCATTATTCAAATATTTAATGAATTTAAAGAGTTAGGTTAATGAAGAAAAGATTGTTAGAAAAAAATTTTAACCATGGTCGAGGGGAGACAAAAGATTTTAAAAGTATCCAGATGGAGCTGAAGAAGAGGAAGAAATTTAACATTATAAATAGTAAACAAGACAGTTTCTATGGATAAGACATTTATAAAAGACATCTACAGCTTAGTGTTTACTGGTTAGTTTCTTAGTAGGTTTAGAATGACAGATATATTTATACAGCAAATGATTTTGTAATAAGGTGTCCAGGTTTCAGCTACAATAGAGTTAATTTTTCTTCTAGTAGCTGCTATAGTGCTGTGGTTTTGATTTATGGTGAGAATAATATTGATGACATGCTAATGTTTTAGTTGTTGCAGAGCAGCACTCACCCTAAGTCAAGGACTTTTTAGCTTCTTATTCTGCCTTGCAAGCGAGGAGGCTGGGTGCACAAGAAGCTGTGAGGGGACAGAACCAGGACAGATGATCCAAACTGGCCAAAGTTCTATTCCATACCTGTGGCACCATGACAAACAATTAATATGGGATGGCTGGCCGGGGTAGTGGGGGACTGGACATCTGTCAGTGGGTGGTGAGAATTTGCATTGTGAATCACTTGTTTTGTGCATATTATTATTATTCCTATTATTATTATTATAATTTCCCTTCTGTCCTAGTAAACTGTTTTTATCTCAACCCACAAGCTTTTACCTTTTTTTTATTTCTGATTCTCTCCCCCATTCCATTGGAGGAGAGGGGAAGGGTGAACATGGGGATCGGATGGCTGTATGGTGCTTAGCTGTCTGCCGGGTTAAACCACAACATAAGGTTGTATATAAGGTTGTGAATAAGGAAAACTATATAATATTGTTAAAAATTATAATGAATGTATCTATGGAATGAACTATAGAATAACAAGCAGTAAGTAGTCAGAATTATTATTCATATGAAAGCAAACAATTTTTAGTAATATGAATACTGATACTTCCACTATATACTACTACTACTACTAATAATAATAATAACAACAATAATAATAGTAATAATAATAATAAATCTGTGGTAAGAAAGAAGAAATAGATATGAAGAAAAAAAAAAGGAAATCAAATCTTGCATTCCTATTATAATAAATATTACACCAAAACCAGCATGATATTTGTCTGGGCAGCCACTCACTTTCAGAATACAAAACATCGCTACTTAGAATTTGTGTTAAATGGTACAATATGTAAGAAAAGTATGTATATGGAAATTACTTGCAAATACAAATAAATAAATAAATCAACATTAGCAAACACATCAAATGGTCTTTCTCACTGTATGGTCAGTCTCAGTTTAGAATTATTTGCCTTTTGGCAGTCATGATCCTACTGAAGTAAGATAACCTATATCTTTAAAGAGACTAGAAATGTTTCTTCAATATCTAATTGAATATTACAGATGACCAAATTGTAAACCAAACTCTCTTATTCAGTTTAAATCTCTGTGTCCCTGATCACTTTTGCTTTTCTTCCCTTTACATACTTTATATATTTCTTGTCAGTGGCTGCACAGATTTTCAAACGAAATCTTGCCTTTCTTTGTATACTGCCGTTAATACTCTAGCCCTATTGAAATAAATCATTTGATGTAACCCTAGGCTTATGTTTCCCTCTGGTGGCTTCCCTTATTTTCTTTGGTGGTTTATTTTCTGCGATTGCCTGACGTAGCCAGAATAGAAATCATGGTTTCAATAATTCTGTGTGTGATTCATCTAAGCAACATCAGATGTTCACATTTAAGAAAATAACACTAGGTTCCCAGTAATACTGTTGATTATGTCCAAAGCATGATTCATCTAATCATGAACTGACACAAATTAGTCCCTGAAAATGTCTTCTTGAATATGAAGACAATCTAGTCTGCAGTGTAGACTGCTGTAGCTGTTTACACTGTAGATGTCTAAAAGAAGATGAAGTATTATTCATATTCATTTCTTAATTAGGTTGCTAGGTGCTTCTAAATACTTCACCTTTCATCTGGTGAAATTTTCTTACAAAAAGAAAATATTGCAAAAGAAGAAAAGTAGAAGTTTGCAGTGTGTTCTTTTTACATTTTCTGTCATTTTTCTGCAGAATATCACCTGACAAATTATTTGATCTTTCTTTCCAGTAGACATAATGTATCAGAATTTATTAAGAAACAAATATGACAATCTCTATTTTTATTCTCTTCATATAAGATTCAGGAAGCACCCAAACTAATTATTCTGATGGATCTTTAATGTTTATATAAATTATCAGTGCATGTTCAATACATTTATTCTTGACCAAGATCAAATGATCAAATGTGAATTCTGTGCAAATATATAACAGAATGTAGTCATTTTTTAATTACTAATTCTGAGATACCGTAATCTCATTCTTATAAATCTTATTAAAATTGTAATAAATGACTGAGTCCCAAACAGGATTGCAATTAAAATTTACAATTTATTATACAAATAGAGGCAAGCAAACAACGCTGGGTGCGCTGGGAGTCTCTGCTCCACCAAAACGCACACGTTACATCAGGTGGCTGGTTTTTATGCTCCTAAGCTAATACGTATTCATCACCACTTTTGGAAAAGGCAGGGTTATTATAATTAGTTTCCCAGGACCCAAGCCATCCCACGGATGCATGCATATCAGTCTCCAGTGGTTACTCTGGGGGTCTCTCGTGCTGAAGGGTCGTAGTCTTCCTCCCAGGCTTTGTCCTTCGTTCATTCTTCACCTTCCCCCTCTCCTTATTTAGTAGTCTCTGGGCCAGATGTCAGAAAGTTGAGTCTCATGCAATAGTCAGCAGTTACCTCAAAAAACTCCTCTCTATTCTCTTATCTCCTAGACCCGAGTCTCAAGGTTTACCCTTCAAACCCTCTATCAACACGAATTGCTAGACCATTCTTTTGCAAAATACAAGAACTACATACACTAACCACTCTGTTTCTCTTGGACTTGTGGTTATACAAGGGGATGTAAGACAGAAGGTCACATTTCTTTATGAGGCCCTAGCATTGTTCCATATTGACATGAATCAGATGAACATATTTCACAAAATTATTTTAATATTTATTATTTAATAATTTAATATTATATTTAATATTAAATTATATTTAATGTAATATATTTAATAATATTTAATTAATAAAAATAAGAATTATTAATCTTATATATGTGTAATCTCTTTTACACATTTAGCAGATGTAATATCTTTTCAGGTCTTATATGTTCAAAGTATTCTATACCCTTGGTATAAGTTGATCTACAGCAGATTTATATAACTAGATGATTTGTTTAAGAGATCAGGTTATCATTCTGAATTAAATTATTTTGTTATGCAGGATTTTATTCACATTAAAATGATTTTACTTGTTTCATAAGAATAGTATCAGTGGTCATACAGAAGATATTATCAGCAGATATGACATGACATGTAATCTCTGATCTCTCCACACTTAAAAATCAGACACTGTGAACAGTAGAAGGCTGGTTTTCTTTAGAACTTTTCTGTGTTTTGCATCATTCGTTGTTTTGGGAAGTGCTACTTTCTTCCAAGAAAGAGGTCTAGAAAATTTCCAAGGCATTTTCCACAGTGGTACCCTAGTCTCAGTGAATCATGTTTATTGAGAGATATGTTGCAATTATCTATAATTTCAAAATAGAACCCTATATATAATGCATGATTTAATTCATCAGGTTGATGAAAATCCTGGGTACTTACAATGAAACTGTTGGAATACAGCTATGTCACATAGATGATAAAAAGTTAAACTGGATGGGAGGGGTCCTTTACAGAGAGACTAAGCTAGTGTGTCAGTGCTTTTAGAATACTGTTATAAAATAATAATGATGATGATGATGATGATACATAATTATAGGCATAGGATTGACACTTTTTTTTTTTTTTTTAAGGAAGTTTTTACATTGTACTTCATATTACTTTTTGCACTGAAGCATATATCTTGGATGATGACAACATTAACAGTAGTTGTCAGTGTTTCATGAACCCTTGATAAGCATACAAAACTAAAATATATGATGTACATTATGACATCAAAACTGTCTTCCTCACAAGCACCTGCCTCCTATTACACACTCATAACAAATAGTAAAATGTCCTTCTGCATGTGTTTTTCCTAATGATGGTTGTGGTTCTTTTTTCTTTTTTTCTTCAGGGGGCTCAAATTTTTCATTGTGTCATATTTTTCAACTGAAATATTTAAGTCCAGGAGCTGCAGGTTAGTAATTTAAGAAAGTAATACTAAACACTAGATCACTGGACTGTGTACCTTCCTTGTATGAACGTTGTTAGATATTAACCAGTTACTTCAAAAAGGGTTGCAAAATAGTCAATAAATGTAATACCTAAATTCATCTAGTCTATGGAATGTCTCCTCCCCAGGCCAAGTGGTGCAGAGTCACTCAAACCTACACACAGTATCCTGTTACT